>NC_087344.1:55172785-56422785 GCF_030014295.1 Loxodonta africana
ACATTCTTTGAAGGAATATTAAAGATATAAAGCATAGCAAGGGAAATAATCTATTTGCATTGAGCAATTCAATTCTCAATTTTTTCAGTGACTCCTTGGATCTATTTGCAAGAAATCTGGCCGGAGGGAGTGGGGTGAGCTGAGGTCAGGAACCAGGAAAGCTTGGCCTCTTTTTTGATAAAAAATGAACAATAATTACATAACGCTCAGGCTGTCCCTAAGAGCTCACACTTATGTTTAAAAGCATGCCAAGTGCTTTCACCTTCAGCATCCCATCTCATTTCCCCACAGTGATCACGTGATTAAGTAGCACATAGCACAGTGCCTGGTAATAGCGCAATCGAAATTCGCTGCATTAACAAAAGTAGGGCAGGAACTCTCCATCCCATTTCACAGATGAGGAACCCGGGCTCAGAGAAGAAGTCAGCGAAGTGAGCTCTCTCCAGGGCTCCCAGATGGGACAAGCTCTATCTGCCACTCCATCAAATGCGTGCGTGGGCTGAGACGATTACTCCTAAGGTGCGGCCCCTTGCAGGACGTGTAATGACGTGTAACGACACGTCCTCCACAGCCACCTGCGGGCCCCAGGGAGTCAGACCTTCCCGCGCGGAGGGCACTTCCGGTGTCCCCTTTTCCAGGCCTGCTCGCGGTTCCCCCGCTCCCGCCCTCCATGCCCAGCCCCGCGGACCCCGTCGGCCGCCTCCCGTCGCCGACCACAAAGACCAAATGAGGGGAGAGGGAGGGGACGGCCTGACCCTCCGGCTGCGGGGCTCACAGGGATGTCTAGGCTGAAACCAACCCAAGCCCTCGAAAACCAAACCCCTTGCCGTGGAGTCGATTCCGACTCATAGCGACCCTACAGGGCAGAGTAGGACCGCCCCCAGAAGTTTTCAAGGAGCGGCTGGTGGACTGGAGCTGCGGACCTTTCGGTTCGCAGCCACACCGCCTAACCACTACACCACCAGGGTTCCGACCCAGTCCTGATTAAGTCACTGCGCCTGCGCAAGAGTCCTCTTTATTTCTGCCCGGGTTGGGGAACTTGAGCCTTGGAGTTCTGTTCCGGAACCAAACTGTCCTCCGCGTCGCTCTTTAGGAAGCTGCATGTTTCTAGATCTTTGCTCAGGGCTGCCCAGGACCAGCCTCTTTCCCTAATCCTGCTGAGAAAGAGCAGCAGCCTCCAAAACACATAGACTTTTAGATGACCGTTCCAAACTGCTAGTTAGAGAAAGGAAGTTAAAGTCTTAGCAGAATGATAGCACCTGGAAAGGCGGTGTAGTGTAGTTAAGAGCCAAACTGCTTGAGGTCAAATCCGGGCTCCCCCCCTTACTACCTAGGTGATCGTGGGCCTCAGTTTCCTCATCTGTAAACGTGAGGTTTAAATGTGTTAAATAGGTGTAAATCACCTACAGGAGAAATAGTGCCTGGAGCATAGTAAGCATTGTGTAAGTGTAAACTTCTATTATCCCAAATATTTTGCTGGATAAACATGTTACTAACATTACCCTTGAAACCACCTTTCTAATACTGCTGATATATAATTACAATATTTGTCTTCCTGTCTTCTCCTAATAACCAAGAAGTCGTCACTCTTTTACCAGAGTGTCTCAACTCTTCCTCACCTTCTGACCACAAGGCATTTTTTTTCCAAAGGAGGTCGTAAGTTGTACCTGTAAAAGAAAGGCTGTAATTTTGATGTGTCAAGGAACTGAGGTGCAATGTTCACCCAGCACTTGGCTGATGAGGGCTCTCCCGATACTTCCTTCCTTCATGCAGATTTTCATTAACAAAAAAAAAAGCCTTGCTTTAACTTCTGAACCCGTGCTCTTACTTTGTACAATACCTGTAAACCAAACCAAACCAAACCCAGTGCCGTCGAGTCAATTCCAACTCATAATGACCCTATAGTAGATTGCAAAAGAAAAAAAAAAAAAATCCTTCCATCTGTGCATGTGTTCTCTTTGCAATACATCTTTAATGCTTTTCCTATCAAGAGATAAAGTCTGTTTCTCCAGCCCCTTGAATCTGAACTGGCCTTGTGACATGCCTTAACCAACGAATTGAATAGAAGCTTCTGTGTGGAGATTCTGAGCATAAACCTCAGAGGCCTTGTAGCTTCTGTTCTTTTTCTCTCTTGCTGCCAGGGTGACAAACCATCCTGATTTACCCAAGACTGAGAGGTTTCTTGGAATGTGGGATTTTCATTGCTAAAACCGAGACAATCCAGGATAAAGCAGGATGGCTGGTCACCTATTTGCTGTCCTGAGACTATAAAGAGGAAGTGGGTCCATTAACATCACCACTAGACATAGGAGTGACACCATTTGGCTCATCCATCCCCAGTCTGGCCACATATGATAGCAGTTGTATGATTTAATTCAAATGAGACCAGCAGAACCACCTCACTGAACTCATCCCAAGCTGCTGTCCTACAGAATTGTGAGCAAATAAAATGGTTGTTGTTCTAAGCCACCTAGTTTTGGAGTGGTTTGTCACGCAGCAATAGATAACTGATACAATACTGCAACCTCATAACTGCAGGTGATTTATTCTAAAAAAAAACAAAAACCTAAGGGCTAGAATCCAGCCTTAAGAGAACAGCAACGTCTTCCCCTATCGCTTGCCAATTCCTTTGTCCATTCAAAAAATACTTATGTAGTACTTTCTATCAGCCAGTGGGAACCCTGGTGGCACAGTGATTAAGAGCTTGACTGCTTACCAAAAGGCTGGCGGTTTGAATCTACCAACTGCTCCTTGGAAACCCTATGGGGCAGTTCTACTGTGTCATGTAGGGTCACTATGAGTCAGAAATGACTTGATGGCAATGGATTTGGTTTGGTTTTTGGTTATTTGGTAGTGTTTCATTCTGTTATACATAGGGTCACTATGAGTCAGAACTGACTCAACTGCACCTAACAACAGCAACATATACCAAGATTCCTGGTGGCTCAGTGGTTAAGTATTTGGCTGCTAACTGAAAAGTTGACAGTTTGAACCTACCAGATACGAGACACTCTGCGGGAGAAAGATGTAACAGTCAGCTTCCATAAAGATTTACAGCCTTGGAAATCCTGTCAGGCAGCTCTTCTCTGTCCTACAGGGTCACTATGAGTCAGAAGCAACTCGACGGCAATGGGTTTGATAGAGAGAGAGAGATACCAGGCACTGTATAATCCGGTAGTGGACAAGACAGACAAGTGCCCTACCCTCAATATTCTTGTACAGTTTGAGAGTTAGAAAACCAAAAAGGAAGAACATGCAAGGCATTTCTCGAGCTGAAAGAACTGGAGAAAAAATTCAAGCCTTGAGTTGCAATAGTGAAGGATTCTACAGGGAAAATATTAAACAACGCAGGAAGTGTCAAGAGAAGATGAATACACAGAGTCACTGTGCCATTTCAGGAGGTAGCATATGACCAAGAACCAATGGTACTAAAGGAAGAGGTCTAAGCTGCACTGAAGGCATTGGTAAAAAAATAAGCCTCCAGAAATTGACAGAATACCAATTGAGATATTTCAACAAATGAATGCAGCACTGAAGGCATTCACTCATCTATGCCAAGGAATTTGGAAGAGAGCTACCTGGTCAACTGACTGGAAGAGATTCATATTTGTACCCATTCCAAAGAAAGGTGATCCAACAGAATATGGAAATTACTGAACATCATTAATATCACAAGTAAAATTTTGCTAAAGATAATTCAAAAGCTATTGCAGCAGTACATAAGCAATAAACTACCAAACATTGCAGCTGGATTCAGAAGAGTCCTTTGAACACTGTGATGTCATATGGATCATGACGGAAAGCAGAGAATAATGGAAAGATGTTTACCTGTGTTTTATCGACTATGCAAAGGCATTCAACTGTGTGGATCATAAAAAATCATGGATAACATTGTGAAGAATGGGAATTCCAAAGCACTTAATTGTGGTCATGAGGAACCTGTGCATAGATCAAGAGGCAGTCATTCAAACAGAACAAGGGGGTACTTTGTAATTTAAAGTCAGGAAAGGCCTGCATCAGGGTTGTATCCTTTCACCATACTCATTCAGTCTGTATGCTGAGCAAATAATCTGAGAAGCTGGACTATGTGAAGAACACAGCATCAGGATTGGAGGAAGACTCATTAACAACCTGTGATATGCAGATGACACACCTTGCTTGCTGAAAGTGAGGAGAACTTGAAGCACTTACTGATGAAGATTAAAGACCACCGCCTTCAGTTTGAACTAAACCTCAACATAAAGAAAGCAAAAATCCCTAAAACTGGATCAATAAGCAACATCATGATAAATGGAGAACAGAATGACATTGTCAAGGATTTCATTTTACTCGTATCCACAATCAACACCCATGGAAGCAGCAGTCAAGAAATCAAATGATGTATTGCATTGGGCAAATCAGCTGCAAAAAACTTCTTTAAAGTATTAAAAGGCAAAGATGTCACTTTAAGGACTAAGGTGAACCTGACCCAAGGCATGGTGTTTTCAATTGTCTCATATGCATGCGAAAGTTGGACAATGAATAAGGAAGACGGAAGAAGAATTGATGCCTTGAATTGTGGTGTTGGTGAAGAATATCGAATATACCATGGACTGCCAAAAGAACAAACAAATCTGCCTTGGGAGAAGTACAGGCAGAATGTTCCTTAGAAGCATACTTTGGACATGTTATCAGGAGGGACCAGTCCCTGGAGAAGGACATCATGCTTGGTAAAGTGTAGGTCAAAGAAAAAGAGGAAGACCCTCAAGGAGATGGATTGACACGGTGGCTGCAACAATGGGCTCAAACATAACAATCATTGTGAGAAGGGCACAGGATTGGGCAGTGTTTGGCTCTGATGTACATAGGGTCGTTGTGAGTTGGAATCCACTCGACAGCACCTAAAAACAACACATCTAACTTCTGGACTGCACTTTTTTGAGGGTTATTCATCATTAACTATTTCAGCATATAGTCATGCATTCTTTCAACAAGTGTATATATTTTTTGCATCTACGTCTGTGTTGGGGACAGCTCTAGGTATGGAGGGTACAGTCATGAACAAAGCAAGGTCCCTACCTCTAGTGAAGGAAACATGCTAGGCAAATAATTCTGTAATATAAAATCAGGTAGCAATAAATGTCATGAGGAACCACAAAGCACAATATGAAAATAGAGAGTGGTAGGGTGAAAGAGGAGGCCTCCCACGTGAAACGACAGTGTTACAAATGGACTATTTACCAAGGAAGAAAAATGGTAGCCGCTGTCCCGGTTTAGGAGGAGCCAGAGAGCTGTTCTTTCAGCACTACTCTCAATAACTCAACTTCTTCATCCACCCAGGATACTGGGTATTTACTGTTGGGTGGAGTGTTGCTCTGGCAGAGTGAAGGAAGACAAAGATAAGTCATGGACCCTTTCATTCCAAGCATTACAGCATAGCTGGGAACAACACGAAAATGCACAATACAAAAAACAAAACAAAACCCGTTGCTGTTGAATCGATTCTGACTCGTAGCTACCCTATACGACAGAGTAGAACTGCACCATAGGATTTCCAAGGAGTGGCTGGTAGATTCAAACTGCTGACCTTTTGGTTAGCAGCCATAGCTTGCCATAGCTCTTAACCACTGCGCCACCAGGGCTCCAAAGCACAATACAACAGGACATTAATTTTGCTTAGTGGCATTCGAAAGCAGGGAAGAGTACAGATATCTGTTCCCTCACCAGCCTTCTTCCACCACAGTTGGTCACCCTTAGCTCTCTAGTGCCCTCTGCACCCCTAGAAAACTCTGATTTTTCAAAACGTTCATGTCTTCCCTGCTTCAGGGCCTTTTCTCATTCTGGTTCGTCAGCCTGAGATGCTCCCCACCTCCTCCTTCACCAACTGCGCTTTCACTGAGATGCCATTTCTTTAGGGAATCCTGCTTAGACTAAGTCCTCGTATCGGTTAACTATAAGCAATAGTGCCCCATAACAAAAACCTACAAAAAATCCCAGCAGCTTACAACAATAAGCACTTAATGGAACTCACAAGTGTGCAGGTTAGCTAGGGATCAGTTGATCTGGGTTGGGATTGGCTGGGCAGCTCTTCTGGTCTCAGTTGGGATCTCTCATCTTCAGGGTTGGAGGTCTGCCAGTCTAGGCTTGGCTTAGCTGGGGCAGCTCACCTGGGTGACTCTGTTCCACGTATCTTTCATCCTCTTTCCGGAACCAGCAGGCTAGCTCAGGCATGTTCTTCTCAAGGCAATGGCAGAGGCACAAGAGGGCAAATGGGAACACACTAAGACCTGTTAAGGTCTGCCTTGGAATTGGCTCACTGTCACTTTCATTTCTTTTTGCTTGCAAAAGCAACTCACTGGCTAAGCCCAAAGTCAAAAGTTGTGGAGATACACTCCGTCGTTATGGAAGAAACTTCATATCTCCCAATAGATAAGAGCTACACCATAAGGTTGAGGATACAAGGAGGGGTAAAGAACTGGAGCCAATGATATAATGCACCATAATCAGGTTCTCCATCATACCATCTCCAAGAACCCTAAACTTCTTCATAGAGTTTCCACATGTAAAGTCATACTATCATATTCAAAGTTTCTGTAGAAGACTCCTGATCAAAAAGGGGAAAACAAAGAAAAGAACTTCAGATTCTTATGGAATCCAGACTTCCTGGAGCCCTGGAGGCTGGATGAACCCCCGAAAGTATTGCCCTGAGATAATCTTCAAGGCTTAAACCTTTAACCAAAATTATTCCCTGAAGTCTTCTTTAAATCAAGTACCAAACCCACTGCCATCAAGTTGGTTCTGACTCATAGCGACCCTATAGGATAGAGTAGAACTGCCCCATAGGGTTTCCAAAGCTATAATCTTTATGGAAATAGACTGTTCTCCCATGGAGTGGCTGGTGGATTCGAACCACCAACCTTTCAGTTAGCCAGCTGATGCTTAACCACTAGAATGTCTGCCTTGAGCATTGTACTCCTTTATAGAACTAGATATATGGGATCGAATTGATAAGAACACCTCGAAAGATTAGAATACGAAACTTAGGGGGCAGTGAGTTTATATTGATGGGGGAGGAAAAACTTGGAAAAGGAGGGTGAGAATGGTTGCACAACTTGAAGAATGTAATCAATGTCACTGAACTGTACATGTAGAGATTGTTGAATTGATGTATGTTCTGCTGTGTATATTTTCAACAACAAAAAATTATTTTTGAAAATCATGTTATCATATATGTATTTATTTGTTTGACATTTTATTTTCTCACTAGATAGTAAACTCCACAAGGACTCCACAAGGGCAATGAACAAGTCAGGATTTTTCATGTCTGTATCTAACACAGTGCCTCACACAGTGCCTGGCACACAAACAAAAAGAAAAAAAAAGTTGCCATTGAATTGACTCCAACTCATAGCGACCCTACAGGACAGAGTGGAACAGCCTCATAGGGTTTCCAAGGAGCAGCTGGTGGATTCGAACTGCTGACCTTTTGGTTAGCAGCCATAGCTCTTAACCATTGCACCATAGGTGTTCAATAAACATCTGTTAATTGAATAAACGTGAGTGGCAGAAACGCTAGTGGGGAGTGATCACAGGAGGGAGAAATAATTTCTGAATGAGTTGAGCAAGGTAGGCTTTTTGGAGAAAGGGGCTATAAGTTATGAATTAAATGCATTTCCTCTGGTTCACTTCTACTCCAACTCTGGTTTTGAAGCAAGGAGACTGGAGTTCAAAGTTTTTCATTCCAAGCATCAGAGGGCTCAGTAGTCCCCCACCCCACTCCTTTTGTGAGTAGTGGGGAGGCCTTTGAGAGGGTCCAGAGGCAGAGCTGAAATGGCCTGGGCTGGAGCCGTGAAACCTCTGGGTTCTGGCACTAGATTTCCCATTCACCTTCTCTACATTTACTTCTTTGCTTTCAGCATCCCAACCCTCCAGACCTTCCTCCACACAGTGAGCAAATTGATTTTGTTAAGACTTTGGTATCAAAAGTCATTCAACGGCTTCCTGTCTTCCTTAAGTAAGGTCTGAAGCCCAGGTGTAGCCTACAGCACCCTCAGAAATGCCACCTCTGTCCCCCTCTTCTGCTTCATCTGTTTCCTGCCTTTCAGCACCTAAGCTCCAGCGGTACTGTATTACCTTCAGTTTCTGGAAAACACCAAGTCATTTCTGCCTGGACTTTGCTCACACAGTCCCCTCTGCCTAGAACACCCTGCACATTCCCAACCCAGCTCACCGAACTATACACCTTACACCCCCCTCTCTGTCTTCCAAGCCTCTGCTCATGCCTTACATCCTCTGGAAAGGTTTACCCAGCCCTTCTGTAAAACGTATCTCTCCCGCGTACGTTTCCACCTCTCAGACTTCTATTACAGCACCTGAAATATTATTTGAGAGTATTTGTCTATATGGCATAATGGTTAAGATCATGGATTTCAAATTCTAGCTCTGCCACTTGCTTAAATTAAATGACGGTCCCTCCTTCACATATGTGAATTAAACGAGCTAGTACTTGGAACATAACTGGTCATTAAATGTTAGTTAGTTAGTTTGTTTGTTTTATCTTATTCCTCTATTCTCAGCTAGTTTCCTTTCTTGCATTTGCTGCTAGGAAGCTCTGAGAAAACTACAGATGATTAAGATGTTCCAGCAAGGGGGACAGACATTAAATCAATAATTTCACAGCTAAGCACTGAATTACAATGGGCACTATGACTAAGGAAAGTGGCACAAACGGTTAAGCACTTGGCTGCTAACTGAAAGGTTGGCAGTTCGAACCCACACAGTGGCTCCAGGGGAGAAAGACCTAGCTATCTGCTTGCATAAAGATTACATCCAAGAAAACTCTGTGGGGCAGTTCTACCCTGACACATGGGGTCCTATGAGTCAAAATTGACTCAACAACACCTAACCACAAACAACATGGCTAAGAAGTGTGGATGTTATGAAAGCAAATAACTGGAAGAAATTAAATTGCATGAGGGGTGGTGTGGTCAGCAGAATAGTGCCCCCTCCCCCAAATATGTCCACATACTAATCCCCAGAACTTGCGAATATGTTATCTTGCATGGCAAAAGGGACTTTGCAGGTGTGATTAAATTAAGGATCTTGAGATAAATCATCCTAGATTATCCTGGTGGGCCCTACGCAATCACAAAAAAACAAAAATCAAACCAAATCCGTTGCCATCTAGTCCATTCTGGCTCATAACGACCCTACAGGACAGAGAACTGTGCCACAGGGTTTCCAAGGCTGTAATCTTTACAGAAGCAATGGCCACATCTTTCTCCTGTGGAGTGGCTGGTAGGTTCAAACCACCAAATTTTTGGTTAGCAGCTGAGCACTTAACCACTGAGCCACCAGGGATCTTTTGTGATCACAGGGCCCTTATAAATTTAAAGAGGGAGGCAGGAGAGTCAGTATCAGGGTGGTGCAGCCTGAGGCCACTTCTAAAGGTGGAAGCAGGCCATGAGCCAAGGCATGTCGTGGCCTCTAGAAGCTGTAAAAAGCAAGGAAATTCTTCCCCAGAGCCTCCAGAAGACATGCAGCCCTCTGACACCTTGATATTAGCTCTCTGAGGCCCATTTCAGACTTCTGGCCTCCAGAACTATAAGATAACAAATTCGTGTTGTTTTAGTCCACTAAGTTTGCTGTGATCAGTTATAGCAGCAATAGGAGACAAATACAGGTGGTCAGCTCAATATACTTTTTTGGAAGAAAATCAAGGAGGGAAGGACGAAGAGAGGAGGAAAAGAAAGAGTTTGAGTTGAGGGAGGCTGAACCCGTAGAAAGAGCTGGTCTCTAGGATCTATTACAACCTAACAGCCTCTGAGGCTGTTTGTGGGGAAGGAGAGCCTCAAGGAAGCTGATATTTACTAAGAAGGCGTCTTAGTCTCTCTCCTAGGATTACTGCTCAGCTTTATTGCGAGTCACCTTTAACCTTCATTTTTAAACACAAAACCAAACACAATGCTGGCCCCAGAGCTCTTGCAAACATATGGAATAGATAGAGATCCCCGTGGACACAGTGGTAATATTTTAAATGCAGACTAATACATTAAAATGAGCCTGCCCCAGCACGCTAATCCACCGCGCCGCCTAGCAAACCGCAGGGGAAATTGCGATGGGCCCATGGCATTGCCGCACCATCTCTGTACACAGAGTCAGAGCGTCTGCCTATTGCGCGGCCTGACGGTGGTTAAAACAGGACGGAGCCAGCTCTCCAGGCCCACGTGCCAGGCGGAACTCAGTTCCTCAGCCTCTGCCCTGGAAACTTCTGGATACTAGGTTGAAAAAAAAGGAGAGGATAAATGCAAAATCCAAGTACAGAGGAAGGTGCTGTATGACGGAATGTGCTGGAAAATGACCCACTCAAATGATGCCTGTTTAAACTGAATTTTTAAAATTTCACTCCAATGAAAACAAGCGTGTCCCCCATATTCTCTTTTTCAACCTTGCCTCAGCGAAAGTTATTCTCTGGATGAACACAGCCATTGCTTATGTTTTGTCCACATTCCCTCTGCCAGGAATGCCCTACTGTGAGACCTGAAATTGGTGAAAATCTTCCCTTTGGAGGCTCTAGGGGAGAATCCATTTCCTTGCCTTTTCTAGCTTCTAGAGGCTGCCTGCATTCCTTGGCTCATGGCCTCCTTCCTTCTTCAAAGCGAGTATTGGCTTGTTGAATTTTTCTTATTCAGGTTTTTCTCTGGTTGTTCAAATGGAGACTCCTTTGTCTCATTCAGATATCAGCTTTCGAAATCTTCTGCTCAGAAAGGCTGTCCCTAACCCTCTACCTAAATCCCACCCTCTGCCCTCTCCTCTATCATGGATCTTGTCTATCTTTCCAGCATTTGTCACCGTTGGAATAACTCTATTGATTGGCTTCTTTGTGGTCTGTCTCTTTCTCTACCTCTCTATAATTTTCCAGCTGTCATGGAGCTGACTCCAACTCATGGCAACCCTATGTGTGTCAGAGAAGAGTGGTGTTCCATTGGGCTTTCAGTGGCTGAGTTTTCAGAAGTGGATCACCCGGCCTTTCTTCCGAGGTGCTTCTGGGTAGATTTGAACCACCAGCCTTTCAGTTAGCAGCCAAGGATATTAACCATTTGCACCACCCAAGGACTCCACTAGAATACCAGGGACCTTGAAAGCAGACACCTCTTCCCTCTTGAATACTGCTATATCCTCAGTGCCAGCAAGACATCTTATTCCTGTCTAACTGGCATTCCCATTCTTCAACCACCACCACAATGAGAACCAAGAATTCAAGTTTCTCTTGATCTGTTAAGGTGCTAGCAAGAAATAAATGGCATGCTCAGGTTGGGTAATTTGAGGAGTGTTTGGCGTAGTGGTTAAATGCTATGGCTGCTAACCAAGAGGTTGGCAGTTCGAATCCAGCAGGCGCTCCTTGGAAACTCTATGGGGCAGTTCCACTCTGTCATATAGGGTTGCTATGAGTCGGAATCGACTTGATGGCAGTGGGTTTGGTTTTGGTTTAATAAAAGTACTATTTGTAATGATGTGGGCAGGCTGTGCAGCACGATAAGGGAGAGTGCAGTACCTGGGGGCTAGCAAGAGTGGGGACCCACTACCACCCCGGGGGCAGCCAAGGGGAGGACAGGGAGCAGTTAACTGGAACCCAAAAAAAGGGAACATTCCGTGGTGAGAGAATTGCTTGAAAAAGAGCTGTGACCTTTGGGGACCAGCCAGCCTGCAGCGAAGTGGCAGGAAGGGCACCAGGGAAATAAATATCCCCACTGTATTCTCCTCCCTCCATCTCCAGGCAGGTTTTGCAAATGGCTGAACCCACTCACGTTGCCCGTGTGGTCTAGCCTTCGGGGGGAGACAGCAGGGTGGAGAGGGGAAGAGAGTGGACCTGGAAGGGCAAGTGGAAGATTCCAGCACAACACCCTCTTTCTCCTATTGTTGTCAAAGCGTCCCTCCTCTGCTTGCTAACTCCTACAGAGAAATTAAGCAAATCTGCTTTCATCTTCAGCTCCCGCAGGCTAGAATGTCATTTCTAAATAATGCTCTCGATATTGGATTTCACCGCAAACCCCCAAATGAGTCCATTTATTGAGTTTTATCTACACTTTATTGATAACATGCTCTGGAAAGAGTACAACCAGAGTCCCTGCATCAAGCAGATTTAGCTCCTAAACATAGACTTTTTGGTCTCCCGATGTGAAGATTGTCCTCCCCAATTGTTTTCTGGCAAGAATCATCATCTGTATGTCTGGTTAAATAAGATGCTGCAAAAATACTTATTTATCAATGTCCAGGAAGACTCAGAAATAGAAAGAGTAGGCAGCTAATGTTTACTAAACACTTATTAAGTGTCAGACGGTTAGCTAACTTAATTCTTATAAAAATTATGAAGTAAGATTATTATCCCAGAGTCCCTGGATGGTGCAAACAGTTACGCCCTTGGCTGCTAACCAAAAGGTTGGTGGTTCGAGTCTGCCCACAGGTGCCTTGGAAGAAAGGCCTGGCCATTTGCTTCTGAAAAATCAGCCATTGAAAACCTTATGGAGTAAAGGGGAGTATGCTGTCACATTATACGAATTGCAACTAGGGTCACATAACAATATGTGTATAAATTTTTGTATGTGAAATTAACTTGTGCTGTAAACTTTCACCTAAAGCACAATAAAAAAATATATATATATTTAAAAATTTGGACTTTTTTTGGCATCTTGGAATTCATAAATGATAGCTATAAATTAGCTGATTCCTCCACAAAAGAAAAAACAAAAAAGGAAGCCCTATGGAGCACAGTTTTACTCTGACACACATAGGGTTGCCATGAGCTGGGGGCTGACTTGATAGCAACTAACGACAACAACAGCGTTATCCCGGCGTTACGGATGAGGACACAGAGACTTGGAGAAGTAACTTGCCCAAGCTTACACAGCCAGCAAGTTAGCAGAGCTATGACTGGGATTCGGGGGTGTCCCACTCCAATGTCTACGCCCTTTTCCCTCTACCAGATGCCTCTCAGAGAAATAAAATGACTCAAACAGAAAGCTGACAGGTGAGGTAAGAAGCTCAGAGTAAAAATAATGGCAAACACATACTAAATGGCAAACACGTCTCTGGAGGTGCTCTAATTTATATGAATTATCCCATTAAATCCTCAGAATAACCCTAATGAGGTATGTGCTGTTGTCATCTCCGTTTTGAAGAGGAGGAACTTGGATCTTGTTGTTAGTTGCCATAGATTCAGCTCCGACTGATGGCAACTCCATGTACAACAGGGTGCCTGGTCCTGAGCCATCTCCATAGTGGTTGGAATGCTTAAGTCCATTGTTGTGCCCTTTGTGCACTTTGAGTGCCTTCCAACCTAGGAAGTTCATCTTCTGGCACTACACAGAACAATAGGTTTTCATGGACTAATTTTCAGAGGTATATCACCAGGCCTTTCTTCCTAGTCTTTCTTAGCCTGAAAGCTTGAATCTTAGAGGAGTTAAATGACTTGTCCCAGGTAAGGCATAGGCTCACAATTCGAACTCCAGACAGCCCAATCTCTTCATGAAAATTAGAAAGAACGGAGTTAAGATGAACAAGAATTTAGGTGATGGCAGAGAAAGGAAGACCCTCCTGGAAAACGCAATCAGCATAGGGTATACTTACTGCTTTGTACTGTCAAGAGGGGGCAGGGAGGGTGTAACAAGAATTGCCAGAGGAACCTTCCAGAAAGAACCTGTTTTCTTGGCATTCAAGAAGACTAAAGGAGACTAACTCAAGTTTCTCAACCCCAGCATTATTGACACTTTGGGTCAGATAATTTTTTGTTGTGGGGCTCTCTGTGCATTATAGGATGTTTAGTTAGCAACATCCTTGACCTTTCCCCGTAGATGCTATAACACCCTAGCCTCAGTCATAACAACAAGAAGTATCTCCATACATTGTCATGTGCCCTCTGGGGGGCAAAATTCCCCAGAACTACTGCCCTAGCTGTCGCTCAGAACGAGAGTAAAGAGTAGGAGGGAAACTCAAGGTAGAAATCCTTCATTTTGAATAAAAAACAAAAAACCCATTGTCATCGGGCGGATTCCAACTCACAGCAACCCTATAGGATGGAGCAGTACTGCCCCATAGGGTTTCCAAGGCAGTAATCTTTACAGAAGCAGACTGCCACATCTTTCTCCAGCGGAGCAGCTGGTGGGTTTGAATCGTCAACTTTTTACTTAGCAGCCACACAAGGCAGCACCCAGTACAAGTAAATCCACCAAGACCTCATGGTGTGCTGGCAGGGGCACAGGCTTTGGCATTAGGTAGGCAGGATTCAAATCCAGGCATGTCACCTCATCGCTAAGTACTGTTGCACACATTGCTTCACCTCTCGGGGTCCCAGCTTCCCAGGCTGGCACAAAAATATCTACTGTGCAGGTTGTTTGTAGGATCAGATGATACATCCGGTGTTCCCTTCTATGACTGGGGTTCACAGTGTTGATTTCCTCTTTCCTCTCATTTATGAAACAAGCAAAGTCAAATTCTGTAGCTTGACTGTGTGACTGCAGTCTGTCTTCCTGCATACATCTCACTCTGATAAGTCCTTTCTCGCCCTCCAAACAGCTGGCCGAGGATGAGTCACCACCACAGGGGAGATGCATCCCAGGGAATGAAGGGGGAGGGGCATTCCAGGCAGAGAAAACAGCCTGCGATAGGGCACGCAGAACTCATGGAGTATGGAATATGCGGGAATTTGAGTTGTCTGGGGGCTCCAAAGCGTACAGAGTGCGGTGATCCCAAGAGCTGTGGCTGGAAGGTAGACTGGAACCAGATTGTGAAAGGTCAGGCTCTCACTGTTCATCTGAGAAACTCCTACTCTTCCTTGAAGATCCATCCCAAAGGAGGGACGATGGAGCAAGTTTTAAGCGGGCCCTAAAGCATGAAGAATAGGGTAACCCCTAGAGCTGGGGCTAACAGCTTTTGAAAGGCCAGATCCTCACTCTGTTTACATGACAAACTTCTAATTCTCCTTTAATACCTATCCCAAATGTCGTCTTCTTTGTGATACTTTTCCCCAGCTCCCCCAGGTCGTCTACTTACTATGTCCTCTGGGCTCCCACCACTCTTCTAGCAATACATTTGTTGTACTGTAAAATCCTGTTTTCAAGTCCAGCTCCTCTACCAGACCGTGTGCCCTGTGGGGAGAGGGGCCGCATATTGTTCACCTCTGTATCCCTCATGCCTAGCACAAAGCCTATGTGACAGACATCACCAGTGACCTCTCCAATGTTCATCTTTCCCGTCCTCCTTTCTAGTAGAATCCCACTTGGGCAACGTGCTTAATTAAAAATATTTCTCTCTCCAGACTCCACTGATGTTTGGGTCCATGTGATTCCCATTTAGGCCAGTGAGATGCAAGCTGAATTCTGCAGTGGGCTTCTAGCAAAGCCATTGTTTTCCTGAAAAAGGGTCAGGCCCAGCTGGCTCCTTATCTTTGGCCCCTTACCTTTTCCTTTTGCTCCCAGAATCCTGGACTCCACACCCAGTGATGGAGTAGTCATCTTGTGACCGTGAGGATGGAAATTTCCTCTGAGGAGGGCTGAGCAGGCAACTGAAAGGACCCTGGGTCCTCAAGGATGCCCTTGAACGGCTGCAATAGCCTTGCACTTCCCTCCTCTGGACTGGTTAGATGTGAAAAATAAACCAGCCCCAATACGGCTAATACACTGGAGTTGAGTTTCTGCTTTGTTGTTAGGTGCTGTCAAGTCAGCTCCGACTCATAATGACATTATATATAACAGAACACAATGGTTCCTGATCCTATGCCATCTTGATGATCATTGGTATGTTTGAGTCCATTGTTATGGCTATTGTGTCAATTCATTTCATTGAAGGTTTCCCTTGTTTCCGCTGAACCTCCACTTTACCAACCACAATGTCCTTTTCTAGTGATTGATCTTTCCTAGTGACATGTCTGAAGTCTTGCCATTCTTGCTTCTAAAGAGGATTCTGGTTGTACTTCTTCTAAGCCCACTTTGTTCATTCTTCTGGCATTCCACAGTATAGTCAATACTCTTCACCAACACAATTCAAATGCATCAATTCTTTTTTGTCTTCCTTCTTCATTGTCCAGCTTTTGCATGCAAATGAGGTGATTGAAAATACCATGGCTTGGGTCAGGTGCACCTTAGTCATCAAAGTAACAGCTTTGCTTTTTAAAACTTTAAAGAGGTCTTTTGCAGCAGATTTGCCCAGTGCAACATGTTGTTTGATTTCTTGACTGGTGCTTCCATGGGTGTTGTTTGCTAGTCCAAGTAGAATGAAATTGTACACAACTTCAGTTTCTTGGATTTCGGCTGGCTACATGTAGCCATAAGTAATATAAGTAATATGCAGAGAACACTAGGGTGTAACAAAAGGATCTGTCCTGTCCTGGTGTTCAGGGAAGGCTTTCTGGGGGAGGCGGCACTTAAGCTGACATTGGCCTGAGACCTGGATTCAAATTTCAGTGCTATCACTTACTAGTTGACTTACCCTGGACAGATTATTTAACCCCTCTAAGCCTCCATTTTCACAGCTGGAACATAGGGTTGATAATGTTTCCATCTTACACTCCTGAGGTATAAATAATGATCACAGTGCCTGGTCTATAAGAAGCACTTTTACATGGTTACTCTTACGGTTTTTGTTTCAGATCAAGCCCCCGGGCTGCTCCCTGCCTGGGGTTGATGTTCTCGCTCAGCACTCACAGCGGGTCACACGCTGTTGATCTCAGCCAGTTGAAACCTGTGAGGACTCAGCTCAGAAAATGATGTGCTGGGGGAGGATAAAAGCAAAGACTTCCGGTGAAGGTAGAGAATAATTAAGTCCCCAGGGCTGACCCCAGTGAGGCCTTAAGCTCCTCTGCCCCTGCCCCTTCCTTGTGGTCCCCCAGTTACCTCAAGGCTTTACTGATCCAACCTGGGCAGAAGGATAGCGGAGTGTGGAAGAGACAACACCCCTGGGGTCCCCTGGGGAGATTCAGAGGCAGTGGGCTGTGAGGAGGCCAGAAGAGGAGGGTGAACTCCTGTAGCTCACGGGGTCTCTGTCCCAGTACTCCTACCAGGATATCCATGAATGGGGGCCACAGATGAGACAGAAGCTCAATAAATCCACTTGCCTTCTTTGAGCCTCAATTCTCTCATCTTTAAAATGGGTAATTAGACTAAATTTGTGGATAATGCACTCAGGTGCTAACCAAAAGGTTGGAGCGTCAAGACCACTCAGAGGTACCTCAGAAGAAAGGCCTGGAGATCTACTTTCAAAAAATTAGCCATCAGAAACCCACAATTCTACTCTGACACACATTGGGGTCACCATGCGCTGGGGTCAACTTGGTAGCAACTGTTTTGTTTTTTAAATGTTTCTCAACCTTTGCTTTCACATTGAAATCGTTCAATGAGATTTTAAAAACCCAGATACCCAGCTGCACCCCAGACCAACTAAACCAGAGTCTCCGGGGTGGGATCCAGGCATCCGCATGTTCTAAGCTTCCCTGATGTTTCCATTCTGCAGGCAGGGTTGGCAAGCTGTGGGCTAGATGGGCTCTCAGGGCCCTTCCAGCTGTGAGGGCCTAATGCTACCTCCTGGCTGTGTAACCTCAGAGAAGTAGTCTCCTTGCCTCCATGTCCTCATATGTAAAGAAAGGGTATTAAGAGTACATTCCTCATCGAGTCATTATGAGAATTAAGTAGGTTAATTCTGTCATGAGCTGATAGCAATGACCAGGCACCACATGAAGGCTCCAGTAGTGGGGAGTTGGTGAGTGCTGTTGCCACTCTTATTCTTGCTCTTATTGTGATCATGAAGAAGAAGTGGGGAGGGATGAAGAGAAGAAGGGACTCTGTGCCAGGCGCTTGCCTCTGTCCCTTCTCCCCACCATGCCCACGGCTCTCCCCTGTCATCACAAAGGAAGGGTAACAAGTTCAACTCTCACATCTGTCTGGAGGGGACCAGGAGGCAGGTGAGGATTGGCATTTGAGAGTGTCCCATTGGTGAATGGGTGGACACAGATAGCCAATCAGTTGGAGCCTTGGTATTGCAATGCCCAGCATTGTCCAGTGTCTTTGGAGAACAGGGACTGCTGGAAGGGATCTTAGACATTACCTAGACCTAATTTCTCATTTAATCAATGAAGACTCTAAGGCATAGAGAGGTTAAGTAATTCACCCAAGGTCACACAGCCTTGGGCCAAGGTAGGCGTCAAGCCCAGGGCTTTTTTTTTTTTTTTAACTTTCAGTCTAAATTTCATTAAAAAAGAAAATAACACTTTGTAGCCTCCTTTCAGAGGACAAGATCCATCAGCATTAATCAGTCTTTTTTACTTTGGCAGGGATGCCTTATCTCTTCCTTCTAAGCAGACATAGTGCCTGCAGCTGAAAGAGCAATGTGATAATTAATAATAATATTTTGCACTTGGAATTTTCCCCTGGCAGCAGCCGTTCTGAAAGCATCTACTCCTTCAGCCACATGGTATCGGCCAATCAATCAGTCTACAGGAGCTCATGAAGCGTCTGCTGCCGGTTTCTCAGCCCTGTGCTGGGTGCTGGGAGGGACCCAGAAGCATAGGAAACAGTCCCAGCACTCAAGAAGCTTAAAAACAAAAACAAAGAACCAAACCCATTGCCATTGTGTCGATTTCGACTCATTGCGACCCTACAAGACAGAGTAGAACTTCCCCATAGCGTTTCCAAGGCTGTAAATCTGTACAGAAGCAGACTGCCATGCCTTTCTCCCTCAGCGGGGCTGGTAGGTTCCAACTGCCGACCTTTTGGTTAACAGCTGAGTGCTTAACCACTGAGCCACCAGGACTCCTTAGCAAGTTTAGGGAGACAAAAATAAACCGAACAAGAGGCTGTCACTGAGACAGCCATCAGATCTGGGCAGCATCCATCTCCACCGCAGGGTAATAAAAGTCAGCTACCATTATAGGAGCTTCCATTTGATTTACCACTTTGTTTCCTTCCTCTGGAACCATGCCAAAGTTCGCTGGCAGAATGGTAATGAGGAGTCATTCAAGAATAATGCCAGATACCACCTACTGCACCCAAACCCACTGTCGTTGAGTCAATTCCAACTCGCAGCAACTCTATAGGACAGACTAGAACTGCCCCATAGGGTTTCCAAGGCTGTGATCTTTACAGAAGGAGGCTGCCACATCTTTCTTCCTCAGAGCAGCTGGTGGGTTTGAACTGCCACCCTTTTGGTAAGCAGTCGAACGCTTAAACCACTATACCACCAGGGCTCCACCTACCGCACGAAAAACCAAAAACCTGTTGCCATGGAATCGATTCTGACTCAGCGACACTATAGGACAGAGTAGAACTGTCTCATAGAGTTTCCAAGGGGCAGCTGGTGGATTCAAACTGCCAACCTTTTGGTTAACAGCCGTAGTTCTTAACCACCCAACCAAAAAAACCCACTGCTGTCAAGTCGATTCCAACTCACATCAACCCTTTAGGACAGAGTAGAACTGCCCCATAGAGTTTCCAAGAAGCAGCTGGTGGATTCAAACTGCCAACCTTTGGTTAACAGCCGTAGCTCTTAACCGCAGGGAGGGTTAAACATGTTAAAACACTTAAAACAATATTGTCCACATGGTAAACCAAAACCAAACCAAACTCATTGGCACTGAGTGGCTTCCAACTCAGGGCAATGCAGTGTTACAAAGTAAAACTGCTCCAAAGGGTTTACTTGGCTATTATCTTTATGGAAGCAGATTGCCAGGCCTTTCTTCCACAACACCTAATAAATACTAGCTATTATTATTATCACTGGAAGAAGGGCCTGTTGATCTACTTCCAAAACATCAGTCATTGAAAACACCTTAGAGCACAGTTCTGCTCTGACATACATGGGTTCACCATGACTTGGAATTGACTCAGATGCAACTGGTTGGATTTTTTGGTTTATTATTATTGTTGTTGTTGCTGTTATTGACTGTTTGCTTTGGTGTGCCTGTATCAGCAAGGGTCCCACTCAGGAAGTCGATACAATGCATAAAAGGCTTATGAGGAAGAGAGTGTAGTACAGAGACTATTTACCAAGGTGTGAGTAGGTTTTAAGGAAGCACCCAGAGGCTGCCAGTAGCAGGTAGCTGTTATCCTCTCAGACCGAAAAGGACAAGGGGAGGGCTAAGCTACAGGTGAGAGATGGATACATAGACAACGGAGCTCCACAGGGGCTGCAGCTGGAGAAAAGCAGCCAGGGTGATAGGCCCGACATCTTCTTTCTCTTCCTGTCTTCCTGTCCGCTATTGTTGCCAACAGCTGGAAGCCAGAGGACAAGGCAGCTAGGGGATGTGATTTGCACCGTCGACCTCCAGGATGCAGAGCTGCCCAGAGAAGGGCAGATAATGGGTCTAGCAAGGGGCAGTGGGAGCATGGAGGATACAAACAGAGATCGGCCAAAGTTCCACACAGCTGTTAATTCAGCATGGCGGTGATGCTTTGGCACGAAGATGTTTTCATGTCATTAGCCCTGAAATGTTGCAGTTGCTTTCTCAGATGTTCTCCTCAACTCAGTTCTTTCCTGAAGGTTTTGATTTTCCTAGAGAGCATAAAGTATCTGTTCCTTGTTCTGGAATCCTGGCAATGCCATTGAACCAAAAGCATTAAAGCTTTGAAAACGTAACCCCTTCGAGATGGGAAGTGAATGTAGAAATGTGGAGAAAAGCATGCCCACGCCTAAGATGCCAAGGAGGGTCTCCTGATGAAACATTTGCCTGGCGCCTCTCTCGCTGCTCTGGGCTCTCTCCTCCGGAAAAGGGGGCCCTCCGCTGAAACCTGTTCAGTTTACCCCTCACTCAGCAACACGGTGGTTTCTCTCCCTTGGGTTCTAGAGTCACACAGGCTAGTCTGGCTCTTGACTGTCCACTCTTAATGGCTGTGTGCATTTTGGCTAGTCACCTGGCCTCAGATGAAATGGGATAATAATGGTGGTACCTCCTAGGGCCACCACCTGTCTGTCAGTTTGTTGTACTCTGGTGGCTTGCATGTTGCTATGATGTTGGAAGCTGTGCTATCAGTATTTCAAATACCAGCAGGGTCACCCATGGTGGACGGGCTTCAGTAGAGCTTCCAGACGAAGAGAGACTAGAAAAAAAGACCTGGAGGTCCATTTCTAAAAATTAGCCAGTGAAAACTTTATGGATCACAACAAAACATTGCCCAACTCATTTGCTTTGGACATGTCATCAGGAGGGATCAATCACTGGAGGAGGATGTTTGGCGAAGCAGAGGGCCATGGAGGGTAATGGAGACCCTCAGTGAGATGGATTGACACACTGGCCACAACAACGAACTCGAACATGCTGGTGATCATGAGGATGACACAGGACTGTGCAATGTTTCGTTCTGTTGTACGCGATGTTGTCGCGAGTTGGAGTTGAGACAACAGCAGCTATCTATCTATCTGTATGTATGTCTGTCTGTTTACCTCATAGTGATGTTGTGAGAACTAAATGAGATAACATACATAAAATTCTCAGCTTAGTGTCTGGCACATCGCAGATGCTCTTATTGTAACTCAGACTGTAACCACCTTGAGGTCAGAGGTCATGGCTTTTCAACTCTAGACCCCAGTATAGAGAGCAGAGTGGCACAGACCTACTAATAATCATTGGTGAAGATAAGACAATCATTCCTATTTTCTCAAGGAGGAACTTGAGGTTCACAGAAGCAAGGTGAGTTTCTTAAGGCCATAGAGTTATTAGCAACCAGAGCTAGGATTTAAACCCAGGTGGGTCGAACTCCAAAGCTGCGTCTTCTACGTGAGTGGGTCTAGCAAGTATCACAGTCATCTGGGGGCCTTGCTA
This sequence comes from Loxodonta africana, assembly GCF_030014295.1. NCBI lineage: Eukaryota > Metazoa > Chordata > Mammalia > Proboscidea > Elephantidae > Loxodonta > Loxodonta africana. Next base: position 55,194,567 of record NC_087344.1, read on the forward strand.
AAACACCCCCTAAGTTTCTGATTCAGTAGATCTGGTAACTCTCTAGAAAGTTTCCTGATGATGCTGGAGATGCTGGTCTGGGGTCCATGCGTTGGGACCGCTGGTCTACACTCTCAACCCTCCACTCCATGACCATCTCCTCCCTGAAACTTCCTCTGGCTTCTTCAGTCTCCTGGGAACAGTCTGCACAATCTGGTTCCAACCCAGAATCCCTGGGTGGTACAAACTGTTAACAAGCTCACAGCTAACCAAAAGGTCGGAGGTTCGAGTCCACTCAGAGGTGCCTCGGAAGAAAGGCCTGAAAATCTACTTCTGAAAAACCAACCATTGAAAACCCTATGCATCACAGTTCTACTCTGACACACATGGAGTCTCCACGAATTGGGCTTGACTCAATGGTAACTGGTTATGGTTATGGCTAGTTCCGACTCTAACCCTTAACCCCATGTCATTTTCTGGGTGGTCACTTGAGCTTCCCAGTAGGACTGGCAGCTCCTAATAGGTAAGAAACTTGTACTTCATTGTCTCCCTCCCCACTTGGACACGCTTATTATCTTCCCCCACCCTCCATGCTTACCCCTTGGGACAACCTTTGTGTATACCATTCCATGCGTGTCTATGTTTGCTTATGCAAACGTGTACATACAAGTTTTTTCATTTTTTTAAACAAAAATGAGAGCGTGCTATATAATTACTCTGTTTCTGACTTTTTTGTTGTTGTTTAATTTTGCCTTTCTGGAAGTAAATGTCTTCCCCACTCCTAATGAATCCTTCAGGTGCAACACTATCATGACTCCACTCACCTCTCTCCACGCCCTTGCACTTCCTCCCTGAGCGTCCTCTTTTGTTGGTGAGTCTGGGATAAGGAACTGGGCAGCTGTAGCCCAGCCACATCCTCCACATCTCTCTTGGGAGTGATCTGCCCACAGAGAGCCAAGTTCTGCTGGACTCCTCCGGTCCCTACCATGGCCCAGTGCTGCCTACACCCACGTGGGCGAGTCTGCCTATTCTGGGTGCAGCATAAGGTGACCCACTTCTCTGCAGATACAGCCACTCTCTCTGATGGCAGCTTTATCTTGAACAAAGGTGATATTTGGGCACTCCATCTGTCTTTCTCTTGTTCTTATTTCTCAATTGGTTCCGAATGCAGGTGGGGAAACAAGTGTATTGTTTATTAGCTCCTTTTGAAGTGCAACACATGCAATATATCTTATACCTAAAGACCTAGCTCGTTTTAAATGGCTGGTTCTGTTAGAATACTTTTAGTTGCAAATAACAGACGGCCCAACTTGAACAATAAGGGGCTGCTATTTCACATGGTAAGAATTCTGTGGGTAGACTCATTCCCTTCCTCAAATTGTGTGGTGGCTCTGGGTCACCTTTCCCATCATTATACATGCTGTAATGGTGGAAGGAACAGGAGATGATAGGCAACTGTGGGTTCCAATGTCAGTTACGATATTTTCTATCTGTGGGTCCTTAGGCAAGTGACCTAAACTCTCTGACCTTCAGCTTCATTCTCTGTGAAATAAGGATAACAAGATTTTTTTTCTAAGAGTCTGTTGTTATTTGTTGTCATCAAGTCGGCTCTGACTCATGGCCACCACATGGACAACAGAATGAAATGTTGCCCAGTCCTGCACCATTTCATGATCCACCCTTAGTATCCTTGAGTCCATTGTTGCAGCCACTATGTATTTGAGTGTCTTCCAACCTAGGAGGATAATCTTCCAGCACTACATCGGACAATGTTCTGTTGTGACCCATGAGGTCTTCATTGGCTACTTCTCACCAAGCCTTTCTTCCTAGCCTGCTTAGTCTGGAAGCTCCACTGAAACCTGTGCGTCATGAGTGACCCTGCTGGTATTGGAAATGCTGGCGGCATAGCTTCCAGGATCATAGCAACATCTAAGCCACCACAGGACAACAAATTGACAGACAGGTAGTGGAATCAACTCATTACAACCCTTATTTACATGTATTTTTGGCCATGTGCCAGTCAGTGTGAAATGGGTTCTTCTTAAATAAACCAGCTACTCTCTCACCTATTTCGCTCTGTGACAAAGGATCTTCCTGGGGCTAAGAGTGTAGTTCCTAGGTATAATATAGCATTTTTCTCCCTTCAGCTCATCTGCCAGGACAGACATAACATGCATCCAACAGATGCCCTATGCTTCAGCAGTAGTGTCCCCAAACTATCCCACTCTTTTCTTTCTCCATGCTATTGATCATGGGTTCTCTTGACCTGAAATGCCCTTTTCCTTCCATCTCTGTTAAGATCCTACCCATCCTTTAGGCTCGACTCAAACCACGTCCTCTAGGTAATCTGGTAAGAAGTAGTCTCTGCCCCTCTGTAGCACCCTCATCCACTCTCCTCGTACTCTGATTGAAGTCACCCCCTTCCTTGATTTAATGGGTGGCTGAGCCACCACTCTTCAGCTGTATGATCTAGGACCTTGCTACTCAAGTGTGGCCCATGGACCAGCAGTATCTGCATCTCCAGGAGCCTGTTAGAAATGCAGAATCTCCATCCCTGCCCCAGACTTGGCGAATCAGAGTAACCTAGAGTTTAAAGAGATCATCACGTGCTTTAAATGTACACTAAAGTGTGAGAAGAGGGCAGTGGTGGATCAGTGGCAGAATTCTCACCTTCCATGCTACAGACCTGGGTTCGAATCCCAGCCACTTGCAACTCATGTGCAGCCACCACCCATCTGTCAGTGGAGGCTTCCGTGTTGCTATGATTTTGAGCAGGTTTCAGTGGAACTTCCACACTAAGACTAGGAAGAAGGGTCTGGCAATCTACATCTGAAAATCAGCCAATGATAACACTATAGATCACAACGGTCTGATCTGCAACCAGTCATGGGGATGGTGCAGGACCAGGTAGCATTTTGTTCTATTGTGCGTGGGGTTGCCATGAGTCACGGGCCAACTTGACGGCAACAGCAACAAACGTGGAAGCACTGATCGAGAGCAAGCAGCTCACCTATAAAATGGGGATAATAATAGAATCTATCTTATACGGTTGTAACCACTGGTGGCACAGTGGTTAAAGCACTCAGCTGCTAGCTGAAGAGTTGGCAGTTTGAACCCACCAGCGGCTCTGCAGGAGAAAGATGCGGCAGTCTGCTTCCGTAAAGATTACAGCCTTGGCAATCCTATGGGGCAGTTCTACTCTGTCCTCTAGGGTCACTGTGAGTCAGAATTGACTCGACAGCAGCCAGTCATAGGGTTGTTGGGGGAATAAATGAGAGAATGTGTGTACAGTGCTAGTATTACGCCTGAGGCACTAAATAATGTTAGCTATATTTATTATTAATATAATCTCCTAAAGAGCAAAAATCGAGGTTAGAGTAATACACATAACACTTGTAGAATAATGCTAAGTACTCAGTAAATGATAACTACTGTTGTTACTCATTTTTATGACCCACCCCTACTTTTTCTACCCACCCACCTTGGGCCAGAGTCCCACTCAAAGTGCTCATCAATGTTTATTGAGAGGAATGAAGTGGCCGAGTTAACAGGCCCATATGGAAGGGGAACCCTGGGCCTCATCAGTACTAATTGCATTCACTTGCCAATGCCGAAGGCCTCCTCCCAGGCTGCTGTCACTTAGCCAGCTGCCCTTTACCCCAGTTCCCCTCCAAGCCAAGAGCCCTGGACACATACACCATGATTTCCTGTCTTCATTCACCTCCTGCCAAATCAGAGCAGAGATAGAGCTGGGGTTTTCATTGAGGGCAAAGTGAGGCTGGGGAACATAATTTTAGAACATGGGAGAATGAGATCCTGTGAGAAAGGAAGAAACAAGAGTGTCAAGACCACCTATTATGTGCTGGGCACACTGTTGGACCCTTTCACATTCCTCACCTTATTTACTTCTGGAAACAACCCAAACAAGTTGTTATTATTCCCATTTTATAGATGAGTAAACTGAGGCTCATAGAGATTGAAGAGCTTATGTGAGGTTATCAGGCTGGTAGGTGACAGAACTGGGATTCCAGTATAAGTTTCTCTGATTTTAAACCACTATCTTCAGACAGATGGGAGGAAAAGGGAAGTGGAAGTATACATAAAACTGGTCCTACTTTCTAAAAAAAAAAAAAATTTTTTAGAAAAAAACGGCTGCTAACCAAAAGGTGAGCAGTTCGAATCTACCAGGCTGTCCTTGGAAACCCTATGGGGCAGTTCTACTCTGTCCTATAGGGTCACTATGAACCGGAATCAACTCGATGGCAATGTGTTTTTTGTTTTTGTGGTACCAATTAGAAGTATCTAATGTGTGCTAAATTTCAGGAAACTCTGAGCTATATTTACTTAACTAATCCTCACAACAACTCCCATGTGGTGGGGTTATCATTTGACAAATGAGGAAACAGCATCAGGGTGACTCATCCAAGGACACACAGCCAGCAAGTTGGGAAACCCAGGTCCTCTGGTTCCTGAAGACCTGCTTTCCTCACTGCCCTGGAAAATACAGTCACCTCAGTTTCTCATTCCTGAGTCTCCAGCAGTAGCTCGCTGGCCTACTGCTCTGCCAGGGCTACCATCAGAATTGCTGGCCAATGGCCTCCACTTTGCTCGAATCTCTCAGTTTTCTTGCAGCATTTGACGCTGCCATAGCCTGAGAACACTCCCCTTATGGTAACCTAAAATGGACAGAGACAAAGAAATTCAGAACAAGTTGGGAAATTGTCTTATCCTCATGCAATCTAGACACTGCACGGGAGAAAGCTGTTCAATGCCTCCAAATTGTCTCCAAGGAGTACATCTTAACTTTTTCTCTCCAAAGAACAAGGAGCTCTGGTGGCGCAGTGGTTAAATGCTCCGCTGTTAACCAAAAGATCAGAGGTTGGAACCCACCAGCCATTTGTGGGAGAAAGATGTGGCAGTCGGCTTCCATAAAGATTGTTGTTGTGTGCCATCAAGTTGATTCCAATTCATAGTAACTCTGTTGAACAGAGTAGAAATGCCCCATAGGGTTTCCAAGGCAGTAATCTTTATGGGAGCAGATCACCAGGTCTTTTCTCCCACAGAGCACCTGGTGGGTTTGAATTGCCGGCCTTTTGGTTATCAGCCAAGCACTTAACCATTACGCCATCAGGGCTTGGAAACCCTACAGGGCAGCTCTACTCCGTCCTGTGGGTTCACTAGGAGATGGAATTGACCCAATGACAATGGCCTTTTTTTCTCCAAAGAACAGCTTCAAAGAGAGGTTTTCCCTCAGTCTAAGCTTCTTTATGCGCTATGGCAAACAGCACTATGTCAGGCTTCTGCAGCCAAGACTCACGTTAGGGTGCTTTGATGGCATGTAAAAAAATCTGCACTGGCTCACTTAACCAAAGAAGAAATTTAATGGGAAGATGTAAGGAAGCTTACAGAATTAAAGAAAAAAAAAAAATCTCAAAAAGAACAGAAACGAAGGCTGCACCAAGGATCCAGGTAGCAGGACCTAACGGACAATCTCTGCCATGATCCTGCGAGTGGGTTGGTTTCACCCAGTCTCTGTCTTCTTGTGACACCCCTTTAGATTTAAATTCTGGGGAGCAATCTTGGGTCCTGTGCCCACTTCTTGGCTGGGAAATGAGCAGAACACCTTGATTGACAGTCCCACCAAACCTACCCGTGGAAGAGGAGAGGGAGCTCAAAACAGGAACATCAGGAATGGTGATAGTTGCAGAACATGATGTGTACATGTAAAAATGTTCAAATGACTATTGTTTTATTACATATGTATATGTATGTATGTTGTTGTTAGCTGCCATCAAGTCCGTTCCAATTCATAGCAACCCTATGTGCAACAGAACAAAGCACTGCCCGGACATGCTCCATCCTCACAATAGTTGTTATGCTTGAGCGCATTGTTGCAACCACTGTGTCAATCCATCTCATTGAGGGTCTTCCTCTTTTTGGCTGTCCTTCTACCAAGCATGATGTCCTTCTCCAGGGACTGATCCCTCCTGATAGCATGTCCAAAGTATGTGAGATGTAGTCTAACCATCCTTGCTTCCAAGGAGCATTTTGGTTGTAACTTCTTCCAAGACAGATTTGTTCTTTCTTTTGGCAGTCCACAGTATAGTCAATATTCTTCACCAGCACCACAATTCGAAGGCACCAATTCTTCTTTGATCTTTTTTATTCATCGTCCAGCTTTCACATGCATATGAGGTGATTGAAAACACCATGGCTTGGGTCAGGTGCACCTTAGTCTTCAAGGTGACACCTTTGCTCTTCAACACTTTAAAGAAGTCTTTTTGCAGCAGATTTACCCAATGAGATGCGTCTTTTGATTTCTTGACTGCTGCTTCCATGGCTGTTGATTGTGGAACCAAGTAAAATGAAATCCTTGACAACGTCAATCTTTTCTCTGTTTATCATAATGTTGCTCATTGGTCCAGTTGTGAGGATTTTTGTTTTCCTTATGTTGAGGTGTAATCCATATTGAAGGCTGTGGTCTTTGATCTTCATCAGTAAGTGCTTAAGCCCTCTTCATTTTCAGCAAGAAAGGTTGTGCTATCTGCATAACACAGGTTGTTAATGAGTCTTCCTCCAACCCTGATGCCCATTCTTCTTCATATAGTCCAGCTTCTTGGATTAGTTGCTCATCATACAGATTGTATAGGTATGGTGAAAGGATACAACCCTGATGCACACCTTTCCTGACTTTAAATCACCCAGTATTCCCTTGTTCTGTTCGAATGACTGCTTCTTGATCTACATACAGGTTCCTCATGAGCACAATGAAGTGTTCTGAAATTCCCATCCTTCACAATGTTATCCATAATTTGTTATGATCCATACAGTCAAATGCCTTTGCATAGTCAATAAAATACAGGTAAACATCTTTCTGGTATTCTCTGCCTTCAGCCAGGATATATATATACATATGTATGTATGCACCGCAATAAAAAATTATAAAAAAAGAAGCACATTTAAAAAATGATAGCCAGGATGAATAGGTGGAGCACAAGACATTTTTAAGGCAGTGAAACTATTCTGTATGATACTGTAATGGTGGACATATGGCATTACGCATTCGTCAAAATCCATAGGACTGTACAACACAAAAAGTGAAGCTTAATGTAAACTACAGACTTCAGTTAATAGTAAAATGTATCAATATTGGCTCATCACTTGTAATACATATACCACACCCATGCAAGATGTTAGTAATAGGAGAAACAGTGTGCTGGAGGGAGAGGGAGTATACAGGAACTTTCTGTACTTTCTGCACAATTTTTCTGTAAATCTAAAACTGCTCTAAAAATGTCTCTGAAAAGAAAAGGTGTATTAGAGGTGTGTTGTCATAAAAGGACATATGGGTGCTGGGCAAGCAAAATGCATACATTCAATACAACTGGTCACTTCGCCTTTAGAAGATGCTGGAGGGTCACCCTTTTCACACTCAAGGCAATTTAGGTCCTTATCAAGGCTGTATAAGGATGCCTGTTTCCAGCAAGTGTGTTCTGGAATAACTAGCTAGACTAAAGGAAGGGTGTTGTAGTTTATCTAGTGCTGCTGTAACAGAAATACCACAAGTAGATGACTTTAACAGAAATTTATTCTCTCACAGTCTAAGTGGTTAGGAGCTCAAATCCAGGGAGCCAGCTCCAGGAGAAGGCTTTCTGTTTCTGTCAGCTTTAGGGGAAGGTCATTGTCATCAATCTTCCCCTGGTCTAGGAGCTTCTCAATGCAGGGCGCCTGGGTCCAAAGGGTAAGCTCCATTCCCAGCGCTGCTTTCTTGGAGGCATGAGGTCCCTCTTCCCTTCTGCTTGCTTCTCTCTTTTATATCTCAAAAGAGATTGACTCAAGATACAACCTACTTCTGTAGATTGTGTTCTGCCTCATTAATATAACTGCCTCTAATCCTGCCTCATTAACATCATTAAAAAAAAAAAAAAACCTTTGCCATTGAGTAGATTCCGACTCATAGGGACCCTATAGGACAGAGTAGAACTGCCCCATAGCATTTCCAAGGAGCAGTTGGTGGATTCAAACTACTGACGTTTTGGTTAGCAGTTGTAGTTCTTAATCACTGTGCCAGCAGGGCGCCACAACCAAACCCAATGCCATCGAGTCAATTGCGACTCATAGCGACCCAATAGGACAGAGTAGAACCGCCCCATAGGGTTTCCAAGGAGTGGCTGGTAGATTCCAACAGCTGACCTTTTGGTTAGCAGCCGAATGCTTAACCACTGCACAACCAGATCATTATAAACATCATAGATGTTAGAAGTACAACACATAGGAAAATCACATCAGATCACAAAATGGTGGACAACCACACAATACTGGGAATCATGGCCAGCTAAGCTGACACACATTTTTTGAAAACACAATTCAATTCATAACAAAGGGTGAGAGGAAACTCAAGGATGTCTTGACCTACAAGTAGTTCTGCCTCCAGATAACTGTCAGATCTCTTGGTGGTACCCAGAGGACCAGGGAAAATTCTGAAAGTTTTCTACTTACTCATCCTCAAAGCCTCTGTGATGCTTGCTTCCAAAGATGGAAGTCTCTCCCATTCCTCGTGGCCTTTTGCTATTGTGACTGCCACTCCTCCCAGGGTCAAGAAGAGGTGGAATCGCTTTCTCCCCACTCCCTTGAGTCTGGGCTGGCCCTATGATTTGGTCTGACTGATAGAAAGCAGTAAATATGATGCTGTGTGACTTCCCAGTCCAAGTCTTTAGAAGTCTTGCAGCTTTTGCTTTTGTGCTCAGTACCTGGCACTCAGGAGATACTATCCAACTCTTGGCTACTAATCAAAAGGTTGGGAGTTTGAATCCACCTAACAGCACTGTAGAAGATAGGCCTGGAAATCTGCTTCCCAAGAAAACCTTGTGGTACATAGTTCTACTCTGAAGCACATGGGTCACCATGAGTTGGAATCGACTTGATGCCAATGGGTATCCAACATTTAGTTGATAGAATCCCTCAAGGATTGGTCCTGGTCCCTGTACTCATTCTACATTCTATTACTGGAAGATCCATCCAGGGACATAAATGCCACCTATATTTGAGAACCACAAAATATATCTTAAATCCACCCACTTCTCTCCAGCTCCATTATCATCAACATAATTCAAGGTAACCTCATCTCCTGCTTAGTGTATTAGTCAGCTATTGCTATGATAATGCTGTATAACAAACACTACCCTCCCCAAAAAAGAAAAATCTCAGTGTCTTGCCACAACAAACATTTATTTTTCTCACTGATACATCTGTGGGTCATCTGGACAGTTCAGGCTGTAGGTCAGGTTCCAGTCTTCTCTCTAGGTCTCTTTATTCTCCTTGGGCCAGCAGCTCCCCAGGGCACATTCTTCTTAGGGGAGGTGGCAGAAGCATAAGAGTGTTGGCCAAGTCATGCAAGTACATTTTCAACCTCTGCCCATTCACATTCACTCACATTCCACTAGCTAAAGCAATTCATATGGCTAAGCCCAAAGACAATGAGGCAGGAAAGTATATTCTTCCCATGGAGGGAAAACCATAGAAAGGGCCGGAAGGTGAGGAAGAATTGGAAGCAAATAATGCAATCTACCACACCTGGAATACTTTGATAGCCTCTATAATGGGCATCCCTCTCAAAAGCTCTGGAAGAGCCATCTTTTTTATATATATATATATATAATTTTTATTGTGCTTTAAGTGAAAGTTTACAAATCAAGTCAGTCTCTCACATAAAAACTTATATACACCTTGCTACACACTCCCAATTACTCTCCCCCTAATGAGACAGCCCGCTCTCTCCCTCCACTCTCTCTTTTCGTGTCCATTTCATCAGCTTCTAACCCCCTCTACCCTCTCATCTCCCCTCGAGGCAGGAGATGCCAACATAGTCTCAAGTGTCCACCTGATCCAAGAAGCTCACTCCTCACCAGCATCCCTCTCCAACCCATTGTCCAGTCCAATCCATGTCTGAAGAGTTGGCTTCGGGAATGGTTCCTGTCCTGGGCCAACAGAAGGTCTGGGGGCCATGACCACTGGGGTCCTTCCAGTCTCAGTCACACCATTAAGTCTGGTCTTTTTATGAGAATTTAGGGTCTGCATCCCACTGTTCTCCTGCTCCCTCAAGGGTTCTCTGTTGTGTTCCCTGTCAAGGCAGTCATTGGTTGTAGCCAGGCACCATCTAATTCTTCTGGTCTCAGGATGATGTAAGTCTGTGGTTCATGTGGCCCTTTCTGTCTCTTGGGCTCGTAATTACCTTGTGTCCTTGGAAGAGCCAGCTTTAAAAAAAAAAAAAAAAACTGATCAAGTTACTCTTCTGCTGAAAACCCATTGGTGACTTTCCACTGATCTTAGGAAAATGTCCAGATACTTACTGTTGCTTGAAATGTCCTGCACGATCTGGCACCTGCCTACCTCTTACACCATCTACCCGCTTCCTCACTCTTCTCCCGCCACACTGGTCCTCTTTCAATTCCTTGAATTTTCTAAGAGACTCCGCAGCTCGTGGCCTTTTTTCCTTTGCCTAGAAGGATAACAGTGAAAGAAGACAGATCTGAGTTGGGCAGCAGGTGCTTCTGCCTGCAGAAAACCATCCTGGTCTTGCAAGGCTGGAAGTCCCAGGCATCCGAATACAGATGGGTAAACTGAGGACCAAGGTGGAGATGCTGTTTCCTTTGCCTAGAGGTTCATCTCCATCTTCCCTCTTCCTTCCTGGAAAATTCCTCCTAGTCCTTCAAGTCTCTACTGAAATGTCATTTCCTTCAAGAGGCCTTCCTTCTTCCCCTCCCACCTAGCTGGATCCCCCTCTTATACATTCTCCTGACTTCTGGCTCTTTCTCTTACAGCATGAACCACAATGCAACTACATGGTTATTGTGTAATTGCTTATTTTTGCCTCTCTCTCCCCCGAGAGTGTAAGCTCTGTGCAGTCAGCCAGGGACTACATCTGTCTCATCCACAGCTGTATCCTCAGAACCCAGCACATCTCTTGGCACATAATAGGTGCTCAGAAAAACTATTTAAATGAATAAATAAATGAACGAACCTCATCACAAGTGTCAAAGAGAGAGGGGAGGTGGGAGCCTGGTGTGGTGCAGACAGGCCTTTGATGCCCCCTGTTGCATTGACTCTTACCTTGTCTCTAACAACTGTCCTAGGTAGAGCTGTTCAACCGTGAGACTTGCAATTTGATTTACTCCCCAGTGACATCATAGCTGTCACCATGGCAACACCCAGCAATGCCTATCTGCCAGACAAAGTCTCTTTTCCATTAGGAAAGGGCAAACAGACACCCAGGATGCCTAGCAGCCCTTTGTGAGGCAGAAGTGACAGCTTTCACAGTCCTGCCTTGGCACTAGGGCCTGGTGGAGCTGTTCCTGGCATGGCAAGGGTATGTCCCCCATGGAGGGCAGCCAGGGCAGCCCTCCCCATCACTGCAAAGCCCTTTATCTTTGAGACAGGCCAGCCAGCTGAATGCAAATTACATAGGTGAAGGCTAAGCATGGCATGGGCACATCTGGCTGGTTTGCCTGGTCCTTTGGCCCTCAAAACACCTGAGTAGTGAGCAAAGCTATTGCTTTCCTGCCTGTCTGTTTCTTCTGCCTTCCTGATTTCTTGCTTTCCTTCCTGCCCACCTTCCTACTTCTCTTTCTCCACCCTCCCACTACTTTCTCTCTTTATGGCCAACATCTATTGATAAACTGCTACGTGTCAGCGACTGTCTTAGACAGATGGGGCATAACAACTAGTGTCCAAGTGGGTCTCTCCCTTACTAGTAAGGAGTTAACCCCCAGCCTGGGTTTTTGGGAGGAGCTCTCAGGCTGTGGCTGGGGCGGCAGTGGAGCTGGGCATTGAAAAGGAGAGATACATTGTTGCTAACATGAGTGAAACCTCAGAACGCATTTCTTGCAGCAACAGGTTATAAGTGATAGTCTGGTGTGGTTAAAATACTACCAGTAACTCTCCAAGTATTTAGGAGATTTTGTGAGCCACTGTGAAAAATACAACCACCATCTTATCTAGGCAAAGGAAGTCCAGATTCCAAACTTTTGTATACTATCTTCATGTAAGCTGATGGCTTTATGGCGTGGTCTCCCTTTTCCCTCTCTACACCTCTTAGAGGCAGTATGCCCCTCCTTTCTCCACAGAAGCAGAGACCAGAAAATGTGAAGCTTTCACAATGCCTTCACAATGTTACAATGGGCTGACCCTGCAGGCAGGGCTGCCTGCCCCTGAGACAATATGGCACAGAGCGGGGCTAACACAGGTTAACATCACATAGACCCGGGCTCCCATCCTAGCACTGCCACTACCTGGTTGTGTGATCTTGGGCAAGGTGCTTTCCCTTGATGAATATCAGTTTTTTCATCTGTAAAATGGGGATAATACCACCCACATTCCAGGATCATTGTGGGGAGTATTTTCCAAAGCAGATGGCAGATTTGAACCGCCAACCTTTTGGTTAGCAGCTGAACAGTTAACCACTGCTCCACCAGGGCTCAGAGGCACAAAATAAATGCCAGCTGTTTCAGAAGCTTCTTTGGGGAGGCAGAGCTGGCCTTACAGCCACCCCACTGGCAGAAGTGTCAGTAGGAAGGGTGAGATGTTGAGCGGTCCTCCTGAGCTGACATTGACAGAGGAGATGTGACAATCTGCCTCCAGAAAAATCTCAGCAATCTGCCTGGGCCAGGGAAAATCCATCCATGACGACTCTGCCCAGACTCTGCAAGATGTTTTCTAATTGTTGGTGTTCCTGGGAGCCAAGCAACAGCTGAGCTAATTCCTTTTCCCAATGATATGCAACATCTGCCCCAGTTCTTACTGAAGGTGGAAAAAAATAAGAACCTTCTGGGTATGACTTCAGCTGCCAACTTTGATGAGTTACTGGGCCAATCCAGAAATCAGATTTTTCTAACGGGTCTCTGTGTTGGCACTGACAGCTTTGATGGGCGGGAACAGCACTGACCTATAAGATCCTTGAGGGCTCTGCCTTATTAATCTGTGTAGCCCTGGCATGCCATAGGGCATGGCACACAGTAGGTAGTAATAATTGTTTATTGGATGGATGGATGGACGGACAGACAGATGGACAGACGGATGGATGGATGGATGGGTGGGTGGGTGGATGGATGGATAGGTGGATGGATGGATACACAGATGGATAAGTGGATGAATGAATTAGTGAATGGATGGATGGTAGAGATGTATGAATAGATAGGCAAGTGGGTAGATGGATGGATGGATGAATATATGAAGTGCATTGAATTGGGGATTACCTCCTTTCTGTCAGGAATTCCAGGAGCATGTAAATACCTTGGGCTAGGGGTGCAGTGGGTTTCAGGCTCTGGGAAAGGGCCACAAAAGCAGTTGGGCCTGTAATGGCCTTGAGGCTCAGGACAAGTCACCTTTGTACAGGTTCAAAGTGTATTTATTAGAAGTAAGGACATGGGGCTTCAACCTCAGTTTCCTTTTTATAGCAGGGACATCATCATGGCACTTCCCCTTGCAAAATGTTTGTTCAGATAATGCAAGCTAAGCAGTTCACACAGAGCCTGATACGCTCAATAAATATTGCCCAATAAGCTAGTGATGGTATCAATGTCTGAGGCAGGGGGACTTCTAGCAAGAACCAAATAAACTTCCCCATGTACAGAAAGAGCAAGAAGTTTGTCTTTATTTAGTTCTATTGTTTCCAAGTCCTTCCCTCCCCAGGTGCAAAGTACTCCAGGAGACAAAATGATAACCTCTGTCCAGCCCAGCTCACTGAGAGTCTGCTGCTGTACTACAAAGCATGGGTTTTCAAGATAGATCCCAACTATGCCACTTACTTGCTGTGTGGCAAGTTACTTTCCTTCTCTGAGCCTGTGTCCTCATCTTTAAAGTACAAATGCCAATACTTTCTTTACATGATTTACCAGGATTAAATGCATTTATGCACTTTAAGCCACCACCCATCTTTCAGTTTGTTGTACTGTGGGTGCTTGCGTGTTGCTATGATGCTATGAAGCTGTGCCACCAGTATTTCAAATACCGCCAGGGTCATCCACAGTGGACAGGTTTCAGCAGAGCTTCCAGATTAAGACAGACTAGGAAGAAAGGCCTGGAAATCTACTTCCAAAATTTAGCCAATGAAAACCCTATGGATCACCACAGAGAATTGTCCAACTGTACTCAAACATGGAATCCCATGTACAACAGAATGAAACTTTGCCCAGTCCTGCAGCGTCTTCATGATCGTTGATAGGCTCAAGTCCACTGTTGTGGCCACTGCGTATTTTGAGTGCCTTCCAATCTAGGGGGCTCATCTTCCACTACTATACTGGATAATATTCCATTGTGATTCATAGGGTTTTCATTGACTAATTTTTGGAAGTAAATCACCAGGCCTTTCTTCCTAGTCTTAGTCTAGAAGCTCTGCTGAAACCTATTCACCATGAATGACCCTTGTGGTATTTGAAATATCCATGGCATTCCAGCATCATAGCAACATGCAAGCCACCTACAGTTTGACAAACTGACAGACAAGTGGTAATTTGACACATAACTGTGCTCAACAAATTTTGGTTGAATGACTGAGTGAATGAATGAGTGCGATGGATGAACGCACATACACTATATACCAGACACTGTGCTAGGCACGGAAACCCTGGTTAAGTGCTACGGCTGCTAACAAAAGAGGTTGGCAGTTCAAATCCACCAGGCACTCCTCGGAAACTCTATGGGGCAGTTCTACTCTGTCCTACAGGGTCGCTATGACTTGGCATCGACCCAACGGCAACGGGTTTTTTACAGGTGCTAGGCACAATGAGCGACATCAACAGGCAGGGACTCCAGGAGCAAAGGACCAGCCCCCAGGAGGAAGATGTCCTTCTGGACCCGTATCCCTGCTTCGCACTGACTCCTTTCTGGTGTTCACAGCACCAGAGCATCTCAGAGGCAAAGGAAGAGCTGGTATCCCGTTGACAACGTTGCCACCAGCCAGGCATGATCTAATGCTTATCTGGACCATGCTGGCTGAGCCTAGCCTCAGAGGAGCTAAGTCTGATGCCATGGCAACAGCCTAGCTCTCCAGAGTCCCTGGACTTCACCTAGTGTTGCCAAACCAGGTTTCCCCATCTCTGGGGACTTGGCCCAGAATCTGAGCGTAGGGAGGAAAAAAAGCTTTTGAGGGAAGAAAATCACCTTCATGCTTGCTAGGAATGCATCACTGCAATCAATGGCCTCTGAGAACCCAGGAGAGCCACAGATCAATTAGGCCAGTCGATAGACCTGTCCCCACGTCTGCAGTGTCTGTGACCACAGGGGCCTGAGGCTTCTCAGTGGGAAGGGGAAGTCACGCACTAAAGTGGGTCATGGAAAGCTCTCATGCAGGCAGCATGGTGCCATGGAGATCTTCAGGTGTCATGGGTACAAATCTTGGTCATCTTTTTATCATATTGTCTTAAGCAAGGCCCTTCACCTCTCTGAGTCCTAGCATCCTGATTTATAATATGAAGGTAATGATAAACACGAATCTTGCAGGGCTGTTGTGGAGACTGTATCTGTTAGTAGGTACAAATTTCCTGGTGCACAGTGTGCAATAAATCGTAGCTATTTTATCCTCATTAATAACACTACTGATAATGTAGACAGTGCATTGTAAAGATGTGTAATGTGTTCTCCCATACTGATAGCTCATTGGATCAGCAGACTTTTGAGAGTGACCTGCTAAGATCCTGGTTATGTTGAAGGGCTGAGACTCAGGGCTCCTTTTCTGGGTGTTGGAAAGGGTGGCTTTTTTAGTCTGAGAGGAGGGAGGGTTTATCTTCTATGGGCTAAATCCCTTAAGAGTCTTGGCACAGGGAAGGTGAAGGAGGACTCTTTTGTCAACTCCAGGGTGGGAGCAGGGGCAGCTCGGAGACCTACACAGTCTCATTCTATCCTTACAACAACTCTGGGAGGCAGGTATCATTATTCCCCACGTTACAGGAGAGGATATGGAAGCCCGGGGAATTCAAGTACCTTGTTCCAGATCCAGCAGGTAATTCATTGTCTCATAAATATATCTGAGAAAGCACCACAGCAGGCACTAGCTCACATGCCACTGAAGACCACCTGTGTTCCATCTTTGGCCTGCAAGCCACAAGTCCCAGCTCCTCCCCTCCTTGCCCCGCAATGCTTCTGGATATGGAGGAGTGTTGCAGTATTGCGTTTGCCTAGATGATGGTCCTGGCTGGACCCTGGGCATCTCCGACAGTGCGTGAGGTTTCCTTCAATTCCATAGCAGGAAGCAAGCACGCATGTGCTCACCTTGGGTCTGTCTGTGACATCCAGGAGTCAAGTGAATGAAGAGACAGCTCTCAGTTCCTTTTCTTTTTCACCTTGAAAAAGAAGGCTCAATGCAGGTCAGAAACTTCCTTCCAGGAGTAGTTTCAGGACCTGTTTCTTCGCTATGTTGCATATGCCCCTTAATGTCTGCAAAAGGGAGGAACAAAGAACAAGTTGTGAGAGACGATCCTGTTGGTTCCTACTGTTTCCTTAAGGCCTCTGTCTCTATCAGAGCCAGTTGTAGAAGTACACACTGAGCCTGGCTCCCTGTTAGGGGATGTAAGACTGGAAGAAAGGCAGATGTACTTACTAAATCCAAACACAATTTTTATTTACCCCTGAGAGCAAAGGGCCACAAGGAAGGTGAGTGACCATCAGCAAGTGTCATTAACATGAAAACACAAATCTCACAGGCTTGGGCTCCCACCAACTGGGTAGGGCCTCAGAACCCCGTAAAGTCCCCTTCGTTGAAATATTTCTGCAAGTCTTGGGGTGAGGGGGATCTCGGTTTCCTAAGGCTGTCATAAAAGAATACCACAAAGTGAATGGCTTTAAAGAACAGAAATTTATTTCCTCACAGTTATGGAGGCTAAAAGTCCAGGTCAAGGTATCCAGCCATGTTGATTCCTCCTGTGAGCCTCTCTCCTAATTTCTGGTGACTTCTGTCAATTCTTGGCTTTCCTTTGCTGCTTATAGATGTATCTGCCTCCATTGTCAGATGGCTTCACCCCTGTGTGTCTGTCTCCATGTCTGTTTTCCCTTTTTATTAGACATTACTCAGAACAGATTAGGTTTAGGACCCACCCCTCTAGGACCTCGTTAAGATAACAAAGGAAAAACCCTATTTCCAAACAGGGTCGCATTCACAGGTACAGGGGTTAGGACTTCAACGTATCTTTTTTTTTTTTTTTTTCAAGTGTCCACCTGATATAATTAGCTCACTCATCATCAGCGTCTCTCTCCCACCCGCTGACCAGTCCCTTTCATTTCTGATTGTCTTCGGGGATGGTTCCTGTCCTGTGTCAACTGAAGGTCTGGGGAGCATGGCCGCCGGGGTTCCTCCAGTCTCAGTCAGACCATTAAGTTTGGTCTTTTTATGAGAATTTGGGGTCTGCATCCCACTGATCTCCTGCTCCCTCAGGGGTCCTCTGCTGTGCTCCCTGTCAGGGCAGTCATCGATTGTGGCCGGGCACCAACTAGTTCTTCTGGTCTCAGGATGATGTAGGTCTCTGGTTCATGTGGCCCTTTCTGTCTCTGGGGCTCCTAGTTGTCGTGTGGCCTTGGTGTTCTTCATTTTCCTTTGCTCCAGGTGGGTTGAGACCAATTGCTGCATCTTAGATGGCCGCTTGTTAGCATTTAAGACCCCAGACGCCACATTTCAAAGTGGGATGCAGAATGATTTCATAATAGAATTATTTTGCCAATTGACTTAGAAGTCCCCGCAAACCATGTTCCCCAGACCCCCGCACTTGCTCCGCTGACCTTTGAAGCATTCATTTTATCCCGGAAACTTCCTTGCTTTTGGTCCAGTCCAATTGAGCTGACCTTCCATGTATTGAGTGTTGTCTTTCCCTTCACCTAAAGCAGTTCTTATCTACTGATTAATCAATAAAAAACCCTCTCCCACCCTCCCTCCCTCCCCCCCTCGTAACCACAAAAGTATGTGTTCTTCTCAGGTTTACTATTTCTCAAGATCTTATAATAGTGGTCTTATACAATATTTGTCCTTTTGCCTCTGACTCATTTCGCTCAGCATAATGCCTTCCAGGTTCCTCCATGTTATGAAATGTTTCAGAGATTCGTCACTGTTCTTTATCGATGCGTAGTATTCCATTGTGTGAATATACCACAATTTATTTAACCATTCATCCGTTGATGGACACCTTGGTTGCTTCCAACTTTTTGCTATTGTAAACAGAGCTACAATAAACATGGGTGTGCATGTATCTGTTTGTATGAAGGCTCTTGTATCTCTAGGGTATATTCCTAGGAGTGGGATTTCTGGGTTGTATGGTAGTTCTATTTCTAACTGTTTAAGATAACGCCAGATAGATTTCCAAAGTGGTTGTACCATTTTACCTTCCCACCAGCAGTGTATGAGAGTTCCAATCTCTCCGCAGCCTCTCCAACATTTATTATTTTGTGTTTTTTGGATTCATGCCAGCCTTGCTGGTGTGAGATGGAATCTCATCATAGTTTTAATTTGCATTTCTCTAATGGTTAATGATCGAGAGCATTTTCTCATGTATCTGTTGGCTGCCTGAATATCTTCTTTAGTGAAATGTGTGTTCATATCCTTTGCCCACTTCTTGATTGGGTTGTTTGTCTTTTTGTGGTTGAGTTTTGACAGAATCATGTAGATTTTAGAGATCAGGCGCTGGTCGGAGATGTCATAGCTGAAAATTCTTTCCCAGTCTGTAGGTGGTCTTTTTACTCTTTTGGAGAAGTCTTTAGATGAGCATAGGTGTTTGATTTTTAGGAGCTCCCAGTTATCTGGTTTCTCTTCATCATTTTTGGTAATGTTTTGTATTCTGTTTATACCTTGTATTAGGGCTCCTAGGGTTGTCCCAATTTTTTCTTCCATGATCTTTATCGTTTTAGTCTTTATGTTTAGGTCTTTGATCCACTTGGAGTTAGTTTTTGTGCATGGTGTGAGGTATGGGTCCTGTTTCATTTTTTTGCAAATGGATATCCAGTTATGCCAGCACCATTTGTTAAAAAGGCTATCTTTTCCCCAGTTAATTGACACTGGTCCTTTGTCAAATATCAGCTGCTCATACGTGGATGGATCTATGTCTGGGTTCTCAATTCTGTTCCATTGGTCTATGTGTCTGTTGTTGTACCAATACCAGGCGGTTTTGACTACTGTGGCTGTATAATAGGTTCTGAAGTCAGGTAAGGTGAGGCCTCCCACTTTCTTCTTCTTTTTCAGTAGTGCTTTGCTTATCCGGGGGTTCTTTCCCTTCCATATGAAATTGGTGATTTGTTTCTCTATCCCCTTAAAATATGACATTGGAATTTGGATCGGAAGTGCGTTAAATGTATAGATGGCTTTTGGTAGAATAGACATTTTTACTATGTTAAGTCTTCCTATCCATGAGCAGGGTATGTTTTTCCACTTAAGTATGACCTTTTGAATTTCTTGTAGTAGAGCTTTGTAGTTTTCTTTGTATAGGTCTTTTACATCCTTGGTAAGATTTATTCCTAAGTATCTTATCTTCTTGGGGGCTACTGTGAATGGTATTGATTTGGTTATTTCCTCTTCGGTGTTCTTTTTGTTGATGTAGAGGAATCCAAGTGATTTCTGTATGTTTATTTTATAACCTGAGACTCTGCCAAACTCTTCTATTAGTTTCAATAGTTTTCTGGAGGATTCCTTAGGGTTTTCTGTGTATATAATCATGTCATCTGCAAATAGTGATAACTTTACTTCTTCCTTGCCAATCTGGATACCTTTTATTTCTTTGTCTAGCCTAATTGCCCTGGCTAAGACTTCCAACACGATGTTGAATAAGAGCGGTGATAAAGGGCATCCTTGTCTGGTTCCCGTTCTCAAGGGAAATGCTTTCAGGTTCTCTCCATTTAGAGTGATATTGGCTGTTGGCTTTGCATAGATGCCCTTTATTATGTTGAGGAATTTTCCTTCAATTCCTATTTTGGTAAGAGTTTTTATCATAAATGGGTGTTGGACTTTGTCAAATGCCTTTTCTGCATCAATTGATAAGATCATGTGGTTTTTGTCTTTTGTTTTATTTATGTGATGGATTACATTAATGGTTTTTCTGATATTAAACCAGCCTTGCATACCTGGTATAAATCCCACTTGATCAGGGTGAATTATTTTTTTGATGTGTTGTTGGATTCTATTGGCTAGAATTTTGTTGAGGATTTTTGCATCAATGTTCATGAGGGATATAGGTCTATAATTTTCTTTTTTTGTAATGTCTTTACCTGGTTTTGGTATCAGGGAGATGGTGGCTTCATAGAATGAGTTGGGTAGTATTCCGTCATTTTCTATGCTTTGGAATACCTTTAGTAGTAGTGGTGTTAACTCTTCTCTGAAAGTTTGGTAGAACTCTGCAGTGAAGCCGTCTGGGCCAGGGCTTTTTTTTGTTGGGAGTTTTTTGATTACCGTTTCAATCTCTTTCTTTGTTATGGGTCTATTTAGTTGTTCTACTTCTGAATGTGTTAGTTTAGGTAGGTAGTGTTTTTCCAGGAATTCATCCATTTCTTCTAGGTTTTCAAATTTGTTAGAGTATAATTTTTCATAATAATCTGAAATGATTCTTTTAATTTCATTTGGTTCTGTTGTGATGTGGTCCTTCTCATTTGTTATTCGGGTTATTTGTTTCCTTTCCTGTATTTCTTTAGTCAGTCTAGCCAGTGGTTTATCAATTTTGTTAAATTTTTCAAAGAACCAGCTTTTGGCTTTGTTAATTCTTTCAATTGTTTTTCTGTTCTCTAATTCATTTAGTTCAGCTCTAATTTTTATTATTTGTTTTCTTCTGGTGCCTGATGGATTCTTTTGTTGCTCAGTTTCTATTTGTTCAAGTTGTCGGGACAGTTCTCTGCTTTTGGCTCTTCCTTCTTTTTGTATGTGTGCATTTATTGATATAAATTGGTCTTTGAGCACTGCTTTTGCTGTGTCCCAGAGGTTTTGATAGGAAGTATTTTCATTCTCGTTGCTTTCTATGAATTTCCTTATTCCCTCCTTAATGTCTTCTATAACCCAGTCTTTTTTCAGAAGGGTGTTGTTCATTTTCCAAGTATTTGATTTCTTTTCCCTAGTTTTTCTGTTATTGATCTCTAGTTTTATTGCCTTGTGATCTGAGAAGATGCTTTGTAATATTTCGATGTTTTGGACTCTGCAAAGGTTTGTTTTATGACCTAATATGTGGTCTATTCTAGAGAATGTTCCATGTGCGCTAGAAAAAAAAAGTATACTTTGCAGCAGTTGGGTGGAGAGTTCTGTATAAGTCAATGAGGTCAAGTTGGTTGATTGTTGTAATTAGATCTTCCGTGTCTCTGTTGAGCTTCTTACTGGATGTCCTGTCTTTCTCTGAAAGTGGTGTGTTGAAGTCTCCTACTATAATTGTGGAGGTATCTATCTCGCTTTTCAATTCTGTTAAAATTTGATTTATGTATCTTGCAGCCCTGTCATTGGGTGCATAAATATTTAATATGGTTATGTCTTCCTGATCAATTGTCCCTATTATCGTTATATAGTGTCCTTCTTTATCCTTTGTGGTGGATTTAAGTCTAAAGTCTATTTTGTCAGAAATTAATATTGCTACTCCTCTTCTTTTTTGCTTATTGTTTGCTTGATATACTTTTTTCCATCCTTTGAGTTTTAGTTTGTTTGTGTCTCTAAGTCTAAGGTGTGTCTCTTGTAGGCAGCATATAGATGGATCGTGTTTCTTTATCCAGTCTGTGACTCTCTGTCTCTTTATTGGTGCATTTAGTCCATTTACATTCAGGGTAATTATAGATAAATAAGTTTTTAGTGCTGTCATTTTGATGCCTTTTTATGTGTGTTGTTGACAATTTCATTTTTCCACATACTTTTTTGTGCTGAGGCGTTTTTCTTAGTAAATTGTGAGATCCTCATTTTCATAGTGCTTGACTTTATGTTAGTTGAGTCGTTACGTTTTTCTTGGTTTTTATCTTGAGTTATAGAGTTGTTATACCTTTTTGTGGTTACCTTATTATTTACCCCTATTTTTCTAAGTAAAAACCTAACTTGTATTGTTCTATATCGCCTTGTATCACTCTCCATATGGCAGTTCAATGCCTCCTGTATTTAGTCCCTCTTTTTGATTATTGTGATCTTTTACCTATTGACTTCCATGATTCCCTGTTATGTGTATTTTTTTTTAATTAATCTTAATTTGTTTGTTTTTGTGATTTCCCTATTTGAGTTGATATCAGGACGTTCTGTTTTGTGACCTTGTGTTGTGCTGATATCTGATATTATTGGTTCTCTGACCAAACAATATCCTTTAGTATTTCTTGTAGCTTTGGTTTGGTTTTTGCAAATTCTCTAAACTTGTGTTTGTCTGTAAATATCTTAATTTCGCCTTCATATTTCAGAGAGAGTTTTGCTGGATATATGATCCTTGGCTGGCAGTTTTTCTCCTTCAGTGTTCTGTATATGTTGTCCCATTCCCTTCTTGCCTGCATGGTTTCTGCTGAGTAGTCAGAACATATTCTTACTGATTCTCCCTTGAAGGAAACCTTTCTTTTCTCCCTGGCTGCTTTTAAAATTTTCTGTTTATCTTTGGTTTTGGTGAGTTTGATGATAATATGTCTTGGTGTTTTTCTTCTTGGATCAATCTTAAATGAGGTTCGATGAGCATCTTGGATAGATATCCTTTCGTCTTTCATAATGTCAGGGAAGTTTTCTGTCAGGAGTTCTTCAACTATTTTCTCTGTGTTTTCTGTCCCCTCTCCCTGTTCTGGGACTCCAATCACCCGCAGGTTATCCTTCTTGATAGAGTCCCACATAATTCTTAGGGTTTCTTCATTTTTTTAAATTCTTTTATCTGATTTTTTTTCAGCTATGTTGGTGTCGATTCCCTGGTCCTCCAGATTTCCCAGTCTGCATTCTAATTGCTTGAGTCTGCTCCTCTGACTTCCTAGTGCGTTGTCTAATTCTGTTATTTTATTGTTAATCTTTTGGATTTCTACATGTTGTCTCTCTATGGATTCTTGCAACTTATTAATTTTTCCAGTATGTTCTTGAATAATCTTTTTGAGTTCTTCAACAGTTTTATCAGTGTGTTCCTTGGCTTTTTCTGCAGTTAACCTAATTTCATTTGTGATATCATTAAGCATTTTGTAAATTAGTTTTTTATATTCTGTATCTGATAATTCCAAGATTGTATCTTCATTTGGGAAAGATTTTGATTCTTTTGTTTGGGGGATTGGAGAAGCTGTCACGGTCTGCTTCTTTAAGTGGTTTGATATGGATTGTTGTCTCCGAGCCATCACTGGGAAACTAGTTTTTCCAGAAAATCCGCTAAAAAAAAAATGCAGTCAGATCCCTATCAGAGTTCTCCCTCTGGCTCAGGCTATTCAGATGTTAATGAAGCCGCCTGGGGAGGGTGGGGGAGGGAACAGAGAGATAGGAGAGTAGCACCTCAGAATATAGCCAGAGTTGCTTGTCTTGCTTGGAATGACTATTATATCTGAGACTCCCGCGGGGCGCGTCGCCTATGTGTGCTGGCTGTGTGGAGATTGCCCGGGGGGGGAGTCTGGCCCGCTGGAGTCACGGTCAGATCCTCCGGTTCCAGCCCCATGCCCAGCGTCAAGGCTCCCCTACTGGGACGGTGCACTCTCGACTCCAAAATCAGTCGCTGCCTCCCGGGGACTTCTCGTCCCTCCAGCCACGTGGTCGTGCCGCCACCAAGAACCAGTTGGGCCTCCTCCCGGGGTTAGTTCAGATGGGTGGAGCAGGTCCCCGTGCTTGTGCCGTGACCGAGTGTTCCGGCTGGGACGCTGTTCTCCCTGCTCCAATACCAGTCGCTGCCTCCCAGGGACTTCTCCTACCGGCTGCGTCCCACGCCGCCCGTGGAACCAGCTGGTCCCCCTCCCGGGGTAAGTTCAGGGGGGTGGAGCCGCTCTCTGTGCTTGTGCCGTACCTGACTGGTACACTGGCTCCAGGCTCTGGAAACAATCGCTGCTTCCCCGTATTAGTTCGTTCTCCGTCTCTAAATCTTTGTTTGTTGTTCAGGGTTCGTAGATTGTTATGTATGTGATCGATTCACTTGTTTTTCCGTGTCTTTGTTGTAAGAGGGATCCGAGGTAGCGTCTGCCTAGTCCGCCATCTTGGCTCCTCAACATATCTTTTTGGAAGACATAGTTCAATTCATAAGAGGGCGTTAGGGGAGTTATCCTACATGCATCTTCAAATAAGTCCACGCCAGCTGGGCAGTGCCGTACACCTTGCAGTTGTCTGCCGAGGATTTTTGTGGGTACTTAGACAAACTGCTGCCTAGGCTAGGGTGCTATAGCCCGATGTTCATCAAGCTGAAACCTCAAATGCCAAATTGCCCCCTTTGCCCTTCTGCCCTCCCTATATCAGAGGCATGCTGGATGGGGAGAATTTGTTTCTTCAATACCTAGTTATTGAGCTTCTAGTGCATGCCGGGCACTGTGCTAAATTCCAGAGGTGCAGTGGGGAATAACTGTGACATGACATTTGTCCTTTGTGGAGTTTATGATCTGTGACAAGAGCTCTGAAGGAAATAAACAGGATGCTGCGATATAAACTAAAAGGGAGAGTGTGTTTTGGGTAAGGTAGTCAGAGAGGAGCTCTCTAAGGAGGTGACATTAGGCAACAGAAGGCTCCCGCCTTCCATGTGGGAGACCTAGGTTTGATTCCCAACCAATGCACTTCATGTACAGCCGCCACCTGTCTGTCAGGGGAGGCTTGCGTGTTGGTTATGATGCTGAATAGCTTTCAGTGGAGTTTCCAGACTAAGACAGACTAGGAAGAAAGGCCTGATGATCTACCTCTGAAAATTAGCCAATGAAAATCCTGTGGATCACAACAATCCGATTCACAACTGGTCATAAGAATGGTGTAGGACTGAACAGAGTTTTATTCCATTTTGCATGGGATTGCCATGAGTTGGGGGCTCACTTGATGGCAGCTACAACAATGACAAAGAGCCATCCATGCAAAAAGTGAGGGAAAGAGCATGCCTATGGGAGGGAACAGAAAGGGGGAACCCTGAGCAGGGAGCAGTGTTGGGGGGTGGGCCCTGAGGGTTCAGCCTGAGGAACCAAAAAGAGACCTAGTGGCTGGAACACAAGAGTAGAGAGAGAGGTGGGGAGTGAGGTTGGAGCGGGGGTTGGAGCTGGGTCATTCAAGACTGGGGTGAGGAGTTTGTATTTTATGTTAAGTGATATAAGCAGGGCAGAGTTGTGATTTAATTTATGTTTTTGAAATATCATGGTGGCTACTGCATGATAAGTGGGCTGTGGGGCAAAGCAAGAGGGGAAGCCAAGAGAGCAGAAAAGAGGTTGCGCTAAGTCCATGTGGGAGGGGCCATTTGGTCGTGGCGAGGCATTTGGGGATGGTGAAATGTGGATGAATTTGAAAAAGATTTTGAAATGAGAATCAACCATGCTTGCTGATGGACTGACCACGAATAACTTTATTTTTATTATAAAAGTAATGTATGTTTATCTTTCAAATTTCTCTCTCAACAGAGCCCAGACCTAATCTGTGAATCTATGTTCAGGACTAGGCACTTTACAGATTCCCCCTTCTCTAGTCCCAGGCATTGTCACTCAAAGCTTTCTCCACTGTATTCTTTCCCCAAGCAGAGGATGTAACTGCCTCAATGACTCCAACTGCCTCAGCTCCAGCTTGTTGTTGTTAGGTGCCATCGAGTCGGTTCTAACTCATAGCAACCCTATGCATAATGGAAGGAAACATTGCCCGGTCCTGAGCCATCCTTAAATCGTTGTTATACTTGAGCTCATTGTTACAGCCACTGTGTCAATCCACCTCGTTGAGGGTCTTCCTCTTCTCCGCTGACCCTGCATTCTGCCAAGCATGATGTCCTTCTCCAGGGACTCGTCCCTCCTGACAACATGTCCAAAGTATGTAAGATGCAGTCTCGCCATCCTTGCTTCTAAGGAGCATTCTGGCTGCACTTCTTCCAAGACAGATTTTTTTGTTCTTTTGGCAGTTCATGGTATATTCAATATTCTTCGCCAACACCACAATTCAGAGGCATCAACTCTTCGGTCTTCCTTATTCATTGTCCAGCTTTCACATGCATATGATGTGATTAAAAATACCATGGCTTGGGTCAGGCGTGCCTTAGTCTTCAGGGTGACATCTTTGCTCTTCAACGCTTTGAAGAGGTCCTTTGTAGCAGATTTTCCCAATGCAATTCATCTTTTGATTTCTTGACTGCTGCTTCCATGGCTGTTGATTGTGGATCCAAGTAAAATGAAATCCTTGACAACTTCAATCTTTTCTCCATTTATCATGATGTTGCTCATTGGTCTAGTTGGGAGGATTTTTGTTTTCTTTATGTTGAGGTGTAATCCATACTGAAGGCTGTGGTCTTTGATCTTCATTAGTAAGTGCTTCAAGTCCTCTTCACTTTGAGCAAGCAAAGTTGTGTCATCTGCATAACGCAGGTTGTTAATGAGTCTTTCTCCAATCCTGATGCCCCGTTCTTCTTCATATAGTCCAGCTTCTCAGATTATTTGTTCAGCATACAGATTAAAAAGGTATAGTGAAAGAATACAACCCTGACACACACCTTTCCTGACTTTAAACCAATCGGTATCCCCTTGTCCTGTCTGAACAACTGCCTCTTGATCTATGTAAAGGTTCCTCATGAGCACAATTAAGTGTTCTGGAATTCCCATTCTTCACAGTGTTATTCATAGTTTATTATGATCCACACAGTCAAATGCCTTTGCATAGTCAATAAAACACAGGTAAACATCCTCTGGTATTCAAACATTTTCTTCACAAGCTTACTTAGCCTATTAATTTGAGCCATCCACCAAACAGGCTCTGTGAGGCTGAGGTAAATGTCAGCCCTGGCTCCCTCCATCCGAATGATCCCAGATTCTAAACTGGTTATGCGGCTCTTTGTTCTACATATTTAAGGCTGCGTTTGTTTCTCCGTGGTCTCTCTTAAAATAAGCTCCTGGAAGAAAGGAATCTTGTCTTTAGCTTTCTTTGCAACTTCTCCTTTCAGTAGTCAGTAATGACTTACAAATGCTTACGGTGCTAGGTTGTAGTTGCTGGGGATAAAGCAAGAAACAAGACAGGCATGGTTCTTGCTCTCAGGGAGCTTGCAGTCGGTGTTCCACCAACACTCATAGCATGCAGGGCCCTAGATACATGTAACTGACTGACAGGTCAGCAAGCACACACCCACATATCAATTCCTAATATTAATATTTGGAAGACATGATCCAACTCCAAACAACTGTGTTTCAGCCCTAGTTGGCCATGGATCTTCTAGGAGAACATTGGTGCATCCTTGCCCCTTCCTGAGCTTGTTGTCTCTGCTACAATGAAGAGGTTAGACTAGATCAGTTCGAGGGTGACTTTCCACCTCAAACCTGTAGGATTCCATGATCTCGTGGTTTACCATGGCTCCTATAGCTTTAAAGCCCCATGGTTGATGAGTCAGTGGAGGGCAGCAAATCCTGGTGGCTTTGGAGCCACACAGACCAGGGTCCAAATCCTGGCTCTGCAAATTTCTAGCTGCGTGACCTTGAGGACAAGTCATTTCACTCCTCTGAGCATTACTTTCTTCATCTGGAAAGTAGGGATAATAATGATTATGAAATGCAAATTCCCTTACTGGGGCTCCAGAGTCTGTCACCTCTTATCCTCCTAAATAACCAGTTCACCCAGATCCCAGCTCTGATCTGCATCACAAAACTTTTCACACTCCGTGTATGAGACTGACTTGATTTGTAAACTTTCACTTACACAACTTAAGGAGAGAGAGAGACTAAAGGGGCACACCAGTCCAGGGGCAAGGACTAGAAGGTAGGAGGGGACAGGAAAGCCGGTAATACAGAACCCAAGGTCGAGAAGGGAGAGTGTTGATATGTCGTGGGGTTGGTAACTAATGTCACAAAACAATATGTGTACTAATTGTTTAACGAGAAGCTAGTTTGTTCTGTAAACCTTCATCTGAGGTACAATAATAAAGAAAAAAAACTTTTCACAATCCACAGGGATGGATTAACCGATAAGTAAGGCACACACCAGCTTAATGTGGTAAAGCCCAGGTGAAATTGTGCACTACAGATTAGGAAGTAAACACAATTAAGCTTGTGAATACCTTGCTTACTATAAAATGGTACATACCATGCTTACTGGTTAATTCACCCCTGCAAGTCCTGGGTCATAACTTCCAATCTTAAAATTTACCCTCCCTTGACTCTATACCCTCTTTCAGCTCTTACTCTGTATCTCTACTCAGTCTAAAGTTGTTGTTGTTAGGTGCCGTCAGATCGCTTTTGACTCATAGAAACCCTAGGTACAAAAGAACAAAACAATGCCCCAACCTGTGCCATCCTCACAATCGGTGCTGTGTTTGAGCCCATTGTTGCAGCCACTGTATCAATCCATCTTGTTGAGGATCTTCCTGTTTTTCAATGACCCTTTACTTTACCAAGCATGATATCCTTCTCCAGAGACTGATCTCTCCTGATAACATGTCCAAAGTATGTAAGATCCAGTCTCGCCATCCTTGGTTCTGAGGAACATTTTGGTTGTACTTCTTCCAAGACAGATTTGTTCCCTCTTTTGTCAGCCCATGATGTATTCAATATTCTTTGCCAATTAAAAAAAAAAAAAAATAGCATAGTTCAAATGTATCAATCCTTCTTCAGTCTTCCTTATTTATTGTCCAGCTTTTGCATGCATATAAGCTGGACAATAAATAAGGAGATTGATAATTTCACGACTTGGGTCAGGCGCACCTTAGTTCTCAAAGTGACATCTGTCCTCAAAGTGACATCTTTGCGTTTTAACCCTTTAAAGAGGTCTTTTGCAGAAGATTTTCCCAATGCAGTATGTCATTTGATTTCTTGACTGCTGCTTCCATGGCTGTTGATTGTGGATCTAAGTAAAATGAAATCCTTGACAACTTCAATCTTTTCTCTGTTTATCATGATGTTGCTCATTGGTCCAGTTGTGAGGATTTTTGTTTTCTTTATGTTGAGGTGTAATCCATACTGAAGGCTGTGGTCTTTGATCTTCATTAGTAAGTACCTCAAGTCCTCTTCACTTTGAGCAAGCAAGGTTGTGTCATCTGCATAACGCAGGTTGTTAATGAGTCTTCCTCCAATCCTGATGCCCCTGTTCTTCTTCATATAGTCCAGCTTCTTGGATTATTTGCTAAGCATACAGACGGAATAAGCATGGTGAAAGGATACAGCCTTGATGCACACCTTTTCTGATTTTAAACCACGCAGTATCCCCTTGTTCTGTTCGAACGACAGCCTCTTGGTTTATGTACAGATTCTGCATTAACACAATTAAGTATTCTGGAATTCCCATTCTTTGGAATGTTATCCACAATTTGTTATGATTAACACAGTTGAATGCCTTTGCATAGTCAATAAAACACAGGTAAACATCTTTCTGGTATTCTCTGCTTTCAGCCAAGATCTGTCCAACATCAGCAATGATATCGCTGGTTCCACGTCCCCTTCTGAAACCTGCCTGAATTTCTGGAAGTTACCTGTTGATGTACTGCTGCAACCATTTTTTAATTATCTTCAGCTGATTTTTACTTGCATATGACATTAATGATATTGTTTGATAATTTCCACATTCTGTTGGACGGCTTTTCTTTAGAATTGTCCTAAAGTACAACTTCTCAATCAGGTTGTCCATACTTGCTATCCTCAACATCTAATCTCTCATTCACTCTTTTCCACCCTGATTTTAAAATTGCATTTTTAATATTTAGTAAGAATGAACATTTAAAATTATTATTTGATATTTTTATTTGCAAAAAGAACACAAAGTATATACACAGTATAACAACCCAGCCCAAGAAATAGAATACTAGCAATTCTATGAAGCCCTGTACAGATTACATTTCTCCCTCCTTGATATAGGTATTGGCTTTTTTTTTTTTTTTTTAGTATAGTTTGAACACTATGGATATATTCCTAAACATCACACTATTTTGTGTAGCAAGATTATGAACTTTACATAAATGTTATGTTGTATGTATTTTTCTATGACTTGATTTCTTTTTTCTTGGCTCAATATTCTTTGAGAGAGTCATCCATGGACTGGAGCTCTAGTTCATTCATTACGTAATACCCAATGAATACAGTGAATTTATGGTAAAGTGAATATGGTGAATTTATTTAGCCATT
The DNA here is from genome assembly GCF_030014295.1 of Loxodonta africana. NCBI lineage: Eukaryota > Metazoa > Chordata > Mammalia > Proboscidea > Elephantidae > Loxodonta > Loxodonta africana. The sequence goes on from NC_087344.1 coordinate 55,224,720, forward strand.
ATCCTGTGGATAGCATTTTGCTATTATAAACAATAATATGAACATTCTTGACATGTCTTCTAGGGTATATTGTAAGAGTTTCCCCAGGAGTATATCAAGGAATGGGATTGCTGCATTGCCAAGTATGAGCATATCTAACTTTACTTTCTATTTTACTAGATAATACAAAATTGTCTTGACAGTGGATATAGCAATTTACACTCCCCCAACAGTTCTTGAGAGCGCCTGTCTCTCTGCATGCCTCATCAGCACTAGATACTGGTTGACTTTCTTTTGCCAACATGCTGGGAGTAAAAAATTATCTCAATTTGGTTTTAATTTGCATTTCCCTGATTACTAATGCCAGTAAATATCTTTGTACACCCACTCCTCACTTATCGCAACATGGTTAGTTTCCAAAGATCAGGTTGTTAAGTGAAAATTGACATCATGCAAAAGTGGAGGATGACAATACCAGATCACAAAATGAAGAATGACTACATCATTACATAAGTGTCAAATTGCATGATTACGTAACTGCCAAACCACTGAGAATCATGACCCAGCCAAGTTGGCACAGCACCTCAACCATCACAGCCAGCATTACTCTTGCCTTGCCTTTGTTACTGCAAGACATACATCGTTAATGTGCAAAATAGTTGGATAGTAGATTTTTTGCTATTGTCATATATGAGAAATGTCAGATAAGCAAATAGTCAATAAGTGAGCAGTAAGTGTATTTGTTATTGGGCATTCACGTTTCCTCTTCTGTGAGGTACCTGCTCATGTCTTTTGCTCGTTTTAATTATTTTTTATTTTTTACATTGACTTGTAGGAATTATTTATATATTCTTGATACTAATCCTTTGCCAGCTATCCGTGTTGCAAATATATTCTCCTAGCTCAGGCTTGGCTTTTCAGCCTTAAAAAAAATTTTTTTTTAAGAACGGAAGTTATTAATTTTAATGTCATTTATCTTCTCATATTCTCCTAGGTTGTCTTCTTAAAATTTTTCAAGTTTTTCTTTTCATATTAAAGACTTTAATTCACCTGAAAGTGATTTTCGTTTACGGTGTGAGGTGAGGATCGGTATGAATTTCTTAGCCTTATTTTTGAACAGTCTATTCTTTCCTCACAGATCTGCAATATCACTTCTGACACATCCGTTCATTCTTGAACCTTCTCCAACCTGGCTTCAGTGCCAATACTCCACTGAAACTGCTCTTTTTTTGCCTCCTTAGATAATGTTGTATCAAAGTGATATATTTCCGGCTTCATTTTACTTGATTTTTCAGAAGCATTTGAAAGAGTTGACTATTCTCTGGTCCTTGAAATACTCTCTTCTCTTGGCTCCCCTAATTTTCCTTTTACCTCACTGACTACATCTTCTCTTACAAATCTTTCAATATTGGTGGTCTCTTCTCTTCTTCATCTCACACCTTTCCTAGGTGATCTCATTCTGTCATATAGCATTAAATACCATAGTTTATGGCTCCTAAATTTTATCTCCAGCTTAGTGTCATCTGAGCTCCAAACTAAAAAATCCAACTACTAACTCTACCTGGATACATGATTTTCCCTAAACTTGTTATGACCAAAAGAGATTTCTAGATTTCTGCCAATACTACCACCAACCTGGTCCTCCCCCAGGCTTGCCTATCTCTAGGAATGGCACCATCACTCACTTGATTGCATAAGCCTATAATCTAGGAGGCATCCTTGATTCTTCCCTTTCCTTCACCTCCCACATCTAATCCATCCGCTGTTCTCCATCTCCACCATCATCACCACCATCACCACCACCACCACTGTCATCACCACCGTTTTTTACCTCTGTTACCACATTAGCTTCCCTACTTATCTCCTCCCAGCTTACTCCACTCTAATCCATTCTCTACAAGTGATCAGGATTATCTCATAAAATGTAAACAAAATCCTATCTTTCCCCTTCATGTAACCCTTTAGGGATGGTCCAGTGCTTCCAGGGTGAAATTGTGACTCTGACAGTCACCTGCTTGACTCTTTATGATCTCTCACCTGTCCCTTCTTCTCAGCCTGAGCCTCTCTCTCTTTGCTCCAGCAAGTCTTAACTTCTACACTCTTCCTTGAATTTATAGAGCCCCTGTCTATCTTTTGCACATGCTGTTCTGTCTCTGAATGCTCCACTGAGTTCCTCTTCATTCTTCATGTTTCAATTCACATGTCACCTTCTCAGAGAAGACTACCCTGACCTCCCTATCCAACATATCACCTCCAATCCCAGTGGCTCTGTCATAACATTCAAATTACTCCCTTTGTAGCATTTATCAAACCTTTATTGGTCTTGTGTATATGGAGAGTAAGATTCATGGTGTTCACCATCGCAGTCTCAGTGTCTAGCACAGAGAAGACACTCAAATATTTGTTTGGATTAAAACAGAATAAACAAACAACAAAAATAAAGCATCTCTGGGCTGTTTTGAGGACATAAAACAGATGTTTAAAAATACTTAGCATGGTTTCAGGCACTTGGTAGATCCTCAACACATTCACAAAATGTCCCAGGCTGGCCTGAAGATTTCTGTGACTGGAAATGCATTATCTTTTTCTCCTGGGAAGAAAACATGAGAGACAAGAGGGCAAGAAACATATGAAAGTGTTCCCGACCACACTTGAGAGAATTTATTCTTCTTTATTTTCCTCCCTTTCCTCTTTGCAATGTGTCTATTTTTAAAGAGGTGGGAGAGTGTCATACAAGATTGATAGATAGTTTCAGAAATACAGCTCTTCTTTGTCCCCTGAGCCGCCCCCTCCCTTGCTTCCCTCCAATTGCTCTTGAGCAGCCACCTGTTCTGAGATGCCTGCATCTGCCCCAGCCACCATCTCTCCCTGTCCCTAGTGAGCTGCACGCCCCCGGCCAGACTGGGCTGTGTTCCTGCCCTGAGGACAGCTTTGAACCCAGGAGCTGTCGCTGCCTGTTTGTCCCTACCAAAGCATCGCATATGGCAACAGATCATGAATGAGAAACAGGCACCTGATAGCACAGCAGCCATCTCCCGCCAGTACCGACCCTTGCCAGCCTCCATCTGCCAACTCCAGGCATCCCGCCTCCTGGGGAGACAGCAGGGTGCAGGGACAGGCACTGGAGTTGGAGGCAGAACTCACTTCAGATCAGTAAGCGGGACCAAGCTCTTTGTGTGTTAGGAACTATGTCTGGGTTCCAGCCCTGGCTGTGCCACTAAGCCTGGCAACTTGGGTAAGTCCTGCAATTCTTCTGATCTTCAGCATCCTCATGTATAAAGTGGGTATAATGATAATTCCATGCAGGTATCTAGGATTTATCTTTTTTATAAAGCTCTTTTCCATCAATGGTTTCATTTCACTTATTTACTTGTTTGAAAAATATTTATTGAGTGCTTATCATGTTCCAGGAATCATGCAAGTTGTTACAGATACAGTAGCCAAGAGATATAAGGTATTGGTCTTCCTGGAACTTACATTGTAAGGCAGTCCCCAACTTACAGTGGAGTTCCTTTCTGATGACTCTGTCCTAAGTCGGTTCTGACTTTAGTTTATTGCCTTTTATTATCAGTATTTTTTTAATCTGATTTTTTAAACATCTGCAAGTGAATATCTGAGAGTGATGGCATCAGCAAATTACACACTGCGCCATTGTATGTAGTACATATTACTATTGGTAAAATGTACAAAAAAAAAAAACAGATGGCCATAAGTATGGTTTATTGTAACTAAAATACGTAGTAAATTGGGGGCTACCTGTACTTGGAGAGATAGACACTGATCAAGTGATTCCATAGTAAAATGTAAAATTGCAATCATGACAAGTGCTACAAAGTCTATAAAGGACAGGCACTCAGGGCAATGAGAGCCTATAATTGAAGAATTTGACCTTGAGGGTCCCCTGAGGAATTGGTGCTTGAGTTGACACTTGAAGAAATAGAGGTGTTAACTGAAAAGGGGAGGGACAAAAGTCCTGGGAAAAAGGAGCGGCTTGGACAAAACTCTAAGTCAGGAGAGAGCTTGAGGGTCTGAAAGGAATCGAGTGGTTCTGGAAGGTGGAACTTGGATGACTGGTGAGGGAAATGAAGTGGGAGAGGTCAGCAATTTCAGACCTGTGAGTCCTTGTTGACCAAGGCAAAGGAGTTGTGTCTTTATCCTGCCAGCAAAGGGGAGCCATTTATCAGTTCAATCAGAGAGTCATAAGATCAACTTTGATACTTTGAAAGGTTCACTCTGGATGTTACGTGAAAACAGATTGGAGGGCCCCGAGGGGAAGCAGGAGACCAGCTGGGAGGCTATTGCAGTCATCCAGGAAGAAGATGAAGGTTTGGTAAAGGTGGTGGCAACAGTGCTGGAGAGAGCTGGCTGCCCAGCAGGATGGGTAGGGCTACCACTCACCGAGGGTGGACAGGAATTATCCCCACCTTAGAGAGAAAGAGAACCGAGCCTCAGAAACGATAAGTGGTCCCCATAAATAGCAAGTCATGGGACTAGGACTCACACCCAGCGTTCCAGGTCAGAAGTCTGATCCCCAGAGGACTGGTGTCAGGCATCATTAGTTAGGTGAGAGCTGAGTGTCTGAGAGAAGACTGGTCCCTGAGGCCAGGGCTGGTCACTTTCCTAAAGCTTGTGCTACCAAAGTGATGAGGGTGGTCTTCAGGCTGACCTGCCCTCTCCTCAGTAAATGCTGAGTTCCTCAGCCAAAGCCCAAAGGTATCAGCAGTGGCCAGGAGAAGGTGCAAGGTTGAGAGCTAGCTGGAGGCAGGACCTGGAAGAGGTGAAGAATACACAGACCTGGGTACAAATCCGGTTTCTGCCAGCCTTCTAGCTAATGCACCTTATGACCCTAGTGTTGGCTTCCCAGCATCTGACCTGAACTAGGCAGCATTACAGCAATGAGTGTGTCTTAGTTTGCCAGTGCTGCTATAACAGAAATATCACAAGTGGGTGGTTTTAAAGAGCAGACATTTATTTTCTCATAGTTCAGGAGGCTAGAAATCCAAATTCAGAGTGTGACTCCAGAGGAAGGTCCTTCTTTGTCTATTTCAGTGTGTAGTAGCCAAAAAATCCTTGCAGTTCCTTGGCTTGTAGGTTCATCTGCCTCCATTGTCATCAGATACTGTCTGTCTGTCCCCTGTGTGTGTTTGCTAGTCTCTGTGTCTATGCTGCTACTTATAACTTAGCAGTGGCTAGGTTTAAGTCACACCCTACACTGATCGGGCATCGTTGACAGGACAAAAACCAAACCCATTGCTGTTGATTCCAACTCATAGTGACCCTATAGGACAGGGTAGAACTGCCCTATGGTGTTTCTAAAGCCATAATCTTTACAGAAGCAGACTCCCACATCTTGACAACCTGCTGGTTAGCAGGTGAGCACTTTAACCACTGTACCACCCATGCTCATTGACATAACAAAGGAAACATTATTTCCAAATGGGATTACATCCACAGGTATAGGGGACTAGGAGCCCAACACATACTTTGGGGGAATCACAATGTAATCCATAACAGGGTGTAAGCTTTTGCGTTATAGACCGGACACACTAAGGTTGTTAATGTCCCTTTACTAGAGAGTTAGATGTCCTCTCTCCAAGAATGTTCCCTGGTGGATCAGACTCATGTGGTGGGTGGGTATCAGGGACAGAAAAGAGTGTGTTCTTCCTGCAGTGGGGTATCAAGGTAGAGACTTTGGGGATGGTCCGCTCAGTGGGGGAGAGTATTTTATCCCTGACATGGTTTAGACTTATTACTGCATGGTGATAATAAAAAGTAAATGACTTTTAATCTGTTTTATTGTTTTTAAATTCTCTACAGACAATACAAGGAGCCCTGGTGGTACAATGGTTAAGTGTTTGGCTGCTAACTGAAAGGTTGGCAGTTCAAACCCACCCAGTAGCTCTAGGGAGAAAAGACTTTGTGATTTGCTTCTGTAAAGGTTACAGCCAAGAAAACCCTATAGGGCAGTTCTACTCTGTCACATGGGGCCACTATGGGTTAGAATCAACTCAACGGCACATAACGACAACAACAACGCACCCCTTATTGCTGGACCCAGCACAGATGGCTCCCACTGGTCCTGCCCCTTGGTACGCCACAGCCTCCCTTCCACCTTCTTCCCAGCTATGCCAGATCCCAAGGCCCCCTCGCCCACCTGCAACCATTCCTGGGGAGAAGGGCAGCATCCATGACTCTGGGGCAGGGAGGTGGTAGAGTCATATGTTCATTGATTCACTTGTTCAACAAGTATTTATGACACTCTATTATGTGATCCCCACTTGTCTATCAGTTTGTCATACTGTGGGGGCTTGCTTATTGCTGTAATGCTGGAAGCTATGCCACCAGTATTCAAACACCAGCAGGGTCATCCGTGACGGACAGGTTCAGCTGAGATTCCGGACTAAGACAGACTAGGAAGAAGGACTTGGTGATCTACTTCTGAAAATGATTAGCCAGTGAAAACCTTATGAATAACAGTGAAACATTGTTTGATATAGAGCTGGAAGATGAGCCCCTCAGGTTGGGTGGAATTCAAAATATGACTGGGGTAGATCTACCTCCTCAAATTTGACCTTAATGATGTAGATGGAGTCAAGCTTTTGAGACCTCCATTTGCTGATGTGGCACTATTCAAAATGAAAAGAAACAACTACAAACATCCATTAATAATCAGAACACGGAATGTACAAAGTATGAATCTAGGAAAATTGGAAGTCGTCAAAAATGAAATGGAACCCGTAAACATTGACATCCTAGGCATTAGTGAGCTGAAAAGAATTGGTATTGGCCATTTTGAATTGGACAATCACATGGTCTACTACGCTGGGAACGACAACTTGAAGAGAAATGGCGTCGCACTTATCATCAAAAAGAACATCTCAAGATCTATCCTGAAGTACAACGCTGTCAGTGATAGGATAATATCCATACACCTATAAGGAAGACCAGTTAATATGACTATTATTCAAATTTACGCACCAATCACTAAGGCCAAAGATGACTAAATTAAGGTTTTTACCAGCTTCTGCAGTATGAAATTGAACGTGCAATCAGGATGCATTGATAATTACTGGAGATTGGAATTCGAAAGTTGGAAATGAAGAAGGATCGGTAGTTGGAAAATATGCCCTTGGTGATAGAAACGATGCTGGAGATAGTATGATAGAATTTTGCAAGACCAACAACTTCTTCATTGCAAATACATTTTTTCACCAACATAAACAGCGACTAGACACAGGGACCTCGCCAGATGGAATACACAGGAATCAGATGGGCTACATCTGTGGAAAGGGAGGATGGAAAAGCTCAATATCATCAGTCAGAACAAGGCCAGGGGCTGACTTTGGATCAGATCAATTGCTCATATGCAAGTTCAAATTGAAACTTAGGAAAAATTAGAACAAGTCAACAAGAGTCAAAGTATGACCTCGAATATATCCCACCAGAATTTAGAGACCATCTCAAGAATAGATTTGACGAGTTGAACGCTAATGACCAAAGACCAGATGAGCTGTGGAATGCCATCAAGGACATCATACATGAAGAAAGCAAGAGGTCCTTAAAAAGACATGAAAGAAAGAAAAGACCAAAATGGATGTCAGAAGAGACTCTGAAACTTGTTCTTGAATGTTGAGTTGAACAGAAAATTTTAAAGGGTAGCTCAAGAAGACAAACTAAGTATTACAATGACAAGTGCAAAGACCTGGAGATGGAAAACCAAAAGGGAAGAACACACTCAGCATTTCTCAAGCTGAAAGAATTGAAGAAAAAATTCAAGACTGGAGATGCAATATTGAAGGATTCTCTGGGGAAAATATTACACGACTCAGGAAGCATCAAAAGAATGTGGAAGGAAAACATAGAGTCACTGTACCAAAAAGAATTGGTTGACGTTCAACCATTTCAGGAGGTACCATATGAGCAGGAACCAATGGTGCTGAAGGAAGAAGTCCAAGCTGCACCGAAGGCATTGGCGAAAAACAAGGCTCCAGGAATTGGCGGAATATCAGTTGAGATGTTTTAACAAGCACTGGAAGTACTCACTCCTCTATGCCAAGAAATTTGGAAGATAGCTACCGGCCAACCAACTGGAAAAGGCCTATATTTATGCCTATTCCCAAGAAAGATGATCCCACCTAATGCAGAAATTATCAAACAATATCATTAACATCACATGCAAACAAAATTTTGCTGAAGATCATTCAAAAGTGGCTGCAGCAGTATATCGACAGGGAACTGCCAGAAATTCAAGCCCGATTCAGAAAAGGACTCGGAACCAGGGATGCCACTGCTGATGTCAGATGGATCTTGGCTGAAAGCAGAGAACACCAGAAGGATGTTTACCTGCGTTTTATTAACTATGCAAAGGCATTTGATTATGTGGATCATAACAAATTATGGATAACATTGTGAAGAATGGGAATTCCAGAACACTTAATTGTGCTCATAAGGAACCTGTACATTGATCAAGAGGCAGCCGTTCAAACAGAACAAGGGGACACTGTGTGGTTTAAAGTCAGGAAAGGTGTGGATCAGGGCTGTATTCTTTCACCATACCTATTCAATCTGTATGCTGAGCAAATAATCCGAGAAACTGGACTATATGAAGAAGAACGGGGCATCAGGACTGGAGGAAGACTTATTAACAACCTGCACTATGCAGATGACACAACCTTGTTTGTGAAAGTGAAGAGAACTTGAAACACTTACTGATAAAGATCAAAGACCACAGCCTTCAGTATGGATTACACCTCAACATAAAGAAAACAAAAATCCTGACAACTGGACCAATAAGCAACATCATGATAAACAGAGAAAAGATTGAAGTTTTCAAGGATTTCATTTTACTTGGATCCACAATCAATACCTGCAGAAGGAGCAGTCAAGAAACCAAAAGATGCATTGCATTTGGCAAATCTGCTGCAAAAGACCTCTCTAAAGTGTTGAAAGGCAAATATGTCACCTTGAAGACTAAGGTGCGTCAGATCCAAGCCATGGTGTTTTCAATTACCTCCTATGCATGTGAAAGCTGGTGATAAATAAGAAGACGAAGAAGGAATGACACCTTTGAATCGCGGTGTTGGAAAATATTGAATATACCACGGACTGCCAAAAGAATGGACAAATCTGTCTTGAAAGCAGCACAACTAGGATATTCCTTGGAAGCGAGGATGGCAAGACTACGTCCCACATAATTTGGACATGCTGTCCGGAGGGATCAGTCCCTGGAGAAGGACATCATGCTTGGTAGAGGTTCAGCAAAAAAGAGGAAGATCCTCAAGGAGATAGACTGACACGGTGGTTGCAACAATGGGCTTATGCATAGCAATGATTGTGAGGATGGCACAGGACTGGGCAGTGTTTCATTCTGTTGTACAAAGGGTTGTTATGAGTTGGAACCCACCCGCTGGCACCTAACAACAACAACATTATGTGGCAGGGCCAGCATTGTTGTTGTCATCAGTTGCTGACTCATGACAACCCTATGCACAATAGAATGAAACATTGTCCGGTCCTGCATCATCTTCTTGATTGCTGGTATGCTCAAGTCCATTGTTGCTGCCATTGTGTATTTTGAGTGCCTTCCAACATAGGGAGCTCTTCTTCCAGCACTCTATCAGACAATACTCTGTTGTGATCCATAGCATTTTCATTGGCTTATTATTATTGGCCTTTCTTTCTAGTCTTTCTTAGTCTGGAAGCTCCACTGAAACCTGTTCACCATGGGTGACCCTGCTTGGTATCTGAAATAACAGTGGCATAGCTTCCAGCATCACAGCAACACACAAGCCACCACAGGAAAATAAACTTACAGACAGGTGGTGGAGGATCAGCACAGACACTGTAAATACAGATATGAGTTAGACATGGTACCATGGGATTGGAGGTGGGGTGTTAAGGGAGGAAGGGAGTTCATTAGTTTTTTGCCAAGAATATCGTATATGTCAGCTTAACTGCCTCCAAGACATGGACCTGCTCCCCTTTGCACCCCACAGTCATCCTCAGCCGCATGTAACCCTTGGGAATTAAGCTTGGGACAGGCGCCCTCTCAGGTGCATCATCTGTGAAGCCTGGCTACCCTGTTCGGGATTTTCAGGGGAGGCAGGGCTTCCCAGGCCTTCCCTGCTCTCTCTGCCAGCCTTGCTCAGGCACCCAGCTTGCTTCACTGAAGGGCTAGCTTTCTGTTCTCACCCAGACTGTGTTGATTACACTTTCTGGAGGTTTGTTTTCCTCTGTGTGGGCAGAAACAGTCACAAAATTGCTACAAACAGTCCTGCAAACAGAGGGGTGGGTGGGAAAGAGGTGTGTGTATGGTGCGGGTGGGGGGATCTATGGTTTTTGTCCTTCTGGAATCCCTTCTTCCTCTCTACACACATCTCCTCTTTTCTAGCTGCCTCTCCAGACCACCTAGCTTGATTTCTCCAAGTGTAGAGTACCTGGGAAGATTTAATCTCCCCAGAGGGCAACCCTGGAAAAAAGGAAGCAGAAATGGCTGTGCCCTGGCTTGTCTAACTGAGTGACTGAGGAGAAGCCATCTCCCCTTTCTGGATCTCATTTTTCACACCCATAAAAGAGTAAAATTGGTCTGGGGACATTTAATGTTTATTTTAATAAACACTCATTTGGTGCTTACTAAGTGCCACGCTATCTTAAGTGTTTTGCAACTATTAACTCATTTAATTATAACTTTAATTATAAAGCTTCGAGACATCCCCATTTTGCAGAAGGGAGACTGAGACACAGGTGAAGTAATTTCCCCAAGGGCACACTGAGTAAATGATAAAATCACGCTTTGAACCCAGTCTAACATCAGAGTCCATAATGAACCACCGTATTACACTATCACTTGCTTTCCCATCTTCTCTGAATTTCTAGGAGTCCAGCGTTGTGACCTCTTAGAGTCATGTCTGTCCCACAGCCTTCTTTATTTCCTTTTGAATGGGAAGGGGAATCTTGATGCCTTCAAGCAAAGGCAGCTCTATGGGAAATACTTCCAGGCTGGCAGCCTTCTCTGCCCACCCTTCTCATGTCTCAGGTCCATCTGTCTTCTCCACTTCTCACTTGCTCTTCGTGGCCTTGTAGCCACTCAACCAGGCTGACCTTGATTCCCAGAAAATTTGAGTGCTAAAGTGCAAACCTTGAACTTGGGAGAATTGAGTAGAAAGGATGACCAGTGGATGTGAAACCTGAGTGTGGGGCCTATTGGGGGGCTGAGACCTTGGGCTTCATGGAGTCTGAGTATTAGCAGAGGCTTGAAGGGTGAGTAGAATTATAAGTAGCAAAAAAAAAAAAAAATTTTTTTTTTTCTTTTAATGTTCCTTAAGCCCTAGTCCCCTACCTACAGGGAGTCAGGATTCTAAGCTAAGTGGTTCACAGCCACTCTAGGTGGCACAAGGCTGTGTGCATCATCACAGGACTTTGGAGTCAGAGGGGATTGAGTTTGCGTCCCAGCTCCGACACTTCTTGATTAGGACTGCAACCAATCACTTTACCCCTCAGCCTCATTTCCACCCTTGCCCCCATCACTAGAACAGAACTGACAATACCTACTTCACTGAGTGATTATGAGGGTTAAAGGAGATAATCGATGTCCAAAGGCTTTAGGGAACTGTCCAGTGGAACAAAAGCTGATTGAAGACCCTTGTGTCTCTTCCTACTTTGCCAAACTCCTGGAAATCTGTGTCTTGCTCATCACCCCGTTCTCCAAGCACTGGTCTCAGATCCTGGCTCATTGAGGGTGACTATAAATCTTGAACTGAATTGAATTTCGCCTTGAATTTTGGTTAGTCTTCATTATGACAAGGGCATCATTGCATTCCTAAAACCATAATTTTATACTCTGTCTATGATGGTGACTTTGCTTCTCTCTTGAGGATAATTCCGCTATGCCCCAGCAAGCCTTCTGAGGCAATCCAGGTAAAACAATCAAGTCTGAGAAATTTGTCCCATGAACTACCCCCGTTTTTTACCCAACAATCCCCCTAAGTCTTCCCTCCAGGCCATTCACCAAAGTTCTCTTCCTGGGGCTTCCCTCTCAGCTGGCTGGCAACTGCAAAGATGGGTGTCTTAGGCTGGGTTCTCAAGAGAAGCAAAACCAGTGAAGCTCATGCGCTTGTTGTTGTTAGGTGCCGTGGAGTCAGTTCCGACTCATGGCAAACTTAAGCAGAACAGAATGAAACACTACCTGGGCCTGTGCCATCCTTAGAATTGTTGCTATGCTTAAGCCATTGTTGCAGCCACTGTTTCAATCCATCTCGTTGAGGGTCTTCCTCTTTTTCGCTGACCTTCTATTTTGCCAAGCATGATGTCCTTCTCCAGGGACTGATCCTTCCTGATAACATGTCCAAAGTATGTGAGATGTAGTCTTGCCATACTTGCTTCCAAGGAACATTCTGGTTGTACTTCTTTCAAGACAGATTTGTTCATTCTTTTCACAGTCTATGGTACATTCAATGGAAACCCTGGTGGCGTAGTGGTTAAGTGCTACGGCTGCTAACCAAAAGCTCTGCAGTTCGAATCCGCCAGGTGCTCCTTGGAAACTCTACAGGGCAGTTCTCCTCTGTCCTATAGAGTCGCTATGAGTCAGAATCGACTCGATGGCAGTGGGTTTTGGTGGTACATTCGTTTGCTTTGCCAACACCGCAATTCAAAGGCATCTACACTTCTTTGGTCTTCCTTACTCATTATCCCACTTTTGCATGCATATGAGGCAATTGAAAACACCATGGCTTGGGTCAGGCGCACCTTAGTCCTCAAGGTGGTATCTTTGCTTTTCAACACTTTAAAGAGGTCTTTTGCAGCAGATTTGCCCAAAGCAATGTGTCTTTTGATTTCTTGACTGCTGCTTCCATGGCGTTGATTGTGGATCCAAGTAAAATGCAACCCCTGACAACCTCAATCTTTTCTCCATTAACCATAATGTTGCTTATTAGTCCAGTTGTGAGGATTTTTGTTTTCTTTATGTCGAGGTATAAACCATACTGAAGCCTGTGGTCTTTGATCTTTATCAGTAAGTGCTTAAGTCCTCTTCACTTTCAGCAAGCAAGGTTGTGTCATCTGTATAACATAGGATATTAATGAGTCTTCCTCCAATCCTGATGCCCCACTCTTCTTCATATAGTCCAGCTTTTGGATTATTTGCTCAGTATACACATTTGCTTGTAGAGGCTGGCAAGTCCCAAGTCTTTGGGTCAGTCTCTAACAAACCAAGATTGGCAGGTCAGATGATGGGCTGCTGGCTCACAGGCTGTGGAGTCTGACATATCCAAGATCGGCAGGTAAAACAGCAGGCTGCTGGCTCACAGACTGCAGATACCAATGAATTCCAAGGTCAGCAAGCAATACAGCAGGCCGTGGGCTCATGTCCCAAGAACCAGAGGTCAGATGATGAGGAGCTAGATGCAGGATCCAGAGCAAGCAAAAGCCAGCAAGCTTTGCCAGAATGTCAATGTATATTGGAAGCAGGCCACATTCCCAAGGAAAACTCCCCTTACAACTGATTGGCTGAGCACATCAGATCACATCATAGAGGTGATTACATTATATCACAAAATGGAGGATAACTACATCATTACAACTGCCAAATTACGTCATTATGTAACTGCCAAACTACATTATTACACAACTGCCAAACCATTGAGAATCATGGCCCAACCAAGTTGACACACAGCCTTAACCATCACAATAGGAAAGACCGCTGGGCTTCAGAAAGTATATTTAATGGAGGTCTGTGAGGACTTAAAACCCTTCAGAAATCCTAAGGTATGACTCCCTAATGGTGGAATCATTGTTGCGTGGACTTCTGGCTAAGATCACATGTCATCTGTCACCCTGACAGGGGATTCTTGGACCCCACACAGCATCTCTGCTCCGGTCATACCTTTATTATCCCATTGCATCTACCACTATCCCATCCCACCCTCAGACTTTGCCCTACTTAGGCAGAGAGCCCAGAAAAGACACAGCTCATCTGTCCTGGATGTAGCTTGGTGTGTGGTGAAGGAGGTGAGGTGGGGAGGTGGGGTCAGGCCAACCTGAGTTCGAATTTTGACTCTTCCACTTGCTGTACGGCCTTGGGCAGGTTACTTCACGTCTCTGAGCTCCTTTTTGAAATGAGGAGAAAAGCATCCACCTCCCAGTGTTGTGGTGCAGGACAAGTGAAAATGCACCTCTCTGAGGTCTCATGCGCAGTGCCTGGCACACATGACAGCTATCAGAGGTGAACAAGGTGTGATGTAAAGTTCCCAGCCATTGGGCTCAGACTGGTGTAAGTCTAAATCCTTGCTCTGTTACCTCCTAGCCATGTAGCTTTGGGCATCATTCCACCTCTTGGAGCCTCAGTTTCTCTATAAAATTAGGATAAAGCCTCTCTTCTTGGGGTTGTTATATGGATTAAACGAGATGTGTAAGCATGTGATAGTTGGCTCCATCCTGTACTTCTGGGGGATCTATGTTCTCAACTTTGGATCCTTTAAGTCTAGGCTCCAAAATTTAGGTTTCTCAGTCCCACCTGGCCCATCTCTTGGCTTTCAGATCTTCTATTTGTCCTTGATCATAAGACTCTGACCTCTGGGCTGCCCAATCTCGTCTGATGCTTCTGGGTCCTGCACGTAAAAGCCTAGAAATGGCCCTTGTGGTTTTGGCATGACCAGGACCAGCAGGCAATGGCTTGTGACTCTAAGGCTGAACGGGCATAGTCCAAGATCTTAGCAGATAACCTGCTGATGACCACAGTAACCAAAGCCATCTGCTTGGCTGTATCATGGGCTCTTGCAGGAAGATGGGCTGACAACTTGTGTCACTTGCTCAAAAACAGACTTTCTGGAGGTGTGAAGGGCCCCAGCTTAGCTCTGGTTCCCAGGCAGGCCGTGCACAATGCTGAACCACCTAGAGGCAGCCCCGTGTGCCTAGCCAGCCCCTGCATTCCCCAGGGAGGGCCCGGCCACAGGCCTGTTAGCGCTGGCCAGCCCTTTCCATCAGCGCCAGCAGGAATTAGCAGTGGCTGTTAAGTGGCCTCCTGCTTTCTCCTGTGCTCCAGAGAAGTGGGGGAGGGACAGGGCCTGGATGAGGGGTGGGGGCCAGCATCAGCGGTGTGTGCATGGTGTGATTGTCATGGTTACGCTCTGACAAAACAAATGGCTCTGCTTCCTGCAGGCCACCTAAACAGCCATTGCAATGTGGGAATTGATCAAGCCGGCTGCCAGGGCAGCTTGGGTGCTGGAGCCCAGCCCTGGACGCTCCCTCTAGCAGCTCTGGGTGCAGGGAGGCAGCCGCTGTGGATAGAGAGAGTGTCTGCCCAAACACATGCTGCTTTTGGGGCCAGGTAAGGGCTGGTCCAGCTTGTGTGGAGATGAGGGGCTGGACCACCATGCTGTCCTGAGTGTGGGTTTGTGTATGAGGGTGTGTGTTTGTGTGTGTGGAGTTTGTGTCCCTCGATGTGAAAGTGTATGAGTGTAAGTGTGTGTATGTGGTATACGTGTGTGAGAGAGTATGTGTATGAAAGTGTGTGAGAGAGAAACTGTGTGCTTGACAGGGTGTGCATATTGTGCGTTCACACAGGTGGGGAAGGGGATCAGCTGGCACCTCAGGATGTTCCAGAAAGGAGAGAGAACATGACCACATGTTGCTGCCAGGTCATACGCTCTCTCTCTCCTTCTACCCTCAGTCCCTCTCCCTCTTCTCCGTTTCTGGATCTCTGTCTTTTTTCTGTGTGTGATTCTCTCTGCGTCTCCTCCGTGTGTCTCTCAGTCTCTCTCTCCTCTGTCTCGGCCCCTCTCCTTCTCCCTCTCCCAGCGCCCTCCCTCTTCCTGCCACCTGTTTGCTTCATCTCCTAGACCCCCCAGCGTCCTTTGTCTGTGCTCCAGGGCCCCGGGGCGGTCGGAGCTCTGCGGGCTGCCCACCCCTGGCTGCCGGGCTCGTGCCCGCTGCCCTCCGGTGCCCAGCGTGTGACTCTCCGCTAAGCGTCCGGCCGAGCACGCGCCCTTCTCTGAGCCCCGCCTCCCTGGGCTCCTGCAAGGTAAGCGGGGCTCCCGGAGGAGAAGGGGTCGGGCAGCCGGGAGGCCGGCGGGCAGGCGGGCGAGGCACCGGGAGCCGGCACCCCGGCGGCGCAGCGGGCGTCGGCTCACACGTCAAGCCGCGGCTGGAAGTCCGGTCATAGCATCCCCTGCGGCAGCCCCAACAGTTCCTCCCGACGTGCCCTGCACCCCGGCGGCCGGCGCTGCAGACCGAGGCTTGGTGGGGCAGGGACTGGAACCGTCCCCTCCCCTCTTCCCTTCCAAAAAGCACCAGGCACCTTCCTGCCTCTGTTCCTACTGCCCTTTCTTTCATTTATTCATTCTTTTTTGTTTGTTTGTTTGTTTAGAAGACTTAAGAAGAGGCAGAGTGCTCTTCCTCTCTCCCTCTGCTGGGACACCAGCTGTTCCCTGGGGTCACCTGTCTGCACCCAGCAGGGTCACTGGGCCTGGGCAGAGGCTCAAAGGGCATCACAGGAGCCCCCATCCTCATGTTCAGGGGTGAGGGCTGGAGAGCACAGAGGCTCCCTTGTTAGCTGGGTGGGGGTCCGTGGAAGCTGAGCACATGTGCACGTGTGTGTGTGTGGTGTATGTGGGGACATGTGGCTTGAGAAGTATATGAGCACATGTGTATAAGGGCGTGTCCCTGGAGGGGGCAGTGACATGTATGGAGTGCGCTACATAGGTTGATGGGGGTGGGGGGACACGGCGTGTGTGTGTTAATGTGCTTATGGGTTGTGCATATGTGGATGCCGTGTGTCCACTTGGCGAGGGCACTGGGTTTGGGGGTTTTTTGTGTCCACTTGTGTGCAAGGATTTAAATGTGTGTGCACGAGTGTGTGTGTGTGTACGTGTGTGTGCATGTAAGACATGAACTGGGGACTGTGACTTGAGCCTGATGCAGAGGGAGCTGGGCCAGATCCCCCAGGCCTGACTTGATGGCTGCAGTGCCCTAGTCACCTAGCCTTGCTCCAGCCATTTCCAATCCTTACCCCACCCAAATGGTGGTCCAGGGGCCGAGGTGGGTGGCCCCTGTTCCCTGACTGGGGGTGGGGGGAGGGCAGGGGGGCAGGGACCTGCAGATCCAACTGCTTTTCTGACTGGAGACGGGCCAAGGGTACTGGCCTCGGTGTGGTTCAGGCTCTGAGAGCCCTCCCAGTCCCAGTTTTAGGAGTTTGGAAACTTGTGGGTCAGGGGCTTTGTAGAAAATAGCATGAGAGCCAGCCACAAATCTAGCCAGAGGAAGCCTTCAGAAGTTACTTCAGCCATTGGTCATGGGTGTGCTGCCTTGCAGAATGGGTAACTAGCAAAGCTGTCCTGGCTAGGGGAGGAGGGAGGAGACAGGGACCCTATACAGGTGGGCTGTTCAGAGGGGATGGGACCCTACTCTGCAGTGCTGCTTCTTCTAAACCGACTGCCCCGTAGGGCAGAGGAGGCTGCATCTTGGTCCCTCCTCTGAGTCTCCCTCACTGCTGCTCTCCTCTGAGGGAGCAAGGGCCTTCAATGACTGGCCTTTCATTATCACACAAATGATGCTGATTATGGTGCTGCAGGAGGCTGGCTTCCTGGAAAGGGACAGTCCCCGGGGAGAGGGGACAATGGAAGAGGCACCCGGGAGCTCTGGGTCACCTGTTCCTCCAAAGCCCTGGCCTGGACCCCTGCTCTGGTTCGAAGTGTTCTCTCTGCTGCTCGGTCTCCCTTAGCGTTCCTGACTGATTCTCTCTAATGGCATGACCACAGCAACCAATGGCCCAGCTGTGCAAACTGGGGTTTCTCATGGTCTCACAGGCATCCCCACTCCAGCCAGACTGGAAAGGGGTCTTGGACAATGCCAAGCAAAGGGGCACCATAAATAAGAAGTCCATAGACATTCCTAGGGATGCTGGGGACAGCCCCAGGGGCCAGTGGACAAAGTATAGCTCCAGACCACCAGAGGTACATAAATCCTTTCATATACTAGCCCCTTTTAAGTTAACGGGACCGAATGATGCTCCCTTGTGAAAACTTGGCTGGGACCCTTCCCCTACCTGGTGCTCCCTGGATCTCTTATTCACCATTATGGCTGACCCATGAGGTTCTCTGGGTTCCCTGGATTCTTTAGTGGACAAGGGAGTGAGATCAGGGTGTTCAGTGAGGGCTAAGAAGGCTTCCCAAAGGAAGGTATGTTACAGTGAGGACTCGCATGAAGCAATGGATGGTTATGGGTATGTGGATGGACAGAAAGGAGCAGGGAAAGTGTTTTATGCATGGCCAGGGTAAGTACAAGCTGGATTAGGAGGTGCAACAACTTGGTTGATTGATATCAAGTAAGTCAATTTGAACAAACAGAAAAGCTAAGGGTGAAATAGGAAACCAATGTCATTCATTCAGTCACTCAACAAATATTTCCTGCCTGCTCCCTTTATGTCAGCTCTGTGCTGGGTACTGGGTTTCTGTTTTCATGTAGCTGACAGTCTCAAATAGGGACACTAACATTGACCAATTACCCAAGCTCTTGCAAAATGGCACCCATGAGAAGAGCCTTTGGATTTATTTTATTATTTTTTGGGGGGGGCTAGCCAGGAGGAAGATACCAAGGGACTTATATGAATCTGAGGCATAGAGGGAGGGTTGGGCCAGGGATATACATGTGTGAGTCGTTTGCTCACATTGGAGCCAGGGCAAGGATAAAACATTTGGGGAGAAAGCAGAGAGTTAGCAGAGAAGGCCTGAAGTTAAATCTTGAGGAATACTTCCCTCCAATGTCCAGTGGAGGAAGATGAGCAGGGCTGAGACTGGGGTGAGGCAAGTGAGGCCCCTAGGGCACAAAATTGAAGGAGATGCCCACTCTTGGGGGTATGCATGTGCTGAGGTATCTCACCTGTCTCATCATAATCCCAGCCCTGAGCATGAGCCAGCAAAAGAGAGAAGGAACAGCTCGAGAGGAAGGGTGAGAGGCACCTAGTGTACTTCCCTGCTTTGTGTTGTCGCCTAAACCAGTTGCCTTCGAATCAGTTCCGACTCATGGCAACCCTTGTGCATCGGTGTAGAACTGTGCTGCATAAGGCTTTCTTTTTTTAATTTTTATAATTATTTTTGTTGTCATGGGGGATATACACAGTAAAACATATGCCAATGCAACAGCTTCTACAGGTATGGTTCAGTGACATTGATTACATAATTCCAGTGGTGCAGCCATCCTCACCCTCTTTCTCTGAGTGGTTCCTCCCCATTAATATAAACTCATTGCTCTCTAAGGTTCGTATCTAATCTTTTGTGTTATTTTTGTCAATTTGATCTCATGTAGGTAGATCTTAAAAGAGCATAATACTCAAGACAGATACTCCTCTAGAAAGTCTGGATTCCATGAGAATTTCAGATTCTGTTTTGCATTTTTCCTCTTTTGGTCAGGATTCTTCTACAGAATCTTTGATCAAAACATTCAGTAACGGTAGCCAGGTACCATCTAGTTCCGGTCTCATGGCAAAGGAGGCGATCAGCCACATATTCCATTTCTTCCTCCTATTCCTGACTCTCCTTCTTCCTCTGTTGCTCCAGGCAAATAAAAACCAATTGTTGTGCCTTGGATAGCTGCTTGCAAGCTTTTAAAACCCAGGCACTGCACAGCTAACTAGGAGGTAGGACAGAAGCACTAAAAACTTTATTAGGCTAATTAACTGGGATGTCCCATGAAATCATGACCCTAAACCTCCAAACCAAGAAACCAAATCCCATAAGGTGTCTGGTTATATGTAAGGAGCCTCAGCAGCTACTCTCTCTTTTTTTGTCTTTATTGCAATTCTATCACACGACTTTCCAATTCAACTTTTTTGCAGGTGCACAACTTATTGACAGCAATGACATTGATTGACAACCCTGCCCTTAATCGATGAGACTTTTCTGTCATTGTAAACTGAAAGTCAATAGTCCGTAAGCAATAAATCCCCTTCCCCCCTCCGTCCCACCTAGGTCCATAATGTTTTCAATGGCTGATTTTTTTTTTTTTTTGCGGGCAGCAGGGGGTACGTTTTATTGTGCTTTAGGTGAAAGTTTACATAGCAAGCTAGTTTTCCAATCAATGATCCTTACATAAATTGTTCTGTGACAGTGGTTGCTGTCCCCACAATGTGCTGGCACTCTCCCCACTTCCTCCCTAGGGTTCCTATTTCCCTCTCTGCCTTCTCATCTTTGGTTTTGGGCAAATATTGTCCTTTTGATCTCGTATAGTTGATTGTTCTAAGGAGCACATTCTTCACAGGCGTTATTGTGTTATTGCTTATTTTATAGCCCCATCTATTATTTGGCTGAAAGGAGCCCTCTGGGAGTATCTCCAGTTTCAAGTTAGAAGGTTGTGTTAGGGCAATAGTCTGGAGGGTTCCATGGCTGCGTTTTCAAAAGTAGATTGCCAGGCCTTGCTTCGTATTAATTATCCAAGCTCTGGGCAGATCAAAACATCCAACCTTCCAGTTAGCAGCCAAGTATGTTAACCATTTGCACCACCCAGGGACTCTTTACCTGTGGTATTTTGTTTAATCCCCATTTTAAAGATGATGAAACTGAGTCTCAAAGAGCTCAAAGAACTAGGTTTAAGGTCATGTAGCAAGTGTCAGAGATGAAGTTAGAGAAGTTGCTAGGTTTGTCAAAAATTTCTTGAGCACGTGCTACATACAGGGAGCCATGGGAGAAGCTGAAACAAGAAGGGCCTTTCTCCTGCCCTTTAGAAGGGAGGCTAGGACCACACCATGGAGGGTGATTACTACTGCAGACTGCAGCTGAGCAGGGCTGTGTCACAGGGGGCTCAGGGGAGGGAGCAATCACATCCAGATACAGGGGTTAGGAAAAAAAAAATTTTGTTTTCTTTTTTTTTCGAGGAGGTGGTAATTGAAGGGACCTAGAAAGACAAGCAGATTCAGAAAAGTGTAGATGGGATAACAGTGCTCTGGATTGAGGGAGCAGCATAAGCAAGGGCATGGAGTGTGGACTCACAGTGGGTCTGGGCAAGAGCCAATGTTTTGGAACACAGGGTAAGGGTAGAGGATTAATGTGGGGTCAGGCTGCAAAGGTGGGTTGGGGGGTGATCATCACAGGGATTGAATTTGACATGAGGAGTTGGCCTTGAGAAAGGCTCTTGTCCTGAAGCAGAAAAGCACAGGGATTACATCAGGACCTCAGGAAGATGTATTACCTAACCCGAGGAATTGAAATTTCACCCTTTGGATCCTCACTGGAATTTCCCCCTCCCCCCCTTTTTTTATTGTGCTTTAAGTGAAAGTTTATAATTCAAGTCAGTTTCTCATACAAAAACTTACACACACTTTGTTATGTGACCCTAGTTGCTCTCCCTACAATGTGACAACACACTCCTTCTCTCCACCCTGTATTTCCTGTGTCCATTCAACCAGGTCCTGTCCCCCTCTGCCTTCTCATCTCACCTCCAGACAGAAGCTGCCCACATAGTCTCATGTGTCTAGTTGAGCTAAGAAGGACACTCCTCACCACTATCCTTTTATGTCTCATAGTTCAGTCTAATCTTTGAAGAGTTGGCTTCAGAAATGGTTTTAGTTTTGTGCTAACAGAGAGTCCAGGGGCTGTGACCTCTGGGGACCCTCCAGTCTCAGTCAGACCATTAAGTCTGGTCTTTTTACTAGAATTTGAGGTCTGTGTTCCACTATTCTCCTGCTCCACCAGGGGTTCTCTATTGTGTCCTCTGTTGGGGCAGTCATTTGTGGTAGCCAGGCACCATCTAGTTCTTCCCGTCTCAGGCTGACGGAGTCTGTGTTAGTTATCTAGTGTTGTTATAGCAGAAATACCACAAGGGGATGGTTTTAACAAAGAGAATTTTACTTTTTCACAGTCTAGAAGATTACAAGTCCAAATTCAGGGCATCAGCTCCAGGGGAAGTCTTTCTCTCTCTGTCAGCTGTTGAAGAAGGTCCTTATCCTCAATCTTCCCCTGGTCGAGGAGCTTCTCAGGCACAGGGACCCCGTGTCCAAAGGATGTGCTCTGCTCCTGGTGCTGCTTCCTTGGTGGTATGAGGTCCCCAACTCTCTGCTTGCCTCCCTTTCCTTTTATCTCTTGAGAGATAAAAGGTGATGCAGGCCACACCGCAGGGAAACTCCCTTTACCTTGGATCAGGGAGGTGACCTGAGTAAGGTGGTGTTACAATCCCACCCTAATCCTCTCAACATAAGATTATAATCACAAAATGGAAGACAACCACACAATACTGGGAATCATAGCCTAACCAAGTTGACATATATTTTTGGGGGGACACAATTCAATCCATGACAGAGTCTCTGGTTTATGTAGCCCTTTCTGTCTCTTAAGCTCCTATTGTGTCTTTTGTGTTCTTCATTCGCCTTTGCTCCAGGTGGGTTGAGACCAATTGTTGCATCTTAGATGGCTGTTTGCTAGCTTTTAAGACCCCGGATACCACTCAACAAAGTGGAATGCAGAACATTTTCTTAATATACTTTGTTATGCCAGTTGACCTAGATGTCCCCTGAAACCATGGTCCCCAGACCCCCAACCCTGCTACTTTTATCCTCGAAGTGTTTGATTGTATTCAGGAAACTTTTTAGCTTTTGGTTTACTCCAGTTGTGCTGACTTCCCCTGTATTGTGTGTTGTCCTTCCCTTATCTAAGATAATTCTTGTCTACTATCTGATTAGTGAATACCCCTCTCCCTCCCCACCCCACCCTAGTAACCATCAAAGAATGTTTTCTTCTGTGTTTAAACCTTCTCTTTAGTTCTTATAATAGTGGTCTCATACAATATTTGTCCTTTTGCAACTTGGCTAATTTCATTCAGCATAATACCTTCCAGATTCATCCATGTTATGAGATGTTTCTCGGATTCATCGTTGTTCTTTATCGTTGCATAGTATTCCATTGTGTGAATATGCCATAATTTGTGTATCTATTCATCCGTTGATGGGCACCTAGGTTGTTTCCATGTTTTTGCTACTGTGAACAATGGTGCAATGAAGATGGGTGTACATATATCTATTCATGTGAGGGCTCTCATTTCTATAGGATATATTCCAAGGAATGAGGTTTCTGGATTGTACTGTACTTCTATTTCTAGCTTTTTAAGGAAGTGCCTAATGGATTTCCAAAGTGGTTGTACCATTTTGCATTCCCACCAGCAGTGTATAAGTGTTCCAGTCTCTCCACAACCTCTCCAGCATTTATTATTTTTTGTTTTTTGGATTAATGCCAGCCTTGTTGGGGTGAGATGGTATCTCATTGTAGTTTTATATATATATATATATATAATTTTTATTGTGCTTTAAGTGAAAGTTTACGAATCAAGTCAGTCTGTCACATATAAGCTTATATACACCTTATTACATACTCCCATTTACTCTCCCCCAATGAGTCAGCCTGCACCCTCCTTCCAATCTCTTCTTTCGTGACCGTTTTGCCAGTTTCTAACCCTCTCTACCCTCCCATCTCCCCTCCAGACAGGAGATGCCAAAACAGTCTCAAGTGTCCATCTGATACAAGTAGCTCAGTCCTCATCAGCATCTCTCTCCAACCCGTTGTCCAGTCACTTCCATGTCTGACGAGTAGTCTTCGGGAATGGTTTCTGTCCTGGGCCAATAGAAGGTTTGGGGACCATGACTGCCAGGATTCTTCTAGTCTCAGTCAGACCATTAAGTCTGGTCTTTTTATGAGAATTTGGGGTCTGCATCCCACTGATCTCCTGCTCCCTCAGGGGTTCTCTGTTGTGCTCCCTGTCAGGGCAGTCATCGGTTGTGTCCGGGCACCATCTAGTTCTTCTGGTCTCAGGATGATGTAAGTCTCTAGTTCATGTGGCCCTTTCTGTCTCTGGGGCTCATAGTTATTGTGTGACCTTGGTGTTCTTCATTCTCCTTTGATCCAAGTGGGTTGAGACCAATTGATGCATCTTAGATGGCTGCTTGTTAGCATTTAAGACCCCAGATGCCACACTTCAAAGTGGGATGCAGAATGTTTTCATAATAGAATTTATTTTGCCAATTGACTTAAAAGTCCCCTTAAGCCATAGTCCCCAAACCCCCGCCCTTGCTCCGCTGACCTTCGAAGCATTCAGTTTATCCTGGAAACTTCTTTGCTTTTGGTCCAAACCAGTTGAGCTGACCTTCCCTGTATTGAGTATTGTACTTCCCTTCACCTAAAGTATTTCTTGTCTACTAACTAATCAGTAAATAACCCTCTCCCACCCTCCCTTCCTCCCCCCTCTCGTAACCAAAAAAGAATGTGTTCTTCTCAGTTTATTCTATTTCTTAAGATCTTATAATAGTGGTCTTACACAATATTTGTCCTTTTGCCTCTGACTAATTTCACTCAGCATAATGCCTTCCAGGTTCCTCCATGTTATGAAATGTTTCACAGATTCATCACTGTTTTTTATCGATGCGTAGTATTCCATTGTGTGAATATACCATAATTTATTTCACCATTCATCCGTTGATGGACACCTTGGTTGCTTCCAGCTTTTTGCTATTGTAAACAGTGCTGCAGTAAACATGGGTGTGCATATATCTGTTCGTGTAAAGGCTCTTATTTCTCTAGGGTATATCCCAAGGAGTGGGATTTCTGGGTTGTATGGTAGTTCTATTTCTAACTTTTTAAGAAAACGCCAGATAGATTTCCAAAGTGGTTATACCATTTTACATTCCCACCAGTAGTGTATAAGAGTTCCAATCTCTCCCCAACCTCTCCAACACTTATTATTTTGTGTTTTTTTGATAATTGCCAGCCTTGTTGGAGTGAGATGGAATCTCATCATAGTTTTAATTTGCATTTCTCTAATGGCTAATGATTGAGAGCATTTTCTCATGTATCTGTTAGCTGCCTGAATACCTTCTTTAGTGAAGTGCATGTTCGTATCCTTTGCCCACTTTTTGATTGGGTTGTTTGTCTTTTTGTGGTTGAGTTTTAACAGAATCATATAGATTTTAGAGATCAGGCGCTGGTTGGAGATGTCACAGCTGAAAATTTTTTTCCCAATCTGTAGGTGGTCCTTTTACTCTTTTGGTGAAGTCTTTAGATGAGCATAGGTGTTTGATTTTTAGGAGCTCCCAGTTACCTGGTTTCTCTTCGTCATTTTTAGTAATGTTTTGTATTCTGTTTATGCCTTGTATTAAGGCTCCTAACATTGTCCCTATTTTTTCTTCCATGATCTTTATCGTTTTAGTCTTTATGTTTAGGTCTTTGATCCACTTGGAGTTAGTTTTTGTGCATGGTGTGAGGTATGGTTCCTGTTTCATTTTTTTGCAAATGGATATCCAGTTATGCCAGCACCATTTGTTAAAAAGACTATCTTTTCCCCAATTAACTGACACTGGGCCTTTGTCAAATATCAGCTGCTTATATGTGGATGGATTTATATCTGGGTTCTCAATTCTGTTCCATTGGTCTTTGTGCCTGTTGTTGTACCAGTACCAGGCTGTTTTGACTATTGTGGCTGTATAATATGTTCTAAAATCAGGTAGAGTGAGGCCTCCCACTTTCTTCTTCTTTTTCAGTAATGCTTTACTTATCCGGGGTTTCTTTCCCTTCCATATGAAGTTGGTGATTCGTTTCTCCATCACATTAAAAAATGACATTTGAATTTGGATCGGAAGTGCATTTGGTAGAATAGACATTTTTACTATGTTAAGTCTTCCTATCCATGAGCAAGGTATATTTTTCCACTTATGTAGGTCCTTTTTAGTTTCTTGTAGTAGTACTTTGTAGTTTTCTTTGTATAGGTCTTTTACATCTTTGGTAAGATTTATTCCTAAGTATTTTGTCTTCTTGGGGGCTACTGTGAATGGTATTGATTTGGTGATTTCCTCTTCGATGTTCTTTTTGTTCATGTAGTAGAATCCAAGTGATTTTTGTATGTTTATCTTATAACCTGAGACTCTGCTGTACTCTTCTATTAGTTTCAGTAGTTTTCTGGAGGATTCCTTAGGGTATTCTGTGTATAAGATCATGTCATCTGCAAATAGAGATAATTTTACTTCTTCCTTGCTGATCCAAATGCCCTTTATTTCTTTGTCTAGCCTAATTGCTCTGGCTAGGACCTCCAGCACAATGTTGAATAAGAGCGGTGATAAAGGGTATCCTTGTCTGGTTCCCGTTCTCAAGGGAAATGCTTTCAGGCTCTCTCCATTTAGAATGATGTTGGCTGTTGGCTTTGTATAGATGCCCTTTATTATGTTGAGGAATTTTCCTTCAATTCCTATTTTGCTGAGAGTTTTTATCATGAATGGTTGTTGGACTTTGTCAAATGCTTTTTCTGCATCAATTGATAAGATCATGTGGTTTTTGTCTTTTGTTTTATTTATATGGTGGATTACATTAATGGTTTTTCTAATATTAAACCAACCTTGCAACCTTGCATACCTGGTATAAATCCCACTTGGTCGTGGTGGATTATTTTTTTGATATGCTGTTGTTTTCTATTGACTAGGATTTTGTTCAGGATTTTTGCACCTATGTTCATGAGGGATATAGGTCTATAATTTTCTTTTTTTGTGGTGTCTTTACCTGGTTTTGGTATCAGGGATATGCTGGCTTCACAGAATGAGTTAGGTAGTATTCCATCATTTTCTATGCTTTGAAATACCTTTAGTAGTAGTAGTGTTAACTCTTCTCTGAAAGTTTGGTAGAACTCTGCAGTGAAGCCATCTGGGCCAGGGCTTTTTTTTGTTGGGAGTTTTTTGATTACCTTTGCAATCTCTTTTTTTGTTATGGGTCTATTTAATTGTTCTACTTCTGATTGTGTTAGTTTAGGTAGGTAGTGTTTTTCTAGGAATTCATCCATTTCTTCTAGGTTTGGAAATTTGTTAGAGTACAATTTTTCGTAATAATCTGATATGATTCTTTTAATTTCAGTTGGGTCTGTTGTGATATGGCCCATCTCGTTTCTTATTTGGGTTATTTGTTTCCTTCCCTGTATTTCTTTAGTCAGTCTGGCGAATGGTTTATCAATTTAGTTAATTTTTTCAAAGAACCAGCTTTTGGCTTTGTTAATTCTTTCATTTGTTTTTCTGTTCTCTAATTCATTTAGTTCAGCTCTAATTTTTATTATTTGTTTTCTTCTGGTGCCTGATGGAGTCTTTTGTCGCTAGCTTTCTATTTGTTCAAGTTGTAGGGACGGTTCTCTGATTTTGGCTCTTTCTTCTTTATGTATGTGTGCATTTATCGATATAAATTGACCTCTGAGCACTGCTCTTGCTGTGTCCCAGAGGTTTTGATAGGAAGTGTTTTCATTCTCGTTGCATTCTATGAATTTCTTTATTCCCTCCTTAATGTCTTCTATGACCCAGCCTTTTTTGAGCAGGGTATTGTTCAGTTTCCAAGTATTTGATTTCTTTTCCCTGATTTTTCTGTTATTGATTTCCACTTTTACGGCCTTGTGATCTGAGAAGATGCTTTGTAATATTTCGATGTTTTGGTCATTGTAGTTTTGATTTGCATTTCTCTAATGGCTAATGATTGTGAGCGTTTCCTCATGTATCTGTTAGCCACTTGAATATCTTCTTTAGTGAAATATCTGTTCATGTCCTTTGCCCGTTTTTTAATTGGGTTGTATTTTTGTGGTTGAGTTTTGTGGTGTCTTGTAGATTTTAGAAGTTAGACACTGATCGGATTTGTTGTAGCCAAAAAATTTTTCCCAGTCTGTACGTTGTCTTTTGGTGAAGTCTTTGGATGAGCATAAGTGTTTGATTTTTAGGAGCTCCCAATTACCCAGTTTCTCTTCTGGTGTTTGCGCATTGTTAACAATGTTTCGTATACTGTTTATGCCATGTATTAGGGCTCCGAGCATTGTCCCTATTTTTTCTTCCGTGATCTTTACAGTTTTAGATTTTATATTTAGGTCTTCAATCCATTTTGAGTCAGTTTTTGTGTATGATGTGAGGAATGGGTCTTGTTTGATTTTTTGCAGATGGATATCCAGTTATGCCAGCACCATTTGCTAAAGAGACTCTTTTCCCCATTTAATGGACTTTGGGCCTTTGTCAAGTATCAATTTCTCATAGGTGGATGGATTTATGTCTGGATTCTCAATTCTGTTCCATTGGTCTGTGTACCAGTACCAGGCTGTTTTGTTGTACCAGCATCAGGCTGTTTTGCCTACTGTAATGGTATAATAGGTTCTAAAATCAGGTTGTGTGAGGCCTCCCACTTTGTTCTTCTTTTTCAGTAGTGTTTTACTTATCTGAGGCTTCTTCCCTTTCCATATGAAACTGGTGATTTGTTTCTCCATCTCATTAAAAAATACCATTGAATTTGGATCGGGATTGCGTTCTATCTACAGATCGCTTTGGGTGGAATAGACGTTTTCACAACGTTGAGTCTTCCTATCCATGAGCAAGGTATGTTTTCCACTTACGTAGGTCTCTTTTGGTTTCTTATAGTAGTGTCTTGTAGTTTTCTTTGTATAGGTCTTTTACACTCCGGTTAGATTTATTTCTAAGTATTTTATCTTCTTGGGGGCTATTGTAAATGGTATTGATTTGGTGATTTCCTCTTCGATGTTCTCTTTGCCGGAATCTATTAGTTCTGGTAGTTTTCTTGTGAATACTTTAGGGTTTTGTGTGTATAGGATCATATCTTCAAATAGAGATACTTTTACTTCTTCCTTACCAATTTGGGTGCCCTTTATTTCTTTATCTAGCCTAATTGCTCTGGCTAGGACCTCCAGCACAATGTTGAATAAGAGTGGTGATAAAGGGCACCCTTGTCTGGTTCCTGTTCTCAAGGGGAATGCTTTCAGACTCTCTCCATTTAGGATGATGTTGGCTTTGTATAAATGCCCTTTATTATGTTGAGGAATTTCACTTCTATTCCTATTTTGCTGAGAGTTTTTATCATGAATGGGTGTTGAACTTTGTCAAATGCCTTTTCTGCATGAATTGATAGGATTATGTGGTTCTTGTCTTTTGTTTTAATTATGTGATGGATTACAGTGATTGTTTTTCTAATGTTGAACCATGCCTGCATACCTGGTATGAATCCCAGTTGGTCATGGTGAATTTTTTTTTTTTTTTGGATATGTTGTTGAATTCTATTGGCTAGAATTTTGTTGAGGATTTTTGTGTCTAAGTTCATGAGGGTTGTTGGTCTGTAATTTTCTTTTTTGTAGTGTCTTTACCTGGTTTTGGTATCAAGGATATGGTGGCTTCACAGAATGAGTTTGGGAGTATTTTATCTTTTTCTACGCTCTGAAATACCTTTGGTACTAGTGGTGTTAACTCTTCTCTGAAAGTTTGGTAGAATTCTCCAGTGAAGCCATCAGGGTCAGGGCTTTTATTTGTTGGGAGTTTTTAAATTACCTTTTCAATCTCTTCTTTTGTTAGAGGTTTATTTAGTTGTTCTACCTCTGTTTATGTTAGTTTAGGTAGGTAGTATGTTTCTAGAAATTTGTCCATTTCTTCTAGATTTTCAAATTTGTTAGAGTACAGTTTTTCGTAGTAATCTCATATGATTCTTTTAATTTCATTTGGGTCTGTTGTGATATCGCCCATTATTTCTTATTCCGGTTATTTGCTTCCTCTCCTGGTTTTTTTTTTTTTGTCAGTCTGGGCAATGGTTTATCGATTTCGTTGATCTTTTCAAAGAACCAGCTTTTGGTCTTGTTAACTCTGTCAGTTGTTTTTCTGTTTCATTTAATTCTGCTATATTTTTATTATTTGCTTTCTTCTGGTGCCCAAGGGCTTCTTTTGCTACTCTCTATTTGTTGAAGTTGTAGTGATAATTCTTTGATTTTGGCTCTTTTTTCATTTTGGATGTGTGCATTTATTGCTATAAATCGACCTCTGAGCACTGCTTTTGCTGTGTCCCAAAGGTTCTGGTAGGAAGTATTTTCATTCTCACTTGATTCTATGAATTTCTTTATTCCATCTTTAATTTCTTCTGTAACCCAGTAGTGTTTGAGCAACGTGTTGTTCAGTTTCCATGTGTTTGATTTTTTTTCCTTGCTTTTTGATTTCTACTTTTATGGCTTTATGGTCAGAAAAGATGCTTTGTAATATTTTGATGTTTTGGATTCTGTTAAGGCTTGCTTTATGCGTGGTCTCTTCTAGAGAATGTTCCATGTGCACTAGAAAAGAAAGTACACTTGGCTGCTGTTGGGTGGAGTGTTCTGTATATGTCTATGAGGTCAAGTTGGTTGATTGTGGCATTTAGATCGTCCGTGTCCTTATTGAGCTTCTTTCTGGATGTTTTGTCCTTCACTGAAAGTGGCGTGTTGAAGTCTCGTGCTATTTTTGTGGAGCTGTCTATTTCTCTTTTCAGTGCTGTTAGAGTTTGTTTTATGTACTCTGGAACCCCATCATTGGGTGCGTAAATATTTATTATGGTTATATCCTCCTGGTATGTTGACCCTTTAATCATTCATTATATTGTGTCCTTCCTTATCCTTTGTGGTGGATTTAACCTTTAAGTCTATTTTGTCAGAAGTTAATATTGCCATTCCTGCTCTTTTTTGATTGTTGTTTGCTTATACATTTTTTTCCATCTTTTGAGTTTTTGTTTGTTTGTGTCTTTAAGTCTAAGGCGTGTCTCTTATAGGCAGCATACAGACGGATTGTGTTTTTGTTTTTGTTTGTTAATCCATTCTGCAACTCTGTCTCTTTATGGGTGCATTTAGTCCATTTACATTCAGCATACTTATGGTTAAGTATGAATTTAGTGCTGTCATTTTGATGTCTTTTTGTGTGTATGTTGGTAACTGTTTCATTTTCCACTTAATTTTCCGTGCTGAGTTGTTTTTCTTTACGTATTGTCTTTTCCTCTCTTTCATTGTTGTTGCTTTTGTATTGCTGAGTCTTTATGTTTTTCTAATTTTTTAATGTGTAGGATTGTTAGTTTCCTTTGTGGTTACCTTAATATTTACCTCTATTTTTCTAAGTTCAAGCCAAAATTTTATTTCTTTATATCACCTTGACTTCCTCTCCATATGAAATATCTATGACTACATTATTTAGTCCCTGTTTTTTTATTTAATGTCATATTTCACGTAGTGACACTTGTTTCCCTATTTTGAGCATTTTAGCTTTATTTTTTGAGATTGCCCTATCTGGGTTGATATCTGGTTGCTCTGCCCTGTGTTCTAGTCTTGGGTTGTTATCTGATGTTACTGATTTTCTAACCAAAGGATTCCCTTTACTATTTCTTGTAATTTTGGTTTCATTTTTGCAAATTCCCTAAAGTTCTGTTTATCTGGTAATATCTTAATTTAGCCTTCATGTTTGAGAGACAGTTTTACTGTATATATAATTCTTGGCCAGCAATTTTTTCTTCAAGGCTTTATATATGTCATCCCATTGCCTTCTTGCCTGGGTGGTTTCTTCTGAGTAGTCCGAGCTTAGTCTTATTGACTTTCCTTTGTAGGTGACTTTCCATTTATCCCTAGTAGCTCTTCAAATTGTCTATCTTTGGTTTTGGCAGTTTGACTATAATATGTCTTGGTGGATTTCTTTTGGGATCTACCTTGTGTGGGGTTTGATGAGCATCTTGGGTAGATATCTTCTCATCTTTCATGATATCAGGGAAGTTTTCTGCCAACAAATCTTCAACAATTCTGTCTGTATTTTCTTTTATCCCTTCCTGTTCTGGTACTCCAGTCACTCATAGGTTATTTCTCTTGATAGAATCCCACATATTTCTTAGGGTTTCTTCATTTTTTTTTTATTATTTTACCTGATTTTTCTTCAAATATGTTGGAGTCAAGTGCTTTATCTTCAGTCTCAGTAATTCTGACTTCCGTTTCCTCAATTCTGCTCCTCTGGCTTTCTATTGAGTTGTCTGATTCTGAAATTTTATCATTAATCTTCTGAATTTCTGTTTGCTGTCTCTCTGTGGATTCTTGCAGCCTGTTAAATTTGTGATTATGCTCTTCTCTAATCTTCTTAAATTCCTCTAATGTTATGTTTGTGCATTCCTTGGCTTGTTCTGCGTTTTGCCTGATCTCCTTTCTCATCTCTTGAAGAGTTCTGTGTATTAATCTTTTTTATTCTACCTCTGGTAGCCCCAGGAAGTTCTTTTCATCCAGAAGATTTCTTGATTCTTTTGGGAGCTTGCTGAAGCCATTGTGGCCCACCTCTTTATGTGATTTTGCTATTGATTGTTGTCTCTGAGCCATCAATAAGTTATTGTATTTATTTATTTTATGTTTGCTTACTGTTTCCTAGCTTTTTGTGTTTATTTTGTTTTGATATGCCCAAATAGGCTGCTCAGGTGAGCTAGTTTGATTACTGATGGCTTTGAGGCTCTAACATCCTGTCACCAGATGGTTAGAGCTGTTAGTAGGTACATGAACCAAGGAGTCCATTTACTTTTTTTGTATGGATTCAGCTCAGGTGTTCAGGTAGTTGGTCACCAAGTGTGTGTTAGGCTCTCACCTACAGTCTTAGATGAGCAGGCATGATTGGTGTAGGCACAGGTATCTGGCTGCAGTAGGGAGTCAAGCACTGAGCAAGATAGGGGACTGACAACCACCCCTGAGTGTCTGTGAAGAAAACATGTTCCTGTTCCCTAGAGCACCTAGGTGGGTGGGTATTGCAGCCAGACTAAAGGCACCCAATGGTGTTGGCTGTAAGAGCTGGGAGACACCACTTATCCTTGGACCCCTGTCGAGTGTAGCTAGGCGGTGTGGGTGAAGCCACCAGTCTTCAGGCTCCTGATATGGGTAGGTGAGGACCCTGCTTAATAGGCAGAGCTGTGTCAAATGTAACAAACCTGCCTCTCCACCATATAGCTGAAACTGTTAAAGTTAGACTTTGGTTATCTACCCTGTTGTACTGTGATAATAAGGGTCTGCACTGTTGAAATGCGCCCACACAGGTCTATGCAGGGGTGAAAGGCATTCAAAGTCCATGGATCGCTTATGCCTGTGCCTGGCAAAGGAGATGTTTCTGCCCTGAGTTCCCAGCTTAGGGGAGCCGGCAGATTATTTTTTCCCCATTTGTTAATTTTTTCCTTCTCCAAGGCCAGGATGATGGCTCAGGGCACACACGGGTCCTACTTCTGGCCCAGAGAAAGCAGCTATCACTGAAGCCAGCTCAGGGCCCGCTGCAGAGCAGGGAGGTGTCAGTTAAATGGGAAAGAGTTTTTTATAAAGGGGTATTTTTTGGTCCCCGCAGTAGATTTGACACAAGTATTTATCTTATGCCGAGAATGCCGCTTTTGGCTAATTCTGGAGGCATGAGTGAACTCTCTGCCTCTCGGTCTCTCCCGGTGTGGAAAACGTGTCCTGCACACCACTGCTTGCCTCACTGTGCTTGCACTAGTGGCTCTGGCCTGCAGGGTGCCAGTTTCCGCCAGGTCAGGTCTGGCAACTCCTCGCTGCTTCTGAACCATCTCTCACTGCCCCTGCTGCATGGTTCGATTCCTCAATTTTGCCTTTGATGCTCAGGGCTCCTAGATTGTCATATATAATTGATTCACTTGTTTTGGGGGGCAGAGGGTCTTTGTTGTAAGAGGGACTACCAGAAGTGCCTGACTTCTCTGCCATCTCGGCACCGCCTCCTCCTCACTGGTATCTTCGGAGATCCCAGTCCCCAGTTTGAAAACCCATTGTCTGGTGATGCTCTATGAATGTTTCTGATGCAGGATCCTAAGTGGTCTCAGTACAAAGCTTTTCCCCCTGTTCCTATTACCCTATAGGAATTGCACTGGGAATCAAACCTGTTGGGCCCAGAAAGCTCTGCTAAGAGGTGCCTCCATGGGCCTGGGCTGCTACTCTCAAGACAGCAACAGACAAAGGGCCAGGGCAAGCAGCTGGAGTGGATGCTCCAGCATGGCCTAGAATAAGGCCCTAGGTGGCTGGAGGGCAGGGGACAGATCTACCTGGTTCATGACTGTGTCCCCCATTCCTTGTTCTAACACTGCCCAGGAGGTCCTTTCTATTTGAGTAATCATTATCCAGGAGTCTCTTGGTGGCATAAATGGTTAAGTGCTCAGCTACTAGCCAAAAGGTTGTTGGTTTGAACCCACCTAGAGGCACCTTGGAAGAAGGGCCTGACAATCTGCTTCCAAAAGGTCACAGCCATGAAAACTCCATGGAGCACAGTTCTACTCTGAAACACACGGGGTTACCATGAGTCAGAATTGACTCAACAGCAACTGGTTTTTTATTGTTTTGAATTATTATTCAAGATCCCATGGAGGTGACTAAAAAGCCACCACAATAGAACATTAATGAAGGGACCTCTTATAAAACTAGTTTCTGAACAAACATCCCTCCCTGCTGAACACCAGCATCAATCCCTGCCCGTCACTTAACGTCTATGTCCATCAGATTCTCCGTGGTTATTTGGTGGGGTAAGCATCTGCTCATACAATGCAAAATGATTGCACAATGAAACTGACCTCCCGTGAAAGTTGTGAGATTTAATGAAGTCAACCAAAGCGGACATTGGAGGACTATAGACCAGTGAGAACCTGGCAGAGTTAGACCTGTTAACAATAGAAGATAAAATTAACAATTACGTCATGATAAAATACAAAATGAAAAAATGCCGTTTCATGCCAGCATATAATTTTGTTCAAAAACGGTACACACCTCCCAACCCAATCAGTCCCTGGGTTAAGTGCTCAGCTACTAACTGAAAGGTTGGTGGCTCAAACCCATCCAGAAGTGCGCTGAAAGAAAGATCCAGTAATCTACTTTTGAAAGGTCACAGCCACTGAAAATCCTACAGAGCATAGTTCTAATCTGGAATGTAAGCAGTCTCCATGAGTTGGAATCGACTGGACAGCAAGTAACATGGTTTTTGGTTTGGTTTAGCCAGTGTTTAATATTTTGGGGTGTATGAATGAAGGAATGATAATAGAGTCCCTTCCACAACCATGCACTTTTGCCTTTCATGTCTCTCACTTCTGCATTGCCTGCCCCATCTCAGTCCAACCATTCATTAATCCAGCATTTACTGAGCACCTGCTGATTACAGCTGCTCTGCTCGGCACTGGGCACTGGGGATACAAAACAAAAATCTCTGTCTTCACAGAGCTAAATTCTAATGTAAACATTGACCAATCTCTCTTTCCCCAGCTCTTACTTTCCAATATTATGACTTCTGTCCTGGGATCATCATCTCTGCTTAGAGACCCAACCATTCAGGGCTCTGTTAGTTGAGTTAGATTCTGTTATGCTGCAGTGAAAAACAGCAGCGTCTTCACTCTCCCTCATGCTGCATGTCCAAAGCAGGTCATGCACGATATCAGATAACGCAGTCACTCCTGGTCCCAGGTTGATGGAGGCTCCTTATGGACATATGCCTCTGCTATCACTGCGGCAGAGAGTAGGATATGGCGAATCACTCGCTGGCTTTTAATGCTGCCACCTGGAGATGACACACTACATTCACACTTTCAAGGGCTGAAGCAAGTCGAACGGTCAAGTTTAACGTCAAGGGGGCACGAAAGTGCAGTCCTGCCTTGTGCCCCAAGGAGCACTGAAAAGATCTATCCAACAGCATAAAGAGGGGGGTGCCATACCCATTATCAAAATGCCTACAGGAAATAGAGAAAAAGAAAAGGTCGTCCTGGCTTGGGCCCCTTCAAACTTCTCAGCCCCCACAGCCTGGCTCCTAGTGCCCAACTCCGATACCAAAAATACCAAAACGGTTGCCATCAAGTCAATTCCAACTAATGGTTACCCCTTGAGTCACAGTAGAGTGGAACTACTCCATGTTTTTGTTTGTTGGTTGGTTTGTTTTTCAGCTGTACTCTTTACAGAAGATTGCCAGGCTTTTCTTCCATGGTACCATTGGGTGGGAATCTTTAGGTTAGTATTTGAGCGCGAGTTTGCACGACCCAGGGACCTATCAGCTCTGATGAGCAGATCTGAATACCTCGTAGCCAGCAGGGTGAGCTTTTGCTACGCCCAAGCCCCAGCTTAGTACAGCAACAGCTTCATTTTAATGGAGAAAGCTCTGCCCTCGGTGTTCCAATTCCCTTGTGCCACTTTCCCTTGGAGCCTCAGTTCCCTAATCCTTAAAATGAAGATAATAATCTTTATTTTGCCCCTACTCATAGAGTTTTAGTTAATTCATGGATGTGAAAATGTTTTGATCATAAATTGCGTTATAGGCATGGATGCCCATTACTATTTGTAGGTTTCAGTGGTGGATTTGAAAGAGTAAATTGGTCACAAAATAGAATTTCTCCTCCTACTCACTACTTTTAATACCATCATTTTTATTTCCTTAAATATTGAAGCCTTTCTAAGCTATTCCCTTTCCAAAAGACTTTAAGAAGGGAGAATACCTTTAGTTGTATCATCAGCTACCATTTTAATTAGCAGTTAATATCACAGCCACAAATGGCCAAGTGTCAACTGAGAGCAAGAATGCAGCACAGCTTTGGTACCTGGAGGAAGGAGAAAGCCCCAGAGGAGGAAGTCTCAGGAGAAAGAAGATCTCTGAAGCAGGAAAGAAATTTAGCTGAGTCGTTTACTCTCTCTTTTCTCAGAGCTCTTGTCTGGTTTTGCTCATTTCCATATACCTAGCCCCAGTATGGCATCTAAGCAGAGTAGGTGCTCAAGAAACATGAGGTGAATGTGAATGGCTCAACAGCAGTGTGGCCCTCTATTCCTCACTCTCTCTTGCCATCTTCCCTTGTATTGATTTAATAAACCTTTAATGAAATGCCACTGTGTGCAAACCAAGGTGCAAGAGGAAGGGATATGAAACAAACGTTGATGAGCAACGACACTGCCCCAGGCTCTCTGTCAACATGTTCACATTTTCCATCTTCTCTGAGAATCACAGAGTTGGCTAAGACACAGTCCCTGAGCTAAAAGAGACTGCAGGGTAGTGGAGAGAGTGGGACTCAACACGTAGGACAAAGGAAAGGTTAGGAAGGAGAGAAGGAGGACGTGCTGAGGGGGGCTGAGGATGGAATGAACCGTGTAATATACCCAGAGGTGAGGCAGAGAACAAATCACAGGGAGGCCACCTTCCCTGGTCAGGCCTGGGCACTCAAGTTCTTGGCCACCCTATCTTAACTGTCAACTGCACCCAGTAGTTTCAAATCTCCTTCACTTGTTTTTTCAGTTTTTATTCTTAGAAATTATACTATTTATTATACTTATTTAATCTTCTTTATTTCCTATCCCCCCCCCTTTTTTTTTTTGGTCTTTATTTCCTGCTCTATCTCCAGCACCTAGAACACTGCCTGGACATAGTAAATGCTCATTAAATATTTGTTGAATGAATGACACTGATAGCTAACCTTGCTAACCTTTGTTGAGCCCTTATTAAAGGCCAGTTAGTGTGCTAAGCACTTCACCTGCATCATCTGTTTAGATCTCACAAGAACCACACAAGGTAGTTATCATCCCCATTTTTCAGATGAGGAAGTAGAGGCACAGAGTTTAAGGATGCTACCCAAGGTAACAGCTAGAAAGCTGGAAAGGGAGAATTTGCTTGAAGGCATCAGACTCCAGAGCTCTTAACCAGTGGATGCACTGGGGTAGCTGGAAGGCTGCTGGGCAGAGGGACAGACTCTGGTCCACGGTTCATGAGCCTGCTGGGGGGGGTCAGGGCCTTAAGCAGCTCTACCTTTTATCTCACCTCCCCCCACACAGGCCAAAGTTGCCCACTTACCTATAAAAGTCATCCCTTCAGCTGAATCATATACACCCTTCCAGATTTGGGGAGCACTTGCTCTGTGCCAGACATAGTGCTTAGCACTTCACATATGTTACTTTGTTTCATCATAAAGATGTGCCCTTTTTACACATAAGAAAACTGAGGCTCAGAGAGGTGAATTAACCTGCTCACATTGCTCAGTGGTACAAGTCCATGTATGGATTCAAACCTTGCTCTGTGGGACTCCAGAACCTGAGCTCTTGACCACCAGGCTGGTTGACCTGGGAACTCTGCAGCTGGCCTCCTCTCTCTGCTAACTTGTCCCTGGTTGGTCCAGTCTCTGTTGCTGACAACCCCGTTCTATACCTTGGGTCTCAGTGAAAGGACTGTTCTTTTGTTTCTGTGGGCACAGGATGATATTACAATGGATTTAACAAAGTAATAAATGGAGAGGCATCAAAATGAGACTGCCTGGATTCAAGTCTCAGGACCATTACTTACTAGCTGTGTGACCTTGGGCAAATATCTTAACCTCTCTTATGTTCACCCAGCTCATCTCTTTAAAAAAAAAAAACAAAAAAAACAGGGTCATGAGAAGTCAGTGTGATAATCTGCATAAATTGCTTAGCACAGTGCCTGACTCAATGTCAGTTTGTTTTAAGTGTCAGGGACCTCTAAATCCTATCTCCTTAAAACGAAGCATCCTAAATCCGGCTTCATCAACCAAGTCCCCATTCCTTGTAAACTTTCAGCTGGCTCTTTAGCAGCTAGAGACCTGCCGAGAAAAGGGACACTGCAAACCTCCTCCAAGACTCTCCTGCAGTAAGTTGCCCATTTGTGGCCTCTCAGTGTGTCCACTGTGTTCCATTTGCCCGGTATTTCAGATGATTTCCCCAGTGGGAACCAATGTTAATACACCTCCCCTACAGGGGAGAGAGCCTAGGCATCAATCCATCATCTCTGCTCTAACCGTGGCTAAGGGTGCTTCCTCCTCCCCTCACTCCTGGTGGGTACATCACAAGGGCAGGGGCTGGTGGGATATGAAACCCCAGGGTTTCGCCCCATCAATTGAGAGCTAACAGCTTCTGAGTAAGAGCAAGCCGACTGGGTGTTGGCAACCAGCTGGGCATGGCCAGGGGGTAGCAGGAAGCAGAAGGACATGGTTAACAGCCCAAGTTTTGGAGCCAGACTGATGGGGTTCAAATCCTGATTCTACCACCAACTCACTGTGTGACCTTGAGAGTTACTTAACCTGTCTGGGCCTTGGCTTCCTTTGCTGTAAAGTGGCAATGATCTGCCTCATAAGGTCTTTTACCCATTTGCCGTCAAGTTGACTCTGACTCATGGCAACCCTATATGTGTCAAAGTGGCATTGTGCTCCATAGGGTTTTCAATGGCTTGTTTTTCAGAAGTAGATCTCCAGGTCTTTTCTTCTGAGGTGTCTCTGGTGGCCTTGAGTCTCCAACCTTTCGGTTAGGCAGCCAAAAACATTAACCATTTCAACCACCCAGGGATTCATTATGAGGACCCTGGCCCCCAGGAAACAGTGCTGTGTCTGAGAGTAGCCTAAGTAGCCAGACACATGACCCCTTAAAATGGGTGGGGAGCAGGGGAACCGATGACGTCTTCACTTCCTGCCTTGTTGTCTCAGAACAGCTGGGACTACTTGATTCCTTCTGGAGCTGGCCCTGGCCTGTCAACTCTGGAGGGAGGGGATAGACTTTGTAATTATCAGGCTTACCTCTTCGTGTTGTTAGATTTTATCTAAAAACCAAGACTCAGGCAGGGTTGGGGTGACCCTCTCTGGGCCATTCACTTACTCATTCAGCAAATAAGTATTGAGTGAGGTGGCAAATCCTTGTGGCTAAGAGCTTGATCTCTGAAGCCAAAGCCCAAATCCCATCTCTACCACTTAGGAGTGTATAACTTTCAGCAAGGGAGGTAACCTCTCTGTACCTCAGTCTCCTCATCTACAAAATGGGGATAATAGTTGTGCGTACTTGATACAGTTGTCCTGAAGGTTACCTGAGCTAATTCATGAAACGCATTGAGAGCAGCACCTGGTACGTGGTAATTATTCAATACATGCTAGCTATTATTACTGCATTTTAGAACTATTTCAGGTGCTGTTCTACTTGCTAGGAATATAACAAGGGACATGACGTCTTCGATTCTGACCCCCATGGGACTTAACTAGCCTCAGGGGTGTTGGGCAAAGACAGACACTAAACCAGCAGTCCCCCGATCTTTATATTGCACCAGCTGTGGTGTATACCGGGCCAGAGACGCATGGGCACTGGGAGTATGCGATAACAGGTCCCAGTCTGGGTTCCACTAGGGGCCTTGTCTCTCTGTCCATTACCCTCTGTCACCCCTCGTGGCCTCTCTATGACAGCTGAGGGGACAGCATATGTCAGGGAGCAGCCTCCCAGCTTGGCACAGACCGACCTGGGACCATAGAAGGAAGCTCAGGCAATGCATGCATTCCTCAGCCAACACCTAGACAGTGGTTCCTGGGAAAGCGGGGCCCCTGGGGTGGCAGGGGGCTAGGCCTGAGGACGGTGGGTGGCCATGGCCACCATGTGAAAATGCCAAAAAGGCTGATGCCCAGATGCAGTCTGTGTTGGTGAGAGAGTAAGACCAGGAAAACATCCCAAAGAGAAAAGGAAATGGAAATAATAGCCGACATTTATTGAGGCCAGAAACTGGGGTATGCGTTTTATACTCAGTAGCTCACTTGTAAAGGAGCCCTTGTGTCACAAATGGTTAACCCTCTGCTGCTAACCAAAACGTTGGTGGTCCAGACGGCCCAGTCACTCGGCAGGAGAAAGGCCTAGCAGTCTATCTCTGTAAATATTATAGCCAAGAAAACCCTGTGAGGCAGTTCTGCTCTATCACATGGGGGGGACACCATAAGTTGAAATTCACTCAACGGCTCCTAACAACTATATCTCACTTGTAATCTTCAGGACAACCTTGGAAAATAAACTACCATTCTTTTTTTTTTTTTTTTTTTTTATTGTACTTTAGATGCAGGTTTACAGAGCAAAGTAGTTTCTCACTAAACAGTTAGTATACATATTGTTTCAGGACATTGATTGCCAACCCCACAGCATGTTAACATTCTACCCTTCTCAACCTTGGGTTCCCCATTGCCAACTTTCCTGTCCCCTCCTGCCTTCTTATCCTTGCCCTTGGGCTGGTGTGTCCATTTTGTATCATTTTGCTTTATGGGCCTGTCTAATCTTTTGTCTGAAGGGTGAACCTCAGGAGTGACTTCATTACTGAGCTATAAGGGCGACCAGGGGCCATACACTTAGGGTTTCACCAGTCTGTGTCGGACCAGTAAGTCTGGTCTTTTTGTGTGTGTGCGTTAGAATTTTGTTCTACATTTTTCTCCAACTCTGTCCAGGACCCTCTATTGTGATCCCTGTCAGAGCAGTCAGTGGTGGTAGCCAGGCACCATCTAGTTGTGCTGGACTCAGTCTGATGGAGGTGGTGGTAAAGTACCATTCATTTTATATGCTCATTACACAGATGGTGAAGCTGAGTTTCAAGCCAATTCCCGAGAAACGCTAGTTCCCAATGAAAAAGTGTTGGATAAGGAAAAGGAAAAGCAGATTCCAGGAGCAGGAAACAGCGTCCTCGTCTGCCCTTGCAGCACTTGGAAGTGTTGGGGGAAGAGGGGGTGGTTATATGGTCACTTTTCAATTCTCCAGATGCCCCAGTGCACAAGAGCAGCTCTGGAAGGGACCTGGCTGTAGGCTGGACTCTAAAACAGCCCTCTCTCCACTCCGTCATCCTGTGAGCTTCCTGCAGGCAGGGAAGGACCAGCAGGAGATGTGGACCAGGCCCAGCACCACATAGAAAAACCATTTAGTACCTTTCAATGGGCCACAGGGATCCTGGCAGCTCAGCAGGGCAAGCTCACCCTGCAAATGTGCCCCCGGAAAGGTGGGCGCAAACTGAATTTGTGTAAATTGAGTCCAATTTTCCCAGTGATTTGTGTGCTCATTTCTGACTGACCCTCAGTGGGCAGAGGCTTCCAGCACTGGAAGCTCATCAGGCCTCCGGGAAACAGGCATTCGTCCACCTGGCAACCACCACTGCATGTATTTCTACCACCCCCTCCGTGGTTTTATAAAACGAAGAAGCTTTTCAGAGGCCTTAGAGACAG
Source organism: Loxodonta africana (assembly GCF_030014295.1). NCBI lineage: Eukaryota > Metazoa > Chordata > Mammalia > Proboscidea > Elephantidae > Loxodonta > Loxodonta africana. The sequence continues at coordinate 55,266,443 of NC_087344.1, forward strand.
CCCCATTTACCTGGAGTTTTCAAATTTGGATGTGTCTCTTTCTCCCTCCGTCAACAGGTCCAGACACAGCCTCTTAGCTGGAAGCCTCAGAGACCATGGGCAGTCTGGACCGCAGCCTTCCAGAAGTCTCTGTGGGACTGATTGTCCTGGATCTCTGGACTGGCCGCAATCCAAGTCTTTCAAGTGGTGTAGGGACACTCTATGCATAGACAGGTCTGGACGTTTTCTGTCTTGATGTAGCCCCTCAAATCCTCATCCCAAAAGGAAATTGCAGCTACCTTTGGAATTGAATCTTACGGGTCTTGGGTTGAAATAGGGCACTCCTCCACTATTAGATTCTTAAGGCATAGTCTTCATGTCCTGTAAAAATGAACCCAGAGCCAAGGCTTATTCCCACCCCTGACACATTCCATTCTATTCATTCAACAAATGGAGCACATGCCATTCCTTCAGTCAGTCAGTCCTTGTTGAGCACTGATTTGTGCCAGGCACTGGGAGAAGAGAGAGTTCTTGCCTCCAGTTTTAGGAGTTGGAAACTACCTGATTGGGGATGGGGTGGGCAACAGGACACAAGGCACAAGACCTGAGGGCAGGGGCCTTGTCTACCTTGTTCACCATTGTGGCTCAGGGCCTAGCACAGTGTCCAGCACATAGTAGATGCTCAATATACATTTGTTGAGTGGACACATGATACAAGGATTATGAGATCAATAATGTGAAAGATGCCAGCTGTGCTAGTGGGGGACAGTCGTATCCCATGCAGAACCTCGAGAAGGCCTCATGGGTGTGGTGGCATTTGAAAAGAAATATGGATGTAGGGAGAGGCAGCCTTGTTTGGAGGAATAGCAAGGGATCTTGACTGTCTGGAGCATGGGGTAAGTGGGGGTGGAAGGAATGGGTATTAGAAGCATGGATTCATTACCTGTATCATCTGAATATGAACCCAAGGTGGGGCAGTTTAGAAGAAGGAGACCAGAATGGGAGAACCACAGAAATTTAGAAGCACAGAACAGTCAGACCAAACCCAGAGACTCCATTTTGATGTGGTGTTGATGCAGAGCCCAGCTGCGGGAAGGGTGGCCCTTGGAAGGCACCTCTCAGTGGGGTTATGGAGGTTTGGACTTTGTAGAGGTGTCAGAGATGGGGAAAAGGAGGAGGATGTATGACCCGAGCCAAGTGGACAGGGTGACAAGCCACAGAAGGGTGGCGTGGCTGGCTCACAGTCTGCGTTAAGCCCGGGGGCCCGACTCTATGGAGACTCAGTCTGGGCAGGATCTGGCCAGGGTGAGGGTAAGAGGTTTCCAGAATGGCTTTCCTAGGGGAGTGAGTTGGCCTGCCGTGTTGTCTCAAGAGACAGCAATGAATTGGGATAGAAGGGGACAAGGCAGATTTCAGCTCTAAGAACAGTGTCAGAGGGGCCATAAGACCAGCTTCAGCAGAGGCTCACAAATCCTTCCCAGCTCTGTCCAGGGTGGAAGCCTGCAAGGGATCCACCTGGCCCAGGACATGACACTTGCAAGGAGGGTCAGTGGAAGAAAACAAAGAATGGAAGCCCATGAAACCCTGAAGGACCTCTCTGCTTTTCTGCTTCTTAATAGGCATTATCACATTTGTCCTCCCAGTTTTCCTAGGAGGTGGGTACTGTAGTGATCCCATCTCACAGATGAGAAAGCTAAGGCACAGAGAGGTTCAGTGACTTGCTCAAGCTCACACATATGTAAGTGGCAGAACCCAGGAGGGTAAGTGGCCCCAGATCACCCAGGAAGTGGCAATCCAAGGACTCTAACATCAGATAGCACTCTTGAGACCCAAATCTAGCCACTATCCGTCAAGTCCGTTTCCCTCTTCTCTACCTCCTTCTGAAAAGCTAATATCCCCTGGTGAGGCAGGCATGAGGCCCTTCTCCTTGGCCCCGGACCCCAGATGCAGGCATCCTCTCCCACTGTCATGGTGACAAAGACGAAACAGGGCCTCAGGACCCCCTTCACCCTGAGCCTTTACCCGCATATGCTAAATCAAATCACACCATGCCTGCTGGTAGCCCTGCTCCCAGCCTGGAACACCGCACCCCAGGCTGTTCCAGGTCAAACTGGGGCCCAGGCCACAGATCTCCCCAGGGAAGTCTGGACCAGAGGCGGCATCTGGAGCCTGTGGTAGTAGAGAGGGGTCCACTATGTTCCTGGTCCTTGCTACCTCCCTCCCTCACTTCCTCCTCCCACCTTGCCCTTCTTTGCGCTCTCCCTTCAGATCTCAGCATAGAGTTGTAGGCAACCCGGGGAAGGAAAAGAACAGGCTTTGGAAATAGGGCTGGTTTCCATCCATCTTGGCCACTTGCCAGCTGTGTAACACTGGGTTACAGGCTTCTCCCCTCTGAACCTCAGTGTCCCCATCTGTGAAATGGGGTAGGTGTGAGGACTAGCAAAGGTTAATGTAAAGCACTAGAACCTAGCTGCTGTTGCTGTTGTAAGCTACCATCCAGTTGGCCCCCGACTCATGGTGACACCATGCACAAGGGAACAAATACTACCTGGTCCTGCACCATACCCATGATCGGTTGTAGATGGGACTGTTGTGATCCATAGGCCGACTTTCAGAAGTAGATCACCAGGCCTTTCTTCCTAGTCTGTCTTAGTCTGGACACTCCACTGAAACCTGTTCAGTATCATAGCCACACACAAGCCTCCACTGACAGACAGGTAGTTGCTAGGCATGAGGTGCATTGGCCAGGAATTGAACCTGGGTCTCCCATATGGAAGGCGAGAACCTGGTAGATGCCCTCATCTACTGAGTTCCTCCTCTGAACTGAGCACTGCTCTGGGTGCTGGGCACCTTAAAGAAGACGATGTACTTGCTTGCGCTTACAGAGCTCACAGCCTGGTGAGGGTAACAAGCAATTATAGACAGCAAGTACAGGTTCAGCACATTTCATTCAAAGAACACAGTCCAGCCCCCCAAATAATTCTAATCTTTGTTTGTGGCTCTTAACGAATGTTAAATGGGAGGAAATTTATAACTTAGGGCAACCCATCTCAAGATCCTTCCTCCCGGCCCCAATTCTCTCAAGCCCCATGGCTACTTTAAGGCCCCTAGAAGGCTCCTTGCTCTTTAATACTCTCTCTCCCTCTCTGGGTGGTGCTAACAGCTTGCTCTCGGCTGTTAACTGAAAGACTGGTGGTTCACATCCACCCAGCAGCATCATGGGGGAGAGGCTTGGCAGCCTGTCTCAGTTTACAGCCAAGTAATCCCTGTGGAGCACAGTTCTACTCTGAAGCACATGGGATTGCCATGAGTTGGAATTGACTCGATGGCAACAGGTTTTCATTTGTTTTGCTTTTTTCTTTGTTTGTTTTGGGGGGGTTCTCCCTTTATTCTCCATCTTTCACTCTCTTCTCCAAGCCCCAGCCCATGAGACCTTTGTTTAATCCCCTGCCTGTCTGCTCTCATCTCTCTAGCCCATTTTCCAGATTCAGCATCTCCCAAAACCAAGGAACTGGGCAGACAAAGACAGGTTGTCTGACAGATAGGGAAGGAGATGGAGAACATAAACACGTGATAAATTCTGACCCTTTCACACTAAAATCAGGCAAACACATTTCTCTTGAGGCCTCAATGTCTTTATCTGCAAAAGACTAATACCTTATAAGGCTGTGAGGATTAAATGAGATAATACGTGTGCCTGCCCCATTTTCAACGTTCAATAAATTCCAGCTTCCATTACTATTCCCCCACCCCTAAATTTCTCTTGGCACCAGATTATAAACTCCTTGAGAAAGGGAACTATGTCTTATCTTTGTATCCCCAGGGTGTTATTCAGGACCTAGAATAGTTAAAAAAAAAAAAAAACAGTTGAGTGAGTTGACTATGTGTGTGAGTAGAACTGTGCTCCATGGAGTTTTTACGGTTGTCATTTTTTAGAAGCCTTTCTTCCAAGGCACCTCTGGGTGGCTTCAAACCATCAACCTTTCAATTAGTAGCCATGCACTTAACTGTTTGTGCCACCCAGGAAATAGTAGGTACTTATAAATTCTTGATGAATTGGTCAAAAATTGGGTTAATTAGGCTTTAAAGTGTACTCTATCCAAGAGAGTGGGAATTTTTTAAGGGTCAGTTCTAAGTGAGTCTGCCCTGTTATTCAACATCTCTCATCCGGGCTCTACTCCCTGGAGGAAGAGCCTCCCCGGGAAACCTGGGGTGGACCCCAGAGACAGTGTGGGAAGACTGTTGGATAAGATGGATAAGTCCCATGGTGAACTGAAGCTGTATTCCCCAATCAGCATTCTGGACATGTGGAACCAGGATGAGAAAGAGGAGAGAGAGAAGCATGACTGCTTACGTGGATCAGTCAGGAAATGAAGTCCGCCATCTTGTTCTGCTCCAATAGGATAGTCAGGCTTTGCTCTGACCACCAGGACAAAGAGCTCCTGAGAGAATGTTGCTCCCTCCTGATGCCTTATCTACCTCTTGCTGTCAATCACCCCGACAGCCGATAAGCCAGGGCTGAGAGCTGTCTGGACCTGAGCCACAAAAGAGAACATAATTAAAAAAGAGACTCCTGGCCTGGCAGAGACGGGGGAGAACCCCAGGATCTTAGCTGGGGAGATGAAAAGGGCCTAGAGGGGAAGAGTTTCCTTCTTCGAGAAAGGGCAGAGCAAATAGCACTCATCGAACAGCCTTGAACATAAATGCCAACAGGCCAGCAGCCTGTGGAATGTTTTCATGGCTCATATACCAGAGTGAGGAAAACTGCAGAGAGAACCTGACCTCAAACTTGTATTCCACACTCTTTGTTTGACCTTGCGTTTCATGCCCACCCCAGCCCCAAAGGCACATGATTACTCAGGAGGGTCTCAGGAGTCTAATGATATTTTCTTAGTTGCCATCAAGTCGACGCCGACGCATGGCTATCCCATGTATCACAAAACTAAATGCCGCCCAGCTCTGCGCCATCTTCATGACTGTTGGCATGTTTGAGTTCAGTGTTGTGACTGTTGTGTCAGTCTGTCTCGTTGAGGGTTTGTTTCATTTTCACTGACTCTTTACCAAACATGATGTCCTTTTCTAGCAATTGGTCTTTGCTGATGACATGTCCAAAGTAAGCGAGCCATCTTTACTTCTAAGGAGCTAGATAATCGATATATTGCCCTGATAAATGCTATGAAGTCCTTGGAACGAACTGTCGGTCCATTGTTGAAATGACAACAGCCATTCATTCTTTTATTCGTTCAGTCAGCCAGCACTGAGGATACAATGGGAAGCCCTTGGTCCCTGCTCTCCAGGAGTATACACTCTAAAAGGGATGACTGGCGATCACAAAATCATCACAGAAAAACAAAATGTATCACTACAAACTGATAGAAATACTCTGAGGGGGAGAAGTTGGCTTTTTGAGAGGGATGATGGAGGATGCGGGGTATGGGTGGTCAGGCTTCCCTGAGGGTATGGCTCAGAGCTGACACTGAAGGATGAGTAGGAGGTTACTAGTGTAAAAAATGGGTCATGGGGTGAGCCTTCCAGGTAGAGTGGCAAGGACAGTGGTGGGAGAGAGCAGGACACACTTGAGGAACGCAAAAGAAGCTGGTCAGACCAGCAAAGTATGTTTGGGGGAACATGGTGACTGATGGGCTAGGAAGAACAGCAGGGCCCTAGCCCATGTTAAGGGTTTTGGTCTTTATCCGAAGAGCAATGGGAAACCACTAGAAGGTAAAGAGCATGACGGAGGGTTGTGAGGATCTGTCTGATGTGTGTGTGGGTATGTTCACTCTAGAGTCCCTGAGTGTGCAGATGGTTAACATGCTTAGCTGCTAACGGAAATGGTGGAGGTTTGAGTCCATCCAGAGGTGCCTCAGAAGAAAAGCCTAGTGATCTACTGCTGAAAAATCAGCCACTGAAAACCCTGTGGAGCACAGTTCTACTCTGACTCATCATTTACTAGTTTTTCACTCTGACCATTGCGTGGAGATTGGATTCCTCGAGAGAAGAGAGTATTCAAAAGGTCAGTTAGGCGCTGCGGTCCAGGTAGAGATGGTGGTGGCTTGGACAAGGATGCTGGTGGTAGAGAAGAAAAGCAGTGGATGGGTGCAAGGGCTTTTCCAGAGATAAAATCATAGGATTTGGTGATGGATTGAGGATGAGAGGTGGCAAGAGAGAGGCATCAAGAGCAACTTCCAGGCTTCGAGCCTGAACACATGGAAGACTGGGAGCCCCCTTCACTGCAGGCCTTCTGGGGTGCTCCTCTAAAGTCAGAGAAGGAGGGCCTTGGAGAGCTAGGCCAGTCCCCTCATTTTGTGGAGGAAACATCTGAAGCCCACCGGATTAAGGGATAAAGGGATGGGGCCAGAGGCTGGGTCTCTCCACTCCCATCCAGAGTTAGGAGAGCAGGGGCTGCTGAAGAGAGTTCCAGTTTGGACCTGTGCTCCAAACCACTGAGAGAGTATGGGCAGGTCACCTCTCTCCAGGTCTTGGTTTCTATACCTGTGAAATGGAAATAGAATTACCACCTCCTGGCTTCTCAGGGATGATTATCAAGGGATCACTCACCAGAAAATCTTTGGAGGAAATGGAAACATGCTCTGATTACCTTTGGGGTCTGAGGGCAGAAAACAGGGTTGGGGAACAATGGGAGCTTTCTTAGTTTCCTGGTGCTGCTATAACAAATACCACAGTGGGAGGCTTTAGCAAACAGAGGTTTCCTTTTCTCACAGTTCAGCAGGCTAGAAGTCCAAATTCGGGGAGTTGGCTCTAAGGGAAGGCTGTCTCTGACGGCTCTGGGGGAAAATCCTTGTCTCTCACCTTCTCTTCCTGGAGTCCTCAGAGATCTCCATGTGGCATCAACCTTTCCCCACTTGTGCTTGCTTCTGTGCCTGGTCTCCTCTTTTGTATCTCAAAAATGATTGGCTTAAGGCAGACTCTACCCTGATATGGCCCCATTCACACAACAAGGAAAGCCTTATTCACAAACGGGATTACATCCACAGGTATAAACCAAAAACCAAACCTGTTGCCAGTGAGTCATTTCCAACTCATAGCAACCCTATAGGGCGGAGTAGAACTGCCTCATAGAGTTTCCAAGGAGCGCCTGGTAGATTCAAACTGCCGAACTTTTGGTTAGCAGCCGTAACACTTAACCGCTACACCACCAGGGTTTCCTGCACAGGTATAGGGGGTTAGAATTCACAACACATATTTTGGGGGGACATAATGCAGTCCATAACACGCCTTTCCTTACTTGCTGCCCTTCTTGTCTCTTGCAGGCTCTAAGGGCTGAGCAGCCAGCAGAATGCCCGGCCTGCTGAACCAGGACACAGGGGCAGCCCTGCCCCTCACCGCATCCCATGTCACCTCCTTTGTCAGTGGTTACGCCCTGGGCCTGACTGCCTCCCTCACCTATGGCAACCTGGAAGCTCAGCCCTTCCAGGGTAAGAACCCCTGTTGGGGCCTCCCCAGGGCCACCCCATCCTCCAGGTAGAATCCCTGTCCTGCCATTTATGGGCTGATTGACACTGTAATCTCTCTGAGTCTCAGTTTCCTTATCTGTAAAATGGGAATACCATTTCTGCCCTGCAGGCTTCAAAGTTAGTAACAAGAATGATCAGGATTTGGACTCAAACTTGAGCTCAGTCCCAGTCCTTCATTCCAGCCAGCTGCCCCAGCACTTTCTACCTATCACAAGGCATGCCCCTGTGTCAAATGGCCAGTCTATACCTTCTCCAGGGAGCCTCCCAGTAGGAGAGTAACCAAGATTTGGCCAAAGCCAAATGGCCTCCATTCTAGGTGTGTCTCTGCCACTAACATTGGGGAAAACACAGCCCTTCTCAAAATCAGGGTGCTTCTCCCTGCCTGTCCTGCCTGGGCCCATGGTGAGCAGATGAGGTAATACATGGGGACAGTGTGGACTGGCCAACAGCCTGCGAACATGAATCATCAGTGTGGGGCACTTAGGAAGGTGGATGGGCGTTTACCTGCAGAGTCGAGTGTAAATCAAACTTCTCTCTTTATATTCAAGAAGGGAGTTATAGGAAGCCCTTTTCAGGAGGGTGCTGGGCTCTGCGTGGAAGGATTACTTCTTACCACAGTGACAGAGCTCCTAACCCCTACGTTTCATATCTTTGGGACAACACTTCAGCCCACCCCAATGTTCTGAAACCATTTCAGTGCCCTGGGGGCCAACACTACCCAAAAAGAACTTGCAGGGAAACTTTCTTCCCCTCAGAAATCTTCTAGGCAGGGCAAATGGCCCTGTTGCTCTATTTGAGGAACACTAGGAAGACCCCAAAACCAAATGCCGTCGAGTCGATTCTGACTCATAGCGACCCTATAGGACAGAATAGAGCTGTCCCTTAAGGTTTACCAAGGAGCGCCTGGTGGTTTCGAACTGCTGACTTTTTGGTTAGTAGACATAGCTATTAACCACTATGCCACCAGGGTTTCCCCTAGGAAGACAGGCATTGGTAATTCAGTGGTAGAATTCTCGCCTTCCATGTGCGAAACCTGGGTTTGATTCCTGGCCGGTGCACCTCATGTGCAGTCACCACCCATCTGGAGGTTTGTGTGTTGCTATGATGCTGAACAGGCTTTGGCAGAGCTTTCAGACTAAGACGAACTAGGAAGAAAAGCCTGACGATCTATTTCCAAAAATCAGCCAGTGTAAGTCCCATGGATCATAGCAGTCTGAACCAGGCAGTGTTTTGTTTCCTTGTACATGGGGTCACCATGAGTTGGGAGCTGACTTGATGGCAGCTAATAACAACAGGGAGAGTGACTTAAAATAGGACCCACCTGGAAGCCCAGGGGATTAAATTACTGAACAACTTTGGGGCAGGCCTTTGACTTTCCACATGTAGACGTAACCAGTCCTCTCATTTTATAGGTGAGGAAACTGAGGCTCAGAGAAAGAGGAGGCCAGGATTTGTGAAGGGCTCACCCTGGGCCCAGCATTGTGCTGTCCCAGTGTTACTGGGTGGATTAAATGAGATAAAAACTTGCTACTCCAAGCATGGCCCCTGAGTCATTGGCATCACTTGGCAACTGATTAGAAATGCAGAGTCTCAGGCCCTGCCTGAGACTTACTAAATCAGAATCTGCAGATGATTCACGTGCACATTGAGGTTTGAGAAGCACTGAGATGTAAAAATATTTGGCACATGATATGGGGCACAGAGCTTACTAAATGGTGGCTGTCTTTCACTTCTCATGACAGCCCTGTGAGTGTGGTTTTATTATCCACATCTTACGGATGAACTTAGAGGCTTGAGAAGCAGAATGCCTTATCCAAGGTCACCCAGCTAGTAAACAAGGCAGGATCTGGATCACAGCCCTAGTCCCTTCCTCCAAAGCCCCAGCTCCTCATCATCCCAGGTGGCAAACTGATGGCCGTGGACCAAATCCACCGCATGGATATGTTTTATTAGGCCTGCACAAGAGGTCATAAAACCCAGGTTTCCAGTCGCTCTTGAAAAATCAGAAGGTCTGGCCACACTGAGCTCACACACCTGCAGAGTAAGTTCGCTGGAACTGGGGAGAAGCTGCTGATTCTCCATTTGCCCCAGTGCCCACATCGTACCTGCCGCTGCTATCACCCAACTGGCCCCAGAGCCATTCCAGGCCCTCTCTGGTAGTGTGAGCCATCCACCTGACAGGCCAAACACTCAGGTTCCTTCGCTCAGGGGTGGGGCATGCAGGGTGGGGCAGGGCACCCCATGATGTTGGCCCTGCTCTGGCAGGCCTCTTCGTGTACCCCCTGGATGAGTACACCACGGTGATAGGCTTTGAGGCAGTCATTGCTGAACGCATCGTGACAGTACAGATCAGAGACAAAGCCAAGCTGGAGAGCAGTCATGTCAACGCCACTCGTGTCCAAGCCCCAAAAGTCACAGGTAAGGAGGCCAAAAGGGGCCACAGTGAGGCCTGGCCTGGCTGGAGGCTGCCGGGGCTGGAGTGTCAGGCAAGGGCAGCCATGGGATAGTGTAGAGAGAGCACTGGAGTGGGAATCAGGAATCCTGAGACAGAATCCTGTGTGACCTTGGGCCAATAATTAACTTCTCCAAACCTCAATTTCATTGTCTTTATAACGCAGGCGGTCATTCCTGTTTTCACCTCACAAGTGTGTTGAGGATCAGAGGAAGCTCCAAAAGAGTTTTTCAGATACCCCAGCAGAGCAGAGGAGTGTACCATTTAAGCTCAGAGGCTGTGGAATGAGTCACATCAGGGTTTGACTCCCTACCCTGTTTCTTATAACGGGAGTGAGCTTGGATAGAAATTAGACCTCATCTGTAAAATGGAACTAATAATTATACCCACCTGATGACCAGTGGAAAGAATTCTTGCATAGCACTCATCACAGTCCCTGGCACAGAATAAGTACCCAAACAGTGACTGGTGATACCTGCTACTGAGGACAGTGAGGCTCAGAGAAGGTGAGTGGCTGACTCAAAGTCACACAGAATGTCAGTAGCAGAGCCAGGGCTTCAACCCAGAACACATATCATATGATACATGATTCTTACCTTTGGATCTGTGATCAAGGGCAAGTTTGTTCACCTGAGTGTTAAGATATTCAAGAATCTTTTAATGACCACTTTCCCTGTGTAAGGTCAAAGTTGTCCTCAAGTTGTTACAACTCCTCTCGGCCTGAAAGAATAGCTAGGATAACCATGATAGGAAGTAGAAAGTGGCTGTCCCAGAAGAGTCCTGGATAGTGTTAGAGGAGAGAGAAAGGGGGCCCCTGACTGGGGACCAGGGAGGTTTTCATGGAGGAGTTGGATGGAGAGATAAGACTGGCTAAGGAGGAATGAGGGAGCTGATCTTTCAGATAAAAGGAAAAAGTGTGAGTGAAAAATGGACCCCAAGGGTGGAGGGATGCTTGAATTTGGTTCTTGGGGGGAAGTAGAGTCCGCAGGATGGAGATGTGACCATCTGTTAGGTGTTTTGTGTGAGTTCATGTCTCCCACGTGCAGCAAGGTACAGCAGAAAGTACATAGGTCTGAATCAGGTCCATGTGGGTTCAGATCTGGTTCAACGACTTAGTTATTTGCTGAGTAACGTGGGCAAGTTGCACCCCTATGCTGAACCTCAGTTTTCCCATCAGTAAAAGGGGACTAGAGATAATATATGCATAGCCCCTGACACCAGGCCTGGCTCCTAGGAAACATTCTGCAAGAAGGGGCTCCCACTGCCCTTCATTCCTGCACACCGGGAAAGCTTGCTTTGGATGAGGATTTGGAGCGGATCCTGTTCGTGGTCAACCTGGGGACCATTGGCCCCATGGAGAACGTGGCCATCTTGGTGAGCACCTCCTCTGAGCTCCTGACACTGCCCAGCGGGGCTGTGCGGGTCCTGCTGCCAGCTGTCTGCGCCCCAACGGTGCCCCAGTTCTGCACCGAGTATGCCGGCCCCTCCACCCAACAGCCCCAAAGGTAAGGAACCCCTGCCCAGACAACGGCCAGCATCCCAGATGGGCAGCAGAGTCAGTCGGGTGAAGCCAGGGGTGTGCAGGGTTGGGGAGATAGAACGGTGAAAGGTGAGGCTTGGCCCCATAGTTGTCACCATCAGGGTAATAGCTGCTCCTCCTGCTCACTTTTTTAGAGCACTTAGCAATTCCCTTGACACACCCAGGTATTGGTATTGGCCAGAAGTTCTGGCGTTTGGGTAGCTTGGGATCAGAGTTTCCAGGATTTATTGTTTAATTTACAAAAGAGATATTTTCGGAGCACCTACACAGAGGGAATAAAATTATGGTTCCTGCCCTTTTGGAACTTGGTGGGAGAGATTATTATCCAACTAATAGCACAACTAATATGTAACTAATTGTTTACATACTTGTGTGCATAATTAATTATGGGAGAAATGCAATGAAGAAGAAGTTCATGGATCTAAGAGTATAAAAAGGGTCCAGGGGCAGGCAAGGCTTCTCTAAGGATGTGATGTTTCAGCTGAGACCTCACCGATGAGGCTGTAGGCACAGAGAGGAGCATTCCCACAGGCAAGAACGGCAGGGGCAAAGGCTGTCAGGTAGCAAGGATCAGAGAGGAACTGAAGCATGGTGTCTTAGGCTGGGTTCTCTAGAGAAGCAAAATCAGTAAAGCATATAAATACATACATCTGCCGTTGCTGTCAAGTCAATTTCGACTCATAGCAACCCTATAGGACAGAGTAGAATTGCCCCATAGGGTTTCCAAGGAGCACCTGGTAGATTCAAACTGCAGGCCTTTTTTGGTTAGAAGCCGTAGCTTTTAGCCACTACGCCCCCAAAGTTTCCAAATACATATATAGAAAGATTTACATCAAAGAAATAGCTCATGCAGTTGTAGAGGCTGGAATGTCCCAAGTCTGTAGGTCAGGATAGAGGCTTCTTCTGATTCACGTAGCTGCAGAGGCTGGTGAATCCAAGATCAGCTGATCAGAGAGCAGGGTTTGCTCACGGGCTGTGAAGATCAAGGAATCCCAAGATCAGCAGGCAAGACCACAGGTAAACAGTTAGCTCAAGACCCGAGAACTGGAGGTCAGATGAACAGAAGCCAGCTGCAGGATCCAGAGCGAGCAAACGCCCACGAGCCTTGCCAGAAGGTCCACTTATATTCAATGCAGCTCACATGCCCAAGGAAACTCCCCTTTCAACTGATTGGCTACTCACAGCAGATCCCATCATGGAGGTGATCACATTATATCAAATCTCAACATGGAAGGGATCACAATATCAAACAACTGCCAAACCACAGAGAATCATGGCCCAGCCAAGTTGACACACAACCTTAACCATCACACTTGGGTAGTATGAGATGAGGCTGCAGGATTCTCAGGAGGGCAAACTATTATGTGGATGAGGACACAGGAAGGGAGCCAATTAAACAGCCAGTTAAAACCCAGGCTGAGCTACAGGAAGGGAAGAGCAACTCAGGACAGAGACCAAGGCAAGCCCAATACCAGGACGGTTTTTCTGTTTTCCCCGGTGGGGGTAGAAGGAAAAGGCACCTACAGCTAAGATAAGGGCTCCTCCCTTTTCCCAGCCAAGCCTGAGGGCAGAAGAAGATGAGGGTGTTTCCACCACTAGGAGAGAGGATGCCATTTTTTAAGTAGCTTGCTGCCTACAGAAGATGTCTATTGAAGTCTTATGTTTTATCATTGAAGTCATATAAATTTTAAAATCTATTTCACAGCATCTTAGTGCCATTTCCACTGTAAAAATAACGCTTTAAATTGATTACCAGTTAAGCTACTTAACTCCCCTCACCCCAACTCTCACCGCAAATCTTTGAGCCAAGTCAATCTCTAGGAAGTTGTGCCATATATATCCTGTAGTTCCATGCACTCCTGGTAGGGCTCTGGGGATGGCTGGGAGCATGTGCCCACTGGGATGAAGAGCCAGACACATAGAGGACAGTGTCGGCAAACTCCTGGACTTCACCCATTAAAGTAGTGGCCTCAGGCTAAGCCTGAGGTGGAAGGGGCAATGCAGGCTGCCACTGGGGTCAGCATGGAGGGGACTCCTCAGTCACCCCACAAATAGTAGTTAAATACCTACTATGTGCCAGGCAGAAGGAAGCCCAGGTGGCACAGTGGTTAAGAGCTCAGCTGCTAACCGAAAGGTTGGCAGTTCAGATCCACCAGCCACTCCTGCGGGAAACCCTATGGGGCAGCTCTACTCTGTCCTAAGGGGTCGCTATGAGTTGGAATTGACTCAACAACAACGAGTTTGATTTTTGTGCCAGGCATCCTTCTGGGTGCTGGGAATACAGCGGTGAACAAGACAAAGTCCCTGCCCTCGTGGGATTGACATTCGAATGGTGTGATACAGACAATAAAGAAACAAACCCATGAACATGTAACAGGTTAGGTGATAAGTTCTGCGAAGGTAAGTGCTACAGGGGATCAAGGGGGACGAAGTGGAGGAGGTGCTATTTTAGACAGGGATTAGGCAACATTTGAGGCCTGGCCTGAATGAAAGGAGCAAGCCATGGAAATATCTGGAAGAAGGCATTCTGGACAGAGGGAGCAGTATGTGCAAAGGCCCTGAGGGAGCAGCAGGCTTGATATATTTGAGGAACAGCAGGAGGGCTAGTATGGCAGAGTGAATGAGAGAGGGGAGGAGAGAGGTTACAGAGCTGGTGGTGGGGAGGGGAGTCAGATCACGTAGGGCCTTAAAGGCTGGGGTGAGGACACTTGTAGGCACGACAGAGAAGTTGGTGGCACAAACCAGTCTCGGATCAGGGAATACCAACCTGTGTATCGTCTTTACAAGTGCTACTGTTGATGCCAAGCCTTGTGCATTTAAGAGTCAAAGCCTAACAGAGCTGGGGACATTCAGGACCTGAGTGCATCAGGGAACAAGAGTTTCGGCAGGGCCCGATGCCCCTGGGCTGGCTCTGATAAGCTCATTCTGGACCATGCTGGCAGGCAGAGTCGATAAAGATGCTTTCCATCAAATGCCTGTGAACATCAAGGTTGCTCGGGTAGAGAAACACATGGAAAAATAAACAGATAATACCAAATGTTAGTGAAGACATGGGGAGAAGGAAACTCTTGTTCACTGCCAGTTGAAGTAGAAACTGAGACAGGCAACTGCAAAGCAGTCTGGCATTACCCACTGTGTGCCCTTTGACTGAGTGATCCCAGAGCTATTCTTTCCTAAGTCCAAAGGGGACATGGACAAGGATATTTACGGTGGTTTTTTTGTGGTTACAGGAGGTGAAGGTAGCCTAGCTGTCTATCACCAGGGGAGGAATTAAGTACATTGTGATGGATACCTCCAAACAACACCAAAGGAATTTGGTTTACAGACAGCCACAGGAGCAGAGCATAAAAACAGCACTAGGCAAAAAAATGAAAAGAAATTGAAGGAGATTCATAATAAATGCAACTTGTCCATTTAAAACACCATCACACCCAAAGGCCACCATGTATTTTGCAAGGATAGGTGGAGCCCCTGGGCAACACAGTTAAACGCTGACTACTAGCTGAAAGGTTGGCCGTTTGAACCCACCCAGAGGCACCTTGGAAGATAGGCCTGGAGATCTACTTCGAAATCAACTCAATGGCAACTAACAACAACAACGTGCATATCGAAGGACACCTAGCAAAGACATTAGAAGGGGATGTGTATGTAGCGGAGGCAGAAGGAGCAGGATCAGAGATAGAGGGGGTATAACGAAGAAAAGGTGCTAAGGAACTCAGGAACTCAGCATGTGACAGACACTTTGCTAGGCACAAGCTCATGTTGTACTCAAGGCAACTGCATAAGTTTTATCCCCGTTTAATGGATGACAAAACCAAGGCATAGAAGAAAAGTGACTCGTCCAAGGGCTTGCAGCTCACAGAAGCAGCATGATATAGTAGAGCAGACAGACAAGGATTCCAGTTCTGCCAAGTCCTAGTTGTGTGAGCCTAGTCACCTCACCTTGCTGAGCCTCAGTTTCCCCATGTGGAGAATGGGGCCATGATGTCTTCCTCTGAGAGTCATCATGAGAATGACATGAGTTAATGTATGTGGAGCACTATGCACAGTCCCAGTCCATCATGGATGCTCCAGAGAAATACCTGGGCCTCAGCCTGGGGGCAGGTGGGAGTGTGAGAGTAAGGGTCTGGGGGTAGGAGGAAGCTCCTCAGCCCCCTTAGTGGGCTTGGCTGCAGAATTGCCAGGGCTGCCTGGGACCCACTATCACCTCCTCCTTTTCTCATTCTGGCCTCTTCTCTGTGCCCTAGCTGCTCACCTTCTCTTTCTCTCCACCCCCTTCCCAGCAAAGACAGGCATTGCTTCAGGGCTCGGGCCCTAGACTCCTGGAACAAGCTGGGCCTGGAGAATCTTCTGGACACTGAGGTCTCCAATCCCATGGAGTACGAGTTCAGCTTCCAGCTGGAGATCCATGGGCCATGCCTGCTGGCAGGTGAGAGGGAGCTGCCCAGCCCAGGGCAGGTGCTGCGAAGAAGTCTTGAGGTCCCAGGGTGGGGAGGACTTCAGGCTGAAAGCTGCCAGGGGAGAGAGAGGAAGGAGAGAGCAAGGGGAGCCAACTGGCCCAGACAGAGGACAACCTGAAGCAGAGAGAGCTTCAGAATACCCACTTTCTATTTTCCCAACAGCAGCCCACAGATGAGCCCTCAGAGGGACATTTTTCAAGGCCTCTATCCTTGACGGCACTGGGTTTGGTTTTTTTTTTTTTTTTTTTCATCCCCACCCCAGTGTTTCTTGGGGAAATTTCCATCAAGGAATGGGCTGTTCCTAGACCTCTACTGGAGACGATAGCCCTAAAGCTACTTCCTGGTTCTCCCCTTGTCTAAATATCGGAAGCACCTAGGGAGACTTCAAAACACTAATGCCCAGACTCTACTCCAAGATTCCAATGAAATAGTCTAGGGTGTGTCTTGGATACTGGAATATTTAAAAGCTCGCCAGGTGATTCGAATGTGCAGCCAGGGTTGAGAACCTTCGCTCCGATGGTTCTCCTCCCCAACCCACTCAGGGTTTTAAAAGGGGGCTAGAATTGTGGCTTCTTGTTAGTGTTTTCGTAGAGCAGCATTACATTCCAATGCAAGACACCATCAAAAACACAACCCCAACTGAGTGTTGAGCTCTTTCTATTTGCTTGGTAGCATGCCGGGTACTTTATGTGCCCCATTAGGAAGCAACTGCTTTGACTCCTATTGGATCCTGAGGTCAGGTTGGGAAGGGCCATTAGATACCATCTATCTAAGCCCACATTTTGCAGGTGGGTAAACTGAGGCCCAGAGAGTGGAGGAGACCTATCCATGGTCACATAGCAGGTTAGGAACCTATAATGGGGATGGAGTACAACTCTTTTCTGGCCTGGGTCTCAATGTCTGCTACCAAATCCCCACCTCTCCTGGGAATCCTGAGTCTATTCTCAACCTTCTGTGCCACTCAGGGGTGGAGAGTCCCACCCATGAGATTCGTGCTGACGCCGCCCCATCTGCCCACTCAGCCAAGAGCATCATCATCACCTTGGCCAACAAGCACACCTTCGACCGGCCCGTGGAGATCCTCATCCACCCCAGTGGTAAGGGACACCATGTGAGGCTCCTGGGGTGCCTGGGGGAGGGCAGAGGTGCTGACCCTGTGGGGAACAGAACATGTGACTCATTGCCCAGCAGCTGGTCAGGACAAGGAACTGCTGGAGTGGAGACCAGTTATTTGCCTCCTGGCTCTAGCTGGTGGAATTGAGTGTCTCTTGCTCTGATTCTAGCTCCAAAGGCCCCGAGGTCTTGTCCACCCACTGGGGCACTTGCTTCCCTGGGGAAGCTGAGCAGAGGATCTTCAAAACCCCGAGTGCAATGAGACCCTGTGCCCTCAGTGAGCAGCTCTTTCATCTCTTTCCAAGAATTCACAGAACATCAGGACCTAAAAAAGATCATTTAGTTCAGCCCCCTCCCATTTTACAGGTGGGCAAACTGAGGCCTGGAGATGGGCAGTGAGCCACGCCAGCTAAGGAGTCTTCCTATGGCCCCAGACTGCTTTAGGCAGCCACAAATGACACCCCCTCTTTCAGTTGGGAGTCCCACCTCCGGGAAGATCCTGACATAAACCAAGGCCTCTGCATCTCCTCCCACCACGACAACGCTGAGTGTTGGTCTCCTCATCTTTGCAGAGCCCCACATGCCACATGTCCTGATGGAGAAAGGGGACATGACCCTGGGAGAGTTTGACCAACACTTGAAGGGAAGAACAGATTTCATTAGAGGGACCAAGAAGGACAACAGTGCAGAGCGAAAGGTGAGGGTGACAAAAGCAGGGAGTTGATGGTGGCGGGGCTGGTGGCACTAGGGAATGAGTCTCCACTGAATCTGGAGGAGGCTGAGACTGAGGCGGGGGAGAGGGCTTTCCTGAAGTCACACAACAAGCTGGTGGCAGATCCTGGACCAGACGTATTTCTTGTCCGTGTTTCTCTTCAGTGGACTGGGACACTGTGAGGCACACGGAGAATGGACTTCCCAATGCAGCAATCCCTGGGCTCTGTCTGCCTGCCTTTTGCCAGGTCCCCTTTCCCTAGACCCGCCTTCAACTCCTTCTAAGGTGCCTATTGTTGGTGGGCGCTGTTAAGTTGGCCCTTTACTCACAGCAACCCCATGCACAACAGAATAAAATGCCGTCTGGCCCTGCACCATCCCCATGATCAGCTGGGGATCAGACTATAGTGATCCATAGAGTTTTCATTGACTGGTTTTTAGAAATAGATCACCAGATCTTTCTTCCTACTCTGGAAGCTCCACTGAACCTGTTCAGCATCATAGCAATACACAAACCACCACTGACAAACAGGTGCTAGCTGCACTTGAGGTCCATGACTGGGAATCGAACCTGGGTCTCCTACATGGAAGGCAAGAATTCTACCCCTAAACCACCAATGACCCTCCAAAGTGCCTCAGCCAGGCAGAATTCAAGGCTAGTGGTAGAAATAACCTTGACCTTCTACAGGTTACTCCAGCCCTAAGGACCCTATAGCTGGGTGCCCTCCCAGCTTCATCTTTACCTCCTGAGCTTCCCTTTTCCCACCTTCTAAGTGAGTTTCTTGCTCTTCCAACCTCTGTGACCCTTGCTCACTATTATGTAAAGAATAAAGGCAAAGCAGAGAAAGGCTGAGAAAGATCCTTTCCCTCTGCACTTCCTCCCCATCCCATGGTGCTGAGGGATAAAAAGGCCCTGGGGTGGGGTGGGGTGGGGACGGGAGAGACAGCCGCAAAGTGCACTCAACAACCCCCTCCTGCTCATGGCCCTGCATGCCATGCCAGGTCCTGAATGCCAAGATGGGTTTAAGAATGATGGCACTCTTCTTTATATTGGCCCCTTTTTTTAGATGAGAACACTAAGGCCTGGTGCCCAAAATTAAATGATGAGCTGAAAGAAGGGGAGGATTGTTCTTTTGTGTTTTGGACTTGGTGACAATGAGGCTAAGGAATTAGAATAGGCCATGTGGTGTGGTAGCAGTTAAGTTGGGTTTACAGCACCTCCCATCCCCTGCTGGCCCAGCTGGTGGAGGGGGATGGTGCGCTGGGAAGTGGGCAGGAAATAATAGATGGCTGGTTGCTCATGTCACCCCCGTATTAGAGCCCCCACTGGAAACACCTGCCCTCCCAGAGGTGGTCACTCACCCAGGTGAGTCAGCTGGTAGAAGAGGCTGGAACAAAGCTCACAGAGTGGGGGGTGACAATGCCAGGGGTGCCACCGGACTTTGACAACTGCAGTGTGTGGGCAAGGGGGGAGCACAACGGGTCTCCCAGGCCTGGGGCGGGTTGCTCTGCCTGCCAAGTCTTAAATCAATTAGCTCTGGGACCGCTGAAGCAAATGAGAATTAATTTGCCACCTTGGGTTGCTTATGCAAATGGCCTGAATTCTCATGAGCTCCAGGGATGACAGTGATCAACCCGCAGCTGTGGAGAAGTGATGAGTTTATTGTAATTGGATAATGGCAGCTCAAGAGGAGATATTAGAGGAGCCAGGGTACCCGCCGGCCCCTTTGAGAGGCGAAATCTGGTTCCCAGAGGTGGCTCCTCTCCCTGGCAGATGGAGCTGCTGCTGCCCCAGGTTCTCTATCCAAAGAGCCAGGCTGGGCAGTGGCCTGTGGCAAAAGGGCTGGCTCCATGGGGGAGGAAGACAGGGGCAGGTTGGGGACATCCAGAAGGTGAACAATCAATCAGGAGAAGTGGGTGGGGCAAGCTGTCAAAAACTGTGATTCAGCAAAGACAGGGCCAATGACACGGGGGAAAATACCATGTACAAGAGACAGAGATGGAGAGACAAAGAGAGACAGCAAGACCAGAAAACCCACAAAGATCCACACACAGGGTCAGTGACCAACAAAAAGACCCACACAGATTCATTTCCTCATTTAATCAGTCAACAAACACCAAATGCCTAATAGATGCCAGGCTCTGTTCTAGGCATTGGGGTTACGACACAGAAAATGATGCACTCCTTGTCCTCATGGAGCTTACAGTCTAGAATGGGGAGACAGACAAGAAGTAAACGAATGAGCAAGATCATTTGGGAGAGTGATGAGGACCATGAAAAAGTAAAGCAGTGTGATAGGATAATGAGCGATAGGAACAGGGTGCCCTCTAGCCAGGTGGAAAGCCTGTCTGAGAATGAGACCTGGCAGATGGCAAAGAGCCACCATACAAAGAGTGAGCACCAAGTACAATATGTACAAAGACATAGAAGCAGAGTAATGGAGACCTATTAGGGAAACAATGAAGGCCTCCGTGGCTGAGACATAGGGAACAGGTGAGCAGAGATGAGGCGGACAGGTAGGCAGGGGTCAGGCCATGTAGGGCGTTGTAAATCATGGTGCACAGCATGAGTGGAAGCTTAAGCAGAAAACCACAAGAAAAATTATTCTGGCTGCTCTATGTAGACTGGACCACAGGAAGGTAAAAGTGGAAGGAAGCAGTCGGTAAGAGGCTACTGGAAAGGTCCAGGCAAGAGATGACACCGTCCTGACCCTGGGTGGCAGTGTAGACAGAGAGAAGGGGACAAGTTCAGGATCTGTTTTATGTGTAGAACTGACCATCCTTTGCTAAAAGATTAGTGTGAGAAGTACTGGGACCCCGAGAACAAACAACAACAACAGAAGCAATGATAGCTGTTTAGAAAGTTATTCTCTGCCTGGCAGTGGGTTTCATAAGCATTGCATTTAATCCAGACAACTCTATGAGCTGTGTACTCTTATCCTCCTTTCATGGATGAGGAAATGAAGTAATTAAGTCCACCTGGAGGACTGAGGCAGGCCTTCCAAACAGGTAAAAGTTGAATAAATATGAGTAGGAATTTATCAGTGGGAGAGAATCAGCACACCAGGGAAACAAAACTCACAGCCATGATGAACCAGAGTGGCTTACACCGAGTGTGAAAGTGAAGGAGTCCCTGGGTGGTACAAAAAGTTAACGCACTTGGCTGCTAACCAAAAGGTTGGAGGTTTGAGTCTACCCAGAGGTGCCTTGGAAGAAAGTCCTGGCAATCTAATTGTGAAAAATCAGCCATTGAAAATCCTATGGAGCACAGTTATACTCTGACACCCATGAGGTCACCATGAGCAGCTGGTATTGAGAAAGGCCGCTACTTAACTGAAGGCCTGCAGGTGTGCCAGGGGCTTCCTTTTTCTGTGCTAACTCAGTTGATCCTAGCAACCACCCTGAGAAGTGAATGGAAACAGACCAAGAGAAGGGACTTATCCAAAATCACACAGCTGGATGGTGACAGATCTGGGATTCGACCCTAGGTTTTTCTGCCTCCAAATTCCACATCTACCATTGAACTCTGTGAACATCTGGCAAACATGGGACTCAGGTACAGTCAACTGGAAGTTTTCCATGCAGAGCATGAATGGATCTTGATAATACTTGATGAGTCATGGGGGACCAGTATATGGCCCTGGGAGTAGCCCTGGACCCCTTGATTGCCCAAGTGAGAGGGTGTTCCTTTCTCCTCCAGACAGAAATCATCCGGAAACGTCTCCACAAGGACATTCCCCACCACTCTGTCATCATGCTCAACTTCTGTCCTGACCTCGAGTCCATCCAGCCAAACCTGAGAAAGACCCACGGGGAGTTCATCTTCCTCATCGACAGGAGTGGCAGCATGAGTGGGACCAACATCCTCCGTGTCAAGGTACCTGCTAAGAGGGCCCTGCAGTAGTTTCCTGTGGTTGTTGGTAGTTGTCGTAGAGTCATGTTCAACTCATGGCGACCTTACAAACCCTGCTGCCTTCGAGTCGATTCCGACTCATAGCGACCTTATAGAACAGAGTAGAACTGCCCCATAGAGTTTCCAAGGAGCGCCTGGCGGATTCGAACTGCCAACCTCTTGGTTAACAGCCGTAGCACTTAACCACTGTGCCACCAGGGTTTCCCATGGTGACCTTAGGTACAACAAAACAAAACATTGCCTGGTCCTGCATCATCCTCACAATTGCCGGCATGTTCAAGTCCATCTTTGAGGCTATTGGGCAAATCTACCGGTTTTCTAGGGCTGCCATAACAAAGTAAAGTGGTCGCTTTAAACAGAAATACATTATCTCACAGTTTTGGAGGCTAGTAGTCCAAATTCAGGGTGTTGGCAGGGCCATGTTCTCTCTGAAGGCTCTAGAGGAAGATCTTTTCTTGTCTCTCCTGACTTCTGGAAGCCCCAGGCATTCCTTGGCTTGCAGCTGTAGCATAACTCTGTTGTGTGACCGTTTTCCCCCCTGTCTGTCTCTCTGTGTCTTCTCTCCTTTGTAAAGACACCATTCAGATTGGATTAGAACCCACCTGTTTTAGTTATCTAGTGTTGGTATAACAAAAATATCATAAGTGCATAGCTTTGACAAACAAATTTATTTTCTCACTCTTTAGGAGGCTAGATGTCTAAATTCAAGGTGTCAGCTCTAGGGGGAGGCTTTATCTCTTTGTCGGCTCTGGAGGGAGGTCCTTGTCTCTTCTGAGCTTCCGCTTCTGGGTGTTCTTCGTGTGGCTTGGCATCTCTCTTCTCTCATCTCTGCTTGCTTGCTTGCTTGTCCTAGTCTCTTTTATGTCTCAAAAGAGATTGACTCAAGATACACCCTACACCAGTCTCACCTCATTAACATAGCAAAGACAACCCATTTCCAGAGGGAATTATAACCGCAGGCATAGAGGTTAGGATTTACAGCACATATTTTGAGGAGGACACAATTCAACCCTTTGAATTCATGCCCTTGCCATATGCAAAACACAATCGCCCCATTACATCCTCCAAAAAGTCTTAAATCAGGTCCAAGTCCAAAACCTCATCTTCTGGATCATCTAAATCAAATATGGTTGAGACTTTAGGGCTATTCCATCCTGGGGCAAAATTCCTATTTATCTGTGAACCTGTGAAATCTAGAATACAAGTTACCTGTTTCTAAAGTACAGTGGTGGAATAGGCACAAGGTAGACATTTCCATTATAAAAAAAAAAAAAAAGAGGGAAAGAAGGGATAACAGGCACCAAACAAACCCAAAACGTAGCAGAACAAATTGCATTAGTTTTCAAACCTTGAAAATAATCCTCTCTTCTCTGAGACCATCTGGGCAATGGCCCCACCACCCAGACTCTGGGTGTTGGCTACGCTCTCTGGATTCTGGGTGGAGGCCCCTTGGCCCTGGGCTTCAGCTCTGAGGAGCTCTGGTGGCATAGTGGTTAAGCGCTCAGCTGGCTAACCGAAAGGCCGGTGTTTCAAACCCACCAGCTGCTCCACAGGAGAAAGATGTGGCAGTCTGCTTCTGTAAAAATTTACAACCTTGGAAAACCCTATGGAGCAGTTCTACTCTGTCCTACAGGGTAACTATGAGTCAGAATCAACTCAACAGCAATGGGTTAGTTTGGGGGGATATAATTCAATTCATAACACCATTCTATTCCACCATGATCTCATGTTAACTGAATAACATCTTCAAAGACCTGGTTTCCAAATAAGGTCACATTCGCATGTACCAAGGGTGAGGACTTTAACGTATCTTTTTAGGAGACACAGTTCAATCCATAACAGACTCCCTCCCCTGGGGTCCAGGGATCCAGAGTAAATCAGCTGTGCTTCCCCAACCTGGCTTCCTCAGCACTTTCTGCTCCAACCAGCTTTCTTCCACACCTGAACTGCTTTCCTCAATGACTATCCATGGGTAAAAGTGAAGCAGTGAACAATTTTTGCAGTTTTGTTGTCAGTTCAAACAGATACCTAAACTCAAGTCACTCCCAAAATAAAACCATGAAGAGGTGTGAGCAGAGGCAAAACTGTTGTCCGTTTACAAGGTATCTTAGGCTGGGTTCTGTAGGGAAGCAAAGCCAGTGAAGCACACAAATATGTATACATAGAGAGGGAGAGAGAGAGATTTGTATCAAGGAAATGGCTCATATGGTTGTAGAGGCTGGAAAGTCCCAAGTCCATGAGGTCAGGCATCAGGCTAGACTCACATCTCCTGACTCATGTAGCTGCAGGGGCTAACAAACCCAAGATGGGCAGGTCAGATGGCAGGCTGCTGGCTCGCAGGCTGCAAAGGCTGATGAATCTAAGATCAGAAGGTAAGACTGCAGGATGCTGGAGGTCAGATGATGATGAGTAAAATGCAGGACCCAGAGCAGAGCAAAAACCAGTGAGCTTTGCCAGAAAGTCCATATATATTGGATGCAGGCCACATCCCCTAGGAAACTTTCTTTCAGCTGATTGGCTGCTCATAGCAGATCTCATCATAGAGGTGATTACATCATATCAGATCTCATCATGGAGGTGATGACGTCACTACATAACTACCAAACCACTGAGAATCATGGCCCAGCCAGGTTACCATACAACCTTAACCATCACACAAGGAATGAAATCTTCTTCAGTGGCTGCCCTTGGCACTCTACAAACTTTGTTAGGTGCCGTCAAGTCGGTTCTGACTCATAGTGACCCTATGCACAACAGAACAAAACATTGCCCGGTCTTGCGCCATCCTTAGAATCATTGTTATGCTTGAGCTCATTGTTGCAGCCACTGTGTCAATCCACCTCATCGAGGGTCTTCCTTTTTTCCACTGACCCTGTACTCTGCCAAGCATGATGTCCTTCTCCAGGGACTGATCCCTCCTGACAACACATCCAAAGTATGTAAGACGGAGCCTTGCCATCCTTGCCTCCAAGGAGCATTCTGGCCACACTTCTTCCAAGACAGGTTTGTTCGTTCTTTTGGCAGTCCATGGTATATTCAATATTCTTCGCCAACACCACAATTCAAAGGTGTCAACTCTTCTTCGCTCTTATTCATTGTCCAGCTTTCACATGCATATGATGTGATTAAAAATACCATGGCTTGGGTCAGGCGCACCTTAGTCTTCAAGGTGACATCTTTGCTCTTCGATACTTTGAAGAGGTCTTTCACAGCAGATTTACCCAGTGTAATGCATCTTTTGATTTCTTGACTGCTGCTTCCATGGCTGTTGATTGTGGATCCAAGTAAAATGAAATCCTTGACAGCTTCAGTCTTTTCTCCGTTTATCATGATGTTCCTACTCTAGCTAAAATACCTCATTAGGTACTGAGTGGAAAGGGATACAGAGAGGAGAGGAGGGAAACTAACATTTGCTTAGGGCCTCCTATGTGTCAGATACTGTGATAAGCATTTAATGCATAATTTGGTATTTAATTCAGACAATAATCCTATGAGGTTGGTCCTATTGACCCATTTTCCAAATGGGAAAACTGATCCTGAGAGTTTCCGTAACCTACCCAAAGTCACACAGCTGGGCTAAGATTAAACAGCTTCTGCCTGACTGTTCAACATTAGATATTAACTGGAAGTGGCCCTATAATCAAGGAATGTGCAATCCAGTAGTAAATATTAGGGTCACCTTTTTTTTTTTAATGCCTAATGTTGAGCTCGCATCGAACAAAACAATAAGAAACATTCAATGCCCATGGAAACAGCAATCAAGAAATCAAATGATGTATGGTATTGGGCGAATCTGCTGCAAAAGACCTCTTTAAAGTGTTAAAAAGCAAAGATGTCACTTTCAGGACTAAGGTGCACCTGACCCAAGCCATGATGTTTTCAATCGCCTCATGTGTATGTGAAAGTCTGACCACAAATAAGGAAGATCAAAGAAGAATTGATGCCTTTGAATTGTGTGTTGGTGGAGAATACCAAATGTACCATGGACTGCCAGAAGAACGAACAAGTCTGTCCTGGAAAAAGTACAGCCAGAATGGTCCTTAGAAGCGAGGATGGTGAGACTTTGTCTCACGTACTTTGGACATGTTATCAGAAGGAACCAGTCCCTAGAGACGGACATCATGGCTGATAAAGTAGAGGGTCAGCAAAGTAGAGGAAGACCCTCAATGAGATGGATTGACACCGTGGCTGCAACAATGGGCTCAAACATAGCAATTATTGTGAGGATGATGCAGGACTAGGCAGTGTTTTTTTTTTTTTTTTTTTTCTTGTATACAGGGTCACTATGAGTTGGAACCAACTCAGTGACACCTAACAACAACAACAATGTCCAGCCAAGGTCTGAGGTCACCAGACACAGCTTACCCACAGGCATTGGATGGAACAACTCTTTACTCACATAGAGGCAGAGCAAGGTCAGCTTCAATAGTAGGCATCAGTCCCCCATGGCCAGTGGGTCACTTCCCACAGCAGCCAAAGCGATAGAAGAGGAACCTCCCCGTTGGGAACAGATATAGAAGTGGTTTGGCTAGGTGCTGTATAGCACATACACTTAGCTAAGCAGTTCCTGGGAATGTCAACATGTGCTCAGGGCAAGACGGGAGGAGTGTGCTGATAGCCCACCAGATGCTATGGGATGTGTTTTGAGTCAAGATTCCCCAGAAAAAGGGAATCAGCCCGCACACTCTTCCCATCCAAAAAGCCAAGCTGTCACATCTGTGGGTCACAAGGAACGGCAGCAGATTGTGCTCATACCACCCTCTTTCACACCTAATGTACGATAAGCACTGTGCTTGGCCATCTGGAAAGACAGCAGGATGTAAAACAGTTTCTGCCCTCAAGAAACTCACAGTTGAGTGCTAACCAATCAGAATTCTTGGGAGCATAGCCTACATGCTAAGGAGTGCTCTGCATGAGTCCAAAAAGAGATGACAATCCCCCCACCCCCTACAAACACACACACAAACACATATACAGGAGACTTTCATCGTCCTCAGGAGATCATTTGCCTTGATTATGGAATTATTCAACTCTCGCTTGTATTTTTAGTTGTGCAGACGTCTGTCATCTCTGAAATTATGAACTCATTAAAGAAAAGGACCAGCTCTTTCTCGTCTATCTCTCCCTATGGGGCCTACCTCTGTGTTTATGCATAAAAGGCCCTCAGATGCTGTCAAGGGCTCAGTCAAGGATCATAACTCAGGAGAATGAAGGATGAGAGACGAAGAAGGGAGAGGGACGCTGCTGTCACCTAAATTTTCTTCCCTTCCCCTAGTTTGTCCCTGGAGAAAACTCTTCTTCACAGGGTGACAGGACCAGCAAGGAGAGGAGGAGTTGAGTGAGATTTGCGACGACAGCTATCTCCTCAGGCTCACAATGGCTAGGTTTTGTTTTGAAGTATATGGAAGAATCATATATGAGACCCTAGGCCACTTGACACTGGGATGCAGGACTTGTCCATACCTTGCCCCACTTCTGCCCCCCATCAAAGGCAAGGCTTGGACTTGGGGAGCTGTCCATAGTTCTGGAGTGCTGGACCACACTTCAGCCCTGTGTAGCCACTTGTATTCCTTTCCAGAGACTTACCAAGTCAGGATGAGATCATAAACCCAAAACATCCCTTGTTGTTAGTTGCTGTCAAGTTGGCTCCAACTTGTGGGGACCTTATATATAGCAGAATGAAACATTTCTTTGTCCTGGGCCATCTTCATGATTGTTGGTATGTTTGAGTCCATTGTTGTGGCCATTGAGTCATCTCACTGAGGGTTTCTCTTATTTTCACTGACCGTCTACTTTTATTGAAAACAAAGATGTCACCTTGAGGACTAAGGTGCGCCTAACCGAAGCCATGGTGTTTTCAATTGCCTTATATACATTGCGAAAGCTGGGCAATGAATAAGGAAGACCAAAAAAGAAGTGATGCTTTTGACTTGTGGTGTTGGTGAAGGATATTGAATATACCATGGACTGCCAAAGAATGAACAAGTCTGCCTTGGAAGAAGTACAGCCAGAATGCTCTTAGAAGCAAGGATGGCAAGACTATGTCTTACATACTTTGGGCGTATTATGAGGAGGGATCAGTCCCTGGAAATGGACATGATGCTTGGTAAAACAGAGGATCAGTGAGAAAGAGGAAGACCCTCAAGGAGATGGACTGACATAGTGGCTGCAACAATGGGTTCAAGCATAGCAACAATTGTGAGGATGGCTCAAGACCAAGCAGTGTTTCGTTCTGTTGTGAATAGGGTGACTATGAGCCAGAGCCAACTCAACGGCACCTAACAACAACTACTTTACCAAATATGATATCCTTTTCTAGCAATTGGTCTTTCCTGATGACATTCCCAAAGTAAGTGAGCCAAAGTCTCGCCACCCCCGCTTCTAAAGAGCATTCTGGTTGTATTTCTTTTAAGACTGATTTGCTTGTTCTTCTGACAGTCTACAGTATATTTACTATTCTTTGCCAACACAACAGTTTGAATGCATCAATTCTTCTGTCTTCCTTTTTCGTCATCCAGCTTTTGCATGCATATGAGACAATTGAAAAGGCCATGGCTTGGGTCAGGCACACATTAGTCATCAGAGTGACATCTTTGCTTTTTAAAAGTTTAAGGAGGCTTTTTAGCAACATATTTGACCAAACCAGTTTTCCAAGCAAGGAAATTGAGCCCCCAAGAGGCTAATGCTTTTCCCAATATCACAAGGCTGGTGAGGGAGCCAGAACCTTCTTGGTTCTGTGCTCATTTTTCTTGTACTGCTGACTGGGGACTGTACATGCTCTTCTACTAAGAAAAGCTCTTCTCTCTGATTGTGTCATCCCTGCTGCATGGCATAGTGGAAAGAACAATTCCTGGGAAGTAAGAAGTCTGGGTTCTAGGACCACTTCTGCCACTAACTTTCTATGGGACTTTGGACAGGTTGATTCTTAACTGTGGGCTTCCTTTGTCCTTTCTGTAAAACGAGAAAAAAAGTAAAATGAGAAAAAAATTTTTTTTTTTTAAATGAGAAGGGAGGATTAATTCAGGGAGGGCAAACACATGTCACATGTTGCTATGCTCCCTTTTCTCAAGGCCAGGCAGACATAAATAATTGATCATGACTTTGTTTTTTCTTTTCTTGTTGAGCCTGGACTCATTCTCTACATCCTTCTCGTCTTGTTTCCAGAACATTCTTCTCATCTTGTTTCCGGAAGTTACCCGTAAAAAAAAAAACTGTTGTCGTCGAGTCTATTCCAACTCATAGCAACCCTATAGGACAGAGTGGAACTGCCCCATAGAGTTTCCAAGGAGTGCCTGGTGGATTCAAACTGCCAACCTTTTGGTTAGCAGCCATAGCTCTTAACCACTACGCCACCAGGTTTCCTTCAGGAAGTTAGTACCAGTTGAATGGAATTGGTTTATGAGTAGATATCCATTTCTTGAACTGAAGACTTTTCTACCCGTTCCGTTCCAGAACTCTCTGACATAACTTTTTCTGGTCCCTCTCTCAGTCTCCTTTCTCCTCGGAGTCTTTTTTGCTCTTTTTCAGTTCAGCTCACTGAACTCAAGGTCACCCCTTGACAAATGGCTTTGTATTGGCACAATCCATTCTGCTGAACATGCCTCTTTCAGAGAGAGGCACAGAAATTTTCAGCCCACAAACCCCTTTCCCCATTGACATTGAGGCCATCAGGGGTTGCTTGGGTCATTAATTATGGCCCATTGGGTTCAAGTTTTAGGGAAAACCGGGCTTAGGGTGATAGGAGTAAAGAGAAATCCAAATAGCCCATGCCAAAGGGCAAAGTTCAGACAATTTAATT
Source organism: Loxodonta africana (assembly GCF_030014295.1). Taxonomy (NCBI): domain Eukaryota; kingdom Metazoa; phylum Chordata; class Mammalia; order Proboscidea; family Elephantidae; genus Loxodonta; species Loxodonta africana. Next base: position 55,295,884 of record NC_087344.1, read on the forward strand.
TCCTGCAGCTGGTCTCATTCTTCAGCTGCCACTTGCTGCCAAACACATGGCTTAAAAAATTCTAATAGGTGTGAGCAGAGACAATCTGTATGGATCAGCAGAGTCTCCTGCTAGCAGGAATATAAATTAGTGGCTAATGAAAAAATAAGCAGATATTGACTTTTGTAGAGACACAAAATGTATTGACACAAGCAATAAAAAGAGACCAAGAGAACACTTAGGTTAATGTTTACAGTGGGGGTGGGGGGTGGGGAGAGGGGCTGCAGGCCTGTGGAGCCTGAAAGGCATACGATGTGAAAGTTGCCAGGATCCTCTTACAGCTGTTTCCTTCTGGACTCTGCAGTATAACAGCTTGCTTCCTTGAAGCCATGCTGAGACCCCTGGGGTGCCATCAATAAACTACATGGGGAGTGGGGGAGACCTTCATTTCTGAGTTCTGTGCCAAGGCAAAGCAGACATGAATAAAGATTTCAGAGCTAGATTTTAAAATCCTCGGTCCTATTTTTAGGTTTTGTGTCCAGCACAGTTCCTTAACCCTTCTGAGATTGTTTCCTAATCTGTAAAATGGGGGTAATAATACTGACACACGCCTCATTTGGTTGGTAATAATAACCACTTGTTAAATGTGTACTGTGTGACAGGCTGAGGCTCAGAGATGACGTAACTACCTCAAGGTCAAGTTAATAATGGTAAATGTAGGAGTTAAACCCAGATATGTTTAACTGCGAAGCCTATTTTCTTAACCATTATACTCTAGTACATGTTACAGAGATTTTAAAAAAAGATTACAAATATTAGTTGCTCAGCACAGTATGTGGAACATAGTAATTGCTTACTGTTTATTGTTGCATTATATCAACATCATCATCATTTTTGCTCTTGCCACCATCTCCACCTTCCCTCTTTCCCCAATTTGTCAAGGTCTCCTGGGAAGGTACAAAGTGAAATAGGTGAAGAATCTTTAATATTCACAGGCTTTGGAGACAAAGTGACTTATCTTTGAATCTTAGGTCCACCATTTACAATCTATATGCTCACCAACAAATTACTCCACCTCTCTGTGCCTCAATTTTCACTTCTATAGAATGGGGATAACATTGTGCCTGCCTCAAAAGGTTATTGTGGTGATTACATGAGGCAATGTGTGTAAAGTACATCCTGTGCACTCAACAAATATCAGCTAAAGAGACTGTCCCTAAGGGATTTGTCCCTAGATAATGATAGGTTGAGTCTGAGGCTAAAGGCCTTGAAGGAGAGCCAGACGTCTGTTCTATCAACTGTGTGTCCTGAGACAGGAAGCATTCCTCCCTGCCTCTCAGGGTCAGCAAGAGGTGAGATGGAACTGGAAAGCCATAATAACATGGCTTTGAGAAGTCAGACCGGCTGCACGGATGATCAGTTTTATGATGATGGCTTTGGTCCAGCCCTTGGTCAGCATCAGCAGATTTCTTGATCTGTGGGAGAAGGAGATGCTGGATGCAGACAGAGGGACAAAGGCCTGTTTAGAGGCTGCTTCTGTTCTGGGATGAGAGTGCTGATACGTAGTGGCAGAGTGGTAATCCCTTCCCACTCATGCCTGAATCCCAAAAATTCCTTTCTCACCTGCCAGGATGCCATGCTGGTGGCTCTCAAAAGCCTCTTGCCAGCCTGCCTCTTCAATATCATTGGGTTTGGATCCACATTTAAGACTCTCTTCCCTGCCAGTCAGACATACAATGAGGTAAGGAGGGGTAAGGAAGACTGAACCCAGAAGGGGGTGAGTGGTGGGGATCGAAAGAAAAAAGGGAAAAGGGAAGAGGAGGTTGCCCTGGGGACTGCCTCGGAAGCTATTCACCCAAATCAAACCCAGGTCATGTGTAAAGACAGAGAAGTGAAGAGACGCTATCTCTGTTTAGGCCATTTTCCAACATCTCAGCCTTCTGATACCCACTCACTCCACCCCTACACACATACTTTTTAAAATAAAAAAATATGTTGGACAAAGTATGTGTGAGTGCACAGAGAAGGGGTACCAGGAGGGGGCAGAGAGAGCACACGGTCCAGACTTGCCACACACCAAAGCTTCTGCCTCACAAGAACAATACATTCATGCAAAGTTGAGCTAAGCGGGTGAATGGGAAGAGGTGGGGAGGGAATGGGTGGGTAAGTGGATGGAAGTGGGCAAAGAATGCAACTCACCAGCCTCCAGTTACAATTTGGAATAAGAAGGCTGTGGCCCCAGCAGCATGTTCAAAATTGGAGCATCCTGCCCAGGTCTAAGAGCAGAAGGGAAGAAGGAGAAAGGAAAAAATGAACAACTTTTTCATTAAAAATAACTTTATGGGTTTTTAAAATATAAAAATATTGTATGTTGACTGTCCCCCAATTTTTAAACCCAGAGAATCAAAAGAATAAAAATTTCTCATGATTATATCAGTCAAGAAAGAAAAAAAAAAAACTCTCAATACCCGTTAAACTGTTGCCTCTCTCTAAAAAAAAAAACTTGGTACAAATCCCTCCAGACCTTTTTCTATACGTTTACACACATTTTCAGCAAAGGTAGGATTAGGCCTTACATACTCTTGTGTACTCTACTTTTCTAACACAATAGTCTATCATGAGCACATTTCTACACCAGTTAAGCATTCATCTGCAGCATCATTATAATGGCTGCCTAGTTTTTTGTTATGTAATAGATCATGGTTTACTTAATCCCCTACTGTTGGGCCTGCAGGTTGTTTCCAGTTTTTTCTATTAAGTCATCTTTGTAGCAAAATTTTTGTGTACCTCCTTAATTATTCCTTTGGGATAAATTCCTAGACTTGCTGGTACAAAAGGTAAGAGTACACCTTAAGACTTTTGATATATGCTGTTACTTATAAGTCCCCTCCAATCATGCATGTTGAAGTCAGAAGCAGGAGGATGTCTAATGTCCAGTGATAATCTGTCTGTGCTTCAACGATGTCCATCCAGTGCCAGGAATCCTTGGCCAGTTGTGTCCCACAAGGTTGGTCCAGGAAGAAGGGAATCTGAAGCCCAGATTGAGGGAGTGATTTCTTCAAAGTATCATAGGGAGTTAGCGCCAGATTCAGGATTAGTACTCAAGTCTTAAGATTCCTAGTCTAGTGTTCTTTCTACTATCCATCTGCCTCCCTCGTCAGAAAAAGAACAACATCCTTGGCATTGGTGCTGAGGAATCAGGGGCTAAATGTGAAAACTTTTCCAGGGGTATTTATATTTTTAAAGAGGAACCAGAAAGGACAGTAGTAAGCTGATATACCACTAATGGTGGAGTTTCAGGCACTAGTAGGGGGACATGTTGTTGGTTAGGATCACACCAAATAAGTGGGTACCTCCTCTTCCAGGGGATGGGGCAGAGATGAAATCGGGAACATAGGTCAATTCCATTGAGGCTGAGCTAGGAACTAGGGAAACAAAGAACTTGTCATCCAGGGGGCTTGGGGTCTCCACCTAGTATGGTGACCCTGGGGACTCTAACTCTCCTTGTGGCCCTTTCCCTGCAGGAGAGCTTGGCCATGGCCTGTGATAACATCCAGAGAATGCGGGCTGACATGGGTGGCACCAACATCCTCTCCCCTCTCAAGTGGATCATCCGGCAGCCCGTGCACCAGGGCCACCCACGGCTCCTCTTCCTCATCACGGATGGTGCCGTCAGCAACACCGGGAAGGTGTTGGAGCTAGTGCGCAACCACGCCTCCTCCACCAGGTTAGCCTGGGCTGATGGCCCGGGGCTCAGTCATCCTGGGCTGCCCTGGGCTGGGGGTACAAGAACCAGAGCAAAATGTGGAAAATTCCAGAGATAGAAAAAACCCACAATTCCTATCGTGCTTTCCTTTCAGGATGGTGTGGTTGACCTCAAAGTTTGCCTTTTCCTATCAAAAGTTCAGGAGGGATGAGTTGCCACGCCTCTGCATGCATCCCTCAAAGACCAGCCTGTGTGGCCTGGGAAGAGGAAGTCCTCTGTGCTGCTTTGACTCTGACTGGGATGGGAAATTTATGACCTGTATATGTGTGTACATAAGTGTTCACCCTGGTCCTTCTTCCTTCTCCCTCACTCTCTGCCTGAAGATATGGCCAGCTCTGAGATAACTCTGATAGATCATGTCTGTCCCTCTCCGCATCAGGGTCCAAAGAAAGCAGAGAGGATGGGAAGTACTAGCCTCTCTCCTCCCCTTTCCCCAGGTGCTATAGCTTTGGAATTGGACCCAATGTCTGCCACAGACTGGTGCAAAGGCTGGCATCTGTGTCCAAGGGCAGTGCTGAGTTCCTGGTGGAGGGAGAGCGGCTACAGCCCAAGGTAGGTGGAAGGGCCCCAATCCCTTCTGGTGCTAGAGCTTTAGGGGCCTAGACTGGTCATATGGCAAGTCAGTGGTGGAGCTGAGATTTCACCCCAAAGCTGAGCTCTCCACTAGGCCACAGTACACCCCAATGAGAACCAGAGAGGTGCAGGTCACAGAGCAGATGACCCCAGGAGCTAGTACAGGACACTAGATCCCCTGGTCTCCAGCCACCAGGTCACAGGCTCCATCCACTGGCTTGGAAAGATTGGGGTCCCTGAAAGAGTCACTGCCTTTATGGATAGGGAGCTGTGTTTGGAATCATTTCTAGTCAAGTTCTTGATGATGACAAATGGTGGCTCAGAAAACTCTAAAGGGCCCAGATATGAAATGGCCTATAGTCTTCTTTCCATTACCTGTGCAATTGGCACAAATTATCCAACCCTTAGAAAATCCTGCATCAGACCAGGTCCCTGGGAAACAGAGACTGAGCTGGAGTTAAGAGTGCAGGGGATTTATTGGGGGATATGTCTGTGAATGATAAAAGATGAGAAAATAGAAAGAAATAGTCTTCAACCCATGACGCAGATCCAACACCTGTTAAAAGAAAAAGAGGAAAGCAGAATTGGGCAAGGAGAGCCTCAGGCTGTAATACCAACCTGACAGGGAGCTCTGGATCAGATTGCCCGTTAGAGGAGTCTGTGTCAGGCTGAAATGGTCTGGCACTAGTATACCTGCCATGCTTGGTCATTGGCTGGGGCTTCCAGGAAGAAATGTGGTCTTGGCCCAAAGCTGGGCACCTGGAAGCTCCACCTAACTGGATTCCTTGTGGCAAAAAGGCATATCCTTTCCTGAAGGAAGACTTGAGCAGCATACCTCCATGGCTACCACACCCCCAAATCATTTTTCTCCAGCTTTGCAGTACATCAAGAGAATTCAACCTAGGAGATGCTAAACCACAGCGTCATTCATTGAACACTTATCAAGTGGCAGATAGCTTCATGTTCAGTATCTCAGACAATCCTGCCAAGCACACAGAGGGTTGTGGATTACTAACACACTTTAACAGAAGGGGAAACTGAGGCCTAGAGAGGCAAATTAACTTGCTCAAGATCACTAGCTGGTCTATGCTTTGACACAAACTTTTTGTGTGACCTTGGGCAAGTGACAGCCCTACTTCGAGCCTCAGTTTTCTCATTTATAAGATCCTAAGCTTAGAGAAGATGATAGCAAGGATCTGTTCCAACTCTGTCATTCTAGGAGCCTAAAGCTTAGAGGCATGTTCATCGCTGGGCAAGCCACCCCCAGGATTTGTCTTTTATTCTCTGCTCACATTCCTTCATGGTCCTGCCCACAGGGTCTTCATGCTACTCATCTTTGCATACCCCCACTCACACATACTTCCAACCTGTGTTCTAACCCTGCCCAACAGATGGTCAAATCCCTAAAGAAGGCCATGGCCCCGGTCCTCAGTGATGTGACTGTGGAGTGGGTCTTCCCTGAAACCGCCGAAGTCCTGATCTCACCTGTCAGCACCAGCGCCCTCTTCCCTGGAGAACGGCTGGTGGGATATGGCATTGTGTGTGATGCCTCCTTGTACATCTCCAATCCCAGATCTGTAAGTAATTCCAGGGGCTAATGGGGGCCCAGAATCCATGCCATAAAGCCATCCTTAGCTGGAAAGACTCCACTCATGGCAGCTAGGAATGAGTTGGAACTAGGTTTACAGTGATAGGGTATAGTTTCCAGGCCATGGGTGTTCAATCATTGTGATATCTCTTGGGTATATGCCACCATCTCAAAATGTGGTTCTCAGAATCTCTGAAGCAGAATAACTTGAACAATTTGTTTAAAAAGCGGAGCCCTAGCTCTAACTAAAGTTTACTAAATAAGAATCCGTAAGGGAAAGGTCCAGGAATCTGCATTTTACATAATTTCCTCTAAGAAATTCTAAAACACAATTCATATCTCCTTAGATGCTCTTATCTCCTTTGACAAGTTTGTGCTGTATTTATTTATGCAAATATTTCCCTTTTATGTGGTGGCAGAAATGGGATAAAAATAAGAAACCTCTCAAAGGGAGGGGGGATTCATGCTGAAATATGGGAAACTACCTGGAAAATTGTTTCCTCACCCATCTTTCATCTTTAGTGACTCTCTCCACTCTCCCCTTGAAAGATTCCTCAACTTGTTTTCTTTTTCATCAGGAGCCACAAATTCAAATGCATAGAGAGATCAGGCAGGTATGAAATCAGTATAAAAATAAAAAGTGCAAATGCCATGATGAATAGCCGTTATCACTGAGCTCATAATTAGAGAGACAATAAGGAGTGGTGGGGAATATGGCAAATTGGATGCCTTGTCTAAATAGGGAAAGTCCCTACTTGGCTCTAGAATGCAGGAATGTGAGCCCTGTGTTAAATGTGTTTCCAATTTTTCAAAAGAGTTGGAATTTTGTCCAGATTTTTTAATATTAAGAACCTTGTTCAAGGTAATGGTTAATGTGTTATGGAGAGTGGTGTGTTCAACAGCAGGGAAAACACTTAACGAAATGCTCACTAACAGTGTAGGACTTCCTCAGAGGTCTGGGAGGCGGTGGATCATCAACATACCCTACCACTGGAAGGGACCTGAAAAAGTCATCAAATCCCTTCTCCTTTTCTTACCCATGAGACTGGCAAAGTTTTCTCCTGCTACTGGTAGGGATATTGGGTAAAGGCTACACTTATCCCTTGTTGGTGTAAATATAACTTGCCACAGCTCTCTTACAAAGCAATCTAGCAATATCTTTCAACCCGGCAATCCTTCTCGTAGAATCTAATGCATAAAAATAAAAGTAGTGTAATGGATTTATGTCCAAGGGTTTTTTGTAGCATTTTTTATGATGGCAAAAATAAATGCCACAAAGTGAATGCTTAACAATAGGGGGTGGTGGAATATTGTGGAGCCAAATGTTTAAAAGAATGATTGACATGCAGGCTTTCCAGAATGTTTTAACTACAAAATTCAAAACTAGCTGCTGTTGAGTCAGTTCCAAGTCATGACAATCTCATGTGTGTCAAGAGTAGAACTGTGCTGCATAGAGTTTTCAATGGTTGGTTTTTTGGAAGTAGGTGGCCAGGCTTTTCTTCCAAGGTGCCTCTGGGTGGACTTGAACCTCTAACCTTTCAGTTAGTAGCTGAGCATATTAACCATTTGGACCACCCAGGGACTCCTTGAAAAATTCAAGATACTGAATAATGTAAGTAATATGGTCCAGTTTTTGTAAATAAAAAAATGACTCCCAAATACCTGTATGTTTTATATAGAGAGAGAAATGTACACATAAATATATATGTTTATATCATGGAGAAGGGGATGGAGGGAGCAAATGGTTAATTTTGTTATCTGTTTTGGGACAGGAGTGGCGTTTATAGTCTTCTTTTTTTTTTAATTTTTATTGTGCTTTAAGTGAAAGTTTACAAATCAAGTCCGTCTCTCATACAAAAATTTATATACACTGTGTTGTATACTCCTAATTGCTTTCCCGCTAATGAGACAGCACACTCCTTCCCTCCACTCTCTTTTTGTGTTCATTCAGCCAGCTTCTGACCCCCTCTGCCCTCTCATTTCCCCTCCAAACAGGAGATACCAACATAGTCTCCTGTGTCTACTTGATCCCAGAAGCTCATTCTTCACCAGTATCATTTTCTATCCCATAGTCCAGTCCAATCCCTGTCTGAAGAGTTGGCTTTGGGAATGGTTCCTGTCCTGAGGTAACAGAAGGCCTGGGGACCATGACCTTCTAGTCTCAGTCAGACCACTAAGCCTGGTCTTTTTACAAGAATTTGGGGTCTGCATCCCACTGCTCTCCTGCTCCCTCGGGGGTTCTCTGTTGTGTTCCCTGTCAGGGCAGTCATCAGCTGTAGTTGGGCACCATCTAGTTCTTCTGCTCTCAGGCTAATGTAGTCTATGATTTACGTGGTCCTTTCTGTCTCTTGGGCTCATAATTACCTTGTGTCTTTGGTGTTCTTCATTCTCCTTTGCTCCAGGTGGGTTGAGACCAATTGATGCATCTTAGACGGCCACTTGCTAGCATTTAAGACCCCAGACGCCACTCTCCAAAGTGGGATACAGAATGTTTTCTTAATAGATTTTATTATGCCAATTGACATAAATGTCCCATGAAACCATGGTCCCCAAACCCCTACCCCTGCTATGCTGGCCTTCAAAGCGTTCAGTTTATTCAGGAAACTTCTTTGCTTTTGGTTTAGTCCACTTGTGCTGACCTCTCCTATATTGTGTGTTGTCTTTCCCTTCACCTAACATAGTTCTTATCTACTATCTAATTAGTGAAAACCCCTCTCCTTCCCTCCCACCTCTCATAACCTTCAGAGAATATTTTCTTCTCTGTTTAAACTATTTCTCGAGTTCTTATAATAGTGGCCTTATACAATATTTGTCCTTTTGCAACTCACTAATTTCACTCAGCATAAAGGAGTGACATTTATAATTAAATTTTAAAAATTGTAAAGAAGCCAGTAATTAAAAATGAAGACAACACGAAACTACCATATGACCCAGCAATTCCACTCCTAGGTATATACCCAAAAGAACTGAAAGCAGTGACTCACACAGACCCATGTACACCAATGTTCATTGCAGCAGAATTCACAATAGCCAAAAGGTAGATACAACCCAAGTGCTCATCGACAGATAAATGGGTAAACAAAATGTGGTATATGCATACGATGGAGTATTATGCAGCCATAAAGATGGAAGAACTACATGGATGAATCTGGAAAACATTATATTGAGTGAAATAAATCAGACACAAAAGAACAAATATCGTATTATCCCACTTACATGGAATGTTTAGAACAGGAAAATCTATCGAGATAAAAGAAGATAATGGTGACTAGGGCCTGAGGATGGTTAAAGTGCTCGGCTAACTGAGAGGTCAGCATTTCCTCTTGATCCATGGGAGAAAAGGCCTGAAGATCTGTTCCCGTAAAGATTACAGCCTGGGAAATCCTGTGGGGCATTTCTACCCTGTCACATAGGGTCACTATGAGTCTGAATTGACTCAAGGGCACCCAACAACAACAGGGGCTGGGTGGAGGAGGGGATAGGGAGTTGGGGAGAAAAAGTCAAATCACACTTGTAATACTGTGTATGACAAAGTAATTCATCAAAACATAGATTAATTAATCCCTAAATAATTATCTAGCCTTTTTGAAAAAAGAAAAAAAATAGGTGATAGGAAAAGACAATTGTATTCATCATCTCTTCAACAGAAGTCTGCCTAAATTCCCCAAGCAAGCAAAAAACTTGCCTATTATGCCAGTTCTTCAGAGCTGGAACCACCCCTCCCTCTTCTGATACCCTGCTGTCCCCCTGGAAGTCCTTCCCGACCTAACCTCACTCGCAGCCCCATTTTCTCTCCCTCCATCCAGGACAAGAGGCGACGGTACAGCACGCTGCACTCTCAGGAGTCCAGCAGCTCCATCTTCTACCACTCACAGGACGGGAGTCCCGGCCCAGACAGCGGGGACTGTGCCAAGAGCTCGGGGGCACCCTTCAGCATGGAACAGACCAAAGATGCCCGGCAGTCCAGCGGAGATTCCACCATCAACCCCAGTGAGTCTGCCGCTTTTTGTGCCTGTTCCCCTCTGCAAGGAGACCTCACTGATTGCTACCTTTTATTGAGCACTTACTATGTGCTAAACACTTTATAAAAAATCTCACTGAATAATTAGCAGCTGCAGAGATGGGTACTCTTATACCCATTTTGCAGATGAGAAAACTGAGACTTAGAGAATTTTAAGCAATTTGGCCAAGCTCCTGGAGCTCGAAAGAGGTCATTGTGAATTGCTGTTGAGTCAGCTCCGACTCCTGGTGACCTTATGTATAAAAGAACAAAACGTTGCCCAGTCCTGTGCCATCGTCACGATTGGTGGTATATCTGTGTCCATTGTTGTGGCTGTTGTGGCACTCCATCTCACTGAGGGTTTCTCTCATTTTCGATGACCCACTGCTTTACCAAATATGATGTCCTTTTCTAGCAATTGGTCTTTCCTGATGATGGGTCCAAATAAGCAAGCAGAAGACTCAACATTCTCACGTCTAAGGAGCATTCTGGCCCAGATAGAATCTAGCCTGTCAGATACAGAGCCTCTTTATGGTGTTAGTTTCCCTATGAAGGTAGTGACCAGTCAGTTCCTAAGACTAGGTACTGGGCATAGCGTGGGAAGCAAAGGTGACTCAAACACGCCCCCTGCCCTTCAGGAGCTCTCCGTCTAGTGAGAGGGATATGATTGGCCATGACTCTAATAGAAAGTAGAGTGATCCCAGGGAGAGGAAGGCATACCTGGTACAGGAAATCAACAAAGGCTTGATGAGGAGGGAAGGAAGAGGAGATCCCAGGCAGCAGGCACTGTCTGAGCAAAGGTGTGGAGGTGTGATGCCCAGAAGACACATACACGAACAGCCGCTCGTCTATTTTGTCCAGAGCATATGGTACCTAAAAAAAGGAGCAAAAGGGGAGTAGCTGAAAGATAGATTGAGGCCAGATAGGGCAAGGCTTTGAATGCCAGGTGAGGCATTGCATGTATTTCAGTCAGCAAGCAGTGGAAAATTCCAGAAGTTTCCAAGCAGGAAAGGGGCCTGCAAGCCCCTCTCTCTTTTTCCTACTGTCCTCCACCCCGGTGGCTTCTCTGTCACCACCCCAGATTTGATCCTCTCCCAGCGACGGAGGGCATACAGCACCAACCAGATCTCCAACCCCAAGCCCTCCCCAAGGGCCGCCACAGCCAGTGACCCCACAGCGGCTGCCAGGAGATACCCACTACGGAAAGCCAAGCTGCAGGACCTCACCAACCAGACCAGCGTGGATGCCCAGTTGTGGCAGATCAATTTACAGGTACTCAAGCAGGGCAAGTTGGAGAGGGATTGGGGGAGGCCACAGATGGGATAGCTGCGTCTCCTGCTCCAACCACAAGGACAGTTACGTCCACAACTTACACTGGGGAGTGAGCCATTCCCTCTTCCCTCTTCCAGACCTTCATCTGCCTGACCCCCAACAACACCTTCCTAATAATGATACCCAACAGTTGATGAGACTGTGCACAGATATTTATTGGGAGGCAGCTGTAAGTGGAGCACTCTTCAAGGGGTTAACTAAAAGTGCCTGACATAGCTCCTGGCACAAAGTAAACCAAAACACCATATCAGTTGCCACTGAGTCACTCTGACTCGTGGTGACCCCATGAGACCCCGTGCGTAGGTGTCCTATAAATGGCCACTCTACCTTGGTGAGAACTCTAGGGAGGTTGGCTTCTCTTCCCAGTTGGCAGAGAGCATCCCCATCTACTCATTTGATTTTATAGCAGCCCTGGGAGAGAAGGGAGTATGGAGACTTATAGGGATGTGGGAAATTGAGGGCCAGAGAGATAAAGTGACTTAATGAGGGTCACACAGCCATTGAGGGCGTGCAACCCTGGTGCCTCTGCCTTCAAAACCCTTGCGTTTGCCCCTGCATCACACTGTGCCTCCTGCAAATCCTAGGGGCTGTACATTTATCCAGAGCGGTGATGACTTGAGAGTTAGAGCCCCAGCAGGAAGGGTCACCCACTGTCCTGCTAAGCCAGGGCTTCTCAACCTCTGCACCATTGATATTTGTCGCCAGAGAATTCTTTGTTTTGGAATCTCTGGGTGATGCAAACAGTTAGCATGATCAGCTGCTAACTGAAAGGTTGGAGGTGTCCACATAGAGGCACCTCAGAAGAAAGGCCTGGTAATCTACTTCCAAGAAAATCTGCTGTTGAAAACCCTATGGAGCCAGTTCTACTCTGACACACGTGGGGTCACCGTGAGTTGCAGTTGACTCGACAGCAACTGGCTAGTTAATTATTTGTTGTTAGGGCTTTGTTTACCAACCTCCCTGGCATCTACCCAGTAGATAGCACCACCACCACCACCATCCTCCCCCTGAGTTGCGACAACCAAAAATGTCTGCAGACATTGCCAAATGTCCCCTGGGATAGGAAAGAAAAATCATCTCTGGTTGGGAACCACTGTCCTAAGCCAAATTGCGGTTTGGTATTATCTGCAGGCTTTGAGGGCAGCCTTTATGTGGATTTGTCTTTGAGACTCTGTGGCTCTATAAAAGCAGCCTTTTCACTCTCCTCTGGGTGTCCCTCCCACCCCCAGCCACCATCCCCACCTTTATCCCCTCGTCTGCCACATATACACATGAGTGAGACTCTAAGCTCCCCAAGGGCAGGGACACTGCCACCCGTTCCCTAGGGTGACCCTTTGACGCAATGGGAAGACAGGCCAACTCTGCTCCTCAAACATGTTACAAAACCTCTCTGAGCCCCACTTCCTTTAGCTATGATAGAGAATAGTTTGTGCAGATGATTCAGCTAACATCCACCAACAGATATCTATTGGGAGCCAGCTCTGAGTGGGGCACTCGTCCAGGGTTAGCAGATAAGAGATAAAGTGCCTGGTGCAGCCCTGGCACACAGTTGCCCGTTTCGGTCAAGTCGACGCCAGCTCACAGCAACCCCATGTATGTCAGAGTAGATCTGCGCTCTATGGGGTTTTCAATGGCTGATTTTTTGTAATAAGATTGCCAAACTTTTCTTCTGAGGTGCCTCTGGGCAGACTTTGAACTTCCCTTTCAGTTAGCAGCCAAAAATATTAACCCTTTGCACCACCCTGGCACACAGTAGGTGTCCTATAAACGGCAGCTCTGCCTTGGTGAGAGTTCTGAGCAGGTGGACTTCTCTTCACTTCTCTCCTGCTTGCTCCTTTGTTCATCACTCCCTCATCCCATGTCTGGCTTCTTCTTCCCTCTCTGATTCTCCACAACACACTTGCACGTATGGACACACACACAGGCATGGCAGCCTCCAATAAGCTGAAGAGCTGGATCTTAGGCTAATCTGTTGCCATGAAAACATAAGCAGCTTCAGTCTCTCTCTTCTGTCCCCAGTGTGGTGGTGATGGTGAGGCAGAGGTGAGGGGGATCTCAGTCTCTCATTGGGGGAGGGGGAGAGGAGAGAGGAGTTAAGTGGTTTCCTGGGACCTAGCATGGAAACCTTGGTGGCGTAGTGCTTCAGAGTTATAGCTTCTAGCCAAAAGGCTGGCAGTTCGAATCCACTAGGTGCTCTTTGGAAACTCTACGGGGGAGTACTACTCTGTTCTATAGGGTAGTTATGAGTTGAAATTGACTCAACAGCAATGAGTTTGGTTTTGGTTTTTAGGACCTAGCAGCCCTGGCTGGGTACAAGCTTTCACTGAGGGCATCCTGAGAGTGACCAGGCCTCTTCTCCGTTAACGTTGTACCATCCTCAGGTGCTCCCAATCAGCACTTGATAGGAATGAAAAAGCCCCATAGTTAACTAGTGGCCTACAAATCTGAGAGGCACTTTTTGTCTCTGTTACACCTAGTAAGTGCCTTTGCTCCAGCACCCTCTCCTCCACCAGGGGGATGCATGTGTTCCTAGAGGCACTACACTCATTTTTAATTATTTTACTATTTTTTAATTACAAAAGCAATACATACTCAGAGTTTGGAATAAAAACCCTCAAACAGTTCAGCTGAGTACAAAGTAAACCTAAATGTTCTCCTCATCTTGCCTAGTTTTCTTCCAGAAATACTACACACACACATGCTCACTCACTCACATACACACACGCACACACGTGTGCATACACATACATAAGTATATATGTTCCTGATAAGCATATATGAAAGCTGCTCTCCAATTTACTTTGTAAAGTCTTTTTAGTTCTTTTATTTTTACATACAGTAAAATTACTGTTTTTGATGAACGGTCTGAGTCTTGACAAATGCATTTATTCATGTAACCATCACCTCGATCAAGATACAAAAAGTTGCAATTCACTTTTTTAAAATAAACTTCATCTGGGACGTCTTTCCCTATTGGTACAACGAGATCTCCCCGCTCCTTTTCAGTGTTGCATAGTAGTACATTGCATGGATCTGCCGTCATTTGCCAGCCTCTGTTGATGGACATCGAGTCCTTGGTGGTGCAAACATTTAACGTACTCAACTGTTAACCGAAAGGCTGTTGGTTTGAACCCACCCAGCAGCTCTGTGAGGGAAAGACCTGGTGATCTGCTCTTGTAAAGATTACGGCCTAGAAAACCCTATGGGGGTAGTTCTATTCTGTCATAATGAGCCATTATAAGTTGAAAATTGACCTGACAGCACCTAATAACAACAACTGATGGACCTGGATGGTGCAAATGGTTAACAAGCTCAGCTGCTAACCAAAAGGTTGGAGGTTCGAGTTCATCTGGAGGTGCCTCAGAAGAAGTGCTTGGTATGACCTACTTTTGAAAAATTAGCCATTGAAAACCCTGTGGAGCACAGTTCTACTCTGATACATGTGGGGTTGCCATGAGTCAGAATTGGCTTGATGGCAACTGGATTTTTCTTTTTTTTTTTTTAATTGATGGACATTTAGGTAGTTTACAGATTTCCATTTTTACAAGCAATACTGCAACAAATATACTTGCACATAGATCTCTGCACGGTTGTGTGGCTATTTCCACAAAATTAAATTCTAAAAGTGAAACTGCTGGGTCAAAGGGGAACGTGCATTTTTAATGTAGATTGTTAAATTGCTCTCCCACAAATGTGCACCAGTTTACACTCCTACCAACAGTGCATGAAAGATTCTGTCTCCCAACTGACCACACTGAATGTCATCGAAGTTTTAAATATTTGCCAATGTCCAAGAGGAACAACAAAAAACGGTAATTTGTTTTAATTTACATTCAGGGGGCATTCCTTGATGAGGTGGTTCAGTTGTAGAATTTTTGCCGTTCATGTGGGAGACCCAGGTTCGATTCTGGCCGATGCACCACATGTGCAACCACCGCCTGTCTGTCAGTGGACGCTTGTGTGTTGCTAGATGCTGAACAGGTTTCAGTGGAGCTTCCAGACTAAGATAGACTAGGAAGAAAGGCCTGGCTACCTATTTCCAAAAATCAGCTAGTGAAAATCCTATGGATCACAACAGCCCCATTCGCAACTAATCACGGAGATGATGCAGGACTGAGCAGCGTTCATTCTGTAGTGCATGGGGTCGCCATGACTCAGGGGCTGTCTTAACAGCGGCTAACAACACATTTTTTCATGAGACTAAGCATTTTTTCAAGGGTTTGTTGGATACATTTTTCCATGAACTGCCTGTAAATGCCCTTAACTCACTCTTTTATTGAGTTTATTTTTCCCCTCACTGCTTTATAAGAGCATTTGGTTGAAATCGATCTGTCATGCATGTTGCATTATATATACTTCCCGGTTTATCACTTGCCTTTTGATTTTTTTTTTTTTTTTTTGTACTAGCAGTAGACTGTTGTTTTTAGATGCTGTGGAGTCAATTCCGACTCACAGAGACACTGTGGGACACAGTAGAACTGCTCCATAGGGTTTCCGAGGCTGTGATCTCTCCAGGAGCGAATAGCCAGGTCTTTTCGCCCTCGGAGAAGCTGGTGGGTTCAAACCATTGACCTTTCCGTTAGCAGCCAAATGCTTAACCATTGCACCACCAGAGCTCCTTAGCACAGGACTAGACAGATTAAATCAACAAAACAGAGCAGAAAATCCAGAAATAAAACCAAATGTATATGTGAGCTTTGTGGGAACTGATACACCACAGAGACTCAGTGAATGAACTGTATTCAATAAATGGTGTTGAGATCTGAACGATTTGGAAAATGAAGTAAAAAGCTGGTTCCCATCTCCTTACATCAAAATGAATTTCACGCAAATCAATGATTTTAACATGTCACTATTTGATACAAAAATAAAATCACAAAATTCTAGAAGGTTTTTTTTTTTTTTTTTGAGTAGGGAAGCTCTTTCTAAGCATGACATACAAGACATAAAGAAAAAGGTTGATAATTTTAACTACACACACACAAAGTTTTCAATGTCACGGCAAAAAATTAAGTGGGTTTAAAATAGTATTGTGGTGTGTGATGTGTTTTCCATGGTTTGGAGTTATTCATGATGACGTTTCTCACAGGTAAAGACAGTGGGCCATGTGTCCCTGGGTACTGGAGGGGCAATGCCCTAGGAAGGGCTGTGGTGCCCAGGGAAAGAGCTGGGGCTAGGGGGTATAGAGGTGGAGGGCAGGGGTTCCAGCCACCTGGGCTCAGCTTCCTCCTCTTGTTCTCCTAGCCCTTGCTGAACAGTGGCCAGGACCTGAGCCAGGGCCCCCAAATTCAGGGTCCAGGGACCCGCAGGCCCTCTCTGCTTCCCCAAGGCTGCCAGCCCTTCCTGCCCTCAGGCCCGGAGCCCCAGACCTGGGGCCCCAAGAGGGAGCTGAATTCTGGGTCCAGCCTGAAGTCTGCCTCAGACCGCCCCAGCCCTGGGGACCTGGGTAAGTGCCCACAGGGTCCAGAATCTGACCGGGGACAGGGAGGAATACTTGGCTGTGGCACAGCTGCAGGTGACAGGCCCAGATGGCAGATACCCGATGTCTTCCGTGGGGGATCTGCTGGTCACTGAGGACCCCCTGTTCCCCAAGCAATATGGCCCTTGGGCTGTCTGTGAGGCTCCCAGGTGTCACCCCTGGAGCTGCATTCTGTGATACTGGGCGTCCCCACCCCACCCTGTGTGGTCCCCTCAGGTGACTGACTTTCTGGGTTGTGGGCCTGCCACTCTCTTGGGGACACCCCCATGCCACCCCTGCTGTCCTCTGTTCTGTGGGGGGAGAGCACTGGCCTTGCTTAAGGCGTGTGTGCTCCATGGGGAAGGATGATGTCTCCCAGGAGTTGGCCACCTGTCTCCAAGCTCTGTGCACAGCCCACCTGTCCCTCCACCTGCAGAGCCGTCCCATCACCCCTCCTTCGCCTTCGAAACCGAGACGTACTCCGACTGGGAGCCCCTGGCCGAGCCCGAGGAGTGGGCCCATCCGGGCAGGCCCGCCACCCCTGGGCCGGTGCTGGGCAAGGCGGTGGTCAAAGGCCTGCGTGACAGCCAACGGCTGCAGTGGGAGGTGAGCTTCGAGCTGGAGCCCCCCAACCTGGAGCGAAGCGGTCCGCGCGACGCCGACCTATGGAGCGCGACTTTCCACCACCTGGCGGCCCGCGCCATCATCCGCGACTTCGAGCAGCTGGCGGAGCGAGAGGGCGAGATCGAGCAGGGTGAGCGCCGTGGGCTGTCCCCTCCTCAGAGGCCCCATCAGTGCTGCCCCCCCTCGCCCCTCCCCGCCCACCTGCCCCTGCCCTCGGCCCGCCCTCTCCCCACCCCACTCACTGCGGGGCTCCTTTTCCTACCCCGCCGGGCGGGCCACCCCGCAGCCCCGCCCCGCCCCGATGCTCCGCCCACCTCCCCAGGATCCGCCCTTCTCGTGCCGCCGGCCGGCCCCTCCCCACAGCCCCGCCCCGCCCCGCCCCGATGCTCCGCCCACCTCCCCCAGGATCCGCCCTCCTCGTGCCGCCGGGCCGGCCCCTCCCCACAGCCCCGCCCACCTCCCCCAGGATCCGCCCTCCTCGTGCCGCCAGGCCGGCCCCTCCCCACAGCCCCGCCCCGCCCGATGCTCCGCCCATCTCCCTCCCAGGATCCGCCCTTCTCCCGCCGCCGGGCCGGCCCCTCCCCACAGTCCCACCCCGCCCCGATGCTCCGCCCACCTCCCTCCCAGGATCCGCCCTTCTCCTCCTGCAGCCGGGCCGGCCCTTCCCCACCCCACTCACAGCCCCGGTTCGTTTCCTCACTTCACCCGGCCCGCCCTCACCCTACAGCGGGGTCCGGACCCACAGCGCCAACCCTCAGGACACACCGTCCTCCCGCGGCCTCCAGGCGCCCACTGCCCCCAGCCCATTCAAGGCACCAGGTTTCCTCCACTTCCACACCCACCCGATAGTCCTCCCTCTTGGCTCCTTTCTCCACGTCACCCTCCTCCTCACTTCCCAGAGCTTCTCCTCTGCAGCGCCTCCTGTAGGGACGCAGGCGACAGGGTCTTCTGGCGCTAGAACATTAGAATCAGCCCTCTTCCATGATCCCGGATCCTCTGGGACCACGACCTTCCCCACAGAGCCCTTTAGACCTAGTCGGTCCATTCACTCACTCATTCACTCACTCACTCAGTCATTCACTCACTCACTCAGCAGCACCGTTATTTTTTGCGGATGGGCTGGGGCCCAGGATCGCGCTGGGTCCTGTACAGCGCAATGAACAACACAGTCCCAGTCCCTACCATGAGTGCTTGACACAGACTAGCAGGGAAGCAGTTATTAATCAAATAATTAATTATACAAATAATTAATTGAGTGCATTTGTCCTAAGTCCTGAGAGCCCTGGTGGCGCAGTGCTTACGCGCTCGGCTGGCAGCCGAAAGTTCGGCGGTTCAAACCCACCAGCCTCTCTGCAGGAGAGAGACATGGCAGTCCGCTTCTGAAAAGATTTATAGCTAGGAAACCATATAGGGCAGTTCTA
Organism: Loxodonta africana; assembly: GCF_030014295.1. NCBI lineage: Eukaryota > Metazoa > Chordata > Mammalia > Proboscidea > Elephantidae > Loxodonta > Loxodonta africana. The sequence goes on from NC_087344.1 coordinate 55,314,625, forward strand.
CTCTGTCCTATAAGGTCACTATGAGTAGGAATCAACTGGATGGCAATGGGTTAAGTGCTATTAAAATACACAGGAATTCAAGAGATTGTATAACAGGTTGGTGGGGGGAGCTAATTTAGTCCAGGAACTGGGGCATGTGTGAGATGGAGCACACTTGGAGAATACATAGATCTAGAATTAGACCTAGAGCTTGTAGGTCCCTGGGTGGCACAAACCATTAAGTGCTCGACTACTAGCTGAAAGGTTGGCAGTTTGAACAGACTCAAAGGCACCTGGGAAACCTGGCCTGGTAATCTGCTTCCAAAAGGCCACAGCCTTGAAAACCTTATGGAGCAGTTCTACTGTGTACACATAGGGTCCCTATGAGTCGAAATTGACTCAACAGCAACTAATAGCAACAATAACATTGTTGTTCAGCTGCCTTCAAATGGACTCCAAGACATGGTAACAACAGAGTGAGACCTTGCCCCATCCTGTGTCATCTTCGCAATTGCCAGCATGTTCAAGCCTATCATTGTGGCAATTGTGCCAATCCAGCTCACTGAGGGTCTCCCTTACCCTTGGTAGCCCTCTGCTTCACCAAATATGATGTCCTTCTCTAGTGATTGATCCTCCTGATGACATGACCAAAGCAAATGAGGTAGACAAAGTTCTGTTGTGATCCATAAGACATTCGCTGGCTAAAGTTCAGAAGTAGATCACCAGGTCTCTTCTAAATCTGTCTTAGTCTGGAAGTTCTACTGAAAACTGTCTACTATGAGTGACCCAGCTGGTATTTGAAATACTGGTGGCATAGCTTCGAGCATCATAGCAACACGAAAGCCATCCCAGTATGACAAGCTGACAGATGGGTGATGGAGATAAATGTGTAGACATAAATATATAGATAGGTATGATATGTTGTATTATAATAAGTTTATAAGATATTTATTATAAGATATAATATATATATATCTTTTCTTCTCATGAGCACCTCACCTTACAGCTTACCAAACTCTTGTCCATCTTTCATTTCCTTGGCTCCTCATAGCCTTTGGGAGGCGGCAAGCCAAGGAGACAGCTTACCTGTTTAGGGGGAAGAGCTTGGGCTTTGGGTCTTAGGGCCGTTCCTAAGTGGCTGTTTTACCCTGCAAATATCACACTCCATCTCTGATTGTCAATCTTCTCAGCAATTAAATGGACCAGATCAGTGGTCCCCACCCATCAGTCAAGGGACCTATGAAATCCTGCAGCAAGGTTCTCATCAGACAGCTGCAAAATAAAAAAATAAATACAGACTATGCAGAGGGTTTTTTATAATGCTAAGCTTATTTAAGGGAAGCAGCTGTCTCTTATTCTGAGATAATGTCTTACCATTTTAAATTAAAAGGTCCTTTATTTTGTGAAATGATGATGGAGGTTAATAATGTTGGTTCTTTTTTTTTTTTTTTTAATGTCCTTAACTGGCAAGTTGGCAACCCCTTGATCTGAAGGGCTTATTTAATCCCAAAGATGGGACCGCTGGTCTAGCCCTCCTTATAGCTTCCATAGCTTCCATTTCTGGGAGGACTTTCTGAGTCAGGGAGAACTCACCAGCGTCTCCCTCTGCAGGGTCCAGCCGTCGCTACCAGGTGAATGCAGTGCACACCAGCAAGGCCTGCAACGTCATCAGCAAGTACACGGCCTTCGTACCAGTAGACATGAGTCAGAGTCAGTACCTGCCCACTGTGGTGGAGTACCCCAACTCTGGTAAGATGCGCTGGTAGCCAGGGCACTTCTGAGGGCCAAGCAGCCCCCTTGGGCTGGAGGAGCTAGAAAGGAGCACAGACTCACAGGGAGGGGTGCCAGGAAGAACCTGGAAACAGAAAAACCCACAGTGGCTGGTGGGCAAGAGGTACATAGGCCTCCATCCCACTGCTCTGCAAAAAGGTGTGAAACCACCCCAATCCCTTTTCCCACCAGTTGAGAATGACTTTGTTTCCAGTTGGGACATTGTGCTCATTGTAGAAAATTTCAAAATATATATTATACATAAAATAGGTAAAAATGACTGGAGCCAGCAGTCATTCAGGAACGATGACTACTACCTCCTTGATGTTGGCATGACTATCCTTCCAGACTTGTCTCTTTAGATGTCCTCATGTAGAGATATTAAAAGGCAGACAGGTCACTGTATATGAATTGGATCATACCAATATGTGCTGTATTTTATAAAATATGGGTATGGAAGATATTTTCCTACGAAAGTGAATCTGTAGCATCATTTTAATGGCTGCAGCATATTCCACTGTCGGGGATATTGTCATAATAATGGCCAGTTAGACAGTGTTCCAAAGCATTTTATAGACATTAAATAATTTAATCCTTGAAAGAGTTCTGCAAAGTAGATACTGTTATCACCCCCATTTTACAGATGGAGAAACAGGCTGAGAGGGGGGAAGTACCTTGCCCGAGGTCACACACCCAGTGAAGGGCCGAGTCAGGCTTTGAATCCTCCTGGCCTGGTTCTAGAGTCTGTGCTCTCGCCCACTGTACTATTTATCACAGCTTATTTCACCAGCCCCCTACTATTAGACGTTTAGTTTATTCCCCTTTTCATGATGATAAACCAACCTGCAAAGAACACCATCGTGCTTCTCTTTGGTCCTCTCCTCGAGGCTACTTAAATCTTACGATTGCAATATCAAAGGGCATGCTCATTTAAAATTGTGATACATGTCACCAAATTGTCCCCTGGCCAAAGGCTGGTTATTCCAAAGTCCTCCCTCACCAACACCGAATATTGTTTATCTTTCTAAACTCTACCAGTCTGATGGGCGAGAAAAGAATCTCTCTTTGGGCAATTTCTTTGTTTGTGAGACTCTTTTCATATGTTTATGAGCTATTTGTACTTTTTTCTTTTCTAAATTCTATTCTCCCTGTCCTTTGTGACTTCCTTTTCTAGCAGGCCTCCCGGAAGAATCATGCCTGGGAACAGAAGGTGACCTTCGTCATTCCTCCCGTCCCCCTTTTCAGATCTGTAGTTCTGTATTGCTTTCTTAGGGCTGCCGTAAAAAAAAAAAAAAAAAAATTTTTTTTTTTTTTTAACAAATTACTGCAGACTGGTGGCTTAAAACAATAGAAACGTATTCTCTCATAGTTCTGGAGGCTAGGAGTCAGAAATCAAGGTATCAACCAGGCCATGCTCCCTCTGAAGCCTCTAGGGGAGGAGACCCTTCTCTGTATCCTTTGGCTTCTGGTGGCCCCAGGTGCTCCTTGTCTTGTGGCAGCATTCATCCCATCTCTGCTTCCATCTTCATATAGCCATCTCCCTCTTCTTATAAGAATACCAGTCATATTGAATTAAGGCTCACCCTCCTGCAGTGTGACCTCATGTTAACCAATGATATCGGCAAAGATGCTGTTTCCAAATAAGGTCACCATCACAGGTACCAAGGTTTAGAACCTGCACATATTTTGGGAGAAGTATACAAATCAACCTATAATAAAATAGTTAACGACCCATTCCCCTCTCTCCCACCCTCAATTGCTCTCCTTTCAGGCTCAGGCCAGCAGCTCTCTAGCCCGGACTGTTGCCCCACAGAGCATTCTCGTTGTCTCTCCCTTCCACCCATATCTGACATCACTGTTAGCACCTGTAGCCACAGCCTAGGAGGTTCAAGGACCTGGCCCATATCTTAACCCAAGCACTCTCTAAAGTGTGTTCCAGGGAATTAGAACCCTTGTCCTATTCCCTATTAATAGTCGTTCAGCACAAAAACAGGAAATACATTTAGGAAACACTGGACTAAATAAAATTCAAAAGCTTCCTTTACTTGTGGGACTTCTCAGAGCCTTTAGTGCACTGATACACACTGAAGCTCAGAGAATGGACTACAGCATACAGCTTCTCCAAAACTGATTTCCCAACAGAACTCTGTTTTTTAAGAAGCAGTTTATAAAACTAGTCTTCTCCAAGAGTAGGGTTCCCCAAAACGTGCTTCGGGTGCTGTAGGTTTATCTCCCTTCCATCTGCCCTCCGTTGGTGATGTCCTGGGACTTCAGGGGCTTGCCCTGTCGGGTAAGGGTCTTGAACCTAGGTCTCTGAGACAGCAAACTGGGACAGAAGGAGAATAGGGTGCTCCTGGGAAACTCAGCCTTTTAACTAACTAGAAAATACTGCTGCTTTCTAAACACTATCTCAGCAATAGTATCTACCAGGCCAGGTAGGTATTATTATCCCCATTTTCCAGATGAAGAAACTTAGAGATATTAATCATCCCACCTAGATAGTAAGAGATGGAGCTGGGGCTCAAACCCAGGTCTCTCTGATTCTACCTCAAGGCCTTACTTTGTACACTGCCTCCCTGTCTTTGGATAATTAAAAGATTAAAGCCAGAATCATTCCAGTCAGTCTTGGGGGAGAGACAAAGGACCAACACATTTGTATCCATCTGATCCCTTCTCCTTGTCCTCTGTGAAGGTGCTGCATTACGGATGGCCAGCTCACGGACCCTGACCCGACAGCTGAGGGGCACCTCTGCCAGCTTCGCACGGTCCCAGACCATGCTCGGGGAAGAATCAGCACCAGGAGATGGCAAATTTCAAAACCTAAGTATGAACCACGTTGGTTGTGTTCAGAAGCCTGGGCCCCTGAGGTTGCTCTGAGCCCCTGAGTAGGGCCAGGCCTCCCAGGCTCTCTGAGGTCTGAGATCTAGAGGGGCTCGGCATGGCCCAAATGAGCCAGCATTAATACAACCTTGCCAAGAGCGCCAGGAGCCAGAGAGGAGCACCTTCCCTGCCCACTTGGTCACACCATCTGTCTTAGTTACCTAGGGCTGCCATAACAAAAACCACAAGTGGGTGGCTTTAAAGAATAGGAATTTATTCTCTTACAGTCTGGAGATTAGGAATCCAATTCAGGGCATCGTGGGCAGAACTATGCTCTCTCTCCCTCTCCCTGTTAGCTCTAGGGGAAAATTCTTGTCTCACAGTTTCTGTAGCCCTGGGCATTTCTTAGCGTTGCTTGTCTGGTAGATAGAGCCTCACATGATCTCTTCCCCTGCGTCTCTCTGTGCCTGTTTTCTCTTCTTATAAGACTCCACTCAGAAGGGATTAGGTTTAGGACCTCCTCTACTCCACTATGACCTCATTAACATAACAAATGAAAACCCTATTTCCAGACAGGGTCACATTCACAGGCACAGGTGTTAAGACTTCCACATATCTTTTTGGGGAACACAGTTCAATTTATAACACCATACCCCCACCTCTCTCTTTTCAAGATCCACCAACTCCAGTGGCTGTTCTCTGACACCAACTTCTGAGTCCTCCCAGGCCCCAAAAGCCAGGGAACCTAATAAAAAAAAAAACCTAATAAGCAGGGGAAAAAGCAAGGAGGCAGTCCCATCTCTTTGGGTACCACCATCTGGTTCTTTCAAGATTCCCAATAGCTTGCTTTCAGTCTTCACTGGATTTCATTGTGCCTACAACTTGCATCCTTGAAGATCCATGATTTGATCTTTTTGTGACCTAGGGCCACTGGCCTTGCACTAATTTTCAGAATGTCTTTAACCCTTTGTATCCTGAATGTGTGTGTCTTTCTGTCTCTCTGAAGACAGCCTAACTGCTGCACCAGTCCTAACCTCTTCCTTGGTGCCACCTCTGGTGTGCATGAGAGGGACATCAGAGATCCCGCCTGGCCACAAGCCCAGCCACCCCGATCATAAGATTGTTTTCCCCAAGGGATTAGAAAGTGCTGAAAACATTGGTAGGTTAAAAAGGACTACTATATTTTCATATGTGAGGAGGTAGAGCCTCAGGGGAGCTCTTCAGAATTAAGGAGTTCTGCTAACTCCCTGGTCCCTCAGAGCCTCCAAGACCAGGGGGAGCCTTCTCTACTCTTGAGCCAAACCGAGCTTCCAGTCTCATGTGGCCCTGGGTACCCAGCAATGAACACTGCTTCATCTTGGCCCTCACAGAGCTTATGGTCCCATGGGAACGACAGTCGGATGAACATATTTGTGTACGAAACTTTTCCCATAATTTAAATTATTCCTTTAGAGTAGATCCTTGGAATAGTAATTGTAAAAATGATCACCTTGATTAAGTTTTGAACAAAGTATGTGCGATTATTATTTTCATTTGATAGATGGGGAAACTGAGGCTCAGAGCCTCCTGACCAGTCAGTTCCATGTTCTAGTACCTCCTCTCCCTGGGGAGCTGGCGTGCTTGAGCTTCACTCCTCAGGGAGGCACACGCCAATGACAAGTGCTCACCTCTTTCACCCTGACGCCCACCCAGGCTCCTGACCTGCTTCTGCTTCTCTGCTGTGTCTGTAGCTCAAGGCCTTGATTCCACCTTACGTTTATTGGGTACTTACAATGCCCAGTAAATGCCAATCGCACATACTTTATTCAAAACTTAATCAAGGTGATCATTTTTACAATTACTATTCCAAGGATCTACTCTAAAGGAATAATTTAAATTATGGAAAAAGTTTCATGCACAAATTATGTTCATCTGACTGTCGTCCCCATGGGACCATAAGCTCTGTGAGGGCCAAGATGAAGCTGTGTTCATTGCTGGGTACCCAGGGCCACATGAGACTGAAAGTTAAACTCTACCTGTGTGTTATCTCATTTAATTCTTAACAACAACAACTCAGTGGGATAGTTACAATTACCCCCAATTTACAACAGAAGCTTATAAAAGAAATAATTTTTCCCAGAGCTACACAGCTAGTCAATGGAGGAATCAGCATTTGAACCCAGGTGTACCTGACTCTTCCAGTTGAGCAGTGGTGATGTCTCTGGAAGATGAAGAGCCATCAAACCAGGGAGAGAAACCTTGATCTTGCTCCCCTACCCTGCCCCCAGGAACTGTGACTTGGGACTATCTCTCTCCAAGGGGGGATGGGAGGTGAGAAAGGAGGGCTGGGAGGGGTGAGGCCTCACTGGCTTCCTCTGTTGTAGACCTGGAGGAGAGCCCCACCATGCCCACCTGCGAGACTGTATGCCCCAGCTGTGAGAAACACGTGGCTTCTGAAGGTGAGTGGGCAGCCAGGGCCATGTCTCTTCTTGAGCAAGATGGTTCTAGTGATTGAGCCTTGGGTTGGGACAGTGCCTTAGCACCAATTGAAGTCCTCAGAACTTCATTTATTCCCCAGAATACCCCTGGAAGAGGTAAATAGGACTATCTCCAATTTAAAAATGAGGAAACTGAGGCTCAGAGAGGTGAAATGACCTGCCCAAGGTCACACAGCAAGTCAGTGACAGAGTCAGGTCTGGAATCAGGCCTCCTAATTCCCAGCTGAGGGAATAGTCTACCACCCGACTCTGCCCAGAATCCTACAGCAGCATCCCAGGGAGGTCAACTTAATGTCCCCATTTTGGGGTGAAGAAAGTTGACATAAAGCTGTCACGGCCCCTACAGGTAACCTTCCAGAAGATGCCAAGGGCCTACCCGCCAAGTAGACTTGTAGGCCAGTTTCTTACACATTCTTCCCTCCCCCATACCAACTAGGTGAGAAGCAGCCCAGCAGTCTAATGGTTAGCTCTGACCCCTAGGGATATAGGGACATAGACAAGTCCCTGCCCCTCTCTGGGCCTCTATATTTCCCCAGCCAGGCAACGAGCAGTTGGACAGGGTCATCTGTCAGGGCTCAACCCTGTCCTTCTATGACTCTCCAGATCCCCTGCACAGTGTGACCACCAACACCCTTTCTTCTGTGAAGGCCCCTGAGACTCTTTTTGGATCCAGGTAACTGGGATTTCCCATAAGGGTACGCTGAATACCACTCATTTCCCTTGGGGCTCTCCCTGACTTGGAAGGCCAAAGGCAGGCCCAGCCTTACATTTAGACACAATAACCAACAGGGTGTATCTGAAGGGTGCTAAGAAGGCCCCCCTACCCAGAGACACCACCGTCTCCCAGGTATCATACTACCTAAAACTCCCAGTTGTAGTCCATCTCCCCCACTTCCGTGGTCTCTTTTCAAATGCGAATTCCCAGGGAGGGCAGGCATGGGGCTCTTCTGAATGCTGGGCTGGACAAAATACAATATCAAAAAAAAACAGTCATAAATGGTTGCATATGATTAGTGTAATTGATATCACTAAAGTGCACACATTAAAAATGTTAAATTAGCAAATGTTGCGTTACATATATATTTTACAACAATTTAAAAAAGAGAGAGAGAGAGTTATAAAAAGAACACTAGCCTGGCTCCTAGCCCAGGCTGCTGCTAGCTCACTGGGCAACTTTGGGCAAACACTTCTCTCTCGCTCCAGGCCTCAGTTTCCCCAGCTGTCAAATGAGGAGGTTGGAGGAGGCCGTCTGTCAGATCCTTTCTGGCCCTGACTTTCAGAGGCTGCTGGGTGGGCACTAGTGGTGGGATGACCAGGGACACCCCTGGAGTGGCTGTGATCACTCTTCCCGGCTCCCCCCGCACAGACTGAATCTGAACAAGTCCAGACTGCTGACTCGAGCGGCCAGGGGCTTCCTAGGCAAGCCACTGAGCAAAACTCCAGAGTCAACTTCAGGGAGCCAGAACCTTGACTACGTGCCACTGGTGAGTGCCCCAGACCCCAGACTTCAGCCCCCACATGCAGCAGTGGGGCCTTCCTGGAGCCCCCAACCCACCCCTCTCTCCTCCAAAGGGAAGAAGACCTCAGTCTTAGACCTTAAGTTCTCTGAGATCTGGAACTTCTTAGACCTTTCCACCCAAGTAGCCAGCAGGGCAGAGAGCATTTGCAGGGGGCTCTTTTTTTTTTCCCTACCCCCAGGGGTCTAGGGGTGTTGCTAGAAGCCAGTGCCAGCATCACAAAAATTCTTTGCCATCTGCTATCTTTGCTCTAAAAATTCACAGGAATTTTGCATTCTATTCTACCATCTATGTGTCTGTTTTTCAATATATAAAAATAAGCCTTGAAATGACTCACAAGCCAGTAAAATTAACACCCCAGGGACATGCACCATGTATAGCACGTGTCTCTGCAGATGCCCCATTCCACTGTGGCAGGGTGAGAAGCCAGGTCTGGAGTGAGCTTCTCTCAACTGGGGAGCAGGGGAGCCCTGCTCTGCCACATCTGGGACCCCAGTGGGGCTTGGACCCAGAGGTACTTGGAGGAGGGACATGGTTTGAGCTTCTCTGCTCTGCACTGTCCCTGCACACACAGTGTATGGATAAATTTTCAAGTATCTAGAGCAACAGAGCATGACACATTCATCCACTCCACAAGTATTTATTGTGTCAGGCACAGTGCCAGACCCTGGGGAGACCACCTTGAACTTGATACAGTCCCTGCCCTCATGGTGCAAATTGTCTAGTGGGGACACAGACAAGGAACCGGGCCATTATTATCCTTGGGAGCTGTCATAGGAGAGGCCAGTTTAGTGAGGGAGAGTCGGAGGGTAGATCTCTAAGCCAGGCTTGAGGTGGCGGAGGAATCAAGCATGACTTCTTGAAGGAGGTAATGGTTAAGCCAAGACCCAAAGGATAAGAAGTTACAGCTGAAGGTCCAGAGAGGAGAGACAGAGAGCTTGGTTGGCTGGAGAATGGAGTTTGAGGGGGTGAGTGACAAGGACAAACCAGGGCTAGATCATTGTAGGGCTTTGTAAACCATATTTTAGACTTATTTTAAGAGACAAATCAAGCTATCGAACCAATTTAAGTCAAAGACCAATGCCTTACAAAATCCCTCTGGATGCAGGAAAGGTGCGTTGGGCAGAGGGAGGAAATTAGAGGCCAGGATAGCAGGAGGAAGCCAGTGGTGGGTTCCAGAGCTCTTTAGAAAGTAGACCTGATAGGAACTGACTGGCGTGGGGGCAGGAAGAGGGGGTGTGCTGCCCAGAGTCTGCTGGACAGCCCTGGATAGTCCCTTGGCCAAGCTGGGTCCATCCAGGTTAAGAGGCGGGTTTGGAGTGAAGATGCTGAGTTGGGCTTGGAAAGTGAAGTGCCCGTGGGGTGCAGGATGAAGACGCTCGGGTGGTGTTTAGTCAGGAATCCCTCAGATCCCTGGGGATGGGGACAGAATGTGGATCCAGACTTTTACATGATCTGGGGCTCCAAGGGCAAAAAGTTTGAGGCCCACTGAGGGGCTCCCCCACACACAGGTATCCCTGCAGCTGGCCTCTGGAGCCTTTCTGCTCAACCAAGCCTTCTGTGAAGCCACACACATCCCCATGGAGAAGCTCAAGTGGACTTCGCCCTTCACCTGCCACCGAGTGTCTCTCACTGCCCGCCAGGCCAAGTCAGAGATGCCAAGTCCCCAGCTGTACACCAGGCCCTCCCTTCAGCACCCTTCCTGTAACAGCTTCTCCCTGGAGCCCCTGGCCAAGGGCAAGTGGGGCTTGGAGCCAAGGGCCATGGTGGAGCACGTGGGAAAGCTGTGGGCCACGGTGGTAGCGCTGGCCTGGCTGGAGCACAGCTCAGCTGCCTACTTCATTGAATGGGAGCTGGTGGCTGCCAAGGCCAGCTCCTGGCTGGAGCAGCAGGAGGTGCCTGAGGGCCGCACACAGGGCACGCTAAAGGCTGCTGCCCGCCAGCTGTTTGTGCTCCTGCGGCACTGGGATGAGAACCTCGAGTTCAACATGCTCTGCTATAACCCAAATTATGTGTAGTGGGGGCAAAGGAGAGGCCAGGCTGGAGGGGTGGGAGGGTGCCATTTCGACCTGGTGGGGGAAACTTTTGAAGTTGTAGCCAATATACTGGTTGCTAGAAAGAGCCCTGGACTGGTAGTCAGGCAGCCTGAGTTGAATCTCAACTTTGCCACCACCCAAGTGTACAAATTTAGGCCAGTCTCTGCCCCCCGCCTAGGCCTCAGTTTCCCCATCTGTAAAATAAGAGATTGAGGTGAGGGAGTTGGACTAGATCACTAGGTGGTTCAAAGGTTCCTTACTGTTGAGACATTCAGGATTTTTATGTTTCTGATGTCCTGGGGTTTACTGCAACTCTCGGGTAGGGAGAGAGAATACAAGCTAAGCCTAAATGCTCTCTGGAGGTGGACCAGGTGGGCATGGAGTAGAAACAGCAATGTCCCCCTCAGAAAAGGTGAGATGAGAGAACACAGTGACTGCAAGTAACCAGACCAACAAGCTTGCCTCTAGGTCCAGAGAGGCTACCACTGTCTGTTGTATTGTGGGATAGGCACTTGTCTCCATGGTGACAGTACAGGACCCCTAAATCCCACTTACAAACTAATCAGAGAACATCCTTCCAACACTTTACAAAGAAGTCACCTAGAGGGGTTTTTTTTTTTTTGCAGAGAACTCCCCTTAGTGCATTTTAGTTTGTGGTTTGCAGATTCTTTGCAACTTCTTAGCTAAGAAGAAGGGGTGAGCAGGACAAGGGGAGATGCCCTGCAAGCTGAGGTGTAGATTTAAGCTGGAGCCTGTGGAAAAAAAAAAGTCCAAAAAGACTAGACATGGTCACAGAAGTCAGTGAAGAAACTAGATAAGAAGATTTTTAATAATTTGCACACTTTCAGGAATTGAGTAAATTAAACTCTATCCACTTGTGCTGAGGGGCTAGAGAGGCACCTCGGTGTGAATTGCATTCTGGGATAGTGTAAGTCATCTCTGGCTACGACATATTGAGATACAGTAGGGCTGCCTTTGCAATAGAGAACACTCTTGGGTGCGATGCATTTTGGGATGGCAGCTTCTGCTGGGAGGTATGATTTGCTAGGTGAAATGAACGAATCTTGAAGCTTCAAAGCAGGGAGCCTGGGTATGTGCCAGCCTCAGATTCCCCTCCTGTCTGGTGTCAAACTACCCAGTCCCCTCTGTCCCGCCCAGGATCTGAACCTCACCAGAGAAGCCCACCTGCTTGGGACCCCAGGCTAAATCCAGACACCCCATACACTCCCCTCCCCAAGGCCTTAGCCTCCCCTCACCAAATTGCTGTCCCAGAATAGGTCTGTTCAGGGTCCAGGCCCTGGAGGGAAGCCCTCACAAAGTTTCCTCTTCAAGGAGACGAGTCCCAGCCTCATGAAGATTCTGGAAAAGCTCCAATCTTCTGCAGGGGCCAGGGAGGAGGTGGGCTGCAGCAGAATACTCGGGTATGAAAGGAGAAGCAGCAGCGTCCACAGGATGTGGTGCCCTCCCGGACCCCTCCCCACCACCCAGCCCTCTCTCCGCCCTCATGCAATGCTGCAAAATCTCCCAGGAGCGGCTCCCACTGCACAACAAGCACTTCTGAGGCTTTCACAAACCCCTGGTGATCCCTCCCAAAGGGACAGGGAAGGGGCTGAAGACTTAAGATAAAATCCCTTCTGCTGCCCCCCTGGCTCTACTTTAGACTTGTCCTTTTGGGAGGATCTCTGCCTGGTAATTACTGACACCGATGGCCATCAGGGCCCCAGATGGGGCAGGGTGCCAGTCTGGAATACTGACTCAAAGTCAGTGGCAGGGTGTAGGATAAGGGCTCTGGTCTCCCTTGCTTGAGGCCCCAAGTTCAGGTGTGAGGAGAGCCTTGCCATCTCCCTGGATGATGCTCCCCCTCCAGTAACCCTTCTGTATTCAGCAGTCAGCAGCCCAGCTCCAGGGTAAGAACAGAGGGGGCTGCACCCGCTTCTTGGCCCACCATTGGTGAAAAAGTCGTCAGGAACACCTGAATTCAGAGGTCAGCCCTGGCAGGAGTTTGGGTGAGCCACTTGCCCTCTCGGGGTGCCCTGAAGCTGAGGGCCTTCCTCCTGCCCTGACATTCTGTGATTCTCTGCCTTGGAGATATTCCCTGTCAATGAAAATGGATTTGCTCTATTTCTCTGTGTGACCTTGAACGAGTTGCTTCTGCTCTCTGGGCCTCTCTCATCCTCTATCAGGACCCGTTTGGACTGGGCTCCCCAGCTCCCCCATAAACCTCTATTCTGGGTCTCCAGGCCTCAGTGTAGACAATGACTGGGGCTCAAGGCAACTCAGCACCTGCCCGGTATGTGGAACTAGCAAGAACAGCTGGGCTGATGCTGCAGGATGCCTGGAAGGAGTAACAGAGAAAGCCAACCAAGCAAGGGGCAAACCACCCCTCTTCTCCGGGAAAACTGCTCAGACTCTGCCCCTGTGCAGCCCTGGAGCTCTGCAACAAGCAAATTGCTGATCACTGCACTCCTGCCTCCGCTGCCCAGCACCCTAAATCCACATGGATTTCAAACAATCCAAAGGCTATAGGAGAATATCTGGACAAGGATATTGTTTAGTGGTTAAAAGCTACGGCTGTTAACCAAAAGGTTGGCAGTTCGAATCAACCAGGCGCTCCTTGGAAACCTTACGGGGCAGTTCTTCTCTAGCCTATAGGATCACTATGAGTCGGAATCAACTCAATGGCGATGGGTTTGGTTTGTTTTTTGGTTCGGTGGTATTGAGATGAAACCCCACTTTGGGAACCTGCTACCAGGATTGCTGAGCAGAGGACCTAAGGGACTAAAGGGACTAGCTTTAAGGAAAAGATAAGAACTGTAGGTAATTAGCACATGTATTGACGCTAAAGTGGTCTCAAAGGCTCTCGAGTAGGGGAAACATGGCCCCCGCAATCAGGTTTAATTTGGATTAATCTGGTTTACTTTGTTAAACCAGTCCTTGCTTTCTAGATCACGCAAAATGGTGTTTATGCCCTGTATTGTCTCAAGAATTGGGAGTTCCTAAATGGTGCCCTGGTGGTGCAGTGGTTGACAGCTCAGGCTGCTAACCAAAAAAAGGTCAGCAGTTCGAATTCACCAGCTGCTCCTTGGAAACCCTATGGGGCAGTTCTACTCTGTCACGTAAGGTTGCTGTGAGTCAGAATTGACTCGACAGCAACAGGTATTTTAGGTGGTATAAAAGGAACCCTGGCAGCACAACAGTTAAGCCTTCAACTGCTAACCAAGAGATTGGCAGTTTGAACCCACCCAACAGCTCCACAGGAGAAAGACCTGGCAATCTGCTTCCATTAAAATTATAGCCCAAAAAACAAACAAACAAAAAATTATAGCCTAGAAAACCCTATGGGGCTGTTCTACACTGTCACATGTGGTCCTTGAGTCAAAAATTGACTTGACTGCACTAACAACAACAGGTGGTGTAAACAGTTAGGTGCTTGGCTACTAACCAAATGGTTGGTGGTTTGCATCCACCTCAGAAGAAAGGCCTGGCAATCTACTTCTGAAAGACCCCAGCCATTGAAAACCCTATGGAGCAGTTCTACTCTGAAACACATGGGTTCACCACACGTCAGAATTGACTCTAGGGCACCTGGCTTTGTTTTTGTTTTTCGGCCTGAAGAATTAGAAGAGTACAAATACAGCCTCCAGTGGGGTGACTCAGCACATAGCTCTCCCCAGCTTACTCGCTAGGGGAAATGCTGGACTCAGTCTCCCTGAGGGTCCTCTCAGCATTGACATCCAAAAAGTCTTTTTTGAGTGCCTACTGTATGTCAGGCTCTGTGGCAGGTGCTGGTGTACTGTAGCGGACATACCAGGTGCTCTCCTTGTCCTTTAGAAGCTTGGTGAGATGCATTAAGGGAGGTTCAGCTCCATAAACCATTTCCACCCTCCCCCACCTTCAGGGTGGATTTGCCTGGACTGAGCAGACCCAACCTTGTGGTCCTGCGATCTGTGGATGTGGCCTCAGATTAGCGCCACCATTCACACTAAGGGTCGAGCCCCTGGGCTTTCAGACAAGCATTTATGGTTTGGGTGAAGCTGCCCACAACAGAACATGGTACTGCTCAGCCTGAATGGAGGCGGCATTGGACAGTGGCAAGAGCTCCTCCTACAGGCCTCCTTGTCACAGGTGGAGCAGGGGAGAGCCTGCAGCAAAGTGCCACGAAAGTCCAACTTCCTGCCATCCACAGATGCAGAGCCTTCTCTCTGAGGCCACTTACCTGAGGCCAACTCCAGATACTAGGAAAACTGGGGCCCACACTTAGGCAGATTCAAGCCGGATTTGTAAATAAACAGCATCAGTTCCCAGCCTGTTTCTGCGGCCCGCCCCCTACCTGTGGGCCGCATGAATGGCAGACATTGCCCTCCATCGACCTAAACTTGACACTTGCTGTGACTGATAAATAGAGGAACTGTTTCCCAGACCATCTCCTGGTGGGTTCTAACCTGCTCTTCAGACGTTTGAGAAAGCACGGGCTCCTCCTCCTCCCTTCCAGCTGCTTCACCTGCAACAGCTGTCAGAAAAGGGTTCTGGAAGTTTCATCTAAAGCCTGACCTGCCTCCTGTGGGTCCCTGACCTTATTTGGGAGCAAATTTTCCTCCTCTCTTTGCTACTGTTCCCCTTTTCTCTCCCTTGGCAGGGTCTCCCAACAAAGGGGAGTAGGAAAGGTGTCTCCCGCATCAGTGTGCAGCGTACTCAGTGATGGGCCACCCCATTCACCTGCCTGAGACCCTAGCACCTGCCTCTTACTATCTGTGTATTGGAATGTCTCTGAGTGCCTTCCAGACACAAATACATTCCACATCCTTAGTGCCCTGGGAAAGGAAAGGGAAGGGCATTGCTACCCCAGGAATGGGGCACAAGTTCATTGCCATGGCACTTGGGAGGTTATACTTTTTCACCAGGGACTAGAGAAGCCAGCATGGACACATTTCTTCAGCTGTACATAGCCCGCTCTGCAGTGCCAGTGTAAAAATAACCAGGGCAGGGGCGTGTGCGGCATTTTGCAGCTGGATAATCTGATCCACAGAGATCTGTCCTGAGGTCAGAAGCTTGGCCGCTCCTGGCCAAGCCCACAGCCCTTTACTCTGGCGCTCCCTGACCCCCGTGTCCGCCCTGACCCCCATTGACTTTAGCCTCTCAACAGCACTGCCTCCCCAGTTACCTGATGAAGTGGGATTTCTCCTGTTCATGCTGCAAATCTCCTTGGCTCGGGGCCAGCTGTCTTGAGCTTACAGCTGCTTCCCAAGGCAAAGCGCCTTGTCTCAATGTGGTTGACTGCAGTGACACATGTGATGTAGTTTCACTATTTGCCCAGGTGGCTTTGGCTCAAGTGGCATGGCTGGTGCTTGTCCCCCTCAGAGCCTCAAGTGCCTATAATGTGCTGCCCGTCGCCTTGCCTGCTCACCCAAACGTCCCCAGGGTGCCTGGGACACTTCCTTGTTCTTGGACTACTTCTCGCCTTCTTGCCCAGTAGCCAGTTATGTAGATGTTGTGGACGTCCCAGACCTCAGCCGTCCAATGTCCACCAATAATTAGCCAATCATCCCCTGGGGCTGTGTGAGTGTGTTTGTTCTCCAAGGAAAGGCCTCTTTGTCAATGGTGGCTACTATTCGCTCATAGGCTTTTAGCTAATAAAAACTGTTGAATTTGACCACATGACCAAATGATACTTGTGTCTGCTGTTTTGTTCTCAAGCCGAATACTTGGCTTTCAAACTAGTGGTTCTGTGATCTCTTTGCCTTGGTTAGTGTGGTCACACCTGCCTTAGTTTGGATTCCCCCTCAGGTGACCAACTCGTCGCAGTTTGCCTGGAACAGGGAGGTTCCTAGGATGGGGGACTTTCAGTTTTAAAACTGGGAGAGTCCTCACCCTAGTTCCCCAAGAAGCAGAGCCTGAGACAAGGATTCAAGTGCAAAGAGCATATTTGGGTGATCCCAGGAAACACCCTCAGGGAAGTGTGGAGTGAAATAGGGATGCAAAGAATGCCAATAAAGGGAATGTTATTAAACAGGTTAGTACCACGGGCATGGACCTTCTTCCTGCGGGGACCTCTGGAAGCCAGCATAGACGCACACCTCAAAGTTATCCCACCCGAGCAGTGAAGGAATGGGGTATTTGTACACCAGATCCACTCACTCATTGGTTGGGGGCCAGTCCTAGGGGTGGGGTAAATCGGGGGGGAGGGCTTTAATTCCTTAGTTCTTCTGGCTGCCACAGGTGCATGAGCAAAGAAGGCTCCTGCAGCCAGGGAAAGCCACCAGGCAAAGAAATGCAGGTGACGGCAGTTGGGAGTCGAGCTGATGTGCACTGAAGTGAATGAAGCTGAAGGGGATATGGGCAAGGCACTGAGAGTACAACATCTTTCTGGAGCGTCTTCCCACATTTCAGATGGTTTTCTGAAGCAATTAGTCATCGCAAAATCTTTTTATCTGAAAACTGTCACCAGCCACTCTTTTGTGTTGGAACTCACATTGACTGACCCAAATAGCAAACGTAAGGTTCATTTGGAAAGCCTTTAGCAGCTTTCCTTGTTTTGTTAAAATCCATCATTCCTTTGCAGATTTCCAGGAGAACAGTTGACTAAAATAGGAACTCCTGATAAACCAAAAAACATTCCTGTATGTGCTGCTAACCCATAATAGGCACAATTAGAGGAGCCAACAGGCTGAGACTAAAAAGGTCAATAGCATGGGTCACGGGCAAGGTCCTCAAGAATGACAGTAATGGTTCAGGGGTAGCATCCTCATATCTCACGCAGGAGACCTGGGCTTGATTCCCAGCCAAAGCACCTCACGCACAGCCACCACCTATCTATCAGTGGTGGTTTCTGTGTTGCTGTGATGCTGAACAGGCTCCAGTGGAGCTCCCAGACTAAGAAGGACTAGGAAGAAAGGTCTGGCGATCTACTTTCAAAGATCAGCCAATGAAAACCCTGTGGATCACAATGGTCCAATTTGCAACCTATCACAGGGATGGCACAGGACTGGACAGCATTTAGTTCAGTTGTGCATGGGGTCACCATGAATCATGGATCAACGTGACAGCAGCTAACAGCAACAACAACGGGCTCTCGCTGTGGTACAAAAGTCCTTTCACTGAGCCACCACCACAGCTCAAAGCCACTGGGGGGAGCTGAAGTCCCTTTAGCACCTCACTGACTTATATGTGCCTAGCACTGCCCCTATCTTTGCAGGCAATTTGCGCTATGAGAGTGTCTTCTCCCTTGTGCATCTTGTAAAAGTGAGTTTTCTGTGTGTATATGTTTCCTGATGGAATGGCAGTAGGACCCACTAGCTTCTCAACCTGGAGAACACGCTCAGAATAGCAGGTGCTCAGGGCTGTTGGGTCCTCTCCAGGACCCTCCCTCTGTAGGAGGGAATGAAGTGATTTGAACGGTTCAGGCCTCTAGGTGTCCTGGCCCCTCTCTTCTATAGTAGCCAATTCCCTCCAAGGCACTGCTTGCCCCTCCTGGGAAACCTGCACTTCCTTGGGTTCAATCTTGTGTCCCAGTCTGAGATGGATGGGAAACACCAAGTTTATCCCAACCCAGCACTGCCAAGCTCACCTGTCCTGTCATCAAACAGCAGTTGCCCTCATTCCCCTCTGGGCATCGCCTAGAATCTCCCAATCATGAATTTCTTCTGGAAGTGTCCAGACCACCCACCTAAAATCCAGCTACCCCAGATCCAAGGCCTTAGAAGAAGAAAGGGGCACAAACACCCTATGATTTAGGGACATGGGGGTAGTCTGGGGTAGCACCTGCTGGAAGGGGGTCCTCTCCTGGGGCCCTGATACTCAGGATGCTGGTCAGCCCCAGGTCCTGTGTGCCCAATAAGATCTGGGGGGAAAGTTGTCTACAATGGCTCTCTCAGCCATTCCAAGCTGAACTAACCACCCCCTACTCTAGTGCTTACTTTGGACCAATCATTAGATGAGGACATCATGTTTGGTAAAGTAGAGGATCAAGGAAAACTCTCAATGAGATATATTCATACAATAGCCACAACAATGGACTCAACCATCTAAGGATCATGAACATGGCATAGGACCAGGCAATATTTTGTTCTTTTATACATAAGATCTCCATGAGTTGGAGCCGCCTTGATGGCAACTAACAGCATCCTAGCCCTAAACTCCCATATCCTCCAGGTTGCAGTTCTGGACCTCCCAGGCATTGACCCAGTCCCTATCTATCCTTCACTCCCGGTTTCAGAATCTGGGGCTTCGTTCAAGCAGGAAACCAAGGCCTTTTTGCACAAACTGCCTTGGCGCTCAAAGTCTGCAGTACTGTTCTGACACCTTCCAGCAGGGGGCGCTGTGGGTATGCACTGCCTTCCAGGCCGGAGCCTACTGATGAAAAGACATTTAGAGAAAAAGCATCAGCTGGGATGAAGAGAGGCTTCAGAAGCTATTCCTGTCCCCTGCCAACAGTCTTTCTTTTTTACTAAAAAGGAGTGATTCGTGATGGCTAGGAAGCTCACTGAAAGGCTGTGCTGGTCATGTATTCACCCGTGTGCCTGGACACTGGGCTAGCTCACCTGGGTCTGGGAAGGAGAAGGTACAACTTGATTCTTCCTGGCTCTGGCCACTCCTCCTCCTGGAAACTCTGTGCAAAACCCACTTCTTCCAGGAAGCCTTTCCAGACCTCCTCTCAACAGTGCCTTCTTATGGGACAATTTATTACTTTATGCCTGTGTGTTCTGTCTCTCCCTTCAGACTGGGAACTCAATCAGAAAGGGAAGTCTCTTCCAGGATAGGGGTTGTACATCCCTCACAGAGTGAAGGCTTTCCAAGAGGAGGGATCTTATCTCTTCCATCAGACAAAGGATTTTCCTAAAGAGGGCTGTCTCCTCCATCAGACACTGTACTCTTTGAGGCAACACTTCAGTGGCTCCTGCTTTAGGATTCTGTCCACAGACAGTGATCAGGTTGGGGACAGCCCTCTTCCCCACTCCCCCAAGGGGAGGACTGACATGACCCTGAGTCCCATGAGCTTTGCAGATTGGGCAAAAGAGAGAGGTGGAATTTGTCAGTCTAAAGATCTCCACTTTGGAAAGGAAGAACAAAAAGGGGGCAGATAGACCAGATTTCCTATCTGCACCAAACATTTACCAAGCTGTTGCAGCTCCCCCAATCCATTTGCACTGCCCCCAAGATCCCACCCCCATCACTGCTCACTGCACCAACCTCCGTCCTACTCCTTACCTCCAATTTGGCCCCTTTGCGTGCACTGCAGCCAGAGGAAACCTAAAACACCCACAGTGGTTCCCTACCGCCTATGGAGGGAAAGTCAAAAATCTTAGCCTGACATTCAAGGCTCTTCACCATCTTGCCCAGTGGAGATTTTCAGTCTCATCTCTTTCACTTCCTGCATGCCCCAACCAAGGTTCCTTCATTCAAGAACTATGAATTGAGTTCATACTTCTAAATGCTAGACTCTGTTCTAGACTCTGAGATTACAGCAATGAGCAAAACAGTCTCTGCCCCCCTGAGGCAGATGTTCTAGCAGAGAGAGACAGACAAGAAATACAAAATCAAGTAAATACATATTAGGGCAAAAGGTGACAGGACAGGAAAACTAGCAGCATTTGGAGAAGGGAGTAACAGGGTGGGGCAGGATGTTATTTAATCTACTGGTTAGAGAAGACCTCCTGACAAAATATGACATAGGAGCAGAGATAGGATTCTCTGTGTCCCCCAAAGAAGACACCCCCGTCATGTCTTTGCCATGTTTTCTCTGCCTGTGAGGGACATGTTTCAAGAACAAACTCCTGTCATCCTTCAAAGCTCAGTGCAGAGCCCACCTCCTCCAGGAAGCCTTCTCTGACCTACATCCCCAGCCTCTGCTCAAACATCCCTTTGCCTGTACTCTTGGTAACAGCTGTTATAAGCCCTTCTCAGGGATATTTCAGGGCTGTGTGGCCATGTGTCTTCCCCGTTAGACTATGAGCAACCTTAGGGCAGGGACTGGGCCTGGATCATCTCTGGGCGTCTGCGGTGCCCAGAACATCCTAGATGCTCAGTAAATGTATGCTGAAGTGCAAGGCTAGAGGTTGACCCTATCATTCTATTTTTAGTGAAAAGAATCAGAAGTTATCATTTATGGACTTCTAAATGTCAGGCAAGAAGCCCTAATGGTGCAGTGGTTAAAAGCTCTCAGCTGCTAACTGAAAGGTTGGTGGTTCGAGCCCGCCAGCCACTCAGCAGGAGAAAAAAGTGGTAGTCTGCTTCTGTAGAGATTACAACCTTGGAAACTATACGGGGCAGTTCTACTCTGTCCTACAAGGTCGCTCTGAGTTGGAATCGATGGCAGGATGGCAACAGTTTGGTTTGTTTGGTTTAAGCATCAGGCAGGATTCTAAGATTTTTCCATCAGTCCATCTCATTTGCTCCTCACAACTCTAAGAAGTATCATTTCGGTGTTACAGATGTGGAAACCGAAGTTCAGGGCCATTAAGCAATCTACCCTAGTTAGAAACTGGCAGAGCAGAATTCAAAGCCAGGTCTGCCAATGCTGAAGCCAGGTCTCTTTACTTCAAGGCTAGACTATCTTCCTATGTATGCACACATGCATTCACTCATTCACCCAACAAACGTTTATTGAACACGTACTGTATGCCAGGCACTGCTGTGCTTTTCATTTTCTCCAAGTTGCAGGAGGATCTGCTCTTCCCTGCTTAGCTGCTGGGACTGAGGCTCTCTCTCTCCTTGCCCACTAAGTTTCCTTTTCCCCATCCCACCCACAGAAAACAAATATAGCCCACCTTCCTGTCCCTCCCCAGGAAGGCAGCTGGGGAACAGGATGCTCAAGACACAGGAGGTGAATCAGTGACAAACACTCCTGTCTTTCCCCTGCTGGTCAGACACTGCTCACTGGGGCCCAGAGCTCATTGCCTTTTCTCCATTGTATTTTCCCCATCACCCCCTCCCACCTGAAGCAGCAGACATGTCCCAGCTTGGGGGACCCAGGTCCCAGCTGCTCCTACTGTGAGTAGTCCCAGAACATCAGAGCTGGAAAGGGTGCTTAGAAGCCTCCAAACGCCCCACCCCATTTTACAAATGGAGATACTGAGGCCGGGGGGGGGCCCTGGAACAAGGTCACTCAGGTCCCCAAACACTTGCCCTCCTTGGGACTAAAGAGCCCACATTAGAGCTACTCTAAGGTGATGTCTTCAGAAAGACCCTTGTGAAAATCTGTGTGTAGGTGAGGACTAGAGCTGGATACTTAGGCTAGGGGAGGTCAGATCCTACTACAGCAGCAGAGAGCACTAAACAGAAGGGAGCAAGAGCTGGCGAGAAGCCTGGGCACACAGAAAACAAACTTGCCACCCTCCCCATTTCGTACTAAAAGCCAGAACACCCCCCCCACCACCACCACCCATGCTGCAATAAGAAGATGGGGAGGGACTTGAGACTATGTGCCACTAGGCAAGTCCCTTCCCCTCTCTGAGCCTCAGTTTCCCCATATGTTAAATGAGAGAGGTAGATAACACTCAAGGTCCCTTCCATCTCCCTCAACATTCTGATCCCAAGATATCTGAGGATGAAAGGGTCCTGGGGTTGGCTCCCATCCCACTCTCAGCCCCCATGAGGTTTCATCAGCTCTTCTGGAGACAAGGACTCTGTCCTTGGGCCAAAACGCTCCCAGTACTCAGGTGGCGGAGTCCAGCATGGCCGCACCTTTTCTAGGGGTGGAGGCATGAGCTCTGGGAACCCAGGGATTGTGCAGCGCAGACAGCCACCCCCAAGCCTCCAGCAATGACCAACCAGACAGATGGACTGGATGCAGTTCCAGAAAGCTCCATGGGCACCCTGAGAACTCCCTTCAGGCCCAGGGGCCTGATGAAATGCCAGCTGCCATCAATCACAGGTTTGGTCCCGGTAGTGGAAAAAGTGCCAGCTTCTGGGCCAGCCTCTATGCAGCATCTGCCTCTCACCAGCTGGGCCAGTCTCTCCACCTCTCAGAGCCACCGTTGGCCGGTCTGCAAATCATCATACCTACTCCACCAGGTTGTTCACCTGAAGAAATGGGCTTGGCACAGTGCGGCTGGTAAGGGGGATCCAGGCGGCTCCTCCACCTCGGACTTTAAACCAGTCTTTATTAACTGGGTGGGAGGGGCGAGGTTTGGTTAGGCTGCAATTCCTGGGGTGAGAGAACGTTCAAGGTGACACCAAGGCTGTGCAAATATTTTAATTAAATGAATAAATGAGCAAAGTTAGTCCCCTCGGCCAACCAAGGCTGCTGCCTGGGACCAGGTTGGGGTAATGCGCGGGATGGGGGGGGGCACCTGGTCCTGGCCTCCACCTTGTCCTGGCCTCCACCAGGCACTGGGCAGAGCCAGCCTGTCCTGTCTGGGTTTCTCCTGGCATCCCTCTCGCCTCTTTGTCCGGCTATATTTTCTGTCCCTCTTCATCTGCTGTTGCCTCCCAGTCTGTACATCCCTGCCTTTGTCTCTTCTCTCCTGAGTCACTCCCCAACCGGGGTCTCTCTCAGTCTGTTTTCCCTGCCCCCCCTCCTTCCTCTGACCAGTACCCCCTCGCCACCCCTGCGCGCGCTCCGCCTCCAAATCCAGCGAAGCCACATCTGTCCTTAACCCAAAATCCTGCCAATTAAACCGCTCTCTCCGGTCCCAGCGGCGGCTGCTGACGTCGGGAAAACCAGGCGAGGCGAGGCCGCAGCCTACGCAGCTGGGTTGGGGGGAAGGACAGACCCCTCCAGGGACACAGCGGCTGTCGGTCTGTTCTCCCAAGGCCAGGCGAGCCCAAACAAGGCCCAAGCACCGCCCTTCTGATTCTGGCCTCCACCCGGCCTGGCGCTCCGGGTCCCCACCCGCTCCAAGACCCCCAACTGGACTCCCTCAGCGCCACTGCACTGGGGGTCTACATCCCGCTCCAAGACCTCCACCTGGGCTCCACTCTATCCAAATCTCCGCCCCTGCGCTGTAACTCCGCGTGACTCCACCCCTGCGCTCCCCAAGTCCCCCAACTCTCCAACTGCGCTCTCCCAGCACCCTCTGCGCCCAGACTGCAGCTCCCGCACCCGCAACACCCCCTCCCCGCGCCCTAGCGGGCGCTCCCGACGCCCTGCGCGCAGTGGGCCCTCGGTTTCCCAAGCTTTGAGCAGTGGCGCTGGCTCCGCAGCCACGAAGGCGTCGCCGTGGGAACCGGGAGGGGGCACATTAAGAACAATTAGCCCGCGAACAGTTGGCAGCGATACCTTAATAAATAATAGTCTGAAAAGCATGTAAATAAATATTAGAGGGCATTACGCGGGCAGGAGGCACGGCACGGGGCCTTCGAGTTGGCTCCTAGACGCCAGGAGATTGGCATGTGCCGGGGATCCCCGCTCCCGCAGGGGCCTGCGACCAACTGCCAGGAGCTGTGCAGGTAGCGGTGGAGGGAGGGGTCCAGTGAAGGCGCCCAAGGGAGACAGAAAGACACACAGAAAAAGAAAGGGAAAGAGAAAAAACGGGATGGAATACACGGGAGACAGTCACGGAGGGGAGTGGAATAGAAGGGGGGCAGAAGAGGCAGAATCTGGTACCCCCAAGGATGTAGAGGTGAGAGACCCTGCCCTCCTATTTGACAGGCTCACCTTCCCTTGGCTGTTCTCTCTTCACCCTCCTCCTACCTCCCTGATAGTTCCTTCTTGGTCTCTTTTGCTGGGCCCCCTCTTCTTTCCCACCTGCTCATGCTGGGGTGCCCCAGGGCCCAGACTTTGGGCCTCTTGTCTTCTGTCCTCCCTCACTCACTAGGTGATCACATCTATTCTCACACTGAAATGTCATTCATGTGTGGAGGATGCCGACATTTTATCTCCAGCCAGACTGTCTCCTCCCAACTTCAGACTCTAATATAAGACCTCACCATTCCCACAGCAGAACATCTATCTCCCCTCTGAAACTCGCCTGACCCAACATCTCCCCCGGTTCAGCAATAGCAGCTCCATCCTTCCAGGTGTTCAGACAGAAAAATTTGGGGAGTCATCCTTGACACCATCTCTCCCGCCTCATACCTAACCCATCAGACAATCCTGTTTTCTCCACCTTCAAAATGTGTCTCAGCTCCACAGCGGGGGCCCCTTGGGTCCAAGTCCCCATCGTCTCTGGCCTCGATTGTTGCAACAGCTCCTCACTGGGCTCCCTCTGCACCCTCTCCCCCCAGCCTGGACCCTCAGTCTCTCTGTGGACAGAGTGTTGTTGTGATGGTTAGGTGCTATCCAGTCAGTTCCGACTCATAGCGATGCTATGTACCACAGAATGAAACACTGCGGGTCCTGCACCATCCTTACAATGGTTGTTATGCTTGAGCCCATTGCTGCAGCCACTGTGTCAGTCCATCTCGTTAAGGGTCTTCCTCTTTTCCGCTGACCCTGTCCTTCTCCAGGGACTGATCCAGGCAACATGTCCAAAGTATGTAAGACACAGTCTCTCCATCCTCGCTTCTAAGGACAGAGTGGAGTTACAAAAGTGCACACGGACCATGCTGTTTCTCTGTTTAATGTTTCCTGCAGAAGAAATACCAAAGTCCTTAAAATGGTCCACGGGGCTTACACAATCCACCCTCCACTCTCCGTTATGGCTCTGACCTCTTCTCCTACTCCTCTCCCCTTACACCCTCTGTCTTAGCCATCCTGGCCGCCTCATTTCCTCCAAGATGCCAAGCCTGCTCCCTCCGTAGGACTTTTGCACTGGCTGTTCTCTCTTCTGGAACATTCTTTCCCCAGATATCACTATAGTTTTGTCCATCACCTCAGTCAAGCCTTTGTTCAAATGTTCTATTCTCCATGAGGGGCACCACAACCATCCCATTAAAACCACAATTTCTGTCCCCCCCCAAAAATGAAAGCCTTGTCATCCTCATTACAGTGTTTTCTATTCTGCCATAGCACTCAACCACTTCTAATACACTATGTAACTTACTTATTTTGTTTATTCTCTATCTCTTCTCAAATAGAAAGTAAGCACTGTGAAAGCATGGATTTTGTCTGGTTGTTTTGTTTTGTTTTTCCACGGTTGTATCCCCAGTACCTAGAATGTTGTTGTTGTTAGCTGCCATCAAGTCAGCCCTGATTCATGGTGACCCTGTGCATAACTGAACAAAGTGCTGCCAGGTCCTGCGCCATCCCCATGATCAGTTGAAGAGTGGATTATTGTGATCCACAGGAGTTTTCATTGGCTGATTTTCAGAAGTAGATCGCCAGTCCTTTCTTCCTAGTCCATCTTAGGCCAGAAGTTCTGCTGAAACCTGTTCAACATTATAGTAATAGATGGGTGGTGACTGTGCTTGGGGTGCATTGGCTGGGAATCAAACCCAAGTCTCTGGCACAGAAGGCAAGAATTCTACCATTGAACCACGGTTGACCCCAGTACCTAGAATACTGCCAGGAATATAGAAGAGACTCAATAAATATTTGAAGGGATGGAGGGAGTGTAGGAGGCTGGGAGGAAAGAAAGGGAGAAAAGCATGAGAGAAAAGTGTCAGGAGGAGGGAACAGCATGGACAAAGGCAAGGGGGCACAGGCGAGCATAGCACATGGGGAGAATTTGGAAGGACTCTGACTTATTCGAACTTGGAGTAGCCCTGAAGCTGGCACATGTACGCAACTCCTTTACCAGCCTGGCACCCAGGTAGCAGGGGCACCAGGTTGAGGATCTATGATGCAGCAGCCCCACAACAGCTGAACACTTTCCCTCCCCCTGCCACACACATACATACTCTGTGGTAGGGAGCACCAGCTCTAGCTCAGGCCCCAGCTGGGTGTTGAACCCCAGTACTATGAGCAGCACTGCATGGGTAGGCCCCTGGTAACAGCCACAGTAATTGCTAGTTGTATACGATTAGGGGATAATTATGCTTAATAAGTCCAAAAGTAATTACCAGGCAGGCTGCTTGCTGCTTTGGAAAACAGAGGGCCCCCAGTGAGCGGGAGCCAGGGAATTGAGAAGGGGGAGAGTGGGCACCATAGAACATTAGGGGTGCAGATCCACTTCTCCAGCAGATGCCTGAATCCTCTCCACCAGGGATGCCACCAGGGGCTTGCTCACCTCCAGTGATAAGGAGCTCAGTATCACACAGGCAGCTTTTTTCGTCTTTGGAACTCTACAAGTACAATTTTGCCTGCAACTCCAGCTATTCCTGGTCATACTGTAACCTGTTTCATTTTTTCACCCAACATCTTAGCATGTCAATAAACATGGAACTAAAGTACCATTCATAAAAGAAGCAAAGTGTATCATTGTGTATATTGCCATGGATTATCTTACTTGATTTTCACAGCAACACTGAGGTAGGTTTTCCCATTAGTCCCACTGCACAGGTGAAGAAACTGAGGCTCTGGGAGGCCAAGCTCATGGCAGTGGCGGGCAGCAGTGTCAGAGCTCATATTTCAATCTATCTGATACCAAAACCCATGTTCCTAAGCCCTAAGCCTCACTGCTTTCCCCTGGGGCCACACAGAACTGATCCAATCCATCTTCCCAGAAACTAATCCATGTCCCCTTGAGTCTTTTCTTCTTGATTCTAGACAGAAACCAGTGGCCAGACCCATTGCACCATACCTGGAGGCCTTGTAGTACAATGAAAAGGACACCCTTGTTCCTCCCCTTGGTTCTGCTGCCAGCTAACTCTTTGGCCTTGAACCAATTGCTTGAACCATTGAGTCTCCATTTTTCCATCTGAGTAGAGGGGCCTTCTGTTCATGATCTTTGGTTTTGCTCCCACAGGCTAACCCTAATCCCTGAGCAGCTGCAGGCCTGCATTGGCCTGGGATTTCCATGCCAGGGGTCTGGGAAAACTCAGGGACCTTCTCCAACCCCTGAGACATTTCCTCTCTTCCTCTGGCATTGGCCTACCCTGTAAGCAACACCTCGGGAAGATACCTTAGAAGAAGCAGAAAGGTCAGTGATCAACATTCTGATCTAGACCCAACCCAACCTTTCCCTGACCCCAAACATCTGCTTACAACTTCATCCTTAGAACTCGATTCCCAGGGGCTGGGGAGAAGAGTGGAAGTTTTTAGAACTCTAGGAATATATTAAAATGCAAATGTCCTCCTTTAGGCTTGCAGCCATCATCTGGGTAGAGAGTCATTCCTATGATTATAACAGCTTATGATTAGGATGACACTTCGATGTTCATTTTCCCATTTGATCTTTACATTAGCCATTTGATCTTTACATTAACCCTGTTGAGGCATGGATGGTGCTATCTGTCTTTTATACATTAGGCAACTAAAGCCATGGAAATGGAAGCAATGCATTCAAGGTTACATGGCTAGCAAAAGACAGGGCCAGGATTTAAGCCCGGGCCTGGTTCCAAAGCCTGTGCTTGTAACCACTACTCTACGTTCTCCATAGCCTCAGAACTACCCTTTCCAGCAACTGGGAGATCAGGAAATAAGATCAGGCAAACTACAAGGGAAGAATCCATCCCTCCCAGCATTAAAGCCCAAGGGGCTTGTCAGAGGCAAGCCACACTCTTTGGCCACATTCCCCTGGCATATTTTTTTGGTAAAATGTCTGATGCTACTGCTTCTCTGCAAAGGATTCTCTTCTGGTTCCCAGTGGGGAAGAGAAGTGTCTGCAAGAGCAAATACCACAATAGAGACTTCTCATCTATGCTTGGAACAGTGGAATGTGGGGACAGAGAGCACATGAACATAATCAAAACCACTCCAGCTCCCTAAAGCACCAACTTGCAGATGGAGGGAATAAATGGAGTGGGAATAGCCTCCCTTAGTGCCTATCGGCTTCAGAAGGTCACAAATATGGAGACAGGAGGGAATATTCATCCTCAAGTGGAAACAAATTACTACTGCTGTAAAAAATAATAGAACTGCAGCAGCCCTTAAAATCTGCCCCATTAATATGAAATATATATTATGAATTTAGTTTTTCCTGTTACACTGTCAAAATCACAAATTGTTTCAGCAAATCATGGAAGAACAATTAGCTATGAGAGAGATGAGCTAGGGTTGGGATATTCAAATGCTCCCTAAAATAAGGGCTCTCAAACCACCCCTGGAGATTTTCAAACATACAGAAGCCAGGTTATGAACCCAAGGGATTCTGATCCGCAATTGAGCTATAAAGCCTTGGGATCACAGTTTTAAGTGGATTCCCCACCCCCAGGAGATTCAACAACAGTCTGGGCTGGGGTTGGGCACTAACAACCTCCTAGGTGCCCAGCGCTGTTTCAGCACCAGGGACAGAGGCACAACACATTGAGTCACTGGAATGCACTTGGCCACTCTGCTGATGGATGAGAATGCCTTTTCTAAAATTTTAGCTCTTTTACTCCTTTGGCAGTCGGGGAAGAATGGAGGAGCCCTGGTGGTGTGCAGTGGTTAAGTGCTCAGAAGCTAACCAGAAAGTCAGCGATTTGAATCCACCAGCCACTCTGCAGGGGAAATATGTGGCAGTCTGCTTCCATAAAGATTACAGCCTTGGAAAGAAACCCTATGGGGGCAGTTCTACTCTGTCCTACAGGGTCACTATGAGTTGGGATAGCCTTGATGGCAGTGGGTTTGGTTTTTGGTATGGGAAAGAATGGCCATACTGGCTAAAGCCTCACTGGTCACGAAAAGCCAATGCAGGAGAGGGCAAGCTCTCATCAACATCAGAGATGAGGGACCCCATCCCATCTCTTCAAAAAAGACCTCCTGTTTTCACTTGATGCTATGAGTCGGAATTGACTTGATGGCAATGGATAGGTTTTCACTAGGTGGTGACGGAGAAGAGAGAAAGGGGGTGAAAGAGGCCTCTCTAGGGAGGCCTGTCTGTCTTGAGTCTCCCCATAGCTGACTGTGAGGCCTTGGGCAAGCAACTTCCCCCCTTTGGGCCTGATCATGACAAGTCCTGAGTTCTGTGGCTGGGGAGGGTAAAGATGGAATTTGAGGTCAGAAATTTTGACAGCCCAGCTAATGATTTTCCCCTCTACCTCACTGTAGTCTTGAAACAGTAAATAATCCCAAACCAGTGTTTCCCAAGCTGTGACTCTGAAAAGTGGGAGTGTCCGAAGAGACAGGGGTTTTGTGCGTAGAAAGAAGAACGAGGGTTACTATGGTGTCTTAGCCTAGTGCTGCTGTAACAAAAATACTACAGGTGGGTGGCTTTAGAGAATAGGAATTTATTGTCTCACCGTTTTGGAGGCTAAGAACTTGAGTTCACAGTGTCGGCAGGGCTATGTCCACTCCAGAAGGTCATTCTTTGTTTCTATCAGCTTCTGCAGCACCGATTTCTTGGCATTCCTTGGCTTGTAGACAGGTCTTCACATGGAACCTTCCTCCTGTGTGTGTCTCTCTCTGTCGTTCTCTCCTCTTTGCAAGACACTACTCAGAAGGGGTTAGGTTTGGAACCACCCTGCTACTCTGGTCTAATCTCTTTAACAAAAGTAAAACACTATTTCCAAATAGGGTCACATTCACAGGCACAGAGGTTAGGATTTCCACATATCTTTTTTGAGACACAATTCAATCCATTGGTGTTGTTATGCCATTAGGTAAAGGTGAGTCGGTGCTGACTCATAGTGACCTTCTGTTAATAGAACAAAACACTGCCCAGTCCTACACCATCTTCACAATCATTGCTGTGTTTGAGCCCATTGTTGCAGCCACTGTGTCAGTCGATCTCGTTGAGGGGCTTCCTTTTTTTTTTTTCCAATCCATAACAGAAGATAAAAATAAGTTTGAGAATTCTCAAGATAAACAAAGTCAAAAAGGTCTTTTCTCTGCAGGACTTCCCAGGGCCTCTAATGTGCTGTTAGGTGTAGATTATTTCCAAGGTGACAGGCAAGACGTATTCGGTGTTTCTCAAACTTCCTTTCATAAAACATCAATAGAACAGCTAACACTTACATAGCACTTGGCCACCTGGGTGGCACAAACAGTTAAGCCCTCATTTATTAACCAAAAAGTTGTTGGTTCAAGTCTACCCAGAGACACCTTAGTAGAAAGGCCTGGCAATCTACTTCAGCCACCGAAAGCCCTATGAAAGTGCATTTCTCCTCTGACACACATGGGCTCACCATAAGTCAGAATCAACTCAATGGCAAATGGTTTGGTTTTTGGTTTATACAGGACTTACTATGTGCCAGGCACTGTTCTAAGATCTTTCCATTTTAACTCATTTAATTTTCACAAAGAGTCACAAAGAGATTAAGTACTTGCCCATGGTCACAAGGCTAGTGCACTACAGAGAGGGGATTCAAACCCTGGCAGACGGGCTCCAATATCTGTGCTTCTAACCACTTTCTTAAACTGCCTCTCCCAAGCTGAGGGCCTGGGGACTCCTAGGCTACAGTTTAGAAAATGCTGTCCTAAATGCATGTCTATTTAGCTTTGGAAATTTTCAGCCACAGATTTTCCTTTTTAATTTTGTTTGCTTTGGGCTAGCGTTTAGATCCCCTGAGCAAACGGCGGCAGAAGATAAGATGATAGCTGGGAGACAGGGAGAACCCAGTGTGGTTTACTACCTTTCAAAATTAGGTTTGGCTTTGTTATGAATAAGGCAGAGAATGGAGGCACTTCCAGCCACCTGCTGGGTGAGGGAAAAAGGAAGGAAGATGAGAGTTGCTGGAGGAAGGAAGGAAGAAGGAGACAAGGGAAGAGAGAGAGGAAGAGGACAGGAAGAAGAGTGAGAACATGAGAGAAGGAAGCAAGAAAAGGGTATAGAGGAGGAAGTGAGGGGAGAGACTTGTGTGGGGAGAAGGGAGGCAGATACAGAAGAGAGAGGAACAGAAAAAAAAAAAACTGAGGGAAAGAAGGGCACTGAAGACCTCTTCTCCCTCAACGTCTGTACCCTGAAGCCCCCTTCCCCCTCCTAGGCTCCCACCCATTCTCCTCTTTTATCCCAGCGAAGAGCAGCCATGAGAGCACCCCCTTCTCCGTGGCAGAAGTGAGGCCGCTGTCACGGCAGTACTCTCAGGACTGGACGCAGGTCCGGCTTGTGGGCCCTAGGGCTGTGTCTTGAGAGCCCTTCCCACCCCCTGCACCCCACTCTGGGCCCAGCCCCCTCTTCAGGCAATTTTTTGTGCTGTTTTCCCAGAACAAACCAGCACCTGTCACCCACCACCAGAAGCTTCGGTTCTCTTGTCCTCTCCCTAAAAAAAAAAAAAACTCCCTAGGACTTCAAAAAAGCTTGACATGGTTTCTCTCCAGCGGTTTCTCCCTCTTTAGGTGGCTCAGTCTGCTCCAGAACTCAGCTGTGCCTCTCATCTTCTCAGTTTTAAAAAAAAACAAAACCTTGAAACATGGATTCTGCTTTTTTTTTGTCACGGGAGCATCAGCAGCAAACTGGAGCATTGTCGCTGGTGACAGTCTCTGCTCTGGGCCCAGCCCTGAGGCTGCCTTGAGGGCATCAGGGTGATGTCACCCCACTGGCTTCAGACCAGTAGACTCCAGCCTCATTTGGGCCCCCCCCCCCCGCCTTCTCCCAGCTTCAAGTCTCTTATGGAGCCTAAGCCCTCATGCCCAGAACCTCCAGGAGGAAATTTTGGGCCAATGTTGCCATGGTAACCATGGTACCAGATATGGTTATTCATTATGCTCAGGGTATGGAATTATATGACCTGAAACAAACAAACAAAAAAAAAATGAGGGGCAGCTAATGTTGTGGAAGGAGAATGGACTGGGAGTCAGGAGGCCTGGATCTGGGCTCAGCAAAGCGATGATCAAACAAGTTACCTGTCCTCTCTGGGACTCAGTTGCCTCCCCTGCCATAGAGCCCCCCTGTATGAGTGCGGGGAAGGTTGAATGAGACAAATCTCAAGCCCTCTGAATCAGAGGAGCCTCTGGCAGCTCAATTGTTGTTGTTAGCTGCCATCATCTCACGCTGACCCCCCAACTCATGGCGACCTCCAACACATGATGACCCCAACTCGTGGCAACCCTGCGCACAAAGGAACAAAATGCTGCCCTGTCCTGTGCCATCCCTGTGATCAAATGTGGGTCAGATTGGTGTGGTCCATAGGGCCTTCACTGGCTGATTTTCAGAAGCAGATCGCCAGGGCTTTCTTCCTAGTCTGTCTTAGTCTAGAAGCTCCCCTGAAACCTGTTTGGCATCATAGCAACACACAAGCCTCCACTGGCAGACAAGTGGTGACTGTGCAGGGGGTCCACTGGCCAGGAATTGATGCAGGTCTCCCTCATGGAAGGCGAGAATTCCACCACCAATGCCTCAGGAGCATAGTAACATGTAGGTCCTCTCAGCGCACACCCACCAGCTCTTGGGAGAAGGTAAAGAAACAGTCAAAAGAGTATCATGGACTGTTCTAAGTCTGCCTCACAAGGAAGAAATCAGAAGCATGCCAGTTAGTCCAAAGGAAACTGGGTTCTCTCAGCCAGCTGATCTCCATTAGAAAGAAGCCACCCTCCCTGGGTGCACTGCCACGAACCCTCAGTCCTCCTCTCCAACATCCTAAAAAAATAAGCAACTCTTCCTTTGACACAATTGTTTCTCTTTCAAAAATCTATGATCAGGGAATCGCCCCAAGTCTAAAGAAAGATTGAAAACAAACGTGCATTGAAGTACTGTTTATAACAGAGAAACTTTGAAATCCACTCCAATGTACAAATATATGGTTCACATTTTGACTCTGGTATTTTCTAGTCATGGGCTTGATAATGTTCCTGACCTCACCACACTGTGGTTCTCTCTTATGGGGATGGTAATAACATATAACTCAGAAGGCTAGTGTGAGGATGGAACGAGATAAGTTTCCTGGAGCAGCTAGCATAGAACCTGGCTCATACTAGATGCACAGAACACAGCAGCCATAGCTGGGTTCCATGGGGCCATCATCTCAGACTCGGGCTGGCCTCAGTGGTCTTTCTGTCTCTTGGCATCAGACCACTCAGTCTACTGAGCCTCGATGACCCCTTACTCTCTCAGTCCTGTCTCCAGCCCCATCTGGAGAGTCTTACCTCCCAAGCACCAGCCCATCCTAAAAGACCGGCCTGCATGGATTATGGACAAGGAGTTGCCTACAAAGTTGCTCCAAGATGCCGTGCTGAGCTCGAACTCCCCTCTAACCTTGCAGAGGTCAGACCACTCCCCAACGTCCCCTCACATCCCAAGCTGGGGTCTGCCCCTGGCCAAAGTTATCTGATCCCAGCTGCTCTATCAGAAATACTCCAACCCAGTGACTGTGCCCTTCTCATGAACTCTGCCACTTTCTCTGGGTCCTCTCGGGAGGAACACACAGCCGGGACCTCCAGGGAGAAGGAGCCGGAGTTGAATCAGTCTCTGCACCCTGAACCTAGGGCAGAAGAGTATCTTTTGGTGAATTGGCTGGCAGCAGCACCCTCACAACCACCATGCCTGGTGAGAGACATGTTATATCTCTGATAATTCCACCATTTTTGACACCTAAGAGGCAGGAAGAGGTGGAGCAGAGTAGGCAAGAGAACAATGAATATTTTGTGGGAGCCAGAGGCAGTGACAGGCAGAGAGGAGCAGGCAGGGAGCTGGGGACAGGCTCTGAGGTGTCAGCGGTGTGAGGAGAAGAAGGGAGTCCCTGGGGTGGGGAGTACAAGCCTGAGATCAAGCCTCTCTCCCTTCCTTCTTTTTCCTCTCATTTCTTTCCTGTGTTCTATTTTCTTCCTTCCTTCTTTTTTTTCCTCCTTCCCCCTTTCCTTCTTTCATTCCTTCCGTTACTCATTAATTGGTTCCTATTCCTTCCTTCAACCATTTATCGAAGGCACATATGTTCTGCACCTACTCTGTGCTGAGTCCCGAACAAAACAGTGCCATCAAGGTGGCCCTTTCATCATAGTGACCCCGCGCACAATGGAACGAAATGCTGCCCAGTTCTGCACCATTCCCACGATCATCTGCAGATCTGATTGCTCTGATCCATAGGATTTTCATTGGCTGATCTTTGTAAGTAGATCTTCAAGCCTTTTTTCCTAGTCTGTCTTAGTCTGGAAGCTCCAGTGAAACCTGTTCAGTATCACAGAATATACCACCAACAGACGGATGGTGGCAGCACATGAAGTGCATTGGCTGGGAGTCGACTATGTGATTGTCCAATTCAAAATGGCCAATACCAGTCCATTTCAGCTCACAAATGCCTAGGATATCGATGTTTATGCGTTCCATTTCATTTTTGACGATTTCCAATTTTCCTAGATTCATACTTCGTACATTCCAGGTTCCGATTATTAATGGATGTTTGCAGCTGTTTCTTCTCATTTTGAGTCATGCCACAACAGCAGATGAAGGTCCCGAAAGGTTTACTCCATCCACGTCATTAAGGTCGACTCTACTTCGAGGAGGCAGCTCTTCCCCAGTCATCTTTTGAGTGCCTTCCAACCTGTGGGGCTCATCTTCTGGCACTATATCAGACAATGTTCTGCTGCTATTCATAAGGTTTTCACTGGCTAATGCTTTTCAGAAGCAGACTGCTGGGTCCTTCTTCCTAGTCTGTCTTAGTCTGGAAGCTCAGCTGAAACCTGTCCTCCATGGGTGACCCTGCTGGTATCTGAATACTGGTGGCATAGCTTCCAGCATCACAGCAACACACAAGCCACCACAGTACAACAAACTGCACCTCACGTGCTGCCATCATCTGTCGAAGAGGAATGGTGCTGCCTTCATTGTCAAAAAGAATGTTTCAAGATCTACCCTGAAGTACAAAGCTGTCAGTGATAGGATAATATCCATACACCTACAAGGAAGACCAGTTAATACGACTATTATTCAAATTTACGCACCAACAACCAGGGCCAAAGATGAAGAAATAGAAGATTTTTTATCAGCTGCTGCAGTCAGAAATTGATCGAACATGCAATCAAGATGCATTGATAATTACTGGCAATTGGAATGCAAAAGTTGGAGACAAAGAAGAAGGACCAGTAGTTGGAAAATATGGCCTTGGTGATAGAAACAATGCCGGAGATAGAATGACAGAATTTTGCAAGACCAACGACTTCTTCATTGCAAATACCTTCTTTCACCACCATAAACGGTGACTGTACACATCGACCTCGCCAGATGGAACACACAGAAATCAAATTGACTACATCTGTGAAAGAGACGATGGAAAAGCTCAATATCATCAGTCAGAACGAGGCCAGGGGCGGACCGTGGAACAGACCATCAATTGCTCCTATGCAAGTTCAAGCTGAAACTGAAGAAAATCAGAGCAAGTCCATGAGAGCCAAAATATGACCTTGAGTATTCCACCTGAATTTAGGGACCATCTCAAGAACAGATTTGATGCATTGAACACTAGTGACGGAAGACCAGACAAGTTGTGGAATGCCATCAAGGACATCATCCATGAAGAAAGCAAGAGGTCACTGAAAAGACAGGAAAGAAACAAAAGACCAAGATGGATGTCAGAGGAGACTCTGAAACTTGCTCATGAGCATCAAGCAGCTAAAGCAAAAGGAAGAATTGATGAAGTAAAAGAACTGAACAGAAGATTTCCAAGGACCTCTCGAGAAAACAAAGTATTATAATGATATGTGCAAAGAGCTGGAGATGGAAAACCAAAAGGGAAGAACACACTTGGCATTTCTCAAGCTGAAAGAACTGAAGAAAAAATTCAAGCCTCGAGTTGCAATAGTGAAGGATTCCATGGGGAAAATATTAAACGAAGCAGGAAGCATCAAAAGAAGATGGAAGGAATACACAGAGTCATTATACCAAAAAGAATTAGTCAATATTCAAACATTTCAAGAGGTGGCATATGATCAGGAGCTGATGGTACTGAAGGAAGAAGTCCAAGCTGCTCTGAAGGCACTGGCGAAAAACAAGACTCCAGGAATTGATGGAGTATCAATTGAGATGTTTCAACAAACAGATGCAGCGCTGGAGGTGCTCACTCATCTGTGCCAAGAAATATGGAAGACAGCTTCCTGGCCAACTGGCTGGAGGAGATCCGTATTTGTGCCTATTCCCAAGACAGGTGATCCAACTGAATGTGGAAATTATAGAACAATATCATTAATATCACATGAAAGCAAAATTTTACTGAAGATCATTCAAAAACGGCTGTAGCAGTATATCAACAGGGAACTGCCAGAAATTCAGGCTGGATTCAGAAGAAGATGTGGAACCAGAGATATCATTGCTGATGTCAGATGGATCCTGGCTGAAAGCAGTGAATACTAGAAGGTTGTTTACCTGTGTTTTATTGACTATGCAAAGGCGTTCGACTGTGTGGATCATAACTATGGATAACACTGCGAAGAATGGGAATTCCAGAACACTGTGCTCATGAGGAACCTTTACATAGATCAAGAGGTAGTTGTTTGGACAGAACAAGGGAATGTTGATCGGTTTAAAGTCAGGAAAGGTGTGTGTCAGGGTTGTATTCTTTCACCATATCTATTTAATCTGTATGCTGAACAAATAATACGAGAAGCTGGACTATATGAAGAAGAACGGGGCATCAGGATTGGAGGAAGACTCATTAACAACCTGCGTTATGCAGATGACACAACCTTGCTTGCTCAAAGTGAAGAGGACTTGAAGCACTTACTAATGAAGATCAAAGACCACAGCCTTCCGTATGGATTACACCTCAACATAAAGAAAACAAAAATCCTCCCAACTGGACCAATGAGCAACATCATGATAAACGGAGAAAAGATTGAAGTTGTCAAGGATTTCATTTTACTTGGATCCACAATCAACAGCCATGGAAGCAGCAGTCAAGAAATCAAAAGACGCATTGCACTGGGTAAATCTGCTCCAAAGGACCTCTTCAAAGTGTTGAAGAGCAAAGATGTCACCTTGAAGACTAAGGTGCGCCTGACCCAAGCCATGGTATTTTCAATCACATCATACGCATGTGAAAGCTGGACAATGAATAAGGAAGACCGAAGAAGAGTTGATGCCTTTGAATTATGGTGTTGGGGAAGAATATTGAATATACCATGGACTGCCAAAAGAACCAACAAACCTGTCTTGGAAGAAGTGCGGCCAGAATGCTCCTTAGAGGCAAGGATGGCGAGATCACGTCTTATATACTTTGGACGTGTTGTCAGGAGGGATCAGTCCCTGGAGAAGGACATCATGCTTGGCAAAGTACAGGTTCAGCGTAAAAGAGGAAGACCCTCAACAAGGTGGACTGACACAGTGGCTGCAACAACGAGCTCAAGCATAACAACGATTTTAAGGATGGCTCAGGACCATGCAGTGTTTCGTTCTGTTCTGCATAGGGTTGCTATGAGTTGGAACCGACTCGACAGCACCTAACAACAGCCCCTGCAATCATGTGAGTCAACAGAGGCCTCCAACCTGACACCTGACCCACAAATTAGGGGCTTGCCAGCCTCCACAGCTTTACAAGCCATTTCCTTGAATTAAATATATACACACATGTTTCACTGGTTTTCTCCTCTAGAGAACCCAGTCTGACACAGCTTGTCAAGGGGCAGCCTGGGGTAATGGACAGACTGAAGGTTTTAGAGGGCTAGTCCCGGACCCAGATCCCAGCTCCAACCCTTCTGTTGGCCTCACCTCTCTGAACGTTGGCTTCCTCGTGCATTGTTTTTGTTGTTGTTGTTGGGTGCTGTCAGTCAATTTCAACTCATAGTGACCCCATGTGACAGAGTAGAACTGCCCCATAGGGTTTTCTAGACTGTAATCCTTAGAGGAGCAGATCACCAGGTCTTTCACCTGTGAAATGGCTGGGTGGGTTTGAACCGCCAATGTTTCAGTTACCACCCGAGCACTTAACTGTTGTGCCATCAGGGCTCCTTTCCTCATGTGTAGGATGCTGATAATAACAACTCTCTCCACATTGTTATGATACCTACATGAAGTAAGACAAGTGAAGCACAAACTAGTGTATTCATTCATTCACAGGTGCACAGGACCTCTTCTGGCTCCTTGAGTCCTCTCTACATTTCCTACAACCAGGCATTTGCCCGTGCAGTTGTGTTCCAATCTCCTTGGAATGCTCACCCCTGCCCCCTTGCTCACTCCCTGCATTTACCTAGTTAATCCCCACTCGCTCATCCGAAATATTAGGAGTATAATGGTTAAAATGCTGGATTCCAAAGCCAGAGGGCCTGGGTTCAAATCCCAACTTAGTAGCTCTATATAATTGCACAATTTACTCAATCTCCCTGTACGTCTGTTTCCCAATCTGTAAAACAGGAATAATGATAGTTCTTATCCCACAGGGGTAAGGATGGAATGAGTGAGTATGAGTGAAGTGCTTAGAATAGTGCACGGCTGTCTTAGGCTGGGTTCTCTAGAGAAACAAAACCAGTAAAACATATAAATGTATATAGAGAGAGATTTATATCAAGGGAACGGCTCACTCAATTGCAGAGGTTGGAATGTCCCAAGTTCGTGGACTAGGATAGAGTCCTTTCCCGCTTCACGGAGCCACAGAAGCTGGTGAACCCAAGATCGGCAAGTTGGAGAGCAGGGCTCCCACTCACAGGCTGTGAAGGTCGAGGAATCCCAAGGTCAGCAGGCAAGACCGCAAGGTTTCTCCTGATTTACATAGCTGCAGGGGCTGGTGAACCCAAGATCGGCAGGTCAGGGAGCAAGACTCGCTCTCAGGCTATGAAGACCGAGGAATCCCAAGATGGACAGGTAAGCTGCTAGCTTAAGTCAGAAAACCGGAGTCAGACAAGAGGAAGCTGCTGGATCCAGAACAAGCCAAAAACCTTGGCAAGACACGCAGGAAGGAAATATGCAGCCAAAGCTAGGGAAATGAAGGCTGAGGGGGCGGTAAGCCGCCACAGGCCTCACCCCCACCAGTACTACTCAACGGGTTCCCTCATGGGGGTGATCATATATCAAATTTCAACAGGGAAGTAATCACAACATTATACATCTGCCAAAATACTGAGAATCATGGCCCAGCCAAGTTGACACACAATCTTAACCATCACAATGGCCCTGGAAGAGATATTATAATATCAAACAGCTGACACAACACACCTAAAGATCAGTCCAACCCAGAACCCGTTAGCCCTCGATAAGTGCTGCCATCATTATTTTTATCTCTGCCATCACTTCCTCCAGGAAGCCTCTGCCAACTCCCAAAACCATTTCCAGTTCCCTGTTCCATGTTCGGAAACCCTGGTGGCATAGTGGTTAAGTGCTACAGCTGCTAACCAAGAGATCAGCAGTTCAAATCCACCAGGCGCTCCTTGGAAACTCTATGGGGCAGTTCTACTCTGTCCTATAGGGTCGCTATGAGTCAGAATTGACTCAACGGCAGTGGCTTTGGTTGGTTTGGGGTTCCATTTTCAAGTCCCTGGGTGGTGCAAACAGTTTGTGCTCAACTACTAACCTAAAGGTTGACAGTTCAAACCCATGCAATGGCACCGCAGAAGAAAGACCTGGCGATTTGCTTCTGTAAAGATTACAGCCAAGAAAACCCTATGGAGCAGTTTTTCTCTGTAACACATGGGATCCCCATGAGTCAAAATCAACTTGGATACAGTTTCTAAATTCTTTTAATATCCTCTGCTTCTTTGAGGTATGTGATAGTTAAGGTTGTGTGTTAGCTTGCCTGGGCCATGATTCTCAGTGGTTTTGCAGTGATGATGTAGTTTGGCAGCAATGTAATGACGTAAGCGACTCCATGATGAGATCTGTTATGAGCAGCCAATCAGTTGAAAGGGAGTTTCCTTGGGAGTGTGGTCTGCATCCAGTATAGGTGGACTTTCTAGCAAAGCTCACAGGCCTTTGCACACTCTGGATCCTGCAGTTGCCTCTTGTTCGTCTGACCTCCAGATTTTGGGGCTCGAGCTAGCAGCTTACTTGTGGATCCTGGGATTTGTCAGCCTCCACAGCCTGTGAGCCAGAGGCCTATTGTCTGACCTGCCGATTTTGCTGCTACCTGAGTCAAGAGAAGCTCCAGCCTGACCCACAGACTTGGGACTTCCCAGCTTCTACAAACAAATGAGCCATTTTCTTGATAGAAATCTCTCTCTCTCTCTCTCTCTTTTTATATATACACACACATATATATATAGACATTTCACTGGTTTTGCTTCTCCAGAAAACCCAGCCTAAGAAAGGGTAGAACTCCAAACTGTTTGTAATTACATTTCCATTCATGGAACCACTGGAGTCATGTCTGCTTTCCCCTCTTCTCCATGAGGGCAGGGACCGTATCAATGGATGCTACACTGTGGATGAATCTTGAAAATATTGTGCTAAGTGAAAGAAAGCCAGACACAAAAGGACAAATATTATATGAGTCCACGTCCATGAAATAATCCAGAACAGACAAGTGCATAGAGACGGGAAGTAAAATAGAGGCTACCAGGGGCTGGGGAGGGAGGGGGAAGAGGGAGTTATCACTTAATGGGTGCAGAGTTCTGCTTGGGTTGATGAAAAAGTTTTGGAGATAATGGTGAAGGTGCATAACATAGTGAACATAATTAGTGCCACTGAGTTGTACACTTAAAATGATTAATACGGAAAATTTCATTTTATATGTATTTTCTCACAATAAAAAGTTTTTAAATGGGTTTGGATGCTAAACTCCCTTCCAGCTGGAGACCAAGTAGTGATCCTGGCAGGGTAGCAAGAACAATTTGGCCAGGGCTTAGGCATGTGGAATTAGAGAGAGAGCCAAGTCTGCCCTTGAGTTGGCCATACTCCCTGGGGCTGTCAAAGAGGCAAGGAGGCTCCAGTGACCAAAAAGCCTAGAATAGCCCTTGTCAAAATGTGTGCGTTATAGGGGTACCTCTAGGTGTGGGTCTTAACCACATAGGATCTTTCTTCCCCATGGCCCTCAGAGAAGTTTGCCTGCATCTCTCTTAAGACACTTGCCTGTAGGCTGTTTTGTATTAATGATTTGTGTGGAATCTCCCCTAGAGACCTGTAAAGACACCTGCAGTCAGGAAACACTCATCTCTGTCTCTGGTAATGGGAGGCACCATACCCTGCATGCTTATGAGCGTTCATTAAATGTCTGCTGACTTGAGTTTTTTAAAAAAATAAGTGACTCCACCACTTGCTGGCTGTGTGATATTGGGCAAGTTTCTTAACCTCTCTGAGCTTCAGTTTTCTCATCTGTTAAATGAGAAGTAAAACTGTGCCTAATTCACAGGGTCATTTAGAGAATAAATAAAATTATGTACATAAAGTACTTAGCTC
The DNA here is from genome assembly GCF_030014295.1 of Loxodonta africana. Taxonomy (NCBI): domain Eukaryota; kingdom Metazoa; phylum Chordata; class Mammalia; order Proboscidea; family Elephantidae; genus Loxodonta; species Loxodonta africana. The sequence goes on from NC_087344.1 coordinate 55,356,309, forward strand.
TATGCCTGGCATAGATAAAGCTCTCAATAAATGTTAATAATTAATAGTATTTATTGCAGTAGGGATGGTAGCAGTAATAATGGTGATAATGGTGGTAATGATGGTCATTGTCATGGATTGAATTATGTCTCCCCAAAAATGTGTGTATCAACTTGGTTAGGCCATGATTCCCACTATGTTGTGGTTGTCCTCCATTTTGTGATTGTAATTTTACTTTGGGAGGATTAGGGTGGGTTTGTAACACCACCCTTACTCAGATCGCCTCCCGGATCCAAGGTAAAGGGAGTTGCCCTGAGGTATGGCCTGCACCACCTTTTATCTCTCAAGAGCTAAAAAGAAAGGGAAGCAAGCAGAGAGTTGGGGACCCCATACCACCAAGAAAGCAGCACCAGGAGCAAAGCGCATCCTATGGACACGGAGTCCCTGCACCTGAGAAGCTCCTTTACCAGGGGAAGATTGAGGACAAGGACCTTCCTCCAGAGCCAACAGAGAGAGAAAGCCTTCCCCTGGAGCCAGCACCCTGATTTTGGACTTGAAACCTACTAGACTGTGAGAAAATATATTTCTCTTTGTTAAAGCCATCCGCTTGTGGTATTTCTGTTATAGCAGTACTAGGTGACTAAGAATTTGGTACCGAGACAGTGGGGTGCTGCTCTAACAGATACCTAAAATGTGGAAGCAGTTTTGAAACTTTGAATGGATACAGGAGTCACAGCGGCAGACGACCAGCACAGCATAGAACCTGCTGCGGCAGAGAACCAACAGCAGCAGAACCAGGAGACCAGTGCAAAATGGTGCCGGAGCCGACCCACAGAGCTCAGAGCCCACCAAGGAGCAAGAGAGCTGAGTGCCTGTGTGCAGGAGGCTTCTTGGCGGAGTTGGGTGCCTCCAGGCACATCGGTGGAGCTACAGAGCTTTGGAAAACTTGCCCCAGCAGGGCAGATGCGGGTGTGAGGCCCAAGGAGCTAAGAGGCCAAGAAACCAGGAAGCAGAAGGTGAAGAGATAAGGAACACAAGAAGCCTAACTGCCTCAGTCTCAAAAGGTGCCGCCAGCACCTCTGGGGTTTCAAAGGGTGGAGCCATGGCCTCTGGTGTTTCTAAAGATGGAGTTGCCACTCGGATGAGGAAAATGTTGTGTCTAAAGCTGAGGGAGCAGAGTTGCTGTTCCAGTGGGCCTGGAAGGCAGAGCAGAAGCCCAGGGCTGAGGGGCCTCCACCCAGAATCTGGAGAGTGTGGCCAATACCTAGAGTCTGGAGGGCAGGGTCATTGTATAAATTGTCTCCGAGAACAGAGGATTATTTTCAAAGCCTTGAGGGCTAATATAATGTCTTCTGCTGACTTGCTTGGTGCCTATTTTGTCTTCTTTCTCTCCAGTTTCTCCCATTTGTAATGGAAATGTCTAGCTTGTGCCTGTTCGGCCTTTGTACCCTTGGAAGCAAATACCTTGTATTCTAGATTTCACAGATGAAGAGGAATTTTTGGACTTGGAGTTAAGACTTTTGCTATGATATGATGGGATGAATATGTTTTGCATGTTGCAAGGATGTGATTTTTGGGGGGCCAAAGGGTGGAATGTCATGGATTGAATTATGTTCCCCCCAAAATGTGTGTATCAACTTGGATAGGCCATGATTCCCGCTACTGTGTGGTTGTCCCCCATTTTGAGATTGTAATTTCATGTTGAGAGCATTAGGGTGGGATTGTAACACTACCCTTACTCAGATCACCTCCCTGATCCAAGGTAAAGGGAGATTCTCTGGGGTATGGCCTGCACCACCTTTTATCTCTGAAGAGAGTTGGGGACCTCACACCACCAAGAAAGCAGCACCAGGAGCAAAGCGCGTCCTTTGGACACAAGGTCCCTGCTCCTGAGAAGCTCCTCGACCAGGTCAAAGATTGAGGACTAGGACCTTCCTCCAGAACCGACAGAGAAAGCCTTCCCCTGGAGCCGACACGCTGAATTTGGACTTGTAACCTACTAGACTGTGAGAGAATAAATTTCTCTTTGTTAAAGCCATCCACTTGTGGTATTTCTGTTATGGCAGCACTAGATGACTAAGACAGTCATGATGATGGTTCTAATGATGATTGTACTGATGATGGTAGCTGGTGATGATGACTGCGTAGACGGCAGTGGTAATATGGTGCCAATGTTGGTAGTGATGGTGGTGATGGTAGTGGTTATGATGCTGACGGTGGTGGGGAAGACAGCAGTGATCATCATGGTGAAATTGGTAGTGATGGTGGTGATGGTGACCTGGTGATCTTGGTGGTAATGGTGGTAATGCGGGTGGAGGTGGTGGTGGTGGTGGAGGTAATGGTGGTGATGGTGGCAATGGTGATGGTAATGGTGGTAGTGATGATGAGAATAGTTCTGCCTAGGTAATCTCAGATGAGCCCAGAATCAGCTCCCCTACTGGCCTGTTGGGGCTACCCAATACTTGCCAAAGCAGGCACTTGGAACCCTGACAAGGCCTTTTGGCCTCAGTACTCTGTTGAGGCGGAAGCAGAAAGCACACACCCACACTCAATAAAAGGTTGGGATGTTTCACATGGCATGTTCTGCCAACAAGAGATGAGTGTAATAATTTTGAAAGGAAAATTTGTGCACTTGAGCTGCTGAACAGCCACTTAATCCAGTGCTCAGTAGGGAAGGTGAGACATGTGGGCAATGAGAAATATGTACCCATTACACGCAAGAGAGCAGCTGGTGGCTGTGTGGATCAGGGGCCAGATGCTCTTTGTCTGGAAAGGGGCTGCCTAAGGAAATAACACACAAACCTTTGTTGAGCACCTACTATGTGCAGGCTGGGCTCCATGAAGAGCATATATGAGCATGAAACTCAGTCTTTATATTTGAAAAGCTAAGTGGTGAGAAGGGAAGGCAAAATATATAGAATAATAACTCCAGCATCTGTCCGTTCATTCAACAAATGTCCACTAAACACCCAGCAGCATCAAGCTTGTGGTAGGTACTGGGTATACTAACACCAAGAAAGACTCTGTCGTTGGGGGCTCACCACCCAGTGGGGAGGACAGATGAGCACTTGCAGAATAGTGGACATCGTGCCACACAATGACCATCACTCATGGAGGGCTCACTATGTGCCAGGCACTGGACCAAGAGTTTTACTTGCAACATCTTATTAAGTTAATCTTGCCACAAGCCTGTGAAGTCAGTACCACTGTGATCCCCACCTTACAGTGGGGCAAACAGGGACCCAGAGAGGTTAAGTAACTTGCCTTAGGTCACAGAGCTCCTAAGTGGCGGAGCCAGGATTTGAATTTGGCCTTGGGGTTCTTAGGATCCCTGGTGGCGCAGTGGTTAAGCGTTCAGCTGCAAGAAGATCAGCAGTTGGAATTTCACTAGTCACTCCAGGGGAGAAAGATGTGGCAGTCTCCTTCTGTAAATTAGACTTACAGCCTTGGAAACCCTATGGGCCTGTTCTCTGTCTTATAGGGTCACTAGGAGTCAGAATCGACTTGAAGGCAATGGATTTGGGTTTGGGAGCTCTTAGGCACCCTGCTAAGCCCAATGGAGGCCCAGAAGAGAGAGCTCTCAACTCTGCCTGGAAAGTCAGGGAAGGTTCACAGAGGATATTCCTGAGCTGGGTCACGAAGGACAAGGATGAGTGTGCCAGGACTTAGGGCTTAGGGTAGAACAAAACCAAAAAAATGAACAAACAAGCAAATCCGTTGCCATCAAGTTGATTCCAGCTCTATAGGACCGAGTAGAACTGCCCCTGCAGGGTTTCCAAGGAGCAGCTGGAAGATTCAAACTGCCAGCATTTTGGTTAGCAGCCTGAGCTTTTAACCGCTGCACTACCAGGGCTCCTACGGCAGAACAAGGCAACCCGAAAGGAGTCACAGTGGGAGTAAGGGTGTGGAGGTGAGAAAGCACGCAGCATCCCAGGGGATAGTGAGAAGACCAAGGTTGCTGGGGTGGCAAGTTCTGCAGGTGAAGTTGTTGAGGCTGCTAAGTTAGGGGTGGGAGCCAGGTGCAGACTACTGGATGGAGCAGAACTGTCGGGAACCCAAAACAATGGCAGCTGAGCTCTGGGCTCCTGCTAGGCAGTTCATGAGCCAAATGTGACTCTTTGTCCCACCCTGCTTCCTCCTCCTACAGGCCACCTGGTCCTTAAGCACCAGGAGAATTCAGGCTTCCTGACTGCAACACCCTCCACAGTGGTAGGAGGGGACACAGGAAAAGACACCCAGGGGAGTATGGAGGGCAGAGGAGGGAAGGATTGTAGAGCTTTGGTCTCTGTGCACCTGGGCTCTAATCCAGGCTGCACGCACCCTGGTGAGAAAAATATGTTTTCTGCATGTTCTGCTGGGCCTTGCTGACACTGCATGCAAATGTATGCAAATTATGTGCAAACACAGTCTCTGGCTTCCAAGAGAAAAACCAAAAGCCTGGTACCAGGGGGAGCCACATAAGACTAGACCAAGCTGGCAGGCCCTGCTGGCCCTCAAAGCCCTGACTCAACCCTGCTGGCTACATGGCTAAAGTAGGGTGGGGAGAGGGCTGCTAGCAGGTGGGCCAAGGCTCCCAAATAATCTCCCACCCTCTGCTGCCCTCCTGAAACACAGACCACCAACCCCAGGGGCCTTGGGTGCTGTAAACATTGTTTTTCCAGAGATGGGGTTGTTCCCAAGCCCATCTTTGGCACAACTGTAAGAGGGACGTGGTCTGAAGGGACCACTCCCCAGCCCCTGAAGAAATGTTTCCGTCAGTGGTGGCTCCTCATGGCTCGCACACAGACTTCGCTCTTTGGTCTGTGTCCAAATAGCCTGCAATCACCTTGTCTTTTTTTGGATGACAAATTCCTGTTCCTTCCTCCTGGAGACTCAACTCAAGGGCCCTCTGTGAAGCACCTCTCCGGACTTCCTCAACTCCCCCCATCAGCATGGACCTGCAGCCCTCCTTGGATCTCCCATGGCCCCTGGATGCTGTCCAGCAGATCCTGGGCCATGCTGGGGGCAGGTTTCTGTGTAAGGATCTATCTCTCCCACAGAATGAAGAAACCCTGAGAACATACCATCTAGCAGTGGGGGATTGGAGAATGAATGAATGAGTGAATGAATGAATGTGAGTGATGGAGGAGCAAGGAAAGAATAAATTGAGCATCTGGGATCTTCAGGAAAATCCAGGAGGGTCTGAGAGCAGTGAGACTACAGAGAGTGGGGGCTGGGTGGGCCTGACCTCCTGCCCCCAGGTGTCCCTGAGGCCTGGCCCTGCCTTGGCTGACATCTTCTCCAGCTCCGGCTCCTCCTTCCGCCACCCCCAGCATCAGCCTAATCGGCTGTCAGCACAGGTCTTTGGGCCAGAAAGTGAGCTGTTCCTTGAAACTTCACAGCCCGTGATTAGATCTATGGCAGCTTCCTAAGCCGCTGAATGGTTCCCATGGCAACCCGGCTGGTACCCGACTGGCAGCGGGCCACCTGGAGGAGAGGGAGGAAGGAGGGGAGACAGGTGTGGGGCTGCTGCCTGAGGCAGGGCTGTGGAAGAGGGTGAAGGGAGATTCAGAGAGGATGGAGACATCACAAGAGCCGTGGGAAGAGGGCAAAGGGTAGGGGTCTTGGGGACATTAGGGAAGCTGGTGGGAGGCAGATGGCAGAGGTCAAAGGAAGCTGGAGAGTCTTGGGAAGTTGAGGGAGATTGGGAGACTGGAGGAGATGGGTGGAGTTTGGGAGATGGGGAGAAGGTGAGAATTGAGATAGGGAGATATAGGGGCCTGAGGCAGGGGGTGCCAACAGAGGAATATGAGTAGAAGGGAAAGATTAGCGAGATCTGAGGAAAGAGCCTAGCTGGGCTGGGGAAAGAAGCAGGAAGCCAGAGGCTCAGGTGCTGGGGAAATGAAGGCTGACATGGGCTTTAGCCCTGCCCGCCCCTGCCCACACCCTGAACAAGGAAGGAAGCAGATGGACATAGTCACTATCCACAATGGCACCAGCCCACTGACCCCAGCCCATCTCCAGGCTTGAGGCTTAGGGTTGGCACAGCAACTGAGGGAGCCCAGCAGCAGCTACAGAGGAATTTGGCAGAGGAGAGATCTTTTTGACCTTTGAAAGGCCAATGAGCCTCATCAAAAAATCCCCACATGGCTGAAGTGTCTGGTCTATGATGAGACCAAATAATGTGGAGTGTGGTGTCTGGGAAGAAGCTCTGCCACCACTCCCAGGTAAGCAGTGATGCTCCAAAGAAGTGCAGTGGCAGGAGTCCCTGGGTGGCACAAACGGTTAATTTGTTGACTACTAGCTAAAAGTTTGAAAGTTCACACCAACGCACAGATGCCTCAAAAGAAAGGCCTGGCAATTTGCTTCGGAAAGTTCACAGCCTTGAAAACCCTATGAAGCGCAGCTCTACCCTGATACGTATGGGGTCACCATGAGTCGGAATCGACCCGACAGCAACCAACAACAACAACATACACGTTAAGCTGTCAGAGTTCAGTTTGCTGACAAAATCCGGCACAGTGAAGTCAGAAATGCGACAGCACCTTCAGTGTGCAGGTTCAGCCTCAGATGCCTTCCCAGGAGAGCTGACAATCGAGGGCTGAGCTATAAGGCCTGGAATTGCCTTATTGGGATGAGGCAGCCAAGAAGAGACTGGGTATAAGGAATTCCAGCATTGTCCCAACCCTCTGCCTGGTCTTGGACTCACTTGCAGTAAAATGTTTTAAAATGTCTGGGTCAGATTGTGCACTGGATGGGAGTCCTTCACACACAAGCAACAGGAACCCAACTCGAAGTAGCTTAAACAATGGTGAGATGGACTTGTTTATGCAGTGGACAATCCAATGGTTTCAGGCATGGGTCCAGGCACTCCAAACATGTCCTCAGAGTTTCCTCTGCCCGCCCCTTCACTTTCCCCTTTGTTGCTTTATTCTTAGGGAAGCGCTTGGCCACTCGCAACCCCAGGCTTGCATCCTACCCCAGTAGAAAGAGGGAACTCTTTTCCTAGTGGAGCCAGCAGAAGTCCCAGGGCTGATGTTCACTGGGCAGGACTGGGTCACATACCCAACCCCAAGTAACAGCAGTGACAACAGGCCCTCCAGCAACAGGAGTCACTTTCCAGGGACTGCTCTGAGCACTCTGTATGTATTAACTCATTTGATCCACAAGAAGTTTGGGATTTTTATTATTTCCATTTCACAGATGAGGAGACTGAAGCACAGAAAGTCTGCATAACTTGTTCAAGGTTACACAGCTAATGAGTGGCAGAGCTGGAACCCCAATGCAGGCAGCTTGGCTTCAGGGTCCATGTTCTTAAATGCCTTTCAAACTTTAGTGTTTGAGGGCTCATGGAAACAGATTCCTGGTCCTCAGCCTCAGAGATTACGATTCAACAGGTTTGGGGTACAGCCCAGGAATTTGATGTTGCTATCTGCAGACTCGACGGCACTGGAACTGGGTATCTGTAGACCACGCTTTGAGTAACACCGAATTACCCCGGAGTGCGTCTCATGAGCCGCTTGGTTCAGCTGCTTGAACCAACTATGGTACTCTGCTTTTTCACAACTGAGCCCCATGGTCAACTCAGGTATAGGGGAAGATGAGGGGACAAAATGGACTGAAAATGAGGGAAGGTGTTCATAAAGGAAGAAAACAGGTCCTCTTAGCACGGGAAAGGATACTTGAGCAACTTAATTACCCTCCCTGTGACTCAGTTTCTTCACCTGTAATTTGGGGATAATAATAGTACCTTCCTCATAGGATTGTCAAGAGGACAAAATTAGTTGATAGCTGTAAAGCACTTAAAATCATGCCTGGAACATAGTGTTGTTGTTAGTTGCCATCAAGTTGGCTCTTACTCATGGCAACCTTACATATGACAGAAGGAAACATCACCCAGCCCTGTGCCATCTTTATGATCATTGATATGTTTGAGCTCATTGCTGTGACTATCATGTCAATCCATCTCAGTGACTATTTCCCTCATTTTCACTGACCCTCTACTTTACCAAACATGATGTCCTTTTCTAGTGATTGGTCTTTCCTAATGAATGTGTCCAAACTAAGCAAGATGAAGTCTCATCTTATGGATAACAATAGAATTTATGGAACATAGTGAACTCCCAATAAAAATTAGGCACACACTTAACGTACATTAGCACAGACACACACACATATGCTGATACTTGTGGACGCAAACAAGAACACAAAGGCACCCAGTCACACACATGTGAGAATGCAAACATATGCAGAAAACACACACATAATTTTAAGTGCATGGGCATGTACTAAAGCTCGAATGCACGTAAAGGACACACATGAAAACACACAAACAGACACGTCCACAAAGACCTTTGCACACACAGTAAGTGGGTCCCTGAGTTTGTTCTGATAGATCCTCTGTGAGTTCTCTGCTGCTATCTGTTCCCCCAAAGAAGTGCTCCTTGATAGTCTCAGAGGGAGGAGACGGGTCTGAGGCAGGACAACATCATAAAGCCACACCTTTGAATCAAACATTTAGGTTTGTGATTCGTCTCCACAGCTTCTGGGCTATAGAAAGTGCCCACTGAAGGTTGGCTATGATGATTTTTTTTTTTTTTTTTTTTTTTTATCATTCTCATCTCTAGTCTCTGAAGTGGTCTCCAGATGTGGGGAGCAATCAGTGCATGTTTGGACAAATAGCTGGGCTTGGGTCAACCCTCGAGGCAGCTGTAGAGCCAGGTTTTCCTGCCTGCCACCACCCCAGTGGAGGCAGCAACAGTGCTGAGTGACTGCTACCCTGCCAGGCTGTGGATGCCCAGCAGGCCCTAGAGCTGTTGACAGCTTTCCCCAAGCACTCAGAGCCTCTCCCCACAGCTATGAGTGGCGGAGTGGTGTTTAGAAATGGCAGCAATATGTAATTTTTGTTCAGTGATTTGTGTAAACTTATCAGATCCATATTGGGTGTGGGCAGACATGGCTTGCATTGCAGAATGTCCATCCCAATGGGCTGGCAACAGGGAGCCTGACTGGGCAGGTCTGCCCGTGGTCATCATTGACAGCTCCAATTCAAGGACAAGAGGAAGTTAAGGCCAAGATGACATCCAGGACAACTCTCCAAAGCCCTCCTAAAGCCAGGCCCCAGCTCCTTCAGATGGCTCCCATCGCCTCCTTCCACCCTTTCCAGCGGTAGAGCTAAGTGGTAAAGAATTCTGGTTTGGGGGCCCAGATTCAAATCCTGGCTCCACTATCCTGTCCCCACATGACCTTGGCTTCTCAGTTTTCCCCCTTTGTAAAACAGAGTGAATAAAAGGGCCTGCCTGGTAGGTGGTTGGAGAACTCAGAGAATATACATATGCATTAATATATAACGTGCTCAATAAGCAGTAATTAGGACTTTTCACCAATCCTGGCTCTTCAGCAGGTACTGCCCTCTCTTCACTGTTTTTTCCTAGAAATGACCACAGGGTATTGGCTCCAAAACATCATCAGCCATTGGCACCTGCAAGCACCACTTGGCAAACACCCTCAGGAAACAACACCAGCAGTGTATGTACTATGAGATCTGTGACTCACTTTCATGAGCACATTGAGAACTAAACTGTAAGATCTGCAAGGACAGGGTATGTGTCTTGTCTGTAGTCATAGTCTCAGCTCCTAGAACAATGCCAGGACATAGTAGGGGCAATGGTTGATTTTATGTGTCAACGTGGCTAGACTATGGTACCCAGTTGGTCGGTCAAACAGTCTAGATGTTGCTATACGGATACTTATATGTGATTAACATTTAAGTCAGTTGACCTTAAGTAATGCAGATTACCCTCCATAATGTGGGTGGGCCCTATCCAATCAGTTGAAGGCCTTAAGAGGAAAAACTGAAGTTTCTTGAGAAAGGGTTCTGCCTCAAGACTATAAATAGACATCCTGCCAGAATTTCCCGTTTTTACAGATTTTGGACTTGCCAAATTATAAAATCACATAAGCCAACTCCTTAAAATAAATGCTCTCTCTCTCTCTCTCTTTATGTATACACACACACACACACACACACATATACACACAGATACACATACACACAGAATCAATAATATATTATTGGCTATTATTGGTTCCGTTTCTCTGGAAAACCCTATGACAATAGGCATTTAATAAATATTTGTTGACTAAATGGATATATTTACCTACTCTTTCATTCTGCAAACATTATTAAACATCTACTAGATTTCAAATACCATGAGCACAGAGGTAGATCAAGGTCAGCCTATGGGGAAGAGTGAGCACAGAGGCAAAGATAAGGTGAAAGGCGGTGGTTCCTCCAAGAGGCCTGTCCTGCCCACACAGCCCCAGTCCTGGCTTTGATGCTGAGAAGTTACTTGTAGTCTCTACTCAGAAGCAGGAGCACTTGAAAGTACCCCTCCCATGTTATTTATTCGTTCAAAAAATATTTGTTACCCAGCTGTCTTAGGTTGGATTCTCTAGAGAAGCAAAACCAATGAAGCATGTATATACAGAGAGATTTATCTCAAGGCAGTCGCTCATACAGCTGTGGTGGCTGGCAAGTCCCAAATCTATAGATCAGGCTGAGGCTTCTCCTGACTCATGTGGTTGCAGGAGCTGAGGAACCTAAAACCAGCAGGTCAAACAGCAGGATGCTTGTTCATGGGGCTGTGCAAACTGGTAAATCCAGAACTGGCAGGTCAGACGATGATGAGCTGGATGCAGAGAAAGGCATTAGCCAGATCAATAGCTGCCTACCAGGTACCAGGAGATGTATCAATTTCCTCAATCAATGAAATGACATCTGGAACAGCAGCTGCAATTAGAGTCAACACCTGGTTAAGTTTACGATAATCCACTGTCATTCTCCATGATGCATCTGTTTTTTTGCACAGGCTGAACAGGCAAGCTGAATGGAGATGCGATGGGAATCATCATCCCTGCTTCCTTCAAATCCTTGGTGGTGGCACTAATCTCTACAATGCCTCCAGGAATGCCGTATTGATTTTGGTTTACTATTTCCCTAGGTAGGGGCAGTTCTAATGGCTTCCACTTGGCTTTTCCTACCATAACAGAGCTTACCGCACATGTCAGGGATCCCATGTGGGAGTTCTGCCAGTTACCGAGTATGTATATTCCATAATGCATTCTGGAACTGGGGAAATCACTATAGGATGGGCTCAGGGACCCACTGGACCCACTGGGAGACAAACCTGTGCTAAGACTCCATCAATAACCTGACCTCCACATGCCCCCACTCTGCCTAGTGGGCCACAGTGACACTCTGGGTCTCCTGGAATTAGTGTCAATTCTGAGCCAGTGTCCAGTAATCCCCCCAAAATCTGATTATTTCCTTTTCCCCAATGAACAGTCACTCTCATAAAAGGCTATAAATCCCTTTGGGGAAACTGAAAGATTGACAGTATAAAATTTTTGGCAGTGCAGTGGGGTGCTTCCTCAAGGGCACCCAGCCTCCCCTTCATTCAAGGGGTTATGGGTCTGTAAACCGGCTCAAGTCTGGGAACTGATTGATGGGTCCTGACTCTATTATGGCGGTTCAAGTTAGGCTGCAGTTCATTTGACCTAGAATTCTTTCACTTGTACAGATCAAGTAAATATTTAGAAGTGCCTTAGTCATCTAGGGCTGCTATAAGAGAAAAACCACAACTGGATAACTTTAACAAAGAAAGAGTGTTTTTTTTCTTACAGTCTAGTAGGTTACGCAAGTCCAAATTCAGGGCATCAACTCCAGAGGAAGGGTTTGTCTCTCTGTTGGCTCTGGAGGAAGGTCCTTGTCATCCATCTTTCCTTGGTCTGGGAGCATCTCAGTGCGGGAACCTTAGGTCCAAAGGATGTGCTCTGCTTCTGGCACTGCTTTCTTGGTGGTATGAGGTCCCCAACTCTGCTTGCTTCCCTTTCCTTTTATCTCTTCTAAGATAAAAGGTGGTGCAGGCCACACCCAGGGAAACTCCCTTTATATTAGCTCATGGATGTGACCTGGTAAGGGTGTTACAATCCCACTCTAATCCTCTCTAACATAAAATTACAGTCACAAAATAGAGGACAACTACAGAATACTGGGAATCATGGCCTAACCAAGTCGATACACATATTTTGGGCAGGACATAATTCAATCCATGATGAGTAGAATTCCCATCTATTTCACTCCTAGGAACACCATGACTAAGTAGCCAAAGCCATAAGTCCATACAAGGCAGACTAGTCTAATTACCGCTTTGACTCTGCTGTTCATTATGGTAACCACACCCACCTTGTCTTTGTCAATTAAGTCCCACCACTTGACCCCTACCACCACCGAGCCCAATCAGCGCCACTGTAGTTAGGTATCTTAATTCAGTTAGGGCACTTCCCGCTGTAAAATCTGACTTACATAAAATAGCAATCACGGACGTCTTCAAGGATGCTGGGGTTCCCTTCACAAATTTGTTCCTCGCCGTTTTGGTAAAAGATGTGTCCTCTGGGCACTTCGTGGGTGGGTCTGTGGGTCTAACCTAATAAATTTGCTCTAGTATGCCAATTTCCCTAAGCCTTTGAATACCTTCTCTTTCAGTATACCAAGGCAGGTCTGGCATTTCAACTCGATTTAGTGTAGGCAAGCACTGAATACATGCTTCAGTGAGCCAACCAAATAAACTATTAGATCCTGTCCTAATCTCTCAAGCTGAAACACTAAATGAAGAATCTGTGCTTAGTGGGCCCATATCAATAAACTCAGACTGATCCAACTTTATGTTCCTTGCAACATTATCCCACATCCTTAATAGCCATTTCCACACTTATTCCCCAGATTTCTGTTTGTAAATATTAGAAAAGTCAAGCAGTTCTTTCAGAGTGTAGTGTACCTCCTCCAGGGTCACACATTGTACTTGACTTTTGGGGGCTTGTTGGAACTTAAGTCTAGTTACAGGTCTAGAAGCAAAATTGGCTGGTGGGGGTGAGTCCTGGCAACATTCATCAATGTCTTTTAAAGCATCTGCCTCAGGTGCCACCCCAGGAGACATCTCAAAGATCCTTCAGCCACAGCTGGGTTAATCCCATCTAATGGGGGTGGAAGGGATAATGGTCTTACTGGGTAGGGTGGTTTAGTAGAAAATATGGAGTAATCTCTTCAGACAGGAGGGGAGGTACTGTTGGCAGGAGTGATTCAGCAGAATTTAGGGGCCCAGTGTCCCCAGATTCCTGATTATCTGCACATATGTCCCCATCCCATGTTTCAGGATCCCATTTCTTCCCAATCAATGCCCTCATTTTAACTTCAGACACCATTCAATGTTGGGAACTCAACTGATGTTGTAATTCAGCCACACTTTCAATAAGACTCTGGGTTTGATTTTTTGCAATGTCAGCTCTGTTACTACAGGAAATAAGGTTTTCTTTCAGGACATGAGTGGCCACTTTCAGGTCTTTTATATTGCACTTCAGCTGTGACTTTGAAGGCCTGAGCTCATCTCTTTCTTTCACCACTTTGTCTACCAAAAGTAGGGCCAACCAATCAGCTTCCTTATACTTCTCATTCTGATAAAATTGTAGAAAAGTATCAAATACACAATCACCTGGAGCCTTGTTTCTTACAAATATTTGATCTGTTGGTGGTGACATTTTGAGTTTTTCTATTGCCACCACACACCACGGACTAGCAGTGCCCTCTTTGCTACTGGAGGCAGAGTCATCAGTGCATTTAAGACTAGCCAGACTTGACAGCCAATCTAAAAAACTCATCCTTACAACTTTTTTTTTTCTCTAGAACCACTCTCAGTACCATACATCTTAGGCTAGGTCTCTAGAGAAGCAAAACCAGTGAAGTGTATAGAGAGAGACAGAGAGAGACTTATCTCAAAGAAATAGCTCATGCAGTTGTGAAGACTGGCGAGTTCCAAATCTGTGGGTCAAGCATCAGGCTGGAGGCTTCTCCTGACTCACATGGTTGCAGGGGCTGACAAACCCAAAATCAGCAGGTCAGACAGTAGGCTGCTGGCCCACAGGGCTGCAGAAGCTGATGTATCCCGGAATAGACACGTCAGATGACGACAAGCTACATACACGATTCAGAGTGAGAGAGAGCTTTGCTGGAGCATCAATATATATTGGATGCAGGCCACACCTTCAAAGAAACTCCTTTACATCAGATACTTGAATAAGGGTATGACTTGAGGAAGGGTGTGACTTGAGTAAGGGTATGACTTGAGCAATTGTCATTAATCAAATTACATCCCCAAAAAATACATGTCAACTTGGCTAGGCCATGATTCCCACTATTGTGTGATTATCATCCATTTAGTGATCTATTGCAAATCCTGTGGTTAATGAGACAGCATTAGGTCATATTAATGAGGATTAGGCTATGATTGTTATACTATACTAATGAGGTAAGACTAGGGTGGACTGTATCTTGAGTCACTGCCCTTCACTTCCCTATAAGAGATAAAAGCAGAGAGAACTGAGCAGAGAGAGAGTGACTTCCCACCACGAAGAAAGAAGAGCCGGGAACAGAGAACACCCTTTGGATCCAGGGTCCTGTGCTGAGAAACTCCTAGACCCACGGGAAGATCGATGACAAGGACCTTCCCCCAGAGTCAACAAAAACAGAAATCCTTCCCCTGGAGCTAGCACCCTGAATTCAGGCTTCTAGCCTCCTAGATCCACCATCAACACCCATGGAAGCAGCAGTCAAGAAGTCAAAAGATGCAATGCACTGGGCAACTCTGCTGCAAAAGACCTCTTTAAAGTGTTGAAATGCAAAGATGTCGCTTTGAAGACAAAGGTGTACCTGACCCAACCCCTGGTGTTTTCAATCACCTCGTATGCATGTGAAGCTAGACAATTAATAAAGAAGATTGAAGAATTGGCACCTTTGAATTGTGGTGTTGGTGAAGAATATTGAATGTACCACAGACTGCCAAAAGAACAAACAAATCTATTTTGGAGGAAGTACAACCAGAATGCTCCTCAGAACCAAGGATGGCAAGACCACATCTCACATACTTTGGACATGTTATCGGGAGGAATCAGTCCCTGGAGAAGGACATAATGCTTGGTAAAGTAGAGGGGGTCAGCAAAAAAGAGGAAGACCCTCAATGAGATGAATTGACACTGTGGCTATAACAATGGGTTCAAGCATAGCAAAGATTGTGAGGATGGCACTAGACCAGGCAGTGTTTTGTTCTGTGGTACATGAGGTCACTATGAGTCAGAACAAACATGACAGCACCTAACAACAACAACAGCCTCCTAGACTGTGAGAGAATAAATTTCTCTTTGTAAAAGCCATCCACTTGTGGTATTTCTGTTATAGCAGCACTACATAACTAAGACAGTAAGGGTGTGACTTGAGTCACACCTTCTAGTAAGAGTGTGACTCAAGATACACCCCACACTAATTCTGCTCATAGAGATTTAGGGTTTACAAAACACTAAATGGAGGATAATTACATAACATCACAAAATGGAGAATAATTACATAATCCTGGCAATCATGGCCCAGCCAAGTTGATACATATCATTAACCATCACACCAGCCCTGAATCCAATGATGATGCCAGAGACCCCAACTGGGTGCTCTATCCTTTAAAAACTTTTGAGAACTGCCAATTCAGATCATTTTATCCACTGCTCTGTACCCTAGAGTTAGCATAATCTGGGTTAATAAGTACATAATCCAGGTGTTTTGCTCATGTGTCCCCTCTGATCCTTATCTTTCTCTAAAATTGACGTGAGGTAGCTAAGAAGCCTCCTCCTGAAGAGCCAGGCTTCACTTACTTCAGGATCTTCATACTATCCCTGCTTAAACCCTAGTTAGCTTTCAGAAGGCACTTTGGTTGTACATGCAAATTAACCTCCTATTCTTGACAGCTGTCACTAAGATAGTTATTAATAACCACGTACAATCTGGCCACATCCACGGATGGATGGATGGATGAGTAATGGATGGGTGAATGGATGGATAGGTAAATAGGTGGATGGATGAATGGATATATTTAACTATGTATGTATACATGTGTGTATGGATGAATGGATGGATGGATGGAGGATGGATGGTTAAATGGATAAATGGTCAAACTCTTGACTCCTTGATCTTCTCTCCCCTTTCAGTGAGTCCACCCCTCTGTGCATGAAAACCTGTACACAGCTGCCTCTATGGTTCCACACAAGCCACTTACCCAGAGCCCCAGAAGAGCAAATCTCTAACTTTCCCCCATTAGTAGCGTCCTCCACTCAGCAATTACATCTAGTGAAATAAGTGAGGTAACATGGATAAACACTCATTCACTGGCTCATTCATTCATCCATTTATTCCTTCAACTAAAATTTATCAAGCATCTATGTTATGCCAGGCAACTCTTTTAGGTACTGAGGATATAGTGATAAATCAGCCTCTTGTTAGCATCAGGAATCTCACCAGGGTCAGCAGGAGAAACAAACAACCTGCATTCCCCCCACATTCTCACATACACGTGCTTGGACTTACACATTTATATTAAATGCCCAACCTCTCTTCCCTTCCCCCATGCATCTTAGACTTTCCCTAGCCCAACCCAGCCCCAACAAGTGTACCTCGCTCAGGGTCATTTGTACTCCCCTTAGGTGGGTAGCTCTTCCAGATCTAGATTAAGTATATCCATTGACCACCTGGCACACAATTGCTACACCATTAGCCACATGTGCAGTATTTGGTTTGCTAGGCAGCTTTTCTTCATGTTAATAAACCTAATGCCAAGGGTGTGCCAACTATAATATACTTCTTTGATTAAAACCCAGCAAAGAATCAGAAACTTACTTTCTGTTTCATCCTGCTGATACCAAATTACATTCAACTGCTCTATACCTTTTTACTTTCTAGTTTAGGCTTGTTTCTCTTGGCTTAGATCTACTTATGTAAAAAAGAAAAAAACACTATTGGGAACCAAATTGACTTCTGCTTCAGAACCAAGACAGAATAGATACACTTCTCCCTATTCTTGCACTAAGTACAGCTAAAAATTCTACACATTATATGTAAAAGAAACTTAAGTAGATTCTGAAAGTTGGAAAGAAGAAAGCAGGCTACTAGGGATCTCAGGACCTGAAGAACAACACAGCAGTGAGTTCCTTGAGTTTTCTTTTTGTCTCATACATACCAGACTGGATGCTGAAGAAGCCAGCAACACCAGCAGGAGCAGACAAAAAGCCCCAAGAAAGTCTTCCACTCCCTAGCCAAAGGACCAGGAAAGAGGCAACTTAGTAAGACACAGAATTTCTAGACAGTAACTACCCTACTCCAGCCAAATACCACAGAAAAACATGTATCCCCACTCCCAAACCCATCAGCAAGGGTTGAATGGGGAGCCTAGAGCCTGGAGTGTCTAAGGAGAACTAATAAGGAACATGGATTTTCACACCCACTTGGCAATAATGAAGCGACACTCTCCTTCCCAGTTGGCACAAAGCCAAAAACCAAACCTGTTGCCGCTGAGTTGATTCCTGCTCATAGCAACACTATAGGACAGAGTACAACTTCTCCCACAGGGTTTCCAAGGAGGGGCTGGTGGATTCGAACTTTTGGTTAGCAGCTAAGCTCTTAACCACTGCATCACCAGGGCTTCACTGGCACAATGTCAGAAAATTTAAATAAGATCTAGAATCTCATAAAATAATACCGAAGTATCTAGGACACAATTGAAAACCACTCATACCAAAAACTAGGAAAATCTCAACTTGAATGAGAAAAGACCACCATTAGACACCAACACCAAGAAGACATAAATGTTGGAATTATCTGACAAAGATTTTAAAGTAACCATCATAAAAATGCTTCAACAAGCAATTATGAACACACTTGAAGAAAAAAAATCCATAAGTCACAGGAAAGAAATAGAAGATGTAAAGAAGACCCAAATGGAAATTTTAGAAACGGAAAATATAATAGCTAAATTAAAAAAAAAAAAAATAGATAGCTCAACAGCAAAATGGAGAATGCAGAAGAAAAAATCAGTTAATTTGAAAATAGAACAATAGAAATTACCCAATATGGACAATAGAGAAAAGATAGATTAAAAAAAAAAAAACAGTCTCAGGAACCTGTGGGACTATAACAAAAGATCTAAAATTCACGTCATCAGAGTCCCAGGAGGAGAGGAGAAAGATGATGGAGCAAAATAAGTGTTCAAAAAAATAATGATTGAATTGTTTCCAATTTTGACAAAAGATATAAACCTACAGATTCAAGAATATGAGTGAACTTCAAACAGGATAAACCTAAAGAAATCCACACTAAGATGCATCACAATCAAACTTCAGAAAACTAAAGTCGATGAAAATGTATTCAAAGTGGTGACAGATAAATGATACCTTACAAGGGAAAAACAATTTAGATGACATTATATTTCTTATCAGAAAACATGGAGGTCAGAAGAAAGTGGTACAATATTTTTCAAATACTGAAAGAAAAGAACTGTCTACCACAAATTCTATATCTGGTGAAACTATCAGGACATCCTCAGATAAACGAAAACTAAGAGAATTTGTCACCAACAGATCTACCTTAAAAGAATGACTAAAGTAAGTTCTTGAAACAGTAAGGAAACTAAGGAATATTGGAACATCAGGAAGGAAGAACAACAGGAAGAGAAAAAATGTGGTAAATATAAGACTTTCCTTCTTCTCTTGAGTTTTTAAATTGTATTTGGTAATTGCAGCAGAAAGTACAACACTGTTTGATGTGATCCTCAATGTATGTGGAGAAAACATTTAAGATAATTATATTTAAAACCAAGGAGGGTAAAGGAACTTAAAAGGAGGAAAGGCTTCTAACTTGACTCAAACTAGTGAAATGTCAACACCAGTAGACATAAGTTATGTATGTATAATACCTACAGCAACCACTAAAAGATCTATAGAAAGATATACACTCCAAAACACTTTAGATAAATCAAAATGAAATTCTAAAAAATGCTCATGTAACCTAGAGGAAGGCAAGAAAAAGAAAACAGAAATGAAAAACAGGGGGCGGGGAACAGAAAACAAAAAATAAAATGGCAGACTTAAGCCCTAACATATCAATAATTACATTAAATGTAAATGGTCTAAATACATGAATTAAAAGACTTAGATTGGCAGAGTGGATTAAACGCCATGATCCACATGGTCCCCGGACCCTTTGTTAGCCCAAGACTGCAACCATTGCTGAAGTCAACTCTTCAGACAGGGCTTGGACTGGACTATAAGACAGAAAATGATACTGGTGAGGAGTAAGCTTCTTGACTCAAGTAGATACATGAGACTATGTGGGCATCTCCTGTCTGGAGGCAAGATGAGCAGGAAGAGGGGGACAGCAGCTGCTTGAATGGACACAAGGAATACAGGGAGGAGAGGAAGAATGTGCTGTCTCGTTAGGGGGGAGAGCAGCTAGGAGTACATAGCAAGATGTGTATAACTTTTTATATGAGAGACTGACTTGTAAATTTCCACTTAAAGCACAATAAATGAATAAATAAATAAAATAAAAAGCATGACCCAACTATACACTATCTACAAGAAATTCACTTCAAATATAGTGATACAGGTAGGTTGGAAGAAAGGAAACAGAAAAAGATATACCATGCAAACATTAATCAAAAGAAAGCAGAAGTGACAGTATTAATATCAATAAAGTAACATAGAAGCTTTATTTGTAACAGCCAAAAACTGAAACAACCAAAATGGCTTTTGGTTAAATTCACTGTGGTACATACATACCATGAAATACTACTTAGCGATAATAATAATAGTAATAATAACTATTGATAACCACAACTTTGATGGACCTCAAGGGCATTAAGCAGAGTTTAAAAAAAAAAAAAAAAAAAGCCAATTTCAAAAGGTCACTGTCATGGATTGAATTATGTCCCCCAAGAAATGTGTGTATTAACTTGGTTAGGCCGTGATTCCCAGTATTCTGTGGTTGTCCTCCATTTTGTGATTGTAATTGTATGTTAAAGAGAATTAGGGTGGGATTGTAACACCCTTACCAGGTCTCATCCCTCATCCAATATAAAGGGAGTTTCCCTGCGGTGTGGCCTGCACCACCTTTTATCTCTCAAGAGATAAAAAGGAAAGAGTAGTAAGCAGAGAGGTGGGGACCTCATACCACTAAGAAAGCAGCACGGGGAGCAGAGCACATCCTTTGGATCTGAGGTTCCTGTGCTGAGATGCTCCCAGACCAAGGGAAGACTGATGACAAGGACCTTCCTCCAGAGCCGACAGAGAGAGAAAACCTTCCCCTGGAGCCGGTGCCCTGAATTCGGACTTCTAGCCTACTGGACTGTGAGAATAAACTTCTCTATGTTAAAGCCATCCACTTGTGGTATTTCTGTCATAGCAGCACTAGACGACTGAGACAGTCACACATGATTCCCTCTTTTGAGCCTCATCAAAACCCCCTCCCCCAAAAAAAGGCAGCATAGGAATTTTTATTCCAACTTCAGAGTTGACAATGATTCCTTTCCAGAAGGAGAATTGACAAGGATGAAAAGGGGACTAGAAATGTCATGGAGGAGGGGGTGGAATTTCTCTGGACTAGATTCTTTGGACTGGACCCTCTGGTAGGAAGACACTTACTAGGCTCTGTGTACCTGGAGTGACAATGATGTGTCTCCAAAGGGAACAAGCTTGTGAGAGTCCAAGGCACTGACTTTTGAGCCTGCCAGGCTTTAGTCCAGTTTCCTAATATCTTTGCATATGTTTCATTTTGTGTTCCTAGATTTTGAGTAAAACTCTCAGTGAAAATGCCAGTGTTTCTCTGCTGGACTTAGCGGGCAGCCTCAGTGAGGCTCTGTGGGTTTAGGGAATGCTCTTTCACTCCCTGGCACATGCTCCAGCTCCCACTTCTCCTGGCTTTGATCATGAAACCCTCCCTGGCTCCTTTAACATAGTGGCATGCGGTGAGCACAAGGAGGGAGGATAGTCTACTTATGCTCATCTCCTTTCTTTTCTCCTTTCCACAGGGCAGAATAATTTCTTCACCCAGGAGCAGAATCCCCCATGAAAAGGACTTCTCTAGGATCCAAGATGAAAAGCTAGTCAAAAATTGCTCTTGCTTAGGGATCAAGAACTCTGGGTTCAAGTCCTGGCTCTGCCACTCAGTTGCAATGTGACGTGGACATTTTCCTTCTCAGACCCTCAACTTCCCAATCCGAGAGCGAGTGGTTTGGACTCTATACTTTCTAAGGGCCCTCCCTCCTGCATCCTGTGCTCCTGCACCTTCCATCTTCCTCCTCCCTCCTCTCCTACTCTCCCTGGCCCTCTCTGGACCCTCTCTAGTTTTGTCCTCCCAAGGCACAGCCTCAGGCTTGCTCACTACTCCCATGAGCTCTGCTCAGTCTGCCTGAGGCTCCCAGGGTCCCAGAGGCACAGACCCTAGTCCAGTTCTGAGCATCTTTTTGCTAGTAACAGCCCCACTCATTGGTAGGTGGCCTCCTGATGCCCATACTGTCCCTAACCCTCCTACTCAGGGTCAGCAGTGCCTAGAGGAAAACCCCTCAGCCCTATCTGAGCTGCCTGCAAATACTGGCCAGAGTTAGGGTTTAAAAATACGAGTGCCCAAGTACTCTCTGTGCCAACTGCCCACACAGCCTACAGGCTGAGCTGCCCACTTCCCAGATGCCATGTGGCTCTGTGGGTGGCACAAAGGGAATGGGGAGGGGATCCAGAGAGGCCTGGGGGTGGCTAGTGAGGGGGACGGACATTCCTCAGAACCGAGTCCACAGAACAGAGCTGTTTACACCATCTGGCCATACCCACGTTTCTGGTCTCTGGAGAGAATCAGGCCAGTTCTGTTCAGACTCACGGTGTCACAGGCTCTGGAGTCTGACAAGCCTGGGATCCAATCTTGGCTTGGCCACTTAATGGCTGTGTGAGTTTGCGAAGGCTACTTCACCTCTCTGAGCCTCAGCTGCCCCATCTGTAAAGTAGGACTGATAAAAGCACATACCTCATAGAGATCCTGCAGGAATTAAATGAGGTAATACATGCCAAAGGATTTAGAGCCTGTCCCAGCGTAAGTGCCAATTAATGGTAGCTGTCTTTGTTGTTATTGTTATTATTATGGGGTGTGGCTGGTCTTTGCCAAGACTTGATCAGAGAGCAAAGGAGAGAAGAGGGAGTGAGCCATCCTGCCTCCAGTCTACTGCACCCCGAAAGCCCAGGCACAGCTGGCACCAATGAACCTGATGATGAGGCTCATTCTCCCTGTTTGACAAATGGGCAAATCGGGGCACAGAGAGTGAACGTGCCCTGCTCAAGAAAGCTGGCAGCAGAAGAAGAGCTAGAACCTAGAAATCTGGACCTCCCTCTCCGAGGTGAGAAAAATGTACCAAAACTAAACCAGCTGCCACCAAGTCAATTCCAGCTCATGGCAACCCCATGCATGTCAGAGTAGAACTGTGCTCCACAGGGTTTTCAATGCCTGATTTTTCGGAAGTAGATGACTAGGTTTTTATTCCCAGGGGTCTCTGGGCAGACTCAAACCACCAGCATTTTTGTTAGCAGCTGAGTGTATTAATCGTTTGCACTACTGGGAGACTCCAAGAAAAAACATAGCCCCCCTGAAACTGGGAAGGCTCCTAGAGATTACCCAGGCCACTTCTCTGATTACCCAGTTTCCCTTCTGGAAAACTGAGGCCCAGAGAGGGGGAAGGATTTGTCCAACTCATAAGAGTATCAGGACCCCAGCCAGGATTCCTGACTCCCCAGCCAGTGCTCTCTTATTTCATGCTGGGCAGCATCCTTTCCACTCCTGCCCCAGCCCCGGCTGCAGCTCTCAGACCCAAGATGGGCAGCTGAACAACTTGAGAGCAGGAGGCAGGCCCTGCTCCAGGGGCTTCTGCTGGGGGCAGGGAGCAGGAGGCTGGGGGACTGCTCTGTTCCCTCTACTCCACTGGGGCCCACCACATCCTTACATAACCCACTCCTGATTACATAACCTGCTGCTTCTTCCTTCCAGAGTGGGAGCCCGGGGAGCAGAGTCAAGAGTGGGGGAGAGGCCGTCAGTTGCCTCTGTATGAAAATAGGGTCATTACCAGCACTCAAGCTCCAGCGCCTGCTAATGGCCTTCCCACCACAGTCTGGGGCCTGCCTGCCTGCCCCTGCCCCAGGTAGGCCTGAAGCCCCATGCCAGGGCAGGGCACAGAGGGGGGTCTCTGAGTGGGGTGTGGTCCACCTGAGGCTGGATTCTTCTCCTCCAGCATTGGGGCAGAGACCAGCCCCCAGACACCAAAGCCCCAGACACCAAAGCCCCAGACAAGCCCATAGGCTTTAACAGATCCCTGGAGGGAGACGTGGGGCAGGCACGTTTTGGGGGCGATGGGCTGCAGAACCTCAGATCTTAGTTTCAGTTGGACTATCCTGAGGTCTTAGTTTCCTTATCTGGAGAAGGGGTCTAAAATGACTCACTTCACTGGTTGCTGTGAGTAGTCAAGGCAATCCTGACTGGCAGATGCCTAGCACAGTGCCTGGCACAAAGTAAGTGCTCAGTGAACAACATTCCCATTTGGCAGACTAAAAAACCGAGGCCCAGGAAAGTAATGTGACTTTAGAGGCACATACCATCTGGGAGCAGCAAAGTTACTCATAAGCTAGCTCACAGTTATAGGGCACCCACCAGGTGCCAGGCACGTGCTTTATAAATACTGACGGCTACTCCGCGAAACAATCCTGTGGAATAGGTACTAGTCTATCTCCATTTGGCAGATGAAGACACCCCAGCTTAGAGGGGTTAAGTGACTTCCTCAAGGCTGGGATTTGAACGTAGCATCTGGCTCCAGAGTCCAAGCTCTCCATCATCCCCCATAAAATGATCAGGACAAGTAGACTGAGACTGCAGCAAGCGGAGTTAAGCTAGACAGACAGAATATGAGAGGGATGTCCCTATAGTTTGTCACCATCCTTAGAAATATGGCCACCCTCCCCACTCTCTGGCCGCTGCCATGCTATGTGACCTTGGCCAAGCCAATTGACCTCTCTGGACTGTCATCTCCCTGTCTGAAGCAGGGCTCTAGATCCCTGGGCTAACAATTACCAGGGTTATTGTGAGGACACATTAAGATAACGAGTTGGAAACTGCTTTTCAGCGAAGAAAGTACCACACAGCTGCGATGGCTCATCACTTCCTGGCCTCCAACTCACTCCGGCTCAGCAGGGACTGGCTAATAGTCACCGGGGGCCTCTCAGCTCCTGTAGCTGTTCAAACAAACACCTCTCCCCTCCACTGCCCCTGCTCCAGGCCACACTTTGGACACAAAGGCAAAAGCTCCTGGACTACTCTCTAGCTCCAGGTAGACCACCGTGGACATCGGAGTCACCACTCTTCCCACCTTCCTTCAAAACACCCTTAGCTGCACCCCTAATATGTGCTTCCTGGGCACCCTCACCCTTAAGCCTCACAATTGCCTCCATGAAGCTGGGATTCATTGCCCCCATTTTACAATAAGGAAGCTAAGGCTCAGAGAGGTGAAGTCACTTGCCCGGGGTCACACAGCTGTCAATCAGTGGGGTTGGGATTCAAGCCAGGTTTCCCTGGCTGCAAAGTCCAAGCTCTTAACTGCCTTGCTAGCCCACTTCTCCATGAAGTGGGTCTTGTGCTCATTTTGCAGAGGAAGAGACTGCTGCTCAAGAAGGTTAAGGCACTTGCCCAAGAAGCAAAGAAGAGGAAGGGCCAGGCTGCAAGCTCAGGGCTGTCTGGTGCAACATCCTTGCTCCCTCCTTGCATTCTGGGTCATGACCAGGATACACAGGTGAGAGCCTTCAGAAGCCAGGCTGGGTGGACATCATGATTCGTGATGGGGAAGCAGAAGTCACACAGGCTGAACAGCTTGTCCAAGTCAAGGGCAAAGGAGTGGATCTCAGTTTCCCCATGTGCACAAGAAGTGCCAGTCCCTGGGTTGGCAGGGAGACCACTTACGGCCCCTCCAACTCCAAGAAGTTGTATTGTGGCCTGAGCAGGAATTGCCAAACTTGACATATTACTGATCTCCAGGGAGCTAGTTAAAACCCCAAATGCCAGTGACACCCCAGAGAGTCTGATTTGGTAGAACTGGAGAGAGGTCTGGGAACCCGTAGTTTTACATCCACCCCACCACCTCATACACCCCCACCCCAAGTTTCCGTGATCTGCCAGGTGTAAGAATTCCCATCTAGGACAATTTTCCCAAGGCCAAATGGAACCCGGCCCCACCTGTCCTCCCAGAGTTCAGGACTAGGGTGGGAGCTGGTAGTCAAGGGCCTGTGGGAGTCTGGGGTAGGTCAGAGAGGGTGTTGAGGATACTGTAACAGCCTGTTAGAATTCCAGACATTGGATCCAGGCGAGACCTTGAGATGTCCCCAACCTTCTTCTTTGACTGATTCTTCATTTAAAAAATGCTTACTGCGTACCTACTATATGTCAGGCACTGTTTTAGGTGCTGGGGGTACAGCAGTGAAAAAAACATCATCCTTGCTCTCATGATGTTTCCATGCTGGTGGGGAAGCTAGTCGTTAAACAGCCAGGTAGGCACAGCCTTCTGCAGCTCTCAACAGCCTTCCCCACCTATGACCCCTTTAAACCTGACCCTAATCAAGAGCTGGGAGATTAGCCCCCATTTTGCAGATGAGTCTCTGAGGCTCAGAAAGCCATCTCAACAGCCCATCTCCCCACTTTAGGCAGGCGATACCACTGATGCTTCTCATCCAACCCTGTGTGTCTGCAGCTGATCAGAACTTTCCTTGTTGCCACGGCAACCCCCCTGGGGAGGCCTGCCCTACTTTGCGTCCCTGGCATCGGGCAGGCAGCCTCACTCCACCCCCTAAGACAGAGAGGTGGCGTTTATCCCACTCAGGGTGAGAGCTGGCTCCTCTGGGAAAAGAACAGGACTCCTTCATTCAGACATTCAATCAACATGCAGCAGGGCTAATGATGAACCAGAGACTGAGCCAGGGTACAGGGGAAAACAAATCCTAGTCCCTGCCCTCACAGAGCACACTGTCTCTCGGGGGAGGCTGACAAATAACCCAACAAAAGCATGCCAGTAAGGGCTCGAGCAGTAATAATGATGATCACAGTAGCTAAGCGCTGGGTGCAAGTCTAAGCCTTTTCCATGTCTTAACACATACCCTCACATTCAATGTTGGTGTAGTCTTAATATTATCCCCCTTTTACAGATGAGGAAACTGAGGCATGTCCAAGATCCTTCAGCTGGGAAGCAACAGAGCCAGGAGCTGGACCCAGAGAGATCCTAAGCCATACTAGCCACTCTGGGAGGGGGCCCCTAACTCCATCAGCCTGGTCTAGGAGGGCTTCTTGGGAGAGATGTCTGCCCTCAAAGTGATCTCAACAGGAGATGAGGGCAGGGAGGGAGAAGGTGGAGTGGGGGCTCTAAGAATTGCCTGACCACTTGGAAAGACTCAGTGTTGGGGTGAGTAGCCTGGTTCTCTGCTCCCTGCTTGAGGAAACCCAGCTGGGCCTGGGGGACACAGAATTTGAGAAAAGAAGATGCAGCAGGAGGTGGTCAGTGTTGGAGAGGTGAGGGCAGGAGCCACAGGGCACACAGTTCTCTGAAAAGGCTGAAATGCTCCTAAGGGGCAGATCCTCAGGGCAGGTGTGCATGTACTTTTCCTGGGTCTGCACATCTGTCTTCGTTATCCAGTGCTGCTAATAACAGAAATACCAAAAGTGGATGGCTTTAACAAAGAGAAGTTTATTCTCTCACAGTCCAGTAGGCCAGAAGTCCGAATTCAGGGTGCCGGCTCCAGGGGAAGGGTTTCTTTCTCTGTGGGCTCTGCAGGGAGGTCCTTGTCATCAGTCTTCCCTTTATCTGAGAGCATCTCAGCATAGGAATCTCAGGTTCAAAGGACATGTTCTGCTCCCAGCACTGCTTTCTTGGTGGTATGAGTTCCCCACTCTCTGCTAGCTTCCAATTCCTTTTATCTCTTGAGAGATAAAAGGTAGTGCAAGCCACACTCCAGGGAAACACATTGGATCAGGCATGTGACCTGGTAAGGGTGTTACAATCCCACCCTAATCTTTTTAAATGTAAAATTACAATTCCACCCTAATCCTCTCTAACATAAAGTTACAATCACAAAATAGAAGACAAAGACACAATACAGAGAATCATGGCCCAGCCAAATTGATACACACATTTTGGAGGGGACATAATTCAATCCATGACAGTCATATTAACTGGTCTTCTTTGTAGGCGTAGGGATAGTATCCTATCACTGACAGCGCTGCACTTCAGGACAGATCTTGAAATATTCTTTTTGATAATGAATGCAACCCATTTCTCTTCAATTTGTCATTCCCAGCATAACAGGCCACATGGGTGTCCAATTCAAAATGGCCAATACCAGTCCATTTCGGCTCACTAATGCTTAGGATATCGACCTTTTTGCGGTCCATTTCATTTCTGATGACTTCCAATTTTCCTAGATTCATACTTCATACATTCCACATTCCTACTATTAGTGGACATTTGCAGCTGTTCTCATGTTCAGCTGTACCATATCAGCTTTACTCCATCTACATGGTTAAGGTCAACTCTACTTTGAGGAGGCAGCTTTTCCCCAGTCATATTTTGACTGTCTTCCAACCTGAGGGGCTCATCTTCCAACACTATAACAAGCAGTGTTCTGCTGCTATTCATAAGGTTTTTGTTGACCAATTCTTTTTGAAGCAGATCACCAGGTCCTTCTTCCTAGGGTCAGATCTTAAGGTTCTTGAAATATAAACTCAGGGATCATTTTAGAACAGTGGTTCTTAACTGGGAGTGATTTTGTTCCCCAGGGGGACATTTGGCAATGTCTGGAGATGTTTCTGGTTGTTGCAACGGGGAGGGGGTTGTTATTGGCATCTGATGACTACAGGCCAGGGATGCTGCTAAACATCCTGCACAGGATGGCCCCCACAACAGAGAATTATCCGACCCCAAACCTCAACATGCCAAGGTTGAGAAATCATGGTTTAGAGCATGATTCAGAATTTTCACCACTCTGACAAAAGCGAGATTAGGGGCAAGTCACTTAACTTTTCATGTCTCAGTTTCCCCTTCTCTAAGATGGGGTTGGTTATAACAGCTCACATTTAAGGAAATAGCTGCCACCTTTTTCATGCTTGTTGTGTGCTATTCATATCCCCAAGTGCTTTACATATATTATCTCACCTAATCCATATAAAGGTCCCTGGGTGCTCAACCACCAACCTAAAGGTTGATGGTTCACATCTACTCAGTGGCACTACAGAAGAAAGGCCTGGCAATCTGCTTCTATAAAGATTAAAGAAAAACCCAAACCCATTGCCCTCGAGTCAATTCCAACTCACTAAAAACCCTATAGGACAGAAAAGAACTGTCCCATATGGTTTCCAAGGAGCAACCAGTGGATACCAACCGCCGGCCTTCTCATCAGCTGCCAAAGGCATAACACTGCACCACCAGGGCTCCCTGTAAAGATGACAGCCAAGAAAACCCCATGGAGCAGTTCCATTCTGTAACATATGGGGTCAGCATGAGTCAGCATCGACTCACAGCAACAAGTTTGGTCCTTTTTTTTAAATCCTTATTACCCAGTGAATACTACTACTACAGCTAACAGTAAACACTTGTTGGTCATTTGTTAAGTGCCAGACCCTATTCTAAGCTCTTCACATATATTAATTTATTTAACCCTCACAACAACTGTATAGGTAGACACTCTTATCATCTCCATGTAACAGATGGGGAAACAGAGGCACAGAGGATAGAAGCTTCCTGAGGGCAGGGGGAGTGTCTCTCTTGTTCCTTGCTCTCTCCCTAGCTTCTAGAACAGTGTACCAGTACGTGTTTGTTGAAGGATAAAGAAACCCTCCATGGGCTTAATTTAGTCCATGAACATCCAGCAATCGTGGAAAAACCAGGGTACAAAAGGGTCGAGGTCTTGCCCACGTCTCTCCCACCCACTTGCTTTGCAGCCGAGGTCTTGGGAAAGACGCTGGGTGGTTTCTCTGGGCAGCTGGAGCCTGGCTGTGCTCCTGCCACTGGCAGAGAGGAGCAGACATGTGTGGGGCATTTCTGAGGTACCCAGAGGGCGAAGGGGCGCTGATCTCCCTGGAATCCAGGCAGAGCCGGGGGGATTAGCATCTTGAGTTTGACCAAACCTGGAAGCTCAGTCAGCAGAGGAATGTGTCATCTTGAACCAGGGATTAGGTTCATCCACTCCCCCAATGAATGCAGAGAGATTTCAGATTTAACCCAGCTGAAGTCTCGACCTTGGGGAAGTATGTGTCTGCAGGATATGTGGGAGGATTAGAAAAAAAGGCGTGACATAAAATAATCAGCGCAGCTGCTGTGCAGTGGGAACTCTGTACTGCATGGTGTAGGCACACATTTCCTTTCCGTGTGTTGAAATGGAGGCTT
This sequence comes from Loxodonta africana, assembly GCF_030014295.1. NCBI lineage: Eukaryota > Metazoa > Chordata > Mammalia > Proboscidea > Elephantidae > Loxodonta > Loxodonta africana. The sequence goes on from NC_087344.1 coordinate 55,385,639, forward strand.
GGAGAAGTGGTGACTTCCCCAAGGACACCAAGCCTGGCACTGCCACCTGCATTAACCTGAACCCAAGCACACATCCCATAAGTGACCTGCGGCTTAAGACTTACTTCTTTGACCCTCATCTGTGAAATGGGACCATGAATCCTGACCTTTACAGGATTATTGTAAGATTTAAAGGTGATAACAGCGATAAAATACCTAACACTGGTGTTGCAGTGGTTAAGCATTTGGCTGCTAACCTAAGAGTCAGCAGTTCAAACCCACCAGCCATTCCTCAGGAGAAAGATTACAGCCTTAGAAACACGATGGGGAAGCTCTACTCTGTCCTACAGAGTTGCTGTGAGTCAGAATCGATCCAATGGCCACAGGTTTGGTTTGATTTACAGTAAGTGCTCAATAAATAAACCAAAAAACCAAACCCATTGCCATCAAGTTGATTTCAACTCATCCAACCCCACGTGGTACAGAGTAGACCTGCTCCACAGGGCTCTCTTGGGTGTAATCTTTACAGAAGCAGATCACCAGCACTTTCATCCACAGCACTGCTGGGCTGGTTCAAATTATCAACCTTTAGGCTAGCAGTCAACTGCAAACTGTTCACGCCACCCAGGGACCAGCTCAATAAACAACAGGTTTCTTCACTGAGCTTCCTAGGGATCCATCCTTAAGTCTGATCTTTGGGTTGCCTTGCATAGATGCAATGGAGCCAACATTGGAGCACAGGGGCAAGGGTGGGCAGAGGCTTGGCAGGAGGCCTCCAAAGATTGCCCTATATTGCTCTGTGAAGCATGTTCCCCACCATCTCTGTGCTTCCCTTCCCATCATGCTGTGCTGCCCTCAGCCTGTAAGGTGGGTGATGCTGGTGAAGCCCCTTCTTGAAGCAGACACAGGGATCACTGGCAACTAAAAGAACAGACAGGGGTGTGTCTATACCGCAAGCTTCAGCTCCTTCCACTTCTCCATAAGCATACCACGCTCCGGCCACACTGTCCTTTCCAGAATGTCGTACTTTTTATGCCTCTCCGCATATGCTGTTCTCTCAGCCTTCTACCCCTTCCCATCCAACCAACTCCTGCTCCTCCTCCAGGTTTCAGCTGAGATATCACCCCCTCTGGGAAGCCTTCCTGGAAACCCCTTAACCTGAATTAGGTCCTTAACCTAGGCTCCTGCACTCCAGGTGCTTCCTTCTAGGGCAGACACTGGGTCTTTCTTGTTGGTCTCGGGATCTCCAGGGCTTCACACAAATGCCTGGCACGTAGCAGCTCCTTGGGGAATGTTGTTGACTTAATGTTATAATAATAACAATCTTTTGCATATGTAGAGCTCTTTTCCAGTTTTGAAAGCCTTTTTATGGTTATTATGTCATCTGATCCTCACAGAAAATTTGTCATCTAAGGTAGGCAGAGTTTGCATCAGTGGTCACACTTTACAGAAAAGAAACTGTGGCTGGAAGAGGTTAGGCGTGTTGTCCAGGGGGACCATGGGACAGGCCCAGAGCCCACATTGGCCAAGGCAGGTGTGGATAGATTTCTGATATATTCTGTCCAGAATGGGAGACTTCTCAGAGTTCTGACTCCAGGCCTTCTGGCTTAGCAGCTAAAAGATAGGAGCTGCTGCTTTCAAGCACTGGTGTGGCACCGGGACTAGCTGAGCCTGTCTCCCCACTACTGTTGTTTGGGAGAAAATAAAGCTTTGGGTGGTGGTGGTGATAGGGTGGGTGTGTCTGAACCTCTTCTCCAGAGGGGAAACTGTGCTAGGCAGTGAGTTTCTTCTGTGAAGGGTCCCTCACCACTTTGCTGTTGACTATATACAACACTGGAAAATCACGGAAGAAAATATTCAAAATCGAGAATGACAACTCTAGTCCCTCCCCTTGGTGGAATATTTGGCAGCCATTACGAATAGTGTTTCTGCACTTGGCTCATCAGTGTAGGAAAGCATGTATGTCATAATGTTCAAGGCAAATTGGGGAATATAAATTATATCTATGATATTGTCATGGATTGAATTACGTCCCCCAAAAAATGTGTGTATCAACTTGGTTAGGCCATGATTCCCAGTACTCTGTGGTTGTCCTCCATTTTATGATTGTAATTTTATGTTAAAGAGGATTAAGGTGAGATTGTAACTCCCTTCCCAGGTCACATCCCTAATCCAATATGGAGGGATTTTCCCCGGGGTGTGGTATGCACCACCTTTTATATTATAAGAGATAAACAGAAACGGGAATAACCAGAGAGCTGGGAACCTCAAACGACCAAGAAAGCAGCACAGGGAGCAGGACGCATCCTTTGGACCTGAGGTTCCTGTGCTGAGATGCTCCCAGACCAAGCAAAGATGGATGCATCACAAGGACCTTCCTCCAGAGCCAACAGAGAGAGAAAGACTTGCCCTGGAGCTGACACCCTGGGTTTGGACTTGCAGCCTACTAGACTGTGGGAGAATAAATTTCTCTTTGTCAAAGCCATCCACTTGTGGTATTTCTGTTATAGCAGCACTAGATGACTGAGACAGTGTTGTAAGATGGTTTGAGTCCCAGCTCTGTCACTTACTGGCTGTGAACTCAGGCAATTTAAGCTTCCTGTGCCTCAGTTTCCTCATCTTGAAAACAGGCACAAGAATAGTCTTATCTCACATGGAGCAATTATAAGGATTAAATGAGTTGATGCATATAAAGCATTTAAAACAATGCCTAGCATACGTTAAGTGTTATGTTTTGGTTATTATGATTAATTATTGTTGTCTCAGCCACGTCAAATATGTACAAGGAGACCTGTGAGAGCCAGAACTAGATGGAACTGCCTCCTTTTTTTTTCTGGGTTTTGAGTTTCCACCTTTGACAGGGTGCAGTCATCCCTTTCCTATTGCTCTCTGTCTTAGTTATCTAGTGCCACTATAACAAAAATACCACAAGTGGATGGCTTCAACAAACAAAAGTTTGTCCTCTCACAGTCTAACAGTCTAGTAGGCTAGAAGTACAAACTCAGGGCATCAGCTCCAAGGGAAGGTTTCTTTCTCTGTCAGCTCTGGAGGAAGGTCCTTGCCATCAATCTTCCCCTGAACTAGAAGCTTCTCCACACAGGGACACTGGGTCCAAAGGACACACTCTGCTCCTAGCACTACTTTCATGGAGGTATGAAGTTCCTATGTCTCTCTGCTCGCTTGTCTCTCTAATATCTCAAAAGAGATTGGTTTAAGACACAACCTAATCTTGTAGATTGAGTCCTGCCTCATTAACATAACTGCTGCTAACCCCACCTCATTAACAGCAGAGGTAAGGTTTACAACATATATGAAAATCACATCAGATGACAAAATTGTGGACAATCACACAATACTGGGAATCATGGACTAACAAGTTAAAACACATTTTTGGGAGGGATGCAATTCAATCCATAGCATTCCACCCTTTCATACCCCAAAATTCATGTCCTTGCCACTTGTAAAATGCATTCACCCCATCATAAAAAAAAATGCAAAAGTCTTAAATCAACTCCAAGTCCAAAATACAAAAATTCCTCTTCATCTGTGAAGTCTAGAATACAAGTTATCTGCTTCCAAAGTACAATGGTGGAACAAACAGGAAAACTTGATGGGAAAGAAGGAATTATAGGCACCAAGCAAGTCAATAGAACACGTTACATTAGCCCTCAAGTCTTGAAAGTAATCCTCTGTTATCTGAGACCATTTACACAACTGCCCTGTCCTCCAGGCTCTGGGTGTTGGCCAGACTCTCTAGATTCTGGGTGGAGGCCTCTTGGCCCTGGGCTTCAGCTCCACCTTCCAGACCCACTGGAAAGACAACTCTGCTCCCTCGGCTTTGGGCAACCTCATTCTCCTAGTCCATCTGAATGTGACTCCACCCTTTGAGACGGAGGCAGCTTGGCTTTCTGTGTTCCTTGACCCTTCAGCTTTAGTTTCCTGGTTCCTTGGCCTCTGGGCCTCCTGGGCATCACCACCTGCGTCTCGCACCGATAAGTGCCTGGAGGCACCTAACTCTGCCAGGAAACTTCAGCCAGAAGGCACTCAGCTCTCTTGCTCTGTGGGTTGGCAAGCCTAGCTCCACTGATAAGTGCCCAGAGGCACCCACTCCACCAGGAAGCCTCCTGCACAGAGGCATTCAGCTCTCTCAATCCATGGGTCTCTCACTGATCTCCTGGTTCTGCTGCTGAAGTAGAGAAAACATATTTTCTTTAGTGTTTTAGTATTGAAGTACAGAGAATATATTTTCTAATGTTTTAGTATAACTGTATAAGCTAGTCTTTGAAATGTAATTACTTGCTCTGGAATCTGTCCCACGATTGTTCCTTTAAAGAAAAATAAGATAATCAATTTTTAGGTGCTGATTAAACCATGTTCCTCTCCCAAGGAAAAAAATACACAAAACTGAGGTAGCTGAACAAAGTTTGTTCATCTTGTGACAGAAACCAGGATGGAATGAAGAGACTTGCAGGACTCCAAGATGGCATGAAGAGACTTGCAGGACTCCAAGATGGCATGAAGAGACTTGCAGGACTCCAAGATGGCATGAAAAGACTTGCAGGACTTCAATAATAGATCACTTTATCATCATGTCTACCTCAAAGAAAAACCAACAGTCCTGAAAACCTCTAAACCCTGACCTTCCCCCTATAAAAACTCTCCAATTAGTCCTCTAGGTTTTGACAGAATCTGAGAGAAATTTAACCCTCTCTGTCTCTTGTACACCGGTGTTCAATAAAGTCCTCTTGCTGCTTACCTCCTCCTGTCTCAGTACTGGTTTTGCAGCAGGCTGCTCGAATCCGCGATTTGCAGTAACGCTGCTGCCGGCCCTCTGCTGCTGGTTCTCACCATCTGTGTCATCTCCAGTGTAACAGTTCTCCTCATTTCCTTCTGAGTCCTGTATTCATTCACAGTTTCAAAACTGCTTCTACGTTTTAGGTATCTGTTAGAGCAACACCCCGCTCTCTCAGTACCAAATTCTGTCTTAGTTATCTAGGGCTGCTATAACAGAAATACCACAAGTGGATGTCTTTAACAAAGAGAAGTTTATTCTCTCACACTCCAGGAGGCTGGAAGTCCAAATTCCAAGCATCAGCTCCAGGGGAAGGCTTTCTCTATCGGCTCTGGAAGAAGTTCCTTGCCATCAATCTTCCCCTGGACTAAGAGCTTCTCCGCACAGGGACCCTGGGTCCAAAGGACAGGCTCTGCTCCTGGAGCTGCTTTCTTGGGGGTATGAGGGCCCCATGTCTCTCTGCTCACTTGTCTGTCTAATATCTCAAAAGAGATTGGCTTAAAACACAACCTAATCTTATAGATTGACTCCTGCCTTATTAACATAACTGCTGCTAATTCCAACTCTTTAACATCATAGAGGTAGGATTTATAACACACAGAAAAATCACATCAGGTGACAAAATGGTGGACAATCACGCAATACTGGGGATCGAAGTTAACACACATTTTGGGGAGACATGATTCAATCCATAACACTGTCTACTTAGTGGAAAATATTTGTGTTTTCCCTCTCTGACAGGTTTCTGCCTTACACTGTTTCCAGCTTTTGCAGGTTTTACTGTATAAGAAAAAATAAAAAGATGGAATGTTAACAGTGTCTTTGGGATGTGAGTTCAAGGATGATTTTTACTTTCTTTTTTCCCATTTCTCTAAATTCTTTAAATAATATGCAGTGGGGTTCTATTACTTTTGTTATCATGAAAGAATGAGCTTTATTTTCCCCCAAAAGATGATAGTGGGGAGACAGATTCAGGAGCACTTTCCTTCTGGGCTCAGTAGGAGTGACCTCAGGAAGCTGCTTCTGTAATAAACACTTGGGAAGACACCCATGTCAATATTTTTCTTTAGCTAGGATCAGTAGCTTCAGGTAAGCTTTCCCCAAATAGATCACGTGATTCTTTCCATCCCCCATCTGCTTATTTAATAATTTTATATGATGCTAATCTGAACAAATAGCCAAGCTGTTTAAACACCCACAACCATAAAGTGTCACCAGCTGATGACAATGAGAATTCCCCAGGCAGGGCACTTCCGGAGATGAAAGGAAATCGTGCTGACCACTCCTGTCATCATTACACCTCTGATTACTCATCGAGATAAGGGCTTTTACAGTGAAGGGAATGCCAGCTGCTGTGTAAACTGATATGGGCTAGCCAGGCAGGCAGCCAGCCAGAGAGAGTCAGCCACCCAGCTGGTCAGGAAACTGGCTGTGCTGAGCACATAATAGGTGTTCAATAACTCCTTTTCAAACTCTAGTAGAACTTTCTTAGGTGCAACCCAAGTGTATACAACTCTGTCCTGGGCACTGTGTGTGGGTATCATGGTGAGGGGAGGAGCATGCTGATGGATGGAGCCTGCTTTAAAGGAGTAAAGGCTGATAGGGTCCTTCAGGCCCTTCTACCGAGAGTTTCATGAGTCCTGGCTTTTAGATGACAGTCCCTGAGCTAAGGGTCTACGTTGCTGTTAGTTGTCACAGTGTCAGCTTGGACTCATGGCAACCTTATGTGTAACAGAATGAAATGTCACCCAGTCCTGCTTCATCTTCATGATCCTTGGCAGGTTTGAGCCAATTGTTACTGCTATTGTGTCAATCCATCTCATTTGTTGACCCCCTATCTTGCCAACATAGATACCCTTTTCTAGCGATTGATCTATCCTGATGACTTGTCCAAGCTTATATGGACATGTTAGCTTACTTTGGACATGTCACCAAGGGTCTATGCTAGACCTTTGTTTATCTCCTAATCCTTCTTGAAATATAAGTTTAAATGATCATAATAGCTACCGTTGTCAACCATGTTACCACCCTCACCTCCCCATCTCTCTATTTTCCTTCCATCCGTCCGTCTGTCCATCCATCCATCCATCCATCCATCCATCCATCCATCCATCCATCCATCCATCCATCCTTCCATCCATCCATCCATGCATTCATCCATCCTCCACTGTGATGCAGTATAATAGTGAATAAGTTTAAGAAAAAAAAATGGGTAGAGCCAGACTTTCTGGTTTTAAATCACCTTGTAGTCTGGGAGGTAGACAGGTGACCAGAGACTGAGGTAACAGGGCAAGTTCAGGGTGTTGTGGGTACCGAAGGGGGCCTGACACCCATCTGGAGCCTCAAGGGAGGACAATGGAGTGGTGACACTTTGGATACCATAGCCATTATCATCATCACCACTGAGGCTTCTTTGATCAGTGGTGGGGTCATGGTCAAATGGGGTAATTAGCAAAGTTGGCCTGTGGGTCTCAGCTTGGTACGTGGTATGCCCCCAGCACCCTGATCCTCCTTTCTCCCTTCGTCCATGCTCTACTCTGCTACCTTCCCTAGCCCTATTCTCCACTCTCCCTTGGCTCCTCCTTCATCCTCAACCCTACCTGTCAAATGCACCTGTCCCCAGAGCCCTGCTTGCTGCTAGAAAACAACTAATTAGGCTGATAATCCAGCTTGTGCAAATGGGCTCCTCGGTGCTGACACCCCCCACACACAACATTTGTCATCATCATTGTGCATCTGTTACGTTGTTATTAGATGCCATCGAGTCAGCTGCAACTCCTAGTGACCCTATGCACAACAGAACGAAACACTGCCCAGTCCTGTGCCATCCTCACATTTGTTGTTATGTTTGAGCCTATTTTTGCAGCCCCTGTGTCAATCCACTTTTTAGCTGATCCTTTACTTTACCAAGCATGATGTCCTTCTCCAGGGACTGCTCTCTCCTGATAACATGTTCAATGTACATGAGACAAAGTCTCACCATCCTTGCTTCCATGGAGCACTCTGGCTATATTTCTTCCAAGATAGACTTGTTCTTTCTTCTGGCAGCCCATGGTATATTCAATATTCTCCACCAACACCGTAATTCAAAGGTGTCAATTCTTCTTCAGTTTTCCTTAGCCATAGTCCAGCTTTCACATGCAGTTGAAAACACCAAGGCTTGGATCAGGCTCACCTTAGTTCTCAAAGTGACATCTTTGCTTTTTAACACTTTAAAGAGGTCTTTGGCAGCAGATTTTTCCAATGCAATATACATCATTTGATTTCTTGACTGCTGCTTCCATGGGCGTGGATCCTGGATCCAAGTAAGATGAAATCCTTGACAACTTCAGTATTTTCACCTAGGAAGGGCATTTATTGTGCACTGTGAAACCACCTATTGTGAACAATGTGCATCATTCAGCCTCAGTAGTGTGCAATTATCATATATGTTGTTTCTTCTCATTTTGAGTCGTGCCACATCAGCAAATGAAGGTCCCGAAAGGTTTACTCCATCCACGTCATTAAGGTCGACTCTACTTTGAGGAGGCAGCACTTCCCCAGTCGTCTTTCAAGTGCCTTCCAACCTGGGGGGCTCATCTTCCAGCACTATATCAGACAATGTTCCGCTGCTATTCATAAGGTTTTCACTGGCTAATGCTTTTCAGAAGCAGACTGCCGGGTCCTTCTTCCTAGTCTGTCTTAGTCGGGAAGCACAGCTGAAACCTGTCCTCCATGGGTGACCCTGCTGGTATCTGAATACTGGTGGCATAGCTTCCAGCATCACAGCAACACACAAGCCCCCACAGTATGACAAACTGACAGACCCGCGGCAGTCTTAAAATGAGAAAAAAGAGCTGCAAACATCCATTAATAATCAGAACCTGGAATGTACAAAGTGTGAATCTAGGAAAATTGGAAATCGTCAAAAATGAAATGGAACACATAAACATTGATATCCTAGGCATTAGTGAGCTGAAATGGACTGGTATTGGCCATTTTGAATTGGACAATCTATAGTCCACTATGCTGGGAATGACAGCTTGAAGAGGAATGGTGTTACACTCATCATCACAAAGAACATTTCAAGATCTAACCTGAAGTACAATGCTATCAGTGATAGGATAATATCCATACACCTACAAGGAAGACCAGTTAATACGACTATTATTCAAACTTACACACCAACCACTAGGGCCAAAGATGAAGAAATGGAAGATTTTTATCAGCTGCTGCAGTCTGAAATTGATTGAACATGCAATCAAGATGCATTGATAATTACTGGTGATTGGAATGCGAAAGTTGGAAACAAAGAAGGATCAGTAGTTGGAAAATATGGCCTTGGTATTAGAAACAATGCCAGAGACTGAATGATAGAATTTTGCAAGACCAACGACTTCTTCATTGCAAATATCTTCTTTCACAAACATAAATGGCTACACATGGACCTCACCAGATGGAACACACAGGAATCAAATTGACTACAACTACGGCAAGAGACGATGGAAAAGCTCAATATCATCAGTCAGAACAAGGCCAGGGGCTGACTGTGGAACAAACCATCAATTGCTTATATGCAAGTTCAAGCTGAAATTGAAGAAAATCAGAGCAAGTCCACGAGAGCCAAAATATGACCTTGAGTATATCCCATCTGAATTTAGAGACCATCTCAAGAATAGATTTGACTCATTGAACACTAGTGACCGAAGACCAGACGAGTTGTGGAATGCCATCAAGGACACCATACACGAAGAAAGCAAGAGGTCATTGAAAAGACAGGAAAGAAAGAAAAGACCAAGATAGATGTCAGAGGAGACTCTGAAACTTGCCCTTGAACTTCGAGTAGCTCAAGCAAAAGGAAGAATTGATGAAGTAAAAGAACTGAACAGAAGATTTCAAAGGGCGTCTCAAGAAGGCAAAGTAAAGTATTATAATGACATGTGCAAAGAGCTGGAGATGGAAAACCAAAAGGGAAGAACATGCTTGGCGTTTCTCAAGCTGAAAGAACTGAAGAAAAATTCAAGCCTTGAGTTGCAATAGTGAAGGATTCTATGGGAAAAATATTAAATGACTCAGGAAGCATCAAAAGAAGATGGAAGGAATAAACAGAGTCATTATATCAAAAAGAATTAGTTGATATTCAACCATTTCAAGAGGTGGCATATGATCAGGAACCGATGGTACTGAAGGAAGAAGTCCAAGCTGCTCTGAAGGCATTGGCGAAAAACAAGGCTCCAGGAATTGATGGAATATCACTTGAGATGTTTCAACAAACAGATGCAGAGCTAGAAGTGCTCACTTGTCTATGCCAGGAATTATGGAAGACAGCTTCCTGGCCAACTGACTGGAAGAGATCCATATTTATGCCTATTCCTAAGAAAGGTAATCCAACCAAATGTGGAAATTATAGAACAATATCATTAATATCACATGAAAGCAAAATTTTGCTGAAGATCATTCAAAAACGGTTGCAGCAGTATATTGACAGGGAAATGGCAGAAATTCAGGCTGGTTTCAGAAGAGGACATGGAACCAGGGATATCATTGCTGATGTCAGATGGATCCTGGGTGAAAGCAGAGAATACCAGAAGGATGTTTACCTGTGTTTTACTGACTATGCAAAGGCATTTGACTGTGTGGATCATAACCAATTATGGATAACATTGTAAAGAATGGGAATTCCAGAACACTTAATTGTGCTCATGAGGAACCTTTACATAGATGGAGAGGCAGTTGTTCGGACAGAACAAGGGGTTACTGATTGATTTAAAGTCAGGAAAGGTGTGCGTCAGGGTTGTATTCTTTCACCATACCTACTCAATCTGTATGCTGAACAAATAATCCAAGAAGCAGGACTATATGAAGAAGAACAGGGCATCAGGATTGGAGGAAGACTCATTAACAACCTGTATTATGCAGATGACACAACCTTGCTTGCTGGAAGTGAAAAGGACTTGAAGCACTTACTAATGAAGGTAAAAGACCACAGCCTTCAGTATGGATTGCACCTCAACATAAAGAAAACAAAAATCCTCACAACTGGACCAATGAGCAACATCATGATAAAAGATTGAAGTTGTCAAGGATTTCATTTTACTTGGATCCACAGTCAACAGCCATGGAAACAGCAGTCAAGAAATCAAAAGGCACTTTGCACTGGGTAAATCTGCTGCAAAGGACCTCTTCAAAGTGTTGAAGAGCAAAGATTTCACCTTGAAGACTAAGGTGAGCCTGACCCAAGCCATGGTATTTTCAATCACATCATACGCATGCGAAAGCTGAACAATGAATAAGGAAGACCGAAGAAGAATTGACGCCTTTGAATTGCGGTGTTGGCGAAGAATATTGAGTATACCATGGACTGCCAAAAGAACGAGCAAATCTGTCTTGGAAGACGTACAGCCAGAATGCTCCTTAGAAGCAAGGATGGTGAGACTGTGTCTTACCTAGTTTGGACATGTTGTCAGGCGGAATCAGTCCCCGGAGAAGGACATCATGCTTGGCAGAGTACAGGGTCAGTGGAAAAGAGGAAGATCGTCAATGAGGTGGGTTGACACAGTGGCTGCAACAATGAGCTCAGGCATAACAACGATTGTAAGGATGGCTCAGGGCCGGGCAGTGTTTCGTTCTGTTGTGCATGGGGTCGCTATGAGTCAGAACCGACTAGACGGCACCTAACAACAACAACAACATCATATATGTTGAGCACTGTGTACATTGACTGCATTTTTGGACACTTACTTTATGCCTTTACTATGAATTTTACTTGGGTCTAGATTTCAGCTTTTTTCAAAAGATAACATGTTGGAGTGGAGAGGGTGAGATCCCAGTCAGATAGGCCTGGGTTCAAATCTCACCAAACCTCTTACTAGCTCCCATGCCCTGGGAAAAGTCATTTAACATCTCTGAGCCTCAGTTTCCTTATCTGTGAGACGGATAAAGTAATACCTACCCAGCAGGCAGAATTGAGAAGAATAAGTAGTGTGTAAAGGGTTGTTGCAAACTGTCAAGGATCATGTCAGTGTGAGTATCATTCCAGAAGCTTTAAGTGCTCAGCAGATGCTCCCCCTGCAAGGGCAGAGGCAGAGACCCAGGTGGTTGGGAGTTCAGGGGGCATTCAGAATGGGCTGGAGTCCCTGAGGCTGCTGCCCTGGTCTAATTGAGACCTGGTGTCTAAGGGCATGGTATGTCAACACAGTGACTTAAGACTGATTGGCATCTGGTTGTCCTCCCCGGGCTTAATTATCCCAGGACTTGCAGCAAGTCTTACAAGCTGAGGGTGAAAATTTCACCCATCCTAGTGTCCCTATGTCTTGGATTGAATTATGTCCCCCCAAAAAATGTGTGTGTTTATTGGGCTGGGCCTGGATTCCCAGTATTGTGTGCTTTTTCTATATGTTGTAAATCCTGCCTTTATGATGTTAATGAGGGAGGATGGGGGGCAGTTGTATTAGTGAGGCAGGACTCAACCTACAAGATTGGATTGTGTCTTGAGGCTATCTCTTGAGATATAAAAGAAAGAAGCAACCAGAGACAGGGGTACCTCATACCACCAAGAAAGCAGCACCAGGAGCAGAGCATGTCCTTTGGACCTGGGATCCCTGTGCCAAGGAATCTGCTCAGCCAGGGAAAGATTGAGACAAGGACCTTCCTCCAGAGCTGACAGAGAAAGAAAGTCTTCCCCTGGAGCCGATACCCCGAATTTGGACTTTCAGCCTACTTTACTGTGAAGAAATAAACTTTTGTTTGTTAAAGCCATCCACTTGTGGTATTTCTGTTATAGCAGCACTGGATAACTAACACACCCTGGGAGCCCTGATGGTGCAGTGGTCAAGAACTCAACTGCTAATCAAAAAGTCAGCAGTTCGGACCCACCAGCCACTCCTTGGAAACTCTATGGGGCAGTTCTACTCTGCCCTCTAGGGTCACTATGAGTCGAAATTGACTCAATGGCAATGATTTGGTTTTAGTTTTTGAAGTATTCCTGAGGTCTCGGTGTCACCATTGCTGGGTGGCCCCTACATTCTCAACTGGAGATTCATGTCATCCACCCCCAGGATCTCTGTGTTCTAAGCCTGAAGGACTGCTTTGCTCTCCCACCAAGTACCATAGCCCTTCTCCTTGGGTTCTGAATCAGCAAAAACAACTGTTCTCCTGTCCTGAGATTGTTCTGGAGAGACCTCATCCCCTGTGCATTAATTCATTCATGCATTCATTCAACAAATCTGCCATGTGATGAGCTCTAGGAGTATATGTGAAACAGGGTGCCATGGGTGATGGAGCTGAGATTCGAATGCCCCCGGGAGTAGTTTATGTGCTCCCCTCTCCTTTCCCAAGAGTAGGTTTACATGACTCAATAGGCTAAGGGTCAGCGATGGGGATTGGGAATGTTACTGAATAATAAAGAGCTTACATTTACAATCAGACACAACAACTTCAATGTTTTTGGGTCTAAAAACTGTATCAAAATATCATGACTCTCACAGACCATTGGAAATGAAGGGATCAGGAGAGTTATGGGAACCAGACATGCAGATTTGAGATCATTAACTTTGAAGCGATGGGTCAAATGGTGGGGGTGGGTGTTGTTACCTCTGCAGGGTTGGGGTGTTGTCCTAGTCAGGGTTCTCCAGAGAAACAGAAGAGATACAATTATATCTACCTGTCTTTTGCCTCACATGTATGTGAAAGTTGGACAGTGAATAAGGAAGACCAAAGAAAAATTGATGCCTTTGAATTATGGTGTTGGCGAAGAATATTGAATATATCATGGACTGCCAGAAGAAGGAACAAATCTGTCTTGGAAGAAGTACAGCCAGAATGCTCCTTAGAAGCAAGGATGGCAAGACTTCGTCTCACACACATTGGACATGTTATCAGGGAGGATCAGTCCCTGGAGAAAGACATCATGCTTGGTAAAGTAGAGGGTCAGCAAAAAAGAGGAAGACCCTCAACAAGATGGATTCACACAGTGGCTGCAGCGATGGTTCAAGTATAACAATGATTGTGAGGATGGCTCAGGACGAAGCAGCATTTCATCCTGTTGTACTTATGGTCTCTGTGAGTCTGAACTGACTCAACGGCACCTGACAACAACAACCACATCTATCTATTATCTATCTATCCATCTATCTATCTATCTACTACCTGTCTATCAGTTTATCATATTGTGGTTGCTTGCATGTTGCTATGATGCTGGAAGCTATGCCACTGGTATTTCAAATACCAGGGTCACCCATGGTGGAGAGGTCCAGACTAAGATAGGCTGGCAAGAAAGGCCTGGTGATCTGCTTCTGAAAATTGTTGTTCTCGTTAGGTGCAAAGGAGTCTATTCTGACTCATAACAATGCTGTGTGACAGAGCGGAACTGCCCCAGATGGTTTTCTTGGCTATACTCTTTATGGAAGCTGATCACCATGTCTTTTTTCCATGGAGCCACTGAAAATCCTATGGATCACAACAGAATATTGTCCAATATAGGCTGGAAGATGAGCCTTCTATGTGGAAGGCACTCAAAACACACTGTGGCCACAACAATGGACTTGAGCATACTAGTGATTGTGAAGATGGTACAGGATTGGGCAATGTTTTGTTCTGTTGTACATGGGGTTGTCATGAGTTGGAGCTGACTCACAGCAACTAACAACAACAACATATCTATCATCTATCTATAGAGATTGATTTATTTTAAGGAATTGGCTCATGAGATTGTGGGGGCTGGCAAGTTTAAAATTTGTGGCTCAGGAAACAGGCTGGAAACTCTGGCAGTCTTGTGTCCAAAATCAGTAGGCCAGGGGAAAGGATGGAAATTCCAGCAGGATGTTTATTTACAGTTTTGAAAGCCTTGAGAAATCTCAGTTTTTGCTCTTACGGCCTTCAACTGATTGGATGAGGTCCACTCACATTATGGAGGGTAATTTACTTTACCAAAGGTCAACCGATTTAAATGTTAATCACATGTTTCATAGTTGCCTAGTGCTGCTGTAACAGAAATACCACAAGTGGGTGGCTTTAAAGAACAAAGCTTTATTTTCTTATAGTTCTGGAGGCTAAAATTCCGAATCAGGGTCTTGGCTATGTTGATTCCTTTCTCATCAGTAGCCCTGGCCTTCCTTGGTTCCTTGGCTTGTAGACAATCCTTACATGGCGGCTGTCTTCTCCCATATGTGTTTGTCTCTATACCTGATCTGCTCTTTTCTTAGCTCAGAAGCAATTAGATTTCGGACCCACCCTAATAATTAACATAACAAAGAAACCCTATTTCCAAACAGGACTACATACACAGGTATAGGGGTTAGAATTCCAACACAAATTTTAGGGGGACACAATTCAATCCATAACAACATGTAAATACATTAATAGTAACATGTGACCCCATGTGTTATAGGTAGAATTTTGCTCACAGAATTTTCTTGGCTATAATCTTTACAGAAGCAGATTGCCAGGCCTTTCTTCCATGGTGCCACTGAATAGGTTTAAACCACCAACCTTTAGGTTAGTAGCTGATTTCAAACTGCTTGTGCTACCCAGGGTGTCATAGATTGAATTATGTCCTGTAAAAAAATGTGTGTATCATCTTGGTTAGGCCATGATTCCCCAGTATTGTGCAGTCGTCCTCCATTTTGTGATTGTACTTTTATGTTAAGAGGATTAGGGTGGGATTGTACCAGCACCCTTACTCAAGTCACCTCCCTGGTGCAGTCTAAAGGGAGTTTCCCTGGGGTGTGGCCTGCACCTCCTCTTATCTCTTAAGGGATAAAAGGAAAGAGAAGCAAGCAGAGAGTGGGGGACCTCATCCCACCAAGAAAGCAGTGCCAGGAGCAGAGCACGTCCTTTGGACCTGAGGTTCCTGTGCTGAGATGCTCTCAGACCAAGAGAAGACTGCTGACAAGGACCTTCCTCCAGAGATGACAGAGAGAGAAAGCCTTCTCCTGGGGCCGGCACCCTGAATTCGGACTTCTAGCCTACTGGACAGTGAAAGAATAAACTTCTGTTTGTTAAAGCCATCTACTTGTGGTATTTCTGTTACAGCAGCACTAGATGAATAAGACACAGAGACTTTGTAATAGATGCAGAAAGCATTAATCAGTCTTGTCTCCAAACAGATGAGGATTGAGGCTAATATAGAGTAGGGAAATGCTTGAGTTGGAAATTCAAGGACAACCTTCGGCTTTTTCCAGTTTTAGAAACTAATACAGGAAGAAGAAAAGGAGGAAATAAAGATGAGGAGAAGGTAGAGGCAATGGCCCAGTCAGTAGGAAGGGGAACACCCACGCCATCACGCTCTCTTCCCTGCTGGACTGTGGGGTCTCCACGAGCAGGACCAGGGTATAATCCTCATCCCCTCCCAAAGGGCTTGCACAGGTCCTGAAAGTTTATAAAGACATAGGGTATGCTTGTCGTGAATGAATGAGTGAATGAATGCCTTCTTTCTTCGTCGCAGTTGCCACGTTTAGCAGAAGAGCCACCCTCACTCAGTTAACGGGCCCACTGGCTCTGCAAATGACTCCTCAGCCTGAAACAGTTGACGGTCCCTGCTCACCCTTGAAGGTAGGTGCAGGGAGAGGTGATTAGTGGTCACACCCAGACCAGTCTGGGGAATTTACTCAGTCAAGAACTAAAGCCACAGGAAAGATTTCAAAGCCACTTAAAATTTGTTCTGGCATCTGTCTAACGGCACGTAAGTTTTTTCCATCCTCAGCTCTGTCCTGCCAGCTGATAAGGGGAAGGAAAGGGGATTTACCAGGGCCATAAACGTGCCAAACTGTGAGTCCACCTACTGGCTGCACCCTTATCCCCTCCCCTTACCACTCCCAGCCTCCCAGAGGAAGTAGCTATTTAAGGAGAGCTGGAGTTTGGAATAGATGTGACAGTCAACTGGAGGTATCAACTCTAACATCCTGTGAGAGGTAAATACCCAGAAATTAATGCCCATCCGCTGCCTTGGAGAGTAGCCGTGTTGTGTATGTGTGCGCATATGTGTGTATGCATGCGCAGATGGGCATGTAAGTACACATGCATGCCTGTGCAGGGTTTGTTGTATACAAGAGGGTATATTACACAAGGGTGTTGTGTAGGTATGTGAGTGTGTTGTATGGAAGGACGCTTATACTAGTGTTTGGGTGCAAGAGTGTGTATGTGAGAGACAGTGTGTGTCTGTATATGTGTATGTGTGTAAGGGGTTGGAAAGTCTTGCAAAGAGAGGGTGCTGGAGGAAAATATTGGGATCAGACTCCATGGATGGAATTCCCAAGCCTTGAATTCAGCGTAGGGACATGCAAGGTATATCTGATGGGGAGACACAGCTTTGGCCTTGGGAAACTCGCCGCTTGTCGGGAAGAACGTGGTCCCTACCTTCCAGGACCTCTCCATCTGAAGAGGATTGTGGACATATCATTAGTGTATTATGTGGGGTCTAGCTGGCTCTGAGGGCCTGTGTGTAGATGAAACTGTTCAACGGAGCTGGGAAGTCAGGAGAGCATGTGTCTGTGCGCACATCACTGGAGATCTCTCCTGTATACCTTGTGTATGATGAAGGGTGTAACCCTGGACTTAGCCTGCGGTTGAAGAACATTTCTGTGTGCTCCTTTGCAAACTCCATTCTCCAGGGTTGTTCAGTGTAAGCAGGAGAGCAGGGGGTCAAGAGAAGAAGCTGGGACCATCTGGGAGAGGAATCTAGAAAAATCCACCTGCACTTCTCCCTCACAGAACTCTCAACATGAAGACCCTCCTGCTGTTGGTAGTAATCATGGCCTTGGGTAAGAGCTGACCCTGATCTCTGACCCTAAAAGGGACAGCCCAGGGTGAGAAGCACCCCCATCTCCCAGTTTTCCTTCCCATGGCAGCAAGGCCTCTCCTGGTGAGAGACAGATAGAGACCAGTGGAGTGCGGGAGGGGAGTACAGAGAGGAGCAAGGAGGGTGGACTCAGGACCCAGTCCCCAACAGCAACCAATTTCCTTCTAGGCCTGCTGCTAGTACAGGGGAATTTGCTGGAGTTCCGGAAAATGATCCGTTTGGTGACAGGAAAGGAAGCTGCGTCCAGCTATGGTTTCTATGGTTGCTACTGTGGCCTTGGCGGCAAAGGATCCCCCAAGGATGCAACAGATTGGTGAGGCCACTCTTCACTTCCCTCCCCTCTACTCACTTCTGGCATATAACCCCAGGGGGCGAGGCTGGAAAAGCAGCCAGCAGGGTAGAGATTCTGCTCTAGACTCCAGAGTCACCAAGTTTCTGCTCAGGGTCAAGGAGGTGAGAGCCAGGGAGAGGCTGGCTCCTTTGAGCTGTGGGAAAGTGGTCCCAGTGGAGTGTTCTCATCATAGGTGCTGCGCTGAACACGACTGCTGCTATAAACGTCTGGAGAAACATGGGTGTGGCACCAAACTTCTGAGCTACCAGTTTACTTACCGTGGGGGCCAAATCATCTGTGGTAAGAAACTTTTATGACCCTACACGGTTTCTTTATTGAGTGTCCACTGTGCTGAGTACTCGGCTCGGCACCAGATGTAAAAATACAAAGGAATATTGTCCCTGCCTCAAAGGCTCATAGTTGAGTGAGAAGGTAAAGAAAATGAAAGCATGATATGGTAAAGACTCCAATAGGAAGTAAGCAAAAAGGAGCCCTTAACACAACCTGAAGTTCAAGGAAGCTTCCTGAAAGTGGTCACCCCTAGGCTGAGTCGTAAACACTGTGCAGGGATAGCCAAGGGAAGAGGAGGTGGATGAGCAGTCCAGGAAAACGGAACAGTGTGGTCAAAGCCTGGAGTGTGCTCAGGGGAACTGCAAGCAATTCTGTGTTGCTGAATGGAACCATATGGGGAAGAGGAGTGGTGGAAGGGGCTGGGTCAAGCCAATTGAGGGCAATGGTGGTTCAGTGGTAGAATTCTCATCTTCCATGGGGAAGACCTGGATTCAATTCCTGGCCAATGCACCTCATGCATAGCTACCACCCATCTGTCAGTGAAAGCCTGCGTGTTGCTATGATGCTGAACAGGTTTCAGTGGAGTTTCCCGACTAAGATGGACTAGGAAGAATGACCTGGTGATCTGCTTCTGAAAATCAGCCAACGAAAACCCTGTAGATCACAACCGTCCAATCTATAACCCATCATGGGGATGGCGTAGGACCAGGCAATGTTTGGTTCGGTTGTGCATGGCGTTGCCATGAGTCAGAGGCCAATTCAATGGCAGCTAACAACAAAGGCAACAACAGATCAAGCCAGGCCTTTGAGGACACGTTGCATTTAGATTTTATCCTAAAGCAACTGCTGTTGTTCTTCAGTGCCATTGAGTTGATTTTCGACTCATAGCAATCCAATGTGACAGAGTAGAACTATCTCATAGGGTTTTCTAGGCTGTAATCTTTACAGGAGCAGATCCCCAGGTCTTTTCTCCAGTGGAGCCACTAGGTGAGTTTGAACCACCAACATTTCAGTTAACAGCCAAAGGCTTAATCATTGCGCCACCAGGGCTCCTTCTTAAAGCAATAGGGAGGTGTTAAGCAAAAGAGTGACATGATGAGATCTGCATTTCTGGGGACTCACTCTGGCTGCAGGGTGGATGGAGACAAGATGGACGTGGGACCTGTGAGAAGCCTATTAATTGCCATAATCCAATCAAGAGATAGTAAGAAAAAAAAGAGCTTGAAATAAAACAATGGTGATCAAGATGGAAGGGGTTGGAGAATGAAATCAACATGCATTTGAGAGGTAGAATCATCAAAGTTTGGTGATTGACTGGGTAGGGAGCTGTTGAGTGGGTATGTGACTGTATGGATGGTAGTATCATAACTGAGATAAAGACCACAAGAGGAGAATTTGGGCAGGGCTGTGGCGAGAAGGAAGAGGAGAAAGTTTTGTTCTGAGGGGGAAGAGAAGGATGGGGTGGTGGCTGGAAGGATTTGTTCAATGTCCCCACACAGCAGATCCATGAATGGTATTTTGAGAGATCATAGGCTCTCACTCAACTGCCTGAGTTCTTTAGGATCAAAAATTGCATCTCCCCCATTATGACCTCTCCGAGGATCATGTACTTCAGAATCCTTTGGGTTGCAAGCAACAAGAAGCTCAACTAAAAGTGGTTTAGACAGTGGGCATGTATGACTCTCACATAAACAAGAAGTCTGGAAGAGAGCAATGCCAGGCTGGGGCAGTTTCTCAACCATATCATCAAGGACCCAGCCTTTCCCAACCTTCTGCTCTGTCATGTTGGCAGTATCTAACTCGTGGTGTCAAGACGCAAGCCGTAGCTCCAAGCATCATGACCTCACACTCCAAAAGGGGCTTTCTTATTGTACATCTCTCTTTTGAGGGAAGAAATTAATCCTCCCCAGAAGCCCTCAGCAACTTCCCCTTTTGTCTGATTGGCCAAATGAGGTCACATGTTAGCCAGAGACCAACCACTGCAAAGAAAAAAGGGATAACCACAGTTGGTGTACATCAATCAGGAGCCATTCTCAAGGGCTGGGCACTTGGCCACCTGAACAAATCTGTTAGCAAGAAGGAGGAGAGACACTGGCAGTTAGGTAGAAGGCATTTAACAGAATCTTTGTGAGCTTGGCTGCTGTCTGTCCCCATCAGACTGGAAACTAACTTCCTGAAGGCAGGAATTCTGTCTCCATTAATCAGAAATATCTGGAACATAAATGCTTGTCTCAGACTAGGAACTTCTGGGGGATAGGGACACGTCTTCTCCTCCAGGGTTCCAGAAGAAGCCATAGAATATTAACAATCCCCTGTCCGTGTCTACTTTCTTGTGATTTCAGCGAAACAGGGCTTCTGCAGGAGTCAGCTGTGTGAATGCGATAGAAAGGCTGCCTACTGTTTTGCAAAAAACCGGAAGACCTATAAGAAAAGATTCAAATACTACCCCAATGTGCTGTGCAGTGGGAGCGCCCCCCGTTGCTGAGAGCTGCCTCTTCCCCCAGAAGCCTCACCACCCAATACTGAGTTTCCTTCTCTAACACCACAACCCCCTGCCCTAGCCAAGTCCTCTGCAAAGGAAGAATACACCCCTCTCCCATCCTAGAGACAAACCGGGGGCTCCCCTTCTATCCTTGCCCAGAATGAGAACACGAAACCTGGTGATTTATGCCTGGCTCCTTCCCCCTCCTTCCTTGGCCAAGCAGGAGATTTCTCCAGTGATAGCTCCTCTGTTCTCCTCCTAGTCCATCTTTCTGCTTAGCAGGAGCATCTACAGTCCTAGGGATCTCTTCTGAATAAAGCAATTCATTGGCAAATTGTGTGCACACATTTGTGGGAATATGCACAAGTGCTCACACCACCACCCAAGACTAATGAGGTGGGCAGCCCCATGCACTCCTAGTGTGACAGCAAACCATACAAGCTAATGTAGTGTTGTCATTGTTGGCTGCCATCAAGCCGATTCTGACTCATGGAGACCCCACGTGTGCAGAGTAGAACTGCTCCTCAGGCTTTTCAAGACCGTGACCTTTCAAGAGCAGATCACCAGGCCTATCTTCCAAGACACCTCTAGGTGGGTTCAAACTGCTATTTTTCCAGCTAGGAGTCAAATGCTAAACCATTTGCACCACCCAGGGACTCATACTATAGAGTGGTGTTGTTGTTCTTGCTGTTGTGTGCCATCGAGGTGATTCCAACTCATATTAACCCCGTGTGATAAAGTAGATAGAGTTTTCTCAGCTGTAATGTTTACAGAAGCAGATTGCCACAGAATCACTGGATGGGTTTGAACTGCCAAACTTTTGGTAGCAGCCGAGCACTTAATCTTGTGCCATATAGTGTCTTAGGTGCCATTGAGTCCGTTCTGACTCATAGTAACTCTATGTATAACAGAACGAAACACTGCCTGATCCTGCGCCATCCCCACAGTCATTATTATGCTTCAGCCCGTTGTTGCAGCTACTGTGTCAATCTATCTCATTGAGGGCCTTCTTCTACTTTTGCTGACCCTCTACTTTACCAATACCAGGGACTGGTCTCTCCTGATAAAATGTCCAAAGTGCATGAGACAAAGTCTTGTCATCCTTGTTTCTAAGGAGCATTCTGGTTATACTTCTTCCAAAACAGATTTGTTCTTCTGACAGTCCATGGTATATTGAATATTTTTTGCCAACACCATAATTCAAAGGCATCAGTTCTTCTTCCATCTTCCTTGTTCATTGTCTAGCTTTCACATAGATATAGGGCAACTGAAAAAACCATGGCTTGGATCAGGAGCACCTTAGTCCTCAAAGGGACATAAATGCTTTTTAACACTTTAAGAAGGTCTTCTGCAGCAGATTTGCCCAATGCAATATGTTATTTGATTTTTTTTTAATTATACTTTAAGTGGAAGTTTACAAATCAAGTCAGTCTCTCACACAAAAACTTATATACACCTTGCTACATACTCCCAATTGCTCTCCCCCTAATGAGACAGCCTGATTCCTCCCTCCACTCTCTCTTTTCATGTCCATTTTGCCAGCTTCTAACCCCCCTACCCTCTCATCTCCCCTCCAGGCAGGAGATGCCAACATAGTCTCAAGTGTCCAACTGATCCAAGAAGCTCACTCCTCACCAGCATCCCTCTCCATCCCATTGCCCAGTCCAATCCCTGTCTGACGAGCTGACTTTGGGAATGGTTCCTGTCCTGGGCCAACAGAAGGTCTGGGGGCCATGACCACCGAGGTCCTTCTAGTCGCAGTCAGACCATTAAGTCTAGTCTTTTTATGAGAATTTGGGGTCTGCATCCCACTGCTCTCCTGCTCCCTCAGGGGTTCTCTGTTATGTTCCCTGTCAGGGCAGTCATCAGTTGCAGCAGGGCTCCATCTAGTTCTTCTGGTCTCAGGATGATGTAGTCTCTGGTTTATGTGGTCCTTTCTGTCTCTTGGGCTCATAATTACCTTGTGTCCTTGGTGATCTTCATTCTCCTTTGGTCCAGGTGGTTTGAGACCAATTGATGCATCTTAGAATGCCACTTGCTAGCGTTTAAGACCCCAGACGCCACTCTCCAAAGTGGCATGCAGAATGTTTTCTTAATAGATTTTATTATGCCAGTTGACTTAGATGTCCCCTGAAACCATGGTCCCCAAACCCCTGCCCCTGCTATGCTGGCCTTCGAAGCATTCAGTATATTCAGGAAACTTCTTTGCTTTTGGTTTAGTCCAGTTGTGCTGACCTCCCCTGTATCGTGTGCTGTCTTTCCCATCACCTAAAGTAGCTCTTATCTACTATCTGATTAGTGAATACGTCTCTCCCATCCTCCCTTCCTCCCCCTTCTCGTAACCATCAAAGAATATTTTCTTCTCTGTTTAAACTATTTCTCCAGTTCTTGTAATAGGGGTCTTATACAATATTTGTCCTTTCGCAACTGACTAATTTCACTCAGGATAATGCCTTCTAGATTCCTCCATATTATGAAATGTTTCACAGATTCATCACTGTTCTTTATCGATGCATAGTATTCCATTGTGTGAATATACCATAATTTATTTATCCATTCATCTGTTGATGGGCACCTTGGTTGCTTCCATCTTTTTGCTATTGTAAACAGTGCTGCAATGAACATGGGTGTGCATATACCTGTTCGTGTAAAGACTCTTATTTCTCTAGGATATATTCCAAGGAGTGGGATTGCTGGATCGTATGGTAGTTCTTTTTCTAGCTTTTTAAGGAAGCGCCAAATCTATTTCCAAAGTGGTTGTACCATTTGACATTCCCACCAGCAGTGTAGAAGTGTTCCAGTCTCTCCACAACCTCTCCAACATTTACTATTTTCTGTTTTTTTGGATTAATGCCAGCCTTGTTGGAGTGAGATGAAATCTCATTGTAGTTTTGATCTGCATTTCTCTAATGGCTAATGATAGTGAGCATTTCCTCATGTATCTGTTAGCTACCTGAATGTCTTCTTTAGTGAAGTATCTATTCATATCTTTTGCCCATTTTTTAATTGGGTTATTTGTCTTTTTGTAGTTGAGTTTTTGCAGTATCATGTAGATTTTAGAGATCAGGCACTCATCGGAAATGTCATAGCTAAAAACTTTTTCCCAGTCTGTAGGTAATCTTTTTTACTCTTTTGGTGAAGTCCTTGAATGAGCATAGGTGTTTGATTTTTAGGAACTCCCAGTTATCTAGTTTTTCTTCTGCATTGTTAATAACGTCTTGTCTATTGTTTATGCCATGTATTAGGGCTCCTAATGTTGTCCCTATTTTTTCTTCCATGATCTTTATTGTCTTAGATTTTATATTAAGGTCTTTGATCCATTTTGAGCTCGTTTTTGTGCATGGTGTGAGGTATGGGTCTTGTTTCAGTTTTTGCAGATGGACATCCAGTTATGCCAGCACCATTTGTTAAAGAGACTGTCTTTTCCCATTTGACTGCTTTGGGGTTTTTGTCAAATATCAGCTGCCCTTATATGGATGGACTTATGTCTGGATTCTCAATTCGTTCCATTGGTCCATGTATCTGTTGTTGTACCAGTACCAGGCTGTTTTGACTCCTATATAGCGGTATAATAGGCTCTAAAATCAGGTAGAGTGAGGCCTCCCGTTTTGTTCTTCTTCAGTAATGCTTTACTTACCTGGGGCCTTCCATAAGAAGTTGATAATTTGTTTCTCCGTCTCATTAAAAAATGTCATTGGAATTTGGATCGAAATTGCATTAAATCTATAGATCACTTTTGGTAGGATAGACATTTTTACAACATTAAGTCTTCCTACCCATGAGCAAGGTATGTTTTTCCACTTATGTAGGTCTCTTTTGGTTTCTTGCAGCAGTGTTTTGTTTTTTGTGTGTATGTGTGTGTGTGTGTGTTTTCTTTTAGGTCTCTTTTGGTTTCTTGCAGCAGTGTTTTGTAGGTTTTTTTTTGTATAGGTCTTTTACGTCTCTGGTAAGATTTATTCCTGAGTATTTTATCTTCTTGGGCACTACTGTAAACTGTATTGATCTGGTGGTTCTCTCTTCAATGTCCTTTTTGTTGGTGTAGAGGAATCCAGCTGATTTTTGCATGTTTATCGTGTATCCCAATGCTCTGCTGAACTCTTCTATTAGTTTCAGTAGTTTTCTTAAGGGTTCCTTAGGGTTTTCTGTGTATAAAATCATGTCATCTGCAAATAGAGATACTTTTACTTCTTCCTTGCCAATCTGGATGCTCTTTATTTCTTAATCTAGCCTAATTGCTCTGGCTAGGACATCCAGCACAACGCTGAATAAGAGTGGTGATAAAGGGCATCCTTGTCTGCTTCCCGATCTCAAGGGGAATGCTTTCAGACTCCCTCCATCTAGGATGATGTTGGCTATTGGCTTTGTATAAAAGCCCTTTATTATACTGAGGAATTTTCCTTCTATTCCTATTTTGCTGAGAGTTTTTATCATGAATGAGTGTCAAACTTTCTCAAATGCCTTTTCTGCATCAATTGATAAAATCATGTGATTCTTGTTTTTGTTTTATCTATGTGGTGGATTACATTAATTGTTTTTCTAATGTTGAACCATCTCTGCATACCTGGAATGAATCTCACTCAGTCATGGTGAATTATTTTTTTGATACGTTGTTGAATTCTATTGGCTAGAATTTTGTTGAGGATTTTTGCATCTACGTTCATGAGGGATATAGGTCTGTAATTTTCTTTTTTTGTGGTCTCTTTACCTGGTTTTGGTATCAGGGATATGCTGGCTTCATAGAATGAGTTTGGGAGTATTCCATCCTTTTCTATGCTCTGAAATATCTTTAATAGTAGTGATGTTAACTCTTCTCTGAAAGTTTGGTAGAACTCTGCAGTGAAGCCATCTGGGCCAGGGCTTTTTTTTTTGTGGGGAATTTTTTAATTACCTTTTCAATCTCTTCTTTTGTTATGGGTCTATTTAGTCTTTCTATCTTTGTTTGTGTTAGTTTAGGTAGGTAGTGGGTTTCTAGGAATTCATCCATTTCTTCTAGGTTTTCAAATTTGTTAGAGTACAATTTTTCATAGTAACCTGATATGATTTTTTTAATTTCAGTTGGGTCTGTTGTAATAACGCCCATCTCATTTCTTATTCAGGTTATTTGCTTCCTCTCCTGTTTTTCTTTTGTCAGGTGGCCAATGGTTTATCAATTTTGTTGATTTTTTCAAAGAACCAGTTTGGTCTTGTTCATTCTTTCAATTGTTTTTCTGTTTTCTATTTCATTTAGTTCTCTAATTTTTATTATTTGTTTTCTTCTGGTGCCTGTGGGTTTCTTTTGTTTCTCTCTTTCTATTTGTTCAAGTTGTGGGGATAGTTCTTTGATTTTAGTCCTTTCTTCTTTTTGTTTGCAGGCATTTATTGATATAAATTGACCTCTGAGCACTGCTTTAGCTGTGTCCCAAAGGTTCTGATAGGAAGTGTTTTCATTCTCATTTAATTTTATGAATTTCTTTATTCCATCTTTAACGTCTTCTATCCAGTCTTTTTTGAGCAGGGTATTGTTCAGTTTCCAAGTGTTTGGTTTCTTTTCCTTGCTTTTTCTGTTATTGATTTCCACTTTTATGGCCTTATGGTCAGAGAAGATGCTTTGTAATATTTCAATGTTTTGGATTCTGCTAAGGCTTGCTTTATGACGTAATATGTGATCTGTTCTAGAGAATGTTCCATGTGCACTAGAAAAGAAAGTATACTCGGGTGCTGTTGGGTGGAGTGTTCTGTATATGTCTATGAGGTCAAGTTGGTTGATAGTGGCATTTAGATCTTCCGTGTCTTTATTGAGCTTCTTTCTGGATGTCCTGTCCTTCACTGAAAGTGGTGTGTTGAAGTCTCCTACTATTACCGTGGAGCTGTCTATCTCACTTTTCAATGCTGATAGAGTTTATTTTACGTATCTTGCAGCCCTGTCATTGGGTGCATAAATATTTAATATGGTTATACCTTCTTGGTATATTGTCCCTTTAATCACTGTAGAGCATCCTTCCTTATCCTTTCTGATGGATTTAACTTTAAAGTCTATTTTGTCAGAAATTAATATTGCCACTCCTGCTCTTTTTTGATTGTTGTTTGCTTGATATATTTTTTTCCATCCTTTGAGTTTTAGTTTGTGTCTCTCAGTCTAAGATGTGTTTCTTGTAGGCAGCATATAGACAGATCATGTTTTTTAATTCATTCTGCCACTTTCTTTCTTTATTGGCACATTTAGTCCATTTACATTCAGTGTAATTATGGATAGGTATAAATTTAGTGCTATGATTTTGATGCCTTTTTTGTGTGTTGTTGACAGTTTCTTTTTCCCACTTAATTTTATGTGCTAAGTAGATTATCTTTATATATTATCCTTTCCTCATATGTATTGTTGTTGATTTTATTTCTTCTGAGTCTCTATTTTTTTTCTTGTATTTTATCTTGATGTGTAGGATATTTGTCCCCTTTGTGGTTACCTTATTATTTACCCCTATTTTTCTAAATTTAAACCTAACTTTTATTTCTTTGTATCGCCTTGTATTCCTCTCCTTATGGAAGATCTATGACTACATTTCTTAGTCCTTCCTTATTGTTTTAATGTTGTCTTCTTTTACATAATAACATCGCTGTTTCCCTGTTTTGAGCATTTTTTTATCTTGATGATTTTTTTTTTTTTATTTCCCTGTCTAGGTTGACTTCAGATTGCTCTGCCCAGTGTTCTAGTCTTGGGTTGATACCTGATATTATTGATTTTCTAACCAAAGAACTCCCCTTAGTATTTCTTGTAGTTTTGGTTTGGTTTTTATGAATTCTCTAAACTTCTGTTTATCTGGAAATGCCATAATTTCACCTTCATATTTGAGAGACAGCTTTGCTGGATATAAGATTCTTGGCTGGCAATTTTTTTTCTTAAATTTTTCGTATAAGTCATCCCATTGCCTTCTTGCCTGCATGGTTTTTGCTGAGTAGTTCGAGCTTATTCTTATTGACTCCTTTGTAGGAGACTTTTCACTGATCCCTAGGTGCTCTTAAAATTCTTTCTTTATCTTTGGTTTTGGCAAGTTTAATTATAATATGTCTTGGTGACTTTCTTTTAAAATCTACCTTGTATGGAGTTCAATGAGCATCTCGGATAGATATCTTCTCATCTTTCATGATATCAGGGAAGTTTTCTGCCAACAAATCTTCAACAATTCTGTCTGTATTTTCTGTTATCCCTCCCTGTTCTGGTACGCCAATCACTTGTAGGTTATTTCTCTTGGTAGAGTCCCATATGATTCTTTTTTTAATTCTTTTATCTGATTTTTCTTCAAATATATCAGTGCCAAGTGATTCCTCTTCAAGTTCGGAAATTCTGCTTTCCAATTGCTCAATTCTGCTCCTCTGACTTTCTATTGAATTGTCTACTTCTGAAATTTTATTGTTAATCTTCTGAATTTCTGATTGCTGTCTGTCTATGGATTTTTCCAGCTTATTAAATTTTTCATTATGTTCCTGAATAATCTTTCTAATTTCTTCAGTTGCTTTATCTGTGTGTTCCTTGGCTTGTTCTGCATATTGCCTCATTTCCTTCCTGATGTCTTGAAGGGTTCTGTTTATTAATCTTTTGTATTCTGCTTCTGGTAATTCCAGGAAGGTACTTTCATCTAGAAGATCCCTTGATTCTTTGTTTTGAGAGCTTATTGAGGCGATCATGGTCTGTTTCTTTATGTGACGTGATATTGACTGTTGTCCCCAAGCCATCTATCAGTTATTGTATTTGTTTATTTTATGTTTGCTTACTGTCTCATAGCTTCTTGCTTTTTTTGTTTTGATATGCCCAAATGGGTTGTTTGAGTGAGATAGCTTGATTATTTTCATCTTTAGAGCTCAGACATCCTGTCCCCAGATGGCTAGAGCTGTTATCAGGTATATCAGTCTAGGTCCATTCACTTTTCTTGTATGACTTCAGCTCAGATGTCCAGTAGCTGATCATCAAGTGTGTGGTACAGGCTCTGTCCTACAGTCTTAGATGGGCAGGGGTGATTGGCGTAGGTACCAGTATCTGGTTGCAGTAGGGGGTCACACTCTGAACAAGGCAGGGGGCTGAGAATCGTCCCTCACGTGTCTCTGAGGAAAGCACGTCCTTGTTCCCTAGAGCATACAGGTAGGTGGGTTCTGCATTCAGACCATGGGTACCCAGTGTTTTTGGCTGTAAGGACTGGGAGGTACCAGTTATCCTTGGACCCCTGTCACAGGTGGCTGGGTGACTTGAGTGGAGCCACCAGTCCTTAAGCCCCTGATTTCGATAGGTGAGGACCCTGTTTAACAGGCAAAGCAATGTCAAACATCAAACACCCACCTCTCCGCTACACAGCTGAAACAGTTGGAGTCTGCCAACAAGCACCTATAGGCCCACACAGGTCCATGCAGAGGGGAAAGGTATTCAAAGTCTATGGACCATTTATGCCTGGACAGGAGCCACTTCTGTGCCTAGCTCCCCTAGTTAGTGGAGCTGGCAAATTATCTTTTCCCCCAACTGCAAATTTATTCCTTCTCCAAGGCCAGGAGGATGGCTCTAGGTGCTCAACAGAACCTGCCTCAGGTCCAGGGAAATCAGCCCCTGAGGTCGGCTTGGTGGGGGGAGGAGGGTGCGGTAAAATATATGCAAGTACTTAGCTTTTGCCAAGAGCACCGTTCTTCTCTGGTTCCCGAGGTTTGAATAGTCTGTGTGGCTGGCTGCTTCTCCTTGAGGAAACTGCAGCCAAACTCTAGTACCAGCCCACCGTCGCCACTCCCAGGAATGGTACCTGAGGGCTCCCAACGTTTCAGGTCCGGTAACTCCTCTCTGCCTCTGAGTCATCTTTTCCTCCTCCTGCCCCTCAGTTTGTTTTCTAAGCTTGCCTTTGATGTTCAGGGCTCCTAGCTTGTCATAAATATACTCATTTCACTTGTTTTTTTGGGTCTTTGTTGTAAGTGGGCTCACCGAAAGGGTCTATTTCGCCATCTTGGCTTCGCCTCACTTCATTTGATTTCTTGACTGCTGCTTCCATGGGTGTTGATTGTGGATCCAAGAAAAATGAAATCCTTGACAACTTCAATCTTTGCTCCACTTATCATGATGTTGCTTACTGGTCCAGTCATGAGGATTTTGGTTTTGTTTATGTGTAGGTGTTAGAAATACAGGCTCTGCAGCCATCTAAGATACTCCACTGGTCTCACCCCTTTGGGAACAAGGGAGAATGAAGAAAATTAAAGATACAAGAGAAAGATTAGTCCAAAAGACTAATAGACCACATTTACCATGGCCTCTACCAGACTGAGTCCAGTACAACTAGATGGTACCCAGCTACCACCACTGACTGCTCTGACAGGAATAACAATGGAGGGTCCCAGACAGAACTGGAGAAAAATGTAGAATGAAATTCTAACACAAAAAAAGACCAGACTTACTGGCCTGACAGAGACTGAAGAAACCCCGAGAGTATGGCCCCCGGACACCCTTTTAGCTCTGTAATGAAGTCACCCCGGAGGTTCACCATTCAGCCAAAGATTAGACAGGCCCATAAAACAAAACGAGACTAAAGGGGCACACCATCCCAGGTGCAAGGACTAGAAGAAAGGATAGGACAGGAGAGCTGGTAACAGGGAACCCAAAGTCTAGAAGGAGAGCGTTGACATGCCGTGGGGCTGTTAATCAATATCATAAAACAATATGTGTACTAACTGTTTAATGAGAAATTAGTTTGTTCTGTAAACCTTTATCTAAAGTACAATTAAAAAAAACATTACAGACTCTAGAGTCAGACTGGCTGGGTCAACTACTGCCTCCACCACATTCTAAATATGCGACCTTGAGTGAGTTACTTAGCCTCTGCAAGCCTTCCTTCTCTCATCTATAAACTGGAGATGACACTGCACAGAGTTGTTTGAGAGTTGAATGAGATCATGAATGGAAAGCACTGGGCCTAGCATGTCTGTATTACAACTGAAACTCCTCATCTCCCTTCCCTGCGGCATCCTCCTCCCCTTCCCTGGGTGAGAGCAGCAACTACTGGTCTGTCCAGGGATAACAGAAAAGTTGGTCCTGATGTTCTGGGGAGATCTATTCCCACATTCTCTGCATGGTATGTTCTTGCCCTGTTGCCGTCAGCCTAGTGGAGGGGAAAGGGGGTGCGAGGTCAATGAAATGCTGGCCATCAGCTGAGCCATCACACAGGGTGGGCTTCCTAGACCTGCAACCTGTGGGTTCCCACAGGGCCCCAGTACAGAAGGGCCCCATGCTTGGTTTAATGCTTTCTGGCAGCCATCTTGAAATTACTAATAATTTTTAAACAAGGGATCCTGCATTTTTATTTGTCACTGGGCCCCGCAAATTCTGTAACTGGTCCTGCCCTCACCTGGATGCTACTTCCTCTCCTGTTGTCCAAGGTTCCTCTGGGATCTTCCCACCTGGATCACCTAGAACCCCACCTGTTTCTTTAATAATCACCATCAGGGCTGCTGGGTGTAAGCCCTGCACAAAGGCACCCTACTGAGGGGTATATGTCGGGGCTAAGCTTTAACCAGAGCACAGCTCAGCAAGCTCTGCCTTCACTGGAGGTGGCACCTTTCTGTAATTCAAGTTCCCAGAAGGAGTGCCTTTTCCTAATTCTGCACAACTATGCTCTGGTGACACAACGGTTAAGGACCTGGCTGCTAACTGAAAGGCTGATTGCTGGAATCCGCCAAGCCACTCCTCAGGAGCAAAAACCTGTCCAACTGCTTCCATAAAGATTACAGCCTAGAAAGCCTATGGGGCAGTTCTACTCTGTCTCATGAGGTCACTATGAGTTGGAATCGACTCCACAGCACCTAACAACCTGTAAAATAAAAGACATACAAAATGCAAACCCAAATACTTTATTAGTAGATACAATGAACATAAAATTACCATCAAATTGCTTTAAATTTTCAAAACATTCTCATTCTCTGTACATATCTCACTGTGGACTGGAAACAGTTCATGGACCCTAACGGATAACAGAGCACACTTTAGAAAGCACTGTCGAACCCATACTGAGGCAAGAAAAATGCACTTAATAATTTTATAGTTAATAATATGCTTTATCTCTTGTCTTGGAGTAAATGCTGTTTATTACTATGTGAGGTAAAGTTCTTTCCTTTCCTGCTACCCTTCAGGACCTGCTGGAATGAGGATAAGACCACATTACTCCTCAATAATGGCTTCTTAGCTTGAAAAGAGAGACTCTGAAATGCATTTTTAAATAAAACTTCGATTAAATGCTTGGCAAGCGCTCTTCTTTTCTTCTGCCTTGACCTAGGGAAAGGGAAAAGGGTTGGTTTATTCTCTTGGCTACCTCTCTCTCCTCAGTAAAGACTTTGCACTTTTTAATTTTTGTCGTAAATCTTTGTGTGCAAAATTTTGGAGGTTTTCTATTCCTGAGAACATTTCTTTTACAACTTCACACTGAAGAATAACAATTTCAAAAAATGTAATATTCTGGGTTCAATTTTCTTTTTTTCTTTTATACCCTACAAATATTCCTCCACTTTCTTCTTGCATCCAGTATTGCTAATGAGTTGTCTGATATTAACCTGACTCGTAATCTTTGTTTAGTTGTCTGCCCTTTCTTTCTGGAAGCTTTTAGAATTTCCCTTTTTGTCTTTGGTGTTCTGAAATCTCACTGTAATGTATCCAGTTGTCAGTCTTTTTTTTTTTTTTTAATATGTCCTATTTGCATCATTAATTATAAGAATTTTATACTCTTTATTTATTTGAATATTTCCTTTCCTCCTCCCCCCCCCCCACCCCTTCTTCTGGAAATAATATTACCTGGTTGGTGGTACATCTAGTCTCCATACTGCTTAGATTTTATTTTCTATTTTCTATCTTTATTTTCTCTTGCTCTTTACCCTGCCTCCTGGGAAAACTCTTCAATCTAAACCTCTAACCCCTGTGTCATTCGCTGCCACTGCCCCAGGCAGGTCCTCTCGTCAGGGTTTTATCATTAAACACCTAGGAAGCAGCAGCACTGGCAGGAAAAAGATCCCAAGGTTTTAATCAGCCATCCATGGGAGTGAGTGAGGGGGAAGAGGGAAGGTGAAAGGGGAGAAAGAATAAGTTGAAAGAATGAATGCCTGAGGATAGCTACGCAGCCTGCATTGGCTTTCAACAATTCCTTACCCAAGCAGGGCTTTTGGACAGCCCTAATATTGTTTCCAAAAGGAGCCCTAATGGCGCAATGGTTAACTGAAAGATTGGTGGTTTGAACCCACCAGCTGCTCTGGAGAAGAAAAGACCTGCCCATCTGCTCCTGTAAAGGCTACAGTCTAGGAAACCCTATGGGGCAGTTCTACTCTGTCCTACAGGGTCGCTATAAGTTGGAATCGACTCTACAGCATATAACAACATTATCTCCCACCACCCATCTGTCAGTTTGTCATACTGTGGTGGTTCACATGGTGCTATGATGCTGGAAGCCATGCCACCGGTATTTCAAATTCCAGCAGGGTCACCCATGGTGGACAGGTTTCAGCAGAGCTTCCAGACTGAGGCAGACTAGGAAGAAAGGCCTGGTGATGTGCTTCTGAAAATTAGCCAGTGAAAACCCTATGGACCACAACAGAATATCATCACATATAGTGCTGGAAGATAAGCCCCCTAGGTTGCAAGACATTCAAAATACATGGTGGCCACACAGTGGATTCGAGCATAGAAACCATCATGAAGATGGGGTAGGACTGGGCACCATTTTGTTCTGTTGCATATGGGGTCACTATGAATCAGAGCTGACTCAATGACAACTAACAACAACAATAATATTATCTCCAGAACTTGAACATCTCAACTGTTGCTTCTGGGGTAAAGGGACAGGCAATGATTGTCCCAAGGCAAACTTAAAAGCTTCCTTCCAACCTATCCACTACTGGTCAGACCTGGCCTTTCCCTGCTCCAGGGCACAGCCAGCCTCCTCTCCCCACAATTGCACCAGCAGTCAGGACTGTCTTCATGCTTCCTGTAGGATGGCACACATTCTTTTGTTAGTTCTTCAAATCCAAGCTTCCCCCTCAAATCTGTAGTTTTACAGAGTGGTTTTGGCAAAGGGAGCTAACAGCCTATGCTAATTTGTAATCTTGGCAGAAGAAAAAAAATTGAAATGCACAACACAATAGCTTGTATATAATTTAAAAGCACACACACACATAGAGAAACCCAACACTAAATATTTTCAAGCAATCATATACCTAAATAAATATTTGAAGGGTAAAGCGGTAATGGAGACGGAGGACGAAGGTATAACGAATAAAATGCAAGAAAAGTGGTGTCTTGCTCAAACCAAAGAGGAACCACGGTGCAAGCAGGTTCTCAGGGCTATGTGGGCAAAGAAGCTCTAGAGTCACCAACATCCAGATCATGGTCTAGGAAGGGGAGGGCATGGACATCAGGCTGGAACATCCTCTTGGCCTGCAGATTCCGCGTCCAGAGCAGGGGTCCTGGTTACCCAACCACTAAAACAGGACATCATGTTTGGTAAAGTGGAGGGTCAGTGGAAACGAGGGAAACCCTCCATGAGATGGATTGACACAACAGCTACAACAACCAGCTCAAACATACCAACACTTGTGAGGGTGCTACAGAACCAGACAACATTCCATCCTATCACACATAAGGTCGCCACGGGTCAAGCTGACTCGACAGCAACTCACAGCAACAAAGATTGTACTGCTACTTGTCTTGGATCGAGAACCTCTGAGAATGGCCTCTTAGAGAAGAGATGAAGGTTTTGGCCAAAAAGCTAAGCCTTTTGAAAAACGTCAGTCCTTAGTCAACTCCCCATGAGCATGTCTTCACCATGATTTCCAACGCTTTTATTTGGCCGGTGTAGTCATGAGGTCTTTACCGGTCTCTGAAGACGTTGAAAATCAAAATCTGGTTCAAATCTAGCCCAGGAGAGTTTTCAAGAGCAAAGCTACTGCTAAAGTCCATTCCCATGGGGAAAAAAATCACATCAACCTCTTTATTTACAGAGGAGATGAAAGGGCCAGCTGGCTGATGGAGGGATTTTCACACTTCTCATTTGGGTCGCAGCCTGGGAATAATTCTCATCCAAGTAAGAGCTTGTAAGAGCAAGGTGCTCAGAAGCCAGGATATTGACAATACAAAATAACAACAGCAGTGTCTCAACAACTTCCACTCACCATGGAGTCAGCTCCAACTCATAGCAACCTTATGTATAACAGAAAAAACTTTGCCTGGTCCTGTGCCATCCTCACAATAGTAGGTATGTTTGAGCCCGTTATTGTTGCAGCCACTGTGTCATTCCCATTGAGGGTCTCCCTCTTTTTTGCTGACCCTCTACTTTACCAAGCAAGCCCTTCTCCAGGGATTGGTCCCTCTGATGATATGTTCAAAGTAAGCAAGCTGAAGTCTCACCATCTTTGCTTCTAAGGAGCAATCATATGAGGTCGATAATCTTGTCGTTCCTATTTTCCATTCACTCATTGAGCAGGAAATTTATTGAACATTTTCAATGTTCCAGGCTCAGGACCAGGCACTAGAATACAGAATGAACCAGGTAAGCCTCCTGAGGATTATAATCCACTGGGAGGAGATAGATGCAGACTACAAACAAATTATAAAAGACAGTAATAAGTACAGTGAAGAAAATCAAAGCTGCCATGAGACCAGAAGAACTGGATGGTGCCCAGCAACCATTACTGAACATTTTGATCGAAGATTCTAGAGAAGAATCCTGATCAAAAAGGGGGGGGGGGATGACAAACAGAATTTCAAATTCTCATGTAATCCAGTCTTTCTGGAGCCATGAAGGCTAGCTGAACCCCTGAAACTATTGCCCTGAGATAATCATTAAACCTCAAACCAAAAATATTCCCTGAAGTCTTCTTAAAATCAAACAATACTTTAGCTTTACTAGTAAAAAAAAAAAAAAAAAAGCCTGCTTTGAGCATTGTGCTCTTTTAAGAACTATATATATGGGATCAAACTGACAACAGCAATTCCAAAGATTAGATAGGAAACTTAGGGGGCTGTTAGTTAATTTTAATGCGGGAGGAACAACTCAGAAAAAGAGGGTGAGAATGGTTGCACAACTTGAAGAATGTAATCAATGTCGCTGAATTGTACACTTAGAAATTGCTCGATCTGTGTATTTTTGCTGTATATATTCTCAACGGCAACAAAAATAACAATAAATTATATTAAAGAAAATCAAAGCAAGGGAATAGGAGAGGGCAGGGTTAAGGCAGGGGCATGTGTTTTAAATAAGGTGGTCAGGGAAGGTGCTATAGAGGAGATGACATCTGAAGTGAGAGCACGCATGATATGAGGAAGTCAGCCCTAGGGTGATCAAGGAGAAAATCTTCCCAGGCAGAGAGAACAGCTACGAGACAGCACCAAGCTTGACACAGCCCCTTGAAGGGTGATCCCTGCCCACAGCTCCAATTTGTGGCAATTGCGTAACAGTTCAACCTCTGCTCCTCGCCTCCTCACACCCTCACCAGTGCGTTCCCAAGAGTTGTTGTTGTTAGTTACCATTGAGTTGATTCCGACTCATGGTGACCCCATGTATGCAGAGTACAACTGTGCCCCATAGGGTAGCCAAGGCTGTGAGCTTTCAGGAACAGATCACCACACCTGTCTTCTGAGGAGTCTCTGGGTGGGTTTGAACTGCCAACCTTTCAGCTAGTTGAGCGATTAACTGTGCCACCTAGAGACCCCTTCTCAAGAGCACTTCCCGAGATAAACCTGCTGGAGGCAAATCTTCCAGAAATCTGACCGCGGACAGCCCTTTGCCTGCTTGATCTCATTTAATGTCCCCAGTGGTCCTTTGAGAGAGACACTATGATTAACCATTTTTATACACAAAAAAACTTGGGAAAGAGATTAAATCTCTGCTTGAAGCCACACAGGTCGGAAGTGGCAGGACTTGGATTTGAGCTCAGGGCACTTGGACTCCAGAGCCCCAGGTCCTAACCACCACCTGGAGTGTGGCCCATCAAAAGCAGTCAGCAAGGGGCGGTAAGTAGCCCACACCCCTTCCTGCCCAGAGAGCTGGCTGAGGATGGCTCTGAACCATCACCCTTTGCCCTCTGACCCCCTATCCCCCCTCCTTACTCTCCCATCTTGCTGGCAGCTATGATAGTAGCAGCAGCAGTCTTCACAAGCCTCCCCAGCGTGCCAACATCACCTCCCACTCCCCTGCTGCCATTGTAACACCACAATTACCACCACCAGGGGGGGTATGTTCACCTGTACACCCTGAATGGTGCGGCTGGAAAAACTGCTGGGAGGAGAGATTTGAAATCTAGTCTCGCCTTACCCTGAGGTCTGAGACCCTGAAAGAACTGAGATTCTGGAAGAACCAAGATCCCAGAAGGATGCAGGCTCTGGCTGGCTCTGGCTGGCCCTGGCTGTAAGGAGACCTGGGCTCTAGGCCCAATACTGCCTCTGACTCAGGGGTCCCTGTGCTTCTCTGGGCCTCAGTTCCCCTTCCTAGACAGGCAGATGGACCCCCTAAGGCTCTTCTAGAGCTAGGGTCACATAGGTCCCTTCTACTTACCCATCCCACAGGACCTTTTTTTCACACCCTCTGAATGCCCAGAAAGCCATCTCCTTATTTCTGGGTGCAGGACTTTACAGTTTACCCAGCATCTTCACAGACATGGTCTCATTTGAGCCCCACCACAGTGCCAGCCCTGGTGGCGTAGTAGTTGAGAACTCAGCTGCTAACCAAAAGGCCAGCAGTTCAAATCCACCAGCCACTCCTTGGAGACCCTATGGGGCAGTTTTGCTCTGTCCTCTAGGGTCACTATGAGTTGGAACTGACTCGACAACAACACAGCACCAGGAGGCAGAGATGATCACCTTCCTAGGTCAGATGGTAAAAAGAGACCTTGTCAGGGGAAGGGGCTGCCTCAGGCTGTTCAATCTTTTAAGATTTCTTGAAATCACCTCATTTTTAACTTAAAATCAGAAACACATACGCTGCTGAGTATCAGAATGGAGAGCTTAGAAATCATCCAGTCCAATCCTTTCATATTACAGATGGAGGAACTGAGGTCCTGAGCATGCTCCCTACTCCTCCCACCTCCAGGTTGCACAGTGACCAGAGGCAGTGCTGGGCAGGGCTCTGCCTGGGGCTCATTTAATTACTCTTCACACTTCATGCCACAAATTATTTCCCATTTAAGACTGAAACCTAAACCACTAATGGGAAGAAAACGCAGCACCAGCTTGTGAGCACTTGGCCCCCCGTTTCTCTCAGGGGAGGGGTGCAGAGATCAGGCCTGTTTCACCTTGTAACGCGCCAGCTGCGGGCGTGCAAGGTGGAGGCGGGTCGTGTATTTATTTTCCTATCACGGCAGCGCAGGCGGCCCAGGGAGGTGGTGAGGCTGAGCAGCAGGGACAAAGAAATGTGTGTGTTCTGGCAAATTTAGGGAATTAACTCTGAGGTTGTTCCAAGGAGAAAATGATGTTTTGAATCAGGAGTTATTACACTTCTGAGCTCACTGCCTTTTAAAGAACACCTTGTTTACTTAAGTGTTCTGTTTACAGACATGCTTATAGCTGGCTCGGTTTCAAAAAGAATTTGAAGTGGCTAATCATTTCATTAGATTGTCAACTCCTTGAGGGCAGGAACTATCTTTATTCTTTCTCCTCCATTTCTGACAGGTTAACTCCTGCTTGCCCCTACCTTCTGCCCTCCCCCGATTGGATTATCTGCCTCTCTCTGTTGTAACAATGTTTCTGTGTCTTTGTTTTCTACTGAACTAGGAGCTCAGTGAGGACAAAGACTATGTATTACACATCTCAGTATCTCACCAATCCTTTTATCTATCCAACAGCCAATCATTCATCCATCCAATCATCCATCCAGGCAACAAACCAAACATCCATTTAACTCCCATGGACCATCCACCCTCCCACCCACCCATCCATCCATCCACCCTCCCACCCACCCACCCACCCATCCATCCATCCATCCAATCATCCATCCAACAACCCACCTCTACAATCATCTATCCATTCTTTCAAAACCCCAGAAAGTTGCACCAATGAAACCAATATGATAGAACTACAGATAGTTATCCTTTATCCAGTGCTGTCTTTGTTCCAAGCACCATGCTAAGTGTTAAGTGCCACTGAGTCGGTTCCGACTCATAGCAACACTATGTATAAAAGAAAGAAACGTTGCCCAGTCCTGAGCAGTGAACAGCACAGACAAGTCTGGGCCCTAGGTCTGTCTGATATAGAGCATTGCACCTGTCAAAAGCCACCAAATGGTCATGTTCCTGCACAGACACACAAATATACACACAGATGCAGACACATACATACACATACCCATGCATAAACATACACACAGACATACACACAGATATAGACTCAGACACAAGGCACACACAGATGCAGCCACATATATACACATAACTCACACACAAATGTGTGCACAGCCACATATATACACATAACTCACACACAAATGTGAGTCTATATATACTCAGTCACACAGAGAGATACAGACACACAAAGATGCACACACACAGACACCTACAGATACAGACACAGGTACACACACAGACACACACCCATGGTCTTTGGAGAAGATTCCCTAAGGCCTTGGCTAGTGTCCCCACATGTAGTAAATTCTGGGGAACCTTATTTTTGGGTATTCCCCGGCTGGTTCCAATCCAGTCCCTCCAAAGCATACAAACAACCAGGCTTTCTAGAAAGGAAATTTTCCCTCCCCGGTCTCCTCCTAGTTTTTCTGAAAGGATGATAGAAAAGCCAACCGGCAAGGAACAAGAGGAAGGTAAGAGTGATGAAACTGCCAGAAATTGGGAGGCTGTTCCCACTGGAATCAAGTTTGCTTTGCATGGTCTTTAATTCTTTCTAAAAAAGGCAGGTGATGTCTGCGTTGGCTGGGCTGTGGGGCTTCCTGGTCCTCAGGGGCAATCAGCTCCTTTTCCTATAGAATATGATCACCTTCCAACCCCCACTGCAGGAAGACTTACTGCTCCGTTCTATGTGGAGGTGGAAAGAACCCTGGGTTTGGAGTCAAACTTAGTTTAAAAACTAGCTCAGTCCATTTGTATCTGTGTAATCTTTCTTGGGCGACTCACTTTGCCTCTCTGAGCCTCGCTTTCCACATCTGTAAAATGGGGAGAGTGGTACCTCCCTCAAAAGCTATGGGGAGGGTTAACCAAAACCAAACCAACTGCTGTTGAGTTAACTACAACTCAGGGCAACCCCATGTGTATCAGAGTAGAACTGTACTCCATAGGGTTTTTGATGGCTGATTTTTCAGAATTAGGTTGCCAGGCCTTTCTTCTTTGGTGCCTCTGGGTGGACTCAAACCTCCAACCTTTCAGTTAGCAGCCAAGTGTGTTAACTGTACCACTCAAGGACTCCATTTGGTCTCTTTATTGATCTATAATTTATAGATAATAAAAGTTGCCAATTTAAAGTGTCCAATTGGGTGAGTTTTGATAAATGTATACAGTTGTGTTACCATGGCACAGTCATGATATAGATCATTTTCATCACCTCCCACAAAGTTCCGTCATGCCACCTCGGCAGTCAATCCCCTCCGCCATCCCTGGGACCAGGCAACCACTGATTTGTTGTTCATCGCTATGGTTTTGCCCTTTCTAGAACTTCACATAAATTAAATCCTATGGTGTATATCTTTTGCGTCTGATCTCTTTCACTCAGCACAGTTATTTCAAGATTCCATGTTGTTGCTTGTGTCAGAAGTTCATGGCTTTTTATTGCTGAATAGTATTCTGTTGTATAGATGTATCACAACCTGTCCATTCACCTGTTGATGGACATTCGAGTTCTTTTCTGGTTTTGATGATTACAAATAAAGCTGTTATGAACATCCACATATGAGGTCTTCCCATGGACGTATGTTTTCATTTCTGCTGAGTAAGTACCTAGGATGAAGCAAGGATGGCGAGACTACGTCTCACGTACTTCGGACATGTTATAAGAAGGGATCAGTCCCTGGAGTAGGACATCATGTCTGCTAAAGTAGAGGGTCAGCGAAAAAGAGAAAGACCCTCAAAGAGATGGATTGACACAGCGGCTTCAACAATGGGCTCAAGCATGGCAACAATTGTGAGGATGGAGCAGGACCAGGCAGTGTTTCGTTCTGTTGTGCATAGGGTCGTTATGAATGGGAACTGACTGGATGGCTCCTAACATCAACAAGTACCTAGGAGTGGAATTGCTGGGTCATTCACATGGTGAGTGTCCACCAAATACGGTGAGTACCCATACCTGTCTGTCAGTTTGTCATACTGTGGTAGTTTGTATGTTGCTATGATGCTGGAAGCTATGCCACTGGTATATCAAATACCAGCAGAGTCACCTACGGTGGACAGGTTTCAATAGAGCTTCCAGCAGACTAGAATGAAAGGCCTGGTGATCTACTTTTGAAAATTAAACCATGAAAACCCTACGAATCCCAACAGAGCATTATCTGATATAGTGTGTAAGATGAGCCCCTCAGGTTGGAAGGCACTACACAATAGCCGCAAAAATGGATTCAAGCGTGGCAACAATCATGAAGATGGTGGAGGCCCTGGCAAGATTTCGCTCTGTTCAACCTAAGGTTGCCACCAATCAGAGCCAACTTGATGGCAACTAACAACAACAACAGGTGAGCATATGCCAAGCTATTTTATAAACTGTCTGTACACTTTTGCGTTTTCACCAGCGGTGTATGAGAGTTCCAGTGCCTCCACGTCCTTGCCAACGCTTAAACCCAGGACTCTTGCTTCCGATGTTTAGGCAGCAGTGAGACCATGAGTGAGGTTGATAGGTGGGTAGTGGAGGTGGAGCATGGTTTGGGCTGCTTCTCTCCATAAGGGTCTTAGGCTGTCAGAACAAGAAGGGCTTCCAGGGGTGGTTAAGCCCAATGTTATCATTTTACAGATGGGAAAACAGATGCCCAGAACAGGAAGGGACTTGCTGCAGTCCCAAAAGGAGTTGGTGCTGGTAGAGGTGAGAGCAAGCAATGGAATGGAGTGGGATTAAGTTCAGGGAGTTTGGGGTCAGATTAGTCCCAGGTTCTGGTCTTGGCTTAACCAATTACTATCTTCTCTGAGCCTCCCATCTGTCCGCTCTTACACTCTGGTGGCTTGTGTGTTGCTATGATGCTGGAAGCTATGCCACTGGTATTTCAAATACCTGCAGGGTCACCCATGGTGGACAGGTTTTAGCAGAGCTTCCAGACTAAGATAAACTAGGAGGAAAAGTCTGGCAACCTACTTCTGAAAATTAGCCAGTGAAAACCCTATGGATCACAGAATACTGTCTTTGACTTGCTCACTTTGGATGCATCATCAGGAGGAACTGATTGCTGGAGAAGGACAACAGGTTTGGTAAAGAGTGTCAGCAAAGAGGAGAGAAACCCTCAATGAGATGGATTGACACAATGGCAACAACGATGGACTCCAACGTACTAACAATAATGAAGTCGCCACAGAGCCAGGCAACGTTTCATTCTGTTATACGTGGGGTTACCATGAGTCAGAGGTGGCTTGACAACAACAACAAGCCTCCATTTTGCCTTCTGTAAAATAGGGACAAAAACAACCTCATAGGGTGGGTTGACAAGATTAAGTGTCTGGAGCTCGGTAAATTCAAGAAATATTTATTGACTAATGGACCACATCTACCATGGCCTCCACCAGACTGAGTCTAGACCAATGAGATGGTACCCGGCTACTACCACTGACTGCTCTGACAGGGATCACAATAGAGGATCCTGAACAGAGCTGGACAAAAATGTAGAACAAAATTCTAATTCAAAAAACCAGACTTGCTGGCCTGACAGAGACTGGAGAAACCCTGAGACTATGGCCCCCGGACACCCTTTCAGCTCATTAATGACATCACTCCTGAGGTCCACCCTTCAGCCAAAAATTGAACAGGCCCATGGAACAAAGCAAGACTGAAGGGGCGCACAAGGCCTGGAAGGCAGGAGGGAATAGGAAAGCTGGTAATGGGGAACCCAGGGTTGAGAGGGGAGAGTGTTGGCCTCTCATGGGGTTGTTAACCAATGTCATACAACAATGTGGGTACTGTCTGGTGAGAAACTAGTTTGTTCTGTAAACCTTCATCTAAAGTACAATTAAAAAAGAAAAAGAAATATCTATTGAGCACCTACTATGTGCCAGGCACTGTTGTTGGTGCAGGGGATACAGGGGAGAACAAGAGAAGCACAGTCCCTGTGCTCATGGAGCCGACAGACAGTGGGGGGAGGTAGGTTACAAACAAAGGAAACAAACAAACACGATCCATAATTATGAAGTGTGACAAAGCGCTATTCGAAGGAATCACATTGCCATCTACTTCAAGAAGCTGACCAGAGGGTCTCTCTGAGGAGGCGATATTTAAGGTGGGACTTGATGATGGGAAAGTAATGGTGTTCCAGGATGTGGAAACAGCATTTGCAAAGGTTTGGAGGCTGGCAAAGGACTTAAGGTATTCCGGGCACAGAAGGGGGTGCGACTCTGGCACAGAGATCCAGCATGAGAGTTGTGCAGAGAAGTGGGCCAGGCTTTGCAGGAGTTTGAATTTTATATGAACAGATTTATTTCAGACCCAAATGAGTGCTAGCTGTTGCTATTCCCCCTCTTATTTTCCATCACTCAGGGGATTTAATTCCCAGTCCCAGCCTCTTTTCAAAACCCACTGTGGGCAGGTGCCAGGCTGGGGTCTGCAGCCAGCTGAGCCTGGGCACCCACCCCCGACCTCAAGCAGGCCTGGCAGGCACAGGGGCACCAGATGGAGGGGGTGCTCTGGGTGGCGGGAGGGACCATCTGCTGCTCCCTGTTGCCCATCAGCCATTGTCCGGCCCCTGCCCTCTGCTCTGAGGACAGTGGGTGACAATGGGGGAAATGTGATCTTCAGGCTCCTGTTTCCAGGCTGAGCCCCTCGCCCCCATGGTGACACCAGGAAAATGCCCCCCTGGGGCAGAGGCGGGAGCTCTGCCAAGCGGGAGGCTACACTGCACGCATTTCTACCATCTCCCTGGCAACCGCAGCTGCCAAATTGTTGGGTGGAGGCTTTTTTTAGCGTCCCGGGTGGGGGTTTTCTCCTTGCATCCCCCTAAAGGGTGGGTGCTCTTGGGAATGGATCCGCGTATGGAGTCCTGAGGACTCCCGGCTCCTGGCCTGGGGTCTATGGACCCCTTTGGCCACCTGGGGGCCCAGTGTAGGGGCACACCAAAGTCAGAAAGCTCTTCCTTAGGCTCTCCACAAGAAGGAGGCCCCAAAATAAGCTCAAATGATACTTGAGACCAAGCATCAATGTTGTCATTATCCCCCAAATCAGAACTACATTACCCTTCTCAGTGCTCATATTATGGGTTAGTGCTATGGATTGAATTGTCTTCCCCAAAAAATATGTATTGTAAATCCTAACTTCTATGCCTGAGATTATAATCAGATTTGGGAACGGGTTGTTTTTGTTATGTTAATGAGACAGGATGAGTGTAGGGCATGTCTTAAGTCAGTCTCTTCTGAGATATAAGAGATTAAAAAAGCAAGCTTGTAAACAGGGATGGGGAAGAAAGAGGCCAAGCCACATAAAGATCACCCAGGAGTAGAAGATCAAAGAGGCAAGGACCTTCCTCTAGAGCCAGCAGAGACAGAAAGCCTTCCCCTAGAGCCAGCACCTGAGTTTAGACTTCTAGCCTCCTAAACTGTGAGAAAATTAATTACCATTTGTTAAAGCCACCCTTTTAGGGTATTTCTGTTACAGCAGCTCTAGATAACTAAGCCATTTCGTATTGATTTTATTTGGACTTCTATGATGGGTGGAGTATCATATTCTTCCCATTGCCTAGTGCCTCTGAGAGTCTGAACCCAGTCCTTCGGGTAGGCATGAAGGGAGGGAAGGAGACCACTGGGCAGCTACCCTCTCCTCCCTCCAACTGAGAGGTTCAGTTCTTGCAGTGCACCTTTGACTGCTGACTCGTCAGCAGCAAGTGAGGTCTGTTCTCCGTATCCCAGAAGCCAAAAGGACCAGATAATGATAATAATAGCCAATGTTTATTGAGCATTTAC
This sequence comes from Loxodonta africana, assembly GCF_030014295.1. Lineage (NCBI taxonomy): Eukaryota > Metazoa > Chordata > Mammalia > Proboscidea > Elephantidae > Loxodonta > Loxodonta africana. Next base: position 55,430,337 of record NC_087344.1, read on the forward strand.
TATGTGCCAATAATTGCCTTATATACATTAACTCATTTAATTCTTACAACTCTAGGAAGTGGGTGCATTTTATACATTGGAAAACTGAGGTCCAGAGAGGTTAAATATACCACCCAAAGTCACACCACTTGAGGACCATGGTCTTGGGGAACATCTAGCTCAATTGGCATGACATAGTTCAGAAAGAAAATGTTCTATGTTCTGCTTTGGTGAGTAGCGTCTGGGGTCTCAAAAGCCAGTGAGTGGCCATCTAAGATACTCCACTGGTCTCACCCCATCAGAAGCAAGGAAGAACAAAGAAAACTAAAGATACAAGGGAAAGATTTGTCCAAAGAACTAATAGACCACATCTACCATGGCCTCCACGAGCCTAAGTCCAGTACAGATAGATGGTACCCAGCTACCACCACTGACTGCTCTGATAGGGATCACAGTAGAGGTTCCCAGACAGAGCTGGAGAAAAACATAGAACAAAATTCTAACTTACAAAAAAAGGATCGGGCTTACTGGTCTGACAGAGACCGGAGAAACCCCAAGAGTACAGCCCCAGACACCCTTTTAGCTCGGTAATGAAGTCACTCTTGAGGTCACCCTTCAGCCAAAGATTAGAAAGGCCCATAAAACAAAAGGAGACTAAAGGGGCACACCAGCCCGAGGGCAAGAACTAGAAGGCAGGAGGGGACAGGAAAGCTGGTAACAGGGAACCCAAGGTCGAGAAGGGAGACTGTTGACATATTGTGGGGTTGTTAACCAATGTCATAAAACGATACATGTACTAAGTGTTTTATAAGAAACTAGTTTATTCTGTAAACCTTCGTCTAAAGTACAATAAAGAGAAGAAAAGAAAAAACACTGGATGAGAAAAAAAAGTCACTCAGCTAGGAGGTGGCAGAACCTGGGCAGCTTAGCTCCAAGTGCCAAGCCTTAGGCTCTTTCTCTCTGCCACCTTAACTCTTGGCGGATTCATGGTGCAGCTCCTTGTTCAGACCCAAATCAAAGGAGGCCATCTCTCGAGGCTACCCAGGTGAGTGAGTATAGCCTGGGGTTGAGAGCTGGGCAGACCCAGGCTTGTGTCCCAGTTCTGATACTTACTAGCAATATGGCCTTGGGTTAGCCACTTCATCCCTCTGAGCCTCACTTTCCCCTACTATAATTTGGGGAAACAACAGTACCTTCCTCATGGGGTTGGTATGAGTGGTCCATGAGTTAGTATATGTCAAGCCCCTGGAACAATGCCTACCTCTTAGAATGTGCTTGGTAAACACCAGCGGTGATTATTATTGCCATTACCCCTCCCTGTAGAGTGATCGTGGGGATTGTATAATGTGTACAGGCACTTTGTATGTGGAAGACAATTACACAAATGTCAGGGCTTGATGTGACTCATATAAATACAGAGTGTTCAGTCTGCATAGTGGGAGGAGGGAGTGAAGGCCTACAGGAGAACCATCTTCCCCAGGCACAAAGTGCTGAGTGCCAGCTCAGAGGCCACCGGCAGTTAAGAGGCAGAGAGAGGGCTGCCAGTCTGCACTGCTTCCTGAGCGAAAGAAAGAGCCGTGGGCTGGGACCCTGGCACGTTCCTTTCCCCCTCTGGGCCTCGGTATCCCCATGTGTAGAATGAGTGATTGGAGACTAGCCGATTTCTAAGCCCCCAGCTCTGATTTTCTGTGACTCTGATAGGATAAAACTAGTTGCTGTCAATTCAACTTCAACTCATGGCGACCCCGTGTGTGTCAGAGTAGAACTGTGTGCAATAGGGTTTTTGATGATTGATTTTTTGGAACCAGGTTGCCAGGCCTTTCTTCCAAGGCACTTCTGGATGGACTCGAACTTCCAACCTTTCATTTAGCAGCCAAGTGCATTAACTATTTGTACCACCAAGGGACTCCCTAATAGGATAAGAGACATGGAATCTCAGAATGGGGTGTCCCTCGAGATCAGTTCTAGTCCAATCTCCTATTACAAACAGAGAAACTGAAGCCCAGTGTGGCACTTGCCCTAAGGTCACAGAGTCAGGGGCTAAAACCTACACATTCTGACATCTAGCCTGGGGCCCCTTCTATGATGCTAGGATTGTCGTGCCCCGAAAAGGCACGTGTGTTCTAGGCTTCCAAGGAAGACTCTACTTTCTGTCCTGCATTGGCCAGATGGAAGAACCAGGCCCTCTTTGGGTGGAAACAGTTTCTTACTGACCCTCTCAATGAGTCCATTGTTTGCTGGTGCTGGAGAGGTCCCAGCCAGATGGGGTCACAATCCTGCCCAAGAAGCTCACTATAGTCAAACAGGGTCAAATGTGTAGGTGACTAGCGACTCATTTAACGGTGTCTCAATATGAGCAGAGGGCAGCAGGGCCAAGGATATTCTCCTTGTCTTATGCAGGATGGAAAGTAGGGTCTTCCTTGGAAGCCGAGAACACGCGTGCCTTTTAGGGGCACGACAATCCTAGCATCATGGAAGGGGCCCCAGGCTAGATGTCAGAATGTGTAGGTTCTAGCCCCTGACTCTGCGACTTTGGGGAAGTGCCACCAGGGAACTCAGGACTCACAGGGGTCTGCCCAAGGTGCCTAGGTGGGCAGAGGCAGAGTCAGGCTTATGCCAGGCCTCCTGAATCCTAGCCTGGGGGCTTTCTGCTTTCTTCCCCCACTCCTACCTCAGGTTCCTGGGTGGATATACAGAGAGACAAAGGGGGAAGAGTCAGGCAGGATGGGGCCTGTCCCACCTCAGGCCTCAACCTGGCTCTGGGAGCCTCCCTGGGGTTGTCCCACCTCTGTCCCCTCCTCCCCGGTAATTATGCTCCCTCCTGGGTCCCTCTAAGGGAAATCAGCCCCCGGCCTCATTGTCTGCAGGGGCAACACGGACGCAGAGTCAGAAATTCCCCGGGCCCAAACCTGGCTCTGTCGATGAGTCTTGGGTCTTGACTTGCCTCTAGGGAGGAGGGAAGGGCTTTTTCCTGCCTCTTTCTGCCTCTTCTCTGGGCCCACCCTTTAGGGCTGAGGGTGCTACTTTGTATATGCCACTGTCTATGCATTTACGTGTGGATGCGCGCGCGGGGGCAGTGTGCGCTTCCGCTCCTGTGCACTGTATGGGCACTAAGTGCATGCACGGTGCGTTTATTCTGCGTGCGCGCTGTGTACGCTGCATGTATGCACGGGTATGCGTATGCATACGTTCTCGCTCTACCCTTTTCTTTCCCCCACTTTTTTTTTTTTTTTTTTTTTTAAGTCTTGCTGGATTGGGAGGGGACTGGTTTCTCCCTGTGGATCCATCTTTCTGGCTGGCCCTAAAAAGATATTAAGTCTTCGAAGTAGCGGTCTAGTCCATCAGCAAAAGGTGAGTTCCTCTACGACTCTCCTAGCCCCAGGGAGCCGGTTCACTGTACTTCGTGGCCCGGCTCCGGCTGCCACTCACTGCTTTTGCGGCACAAGGTTAACGTGGGGGTTGGGGAGGAGACACTCTTGTAAGTGATGGAGAGAAAGATTTTCCTGCGTTGTAGTCTTGTTCCTTCTGCCTTCAGCCAGGTGCTTCAGTTCTCGGACTTGTCTCTAGAGGTCGGAATTGGTCAGTTCTACCACATTGTTTGTGTTATTTTGTTTCCTCCCCCCCCCCCCCCCGCCCCTTAAATTCTTGTGGTATAATGGAAACACTCAACAGTCAACTACCTGCATCGCCATCTTGGGGTCGGAGCCGCTCTATCCCTTTCTGCCCTGTGTGAGCCTCTAGGGGTGTGTTGTCCGCAGAAGTAAGGCACAGTGTGTGTGCGCACATGGGTGGTAAGGGAGTCATTGGTGCAGGTGTGTGCCATGTGCTTGCTCTCTGGAAGTTACAGTATACATTGTGTGTGCCGCGTGTGAACTCAGTGTGTGCATGGTGTGTGTGTGTGTGCATATTTTAAATACACACAGACATCAGTCCTTGGAGATCACTCTGGGAGTGGCAAGGGTAAGGCTTCAAGGTTCAATGTTGTACGCATGTCCTGCCTGATCCTGCTAAGTTTGGCCCCAATCCTGATTCCGTGGTCGCTGCTGTCACAACACAGATGGGCCCAGGGTGTGAGGATTGCCTGTAGAAGCTGGAGGCGGGTAGATTACCTCCGGTTCGTCTTGCGCTGAACCCTGGTGCCACCATGGAGACCTTGGCACCCACATCTGCTCCTGGTAGAGACTTGGGGCAGGGGGGTTTGGAGGGTGGGGAGGCAGGGAGGCAGGTTCTAGGGGTCTCTCTTGACTAATCTGTCTTTTGACCTTTGGCGCACAAAGATCTTTTGCCTCAGGGCCCTCTGCTGTCTTTGAGTTTCCTATTCCTACCTACTGCCGTAGAGTGGATTCTGACTCATAGCGACCCTATAGGACAGAGTAGAACTGCCCCATAGTAGGCCCTTAAACCTTTGTTCAGGGCAATGTGGGCTCCCAGTAACCAATTAGTTATGTCTGACCTCACAGCTGGCCTTATTCCAACAAGGAGCTGGGCAGCTTGGAGCTAGGTCTGTTGGCATTTAGGTCCCAGGCCCTTGACCACTGCCAGGGCACCTCCAGGAACTCCTGTAGCCACTAAATGGGGTTGAGGGGAAGGGATGATAATATCTGAAACTCGCATCTATCCATCCATGTGCCCTCCTGTAATCTAGGCATAAGTGTCTGTGCACACACAGTGTAGTCTCCTCACCCCCATTCCAGGGCTGCCATGGCAACGGAGAAGTTGAATCACCATCTGCTGTCTGTGGGGACCTCAGTCAGGCCCTTACCATGCTAGGGTTTAGCATGGGGAGGTGCCTGGCCTGCTTCAGCAGCCATTGGCCACATCTGGCACCTCTCAGCCCTGGAGTGTTCCAAGACAATGCAGCCTGAAGTCTATCAGGCTGCTGGAGAAGAGTGAACATCAGAGAGCTGACAGTGTGCCCCGGGGTTAACCTCTCTTCATAACACCCACTCTCAGGGAAGGGTCAGAAACTTATTCACACTAGAGTGTAAATAAGTAACCTCTTCTGAGAGGACAGTGGGTTCGTGGAAAAGGCACAGAGCATCTGCTTAGGAAAGGGTAGTTTGCACCCCCTTCCCCCTTTGCCAGGAATCTGTGTCAGGAAGGAGGTCTCTAGAGCTCACCCCAGGCCCTCACTCTCAGGAGGAAGAATGGCTGGCTCCTCCCAGTCTGGGTCCCACAGCCTGTCTGAGTGAGGAACCACCTCCTGCAGAAACTTGGATTTCAATAGAAATTACAATCTTAAATTATCAACAAGGAATATTTTAGGCATGGGGCAGAGGCCTAGGGGTATTAAAAACTTTAAACTTAGTTGCTAAGATGGTTCTGGTGTGCAATGGGGCTACTGCTTCCCTCTTCCAAATTTAACTTGTCTTTGGATGTGTCGGTGGGGTGGGAAGGGACTGTGCCCCATCCATCCTGGGTCTCTGAGGCCTTAGCCTCTGTCAGGAGGCTGAGTGTTTCCTGCTGCGCTCAGAGATTCTCCCCACCCCACTTCTGACTTCTCCACATTTATTTTCTTGGGGAAAATAAAGTTCTCCCTTGGCTATTCTGTGCTTAGGTGGAAAGGAGATGGCGAGGAGGGAGTCAGGTTCCAGCAGAGGCTGGGCAGAAGTAAAGGGAGGAGCAAGAAGAGGAGAGGGGGAGATAGAGAAAGAGGTCCTGAAGGAAGGTGAGACTCCTGGTGGCAGGGTCTGTTTGAATCCCTGATCTGCCCCTAGAGGGCAGTGTGAGCATGGGTGAGTGACTTCCCCTCCTGTGCCTTAGCTTCCTCATCTATAAAATGGGTACAGTAACTTCCTAGGGTGGCTGTGAGGACTGGAGGCCTGGCACAGCACAAGCACACAGCATCTGCTTAGGATAGGGCAGTTTGCACCCTCTTCCCCCTTTGCCTGGAAACTGTGTCAGGGAGGGGTTCTCTAGAGCTCACCCCAGGCCCTCACTCTCAGGAGGAAGGATGGCTGGCTCCTGCCAGTCTGGGTCCCACAGCCTGTCTGAGCGAGGAACCACCTCCTGCAGGCCCTGGGAGGGTCCCAAAGGCCTCCTCTTCGCCAGGCTACAGGTCCACAGGCTGGGAGTAACCCACATAAATCCAGGTCGGTGTGCTATGTGGAGCTGGGATGCCGGAGTCCTCTCCTCAGGGGCCCCAACCCAATCCCAGGCCCAGGAACTGGGACAAACCCGGAGATAAACAGGAGAGTCATTCTCAAAGGCAGAGCCTCCCTCCTCACCTCACCCAACATCAGGCCCAGCAAGCCCCGACAGCACCTGCTTAGCTTGTAGGGAAGCTAGAGATGGAGGAAGCAGGGAGGAGGCAGGATATCAAACCCTCCCCACCAACGAGCTCCTTTCTGTGAAATTCTAACATCTGCAAATTTATTTCTGCCAGCAATTTACCTTTTCTGCAAGCAAGAGAAATCTGTTCTTGTTTATGAGTCACTGCTTTGGGGGAAAAACTAGAAAAGGAGGCATCTGCGGTTTGGGAATAAGACAGAGAGGTGAAGTTCAGTGAAAAATCAGCCCTGGCATAAAGTCTAAGATGGTCTCACGCCCGTTCAACCAAGAGTGGTCATTTTGCTGACCAGAGGTATATAAACCCATTGCCGTCGAGTCTATTCCGACTCACAGCGACCCTATAGGACAGAGTAGAACTGCCCCTTAGAGTTTCCAAGGAGCGCCTGGTGGATTCGAACTGCCGACCTTTTGGTTAGCAGCCATAGCACTTAACCACTACGCCACCAGGGTTTCCCCAGAGGTATATGGCTTTATTAATATTCACACAGCATCCTTTTTGATAAAACAATTGCTAAGTAGATAAACTTGGAAGCTTAAAATTGAAAACTCTACTTGACCTGATACAATAAACTGGAAAAACCTGTTAAAAAATATTAAGCCAGGTTAGGATAGTCTGGGTTGGGATTTGATATCAGATCCACGGCTGGAGGCTGGAGAATGGGGCTGGAGGCTGGAGAATGGTGCTGGACCCTGTCGCTGGGGAGTAAGTCTGGGCTACCATCCTGTCCCCTGTGGGGGTTGCTGTATTAGATGACTACATGAATGGCCCTCCAAGTGTTGCCCTCCTCCCCTCTGGGTGTCTCAGTCAGGCGCCTCAGGCCGTGCAACCTGGTGTTGAAGAATCCATGAGTTGTCCCCCAGTAGTCATGGCCTTCCAGCTAAAGACTGTATTTCTCCGCCTCCTTTGCAGCTAGTCTGACCATGAGACCAGTATCTGGCGAATGGGATGTGAGTGAAACTTACGCGTGCAACTACAGGCTTGTGCCCTTAAAAAGAGTGGGTTTTCCCCATTCCCCCTTCCTGTTGCTGGAGCAGACCCCTTGGACCCCAGGATGGAAGCCACATGTGGAGGCTGATGGAGCCCCCCTACCAGCCCCAGACCATGTACCTCAGGACATTTATGTGGGAGAGAAATAAACTTTTATCTTGTTTAAACCAATGTATGTCGGAGTCCGTCTGTTACAACGGCTTATCTTGTACCTGGTAGATACAAGCAGAGCTCAATAACTAGCTGTGGTGAGTTACCTGTGAGTAGCTCAGCCAGCGCCACAGTCAGTATAGCACTGTGGATGAAAACCTGCTAGAACTGCCTTCAAATCCCTCCTCCTTCACCTAGCAGCTGTGTGACTTTGGGCACATTACTTCGTCTCATTGCACTGGATGATTTCAATAAGAAATGCTTTTCATATGGTGACCCAGTATCTACATGCGTATTTACGTATGTCACTGAACCAAACGTTGCATGAAACAACACTTGGCCTTATTACTAGTGGTACACTGATATTTTCTATTTTAGCAGTTTGCAAAGTGTGGCCCCCAGACCAGCAGCATCAGCATCACCTGAAAGCATGTCAGAAACGCAATTTCTTGGGCCCCATCCCAGACCTGCTGAATAAGACACTCTGAGGTGGAGCCCAGCAATCCTATGTTTTAACAAGCCCTCTGGGTGGTTCTGATGTGGCTAAACTTTGAGAACCACTCCGTTTAGAAAATGCTGGCAAACCCACCTCCTAATCCACTAATATGGGTCATGACTCACGTAGATGTGACAGATGTCTGTCTGTCTGTTCTCCTGCTCGGCATTCATTTCCTCTTCTTCTGATAACAGCCCCCCCAGATTTTCACTAGGGGAACTGTCTCTACTCCATGGCTCCAGGAACAGGTCCCTAACCCAGGCCTGGTTAACTTCTGCAGTGATTGGTTCAGGCATATGATTCTTGTCATCCAATGAAACACAACCCTGAGACTTGCTGGACCGTTAGTGAAAGAGAAGCTTCCCCTGGGGTTGCTGAGCTGTAGGGAGAAAGCTGGGGCTGCCACTGTTGCCACTCCTGGTGCAGGCATCTCAGGAGGGGAGGAGGGACGGAGGGGACAATATGCAGATACTCTTAGTGGCCTGCATCATCTCATTATGCCTGGTCTGGCATAAGGACTGCCAGGGTTGTCCTCAAGCATTTCTGGAGCTAGGGACCCTGCTGCTCTTGAACACAGGCACAGCTATCAAGTGCCAGAGTTAGTACCCTCAGGACAACCCTCAACCAGCGCAGTGGGGAGCTGGTGGGGAAATGCCACAGCTCCCATCCTTCAGAAGGATAATTCTGGGAGGCAACATGCTTCTCAGAGGCTCCAGAAGAGTCCAGCCCTTGTTGCTTGTCACAGCAAATTGAAAACACACCCTTTATTGGCTTTCCTTCTTCCTTGCCTTACTTGTGTCTCTCCCTCATTCCTGCTTCCTGTGATCACCTCCCAAATAAACCGCATGCACCCAGGTCCTTGCCTCTCAGAAACCCAAAATAAGACAGATTCCTGTTGACATTTGAGCATTTGGATCCAGCCATACCTGAAACAAACACTACTTCTGGACTGTTCAGTTATGTAAGTGATTAAAAAAAGTACTCCCACTTTTGGCTATGTGTGTTAGTTACCTATTAAAAAAAAAAGTTGCTGTTAAGTCACTCCAACTCATGGTGACCACATGGGTGTCACAGTAGAATCGAGCCCCATAGGGTTTTCAGTGGTTGATTTTTCAGAAGTAGATTGCCAGGCCTTTCTTCCAAGGTACTTCTGGGTGGACTCAAACTGCCAGCATTTCAGTTAGCAGCCAAGCGTGTTAACTGTTTGCACTGCCCAGGGACAGTTATCTGTTACTGTGTAACAAATGACCCCAAAACTTAGTGGTTTAAAACAACATTTGTCATCTTACAGTTTCTGGGGGTCAGGAATCCAGGCACGGCTTAGCTGGGTCTTCTAGCTCTGTGTCATCTTGCAGTCATCTCAAGGCTGGACTGAGAAAGGATCTTTGTCCAAGTTCACCTCGTTGGCAGAATTCAATTCCTGAGGCTCTTAGCTTTTTCTTCTCAGTTGGCCAGAAGCTGCCACATGAGCCTCTCCATAGGGAAGCACACAATTTGGCAGCTGGCGTCCATTCAAACAAGCAAGTGAGAGAGAGCAAGAGAGGGTAAAAAAGATGGAAACCAGAGTCTTTTGTGATCTAAATCTTTTCAGTGACATCCCAACACTTCTGTTGCATTCTATTCAAGTCCCTAATCCAGCCCACACTCCAGGGGAGAGGATTACACAAGGGCATAAATACCAGGAAGTGGGGATCATTGGGAAACATCTTAGAAGCTTCCTACCTCAAGCCACAAGGAGTGTGGATCCCTGTTCCAAGGTTTTTTTGAGCATCAGGATGGGAGCCTGAACAGCAAAACCAAGCCCATTGGCCTGCCTCTGATCTGCCCCAAGATAAGGAGAACTGACAAATATCTTGGGGATACTTTGCGGGCGAGGAGTCTGCAAAGGTGCTGGTAAGCAGAAGGTGGGAGAAGGAAATGGAGTGTGGGGGGCCCATTATTACTCGAGGATCATTGCTGATCTCTTTGTTTAGGGACTGTTCTTTCTGTTTGATTTTCACTATGCTGTAAGAAGCCTTGGTGGTACAGTGGTTAAAGCTGCTAACTGAAAGGCTGGCGGTTCGAACCCACCAGCTGCTTCACAGGAGAAGGATGTGGTGGTCTGCTTCTGTAAAGATTTACAGCCTTGGAAACCCTCTGGGGCAGTTCAACTTTGTCCTATAAGGTAGCTATGAGTTGAAATCAACTCGACAGCAGTGAGTTTGTTTTTGGTTTTATTAGGCTACTGAATAACCTTCACATGATGCTTTTTTTGTGTCCAACCCTAGCTAAGAGCTTCACCTGTGTGATCTCACTTAATCCTTCCTCTATGGGATCAGAACTGAAATTATCCCCATTTTACAAGATGAGGAAACTGAGGCACAGAAAGGTTACGTAACTTGCCTTAGAACACACAGCTATTAAATGGTGGTGCAGGAATTCATCAGAGACTAAATCCTTAACCTGCCAGGTAATCAAAACGTTTTCAGCTTAGTAAACATAAAAGTATTCATGGAGGCTTGAACATGCTCACTTACAGCCTTAATCTCCCTGTCCTCTCACACAAGGTCCAAGACCCTTGCTCTAACATTTTCATTTTACTGAGGTTTCATTGCTGCTAACATTAATTAACCTCCCTTGGGTCATGGCGGGTACTGGGAAATTTATTGAAATCTGTGGACCTTCTCCTCTGTTATGGATTGAATCGCAACCCCCCAAAATATGTGTTGAAATCCTAACTCCTGTAAGTATAATTCTTTGTGGAAATAGGGGTTTGTTTTGTTATGCTAATGAGATCACACCAGAGTAGGATGGGTCCTAAACCTAACCAATTCTAAGTTGTAAAAAGACCAGGATAGACGACACACACAGGGGGATGACAGATGCCAAGGAATACCAAGGAATGCCAGTGATCGCCAGCAGACATCAGAATTTGGAGAGAGGTTCACAAAAGGAATCAACGTGGTCAAGACCCTGATGTGGACTTTTATCCTCCAGAACTGTGAAAAAATGAATTTCTGTTCTTTAAAGCCACCCACTTGTATTTCTGTTACGGCAGCACTAGGTAACTAAGATACTCCCTTCTTCCAAAAAATGTACTCATGCAGTCAAACCCACATCAGCCACATGATTTTAGGGGGCCACTGACTTCTGAAGCCCATTGATGGGCATGGCTGTTCCCCAGCCTGCAGCCTCCCCCAGGCTGGGATTTGTCTTACCCATTGATGTATTCCCAGCCACTTGTTCGGGCCCTGGCACACAGTAGGCATTTAATAAACGCTAAAGATCGGAAGCCCTGGTGGTGTAGTGGTTAAGTGCTACGGCTGCTAACCAAAGGGTGGGCAGTTCAAATCCTCCAGGCACTCCTTGAAAACTCTATGGGGCAGTTCTACTCTGTCCTATAGGGTCACTAAGAGTCGGAATCGACTCGACGGCACTGGGTTTGGTTTCAAAAACTCCCCTGAAGGGTACAAAGAGTGGATCAATGGCAGTTGCAGATAAAGTAGTGTTTTCCCAGCTGAAATTCTGAAACACTGTTCTGCAGGATGCTAATAGGTACTCCATAAAAAAAGAAAGGAAGGAAGGGTTCCACGAGGAAATAAATTTGGGAAACACTGGATTGAACAAAGGAAATTGGTTTCTTCATAACAGAACTTCTCAGGGCTCTTAATAGGCTCAGGAGCAGTCAGTCTTCCAAAAGGAAAATAGTATGCAGTGTTTCCCAAATTTATTGGACCACGGGATCCTTCATATCAAGTGGGGTTTTTGAAGATAACTGTCTTAGTCATCTAGCGCTGCCATAACAGAAATACCACAAGTGGATGGCTTTAACAGAGAGAAATTTATTTTCTCACAGTCTAGTAGTAGGTTACAAGTCCAAATTCAGGGTGTTGGCTCCAGGGGAAGTCTTTCTCTCTCTGTAGGCTCTGGAGGAATGTCCTTGACCTCAATCTTCCCCTGGTTGAGGAGCTTCTCAGGCGCAGGGACCACGTGTCCAAAGGACGCGCTCTGCTCCTGGCGCTACTTTCTTGGTGGTTTGAGGTTCCCAACTCTCTGCTTGCTTCCCTTTCCTTTTATCCCTTGAGAGATAAAAGGTGGTGCAGGGCACACCCCAGGGAAACTCCCTTTACCTTGGATCAGGGAGGTGACCTCAGTAAGGGCAGTGTTACAATCCCACCCAAATCCTCTCAACATAAAACAGTCACCAAATGGAGGACAATCACACTACTGGGAATCATGGCCTAACCAAGCTGATACATATATTTTTGGGGGGACATAATTCAATCCATAACAGAAACACTTCAAAAGTATCTGTTAAGAGAAACATACCTTGGGTAATGCTAGGGATACCTGGATCGGCATGGACCAGGGTAGTCAGGAAAGGCTTCTTGGAGGAGAAGGTGCCTCAGTTAGGTTCATGGGTGGGATTGGGAGCATCAGATGAGAACAGGGAAGACATCCCAAATGAATCACGGGAGAAGCCATTACATTGTTAAATTATAACACATGAAAGTGGGGAGACATATAGGTCAGGACTCCATCAGATATAAATATCGGAAGTGCAATTCAGTCTGGCTTGGGCAAAAGGGAGAATTTATTCGTCCATGTAACTGATTTCAGGCATGGCTGGATCCAGGTGTTTGAACCATGTCATGAGAGATCTGTGTTCGCTTTGTTCTCAGGTAGGTTCTCTTCCCATGCGGGCCTGGCATCTCCAGGCTCCCATGCTGCCAGCTAGCAACCCCGGCAGAAAGTGGGATACTTTTGCACAACAGTTTCAGCCAAAGCCCCAGGATTGGCTCAATTTGGGTTTGGGTCACATACCCTCCCTGGGACCAGCCACTACAGCCTATGGCTGTAGATAGGTAGATATGGCTCTCCGATTGGCTAGAACCTTAGGGGTTATTGAATTCCATCCTCTCGTTTGACCAAAACCAAAAACCAAACCCAGTGCTGTCGAGTCGATTCCAACTCATAGCGACCCTATAGGACGGAGCAGAACTGCCCCAGGGTTTCCAAGGAGCGCCTGGTGGATTTGAACTGCTGAACCTTTGGTTAGCAGCCGTAGCACTCAACCACTACGCCACCAGGGTTTCCTTTCATTTGACAGATGGGAGATATTTAAGCCCAGAGGGGGAAAGCAACTTGCTCAAGGTCACACAGCTAGTGCAAGGCAGAGCGAGGACAGACACTTTGCGTTCAAGGCCCTTTCTGCTGCAGCTGGTGCCTAGGGGCCAGTTAGACCAGTATGGACCATGCAGAACAGCTGCTAGAATCTGTGTTGGGAGCAGTGGGTGGAGCCTTGTAGAAGGTGAGGCTAGAAATGAGGGGACAGGCTGCAGGGACATCCTTGTGGCTGAGTTGGTTCTACACATACGTGGGGCTGCCTGTGGTCGGGGAAGGCAAAGAGAGAGACCAGAGGCAAAAAGGGGAAATGACTCCTTGGCTTATGTGGGGATAGGTGTGGCAGGGTAGTATCTGAAGGAAGGTCTATCAAAATGGAGTCTGTCTGAATCTGGGCGTCTAGCCAATTCTTGCTTCTCCCTGAATTCCTGTACCCAACTCATCACTAGGCCTCTTGATTCTGCCTTCTACATATCTCTGAAAAATCCACCGTTCTCTGGTTCTGCTGACCCTATTCCAGCAGCAGTCTTTCACTTTATTATTATATTAAAATATTATAATAATATTTTATTGTGTTTTTGGTGAAAGTTTACAGCAAGTTAGGTTCCCATTTAACAAGTACTACACCTATTAGGAGACACTAGATACATTTTTCACAATGTTTTAACATTCTCGTTAATTCCCTTCTGGATGTTTCCCGAGGCAGCAGTCTTTTAAATGGTCTGTGCACCTGCATTCTCGCCCACCACACCCCCCACCTCAATCCTCCCTCTACATAGCAGCCTGGTGCTCTTTGAAAAACCCACATCAGATATCCTTGCTAAAACTTCCAGCAGCTCCAGAATCCACACTGGGGCCTCTGGTCATCTCCGCGGGGAATTCTCCTCATTGCATTTCAGACCCGCGGGCTTCTCCCATCAGCTCCTAGCACGGGCCACACCCTTCCTTCGGGCCTTTGTCCACACTGTTCCTTCTGCCTGGAACACTTCTTTTCCCTCCCCCCTGGCTAATCCCTGTCATCCCTCAGATTTCAGCTCCATGTCCCTTCCTTTAAGAAATCTGTTCTAGCACTTTCCTCAAGACTTGACTGGTCCACCCGCTACAGGCACCGTATATGGTTTTCACGTTGTACCCTCACCACCACCTTGGAGTATGAGGAAACGGAGGCTCAGAGAGGTAAGTGATCGTCTGAGCTCACAGGGCTAGCAAATGTAGAGCCGGATTAATATGTACTGAGCACTTGCTATGTGCCAGGGGCTGTACCAGGCCCTGCAGCTACTCTGGTGAATCAGACAAGGTCCCCTGGCCTAGGTGGAGCTCTCAGACTGGCAGGGGAGACAGACCTGTGAACGTCGGTGAGGGTGGGGGCTGTGGGAGCCCAGAGGAAGGGATCTGACCTAAGCTCAGGGAGACAGGGAAAGCTTCGGGGGAGGTGATGTCTGCACTGAGACCGGATGGAAAGCTGTCCAAGCACACGTGCGACAAGTCATTTACTCACCGAATGAATGACTTAATATGTGCACCTGCATCTTTGGGATGTAGATGTCCAGGGTACTGGCATGGGTGTATGTAGGTGTTTGAAGGAATTGACATCCACTCATGTACATGGAAGTGTCAATACGCACACAAAAAATGTGCTGTGTGTAAACACATAGGCAGGTACATTCACACGGGCATGTGTACGTGAGTATAAATGTAGATCTACAGTGTATCTAAAGCAGAGCCCCGATGGCACAGTGGTTAAGTGCTTGGTTGCTAACTTAAAGGTCAGTGGTTTGAACCCACCTAGCAACTCTGTGGGAGAAATCTCTGATGATCTCCTCCTGTAAAGATTAAACCAAGAAAAACCAAACCCAGTGCTGTCGAGTCAATTCCAACTCATAGTGACCCTATAGGACAGAGTAGAACTGTCCCATAGAGTTTCCAAGGAGCACCTGGCAGATTTGAACGGCCAACCCTTTGGTTAGCAGCTGTAGCACTTAACCACTATGCCACCAGTGTTTCCATCCTGTAAAGATTTAAAAAACTGTAAAGATTGGAGCCTAGGAAATCTTATGGGGCAGTTCTACTCTGTCCTATGAGGTCGCTAAGAGTCAGAATCAACTCAATGGCAACTAGATAGATTGACAGACAGATGAATGGATAGACAGACAGCTGTTATTGAGTGAACTCTGACTCATGGAGACCTTAGGTACAACAGAACAAAATGTTGCCTGGTCCTGCATCACCTTCGTGACTGCTGGCATGTTCGAGATCATCATTGAGGCTATTTGCCAATCCATCCCACCAAGGGTCTCTTTTGCCCTCGTTGGCCCTCTCTTCCACCCATTATGATGTCCTCCTCTAGGGATTGATTCCTTCTGATGATATGGCCAAAGCAAGTGAGTCGGACAAGACAACGTTCTGTTGTGATCCATAGATTTTCACTGCCTGGTTTTTGGAAGTAGATCATGAGGCCTTTCTTAGTAGTCTGTCTTAGTCTGGAAGCTCTGCTGTGAAACCTGTCGACCACAGGTAACCCTGTTGGTATGGAAATACAGGTAGCATAGCTTCCAGCAACCCAGCAACACACAAGCCACCACAGTACGACAAGCTGACAGACTGGTGACGGATGCAAGCATATCGAAGCAGTATAATGTGCCTATTCAATTCTTGGCTCTTTTATTTGTGTATCTTGGGCAAGTTAACCTCTTGGTCACTTTATCAGTAAAAATGGGGAAAATAATAGTATTTCTCTGTCTTACTTTGGGTTTCTTAGAAGCAAAACCTGAGACAGGAGTAGTTATACCACGGATCTATTGAGGGAGAAACCTGGAAGAAAGGGAGGGAAACAGGATAAAATCGGGGAGAAGCTAAGCAGAAATGTGGGCTCAGCTGAAGTCTGGGGAGCACTGGAGTATGAATGACACACAGTGCTGTCCCACCTTGAGGGAAGGGGGCCAATTCTTTGTATCCCCATAGCAGTCAGTCACTGGATGTGTCCCCTCCACCCTCCACCTGGGGTGAAGTCATCTCCCAGACATTAGGTAGTGAGGCAGGTGGGTTGGCTGAGGGCAATACTCCAGAGAAGGGGGCAGATGTGAGCCATTAACAGCAGCTTCACAGAAGCTGGGGAATGTGTACCAACAGCCATCACTATGTCCTTGGTTCTCAAAACAAGACCCTGGGGAGCAAGAGCATCAGCCTCCCCTGGGAGCCTGTTAGAAACGAAGAATCTCAGGCCCTACTCCAGACCTGCTGACTCAGAACCCGGGTTAACTGACATTTGAGAAGAACAGTATTAAATTACCTCACAGGGTGGTTATGAGGGTTAAATGAGGTTAGTTTATAAGATGAGGGCAGTGGTGGTTCAATGGGAGAATTCTTGCCTTCCATGTGGAAGACCCAGGTTCAATTCAGGCCAATGGGCTTTATAAGCAGCCACGACCCATCTGTCAGCTGAGGCTTTGCGTGTTGCTATGATGCTGAACGAGGTTCAGCAGAGCTTCCAGACTAAGATAGACTAGGAAGAAAGGACTGGTAATCTACTTCTGAAAATTAGCCAATGAAATCCTTATGGATCACACAGTTCGATCCACAACCAGTCATGTGGATGGCACAGGATTAGGCAGTGTTTTGTTCTGTCATGCTTGGGGTTTCCATGAGTCAAGGGTGACTCAAGGGCAGCTGACAACAGTGACGATGTATAGAAAGCACTCAGAACCGCATCTAACCCACAGTAGGTGCTATTTAAGTGATGGCTATCGTCTTAGGCTGGGTTGTCCAGAGAAGCAAAACCAGTGAAACGTGTATATATATATACAGAGAGAGAGAGATTTATATCAAGGAAATGGCTCACATGATTACAGAGGCTGGAAAGTCCCAAGACAGTGTGGGTCAGGCATCAGGGTGAAGGTTTCTCCTGACTCACATAGCTTCAGGGACGGATGAACCCCTGATCAGCAGGTCAGATGGCAGGCTGCTGGCTCAAGCCCCAAGAACCAGAGGATTCAGAGCACAGCAAAAGCCAGCAAGCTTTGCCAGAAAGTTTATATATATATTGGATGTAGGCCACACCCCCAAGGAAACTCTCTTTCAACTGATTGACTGGTCATAGATGATCTCATTGTAGAGGTGATTACATTATATCTGATGTCTTCATGGAGGTGATTACATCATTATGTAACTACCAAATCACAGCATAAATGCCAAACCACTGAGATTCATGGCCCAGCCAAGTTGACACACAATCTTAACCATTGCAGCTATTGTTATGATTATTTGCATGTTCGCTTACCCAGATGCTTAAAAAATGTGTAAATGAACGAGTGCAGGCAGGACTAGCTACGTAACTTGCAGGACTCAGTGCAAACGTGGGCCCTTTGTTCAAAAATTAGGCAGCAGCAGAGCCCTAACCAAGCATGGGACCCATCTGAGCTTGGGACCCTGTGCAACTTCGCAGGTCACGTGCCCGGGAAGCCAGCACTGAGAGCAGGCACATGGAGGAGGTAGAGGCATGGTTTTGAGGCACAGATGACCAGAAGGTTCCCTTTCTATGGTGATTTGGTGCATCCTTCTGGAGTCCCTGGGTGGTGCAAACAGTTTAATGCACTCAGCTGCTAATCAAAAAGTTGGAGGTTCAAGTCCTCCCAGAGGTGCCTTGGAAGAAAGGCCTGGCAGTCTACTTCCAAAAAACCAGCCATTGAAAACCCTATGCAGCACAGTTCTGCTCTGAGACACGCCGGGTCGCCATGAGTGAAAATTGACTTGATGGCAACTGGTTTGTTGGTTTCTGGCTTTATAGATGAGGAAACTCTGTGAGAAGTACCAGAGCTGGAAATTGGACTCAAGTCTCTGACCTCCTGCCCCCACCGACCCTATGCTCCCACACTCCATGGGGGGTGTCTATGCGCCTGTGTGTCTGTCTGTGCGCTTGTGTGCCTGCACGTACCTTGGAGCCGACTGGGGAATCGTTGAGGACTTGCAACCGAGAAATGTTTTCACATTTGCACATTGCGAAGAGACTTTGAGTATGTTCCCCCATGAATCGTGGGTATTCATTCCCAGGGAGCTCTAACTGCTCAGAGAAGGGGTGTGAAATTTAATTTGCACTAATTATTCTGAAGTGAGAGGAGCGGGAGATGAGCTGGCTCTGCACATTCGGCCTCTTCCAGCAGCTCCAGTTCCCCACATTGCAGTTTATTTATGTGCAAGGGGTGGCGATGGGGGTGGGGGTACTGTTACTATGGCAACTGCAGCTGCTGGGATTTGGGGGTGGCTAGGCTGGGTGGTGGGATAAGGAGGAGGGAGTGGGTGAGGGCTGGGGCAGACTCGGGGCTTGTGTGCCCCCGAGTTTTGGGGGCCACTTGCAGAGCCCCCCTGTCTGAGATAGGGGCCTCCCTCTCTCCTTGTATCTCCTGGGCTTTGGGGTTTGCATATGTTACAGAAGCTCAGGGGGAACTGAAGGGGCATTCCCACCTCTCTCTCTCTCTCCCTGTCTATCTGTGCCCCACCCCAGGCCTGTTTCTAGCTGAGCTGGGCCTTTGATGCGGGCAGGTGGGTATCTCAGTCCCACAAGAAGGACTGTCCCAGACCGGAGGGAGGGAACGGTTTCTGTTGTCTCAGTGGTTCCCTGGGTCTGGGAACAGTTTCTGTTGTTTCAGTGGTTCCCTGGGTCAGGGGTGTCCCTCTGAGGCCCCAGGCCCTAGGTAAAGCTGACACATGTGGTCCCTCGGGTAGAGGACAGAAACCCAGAGAGGCCGCTGGCAGAGGACACCCTGGAGGAGAAGAGCAACTCTGGAGCAGAAGCCAAAATGCCCATCCTCCTTCCTTTTGCTCCTCTCTCCATCCCTCCCTCAGCGCCAACTTCCTCTCTTCCCACCTCTTCTACTTCCTCCTCTTCCCCTCCCCCTCTTCCTCCTCTTCTCTCCTATCTTCCCTTTTCCTTACCGACTTTCTTTCCTGCCACCACTAGAGGGCACCAAGGGGCCACAGCAGCCCCATGATTTATCACTCAAGGATGGGCTATGGGGGTGGGTGGGGCAGGGTGAGGAGTCCGCGCAGCCAATGGGTCTTCAGCAGGGCTGGATGATTCTAGCCAGTTTGGAGTCAGGGGAGGTTTAGGCTGTCCCAAGGACTGAGATCTAGATTGTCACAGTGACATCTCCCCAACAGACTTTGGGGGAAGGGGTTTTAGAGAGGCAGAGGGTGCAAACCCACCTCTTTACATCTCTGACTCCAGTAGGATGGCCTGGAAGGAAGGAGCCTGGATTTGCATCCCAGCCCTGTCACTTCCTTGTGGTTTCACCTTGGGCAAGTCTCATCACCTCTCCAAGCTACAGTTTCCTCTTCTGTAAAATGGGGACAACTAATCCCTCCTCAAAGGCTTACTGTGAGGATTGGATTTGTCTTAGTTATCTAGGTCTGCTATAACAGAAATACCACAAGTGGGTGGCTTTAACAAACGGAAATTTATTCTTTCACAGTCTAGGAGGCTAGAAGTCTGAATTCAGGGCACCAGCTCCAGGGGAAGGCTTTCTATCTCTGTTGGCTCTGGGGGAAGGTCCTTGTCATCAATCTTCCCCTGGTCTAGGAGCTTCTCAGTGCAAGGACTCTGGGTCCAAAGGACACCCTCTGCTCCCAGCACTTCTTTCATGGTGACATGAAGTCTCTCTTCTCTCTTTTATAGGTCCTCTCTTTTATATCTCAAAAGAGACTGACTCAAGATACATCCTGTGGAAACAGGGAACCCAAGACAGAGAAAGGGAGAGTGTTGACACATCACGGGGTTGGCAACCAATGTCACAAAACAATTTGTGTATTGTTTAATGAGAAACTAATTTGTTCTGTAAACTTTCACCTAAAGCGCAATTAACAAAACAACAACAAAAAGTAATAAAGGCACTGCTGTCACGTTAAAAAAAAGATAACAACCTAATCCTGTAGATTGAGTCCTGCCTCATTATGTTAACTGCCTCTAATTCTGCCTCATTAACATCATACAGGTTAGAATTTACAACACACAGGATAATCATATCAGATCACAAAATGGTGGACAATCACACAATACTGGGAATCATGGACCAGCCGAGTTGACACACATTTTGGGGGGACACAATATAATCCATAACAAGATGGAAGAACATATGGAAACCAATCACACACTAGGCACTCAAATGGTAGCTTCTCTTTGCACTAGTTTTTTTTTTTTTTCTTTGCCTTAGTAGGTCAGTCAGTCAACAGTGTTTGTTGAGCACCTACTATGTGCGAAAAAAAAAAGGACCAAGGGTGGTACAAACAGTTTGTACTCAACTACTAACCTAAAGGTGGGCTGTTTGAACCCAGACAGCAGCATCTGGAAAGGACGGGCAAACTGCTTCCATAAAGATTACAGCCAAGAAAACCCTATGGAGCAGTTCTATCCTGCAACATATGGGGTTGCCATGAGTCGAAATCTACTTGAGAGCAACTCGTTTGGTTTTTTGGTTACTATGTGCTTGTGGGAAACGCTGGTGGCATAGTGGTTAAGTGCTACGGCTGCTAACCAAGAGGTCGGCAGTTCGAATCCACCAGCCGCTCCTTGGAAACTCTATGGGGCAGTTCTACTCTGTCCTATAGGGTCGCTATGAGTCGGAATCAACTGCAGTGGGTTTTGGTTTATATGCTAGGGGCTCTGCTAGACACTGTGGATCTAGCAGGGAACAAGGTAGACACAGGGCATATCATCATGGAACTTTCACCCTGTTGTTGTTAGGAGCTGTCGAGTCAGTTCCAGCTCATAGCGACCCTACATACAACAGAGCGAAACACTGCCCAGTCTCTCACTATCCTCACAATCATTGCTATGTTTGAGCCCATTGTTGCAACCGCTGCATCAGTCCATCTGTCGAGGGTCTTTTTCTTTTTCGCTGACCCTCTAGTTTACCAAGCATGATGTCCACCTCCAGGGACAGAGTCCCTCCCAATAACATGTCCCAAAGTAAGTGAGAAGGAGTCTTGCCACCCTCGCTTTTAAGGAGCATTCTGGGTGTACTTCTTCCGAGACAGATTTGTTCCTTCTTCTGGCAGTCCATGGTATATCCAATATTCTTAGCCAACACCACAATTCAAAGGCATTGATTCTTCTTCTTCAGTCTTCCTTATTCATAGTCCCGCCTTCATGTACTTATGGAACAATTGAAAATACCATGGCTTGGGTCAGGCGAACTTAGTCCTCAAAGTGCCATCTTTGCTTTTCAATACTTTAAAGGGATCTTTTGCAGCAGATTTGCTCAGTGCAATACATCGTTTGGTTTCCTGACTGCTGCTTTCATGGGCGTTGACTGTAGACCCAAGTAAAATCCATTTTAGTTGGATTTACCTTTTTCAGCCTAGCAGGGGTGAAATTATTATCCATAACTGAAACTTTATTTTTAAATTATAATACGTTCTTAACCAAAAACCAAACCCATTGCTTTTGAGTCCATTCTGACTCATACTGACCCTATAGGACAGAGCAGAGCTGCCCCATAGGGTTTCCAAGGAGTGGCTGGTGGATTTGAACTGCCGACCTTTTGGTCAGCAGCCAAACTCTTAACCACTTCGCCACCAGCACCTAAGTAGTGATAAATATGTGTGGTGTGTTGCAATAGAGTTCTCCGTGATGTGGGGTGCAGGTCGGGGGAACCTGACGGCTCTGATGTTCAGGTTGGGCCCTAAAGGATGGATAGGGTTTGTGACAAGGGAGGCAGGAGGGAAAGGTGTTAGAGGCAGAAGGAACAGCAGATACAAAGGCCTGGAGGAAGGGAGGACAGGATACATTCAGGCACTCGAGGTGGTCCAGGGTGGTGGAGGGTGGAGGGAGAAGGAGCAGGGTGTGAGAAGAGCTGGAGAAATGAGGGAGTGTCAGGTGCCTGCAGGATATGGGAGCAAGTGTAGCCCTGGAGCAGCGGGAACCCAAACTAAAAGGCCCAGCTGCGTTTTTGTGACAGAGAAAAGATGGGTGTTTTAAAAGTAATGACAACATTCCTGAGCAGGAAACTGGATCTTTTTTTCGTCCCCAATAGCCCTAGAGCATCTAAAAATAAAGCAGGCATCAAGAGAACATCCTGGCAGTGGCCTCAGGATGCTGGGCTCTGATGTAAACGGAAGAGGACCGGAGTGGACTGGGAGGTTGAGGTGTCCTCACAACGTCCAGGGGGAGGACTGGGAGTCGGGACCCTGGGTCTCCAGCTCTGCTGCCCAAGCAAGTCTTTTTGCTATTGGTTGCCTCAGTCTAGCCACCTGTGAAATGGGAGAGGCTGGTCCTGGCCACCTCCCAGGGACCCTGTGAAAAGGTTCTCCGAACTCAGGAAGACAAGAGGCTTGCTGGTGCCACAATCAAGGTTTGCTTGCTTCATAGACAGCTGGTCTGTTTGCATCAAAGGGCAGGGAGACAAAGCGCAGTGGTTGAGAGCTACGGTTGCTAACCAAAAGGTCAGCAGTTAGAAACCACCAGCCGCCCCTTGGAAACCCTATGGGGCAGTTCTACTCTGTCCTATAGGGTCACTATGAGTTGGAATTGACTCAGCGGCGATGGGTTTGGAACGGTTTGGTTTACTGTGATAGAAGCACTGACTGGGTACAGAGTGGGGCGGGGTGCGCCGGGGGAACAGAAGTGGAAGTCTGATTCTAGTATCAGGGGACTGTCTAGTTGGAGAGACAAGATTCATGCATGAGATAATTTTGAATGTCACAGAAAAAAACAAGAAAAAACCCAGTCTGTCCATCTCCTTCCTCCCCTCCCTCCCTCCCTCCTATCTCTGACTGTCCATATCAACATTGGCAGTTTCTCTCTCTGCTCTGCACTTTGTAAAGTACTCCAAGTGCATCACCTCCCTTAATCCTTACCGCACCCCTGAGAGATGGCTGTTATCGTCCTCACTTTAGAGATGAAGAAACCAAGGCTCAGAAAACTTGAGTTGATTTGCCTACCATCACATAGTTTCGAAGTGCCAGGTGTGAGATTAGACTCCAGGTTGTCTGAATCCAAATCTGTCCTCTTAACAACTTGCCAATGATGTATGTAGACCCACGACCACCATCACCAGTCGTCATGGAGGTAGTGACTGAGTGCCAGCCTAGCGTCATGGAGAGACAGAGCACAATTGCAAAGGGGTGACCTCTGACCTGGAGTAGGTTGATGGGTCCTTGTCAGCTGTTACAAGGTCACATTGTCCAGTCCCCTCTCTGAGCTTCAGGTTCACATATGTTGAGAGAGGAGTTTAGACTGAACAACTGGACAATCTCTTCCAGGCCTTAGAGTCTAATATTCTTTCAAAATATAAAGATTGAGGGAAGTGGGAGCCCATCAGTCACTTACTCTTTAATGCTAATTATAGTAGCTTTCCTGGAACTGAGATTGGGTGTAAGAGGAGAAAGTAATAAGAGAGCATGCATGACCAAAAGGACAGGTTGTCTGCTTGGGAGTGTTGCTCTGGGTACCAGGGGAGCGCTGGGTGCTAACAACAGGTGAGGGAGCAGGCAGGAAAGGTATCATAGGTAATGCTTTGGTTAGAAAGCTGGACCTACTAAGGCCTCTTCTAGGTTAAAAAATCCATACTGACTCTCCTGGAGGTTTAATGTGGGGCAGCCATTGCTGGCATCAGAGGCCCAAGGAGAGCCCTGAAGTCCTATGGATCTGGATGGTGCCAAACAATGGCAGGTGCTGATGGACTGAACCATCTCATGACTGGGTTGCTGGTGGCTCGCGGCTATTTTGAGTCATGACCTGCAGCTCTAGTGTCTAAACCTGTAGAGTCATTCTCTCCTGAAACCCTGGCAATCACTGATCTTTTATCTCTCTCTCTAGTTTTGCGTTTTCCAGAATGTCATATAGTTGGAATCATACTATGTAGCCTTTACAGACTGGCATCTTTCATTAAACAATAAGCATTTAAGGTTCCTCCATGTCTTTTTGTGATTGATAGCTCATTCCTTTTTACTCCTGGACAATAGTCCATTGTATAAATGTACCACAGTTTATTTATCCACTTACCTTTTGAAGGACATCTTGGTTGCTTCAAGTTTTTGGCAATTATGAATAAAGCAGCTACTAGCATTAATGTGCAGACTTTTGAGTGGACATAAGTTTTTAACTCATTTGGGTAAATATCTAGGAGCGCAATTGCTGAATCTTACGGTACTACTATATTTAGCTTTGGAAGAAACTGCCAAACTATTTTCTAAAGTGACTGTACCATTTTGCATTCCACCAGCAATGAATGAGAATTCTTGTTGCTCCACATCCTTGTCAGCATTTAGTATTGTCACTGTTTGGGATTTTAGCCATTCTAATAGGATCTTGTTTTAATTTGATCTTGTTTTAATTTTCATTTTCTCTATGACATATGATGTTGAGCATCTTTTCATATGCTATTTGCCGCTTGTACATCTTCTTTGGTGAAATATCTCCTCAGATATTTTGCCCTTTATAAAAATTTATTGTGGGGAAATATACATAATAAAACATTTACGATTTCAACTGTTTTTATGTGTACAATTCAGTGACACTAATTACATTCCCCAAGTTGTAGAGCCATCACCATTATCTCTGTCCAAATTTTTTCATCACCCTGAACAGAAATGTAGTAACCCTTAAGAAATACCTCCCCATTTTCCCTTCCCACTTGTCCCTGGTAAGCACTAATAAACGTTGGTCTCTATGCATTTGTCTATCCTAGATATTTCATATAAGTAGGATCATACAATATTTGTCCTTTTGTCGGACATTTCCCTTAGCATGAAGAGAAGGACAATACACAATACAGGGGAAGTCAGTAAAACGGGACTAAACCAAAAGCTAAGAAGTTTCCTGAACACAACCAAACACTTCAAGGGACAGTGTAGCAGAGGCAGGAGTATGGCTTGGATCAGGCCCAGAACTAAAACCATTCCCGAAGCTAACTCTTCAGACAAAGATTAGACTGGACTGTGAGACATAAAATGATACTGGTGAAGAATGTGCTTCTTGGCTCGAGTAGATACATGAGAGTATGTGGGCAGTTCCTGTCCGGAGGCGAGATGAGAAGGCAGAGGGAGACAGGAGCTGGTTGAATGGACATGGGAAATACCGAGTGGAGAAAGGGAGAGACTTTAACTGACTTACTTTGGACATGTCATTGGGAAAGACCAATTGCTAGATAAGGACATCATGTTTGGTAAAGTAGAAGGTCAGTGAAAATGAGGGAAACCCTCAATGAGATGGATTGACACAATAGACTCAAACATACCAGTGGTCATGAAGATGGCACAAGAGCTGGCAACATTTGCTCTGTTATACTTAAGGTTCTGAGCCAACTTGATAGCAACTCACAACAACAACAACAATCAGTGTGAGCATCAGATTCTTTGTAAGTGATTGTCTAATCTCAACTATGAGCTCTTCCAGGGCAGGGACTGGTCTTGTTCTACTCAGTGTCCTGAGAGCCCAGTGCAAGGCCTGCAGCCCTGGAGGAACAAAAGGAGTGAATGAATGGAATGAATGATGCAGACTAGGGGAGTGGTTACAGTGTGGGCCTAGATTGGAAGCCAAGCTCTACCACTCACTAGCTCTGTGACCCAGAGAATGTTCCTCAGCTCTCCAGGTTTCAGTGCCTTAACTACAAAATGGGGAGAAAAATAATCCCTCTTACAATAAGGATTCAATAAGTTAATGAGTGAAAGCACTTTGCCTAGTGCTTGGCACGGAGCGGGCATGCAATAAAACTTGCTGTTATTATGAACCAGGCCTCCCCAGCCCAGCCTCTCCCACCACTGGCTCTGCACTCCCCTGACCACAGCCACCTCCACCTAACTTCCTCCCAGTGCCCTAGGCAGCTGGCTGAGTTCCTGGTCCACCAACCTTGGCCCTCTGCCATTCAGGGGCTGGCCTATTTAGACTCAGTGTTGGCCTCCAGAGAGCCTGGCCCTGATACATCATGTCCTCACCTGCTGGCCAAGCTAAGACAGTCATCACTGGGGCAACTGAGGCTTCTTCTGGTACAGCAACAGGGCAGTGGGACCTGAATGAGGCATGGTGCCTGGGATGCCCATAGGACTGGGGCTGCTACGGGGAGCAAAGGCTGGCAGGAGTAACAGAGCAGGACGGAGAAGGAAGGCTGATCCGAGCACTTGTCTTGTGGATTTGGGGAAGTCTGGATTTTTAAAAAGACAAAACTCATTTTTCTCCAACCAAGGCATGAATATTTCAAATGTTGACCTTTGGTAGATTGTAAGTTCCAATTCCATTACCCGTCTGTCAGTTTGTTACACTGTGGTAGTGTGTGTGTTGCTGTGGAGTATTTCAAAGACCAACAGGATTACCCATGGTGGATAGGTTTCAGCAGAGCTTCCAAACTAAGATAGACTAGGAGGAAAAGCCTGGTGATCTACTTCTGAATATTAGCCAATGAAAACCTTATGGACCGCAACAGAATATTGTCCAACTCATTTGCTTTGGACATGGCCTCAGGAGGGATCAATTGCTACAGTAGATGTTTGGTGAAGCAGAGGGCCCGCGAGGGTAAGGGAGATGCTCAGTGAGGTGGATTGGCACAATACCCTCAGTGGTAGACTCCAACATGCTGGTGAACATCATGATCCTGCAGAACCAGGTAATGTTTCATTCTGTTTTACCTAAGGGTGCAATGAGTTGGAGTTGACTAAACAGCAGTTATGTATCTGTTTAAGTTCCAGTTAAAGCCAGGGTCCTTAAGCCTTTGAGGAAGAGGCTCTACAATTCCATCCTTCAACTCTCGAGATTTGGGGCTAGGTACCCGGAGGGAGTACTCCGTAACGTGACAGACAAGGGCCATAGCTCTGATCTCCTGTATTGTAATTGTTCGTTCGTAAAATGCCTGAGTTCCCTCCAAGGGGACATCAGGGTCAGGTCTGTTTAACTTTGTACCCCTTTTGTGTCCAGCACAGTGCTTGCCACATAATGATAATAAACCAAAACCAAACCCAGTGCCGTCGAGTCAATTCCGACTCATAGCGACCCTATAGGACAGAGTAGAACTGCCCCATAGAATTTCCAAGGAGCGCCTGGTGGATTCGAACTGCCAACCCTTTGGTTAGCAGCCATAGCACTTAACCACTACGTCACCAGGGTTTCCAATGATATAATAATAATATAATATAATATAATATAATAATGATAATAGCTATCTTTTAATGAGCATGTATACCAACCCTAAGGTTGTTGTTGTTACATGCTGTTGAGTCGGTTCAGACTCATAGCAACCCTATGTACAACAGAATGAAACACTGGCCAGCCCTGTGCCATCCTCGCAATTGTTGTTATGCTTGACCCCATTGTTGTAGCCACTGTGTCAATCCATCTAGTTGAGCGTCTTCCTCTTCTTTGCTGACCCTCTACTTTACCAAGCATGATGTCTTTCTCCGGGGACTGATCCCTCCTAATAACATGTCCAAAGTAAGTGAGATGGAGTCTTGCCATCCTCGATTCAAAGGAGCATTCTTGTGCTTTTTCCAAGACAAATTTGTTCATTCTTCTGGCAGTCCATGGTATATTCAATATTCTTTGCCAACACCAAAATTCAAAAGCATCAATTCTTTGGTCTTCCTAATTCATTGTCTAGCTTTCACACAAATATGAAAATACCTTGGGTCAGGAGCACCTTAGTCCTTCCTCAAAGTGTTTTTTGAACACTTCAAAGAGGTCTTCTGCGGTAGATTTGCCCAATAAAATACGTGGTTTGATTTCTTAACCACTGTTTCCACGGATGTTGATTGTGGATCCAACTAAAATGAAATCCTTGACAACTTCAATCTTTTCTCTATTTATCACAGTTTTGCTTATTGGTCTAGTTGTGAGGGTTTTTGTTTCCTTATGTTGAGGTGTAATCCATTCTGAAGGCTGTGGTCTTTGATCTTCATTAGTAAGTGCTTCAAGTCCTCTTCACTTTCAGCAAGGAAGGTTGTGTCATCCCATATTGCAGGTTGTTCATGAATCTTCCTCCAATCCTGATGCCCCATTCTTTTTCATATAGTCCAGCTTCTTGGATTATTTGCTCAGCACACAGACTGAATAACTTTGGTGAAAGGATACAACCCTGACACACACCTTTCCTGACTTCAAACCACGCAGTATCCCCTTGTTCTGTTCTTGATCTATGTATAGGTTCCTCATGAGCACAATTAAGTGTTCTGGAATTCTCATTCTTCACAATATTATCCATAACTTATGATCCACACAGTCGAATGCCTTAGCATGGTCAATAAAACACAGGTAAACATCTTTCTGGTATTCTCTGCTTTCAGCAATGATACCCTCACTGCATGCCCTCTTCTGAATCTGGCTTGAATTTTGGCAGTTCCCTGTCAATGTACTGCTGCAACCATTTTTGAATTATCTGCAGCAAAAATTTATTTGTGTGCGATATTAATGATATGGTCTGATAATTTCCTCATTCTGTTAGATCACCTTTCTTTGGAATGGTCACAAATATGGATCTCTTCCAGTCAGTTGGCCAGGTAACTGTCTTTCAAATTTCTTGGAATAGACTAGTAAGCACTTCCAGCCTCGCACCCATTTGTTGAAACATCTCAATTGGTATTATGTCAATTCCTGGAGCCTTGTTTTTCACCAGCGCTTTGGACTTCTTCCTTCAATACCATCAGTTCTTGACGATATGCCAGCTCCTGAAATGGTTGAATGGTAACCAGTTCTTTTTGGTAAGGTAACTGTGTGTATTCCTTCCATCTTCTTTTGATGCTTCCTGAATTGCTCAATATTTTGCCCATAGAATCCTTCAATGTTGTAACTCGAGGCTTGAATTTTTTTAATTATTTAATTTTGAGAAATGACGAGCATTTTATTATTACCTCCATTTTTTAGATGAGCAAGTTGATGCTCAGAGAGGTTAAGAGGACCAGTCATGGTCATGAAGCTCTAAGTGTAATTCTGAGATTTGTTCCCTCCAAAGCCTGTGTTCTGAATTGTGAGTCATACTCCCTCTGCCATATCAAGAGTTTGTTGAATGACTGACAGCGATGACCTACAGTGAGGGGTGATTGTGTCATCAGCAAAGTGCTTGACCAGCTCACCTCTGCCAGCTGCAGCCCTTTGTCAGAAATGGAAGGAAGAGTGTGACCTGGGGCCCATCCATCTGATGGTTGGGGTTGGCTTGAAGATCTACCAGAGATTCAGATGTTCTGGTGGGAACTAGAGCTGCATAGGATGCTTTGTAGCCTGTTTTTTGGATGCAAGAATCTGATCTAGAATATAAAGAGTTCTTCTGTCTCTGTTTAAGCTCCTCCCATGGTAGGGAAGTCACTCTTTTTAACGGATACAGAGCCTAGGTTATTAGGGAACTCCTCATTTTTACTCATCACTTTTTTGGTTAGTCCTTGTTTCTCCCTTCGGGGTCCTATAGAATAAGTCAGCCCAATGCCCCAGTATATACTTGTTCAGTGAATAATATGAAAATGCCGGTTTGGCTCTTAAGGAGTTTTGCAAGCAGTGGCTTAATAATCTAGAACTTGGAATAAGAGCTGATATTTTCCCCTTTCACCTAGTTTTCTGTCTACCACCCTTCTGTCAAACTGTTGTACTATGGTGGTTTGCATGTTGCTATGGTGCTAGAAGCTATGCCATTGGTATTTCAAATACAAGCAGGGTCACCCATGGTGGAAAGGTTTCAACAGAGCTTCCAGACTGAGACAGACTAGGAAGAAAGGCCTAGAAATCTACTTCTGAAAATTAGCCAATGAATACCCTATGGATCACAACAGAACATTGTCCAATATAGTGCTGAAAGATGAACCCTTTAGGTTGGAAGGCACAGTAACCACAACAATCTTCTTGAGCTAATCAAAGACTGTGAAGATGGTATATGACCGGGCAATGTTTTGTTCTGTTGTATGTAAGGTCACCATGAGTTGGAGCTGACTAAGTGACAACTAACAACAACAACAGTTTTCCCTATTGTTAACATCTTACATGACCATGGTACATTTTTTAAAACTAAGAATCTGACTTCTGTTTTACAGTCCAACACATAAAGAGCTTGGAAGTTGTCATTCTCATCCTTACAAGAAAAAAGCTGAATAAACTGAAAATCAACAACTCTTCTTTGGTCACAGGGAAAAAAGCTGCCCTGAAAACCAGAGAGACAAACAGGCAGATACAGAGAATCTCAGTTTACTGGGAGCAGAGTTCAGGAGTAAAAATAACCAGCTGGAGTCAGTACTAATAGGAACATTTAACACCATAATAGAGAAATTGCTGGAGGCTCAGTGTGGACTAGCTCAAGGATTGAAGTCTCCTGAGGAAGGCCTCAGTCTTAGGGAGCCCCACTGTCTTAGACTGGATTCTCTAGAGAAGCAAAACCAGTGAAGTGTATATATTTAAATACATAGATAAAAAATACATAGAGAGAGACTTATTTCAAGGAAATGGCTCACACAATTGTAGAGTCTGATAAGTCCCAAATGCATCAGTCAGGCCTCAGGCTGGAGGCTTCTCCTGACTCATGTGGTTGCAGGGGCTGACAAACAAAAAATCAGCAGGTCAGATGGCAGGCTGCTGGCTCACATCCCAGGAACCAGATGTCAGAGAATGACAAATCGAATTCAGGATCAAGAGAGTGAGAGAGATTTGCCAGAACATCCTTATATATTGGACGCAGGCCACACCCCCAAGGAAACTGCCTTTCAACTGATTGGCTGCTCATGTCAGATCACAAAATGGAGGATGATTACATTATATCTGCCAAAACACTGAGAATCATGGCCTGACCCAGTTGACACATAACCTTAACCATCACAGTCCATCCCTTGTCAACCTGACATATGTACACATCTCCTTAAACCATACATAATCTCTAAATAAAGACAATTATAAAGACATATTTGCACTTAATATGATAAACGTAATATGTGTACAATTGAGAACACATTAGCATCGTTTACATCTTATATTTTCTAATAAGTAATGAAATAAAGGAAGGAAGAAAACAAAGATATCTGACATATATGTATCATACATACACACATACACTATAACCAAACAAGGAAGAAATACTTATGTCAATTACAGTCCTCATTCCTGCAACTGGTCATGTAGTCATATTTGGCATTTAGAACTACGTTCTTCCAAAAAAAAAAAAAAATTTTTTTTTTTTTCTTCCACCACATATTCTGTATTCCCTTTGCCCTCAGCAGGCACCTCAGCTGGTCGTGGTTCTTAGCCTGGTGGGTTTACCGAAACCTTCATTCCCGAAGGGCTTAGCCATTAGTAGTCATGTCAGAATTGGATGCTGTAGTGTTCCATTAACTTTAATTACAGGGCATGGTAGTATTAAGAGACGTCCTAAGGAATTTTGTGTATTCCAGACACACTCTTCTTTACCTCCATTATGCAATATCGATTCAGTTTCCCCTTGGTAATCAGAATCAATCACACCAGCCTATATGGTAACTCCCTTCTTTGCCTGTTGATCCAGAGGCATGAGGAGCCCAAAGTGGCCAGGTAGCATTCTTAACTTCCAGTTCAATGATATTAGTAACGTGTCTCCTGGTGGGAATTAAGACCTCTAGACCCAAAGAGCATAGGGTCATAGGGACAGAAAGAAAAAATTTTACAAGTGGGTCACTAGGGGTAATGGTGAGTGGTGCCACTCCCATTTCAACCCCTTGATTTCTGGATCCATGAATGCTGGCTATGGGAGAAACAGCACTATATATTGAATGCTGGTTTAGACCATATACAGCCTCAAGGAGAACATTTCCCCAACCCTGCAAGGTATTGCCACCTAGCTGGCACAGTAATTGTGTCTTCAGAAGTCCATTCCATTGTTATACCAAGCCAGCAACTTCATGGGGAACATGGTAAGACTAGTGAATTCCATGAGTATGGGCCCACTGCCGTACTTCATTTGCTGCGAAGTGAGTTTCTTGATTCAAGGCAATGCTGTATGGGATACCATGACAGTGGATAAGGCATTCTGTGAGTCCACGGATGGTAGTCTTGACAGAAACATAGTGCAGCAAAGGCAAATCTGTATCCAGAGTGTTTATACCAATAAGAACAAAATATTGCACTTTCTGTGATGGAGCTGGTCCAGTGTAATCAACCTGCCATTATGTTGCTGGCTGATCACCCCTAGGAATAGTGCCATATCAGGGATTCAGTATTGGTCTCTGCTAGTGGCAAATTGAGCACCCAGCAGTGGCTATAGCCAAGTTAGCCTTTGTGAGTAGAAGTCCACATTGCTGATCCCATGCATAACCTTCATCCCTGCCACTATGGCCACTTTGTTCATGAGCCCATTGGGCAATGACAAGACTGGCTAGGGAAAGAGGCTTACTAGTATCCACAGAATGTGTCATACCATCCACTTGGTTGTTAAAATCCTCCTCTGTTGAGGTCACACTTTGGTGGGCATTCACATGAGACACAAATATCTTCACTTCTTTGGCCCATTCAGAGATGTCTATCTACATGCCTCTTTCCCATACTTTCTTGTCACCAATTATCCAATCATGTTTCTTCCAAGTCCCTGACCATCCAGCCAAACCACTGGCAACAGCCCATGAATCAGTACACAATCGCACATCTGGCCATTTTCCTTCCAAGCAAAATGAACAGCCAGGTTCACTGCTCGAAATTCTACACACTGGGAGGATTTCCTTTCACCACTGTCCTTCAAGGAGGTAACAGAAAGGGGTTGCAGTGCTACCACTGACCACTTCCAAGTGGTGCCTGCATGTCACCCAGAACTATCAGTAAAGCAGGCATGAGTTTCTCTTCCTCAGTCAACTGATCTCAAGGAATGCCCCAGAAGGCCATAGGTAAAGACTGGGAGGCGGAAGGTAATGTGACAGGAGTGAGGATCATGGGCATTTGTGTCGCTTCCTCATGTAACTTCCTGGCGCCTTCAGGTCCTGCTGGAGCCCAATATAGTATACACCACTTCTAATGAATAATGAAGTGCTGCTGTGCACCTGCAACTTTATGACTCTGTGGGTCAGACAACACCCAGTTCATGATGAGCAGCTCAGGCTACGTGGTGACTTGGTGGCCCATGATTAAGCATTCGGTCTCTATTAAGGCCCAGAAACAAGCCAAAAAGCTATTTCTTAAAAGGAGAGTAGTTATCTGCAGGGGATGGCAGAGCTTTGCTCCAAATTCCTCTGTGATTCACCAATAGGGGACTGCCAGAGACTCCAAACAACACCTCTATTTGCCACTTACACTTCAAAAACCATTGGATCAGCCAGATCATAAGGCCCAAGTGGCAGAGAGGCTTGCATGCAGCCTGAACTTGTTGTAGAGCCTTCTCTTCTTCTGGGCCTCCCTCAAAACTAGCAGCTCTTCAAGTCACTTGATAAATAGGCCTGAGTTGCACATCCAAATGAGGGACATGTTGCCTCCAAAATCCAAAGAGGCCCACCAGGTGTTGTGCCTCCTTTTTAGTTGTAGGAAGGGCCAGATGTAACACCTTATCCTTCAGTTTTGAAGGAATATCTCAACATGCCCCATACCACTGGACCCGTAGAAATTTCACTGAGGTGAAAGTCACCTTAATTTTTATCAGACTAATTTCCCACCCTCTAGCATGCAAATGTCTTACCAATAAGTTTAGAGTCATTGGTACTTTTTCCTTACTAGCTCCAATCAGCATAATGTCATCAATGTAATGGACCAGTGTGATGTCTGGTGGAAGGGAAAGGAGATCAAGATCTTTGCACACTAAATTATGGCATAGGGCTGGAGAATTGATATACCACTGAGGTAGGACAGTGAAGGTGTATTGCTGGCCTTGCCAGCTGAATACAAACTGCTTCTGGTGATCCTTCAAAACCAAAATCAAGAAAAAGGCATTGGCCCAAACAACTGCTGCATGCCAGGTACCATGAGATGTATTTGCTCAAACAATAAAAACACTTCTGGAACAGCAGCTGCATTTGGAGCCACCACCTGATTACGTTTATGATAATTCACTGTCATTATCCAAGAACCATGTGTTTTTGCACAGGCCAAAAAGGTGAGTTGAATGGGGATGTGATGGGGATCATCACCCATTATGCATTGAATTGTGTCCCCTAAAAGGGTGTGTCAACTTGGCTAGTCCATTGTTGTGTGATTGTCCATGATTTTGTTATCTGATGTGATTTTCCTATGTGTTGTAAATTCTACTTCTAGGATGTTAATGAGGTGGGATTAGAGACAGTTATGTTAATGATCCAGGACTCAATCTACAAGATTAGTTTGTGTCTTAAATCAATCTCTTTTGAGATATAAAAGAAAGAAGTGAGCAGAGAGACAGGTGGACCTCACCACCAAGAAAGTAGAGCCAGGAGCATGTGTCCTTTGGACCTGGGGTCCCTGCACTGAAAAGCTCCTAGACCAGGGGAAGATTGGTGACACGAGCTAACAGAGAGAGAAAGACTTCCCCTGGAGCTGTTGCCCTGAATTTGGACTTCTAGCCTCCTAGACTGTGAGAGAATAAATGCCCTTTTGTTGAAACCATCCACTTGTGGTATTTCTGTTATAGCAGCACAAGATAACTAAGGTACCACCCCTACATCCTGCAAGTCCTTGATAGTGGCACTCATCTCTGCAACTCCTCCAGGAATGTGGTATTGCTTTTGGTTTACAATCTTCCTAGGTAAAGACAGTTCTAATGGCTTCCACTCGGCTTTTCCTACCATTATAGCCATTATTCCACATGTCAGGGATCCAGTGTGAGGCTTCTGCCAGTTGCTAAGTATGTCTACTCCAATTATGCATTCTGGAATTGGGGAAATCACTACAGGATAGGTTCTGGGACCCACTGGACCCACTGTGAGACAGACCTGAGCTAAGTAAGGCTCCATTAATAATCTGACCTCCATATGCCCCAACTCTCACTGGTGGGCCACAGTGACCTTTTGCGTCTCTTGAAATTAGTGTCAATTCATAGGCAGTATCCACTAATTTCTGAAAAATCTGATTATTTCTTTTTCCCCAATGAACAGTCTCTCTCGTAAAAGGCAATGGACGCCTTGGAGGAAATCTGGGAGGAAGATTGCTGTTGTTGTTGTTGTTAGGTACCATTGTGTCATTTCTGACTCATAGCCACCCTAAGTACAACAGAACAAAACACTGCCCAGCCCTGCACCATCCTCATGATGATTGTTATGCTTGAGCCCATTGTTGCAACCACTGTGTCAATCCATCTAGTTGAGGGTCTTCCTCTTCTTCGCTGACCTTCTACTTTACCAAGCATGATGTTCTTCTCCAGGGACTGATCACCTCCTAATAGCATGTCCAAAGGATGTGAGACGAACTCTTGCCATCCTCGCATCTAAGGAGCATTTTGGCTATACTTCTTCCAGGACAGATTTATTCGTTCTTTTGGCAGTCCCTGATATATTCAATATTCTTTGCCGACACCATAATTCAAAGGCGTCAATTCTTCTTCAGTCTTCTTTATTCATAGTCGGGTTTCTCACACATATGAGGCAACTGAAAACACCATGGCTTGGGTCAGGTGCACCTTAGTCCTCAAAATGACATCTTTGCTTTTTAACACTTTAAAGAGGCCTTTTGCAACAGAGTTGCCCAATGCAATGCGTCGTTTGATTTCCTGACTGCTGCTTCCATGGCTGTTGATTGTGGATCCAAGTAAAATGAAATCCTTGACAACTTCAATCTTTTCTCTATTTATCACAGTGTTACTTACTGGCCCAGTTATGATGATTTTTGTTTTATTTATGTTGAGGTGCAATCCATACTGAAGGCTGTGGTCTTTGATCTTCATCAGCAAGTACTTCAAGTCCTCGTCATTTTCAGCAAGGAAGGTTGTGTCATCTGCATAACACAGGTTGTTAATGAGCCTTCCTCCAATCCTGATGCCCTGTTCTTCTTCATTTAATCCAGCTTCTCAGATTATTTGCTCATTTTACAGATTGAATAAGTATGGTGAAAGGATACAACCCTGACACATACCTTTCCTGACTTTAAGCCATGCAGAATCCCCTTGTTCTGTTCGAATGACTGCCTCTTGATCTAAAGAGGTCCCTCATTACCGTTATCCATAATTTGTTATGATCCACACAGTCGAACACCTTTGGATAGTTAATAAAAACACAGGTAAACACCTTTCTGGTATTCTCTGCTCACACCAGGATCCATCTGACATCAGCAATGGTATCCCCTTGTTCCATGTCCTCTTCTGAATTTGGCTTGAATTTCTGGCGGTTTCCTGTTAATGTACTGCTACAACAACTTTTGAATGATCTTCAGCAAAATTTTACTTGCGTGTGATATTAATGATATTATTGTTTAATAACTTCCACATTCTGTTGGATCACCTTTCTTTGGAACAGGCACAAATATGGATCTCTTCCAGTCGGTTGGCCAGGAAGCTATCTTCCAAATTTCTTGGCATAGACAAGTGAGCACCTCCAGTGCTGCATCCATTTTTTGAAACATCTCAATTGGTATTCCGTCAGTTCCTGGAGACTTGTTTTTGCCAATGTTTTCAGAGCAGGTTGGACTTCCTCCTTCAGTACCATTGGTTCTTGTCCATACGCTACTTCATGAAATGATTGACTGTCGACTAATTCTTTTTGGTACAGTGATTCTGTGTATTCCTTCCATCTTCTTTTGATGCTTCCTGTGTTGTTCAGTATTTTGCCCACAGAATCCTTCACTATTGCAAGTCGAGGCTTGAATTTTTCCTTCAGTTCTTTCGGCTTGAGATACACAGAGTGTGTTCTTCCCTTTTGGTTTTCTACCTCCAGGTCTTTGCACACTTCATTATAATACTTTACTTTGTCTTGAGCTGCCCTTTGAAATCTTCTGTTCAGCTCTTTTACTTCAGCATTTCTTCCGTTCACTTTAGCTACTCGACGTTCAAAAGCAAGTTTCAGAGTCTCTTCTAACATCCATTTTGGTCCTTTCTTTCTGTCCTGTCTTTTTAATGACCTCTTACTTTCTTCATGTATGATGTCCTCAATGTCATTCCACAACTCGTCTGGTCTTCAGTCATTAGTGTTCAGTGCATCAAATTTATTCTTGAGATGGTCTCTAAATTCAGGTCGGATATACTCAGGGTCATACTTTAGCTCTCATGGACTTGTTCTAATTTTCTTCAGCTTCAACTTGAACCTGCATATGAGCAATTGGTGGTCTGTTCTGCAGTCAGCCTCTGGCCTTGTTCTGATGATACTGAGCTCTTCCCTCGTCTCTTTCCACAGATGTAGTCAGTTTGATTCCTGTGTTTTCCAACGGAACAGTCTGCCTCATAAAACACGATAGACTCCTTGGGGGAAATCTGGGAGAAAGATTAACAGTATAAATTTTTGGTAGTGTAGTGGGGTCCTTCCTCAAAGGGACATAGCCTCCCCTTCATTCAAGGGGTTGTGGGTTTGTAAACTGGCTCAAGTCTCAGAATTGATTAAGGGGCTGTGGTTCTCTATTCTACCAATTCAAGAAAAGCTGCCCTTCACTTGAGATAGAATTCTTCTGCTTGTACAGATCAAGTAAATATTTAGTAGATTTCCCATGTATTTTACTCCTAGGGCCACCATGACTAAGTAGCCAATGTCATAAATCCATACGAGTCAGACTATAATTACTGCTTTGAATATTCTGTCCATTACAGTAGTCATTCCCACCTTGTCCTTGTTGGTTGAGTGCCATCACTTAGCCCCTACCACCCTGGGGTCCAACCAGCCCCACTGTGGTTCTCTGTGCCAAGACCCATTGTGGTTAGGCATCTTAATTTGATTAGGGCAGTTCCCACTGTCAAATCTGACTTACATAAAATAGCAATCATAGCAGTCTGCAAGGCTGTCTTCACAAATTTGTTCCTTGCCATTGTGATGAAAGGTGTGTCCTCTGGACACTCCATGGGTAGGTCCATGGGTTCAACCTGATAAATCCACTATAACATGCCAATTTCCCTAAGCCTTTGAATACCGTCTTCTATAGTATATCAAGGCAGTCCTGGCATTTCAACTTGATTTAGTGTAGGCCACTGCTTAATCCATGCTTCAGTGAACCAACCAAATGAACTATTAAATCCCTTTCTAACCTCTCAAGCTAAAATATTGAAGGAAGAATCTTTGCTTAGTGGTCTTCTATCAGCAGACTCAGACTGATCCAACTTTATGTTCATTGCACCATTATCTCACACCCTTAATAGCCATCCTCACACATATTCCCCAGGTTTCTCTTTGTATACATTAGAAAAATCAAGTCGTTATTTTGGAGTGTAGTGTACCTTCTTATGGGTCACACTTTGTACTTCACCTCTTGGGGCTCAATAGAACTAAAGTCTAGAAGGTCTAGAAGCAAAAATGGGTCAGGGGGGTTTGTCCTGGGGACCAGGAACGTCTTACAAGTCATCTTTCTCATGTGATGCCCTAGGTGATATCTCAGGCAAATGTCTTCAGACACAGGTTAGTGAATCTCATCAGATTAGAGTGGAAAGGATAATGGTTTTACTGGGGAAGGTGACTTAGCAGACAAAGATGGAGCCCTTTCTACAAATGGGAGTAAGCTTTGAAAGAAAACCTTATTTTTTCTAGTAAGAGAGCTGATAATTGCAGAAACCAAACCCAGAGTCTTATGATAAGAGTGGCTGAATTTCAACACCAACTGAATTCCAAATCTTGAATCCTGTCTAAAGTTAAAGTGAGGGCATTGAATAAATAAATTATGGTATATTCACATAATGGAATACTATGCAAAAATTAAGAACAACAATGAATCCGTGAAACATAGTATGGAGGAATCTGGAAGGCATTATGCTGAGTGAAATTAGGCAGTTGCAAAAGGACAAATAGTATGAGGCCACTATTATAAGAGCTCTAGAAAAAGTTTAAACACAGAAGAAAATATTCTTTGATGGTTACAAGGGTAGGGAGGGAGGGAGAGGGGTATTCACTAATCAGATGGTAGACAAGAACTATTTTCGGTGAAGGGAAAGACAACACACAATACAGGAGAGGTCAGCACAACTGGACTAAACCAAAAGCAAAGAAGTTTCCTGAATACAACCGAATGCTTCAAGGGCCAGAGTAGCAGGGACAGGGGTTTCGGGACCATGGTTTCAGGGGACATCTAGGTCAATTGGCATAGAAAAATGTATTAAGAAAATGTTCAGCATCCCACTTTAGTGAGTGGCATCTTGGGTCTTAAACGCTAGCAAGCAGCCGTCTAAGAGGCATCAATTGGTCTCAACCCACCTGGGGCAAAGCAGAATAAAGAACACCAAAGACACAAGGTAATTATGAGCCCAAGAGACAGAAAGGGCCAAATAAATCAGAGGCTACATCAGCCTGAGACCAGAACTAGATGGAGCCCTGATACAACCGATGACTGCCCTGACAGGGAACACAACAGAGAATCCCTGATGGAGCAGGAGAACAGTGGGATGCAGATCTCAAATTCTCGTAAAAAGACCAGACCTAATGGTCTGACTGAGACTAGAGGGACCCCAGAGGTCATGGTCCCCATACCCTTTGCTAGCCCAAGACTGGAACCATTTCCGAAGCCAACTTTTCAGACAGGGATTGGACTGGACTACAAGGCAGAAAATGATACAGGTGAGAAACGAGCTTCTTGGCTCAAGCAGACACATGAGACTATGTGGGCAACTCCTGTCTGGAGGTGAGATGAGAAGGCAGAGGGGGATAGGAGCTGGTTGAATTGACATGGGAAGTACAGGGTGAAGAGGAGGAGTGTGCTGTATCATTAGGGGGAGAGCACCTAGGAATACATAGCAAGGTGTGTATAAGTTTTTGTATGAGAGACTGACTTGATTCGTAAACTTTCACTTAAAGCACAATAAATAAATTTTTAAAAAGTGAGGGCGTTAATTGGGAAGAAATGGGATCTTGAAACTTGAGACAGGGACATAAGGGCAGATAATCAGGAGGCTGGAGACACTGAGCCCTAAATTCCATTGAATCACTCCTGCCAACACAATCAGCCCTTAAGGAAAATTATTTTACTGGAGCCTCGCTCACCTGAGTTTTACCAAACCAGCGGTACTGAAGGAAGAAGTCCAAGCTTCCCTGAAGGCACTGGCAAAAAATACAAGGCTCCAGGAATTGACAGAATACCAACCGAGATGTTTCAACAAACAGATGCAGCGCTAGAAGTATTCACTCATCTATGCCAAGAAATTTAGAAGACAGCTACATGGCCAACCGACTGGAAGAGATCCATATTTATGCCTATTCCAAAGAAAGGTGATCTAACCGAATGCAGAACTTATCGAACAATACCATTAATATCACAGGCAAGTAAAATTTTGCTGAAGATCATTCAAAAGCAGCTGCAGCAGCATATGGACAGGGAACTGTCAGAAGTTCAAACCAGATTTAGAAGACAACTTGGGACCAGGGATGTCACTGCTGATGTCACATGGATCCTGGCTGAGAGCAGAGAACGCCAGAAGGATGTTTTCCTGTGTTTTATTGACTATGCAAAGGCATTTGACTATGTGGATCATAGCAAATTATGGTTAACATTGTGAAGAATGGGAATTCCAAAACACTTAGTTGTGCTCATGTGGACCCTGTGCATAGACCAAGAGGCAGTCATTCGAACACAAGGGGATAATGTGTGGTTTAAAGTCAGGAAAGGTGTGTGTCAGGGTTGTATCCTTTCACCATACTTATTCAGTCTGTATGCTGAGCAAATAATCCAAGAAGCTGGACTATATGAAAAAGAATGGGGCATCAGGATTGGAGGAAGGCTCATTAACAACCTGTGTTATGCAGATGACACAACCTTCCTTGCTGAAAGTGAAGAGGACCTGAAGCATTTACTGATGAAGATCAAAGACCACAGCCTTCAGTATGGAATACACCTCAACATAAAAACAAAAATAATCACAACTGGACCAATAAGCAACATCATGATAAATGGAGAAAAGATTGAAGTTGTCAAGGATTTCATTTTACTTGGATCCATAATCAATACCCATGGAAACAGCAGTAAAAAATCAAAAGATGAATTGCACTGGGCAAATCTGTTGCAAAAGGCCTCTTTAAAGTGTTAAAAAGCAAAGATGTCACTTTCAGGTCTAAGGTACACATGACACAAGCCATGGTGTTGTCAATCGCCTCATATGCATGTGAAAGCTGGACAATTAATAAGGAAGACCGAAGAAGAATTGATGCCTTTGAATTATGGTGTTGGTAAAGGATATTGAATATACCATGGACTGCCAAAAGAATGAACGAATCTGGCATGGAAGAAGTACAATCATAATGCTCCTTAAAAACAAGAATGGTGAGACTATGTCTCACATATTTTGGACATGTTGTCAGGAAGGATCAGTCCCTGGAGAAGGACATCATGCTTGGTAAAGTAGAGGGTCAGGAGAGAAGAGGAAGACCCTCAACTAAATGGACTGACACAGTGGCTACAACAATGGGCTCAAGCATAACAATGATTGTGAGGATGGCGCAGTACTGGGCAGTGTTTCGTTCTATTGTACGTGGGGTCGCTGAGTCAGAACTGACTCGATGGCGCCTAAAAACAACCAACCTGGGAGAAGAGAATACCCAACTCCAGACCCCTCTAGCCTTCCTGTCTCACCTAATCAGGAGGGGAAAGCTGAGACACACTTGTGAATGTTACAGTCCATGAACACAGGCTGACGTGAAGAGAAACAGACTCTGAATAGGCCTATATGTATACATAAATTGAATCAGTAATGATTCACTAGTGTTTTCACTAGTGAGTTCTACCAAATAGTTAAGGAAAAAATGGTACCAATTCTCTGCAATCTGTCCCAGAAAATAGAATCAGAGGGAACACTTCCTAACTCATGTGAAAGCTGGACAATGAATAAGGAAGACTAAAGAAAGATCGATGCATTTGAATTATGGTGTTGGTGAAGAATGTTGAATATACTATGGACTGCCAGAAGAACAAACAAATCTGTCTTGGAAGAAGTACACCCAGACTGTTCCTCAGAGGCGAGGATGGCGAGACTTCATTTCACTTACTTTGGACATGTTATCAGGAAGGACCAGTCCCTGGAGAAGGACATCACACTTGGTAAAGTAGAAGGTCAGTGAAAGAGAGGAAGATCCTCAATGAAATGGATTGACACAGTGGCTGCAGCAATGGACTCAAACATAGTAACTGTGAAGATGGCACAGGACTAGGCAGCATTTTGTACTGTTGTAAATGTGGTTGCTGTGAGTTGGAACTGACTTGACAGCCTGTCTTAGTCATCTAGTGCAGCTATAACAGAAATACCACAAGTGGATGGCTTTAACAAAGAGAAATTTATTTCCTCACAGTAGGGTAGGCTAAAAATCCAAGCTCAGGGCGTCAGCTCCAGGGGAAGGCTTTCTCTGTCAGCCTTCTCATCAATCTTCCCCTGGACTAGGAGTTTCTCCACACAGGGACCTCGGTTCCAAAGGATGCACTCTGCTCCTGGCACTGCTTTCTTGGTGGTATGAGGCCTCTACTCTCTGCTTGCTTTCCTTTCCTTTTATCTCTTGTACTATAAAAAGCACTGCAGGCCACACCCCAGGAAGCTCCCTTTACATTGGATAAGGGATGTGACCTTAGTAAGGGTGTTATAATTCCACTCTAATCCTCTTTAACATAAAATTACAATCACAAAATGGAGGACAACCATACAATACTGGGAATCATGGCCCAGCCAAACTGATACACACATTGTTGGGGGGACGTAATTCAATCCATGACACAGCCCCAAACAACAACATTGAAAGAATTATACCATGATCAAGGAGGATTTATTCCAGGCATTCAAGGATGGTTCAACATTCAAAAATCAATTAATGTAATCCATCACATCAACAGCCTAATGAAGAAAAATCATACGTTCATATAAAATAAAGCAGGAAAAGTATTTGACAGAATCTAACACCCATTCATGATAAAACGCTTAGCAAACTAGGACTAGAGGGGAACTTTCTCAACTTGATAAAAAGTATCTACAAAAAACCTATAACTAACATCATACTTAATG
Organism: Loxodonta africana; assembly: GCF_030014295.1. NCBI lineage: Eukaryota > Metazoa > Chordata > Mammalia > Proboscidea > Elephantidae > Loxodonta > Loxodonta africana. The sequence goes on from NC_087344.1 coordinate 55,473,304, forward strand.
GTGAGAAGTGAGACGTTTCTCCCTCAGGTTGGGAACAAGGCAAAGATGTCTTCTCTCACCATTCCCATTCTACATTGTACAGAATTCCTAGATAATGCAATAAGAAAAGGGAATAAAAGTTATACAGATTAGGAAAGAAAAAATAAACTTCGTTCACAAATGCTGTGATTGTCTATATAGAAAACCCCAAAGAATATATCAAAAAAAAAAAAAAAACAAAACCCTACTGTAACTAATAAGCAATCATACCAAGGTTGCAAAATACAAGGCTTATACACAAAAGTCAACTGTTTTCCTAAACACCAATGACGAACGATTGGAATTTGAAATTAAAAACAATACCATTTACATCAGCACCAAAAAAATGAAATACATAGGTATAAATATAATAAAATATGTACAAGATCCACATGAGGAAAACTACAAAACTTCGATGAAAGAAATCAAAGAAGATCTAAATAAATGGAGAGGTATTCCATGATAGGAAGACTCAATATTGTTAAGGTATTAGTTCTTCCCAACTTGATTGATAGATTCAATGCAATCCCACTGAAAATACAAGCAAGTTACTTTGTGGATGTCGACAAATGGATTCTAAAGTTTATATGGGAAACCAAAAGACCCAGAATAGCCAATGCAATACTAAAGAAGAACAAAGTTGGAGAAATGACACTATCCAACTTCAAGACTTACTATAAAGCAACAGTAATCAAGACAGTGCGATGTTGGTGAAAGAACAGAAAACTAGATCAATGGAACAGAATAACACAAATACAATCAACTGATCTTTGATTAAGGACAAAAGACAATCCAATGGAGAAAGACAGTCTTTTTAACAAATGATGCCAGGACATCTGGACATCCACACACAGAAATAAATCTAGACACTGGCCTTACACCTTTCACAAAAAATAACTCAAAATGGATTATGGCGTAAAATACAAAACCATAAAACTTCTAGAAGGTAACATAGGAGAATATTTAGGTGACCTTTGGTTTGGAGATGAGTTTTTAGCCCCAACAACAAAATCACAATCCATAAAAGAAAGGATGAGAAGTTGGACTTCATCAATGAAAATCTTCTGTTCTGCAAGAGACACTGTTAAGAAAACGAAAAGACAAGTCACAGATTGGGAGAAAATATTTGCAAAACACATATCTGATAAAATACTTGTGCCCAAAATATACAAAGAACTTCAAAAAATTAACGATAAGAAAACAAATAACCCAATTAAAAAATGGGCAAAAGGTCTGAATAGACACCTCACCCAAGAAGGTATACAGATGGCACAGGAGCATATGAAAAGAGGCTTAAAATCATGTCATTAGGGAATCGCAAAGCAAAACAATGAGCTACTACTGCACACCTATCGCCCCCACACAAAAAAAAAACCATTGCCATTGAGTGGATTCTGACTCCGAGTGACCCTACAGGACAGAGCTGAACTTCCTCATAGGGCTTCCAAGGAGCACCTTGTAGATTTGAACTGCCTACCTTTTGATTAGCAGCCGAACTCTTAACCACTATGCCACCAGGGTTTCCACCTATCGGAATGGATAAAATCCAAAACAATGACAACATCAAATGTTGGCAAAGATGTAGAGTAACAAGAACTCTCATTCTTTGCCTGTGGGAATGCAAAATGGTACAGTCACTTTGGAAGACAGTTTGTCAGCGTCTTAAAAAACTAAACATAGTCTTACCAAATGATCTAGCCCGATTGTGCTCCTAAGCATTTACCCAAATGAGTTGAAAACTTAATTCCACACAAAAACCTGTTTATAACAGTTCCAGTCGTAACTGTCAAAAGTTGGAAGCAATCAAGATGTCCTTCAATAGGTGAATGGACAAACAAATTGGGATACATTCATGCAGTGGAATATTATTCAATGACAAAAAGAAATGACCTATTGAGCCACAAGAAACACGGAGGAACCTTAACTGCATACTAAGTGAAAAAAAGGGGGACATTGGTGGTTCAAGGTAGAGTTCTCACCTTCCATGTGGGAGACCCGGGTTTCGATTCCCATTCAATGTGCGTCAAATGCTGCCTCCACCATCTATCTGTGGAGGCTCACGTGTTGCTACGATGCTGACCAGGTTTTAGCAGAGCTTCCTAAGGCAGACTAGAAGGAAAGACCTGGAGATTTACTTCTGAAAATTAGCCAGTGAAAACCCTATGGCTCACAACAGCCTGATCTGCACCTTATCATGGGAGTGGTGCAAGACCGGGCAGCATTTTGTCCGAGGGTGCATGCAGTCACGAGTCAGGGGCCAACTCCATGGCAGCTAAAAATAACAAGTGAAAGAAGCCAGTCTGTAAAGGCTTAGTTAGTATATGATTCTAACTACATGACATTCTGGACAAGGCAAAACTATGGAGACAGTAAAAACATCAGTTGTTGCCAGGGGCTCAGGGAAGGCGGGGTGGTTGCTGAAAGGGATGAGTAGGTAGGGTACAGGGTATTTTTAGGGCAGTGGAAATTATTCTATATAATACTGTAGTGGTGGATACATGATATTTTGCAGTTGCCAAAACCCATAGAACTGTAAGCACAGAGTGAAACCTTTGTAAGTAAGCTATGAACTTTAGTTAATAATAATGTATCAATATTGTTTCATCAATTGTAACAAACGTACCACACCAATGCAAGATGTTAATAATAGGGAAGTCTGTGGGCAGGGGGAGAGGGAGTATCTGGGAACTCTCTGTACTTTCTGCTCAATTTTTCTATAAACCTAAAACTGCAGTAAAAAAAATAAATAAAGTCTATTAATTAAAAAACTCCAAAACTAAGAAACCCAACACTGGCACATTACTATTAATCAAACTCCAGACTTTTTTTGGATTTCACTATTTTTTCCACTAATACCCTTTTTCTGGTCCAGGATCCAATCCAGTCATGTCTCCTTAATGTGCTCTAGTCTGTGACAGCTTCTTAGTCTTTCCTTGGTTTTCCTGTCCTTAAGAGTCTTAAAAGTATCGACCAGGTATTTTATGTAATGTCCTTTAATTTGGGTTTGTCTGATGTTTTTCTCATGACTAGACAGGGGTTATGGGTTTTTAGAAAGCATACCACAGAGGGGAAGTGCCCTTCTCATCACGTGTTATTAGGGGGTACATGATATCCCCATGACCTCACTGGTGTTGTTAACCTTCATCTCTTGGTTAATGTGATGTCTGCTGGGTTAAAGTTAAAGAACTAACATTTAAGTGCTTGCTAAAACCTGTCAATTCCGACTCACGGCAACCCTACAGGACAGGGTAGAACTGCCCCACAAGGTTTCCAAGGAGTGGCTGGTGAATTCAAACTGCCGACCTTTTGGTTAGCAACCGAGCTCTTAACCACTGCACCACCAGGGCTCCATTTAAGTGCCTAGTAGGTGCCAAACACTGTTATGAGTGTTAGATCATTTAATCCTTACAACCACCCTAGGAGGAAGATGCTCTTACCATGTCCATTTTACAGGTGAGGAAACGGAGGCATAGAATTTAAAGTAACTGGTCCAAAGTTATATACCAAGTGAGGCTTGATCCCTAACAACCTGGCTCTAGAGCCCTTGTTTTTAAGCACTCCGCTGTATGTCTGCCGGGGTCCAAGCGACCCGTTTGTCATCTAGATGCCTGCAACGGCCTTCTCCCGTTTTCCCACTCCCCTCTCCCCTTGGGCACTCTGCTCCAGCCACACTAGCCTCCTTCTGCTCTGTGAACATGCCAGGCACGCTTCCACCCCAGGGCCTTTGCACTTGCTATTTATTTCCTTTGTTTGAAATTCTTCGTGTCTTCGGAGAGGTTTGCTTCTTCCCTTCATCACGCCTTTGCTAAATAGCTTCCCAGTGAGGCCTTCCCTGACCATTTTATTTAAAATTTCAACCCCCACCTCCCAGCACTCTCTAGCTCCCAATTCACTTTTTTCCATAGCACTTATTACCATCTGAACTTCTTTTTATTTTACTTATTTATTGATCAATCATCTGTCTCCTTCAACTAGCATGTAAACCCCACGAGGACAGAGATTTTGATCTGTCATGTTCATGGCTGTGCCTCCAGTGTCTGGAACAGTGCCTGCATGAAGTAGGTGCTCTGCCAACATTTGTGCATTAATCCCCTGAAGGTCCCCCTATCATTACATCCTTGATGAGAAGGACCAAAGGCAGAGCCTTGTGGTGCATCACTGGAAACTCCTGCAGGCTGACACTGATTCATTGACTTCCATTCCTTGAACTGGGCCTCATTTGACAGATTAGATCCACTTAACCAACCAGTCCCCTGGTCTGGACATGTAAACTCCAAGAGAAAAAAGGGTGGGTCTGTTCCTCTTGTGAACAAAATACATTTAATACATTGTCTTCCACACATTATGTGCTCAGTAAATGTTGGAAAAAAAATTTGGAAAGACCCGGCAGTGACATGGTCCCCCCTAAAGTAATCCACAAACTGTCTCGTTTCCTTATGATGCTTGTCAAGTCCCATGGATTCTTTCTCAAGAGCAGTACAAGCAATAGGGGATAACCTTGGTCTTCAGGACATCCATCTAACAAAACTGATCACCCATCACACACACACACACACGCCCCAATCATGATGGGACTTGGAAAGGAATAGACAGCATCTATTTACACCCAAATAATTTATCCTGGAGGCCTGACTGATCTGAAAGGAATGAACAGAGAAAAATCAGGTGATGCTCTCCAGGGGCTGCAGTGAAAACATTATGCAATTTGGCGTATTATACACGAATAGTTTGTTCAGATCAGAGGCTCTGGGGAAACCGGAGTGAGTCTGGTGTCATGGGTGAAGCGTGGAAAACAGCGATCCCACTACTCTCCTCAGTGGAAAACTGGGGCTCCAGGCAACTTTGAAAAACGATATTTGTTTGGTACCTACTGCGTGCCAGGAGATTTACACCCAGAGATCTCAATTCATCCTCACAAGAGTAATGTCCTCTCTTACAGCAGAGGAACCTGAGACACGCAGAGGTTAAGTGGAAGAGTTGGGATTTGAACCCAGCATGTCTGATTTCCCTTGTCTTCCTTCTCTAGTCTGAGCCTGAGCTGCTCTCTCTAGGTTAAGGGAAGAAGCAATTAAGTCCAGATCATGCCCTGAAACAGTGGGATGGACCAAACAACCTCTCATGCCTTCAAGGTCCTTCAAGGTTCCGGATTCCTGGGTCCAGCGGCTTAAGGTGGTCACTCAGGATGCTCACCGTATGAACTGCAACCCCTGACCAGAGTCGCTACACTGCAGACAGAAGCCAGGGATGTGGGAGGAGGGGTTGGGGAGAAACCAGGGAGAATGTGTTCTGGGTTTGTTCATGTCAGCCTTGACCCTGGAAATGAAATGCCTTTTAATTTCATTGTCTGCTTTTGTCTTTCCCCCTGTGATGCTGTCTGGTGCCAGGAGGCCCTTGGCCACAGGATGCGTGTTTCCCAAATCCATTAAAGCCTTTTATTTGTCTGGCTGCTTGCTCCCTGGAGCTCAGCAGGCCTGGGAGACATTACCTCATTCACCCTTCTCACCTGTGCACAGGGTGGGTCAGGGCTGGGGCCAGAAGCAGGGCTGGCCCGGTGGCTCAGAAAAGCAGAGGCCAGGGAGTTCAGCACCAGTGACCTGCTTGCGAGGGTGACAGGTGGTGCCTGCGGCGGTGTCCTCAGGCCTGGGTGCTGGTCCTGGCTCTACCACTGACTCTCAGTGGGACCTAGGGCAATCCCTGGATGCACCAGATCTTAATTTTTCTCCTGTGAAGCAGCAGGATTAGACCAGGCCAAGTTTTCTGCCCTTTGAGCAGTGAAACCCAATTTCTCCAGGTGGAATTGTCTACAGAAGCTTCACCTACGACCCCTCTGGCCTTTGATCACTATTCCCCTGCCCTCTTTGTGTTTTTTAAGGCAATCTCTTAGTTATCTAGTACTGCTGTAACAGAAATACCACAAATGGGTGGCTTTAAAGAGCAGAAATCTACTTCCTCAGAGTTTAGGAAGCTGTTGTTATGTTGTTGTTGTTGTTGTTGTTGTTAGGTGCCGTCGAGTTGGTTTTGACTCATAGTGACCTTACGTACAACAGAACGAAACATTGCCTGGTCCTGTGCCATTCTCATAATCTTTGCTATGTTTGAGCCCATTGTTGCAGCCACTGTGTGAATTCATCTCACTGAAGGTCTTCTTCTCTTCTGCTGACCTTCTACTTTACCAAGCATGATGTCCTTCTCCAGGGACTGGTCCCTCCTGATAAGATCTTCAAAGTATGTGAGACGAAGTCTGGACATCTGTTCTTCTCAGTAGCATTCTGACTGTACTTCTTCCAAGACAGATTTGTTCGTTCTTCTGGCAGTCCATGGTATATTCAATATTCTTCACCAACACCACAATTCAGAGCATCAATTCTTCTTCAGTCTTCCTTACTCATTGTTCAGCTTTCACATCCACATGAGGCAATTGAAAATACCATGGCTTGGGTCAGGTGCACCTTATCCTCAAAGCGACGTCTTTGCTTTTTAACACTTTAAAGAGGTCTTTTGCAGATTTGCCCAATGCAATAGGTCATTCGATTTCTTGACTGCTGCTTCTGTGAACGTTGATTGTGGGTCCAAGTAAAATGAAATCCTTGAACCCGGAGGGCATAATGCTAAGTGGAATAAGTCAAGCATATGAGGGCAAACATTGTTTGATCCATCTGTTATAAGAAGACAAGAACAGATAAATATAGAGAAACCAATCTGCATTAGTGGTTACCAGGGAGAAGTGAGGAGGAGGGGTAAGTACACTCTAGAACTTAGAGACTCGTTACTTTTGGTGATAGGAAATGTGGCTCTGAGTGTGAAAGTGGTGAGCACAGCACAACCATAGTACAGATGAATGTTTCAGTACAAACAGAAGGGTGGAGACACAAAGACAACACTGACAAATTGTGATAAATGTAACTAATGTCAATGAACAATTTATGTGAAAATTTGTAAAAAAAGAAAAATCATTGGGGGATATACAATTTTGCAACAACAATAACAACAATTAAAAAAAGTGGTTACATAGCTAGGTAAGTATGCATAAATACGTTCAGGAAGGCATAGATGAATAACTGTAGGCATTGTGTATATATGTTTATATGTGTGGCATCTATTTTCAAGTATAAAACAAAGCACACAGGGGGCACAGTTAGGGATATTTCCTAGATACAACCAAACACCCCACAGGATTGGCCTACTGGGTTTAAGGGCTTAGGACCACAGTCTAGTGGGGCAACTCAGTCAATTGGCATAATACAGTCTATAAAAGCAATGTTCTACATCCTACTTTGGTGAATAGAGTCTGGGGTCTTAAAAGTTTGCAAGCAGCCATCTAAGATACAACTACTGGTCTCTACTCATCTGGAGCTGAAGAGACAGAAGGAAACCAAAGACTCAAAGAAGAAACTGGTCTACAGAACCAATAGTCTTACACAAACAATATCACCTACATTGAGACCGGAAGAACTAGATGGTGCCCAACTACCACTACAGACATTTCAGACGAGGGACTCAACAGATGGTCCTGGATAGAATGGGAGAAAAACGTAAACAAAACTCAAATTTCTGAAAAAAGTCCAGACTTACTGACTATTAAAGACTAGATGAACCCCTGCAGCTATCGCTCTGAGATACTTTTTAAACTTGGAACTCAAACCACTCCCAGAGGTCACCTTTTAGCCAAATAACAGCTTGACCCATAAAATAAATAATATCACCCATGAATACTGTGTTCCCCAAAATAATCATCTAGATGAAACCAAATGGTTAACATTTACCCTAGACTAAAGACGAGAAGGCAAGGGGGCACAGTGAAGCTAGATTAATGGAAACAGAACAACCAAAATGGAAATAAAGAGAATGCTGACAAATTGTAAAGAATGTAACCAATATCACTGAACAATACGCATAGAATTGTTAAATGAGAACCTAATTTCCTGTGTACTTTCACCAAAAGCACAATAAAATATTTTTTAAAAAATTAAATCCTTGAGCTACTTGTATCAGATGGACACTTGAGACTGTGTTGGCATCTCCTGTCTGGAGGGGAGATGGGAGGGTAGAGAGGGTTAGAAACTAGCAAAATTGTCACGAAAGGAGAGAGTGGAAGAAGGGCTGACTCATTAGGGGGAGAGTAAATGGGAGTATGGAGTAAGGTGTATATAAGCTTGTATGTGACAGACTGACTTGATTTGTAAACGTTCACTTAAAGCTCAATAAAAATTATTAAAAAAAATTAAATCCTTGACAAGTTCAATGTTTTCTCTGTTCATGATGATGCCATTTATTGGGCCAGTTGTGAAACTTTTTCTTTATGTTGAGGTGTAAGTCTTAGGAAGCTAGAAGTCCAAATTCAGGGCACCAGTTCTAGATGAAGGCTCTCCATCGGTTCTGAGGGAGGATCCTTGTCTCAGCGTTTGTAGCCCTGGTTTCCTCAGTTCCTTGGTGATCTTCACACGGCATCCATCTTCCCCCCATTTATGCTTTCTTCTGCATCTAATCGGCTCTTTTTATATCTCAGAAGTGATTAGGTTTGGGACAGACTATACTGATACGGCCTCATTAACATAACAAAGAAAACGCTATTTCCAAACAGGACTACATTCACAGGTATAGTGATTAGGATTTCAAAACTCATATTTTGGGGGGACACAATTCAATCCACAACAGACAGCAAGCTAGTTTATACCACAGGGCCTTTGTACTGGCTTTTCCTTGTGCATGAATATCCTCCCTCCAGAATGATCTATGCGTGGCTGGACCTTTTCCAACTTGTCATTCAGATGTCAGTTCAACTGATACCTCCTCAGAGCGCCTTTCCCAACCAGCCTGTCCAATGACGTCCTCCTGCACCCCCAAGTCACCCTGTACCCTAGCTCTGTTTTAAGCAATGATCACTCCTCGATATTTTCTTTTGTCTTTATGTGTTAACATAATTATTGTCTGTTTCCTCCAGTAGCTAGCAAATTCCATGAGGGTAGAGGTTTTGTCTCCACTCACTGCTTTATTTCCAGCCAAGAATACAACGAAGGCACCAATTCACATCTGATGATGGATGGATGAACAAATGAATGAATGTCTGAAGTAGATCAAGGTGAGGCTTTGCTCAGTGGAGCAGGGGTGGAGGTTGGGTGGAACTACTAACTGGGCCACCTTCTCGTGGCCTCCCCTCTTCCCGGTCTTAGAACCCCCGCCCCAATCTGGGTGTCACAAAGCCCAGTTTGAAAACGACTTAGACTTGATTATCACTAAGGCTCCTTCCAGCTGTGACAACCCAGCTCACTCTAAAAACGTTGGTACAGCCAAGATGTGCTGTGGTTTCAAGAAGGGCCAGGTCAGTCAAAGTTTCAGCGATCTCCAAGGTGGTGGCCCTTGCATTCAGTTGGAGACTTAGAGGTGGTACAAAGAGTCTTTGAGGAGGAAGATGAGAGGAGGATCAAAGGCCTGGGGTCAGGAATGTGGGGCTTTTACTGTGAACCAACCAGAGGAAATTTAATAGAAAATTAAACACTTAAATGGAAATGCTGAACAGGCCAGACATCAGAGGTCCTTGAATGCTCAGGTTAGCAACTGCACTTAATTTGCAGCAGGGGAGTGGGAGCTGAGGCTTTTGAGAAGATAGTAGAATCATGAGGGGCTTGCATTTGGGGACAAAGTGGACGGGGCAGGAATGGAGGCAGGGAGGCCAGGAAGGAGGCTGAGAGATGAAGCCTGAGCCAAGGCAGTGGGGATGGAGTGGAGAAATGGATTCAATGAGAAAGGGAACTAGGAATGGTGCAGGTTTAGGAGAATCGAGTGTGGTAGGAAGGGAGGAGGGAACAGTCTGAGACAGTACCAAGGTTTCCTACCTGGCTTATTGGGATAATGCTCTAGTTCTGGAGTTGTTCTGGATTAGTGTGTGGGGCAGGGATAGTAGGAGAGGGGAGGGCTTGGTGGCAGGAAGCTCCTCCAGCCCCAGGCTAGGACCACAAGGCTTTACAACTCAGCTGCTCCCCACCTCAGGCTGCCAGAGCCAAGAGGAGCCTTTGAGGCACCCTCCAGCTTGGCTCCCTTTCTGCAGGCCCCAGGATGAATGTGCTAATGGTCACACAAGGGCCTTGGCAGAGAGTAGGGATGACTCAGTGACGACTCATCCCCACTGCTGAGAGAAGGCACACCGTGCAAAGTACTGGGAGTGCCAGGGGCACTGGGAGTGCCAGGGGCAGGGAAGCCACCTTTGACTGTGGCCATGCATGTCTGTGATTTGCATTTCCTAAACCATGAGGACAAAGGCCTCATCTTCCCAGCCCACAGGGCTCCATCCCTGACCCTCTTCTCAGACACGAATACGGAGTGCTCCACAATCCTCACAGTTCAGATGGATAAACAATTTCCAGGAAGAATCAATTCAAGAAGATAAGAATTTATAGGCATGTTCTAGAAATCTAGGAGCATTTTTTAGGGTCTGGGGGAGCATGCCTGTATCATGTGCTGAAGCTGCCATAAATAAGGATACTCTTTGGCTAACCAGTAACCAGCTGCCATTGAGTCAGTTCCAACTCATGGAGACCCCATTTGCGTCAGAGCAGAACTGTGCTCCACAGGGTTTTCAGTGGCTAGTTTTTTTTTTAGTTTTTTAGAAGTAAATCACCAGGTCTTTCTTCTGAGGCACATCTGGGTGGACTCAAACCTCCAACCTTTTAGTTAGGTGTGTTAACTGATTGCCCCACCCAGAGACTCCATTCTTTGAATATCTAAAGTGTATTCTGGACTTTGGGGAACGGAATTTGGAATTTGAGGATATATTTCAGTATTCTAGGCTCGTTCCAGAACTCTGGGATCTGTTTCAGAATTCTCAGGGATATCTGAGAAGCCTAGGCTTTTTGGGTGGGTTAGGGTGTATCCTGGAATTCTGGGGCATATCTCAGGACTCTGGGGGCCTGCTCTAGTCCTGGGCTGACTACCCATCATTCGCCTCCTTGGACCTGTCTTATCCCCTGTGATCTGCCAGTACACATGGCTACAGGGAGGTAGTTGCTATGGCAACAGTATCCATGAGGTGTATCAACCCCAGGAATTTACTCTGCGCCTGTGACATTCTAACTGGTGGAGAATCACAGCTCCTGAGAGCCTGTGGAGCAGGGATTCCAGCCAAATCTGCTTTTGCGCCTCCCTTCCCCCCAACCTTAAATAACCCTCCTTTAAGCTCATCGATCTGGCTGCCCAACTCTCCCTTGGGCAAATGAATATTCAAAAGCAGCCAAAAAGCATATTCAAATCTTATAAACTTCGGCCTGCCTCACCCCATTTAAATGCAACTGCATCTTCTCTTTTGCCCCATTTATCTGCCAGGAAAGTGAAAGGTAATTCCACGAGCTGAGAATAAATGCTTTTCCCAAACCGCTTTAGCATCCCAAGTGAGGGAAGGTGGAGGTGGGGACTGGCTCCTCATTCTTATGGACTGGGTCCCTCAGACCAGGCACACAGGACCCTGCATTGCCAGAGCACATCCACTGAAATGGTGGTCCAGAGAGGGCATGTGACAGCAGATAAGTGGCAGAGTCACCCTAAGCCAAGTCTTCTGACCCTTAGACCTGGGCTCTCCCCCTCAGTGGCTGTTCTCTTGGCCTGAAAGGACCACTGCCCTGCTGCCTGCCAGCTTCCCTCTCGCTACTTATTTGATAGGCTTTCTTGCCTGAGCCCCTGCTTCTGTCTGCAAAACCACAGTCTGTCATGGGTGAAGGACCCCATGCAGATGGGGAAACTGAGGCCCAGACGTGTCCCACTGATGGTTGGTTAGTGGCAGAGCAGGGACCTGAACTTCAGGAACCCAGTTCTCAGTCCAGAGCCATTGCTATCACACCCACCCTATACTATACATTCATTCGTTCAATCATTCATTCATTCAGAAAGATATGAAGTATCTGCTGAATGCTGTGTACCCTGGTGGGCCTGAACATGACAGGAAGCTCACAGTCATCTCACCGGGACCCCCGTTTATGATCAGGGCCATCTGAGTCATGCACCTCATTCATCAACCCTCTGCCCAACAGATATTCTCCCATCTTGTCCCCCACCCCCAATGCCAAGCTCCTTTTAGTCTCTGCCCTTTTGCTCATGACGCCCTCTTTGCCTGAAATACCCCACCCTCCACCATTTATCCCAACCCTACTCATCTTTTAAGACCCACAGAATAGTTCTCTACTCTCTGCAAAGCCCGTCCTCACCACCACTGGCCATCTGAACACGCACGCCCTTCTTCTAGGACCCTTTGACACAGAACTGCACAAATGAGCCCCTATTTCCTGCTGTTCAGTTTTCTTCCAGTTCATTCCTTTAGGCCTGATCCCATGCTATTTTATTACTATTTATGGCACAATGGTTAAGTGCTCAACTGCTAACAGAAATGTTGACAGTTCAAGCCCACCCAGCGGCTTTGCAGGAGAAAGACCTGGTGATATGCTCCCTTGAACGTTTAAAAAACTCACGGCAATTGAGTCGATTCCGACTCATAGCCACCATATAGGACAGAGTAGAACTGCCCCATCAGGTTTCCAAGGCTGTAAATCTTTATGGAAACAGACTACCACATCTCCCTTCCATGGAGCAGCTGGTGGGCTCCAACACCTGACCTTTCAGTTAGCAGCTGAGTGCTTTTATCACTGTACCACCAGGGCTCTCTCTTAAAGACTGCAGCCTAGAAAACCCTATGGGGCAGTTCTACTCTGTCACATGGGGGTGCTATAGTCGGAATTGATTCAATGGCACCCGACAACAACTATTATTACACACCTTTTTTCAACAACATGAACAGCGACTATATACTTGGACCTCCCCAGATGGAATACACAGGAATCAAACTGACTATGGAAAGAGATGACAGAGAAGCTCAGTACCATCTGTCAGAACAAGGCCAGGAGCTGACTGTGGAACAGTCCATGAATTGCTTATATGCAAGTTCAAGTTGAAGCTCCAGAAAATTAAAACAAGTACATGTGAGCCAAAATACAACCTTCAGTATATTCCACCTGGATCTGGAGACAATCTAAAGACTAGATTTGATGCATTAAACACTAATGACAGAAGACCAGACAGGTTGTGGGATGACATTATGCAAGAAGAAAGCAAAAGGTCATTAAAAAGACAAGAAAGAAAGAAGGAAAAGACCAAAATGGATGTCAGAAGAGGCTCTGAAACTTGCTTTTGGACACAGAGTAGCTAATGCAAATAGAAAAAATGATGAAGTAAAAGAGCTGAACAGAAGATTTCAAAGGGTGGCTCAAGAAGACAAAGTAAAGTATTATAATGAAATGTGTAAAGACCTGGAGTTAGAAAACCAAAAGGGAAGAACACGCTCAGCATTTCTCAAGCTGAAGAAAAAACTCAAGCCTCAAGTTGCAATATTGAGGATTCTATGGGCAAAATATTGAATGACACAGGAAGCATCAAAAGAAGGTGGAAAGAATACACAGAATCACTATACCAAAAAGAATTGATCAACGTCCAACCATTTCAGGTGGTAGCATATGAACAAGAACTGATGGTACTGAAGGAAGAAGACCCAGCTACACTAAAGGCATTGGTGAAAAACAAGGCTCCAGGAATTGACGGAATACCAATTGAGATGTTTCAACGAACTGATGCAACCCTGGAAGCACTCAATTGTCTATGCCAACAAATTTGGAAGACAGCCACCTGGCCAACTGACTGGAAGAGATCCATATCTGTGCCAATTCCAAAGTAAGGTAATCTAGCAAAATGAGGAAATTATTGACCAATATCATTAATACCACACTTAAGTAAAATCTTGCTAAAGATAATTCAAAAATGATTGCAGCAGTACATTGACAGAGAACTGCCAGAAATTCAAGCCCGATTCAGAAGAGGAGATGGAAGGAGGGATATCACTGCTAATGTCAGACCAATCTTGGCTGAAAGCAGAGAATACCAGAAAGATGTTTACCTGTGTTTTATTGACTATGCAAAGACATTTGACTTTGTGGATCATAACAAATTATGGATAGAATTGTTGAAGAATGGGAATTCCAGAACCCTTAATTGTGCTCATGCAAAACCTACACATAGACCAAGAGGCAGTTGTTCAAACAGAACAAGGGGATACTACATGGTTTAAAAACAGGAAAGGTGTGCCTCAGGGGTATATCCTTTCTCTATATTTATTCAATTTATATGCAGAGCAAATAATCTGAGAACCTGGACTATATGAAGAAGATCATGGAATCTGGATTGGAGACTCATTAACAACCTGCGATATGCAGATGACATAACCTTGCTTGCTGAAACTCAAGACGACTTGAAGCAGTTACTCATGATGAAGATCAAAGACCACAGCCTTCAGTATGAATTACACCTCAACATAAAAACAAAAACAAAAACAAAAAATCCTCACAACTGGACCAATAAATAACATCGGAATAACCTGAGAAACGAAGTTGTCAAGGATTTCACTTGACTTGGATCTACTATCAACGCCCACGGAAGCAGCAGTCGAGAAATCAAATGACGTATTGCATTGGGCAAATCTGCTGCAAAAGATCTCTTTAAAGTGTTGAAAAGCAAAGATTTCACCTTGAGGACTAAGATGCGCCTGACCCAAGCCATGGTGTTTTCTATTGCTTCCTATACATCCAAAAGCTGGATAATAAATAAAGAAGACTGAAGAAGAATTGCTGCCTTTGAACTATGGTGTTGGTGAGGAATATTGAATACACTATGGACTGCCAAAAGAAAGAAAACATCTGCCTCCGAAGAAGTATGTCCAGGATGCTCCTTAGAAGCAAGGATGACAACACTACATCTCACATACTTCGGACATGTTATCAGGGGCCAGACCCTGGAGAAGGACATCATGCTTGGTAAAGTGGAGAGTCAGTGAAAAAGAGGAAGACCCTCAACAAGATGAATTGACATAGTGGCTACAACAATGGGCTTGAATACAGCAAGGATCATAATGATGGTGCAGGACTGGGCAGTGTTTCATTCTGTGGTACACAGGGTCACTATGAGTTGGAATAGACTTAATGGCACCTAACAATAACAACAAGATTTGATCCTAACTCCCCTTTCCCCCTACTCCCATGCCCCTATAAATGATTTGTTCCAACCACCCCCCAGAGGGCCTTCCCTTTCTCAAGCAAACCCCAGACTTGCCAGCCTCTATCCCTCTTCCTACACCACGAAGTCCCTTCCCATCGCCCTCCACCTCCATGGTCGAGGCCCAGCTGAAATCCCACCTCCTCAATGAATGGTCATCCTGTTGTTGGTTTGTGCCCAGCCCTTATGACAGGCATTTCATCTTGTATCAATTAGAGATGAACATGTCTGTCCTTCCTGCCCCCGCCCCCTGTCCCTGACCTCCACCCCCCTACTCCAGACTTGAGGGCTATGCCTGACTCCTCACTGTGTCCCCAGCACCCAGCACTGGGCCTGGCACAGAGTAGGTGCTCATGACTATATGTAGGGGCACATCACAGATGTGACTGGAGCCCAAGCAGCCTCTTGGGTGTCTGTGAAAGGCCCTTGGCAACATGGCATTGTGCTTAAGTGTGGTCAAGAGTTAAGAGTATGAGCCAAACACACTCAGTTTCTGGCTCTGGCTCCTTCCTGGCTGAGGACAGGTTACTCAAACTCTCTGAACCTCAGTTTCTTCATACATAAAATGGGGATGATATATAGTTTCCCTGATTCACAGGATTGCTGTGAGAATTAACTAAGAAAACACACAGAACACTTGGCACTGTGGTGTATGGTAAGGCTATTTATCTAATGGAAAAAATAAAAAATATTGATAATGATAACGTTTTGCCGTCATAACGTGTTTTGTTGTTGCAGAGGTCATTCCTTCCCATTATAATTACCTCGTTGGGTCTGATGATTCCTCCTGGAGGCACACAGATGAAGATACAGAGGTTCATAGTGGGCAGCAAGCCGGGCATCAGCCCTCCTGACTCCTAACTCAGTGCTCTCTGCCGTTACAGGATAAGTATTCTCAGAAGAAGGAGGCAGGGAAGGTGGGACGCTGCTTCCCCCAAGCTCCCCTGGGGCCTCACATTTGAACTTGGTGGAGAAACAGGACTGCAGGAAACCAGGATGTGAGGAAGCATGGGGGCGGGGAGGGCGGAGACGGCCGGGGAGGCGGCCCGGGAGGCCGCCAGACGAGTAAATAATTCACACAGATGAACTGGAGATAACTGTGGCTTCGTGGGGGATTGAGTTCAGGTCGGAGGAGGCGCAGGCGACGGTAGGGGACTTGTAGTGTCCCCTGGGAGGGGAGAATTCGTGTGGCTTCGCCTGCTAGGAACAGGAACACACGGCCCCAGGTGCAGTCTCCTAGCCACTCCCCGCGAGCGACGGGAGCTCCCCGGAACCACCCTACGGGGCAACCAGCCCCCGCCCAGCCGCCCCCGCCCGGCCGTCCCCATGGCAACCGGCAGGCCTGGTGCCGGGTTCACGGGCCAACCGGATCCTCGGCCTCCCCTCCCCCGCCGGAGGATGGGCGCCTGAGACTCGGAACCCTGTGCGCTCTCTGAGCTGTCAGACGCCGCAGAAAATCCTCTTACCCGACCCTTTGCCTTGAGACCACCGCTCCTGGAGCCCTCCTGCCTGGGGTTCAGTCCCCGCTCTACTACTTCCTAGCCGTGGGACCTTAGGCCGGTGACGTCACTCTGCCTTAGTTTCCTCATCTGTAAAATGGTGATAATAATAACAGTAACTACCTCGTAGGGTGGTTGTGAAAATTAAGAGAATTAAATACAAAGAGGGTAGAAGTTACTAACCTATAGTGAGCACTGCCTCTGACTTTCTATATTGGGAAACTGAGTCCCAGAGAGGCAAAATACTTGCCCAAGATGACTATCCCACATAGTACTGGCAGATCTGGAATTGCAATGCGGATGTCAATCCCTTCTAAAACGCTAACTGTGGATGCTGGTGGCACACTGCTGAGGTTCCCCAAAGGTTCCCTGTGCTTCCTGTGCGCCATCCCCTTTTCCCCCAACCTCCTGAAGCTTCCCACTCATTGGATGGTCACTATCCAGACAGTGAGGCCCCTGAAGGCCAGAAGAGGCCTGGCTTTAACCAGTTCCGCCTCCCAGTGCCAAGCACGAACCCTCTGGCACCTGGCAGATGAGTTGTTGGATGAATATGGATTGAATTAATTAACTAGTTAATTTCCTCTATCCAGACACCCTCCCCAAGCAAGCTCTGGAAGCCCTTAGCCACTCAGCTTTCTGCCTCACATGCCACCTCCTACCCCAACAGCTTCCTGTTGTCACTGCCTGCCCCCCAATCCCAACCCACTCCCATCGTCATTCTGTTAGGATTTCCCATGACACATTTCCCCGGGGCCTCTTCTGCCTTTCGGCCTGTCCTCCTTGCCTTCCTTCCCTCCTTCCTCACCCTTTGTCCTCAAAACAGCTGTTTCTGGGTCAAGGACTCTCCTCCAGGCCCATGGGTCTGTACTTCCCGCCAACATGAGGAGCAACCAAGTAAACCAGGCCCTCATCCCAGGACCCTGGGAAAATGAATGGGCACCCAGTGCTGATGAGGTGGGTGTGTAACGGACAAGACAGCTGTCATTCTGGGACTCTTGGTCCCGCTAGAGGTGTCTGGGGCTTGCAGACACAAGCTCTCTGTCCCCAGGGCCACCCAAGCTCCAACCCAGCTACCAGGTTTCCTCGGATACGGCCTGGTGGCTGTGGATTTATTTTTGCATACAGTTTGGGAGACTCTCTATTGCTGGAATTACAATAATCTTTTTTTTTTTTTCCCTCTCTCTCTCTTCTCCTTCCCTCCAATAGGCATATTTTATAAACCAGAGCAGCTGCCTGAAGGTTTCCAAAAGGAAATTCTGCATAGTTTCTAAGCAGGGTGACAGTTCTCCGGCACAGGAAGTTGCTTTTATTAAGTTTTTTTGTTTTGTTTTTTGGTAAGGCTTCATCTGTTGGTCATCAAGCAACACCTGGGGCACTATGGGCAATTTTGCTTCTCCCCTGTTTGCCAGGAACACATGATTGCACCTAAACCACAGTGGGTTTGCCCAACACGGGGCAAAGGTGAAGCTATTGAAAAGTGGGTCCCTTAATCACCGCCACCTATGCACAAGAATCCCAAATAATTTATGGAGCATAACTCTCTAGCCCTTAAGTGTGGGCTTAGCATAGGGACTTCCTTGCAAAGAGTACAGTATATTGTTGTTGTTGTTAGCCGCTGTCAAGTCGGCCCCCAACTCTCGGCAACCCCACGCGTAACAGAATGAAATGCTGCGCAGTCTTTCACCAAGGGGTAAAAATGAGTAAACTTATACTGGAGAAACTCAGCAAACGGTACCCAGCCAAATGATCAAGGTCACCATCAGCAGTGATAGACTTATCAGTCATGTGGATAGCATGTACTCTTGGTATGATGTGATCAGAATCACACTTTACCTCTGTGGTCTTCCTCCCAAAAGCGCATAACCCCAGGAGAACCATGAGAAAAAATATCAGACAGACCCTAATTGAGGGACAGTCTACAAAATACCTGACCCGTGCCTCATGGAAGGGAGTCCCTGTATAGCGCAAACGGTTATGCGTTTGGCTACTAACTGAAAGGTTGGCAGTTTGAATCCACCCAGAGTTACCTTGGAAGACAGGACTGGCAATCTGCCACCTACTTCTGAAAGGTCACAGCCATTGAAAACCCTATGAAGCACAGTTCTACTTCGAAACACATGGGGTTGCCATGAGTCCAGATCAACTCAGCAGCAACTGGTTTTACCCCATCCAAAACAAGGGAAGTCTGAGAAACTATCACAGCCAAGAAGAGCCTAAAGAGACATGACAACTAAATGTAATGCAGTATCGTGGATGGGATCCTGGAACAGAAAAAGTATGTTAGGTAAAAACTAATGAAAGCTTATTAGTTTATTTAATAGTGGTATACCAATGTTGGCTCCTTAGTTGTAAAAAATGTACCACAGTGATGTAAGAGGTTAGCAGTAGGGGAGGCTGGATGAGAGTATATGGCAACTCCCTGCAGCATCTTTGCTACTTTTCTGTAAATCTAAAACTATTCTAAAATACAGAGGGCTTTTTTTTTTTTTAATGTGAGTCACGTGTTTGAGTTTCACACAGTCCCCAAGTCCCAGCTTTCCTTTGTTCCTCTCTTTTTGCCATCACTGAAGATCTACTGACTTTTGGTGCATCCAAGCCCCAAGCTCCCAACCTCATTTCCATGGGGCTGGTCATCATTTTCAAATCCTGAGAAAATTCCCATTTTACTCACTGTTGTATATACAGTTAGCCTAACACAGTACCTGGCACACAGTAGGGCTAAATTGATAGTAGCCAAATGAATGAAACTCCAGGAAGACTTGTCAAAAGAGATGACCCCAGCAGAGAGCCAGGCTCTTCCCTTCCTGAGGTGAGAAGTTCAGTATCTCCTGGTGTGAATGGCAGATCCAGACTTTAGGCAATCTGGTTAGAAGTGGGTAGCAGACATTTCTTTATGCCACTTTTGGAGAGCAAGCATGTGGATTTACTTAGGACTATATTTATTGAAGGGCTTTGGGGAACTGATGGAGATAATGAGACACAGGCTGACTTTCTCACACCCGTACCTCCCCCCTCCAATGCCTCCTCCACGGTCTTAAGAGCCCTTTGGATCTCAGCTATAGACTACCCAAACAGCTGCAGAGAAGCTTTGTGGCAGCAAGAACTGTCCGCTAGGTCTTGAAAGCCCATTGCCTGGCATGTAGTAGGCACTTCATATATGTTTATATTGATGGCTACCATTTGTTATGTACCAGGCCCTCTGCTGGGGAGGATGAGAGGTTCCTGTGTAGTCCTTTGTGAGGCAGGTATTATCACCATGCCCAGTTTATGGAAGAAGAAACAGAGGCCCAAAGAGTTTGAGAAACTGGTTCCAAGTCACAACCACAGATAGAGGAGAGAGGTTTCAAATCCAAGTCCTAAGTCCCAAACCCAAGCCCTGAACTCTTACACCGCCATTCACATGCCTGCCCCCTCCCTCCAGAGCCTCCTCGCTGAGCCTTAAAGAAACTCTGCCTTTGAGTCAATTCCGACTCATAGCAACCCTATAGGACAGAGTAGAACTGCCCCATAGGGTTTCCAAGGAGCTGCTGGTGGATTCGAACTGCCGACCTTGTGGTTAGCAGCCGAGCTCTTATCCACTGCACCAGCGGGGCTCCTCACTGAGCCTTAGAGCCTGCCAATCCTGCTGTCTGCTCTTTGGAGAAGCCTCCCTTGCCCACTTCTGCATCTGTGGCCTCCAGACAGCAGTCATTTTCAAGTCTCTTTCTTTTAAAACTTAATTTGCCAATTTTGCCCTTGGAGGTGCTTTTTGATATTCCTTCAAGCTGTCAGCCTGGACAAGCCCCGGAAGCAGAATCCAGGGAGATGTATGCTGATTACAAGCACTCAATTAGTTCAGTTTGAATAATGCAGCCCTGGATGTTGCTGTCGACGCTCCATGCTTGCAGGCTTAGAGACACCCTCCCCCACCTTGGACTTTTAATACCCTTTTCCATATTTATTGCTACCTAACCGGATACTTCACACAGATCCTGCACTTGGTATAATTTGATATCTGCCCAGTCACCAAAGTGCCTTCTCGAAAAATGTTTACCCGATGTTAGAGTATATTTAAAAGATTTATATTCCTTTTTGCTGAATGGAGTTCTTGGGAAAGGCACGGTCCGTCTTCCCAAGCAAAGGACCCCACATTCTCTGACAGGGCAGCCTCCAGCAGGAACAGTTTAATGTATCACTTATTAACATGGAGCTGGAGCCTTGGCCGAGGGCCACCCCACTCCCCCTTCCAGCAGAGGGCAACTCCAGGCCTCAGCTGACCACATCCAAGCCCTGCCTCCTGTCCGACCCCTTGCTCAGTTGTCTGTTGAGCAGAATAGCTGAAGACAGGCAGAGCCTCAAAACAACAAAGGACCTTTAAGGCTGAAGGACAATGGCTGCAGCTGGGATTGAGCTGGGGCCTGGGTCAGATGATTCTGCATCTTCATCCAGGAGCAAGGGCTCCAGGTTCAAGTTCTACCTGGGCGACTTACTAGCTGAGTGACCTACAAAGTTACTTAACCTCTCTGGACCTTGTTTTCTCCTGTACAGTCAATGAAATAAAAGTGCCTATTAGAAACCCTGGTGGCACAGTGGTTAAGAGCTATGGCTGCTAACCAAAATGTCGGCAATTCAAATCCACCAGGTGTTCCTTGGAAACCGTATGGGGCAGTTCTACTCTGTCCTAAATGGTTGCTATGAGTCAGAATCGACTCAATGGCAGTGGGTTTGGTTTGGTTATTTTATAAAGACGTAGTCCCTGGATGGCATAAAAGGTTAAGTGCTTGGCTACTAACCAAAAGGTTGGTGATTCGAACCCACCCACGGGCACCTCAGAAGAAAGATCTGCCTCCAAAACGTCACAGCCGTGAAAACCCTATGGAGCGCATTTCTACTCTGAAACACATGAGGTCGCCATGAGTCAGAATCGACTTGACAGCAACTGATAAGAAAATCTTAAAGGGTCAGAATATTGTACAATGTAGTGCTGGAAGATGAGCCTCTAGGTTGGAAGGCACTACTCAACGGCCACAACAGTGGAAGCAAACATGCCAACAGTCATGAAGATGGTGCAGGACTGGACAGCATTTCGGTATGTTGTCGGTAGGGTCACCATGAGTTGGAGTCAACTCAATGGCAACTGACAACAGTCACATCTTCCGGGGCTGTTGTGAGGACTGGGTGAGTGAGCCTGGCATATGTTAAGAGCTAAATTAATATGGATGTTTTCTGGTCCTTTTAGCCCCCATGGGGCCCCGATTTTCTCACCTCCTAAAGAGAAGAGAGTTCATTCCTGTGGGTTTCCAGGGTTGCTGGGAGAATGATGTGAGTAAATCGAAGGGAAAGCACTTTGTAATTGTCTGGTGCTTTGATCTCTTAAGGACACTGGGTTTTGGGTTTTTGATCTCTTGCATGGTAATTACTCCTGGGTGCAGACAGGAGCTTTGCCTTCTGAAAGAATCTTTTCACCTGGCTCCCGCCCCTCTTGGCAGGCTGATGTCGAACAGGAGGTGGGCCCTGCCCCTGACTCTAAGCATCAGCCTTCCCTGGGCCTCCTTGAAAGGACAGGGGAGAGCTGGGCTCCATGTGCCTAAAGGCCTTCCGCTCCGAAGCACTGGGATTCCCTGGGATCTGCAAGGAGGATAGCCAGGTTAGGGAAGAGGGTCATGGGCCTAGGAAAAGCTAGCTGGCAACCCCAATCATTCCATCGGCACTGCCAGCTTTGCCCGCCATTCCTGATAATGACTGATAGGATAACAAGCTCTCTGTTGGGACCTCCTGTGTGGTTCCAGCTCTGGGGCATCCACTGCCAGGGAAGGGAGATGAGACATCACTGCCCTCCACAATGGGCCCCCCGGAGTCCCTTTCTCTCCCCCCTCCTGGGGCCTGTCTTACCTGATGTCTGAGTCACATTCCGGCTCCTGTCACTGTGAGCTGTGTTGTGACTCCCGGCTGACAGTTTTACAACAAACACATTAAAAGCTGCTGGCACTGGGGCTCCTGGGTGCGTAACAGCCCAGGAGAAAAACCTCTCCCAGTCTTTCTTCAGTCAACATCTTCCACTCAACACCCCTCCTCCCCGCTGCCTGTCCCACCACCACTAACTGCCCAAAGCCTAACACAGGGCTGAGATTTTTTCATTGTGTGGCTTTCCAAGGGATGATTAGAGGAAGGCTGATGAGTGGGAAAAACTGTGACCTCCCAGGATGTGGGCCCCAGAAGAACGAGCTCATCCCACAAATCTGGCTCTCCAAAATTCCAGGGACCTGGGAGCCCTGGAAGGTGAAGGTGCTAGGGAAGGTGCATGGTCTCAGCCCTGCCTTGAGGACAGGTGGCTCTGGGTGAATTGTTATATGGGCAAATGTCGTTAGTTGCCATCAAGTTGATTCCTAATGATGGCAACCCCATGTGTGCAGAATAGAACAGCTCCATAGTTTTCAAGGCTGCCACTTTTTGGAAGCAGATCTCCAGGGTTGTCTTTTGAGGCACCTCTGGTTGGGTTCAAACCATCAACCCTTTGGCTAGTAGTCAAGGGCTTAACCATTGTGCCACCCAGGGACTTCTTTATGAGCAAATAGTGGCCTGATACTGAGTCCCACTATGTATGGGTATTATGTTACCCTTCAACAGCCCTATGAGGTAGAAGCTGTGTTATTCCTACAGATTTAGAAACTGAGGCTTAAAGAAGGGATTTGAATCCAAGCCTGCCAGCCTCCGAACGCTACTCTTAGTAAGGCTGGCTACCTCCCAAGACATCATCCCTCCCTGTCTCTCCACCCCATCAGAGGATGGATGACAGAAGTCACAGAGAAGTGGGAAGATCCAGAGCAAATCCAAAGTGGCATGAAATGGCCCTTCAGGGATGGCCTTGACAATCCAGCCCATCTTTCCACCATCTGAGCCCAGCCCACAGCACCCTCCACACCGTCTTTTTGCCCCACAGACCAAAGCCACCCATTCCCTCTCTCCTGTCTGCAATCAGCAGACAAATAGCAAGTCCCTGGAACCAAAACAGAGGAAAGAGAGGAGTGAGACACAGGAACAGTTTTTATTGTACACTGGAGAAATAGCCCTGTGTGCTGGTTAAAGGTGCAACATACAGATATTGAATTAAGAAAAGATGGAAGAAGGGTCAGCAGGGAAGGGAAACCTCTTGAAGTCCAAAATTGCAAACAAACAAAAAAAACGGTAAAAGATTTCCTCACGCAAGAGGCATTTTTGCAAATACCATGCAAAACAGGCAGCTGGTGTGCCCTAAGAGAATCCCTATAAATAACAGAAAAGACACTCCAAGCATTCCTGTACACGGACTCAGAGCACAGGGAAAAGAAAAGAAACCAAAATGCCTTTTGGCATTTCCAGATATTTGGCACTCTTGTGATTACATTTTTTTTTTTTACAGTCCATTAAAGAGAATAAACTGACACAATATTAGAGGGAAAAAAACAGGCTGCTCACACAACAGACTGCAGGGGGATTAGAAAAAGCTCAAGCATTTTTTTTTCTGGGTTTTTTTTTTTTTGACATATAAAATGTGTCCATTTGCATTTACTTGGGCAAATAGCTTGCAGCAACAAAGAAACACAAGCTTTACAATTCATTTTAAAATAAAAAAGATCCTTCCGTGTGCCAGTCCTTAGCAAAGTTTCCTTCTTTTAAACACATTCCTGATATCCTCAAAAGACGACCAAAATTAAACAATATCTATAGAGATCATGTTCTGATTTCATTTTGTACATCCAAGAATAACATAAAAAATAGAACTGGACAGCATTTCACATCCAAGTGCACAAAATCATTTTTGCAAGATTAAATAATGTAAACGTTGGGGACAGCCAAATCAGCGAAGAAATCCAACACCTCCAAACCCCTGGTGTTGTGCCTTTATTATTTAAGTGGTTCAAGATCCAGGTCTATCATTGCGCAATATTCACTGTATATAAAAAGAAATGGATATTAATTTCAACAAATAGCTGCAACTGAGACTTCTTTTGTTAATTTCTTTATATGTGTGTGTATAGAGTGATTTCTTAATTTTAATTTATTTATTTTTTATTTTTATTCTTGCAGAGGAGCCCAGAACCTCGTCCTCGTCCTCCTCCTCCTCCTCACGCCTCATCTGTCTCCCGGCCTGACGCGAGATACAGGTTGTTGATTTCATCGTGGGTAGCAAGCTAGTAATAAATTTTCCAAGTGCTTTCTCTTTTCATGCTCTTTTTTTTTTTTTTTTTTTGCCAATAATCTTTATCGCCGTTCTTATTCTCTCCCTTAACTCATTGTCTTTGGGGGAGTTAGACACCAGGAGGTGCCTTGTCTGTCATATTTTTCAGCACGTCATCAATCCTATCATCTTCAATAACAACTGTAAAAAAGGGGGAAAAAGAGAGTTGAGAGAGCTTGGGCCTCGCCAGGGGTCTCCGCCCCCCCCACCCTGCTTCTAGTTATGCCCAGTTGAGGAGGGGGGCAAGGGAGGGGGGCTCCCCACGCGCTGAAACAGCCTCACCCTCCCCAGCCTCTGCCTGGGGTCTTTTTGCTGCTTTCCTCTGAACCTCGACGCCCCCAGGCTGCTCCTGCCAGCTCAATTCTAAGGAAGCACAGAGGGTGCAAACAGCCAGCCTCAGCTGCAGCCAGGGCGCGTGTGCTGGCCGAGCTTGTCCTCAACCCACCAAACCCACTGTCGTCGAGTCTATCCAACTCATAGTGACCCCGTAGGGCAGAATAGAACTGCCCCATAGAGTTTCCAAGCCTGTAAATCTTTACAGAAGCATCTTTCTCCCGCAGAGCGGCTGTTGAGTTCGAGCCGCCGATCTTACAGTTAGCAGCCGAGCGCTTTAACCCCTGCGCCACGAGGGTTCCTGTTTATCCCCACAGGGCGCATTTATTTGGTAAAAAGGCTACATGGCAGAGAGGGTGGAAGGAAGGGGGAGCCGAGGCCTCCGGGGCTGGGACCCCCAGGGGCCACCCCGAGCGCAGCACGGGTGGCCATAGCTGGCTGCAGAGGTGCGGGAGCCAGGAGGGAACGCCAGAGCCGGTTCCCACGACGCGCAGCCGGTCGAGGGTTCGGGCTTTGCCAAGTGGGCGCCCGGCTCTGCGCCCACGGCCCCGGCCTCGTGGCTCTCCTCACCGATTCGGAGGTCAGAGCCTCCCCTGGCCAGCTGCCGGACTCTCTTACCCTCTCTACCTGGCTTCGCCTTTCTTAGTCCCTCCATCTGACTCTCGGAGCGACGGTAGCCTGTCAGAGTCTCTGGGTCTCTCTGTCTAGGGGTGTTACTCGCCCTCATTGTCTCAGCTGCCTTTCTGGCCTCCTCTGTTTCTCCCTCTTAATCTCTGTTTCTCCCTCTCTGGCTCCTGCTGGAGCTTTGTCTTGGTCTCTCTGCCTACCTCTGTCTCCCGCACCCCACCCCCCACTTTCCTCCACCTCTGCGTCTTGGTCTCCCCGGAGCGGCTGTCGGAATCCCTCATTGTCCCCGCGCCTCTGCAGCTCCCCTCCGAGCCTCTCTGCGCCTCAGTCTCTCCGGGGCTTTTCCAGCTTGCGCGCGGAGCGCCCAGGCTTAGCCACCCCTCCCTCTGCCAAGTCACAATGAAGAGCCCGCCGCGACCCAAGCGCCCCTCGTCTTCTCCACAGGAGTGGGGTCCTCCCCCAGCATTTCCCCCACACTGTCCCTGAGGGAGCCCTGGGACCAAACCCCCGCCCCCCCATTGGTTGCAGAGCGAGTGCAGCTGGACTACTCTGCGCACAAGGGAGAGGGGATGCAGAAATCAAAAAAGCAAACTTTGGCGCGGGTGGTGACTTGGTTATACCCTTCAGACCCCGCTGCAGCTAGAAACCGCCACGCCCCCGCGGTGACCCCACCGGGGACCGTCGCGCCCACCAGGCTGGGGGAGGGGTTCCCGCGGCTCGCGAGAGCTGGACCCGCAGTGCGGGATCCCCCGATTCTGCAGGATGGGATTCCATCGGGTCGGAACCGGGTTCGGGGATAGGAGACTCCCGCCAGCCTCGGCCAGGCCGCGGCGCCCCTGAGAAAGAGGGTGTCGGGGAAGGGCTGCCAACTCACCCCGCTTGCTCCGGCCAATCTGACCCAGCTTGGGCGGCCGCTTGTTCTGCCCGGCGCTGAAGAAGTTGTTGGTGTCCTGCAGGCGGCACGAGAAGATCTGGCCCACGTCGCCGCCGTCGCCGTAGGGGCTCAGCTTCTCGTCGCCGTAGGGCAGCACCTCCGACATGGTTGCGTCCGGGGGCTCCGCTGCGGCGCCTCCTCCGCCCGCGTCCCCGCCTGCGGCGGACAGGGTCAGCGGCGCTGGGGCCGGGGGCGGCCGGCCGGGGACGGCCCGCGGGCTGCGGCGGCTGTGGCGCCGACGACCGGCCGGGGGTCACAGCTGGGAAGAGAGCGCGCCGCCGCCCGAGCGACCCGGCGAGCGCCCGCGGCTGCGCTGCGCTCCGGCTCGGCGCACGAGTGGCTGTTCTCGGCCGAGGGAGCAGGACTCACATCCTCGGCGTTCTGGGCGGGGGCCGGGCGGGGCTGCGAGCGGCAGGCGGGGGTCTCCGCGAGCCCGAGGGCGAACCGGAGAGCGGCGAGGGCAACGGGCTGCTCCTGCAGCGCGGGCTTGGGGAGCTACTGGGGAGCTGCGCGCTGCGGCGGCAAGGGGCGGAGGGGGGGAGGGGAGCGTGGAGAGGGCGGGCGATAGCGGGGGACCGGAGGGCGGGAGGAAGGGGACCGGAGAGGAGCCGGGGAGAAAAAAAGAGACAGCGAGAGGGAGGCAGCGGACGACAGAGAGAGACCGAGGAGAGGGAGCGCGAAGAGAGGAAGGAGGGAAAAAGAAAGGGGAGACTGGATCTGGAGCGGAGGGAAGATGGGAGCAGAAGGGAACGTACCGAGCGGGAGAGAAGGAGGGTCGGAGAGGGCAGGGAAAGAGGGAGAGGAGAAGGAGACAGGGACCCAGCAACGGCAGAAGCGCGCTGCGAGCGAGAATGCCGGCCGGGCGCGGAGGGGGCGGGAGGAGCGGGAGGAGGGACCGGCCCTGGGGAGCGATCCCTGGAAGCCGAGCGACGTCACGGCCGCGCCGGCCGCCGGGGCCCGGCAGCTTCCTGCCCCCGCCCCCGCCCCCGGTCCCGCCCGCGCCCAGGGCCCGTGCGCCCCGCCCCGGCCTCCGGGCCTCCCCGCCCCTCCCCCGGGTGTTTACCCGGCCCGGCGCCCGACCCGCCGCCGGCTCTCCCGAGGGAAGCTGGGCGGAGACTGGAGGGGAGACGGGGAGATCGGGGGCAGTAGGGGACCACGAACGGACGGCGCGCTCGCCGGGAGGGACAGATGCCCAGCAAGAGGTCGGACGGCATCAGAGCGACCCCGCAGGCCGTGCCTCCCCCGCCTGCCGCAAACCGGGGAGCCCCTCCCTCCACCACACTTGCGCCCCACTTCAGACCCTCAGGGCCCAACCGCTCGTTCTCTACCCCACCCCCAGTCCCTTCCCGAGGCCCCGCTCCCCGGGCGGCGCTAGACAGGTTCCCACGGGGCCTCAGGGAGAAGGGGGAGGGAAGGGGCAGTCCTGCCTCCCCGAGGAGAGGAGAGCGCCTCATTACGCCCGGCTCGCCCGGTATGCCCGGCTCCCAGCTCCCGCTGAGTCCGAAAGGGACGTCCCAGGCCTGCCTCCCTCTCCCCTAGGAAGCCTCCCTGCCAGCAACAGCCACGGCCCTGGGGAGATACTGGAACCTCTGAGCTGACGAGAGGGCCCCGGATCCCGAGAGAGAGACTGGGGCAGCCCCAGAGGCCGGGAAGGCACATCTGCCTGGGCAGATAACTCCAAGAGGGCAATGTGCATGTGGAGGGCTCCTTACCTCGTCCAGAGCTAACAGCTCTTCCCCTGGAGACGGCCTGCTCTCAGCTGAGCCGCCTAACCAGCCATCCTCCAAGATCGTGCATCCTGCTGGAGGCAAGGCTAAGAAACATCCAGGTCCCCCAGGTGAGCGTTCACCTGGCTCACTCTACTTCCCTGCAAGGGGTCCCATGAAAAGTGAATGAGCACTTACAGGTTCACTCTCCCCTTAGGTCCACAACTTTGGGTGGGTGAATAGAGGCTGGTGTTGAAGGGAGAAAGGGGTGGTTTTTTTTTTGTGGCATAACATCTGGTAGAGCCCCCTCCCCAAACGGTTTTTACCTGGCCTCCAGAGACTAGACTCTTGTGTAAGGGCCCGCAGGGAGGAAGAGGGCTGAGACACAGGAGACTTAGGCAATGTGGCAGATGGAATGTGCATGACCTTTGGGCTGGGTTTGAATGCCAGCTCTGTAATTTACTAGCTGTGTGACTTTGGGCAAATCACATTTCCTCTCTGAACTTCCATGATCTCAGCTGTAAAATGGGGTATATGGTGAGGTACCTTATGAGAACAAAGCAAATTCAGATTCCCAGTGCCTGGCTCAGAATGGATGTTCAATGAACATGTGAGGAATGACTTAATGACTGAGCAGGAACAGAAGCACTTCATTTATTCACACTTCTGAGCAGTCAGCTTGAAGAATCAAGAGATGACCTAGCCAGCCCCCTCATTTCTAGATGGGGAAACTGAAGGAGAGGTCAGGGGCTCATCCCAAATCCCACAGCTTGTCAATGGCAGAAGCAGCAGGTCTCCAGACTCCCTTTGCTCCACTCTGGCAAGCCGCCTGTCTCCATTCATTAAGGCTTTTACTAAGTGTCTGCTGTGAGGTTAGCGGAGGGCCGAGTGCTGTGAGAGAAAAACAAAAGCATAACAAGCAGGATGATAAAGTTACAGCAGTAAGAAGCTCTTATATTTGAGTCATGCTTTCTGGTTCCCCCCCCCCCCCGCCTCGCCCCCAAAGCATTTTCACATCCATTACTGACCTTGCTTCTCCAAATAAATACTTTTTCAGGTAGAAAGACGAGATGATGCATCCCTGTTTAACTGATGTAGCAGAAAGAGGATAAGTGACTTGTCCAAGGTCACAGGTGAGTGATGGAGCCAGGAGAAACCACTCTGCCCAGCTATGAGTCCAAGTCCCTGTAGGGGATTCCCTGCAGTGGTGACAGTAATGAAAGGCTGGGACCACCCCCTCATCTCCCACCTCCCTGCTTCCTGGCTGTTGAGAGTTACTAAGCAATTTACAAGTTGAGCAACTACCACAGTCCTGCTGTACAGAAATAAACAGAAAGGCACGGGGAGGGTTAAGGAATTCCCCTGAACACTCGGTAAATGAGAGTAAAAAGAGAAGCCAGGCTATACACCCCACCTATTTTCATGTTTACCTTGCCTTGTCCCAAATCAGGTTCAAGGTGGTGGCATCCTACGTTTCCAACTCAGTACCCACCTCCTTACTGAACCACTCACCGTCCCAAGCGTAGAGCTCTTTAACAGTTTGAAAAACATTTCCATGACCATTACCTCCTTAGAGCCTCCCATCAACCTTCGGACTGTCAGGACCATTTTGCAGAGAAGGTACCTGAAGGTTGAGATGCCTCCAAGGTCATACAGAAGTTCTCCAAGGGAAGTATGAATCAATATGGCATTCTCTCCACCCCTGCCTGTCCCAACTACTCCATTGCATAGGCCTCAATCAACCCAAGTTCTGCCACCCTTCAGTGGGGCATACTTACACCCTGAAGCCCCATGCCTCAATCCAAATGCATGCCCTAGGGCCCCATTCCTGCCTGCCTGCAGCAGAGGGGCTGGCTGTGTGGAAGATACCAGATTCAGGTGGAGGAACGGACTAAGGCAGAGGTGGAGGCTGCCCTCCAGCCGCCCAGAAAGGAAGCTTGGCAGTACACAGTTTAGTGTAGTAACTCAGGGTGAAGAGCTCCCTGAGGCAGCTGCCAGCCTCCAAAGTCTGAAAACCCAAGTTCAAATCCCTGCTGTCATTTCCTAGCTCTGCCATCATTTTGCCTCTCTGTGCCTCAGTTTCCTCACCTGTCAAATGGGGACAATAATCATTTCTACTGCCTGGTTTTCTGTGGGGAAGGCAATCCTCTATGCATCATGTGTCTGAGACATAGTAAGTCCTCAATAACTGTAGTTAATACTGTTAGCTATTGACTCTCTTTGTGGTCTTGAACGAGCCACTTCTCTCCTCTTGGCCATTGACTCTGCATCATAAAATGGGAAACTTGGAGAAAAGTGCATCGTTTTTTCAGCTACAGAACCAGTTCTCTCAAACCTAATGTAGATAAAAGTGGAGCAAAGGCAAAGGAGGGGGTCCCAGAGCCCTTACCTCTCAGTGCCTCCCTCAAACCTCACCTGAAAGTTCCCTCACAGAACTCCAGGACTCTGTAGGATGAAACACCACAGGACTGGATCACCTTTAGGGACTCTTCCAGCATAGACATTCTAGGAACAAAAGTATTTGAAAGTCCCTACTGTGTACTTGCCCCTGGGCAGTGCAAACAAAAGGTTGGAGGTTGGAGTCCACCCAGAGATGCCTCAGGAGAAAGGCCTGGCAATTGACTTCTGAAAAATCAGTCATTGAAAAGCCTAGGGAGCACAGTTCTACTCTGACATACGTGAGGTTGCCATGAGTCAGAATCAATTAGATGGCAACGTGTCCTGGTACCGGAAGTGTACAACGAGTCCTGCACTGGTGGTGGCAGGTTAGAAAACAGGAAAACCAGCATGGAGTAGATGCTCAGCACACATTAGCACCCCTTGTTCCCATCCCCTCCTTCCTACCCAGGTAGGGAAATGGAGGCACAGAACAGGCAGCAGCATCAGAGAGTGATGGCAAGAAGACTTGGAGAACAACGTGGCCGCTGGCTATCCCAGCCGCAGGTGTGGGGCATCAGCTGGCAGGCCAGGACCAGGCCCCCGTAGAGATGGAGCACTGGGCATGCCAAGCCTCAACAGGGCTGGCTCAGACCCTAGATGGTCAGCGGGAAAGGCCAGGAGGGGGGGTGGCCATGAATTCATTGCCATGGCAGTGGCCAGACAGTCACCTCCAGGGAGGCTAAGTGGCCTCCCAGCAGGAAATAAGCCAAGGTGGGATAAAATCCCACCTTCCCTGTACCCCTCTCAACCCAGCCAATTCCCCACCCTCCTTAAAAGGCAGGGTCTCTGCCCTACCTCCCCACAACATGCACACACACACACACACACACACACACACACGGAGAAAAAAGCGTGTGAACTGGGTGGAGACAGCTTAGACCTCGAATCAAGGAACATTCTATTCATTCACCTTTCATTCATTCAGCAAACGTTTGTTGAGGATTTTTGTGGCAGGCACAGTCCTTTCCCCCAATACAACTCAAGGAGAGCTTCTTTCTTTCTTTAATCACTAAGACCCTTTCTTCAAATAAAATCTTACAAGGAATCTCAGTAGATAAAAAAATAGATAAAAGGCAAGCTGCTGGGGTTGAAGAGAAGTTGGAGGGTTTATGATCCCGCTCTCTAGGCCCCATCGCCGAGTTGGACGCCCAAGCACCTCTAAAAACTGTCTGGAGCTCTGGAGCACACAGTTTGAAAGCCATTCCTAAAAGAGACTTTGAGTTCATCTAGCCCAAGCCCCTTACTTTACAGATGGGGAAACTGAGGCCCAGACAGGGAATGGACCAGCTAGTCAATAAGAGTCAGGAGGGGAACTCAGTCTCCTAACTGCTGTCTCACATGCCTACTACTGCTGTTACGTTTCACACTCAGAATCCTACAGGGTGGAAGGTTCCAGCAATGCACAATTAGTCATAAAATAAATGGTCTTTTATCAACAATGAAGTTTGATATGTTTCTTTAAAGATCATATGGTAATTCTTCTGAGTTTTTCTTACACCGACAACCCATAAAGTGAGAGTCACACCAGCTCTTCAGGAAAACTTAAGAAACAGTGAGGACAGTTTGGGGGCGGGGAGCACTTAGGAGCCAAATCTCACCAGGACATGAAAGGGGATCAAGCTTCCCATCCACCGGGTGTCCCAAAGCACAGGTGCTGCCCACACATTGCCTGGCTTTCTGCCCAGCTCAGCCCCAGACACCCCGACTGTGCCTCCTGCCTGTGCTTACCCCAACCCCAATCACTCCACATCAATAGTATGTGAGGGTGGAGGGAAGGGGTCTGGGGAACTCAGGGTTTGGTAACTCTGAGGGTGAAGCTCTATCTGCAACCCACAGCCCAGGCTGAGCAGGTGAGGAGCTGCTGGGAAACCTGGGTGGCCCCGGAGAGCTCTCGTTGCCTCTCAGTCCTCAGCAGGGCAGGCAGACAGACCACGACCTGGGAGGCAGACAAGGATGGAGGTGGTGTGTGAGCCCCAGGGACAAATAATGAGACTGAGACTCAGAAGGTTGGGGGCCACAGTCCAATTACGAAGCCAGGCTCTGAAAACTTCACATGACCCATCAGTCTTTCCTGTCCAGGGCTCCCAAGAGGCCTGACACCCCCCCTTACTTCACCAGAACAAACAACTGAGCCAATGAAGCTGCTAAAGGGGACTCAAGGGACACTGACTCCTCCCCGGTTCAGAAACGGCAGCCACTGCCCTCAAATCGGAACTCACACCCACTGCTTACTATGCCCAGGGTCATGCCAACTGCTGTCTACGTATTTGCACTCACAGTGAGCCTAGAAGGCAGCTACTGCTGTCATCTCTATCTTACAGGTGAGGACTCAGGCCAGAGAAGTTGAGTGACAAGCCCAAAGCTGCACAGCCAGTGAGAGAGGCTGCAGGTCTGATGCCAGAGGCCAAGCTCTCAACTGCTGGGCAACAGTGCCTCCCTGAGGACGCCTGGGAACTAGGAAACCCAGGACAAGCCTCTTTCGATCCTGGCACCTCAGCGTACCTACGGAAATTGAGGGCAGGGGAAGATGAAAAAAAAAGAGCCAGTTGCTGCCGAGTCAACTCCAGCTCATAGCGACCCTATAGCGAAAATCCAAATCTCTTGTCCACCAAAGTCCCTTTTGGGGATCTGATGAAAGAGATGGATTCTCTTTCCCAGACACTGAACATTGTATTCACAATTTCCGGGAGATCCCTGAGCCCAGTGCCGCACAGACGAACACGGGGCTAGATCCCGTGCGTGATGTTACTCCCCGCCAACGTCCTGTGACGGAAGGCCAGTTCGCCAGTTGCTGTGTGGTCGGATCCAACTCATGGCAACCCCATGTGTGTCAGGGTAGAATTGTGCTCCATAGGGTTTTCAATGGCTGATTTTTCAGAAGTAGATTGCCAGGTCTTTCTTCCAAGGCTCCTCTGGGCAGACATGAACCTCCAACCTTTTGGTTAGCAGCCGAGGAGTTAACTGTTTGTATCACTCAGGGCCTCCTTGTGACAAGAGAAGGTATCTGTGCATCCGAAGCCCAGATGCGGTAGAATCAATTGAGGACACCCTCACCTTGACTACCAGGGCTCAGTCCTGTGAGGCTCAATCCTGAGTATGGGGATGTAGCCACTAACCGCTGCATCCAGGTCCCACCGAGAGACCTGTGCACAGCTCTGGGCCGTTCTGTTCCCAAGCACTGTTATTTATGCGCTTTCCCATCCCACAGGTGTGATGGCATTTGATCTCCATCCACGAGAACCCTGTGAGGATGGCAAGGCAGAGAAGGGATCTCTCCCATTGTATGGTGGGGAAAAGTGAGTCCCAGATGAGGAAGGTGACTTGCCCAATTGGAGACAGGGCCAGGACTGAGAACCCAGGTCTCCCAACAACCAGCATGGTGCCCTGTTAATGAGACCCAATGAAGAATGAATTAAATGAAGGGGGAAATCAGAAGACGTGAGCTCAAACCCAGCTCCACTGCCTCCTACCCGTGTGACCTTGAGGCTCACTTCACTCTCTGAGCCAGAATTCTCCGCATCTATAAAATGGAGGCCACCACACGTTTGCCAGTTCATTGTACTGTGGTAGCTTGCACACTGCTATGATGCTGGAAGTTATTCCACCAGTATTTCAAATACAAGCAGGGTCATCCATAGCAGACAGCTTTCAAGGGAGCTTCTAGACTAAGACAGACTAGGAAGAAAGGCCTGGCGATCGACTTCTGAAAATTAGCCGATGAAACCTTATGGATCACAACAGAACATTGTTCGACTTGCTTGCTTTGGGCACATCATCAGAAGGGATCAATTGCTAGAGGAGGACATCATGCTTGGTGAAGTAGTGGGCGCTCGGTGAGATGGATTGGCACAATAGCCACAGTGATGGACTTGAACTTGCTGGCGATGGTAAGGATGATGCAGGATTGGGCAACGTTTCTTTCTGTCGTACATAAGGTCGCCATGAGTCAGAGTCAACTCGAAGGCAGCTGCCTGTCTATCTATTGCACCCAGGTTTCTTGCTTTGTCTCTCCAAACAGTCATTACCTTCTCACTTGAAAGATATGAGCACCTTCTTCAAAAGAGAAAAAAGGAAGCAAGCCTGTAGAGCTGGAACCTGTGTGACGCAGGACGGAGCAATGCTTCATTCTGTTGTGCAGAAGGCCACCACGAGTCAGAGTCGACTTGATGGCAGCTAACAACATAAGATGGAGGTAACAAGACCAGCCACAAAGGGGTGTTGTCAAAGTCAGACGAGGTGCCGGCTGGGTCATTAAGGTAAGAGATGGGGCAGTTCCATGCAGAGTCCCACCACCAAAGCCCCCCAGAGCCTGCAGGGGGGACAGAAGGGTCTTTTCTTCCTAGAGAGTGAGTTTCCTGTGTAATAGGGAGGATGGAAGGCGAGAGAGCAGCCACTTCGTGGTCACAGAGACCCTCCCCGCCCTGCTGCTACCAGACCCTGGGCTGAGCAGGGGGTCAGGAAAGAGGGGGATCTGACCTGGGAGGGTAGGTGCTGACCTGAGAAAGACCTGAGAAGTGTCAGACCCACAGAAATAGACAGAATTCATTTTTGTTGTTGTTGTGTGCCATTGAGTCAATTCTGACTCATAGCGACCCTATAGGACAGAGTAGAACTGTTCCATAGGGTTTCCGAGGCTGTAATCTTTATGGAAGCTGAATGCCACATCTTTCTCCCATGGAGTGGCTGGTTGATTCGAACTGCCAACCTTTCAGTTAGCAGCTGAGTGCTTAACCACTGTGCCACCAGGGTCCTTCCAAGAGGCTACAAAAACCTCAGCAAGAAAGACAGACCCACATACAGAAAAAGAGACTCTTATCCACTCAGAGGCAAGAGGCCAAGCGGGCAGGCAAGAGACAGGGATGCAAAGGTGGGGGACAGACACAGAGAGAGGACAGGGACAGAGAAGCCTGACACACAAGAGAATGAGCAGAAGGCAACAGCAAGACAGAAGAGGTGAGAGCAAGGAGAGAGGGAGACGCAGAACGGCCCCACCAAGGAAAATCTTCTGCAGGGAAATCACAGTCTATGCCATACTATTTTGCTAAGCACCCTTTACCAGTGTGAAGTCACTTTGGGTATTTTAAGAACATGCAATACATGGCACATAACTTGCTTTTGTTTAAAGACATCATGATTAGTATATTTAGAGAAGGATATCATGCTTGGTAAAGGAGAGGGTCAGTGAAAAAGAGGAAGACCATCAACGAGATGGACTGACACAGTGGCTGCAACAATGGTCTCAAACATAGCAACAATTGTGAGGACGGCACAGGACCGGGCAGTGTTTTGCTTTGTTGTACACAGGGTCACTATGAGTCGGAACCGACTCAACGGCACCTGATAATAATACATTTAGAGATGTGAATGCCTGGGAAATTATAGGGGGAGAAATGTGGGATGTTTTTCCCCCTGAATTTTCTGGGTTTCTCTAAACTTTCGCAACTGCAGCCAGCTTCCTGGTTGTCTGCCCTTACCAGACAGTACCCAGCTGGTCCTGCGGTCAGCAGCCCAGCGTCCTCCTCAGCCACTGCTCTCAGGCTTGAAGATTTGTTCCCACCCCTCAGGGAAGAGAAAACTGCACAGGTCTTTGGAAGCAGAACTTCGATTTCTCCCTCCTGCCTCAACCATACCATAGGGACACAGCGCCACCTGGAGGTCATAGTAGAAATTCCAGCATTAGGAAGGATACCCATCATAAAGGCAGTGGTGTGAGTCCTGGGGAGTCTCTCAGTGGTACAAATGGTTAATACACTCAGCTGCTAAGGTTGGAGGTTCAAGTCCACCCAGAGTGCCTCAGAAGAAAGGCCTGGAGATCTACTTCTGAACCGGGTAAGGGTAAGAAGAAATGAAGGCTCTAAACCAACTTATTGTGGGGCATGCATGAAGCCCCACACAGAAGACTCTGAGGCAGTCGTGGCCTGAAGCTATGGTAAGTTGTACAATAATATTAGTATGACCTCATGTGTATCTCCCAGGCCTAGGGAACATTCAGGTTACAAATGCAAGGTGACTGGCACATAAAAGGCACATAGTTGGTGCTTAATAAACGTGAAGTTCAGCTGTGGTCCTATAAAGTCATGTCCCAACCCCAGAGCCCTGGTGGCGTAGTGGTTAAGTGCTACGGCTGCTAACCAAAAGGTCAGCAGTTCGAATCTGCCAGCTGCTCCTTGGAAACCCTATGGAGCAGTTCTACCCACCCTGTCCTATATGGTCGCTGAGTTGGAATTGACTCAACAGCCACAGGCTTGTTTTTTGGTTGAACGTGATGCAAGTGAGGCATTGGTGGTTCAGTGGTAGAATTCTCGCCTTCCATGCAGGAGACCCCGGTTCAATTCCCAGCCAGCAGACCTCATGCACAGCCACCACCTGTCACTGAAGGCTTGTGTGTTGCTGTGATGCTGAACAGGTTTCAGTGGCCCTTCCAGACTAGATAGACTCGGAAGAAAGGCTGATGTACTTCAGTCACTGAAAGGCCTGTGGATCACAATGGTCTGATCCACAATTGACAGACCAGGCACAGGACCAGGCAGTGCTTCATTCCATTGTGCATGGCGTCACCATGAGTTGGGGGCTGACTTGATGACAACTAACAACGATGTGATGTAGCTGGCTCTAGCAGGGACTGAGGATAAAGGGCAAGGAATGAAGGGCCTGTGTTATTTCACCAGACAGGCCCTCACACAGGCCTGGTCAGCCCCTCTGGCCAATACCAGTGTCACTGGCTCGGCCTCACATGCCCCAGTGTCAGGGAAGGGAAATGTCAGGTCCCCGGCTGGCATCTGGAAAACAATAAGGCAGCTGCAGGGGAAGTGACTAATGAGCACTTCAGGGAGCAATCCGGGACATCATGCATGGAGACTTATTCAAAATTGATAAGCTAACGCTACCTAATTAGAGAGAAATGTGCTCATCTCCGCGGCTTTCTGAGAATGTAACGCCGAGGCTGTGACGGGCAGCTAGCCTGAAGAGGGGCCGCATATCTCTCAGGCCAGCAGCCCTGGAAGAGGGCCTCAAAACTGCCACACACACACACACACACACACACACACACAGTCCCTTGCCCACTCTCCATCTTGTAGATGTGCAAAATGCCAGAGCTGAATGGAGCCTTGGAGATCTAATCCAACTGGCTCCTTTTATAGACAGAACTGAATAAGGCCCAGAGAGGTTAAATCGCTTGATCAACATCACACAGCAAGACAGCCAGGACCAGAGAGAAAGCCAGCCTTTGGGCTCCCAGTCTAGACCATTTACCACCATGCAATGACATTTCCTGACCTTCCTTGTGGAGTCCTCAAAGCTCTGGCCAGGCTGCTGGACTTGGTGTTCCTCCTACACAATTCATCTGTCTTGGCTCCCAGGCCCTAAGAGAGCCCCTCCATTCACTCCTCATAACCAAGTCATGGCCTTCATCTTCAAAAACCAACTTCCACAGGCAGCCTTCCAGGATTGCTTCCCCCACACCTATTTCATCCACTGATTACTCATTCCACGTGCATTCAGTGATTAAGAGCTTGGGCTCTGGAGTCAGACTGCCTGGGCTTAAAGCCTGTCTCATACGCTAGCTGATGACTGTGGGCAATATACTCGACATATCTGGGCTTCAGTTTCTTTTTTTCTTAAAGGAAGAATAATACTAGCACACACTTCATACGATGATGCAAGGAGATCATGTAAAACATTTGGCAGGGTACCTAGCAAAAATCACAAGCCCTAACGTTAGCCCTAATTAGTGTCTGTGTGTGTATATATATATATATATATATATATACACCCATTGTTGCTGAGTCGATTCTGACTCACAATGACCTCATAGGACAGAGTAGAACTGCCCTCACAGGGTTTTCAAGGCTGCAGATCTTTAAGGAAATAGACTGCCGCATCTGTCTCCCATGGGGCAGCAGATGGGTTTGAACCAACCTTTTGGTTCACAGCCAAGCGCTTAACTACTGCACCACCAGGGGGTCCTTAGTATGTGATATATAAAACCAAACCCATTGCGGTCGAGTTGATTCCAACTCATAGCAACCCTAAAGGACAGAGTAGAACTGCCCCATACGGTTTCCAAAGAAAGCCTGATGGATTAGAACTGCCGACCTTCAAAACTACGCTAGGGTTTCCATCTATATATATATATATCTCACCTAAAAAATGTGCTGAAGAAGGAAAACAAATAAGATGCAGTCCCTGCCCAAGATACAAACAATATGATTAAGAGCAGGAATAGAGCTATACATAATGTATTATGTTATCTCAGAGGAGAGGCACCTAACCCGGCGTAGGTGGGGAAGGTCAGGGGAGTTCTTCTGGAGGAGATACCTAAAGCTGACTTTTAAAGGGTGAGTAGGCATTAGGTGGTGCAATGGTTAAGTGTTTGGCTACTAACTGAAAGGTCAGTGGTTCAAACCCACCAGCTGCTCCTTGGGAGAAAGATCTGTTGATCTGCTCCTGTAAAGATTACAGCCTAGGGAACTCTAAGGAGCAGTTGTACTCTGTCAAATGCGGTTGTTGTGAGTAAAATGAACTAGACAGCAGCTAACAACAACAGGCATTAGCAAGGTGAAGAGAGATAAACCAGCATTCCAGGGGGAGGAGTCAGCATGAGTAAAGGCTAGGTAGGAGACAGGGAAGAGCATGGTGTTTAAAGAACCTCAACGGCTCGGTGTTACTGGGACAAGTGAGATAGAGGGCTGTGCCATGGGGCTTGGCAAGGGGCCAAGAGCTGGGTTGTGCAGGGCTTCCTGTGCTGACAGGAAGCCTGTGGAAGGGCTTGAAGCAGAGGAGGGACATGATCAGGATGGTGTTTATAAAGATCCTTCTAGGCGCTGTGGGATGTGTTCTCTGTGCTTGGATTCCCTTCAGTAATGACACTGACCTTAGTCACTTTGAATGGTTAAGGAGTTTGCTTTACCCAGGCCAATCTCAAAGGCCTCTTCCAGCTACAATATTCTGTGAACCACAAATATCTCTAACAACTGAGTCTCCATGTCTGTCAAGTGGGGTTTAAACCCAAAAAAAACAAGCCCATTGCCACTGAGTTGACTCCGACTCATAGCAACCCTATAGGACAGAGTAGAACTGTCCCATAGGGATTCCAAAGAGCGGCTCTTAACCACTCTTAACCACTGGGCCACCAGGGCTCCGTGGGGTTTACTCCTTTTCAATTTTTGTTATTGTTGTTACTGAGTGCCATTGAGCTGGTTCCAACTCATACCTACCCTACGAACAACAGAACGAAACACTGCCCAGTCTTGTGCCATCCTCACAACCGTTGCTATATTTGAGCCCATTGTTACAACAGCTGTCAGTCCATCTCATTGATAGTCTTCCTCTTTTTCGGTGACCCTCTACATTACCAAGCATGATATCCTTCTCTAGGGACTGGTCCCTCTGAGTAGCATGTCTAAAGTATGTGAGACGAAGTTTTGCCATCCTCGCTTCTAAAGAGCATTCTGGCTGCACTTCTTCCAAGACAGATTTGTTTGTTCTTCTGGCAGTTCATGGTATATTCCATATTCTTCAGCAAAACCATAATTCAAAAGCATCAGTTCTCCAGTCTTCCTTATTCATTGCCCAGCTTTCGCATGCATATGAGGTGACTGAAAACACCATGGCTTAGGTCAAGCACATCTTAGTTCTCAAGGTGACATCTTTGCTTTTCAACCCTTTAAAAAAGTCTTTTGCAGCAGATTTGCCCAACGCAATGTCATTTGATTTCCTGACTGCTGCTTCCATGGGTGTTGATTGTGGATCCAAGTAAAATAAAATCCTTGACAACTTCAGTCTTTTCTCCATTTACCATGTTGCTTATTGGTCCAGTTGTGAGGATTTTTGTTTTCTTTACGTTAAGGTGCAATCCATATTGAAGGCTGTAGTCTTTGATCTTCATCAGTAGGTGCTTCAAGCCCTCGCCTTCAGCAAGCAAGGTTGTGCCATGTGCATATTGCAGCTTGTTAATGAGTCTTTCTCCAATGCTGATGCCACATTCTTCTTCATATAGCTCAACTTCTCAGATTATTTGCTCAGCATACAGACTGGGTAAGCATGGCGAAAGGATACATCCCTGACACACATCTTTTCTGATTTTAAACCACGCAGTATCCCTTTGTTCTAACTGAACAATTGGCTCTTGGTCTACGTACAGGTTCCACATGAGCACAATTAAGTGTTCTGGAATTCCCATTCTTCACAATCTTATCCATAATTTGTTATGATCCACACAGTCTCATGCCTTTACATAGTCATTAAAACACAGTAAACATTTTTCTAGTATCCTCTGCTTTCAGCCAAGATCCATCTGACATCAAGAATGATATCCGTCATTCCACGTCCTCTTCTGAATTTGGCTTGAATTACTGGCAGTTCCTGGTCAATGTACTGCTGCTACCATTTTTTAATTATCTTCAGCATAATTTTACTTGCATGCAATTAAGACACATTAAAGCATAACCCTGAGTCCTTGGAGGACAGAGACCACCTTACCATTTTTGCATCTCCAGGCACAAAATACACCCTCAGCAAATGTTAAGTGAGTACGTGCCCATCTAGGATACTGAACTTGCCTGGCTCTTCCTTTGGGCATTCCAGAGGCCCTCTGGGATCATCAACATCAAAGCCATTACTCAGCTGGAGTTTTCACACCCAGGCCCAGAGTTGTAAAGTGCATCACAATTGGCCTCAAGATTGTTGTGGTTGATTGATTTTTAATTTTTTCATGTGGTACTCTGAATGAATGTTCCAGAGACCTCTCTTCCAGCCCCTGCTCAAGTAGGATGAGCTGAGGCACCACAATGCCTTGACCTGCCATCTGCATAAAACCACAAGTGTGGCTGGTGCTGATTGGCTTGGAAGATGCTGTGTCTACGACACTACCTGTTGTCTCTTGGACAACCCTCCTTTTATAGCCACTCTAGGTTAATGTCATAAAAGGCCTAGGGTGCAGGCTTTGAAGTCAGACCTTGGCAGCCTTGGGCAAATCACATAACCTGTAAAAGGGGGAAGTAGGACTTGCCATTTGCCCATTTGCCATGAGTAACAGAAACAGTACCTGTAAGAGCTCATGGTCATGTGTGGCCATTGGCAAAGTGTAACCCCACTGAGCCTCACTTTTCTCACTTGTCAAACAGGGGTAACAATATCTATTTTGTAGGACCACAAGCATTAATGCATATAAAGGGCATAGCACGACACCCAAAGAACCAGTAGTGGGTACTCAAGGTGACCCCTGCCTAGTGCTGCCTTTGAGGGCTAAAGCGAAAGAGCACAAGGGTTGGGCTTAGCAAAGAATCCTAATTCACAACAAGGCCACAGGCAGTTCAGAACGAGACCCCAGCTCCCCTTCTCTCTGTCACCCTCCACCCGCAGCCTCGGTCCCACCAGCTTAGGCCCCATT
Source organism: Loxodonta africana (assembly GCF_030014295.1). Classification (NCBI taxonomy): domain Eukaryota; kingdom Metazoa; phylum Chordata; class Mammalia; order Proboscidea; family Elephantidae; genus Loxodonta; species Loxodonta africana. Next base: position 55,515,527 of record NC_087344.1, read on the forward strand.
CAACCCTCCTAGAGATGAGGCTCCTCAAACAAACAGCAGGAGCTGCCACAGATGATGGCTGCAATACAAGCAGGAGAGCGTCTCGGCCCCAGATGGGTGAGGACCAAGTGCGGGCCTCAAATCCAGAGTCTGGTTTGTGAGTGTCCCTTTTCCAGCCAGGTGTCAGCTTCCTGAGGCAGGGACTGTGTATCACTCCTGTGCCCCAGGTGGGTAACTTGGCTCCGCTCACAGGGCTGAGGGGTGGAAGAATTAAAATTTGCCCAGGATTTCTATTGGGCTGGGATAGGGCAGGCTGCCCTTCCACTTCTTTTTCAATCTCTTGGATCAGACTTATTAAATCTATTCCAAGGGCTGAACTCTGATAAATTACCATGTAAACCCACCTCAGGCACTTCATTCATTCTCCATCCAAACCCCAGACCCTCTTACAAAGTAACTGCCAAAGGGACAAGGAAAAGAGGCAGATGCTTTGGAGATGATCAGAGCAGTAATTCCCGTAAGTCATCCTCTCACCCTGACCGCCCCCAGGCACCTATATACCAGGGCCCTAATACCTCATTAGGTCCTTGGGTAGCAGTTTGCACTCCGCTGCTAATCAAAAGATTAGTGGTTCAAATCCACCCAGTGTACCATGAAAGAAAAGTCTGATGATCTACTTCTGAAAGAGTACAGCCACTGAAAACCCTATGGAGTACACTTCTACTTTGAAACACATGGGGTCACCATGAGTCAGAAGCAACTCAGCAACAGGTTTGGTTTTTCAACACCTCACTGGACACAACTCACCCCTCAGTGGGGAGGTTCTCACCCTAAGTGTTCCTGTTCTTCCGAAGTGTGGCCACCAGTCCTCCTCCACTGACCTGAGAACCGAGCTTTCTTTGGGATATGCTCTTCCCACAGTGGGAACTGATCAGCTCCACTATTGGTGGGCAGAGAATAAGGAGCTTTGGGAACAGCTTGGAGTTTAAGTTCTGACCTCAACACTTACTAGCTAGGTGACCTCAGCCCAATGAACATATCCTCTGTGGGCCTACTTCCTCATCTGTAAGACGGACACACCATGACCAATCCCGCAGGCTCAATGTGAGAACTAACTCAAAGTTTGAAACAGCATGTGGTATGCAGTAGTTACTAACTTAGCTTCCTCCTTGTTGTCCCCAACACCTCACCCCAACCCATTCTCTCAACAGGTGAAATCTCACTGCCCTCGGGTTCAGCATGTCAGGACAGACTTCTTGAAAGATGACTAGCAGAAAGGCCAGGTGTGGCCTCTGGGCTGGCTCTCGAGGACAGCCCCCTCTTAGGCTGGCCAGAGATGTCTCGCCATGGTGACAAGCACCCCAGCCTCAGCCTGCACACCATCTGAGGAAGACCAAAATGACCTTATGGCCAAAGAGAGAAAGCACGGAGGCCTCAGAGCCCCCCGTTTTAATTCTGTCAGGTAAGGGACTCAATCCACCTGGGGAGCATCAGCCTAGCCGTTTAACTGTTACCAATAAAGCAACAGGCTAACACTTGGTTTGGGAGAGTTTAATTTGTGCTGTCCACACTGGACACTGCATAGTACTGGTGCTGCCCCCTGAGAGCACCCCCTCCTCCCCCACACAAAGGAGGACCAGAGGGGTGAATATTCAAAGATGGGGAAGGGAAGTGAAAAAGAACTGTGCACGTGGCCTCTGACTACCTGGAGGTGGTGAGGGAGGCTTCCCCACCACGCTGGCACTAGCAAGCTCAAGAAGGGCAGATGGGGGGTGCGGTAATGCAGGAAGGGCGATGTGATCACACCCATGGGATGTTAACTCTTCAGCTGGGCGGGGGTTAGGGGAGGGCTTTGAGAAGGCTCTGTGATCAGGATGCTGGCTGGATACTTCCCTTGGTAACAGACAGCCTTGGAAAGACGCTGCAAAAGCAGGTGAGGGCAGCCGCGTCCGGACTGCTTCCTGGAGGTGGTGAAGCCTTTCCAGCCCATCCTCAGGCGGAGACAACCAGCAGCCAGCCCTTGGCACCCAGATGCCAGAAGAGTTCCAAGTCAGGGCCAGAGGTGTGTGCTCTGGTGACCCTGCCTTGAGGTCAGTCCCTTAGGTCAGCAGAGACGGGGGAGGGCTGCAGCCAAGCTGGGATGTGCTCACTGACTATCATTCCAACTGCCCCCTCAAGTGACCGCTCCTCACCCTGCTGACTAGTGTGACACGCATCAGGTAGAAGGCCAATGTGCTGGATTTCTCTCTCTTGTCCTCCACACACACGTGCACACATTAAGGAGAAGGCAGGTGAGGGGAAGGGATACAACTCACACGGCTCGCCTGACAACTGTGAATAAAGACTTTTTCCCGCGTTATAAGCAAAAGGAAGAGAAACTAAGACAGTGTCTTCAGAGACAGCTCTCAAGGCACACACTGCCTCAGATCCCGTTTTCCTCCCATTCTGGCCGAGTCATTCAAGCCTGGGCCCAGGTCAAGTCCTATCACGAGTCCACAGGAATCAACAGTTCACCACAAAGGACCAGACACGGCAACACAGGGTCTGAAGATCACTGACTTTAGCACTTAAGAGATGAGGTGTTTCCAACTACAGACACACTTATCTGGTTCCTTGGAAGCGCCACCATGCCACCACATCTTCCCAGGGTGGGTCTCCAATTCTCATGCTCCCTGTGGAAAGGCTCCCCTCAAGCTGGGTAGGGGGGCCACATCCTGGGCTGGATGTGTGGGATCAGGCAGGTTCCTTCTCTGCTCTCCTCCACCCCTCAGTCACACCTGGAGATTGATGGTCACCCTCCAACACTGCTTTCTTAAAGGTATGGAGATAAGAATCCCTGGAAGGGAGGGTTACTTCCAGGTCTGCTGCAGCTTCAGGACAGTCAGCTATTGTATAAGGGGACCACGCGGGTGATCTCCTGTCTGCAGATGGGGCAGCTCTTGGGCTCTGGCAAGGCGCGGTAACACTCGGTGCAGGAACAGACATGGCCACACTCCAAGAAGACACAGGACTTGAAGTTGCTCAGACACACCACACAGGCACTCTTCAGATTCTCCCTGTCCTCGGGTGTGGCTCGGCTCAGCAGCTGGGCCTCGCGCTCTCGGAATTCCTCCTGCATCTGCTTGAGGCGCAGTCGCTCCTGCCGCTGCAGGTACTGCTTTCGGAGGATGAAGAAGAGGGTGGCACAGGCGGCAAAGCCAAAGAGCAGTGTCAGGATCTTCCACAGTCGGACACTTGACTCCTGCCTCTGCAGCAGGCTGTCAAAGTCCTGGCTGCTCAGGTAGTACTGCATGCCCTGCTTGGGGGGCTGGAGGCGGACAGAGTTGTTGTCCAGGACCAGTTCACCCACCCCTGTGAGGGTGGCCCCAACCTTCAGCATCTCCTCTGTCTCCTGGATGCCTTTAGGCCGCTCACCGCTGATGTAGTGGCCGATGACATCAGTGAAGGACTGGATCGAGGGGTGGAACTTCTCATACACGGTCTCCAGGCCCAGATCCACCGAGTCCAGGGGCTTCAGCACTCGGACAGCCACATCCACACCGTCTTCATGGGGCACCAGGTCAAATGGCACCGTATTGGTTCTCTGGTGGATGATCTTTGAATAGTCATTCCTAAGAGTAGAAGAGAACTCAGATAAAACAAGACATCATATACACCCAGGCAGAGTTGAGATCACCCAAATGCCAGGAGGACAGAATAAAGTCTGGAGTAACTTTAAAAAAAACACACACACACAAAAGAAATCACTATTATCCAGCTGCCTCTCAATTTTATGAGGCAACTGAAGATTTTTTACCAGCTTCTGTAGTCTGAAATTGATCAAACATGCAATCAAGATGCATTCGGAATTACTGGTGATTGGAATGCAAAAGCTGGAAATGAAGAAGTATTGGTAGCTGGAAAACATGGCCTTGGTGATAGAAAAGACATTGGAGATCGAATGATAGAATTTTGCAAGACCAACGACTTCTTCATTGCAAATACCGTTTTTCAACAACATAATGGTGACTATACACTTGGACCTCACCAGATGGAATACATAGGAATCAATCAACTACATCTGTGGAAAGAGGCAATGGAAAAGCTCAGTATCATCAGTCAGAACAAGGCCAGGGGCCGACTGCAGAACAGACCATCAATTGCTCCTATGCAAATTCAAGTTGAAACTGAAGAAAATGAAAACAAGTCCACGAGAGCCAAAATACGCCCTTGAGTATATCCCACTTGAATTTGGAGACCATCTCAAGAATAGATGCATTGAACACTAATGACTGAAAACCAGGTGACTTGTGCAAGGACATCAAGGACATTACGCATGAACAAAGCAAAAGGCTGTTAAAAAGACAGGAAAGAAAGAATAGGCCAAAATGGATGTCAGAAGAGACTCTGAAACCTGCTCTCGGGCGCAAAATAGCTGAAGTGTATGGAAGAAATGATGAAATAAAAGAGCTGAACAGAGGCTTTCGAAAGGGCAGCTCGAGAAGACAGGATATTACAATGAAATGTAGGAAGACCTGGAGTTAGAAAGCCAAAAGAGAAGAACACGCTTGGCATTTCTCAAGCTGAAAGAACTGAAGAAAAAATCCAAGCCTCGAGATGCAACACGGAAGGATTCTACAGGCGATACCGAACAACTCAGGAAGCATTGTAAGAAGATGGACGGAACACAGTCACCTTACCAAAAAGAACTGGTTGATGTTCAACCATTTCAGGAAGTAGCATATAATCAAGAACTGATGGTACTGAAGAAAGAAGTCCAAGCTGCACCGAAGGCACTGGTGAAACACAAGGCTCCAGGAATGGACGGAATACCAATTGATACATTTCAAACTACGGATGCAGTGCTTGAAGTGCTCACTCATCTACGCCAAGAAATTTGGAAGACAGCTACCTGGCCAACCGACTGGAAGAGATCCATATTTGTACCCATTTCAAAGAAAGGTGATCCAAGGGAATGTAGAAATTAGTGAACAATATCATTAATATCACATGTAAGTAAAATTTTCCTGAATATCATTCGAAAGCAATTGCACCAGCACATTGACAGGAAAACACCCAGTACCATCGAGTCGATTCCGACACTGACAGTGACATTGACAGGGAACACTGACAGGGAACTGCCAGAAGTTCAAGCCGGATTCAGAAGAGGACGTGAAACAAGGGGTATCACTGCTGATGTCAGATGGATCGTGGCTAAAAGCAGGGAATACTAGAAACATGTTTACCTGTTTATTACTGACTATCCAAAGGCATCCAACTGTGTAGATCATAACAAATTATGCATAACACTACACAGAATGGGAATTCCAGAATGCTTAACTGTGCTCATGTGGAACCTGTACATAGACCAAGAAGCAGTCATTCATACAGAGCAAGGTTATACTACATGGTTTAAAATCAAGAAACGTGTGCATCGGGGCTGCATTCTTTCACTGTTCTTATTCAATCTGTATGCTGTGCAAATAATCCAGGAAGCTGGACTGTATGAAGAAGAACGGGGCAACAGGATTGGTAGAAGACTCATTAACAACCTGCGATATGCAGATGACACAACCTTACTTGCTGAAAGTGAAGAGGACTTGAAGCACTTACTAAAGATCAAAGACCACAGCCTTCCGTATGGATTACACCTCAACATAAAGAAAACAAAGATCCTCACAACTGGACCAATGAGCAACATCATGATAAATGGAGAAAAGATTGACGTTGTCAAGGAATTCATTTAACTTTGATCCACAATCAACGCCCATGAAAGCAGCAATCAGGAATTAAAGGACATATTGCACTGGGCAAACCTGCTGCAAAAGACTTCTTTAAATTGTTCCAAAGCAAAGACGTCACCTTCAGGACTAAGGTGCCCCTGACCCAAACCATATTTTCCATCACTTCATATGCATGCAAAAGCTGGACGACAAATAAGAAGACCAAAGAGCTGATGCCTTTGAATGACGGTGTTGGTGAAGAATACTGACTATGCCATGGACTGCCAGAAGAAGGAACAAATCTGTCTTGGAAGAAGTATAGCGACAGTATTCCTTGGAAGCGGGGATGGCGAGACTTCATCTCATGTGCTAAGGACATATCAGCGGGAGAGACCAGTCCCTGGAGAAGGACATCATGCTTGGTAAAGCAGAGGGTCAGTGGAAGAGAGGAAGGCGCTCGATGAGATGGACTGACACAACGGCTGCAACAATGGGCTCAAGCACAACTGTGAGGATGGCACAGGACCGGGCAACGCTTCTTTCTGTTGTACACAGGGTTGCTATGAGTCGGAACCGACTCAACATGACCTAACAACAACAATTTTTAGGTCCTCAAGTGGTATCAGTGGGACGACAAATACCGTCATAAATGGCCTGTACCATTTATTTCCTTTTGCCACTATACAATCAATATCCAAAACAAAACCACTAGGATCAGTTAGAAAAATGGTACTTCCTGTAACGGCACAAAATTATTTTTAATAAATTCATAAATCAATGGTTCTCAAACTTTATTGTGCATAAGAATCAACAGAGATATTGTGAAAAACACAGGTTCTGGGTGCCCCGTCCTAGAAATTCGGATTCTGTAGGTCTGGAATGGAGCCCAGGAACATGCATTTTCAGAAGATGCCTAGGTGTTTCCGATGTAGGAGGTCCACGGACCACACATGAAGAATATCATCAGCATAGAGGGACTGGTCTACAACTTGCTTCAGGTGAGGCTGAAAACACAGAAACCAGATCCAGGACGCCAGCATTTGAACGGCCAGCTGTGAGTTTTTCGGTCAGTGGAGAAAGAATACTTACCAAAGGTGAGTTGTTCGATTCCACACCATCTTGTGCTCCTGAAGTGTGAGACGCTGAATTACCCCCTTGCAATTTTCCACAAACTGGCTGTTGAGCGTTTCTTTAACAGATCGCACAGCTCCTAAGTAGAAACAAATTGTGTTATTTCTGAAGAATGTCTCTGCCCTCCCCTTTAAAGTAATTAAAATTGTGATTTTAGCTTGAGTTAGTTTATTAACAATGATGAAATTTTTATCATCATAAGTTACATTGGAAACCCTGGTGGCACAGTGGTTAAGCACTACAGCTGCTAACCAAGAGGTCGGCAGTTCAAATCCGCCAGGCACTCCTTGGAAACTCTATCAGGCAGTTCTACCCTGTCCTATAGGGTCGCTATGAGTCGGAATCAACTCGATGGCAGTGGGTTTTTGTTTTTTTTTTTAAGTTACATTTTGCGGGGTACTCTGCTGAGCATACGGATTGACACAGTGGCTGCAGTAATGGGCTCGACCATAACGATTGTGAGCATGGTGCAGGACCAGGCAGTGTGACGTACTGTTGTACACAGGGTCTCTGTGAGTTGGAACCGACTTGACGGCACCTAATAATAACAACAACTGCTAAGCACTTTACAGATTGCATCATTTAAGTCTTACAACTCCATAAAGTAGGTATTATTTTAGAGATGGGGAAACAGTGGTTCAGGAAGGTTTGGTAGTTTCCCCAAGACCACACAGCAAATAACCCAGGTCTCTCTGACCCCAAATCCCATGTTCTGGACCACTGCCACATTGCCACAAAAGACCCTTAGTGTCAGTCAAGTAGATCTTTATCAAACTTTTGGAAGAAGGGATGGGTTTTTATTTTACCAATAAATAAACATACCTTCAATAACAGCATAAGGCACACATTTTCCTGGAGCTTCCAAAAGAATACTCTTTAGATCTTCACCCAAGTGGATTTTTTTAGCTCCCTAAATGCAAATAGCATATTAAATTAACTGTTGAGTACTGACATGCTCAATCAAACTTAAAGGGCAAAAAAGACAAATCAAAACTACAATGAGATACCATTTCACCCCAACATTACTGACATGAATAAAAAAAAACAGAAAATAACAGATGTTGGCAAGGCTGCAGGGAAACCGGAACTCTTACACACTGCTGGTGGGAATGCAAAATGGTACAACCATTTTGGAAAATGATATGGCGCTTCCTTCCAAAGCTAGAAATAGAAATACCGTATGATCCAGCAATTCCACTCCTAGGAATAGATCCTAGAGAAATAAGAGCCTTCACACGAATAGACGTATGTACACCCATGTTCACTGTAGCATTATTCACAATAGCAAAAAGGTGGAAAAAACCTAAGTGCCCTTCAGTAGTTACAGGGACAAACTATGGCACATACACACAGTGGAATACTACGAAATAACAAAGAACAATGACAAATCCACAAAACATCTCACAACATCAATGAATCTGTAGAGCATTCTGCTCAGTGAAATACGTCAGTCGCAAAAAAGGATAAATAATGTAAGAGGCCACCATTATAAAAACACACGAAAATGTTTCCACACAGAAAGAAACAATCTTTGATGGTTACAAAGGATAGGAGGGGTGGAGAGGGAAAATACTAACTAAATAGTAGGTAAGTGGTAATAACTCTGGCGAGGGGTAAGACAGTACACAATACTGGAAAAGTCAGTACAACTTGACCAGGGCAAAGTCACAGAAGCTTCACAGACACATACAAATGCCCTGAGGGACCAAGCTACTGGGCTGAGGGCTGGGGATCATGGTCTTGGGGAACATCTAGCTCAAATGGCATAACAGTCTATAAAGAAAATGTTCTATATCTGATGGTGGTGAGTAGACTCTGGGGTCTTAAAAGCCTGTGAGTGGTCATCTAAGATATATCTAGTGGTCCCATCCGGACCGGAGCAAAGGAGAATGAAGAAGATCAAAGACACGAGGGAAAGATGAGTCCAAAGGACTAATGGACCACAACTACCACAACCTCCACCAGACTGAGCCCAGAATAGCTAGATGGCACCCAGTTACCACCACAAACTGTTCTGGCAGGGTTTGCAATAGAGTGGGAGAAAAATGTAGAACAAAATTCAAATTCACACACACACAAAAAAAGGCCAGCCTTGCTGGTCTGTCAGAGACTGGAGAGTATGCCCCCAGACACCCTTTTAACTCACTGCTGAAGTCACACTCCTGAGGTTCACCCTTCAGCCAAATCTTAGGTCTATAAAAACCAAAACCAAACCCGTTGCGTCAATTCTGACTCATAGCAACCCTATAGAACAGAGCAGAACTGCCCCATAGAGTTTCCAAGGAGCATCTGGTGGATTCGAACCAGCAGCCTTTTGGTTAGCAGCCGCAGCAGTTAACCACTATGCCACCAAGGTTCCCAGACCAGTCTATAGGGCCAACCAATAACACACGTGAGGAACATGCTTTGTAGTCCAATTGTGCATGAGATTAAAGGGCACACCAGCCCAGGAGCAAAGATGAGAAGGCAGGAAGGGACCAGAAAACTGGACGAACGGAAACCGGGAACCCAGGGTGGGGAATGGGAGAGTGTGGACACATCGCAGGGTTGGCAACCAATGTCACAAAACAATTTGTCTATTAATTGTTTAATGAGAAACTAATTTGCTTTGTAAACTTTCACCTAAAGCACAATTAAAAAAATAAAGCTAGAAGAGAAAGGGAGAGACAAAAAAGAAAAAAGACTGCTAAATTTTTCACGTTGAGAAAATGAAGAAATCAGGCAGGAAGGAGACTATGGAAACTCAGATTCCAAAGCTGTGTCCTCCAAGTGGTAAAGCCTCAGCAGGCACAGGGCGGAGGCTCGGCTCGGCTCTCTGGCATCACTGGAGAACCAGGCTGCCACATCCACTCTTTCTCCAGCTAAGCAAACACACACTCCTCTTAATGTTAACCTTTTTTTTAATGAAAATATGAAAGGTACTAATCAATTTGCTATCTTCATACTGCAGATGGAACATAATTTCACCTCTTGTTGATAAAAGAGAGCCATAGAGCCAAAGGATTTGTGTATACAGCACCTAATTTAGTGCCTAATACATGGCAAGGGCTTGGGAACCAGTGGGTATTATTATCACCACCACCTTTGTGAATTAATGCTCTGCATTATTAATGAAGGAATGTCTTTGCTTTGTTAGGGCAAGTCTCTGTTAACTGGAGCCAGACAATTTCTTCTTTTACTTTTTCACTTGTCCTTCTTCCCACTCATAATAAAGTAAACAAGGTCACTTCTGTTGCTGTTGTCCTCTAACAAGCCGTCGTTCCCTCACCCCCAGCAATTCATAGCTTCCAACCTGTTGTGCTTGGGAAGCCAAAAAAAAAAAAAAAAGAACCCAAACCCGCTGCCACTGGGTCGATTCCAACTCATAGGGACCCTACAGGACAGAGCAGAACTGCCCCATAGGGTTTCCAAGGAGAGGCTGCTGGATTCCAACTGCTGACCTTTTGTTAGCAGCCAAGCTCTTAACTACTGCGCCACCAGGGTTCTGCTTGGGAAACCAGACGACCAAAATAAATAATAAACTTGACGCACATTTCCTGAGCATCTCCGTACTAGGCACTGTGCTGGGTGCTGGGATTCCCTGTATTCCCGTCAGCAAATCTGAAGAACGCCAGATAAGTAACCTCTAAGAAGTGATGACGTGCTGGACACATTGAGGTCACTCTAAGTTAAGAAGCCCTAGTAGCGTAACGGTAAAGCGTTTGGCTGCTAACCACAAGGTTGCTGGTTCGAACCCACCCAGCAGCTCCACAGGAGAAAGACCTGCCAACCCGCTTCCATTAACATTACAACCAAGAAAACCCTATGGGGCTGCTCTACTCTGTCACACGGGTCGCTATGAGTCAAAAGATAACAAGTTTAAGTTACTGCTAGCCAGTAAATGACAGGAGCAAGGTCAATAAAAACTTATTAACCGCCCATACTGAAAAGATAATAAAATAACAACTAACACTTACAAATCATTTACTTGTTTATTATCTGTTTCCCTCCACTGGACTAGGAGGGCTAGGACCTTGTTTTGCCTTGGTCGCTGCTGTACTCCTCGTGCCAAGAACATGGCCTGACACGTAGAAGGCACTCAATAAATGTTTGATGAATAAATTAATGAATAAATAAACATTTAGATATACTAGGTACCTGACACTATGCTACTCACTTTAAATGCATTTATTGCCCCTAACATTCCTATAAGGTAGGCATTATGATTAGCTCCAATTTCAGATAAGGGAACTGAGGCTCAGAGAGATGAAGTGATTGGCCAAAGTCCCACAGCTGGTAAAGTATCCGCCACAGGATGGCTGATCAGAATTTTTTTAAAGGAAGGAGAGTGGTACGGTCAGAAAGACCTTAGTTTTAATAGAGCTTCACAATCAAGCTTTGTGACTTTGGGTTACTTAACGTACCCGAGTCTCAGCTTCCAGAGCTGTAAAGGAGGAGGAGAACACAAGCTCACGGATTTTTACACAGATGAAATGAGCCTTGAGGGATGACGGGATCCAGCCCAAAGGCTGGCACAAAAATGCATTCCCAATCACTATGAGCGATGCACGAGGATAAGACAAGTACCCTACTCTGGAAGTTTTGTAATTTGATTGAGAAAATAAAATCTAAAATATTACAGTCCCAACTCTTTTTCCAGGAAGGGGCTATTTCATCCTCATTTGGTTACTAACTGGAAAGGTTTTTAAGGTCGCCCAAACATGGGCTCTGGAGAGTCCACCTCTTCAGAAAATTCCACATCTAGCCAACTTGAGGCCAAATTGATTTCAAAGAGTCAGAAAGTGAAATATCAGCCACACTCATAGCCAATCACATGGTTATTTAATTAAGCAAATGAGCAGACAGCAGGAATCTCACTAGGATGCCACTGACACCGCAAATCCAATTGCCTGGGAACTTGGCTCATTCCTGAGAGATTCCAAAACTCCCCTCACAGGGACTGAATTGCTGGACTGAGGGCTGTGGGGACCATGGTCTCAGGGAACATCTAGCTCAATTGGCATAACAGAATTTACAAAGAAAATGTTCTACATTCTACTTTGGTGAGTAGCATCTGTGGTATTAAAAGCCTGTGAACAGCCATGTAGGACATTCCACTGGTCTCATCCCTTCGGGAGCAAGGAAGAATGAGGAAAACTAAAGACACAAGGGAAAGATTAGTCCATGAACTACATCTACCACAGCCTCCACCAGACTGAGATGGTGCCTGGCTACCACCACTGACTGCTCTGACAGGGATCACAATAGAGGGTCCCGGACAAAGCTGGAGAAAAATGTAGAACAAAATTCTAACTCAAAAATAAAGACCAGACTTGCTGGCCTGACAGTTATTGTTGTTGTTAGGTGCGTCAAGTTGGTTCTGGCTCATAGCGACCCTATGCACAACAGAACGCAACACTGCCTGGTCCCACGCCATCCTTACGATCGTTGTTATGCTTGAACTCATTGTTGCAGCCACTTTGTCAATCCACCTTGTTGAGGGTCTTCCTCTTTTACGCTGACCCTGTACTCTGCCAAGCATGATGTCCTTCTCCAGGGACTGTCCTGACAACATGTCCAAAGTATGTTAGACACAGTCTCGCCATCCTTGCTTCTGAGGAGCATTCTGGCTGTACTTCTTCCAAGACAGATTTGTTCACTCTTTTGGCAGTCCACGGTATGTTCAATATTCTTCACCAATACCACAATCCAAAGGCGTCAATTTTTCAGTCTTCCTTATCCACTGTCCAGCTTTCACATGCATATGACGCAACTGAAAATACCATGGCTTGGGTCAGGCGCACCTTAGTCTTCAAGGTGACATCTTTGCTCTTCCACACTTTAAAGAGGTCCTTTGCAGCAGATTTACCCAATGCAATGCGTCTTTTGATTTCCTGACTGCTGCTTCCATGGCTGTTGATTGTGGATCCAAGTAAAATGAAATCCTTGACAACTTCAATCTTTTCTCCATTTATCATGATGTTGCTCATTGGTCCAGTTGTGAGGATTTCTGTTTTCTTTATGTTGAGGTGCAATCCATCCTGAAGGCTGTGGTCTTTGATCTTTATTAGTAAGTGCTTCAAGTTCTTTTCACTTTCAGCAAGCAAGGTTGTGTCATCTGCATAACGCAGGCTGTTAATGAGTGTTCCGCCAATCCTGATGCCCCATTCTTCTTCATACAGTCCAGCTTCTCAGATTATTTGTTCAGCATACAGACTGAATAGGTATGGTGAAAGAATACAACCCTGACGTACACTTTTTCTGCCTTTAAACCAATCAGTATCCCCTTGTTCTGTTCCAACAATTGCCTCCTGATCTATGTAAAGGTTCCTCATGAGCACAATTAAGCCTGACAGAGACTGGAGAAACCCTGAGAATATGGCCCCCAGACACCCTTTTGGCTAAGTAGTGAGGTCACTCCTGAGGTTCACCCTTCAGCTAAAGGTTGAACAGGCTCATGGAACAAAACAAAACTGAAAGGGCACACCAGCCCTGGGGTTGGGACTGGAAAGTAGGAGGGAACAGGAAAGCTGGTAATAGAGAACGCAGGGTTGAGAACGGAGAGTGCTGACATGTTGTGGGGTTGCTAACCAACGTCACACAACAATGTATGTACTGTTTGATGAGGAACCGGTTTGTTCTCTAAACCTTCACCTCGAGTTCAATAAAAAAATAAATAAATAACTTCCCTCATAGCAGCAATTTCATATATTTGTTTCTAAGCCCCTACTGAAAAGAATGTGATATTGTGATCGATCAAGTTTAGGGCTTCATCTTTCATATAAATGACAATTAGGGTCTTAACTGCTGTACTGTGACATTTCAGCCAAAACGAATCCACAAACATTTACTGAGCATCTACCACTTGCCAAGCACCAAATTAGAACCTAGAGGGAAAGAAGAAAGACAAATAAGATCCCGCCCCTGACCTAAACAGGTCCATCTCTCATGGGCCAGTCAGACAGTCACAATAAACCAATGTGGTCAAGCAAAAAAAAAAAAAAAACAAAAAAACCCTACACTTGGAATCAAAACACCTAAGCTTCACTTCCAGGCTGACTAGTTGTCAGACCTTTCCTCTAAGTCTCAATTTGCAATCTGGAGGTAATCGTCATTTCATCTAACCCGAGAAGTTATTAAGAAGAAAAAATTAAAACCAAGATGGAAATGTGTTTTGTAAACTATAAAATGCAGTCCAAAAACAGAATTATTTTAAAAACAGCTATCACATAAAAAGGAAGGTTTCGAAGTAGCAAGGAGCTGAGTGGTTAAATAACTGGGCATGGTCCAAGGTCCAGAATGTACTCTCCTGCTAGGAATGTGCATGGCCCACTCCCTCATCTCTTCCGGGATCCTGGGCTAATGTTACCTTAATTAAAACAGCAAACCTCCTTTCTCTAGTACTCCCTTTCCCCTTTTTCCTGCATTACTCTATAGCATTTATCACCATCTGTCATACCAAATGATTTACTTGCTTTTGTCTGTCTGCCTGTACTAAAATGGAATCTCCAGGAGAGCAGGGACTTTCGTCTGTTCTACTCATCGCTATATTCTCAGAGCCTGGCGCATATTAGGTGTTCAGTAAATATTTGTCGAACAAATTAATGAAGTCAAGATTCATTATGAGTAATGAGAGGAACTTAAGAGAAAATGGGCATGAACCTGTTATCATGAGACCTGGATTCTGATCCTAGCTCCTCCATTTGCTGAGCGGGTGACACTCTCTAAAAGCCTGTTTCCTCTTTTGTAGTTTCTGGCTGTGGAGCGGCCCTAGGAGAGTCGTGGGCTCATCTTTACCGGGCGCAGAGATGACCCGGCTGAGGCCAGTCGTGCCTCATCACTGACCTTCAGTTCATGGGAGACCTGGGCCTTCTGCCGGTATACGGAGTACAGGATAGCAGTGACGACGGAACTGGTGCCCAGGAGGATGAACTGGGACAGCGAAGGCCGCCCTCCACTCTCCATGGCTGCGCCGAGGTCTGGATGCAGTCCGAGAGGCAGAGTCTGGGCCCGCCACCTCCGCCGGCCACTTTCCTCCACTCGGGACCTCACCCCCCCACCCCCAGGGCACTTCCCGAAAACCCATAACCCGTCGCGCGGCGATGACGCGTACATCAGAACCTGAAGCGGAGGCGGGGCAAAGAGGGCCGGAAGACGGGGTTGCCAAGGTGACCGCCGCTCTGCTGCGACCCCCACCCCCCACCCCACCCCACCCCGAGAGGTGGAGTTTCCAGACTTAGGTCTTAGAGGGATGGTTTTGGAGAGCTGATAGGTCGCCTGGCAGTTCGTGACCTTTTTCTCTCCGACCCGGGGCTCACCAGCCACAGCCCGATTTGCCCGCGTCGCCCTGGCCTCCGTCCCTCTGATTTCCTGGAGTTACTGGGTTGTTTGATGCCTCAATACTTACGTGTGCTTGGTATTACACATTTAAGCTTCAGGGCAAACCTTAAGACTTGAATTTTATTCTGTCCACTTTACAGATGAGACAACTGAGGTCAGAGAGGCTAGGTAACTTATTCAAAGCCATAGTGCTAGCGAATGTTAGGGATTTACCCCACACCAAAGTCCTTAACTCTGGTGAAGAGAAATTTATATCACCACAGTAGCCCCTTAATCTGCCACCACCACATATAACCACGTATTGTTCGCTAAGTAATAATTACAGCTACTTTTATAGAATGCCCCTTATATGTCAGGTAGTACGCCAAAAAGTTTTATAGGCATCATCCCATTTAATTGTCTCAATACTATGAGGCAGATTACAGAACCTGAGACGCAGGTTAAATAATTTGCCCAGAGTTACACAGCTGAAAGTGATAGAGACAGGCTTCAAACCCAGGTGCGTTAATACATATTTTGTCCTGACCATTTCTCTGACCTCTCTAGTGCATCTCATTCCTAAAATAATCAGAGGTACCCCCAAATTGTATCCAAAACATCAGGCCTGCAAAGCATATGTTCACTGAGCTGTCATACAGGTTATGCTTGAAATTCTTGACAGTATAGGATGTATCCGTTGACCAAATATGCTAAAAAGTGTCTAAAAACTGCAGATTGCCCCACAAAAGTAAAATCTCTTTACTAAAGCAGCTGGATATCCATGACATTTTTCTACCCCATTCCTTAAATGTGCTTGGAGTCAAGAATTACGTTCTATGACCATGGGGTTATAATCCCTAGATTGTCAACACCCCAGTGTATCAGTGATGTTTAAAACACACACACACACACAAATTTAAAATGAAGTCTACCTTTAATTTTTTTTATTGGAACTTGTTATAAAGTTTGATAACACAAAGGTGTGGGGAAGCAGACTCCCATACATTGCTTGTGGGTATAAAACTGGACATTCTTTATGGAGAACAACTGGGCCATGTTAATCAAGATTAAAAGTACCCACACCCGTCCACCTAGCAAGTCCACTTCTAGGAATTCTTCCTACATAAATACTCACATATGAAAATAACAGATGTACAATGTTATTCATTTTAATATCATTTTTAATAAAAACAACCTAAATGTTATCAATAATCACTTGGTTAAAAAGTTGGTTAAATTAAAAATATGTATGGGCGTATATAGCAAGGTGTATATAAATTTTTTCTATGAGAGACTGACTTGATTTGTAAACTTTCACTTAAAGCACAATAAAAAAAATTTTAAATATATATGTATGTGTGCATCTTAAAGTGAAAAAAAGCAAACTGCAAAACAGTTTGAATGTGGTGGTATTTATTTTCAAAAGGAGGGGGGCCAATATATGTGTTTGGTTGCATATCTCTGGAAAGATTCCCCCCAAAAATGATAATATTGGTTCTTTCCATGGAAGGGAACTGGGTGGCTAGAGAACAGGGAGGGTGACTTCTCACTCTTCTGTACTTTTTGAGTGTGAATGTATGGTATATTTCAATAAAACTTTAATAAGTTTTAATAAAACTTGAATTAAAAAAAAAAAAAAACTCCAACTACACCACAACCAACAATTGTCTTCTGGGTCCCAGGCTCTGGGCTGAGCTCTAATAATAATAACCATTGCCATCGAGTCAATTCCGACTCACTCTAGGAGGTACCATATATAGGCTCTGCCCTCTGATTGTTTGGTCCCGTGGGGAGGCAGAAATGGGCCGGGTTACCTATTAACCCATTGCCATCGAGGCGATTCCGATCCATAGCAACCCTATAGTTCAGAGTAGAACTGCCCCATAGGATTTCCAAGGAGAGGCTGGTGGATTCAAACTGCCAACCTTTTGGTTAGCAGCCATAGCTCTTAAGCACTGCCCGACCAGGGCTCCAAGTTACCTATTCCAGGCTAAATGTAATTAGGGCAACCAAAGTGCCATTGACGGGCGGTAGAGGGAGCTATTTATTCTCATCAAAACAAAGAAAGCCAAACCTGTTGCCGCTGAGTCAATTCCGACCCACAGTCGGACCCTATAGTACAAAGTAGAACTGCCCCATAGGGTTTCCAAGGAGCGCCTGGTGGATTTGAACTGCTGACCTTTTGGTTAGCAGCTATAGCTCTTAACCACTACACCACCAGCGTGTCCAAATTTGCGGAAGACGAGAGAATTCGAGCGCTGTAAACAGAATGGGGTGTCCCTGGGTGGTGCAAACAGTTAATGTGCTAGCTGCTAACTGAAAGGCTATAGGCTTCAGTCCACCCAGAGATGCCTCAGAAGAAAGGCCTGGCAATCTACTTCGAAAAGTCAGCCATTGAAAACCGTATGGAGCACAGTTCTACTCTGATACATGTGGCATCTCCATGAGTCGGAATTGACTAGCCAGTAACTGGAAACAGAATGGAGGGTGGAATGGAGGGCCAGGATAGGATAGGAAAGACTTCATGCAGAAGGAACAAGATGAGCAAAAGATGCACAGCTACCCAGAGTTGGCCAGGATAGCCAGAGACCAGGATGTGTGAGACAGAGCAGGGAGCAATTGAAAAGGAGGGTTGGGGCCAGATCCTACGCCAATTCAAAACTTTAAACTTCATCATTTTGGGGATGGGAGCTAATAAACCTTTTTGAGGACCAGCAGGGCATGATCTAACCCATTTTTTCATCATCAAAATTCTTATGTCCTTAGATCAGAGTGAGAGATAGAACAAAAGGGGAGTCATAAAACTGAAAACTCTGAGGTATCTCCACAGCAAATAGGTTAGGGGTTCTTGTTCACAGCATCTGACTATTTTGGGCCCTCAGCTTTCTTTGGTTCAGCCCTGTTACGGGTTCCTTGGGAGCTTGTTAAAAGACCATTACTCTGAAATGAGACAGTTTGGTTTTAACTAGCCCTACCTTTTTTTTTTTTTTTTTTCTTGCCAAAGGCTGAAATCCTTCATTAGGCATGCTGAGCAGGGTCCTATCGGAACACTTTGGAATTTAAGTCCTGTGGACCTGGTTAGGAGCCATGAAAGATGGGCAATTTCAGCTGCAGCCAGATGTCCCTCGGGAACCATTCCCAGCTCAAAATGGCTGTCCTCATTGAGTCACCAGCTAAAGATGAGCCTCTGACTTGGAGAAAGGGGGGTAAATTCCTAAGGCACCAGGAGATTCTAGAGGGTGAAGGGCAAACCTGGGAGAGACAGGACCACTGAGGACAATGCCACCACTGGAAACATTGAGCTCCGGATTTCCCCTCAGAGGGGGACAATCTCCCTGCGATCCCCTGGGTAAATGCCCGCTTCAGCTGTCCAGCCAGTGTGACAACAGTGTCACAAGTCAATATGAGAGCAGGCGTCTTAGCTCCTGCACTAACATTACGGGAAACAGGAAATAGAAAAGATGTTAATGATGACGGGAGATTGTCACTCAGTTGCCTTGCAGAACTTTCTCTTGGGAGAACCCCGAACATAAAAATAATGACTAAAATTATTTAATGTATTCAGCATATTTTTAATGAGCATTTATTCCATGCAACATACTATCCGGGGTGCACAGTGGGGACACAGGGATAACGGTGTCCCTGTGACTCACAGAGAGTATAGGGGAGCTTGTTTCTTTTTTTAAAAGAATTTAAACCCCATCTATTTATGAAAAGAATCTGAGATGACCTTATAAAATGTAACACATTGTAAAACAAAATATCAAAAATAAGGA
This sequence comes from Loxodonta africana, assembly GCF_030014295.1. Lineage (NCBI taxonomy): Eukaryota > Metazoa > Chordata > Mammalia > Proboscidea > Elephantidae > Loxodonta > Loxodonta africana. The sequence continues at coordinate 55,534,413 of NC_087344.1, forward strand.
GGAAACAACAACCAGCTAAATGGAGCAAGAAACTACCCTGTGCTAGTCACCTACGAGTACCGGTGCCGGTTGCCATTGGGCCGATTCCAACTCAGGGTGACTCCACGGGTATCAGAGTAAACTGTGCTCCATAGGGTTTTCCATGGCTGATTTTCCAGAAGTAGATCACCGGGCCGTTTTTTCTGAAGCAGCTCTGGGTGAACTTAAGCTTCCACCCTTTCAGTTAGCAGCCAAGCATGTTAACGATTTGCACCAACCAGGAACTCCAATCATTGCATTTGGCACCAATTTTGAGCTCCTCAATAGCTATAGCAAAAAGGAAGTGCATTGGAGTACAGTTTAGTAGAGAACAGGGGGCAAGGACCCGAAAGATTACTATTCAAGGCAGTTTGTGAAAGGGTCTGAAGAGCAAGGAGGGATCAAAGTTGCCTACAGGTCAGCGAGCTGGTCAACTGTCCAGCCCTGAGGATGCTGCCAGAAGCTCATAGAAGGGTGTGGGCTTTGAGGATTTCCCTTCCCAAATAAGTGACGCCCATTGGGGTCACTTTCTCAGTCTCCATTGGACGAGTGGGACCTACTTACAATTGACAGGAAAAAGGTTCCAGTGGCAAAGATGGAAAGCAAAATGATCCGTGAGGATGGAGCTGTGGGTCTAAGCCTCACCAGCACCACAAACATCAGGAAAAGGACCGGCCTCTGATGGGGACTGACGAGGCATTCTCACACTTTGAAACTCTTTGACACGGTTGCCCAGGGATTTATAAACTGAGAACACAAAAATAGGCAACACACAACTACGTATGTGAGTTATGGCCAGGCCACTGTGCTTTTCTTTTATAGTCAGCTTTATTGACATACTACTAAGAATTATTGTCAGATTTATCCATGTTGTTACATGTATCAATAGTTCATTTGTTCCTTTTTTATTGATGAATAGTATGCCATTGTATGAACTGTTAAAAATAATAAGATTATGACAATTAAAGAGATCAACTATTTATTAAGAGAGAGAGGGAAACGCGTTTTCAAATGAGCAGTCAGTTCCAGAGAAACTACTTCGTCTATCTCGAACTGATTTTTTTTTCACTTATATGCCATTTACAATCTTGTGATATAAGAAAGAATGTACAGTTGGTTCTTTGAAGATTATACAGTAGTGCAGAAGAACAACTCATGCGAAATACACAAAATCCTAGAGACACAGGTCTTGGCGAAAAGAAACTTCTAGGTTAAACGCCTACCATCTGTTACCTCAAAGTCAGCAAAGTCCTTGGGAAAACAAAAGAGATTAATGAGGTTGGTTTGCAGGGGGATATTTAATGATAAGATGCCCAGAAGTCCTTGGAGCACTGTCCAGGCTTCTGGGAAGTTGTTTAATTTTAACACACTATACCACAACTGGAGCCCTGGTGGCGCAGTGGTTCAGAGCTTGGTTGCTAACCGAAGATTGGCAGTTTGAATCAACCAGCCGCTCCTTGGAAACCGTATGGGGCAGTTCTATTCTGAACTATAGGGTCGCTGAGTCGGAATCGACTAGAGGGCAATGAGTTTGGGTGGGTACTACAATTTGTTTATCTATTCACCTGTTGGATGTTTGGGTTTTTTTTTTTCCAGTTCTTAACTATTACAAATAAAGCTGCTGTGAACATTCACTTACAAGTCTTTGTATGGACATACGTTTTCATTCCTCTTGAATAAATTCCCAGGACTGGAATGGCTGGGTTACATGTACGTTTGGTCAATGTATATTTAAAGAAGCTGCTGAACAGTTTCCCAAAATGGTTGTACCATTTTGTGTTTCCAAAAGAAATGTATGAGGGCTCCAGTTCCTCCGCATCCTCACCTACACTTGGTATGGTCAGCTTTTGGTTTTTAAATATTCTAATGGGAGGTGGGGGCCAAGATGGCGGACTAGGTAGACGCTACCTCGGATCCCTCTTGCAACAAAGACTCGGAAAAACAAGTGAATCGATCAAGTACATAACAATCTACGAACCCTGAACAACAAACACAGATTTAGAGACGGAAAACGAACAAATACAGGGAAGCGGCGATTGTTTTTGGAGCCTGGAGCCAGCGTCCCAGTCAGGTAACCTTTGACGCCTGATTTAGGGCAATGCCCAGGGGAGCTGACAGAGCAAACAAGGGGCCCAGCCCTACCCCCCGAACTCACCCCAGGAGGAGGCCCAGCCGGTTCTCGCGGGCGGCATGGCGACGCAGCCGGTGGGAGAAGTCCCCGGGAGGCAGTGACTTGTCTTGGAGCTGGGAGAGCAGCGTCCCAGCCGGGGAGCCATCCCGCCGGGATTTTGACTGGGCGCTGGCACGGCACAAGCACGGAGAGCTGCTCCACTCCCCTGAACTAACCCCGGGAGGGGGCCCAGCCAGTCCGCGGGGGCGGCGCGGCGACTCGGCTGGCGGGACGAGAAGTCCCCGGGAGGCAGCGACTGATTTTGGAGCCTGGAGTAAAGCATTCCAGCAGGGGAACCTTGACGCTGGCAGCGGGTGGCTTCAGAGGGCCAGACCCCCGGGGGCAATCTCCACACAGCCAGCACACATAGGTGACACGCCCTGCAGGAATCTCAGATATAATAGTCATTCCAAGCAAGACAAGCAACTCTGGCTATATTCTGAGGTGCTACTCTCCTATCTCTCTGATCCCTCCCCCACCCTTACCAGGCGGCTTCATTAACATTGGAGTTGCCTGAGCCAGAGGGAGAACGGCTCTGGCTCCGGCTCCGTGGCGGCTTTGCTTTCCCCCCTTTTTTTTTCTTTTGGTCTTTTCCTAACCCACTCTTTCGGCCTGAGAGAAGGAACAACAACAACAACAAAAAACCCAGGGACCAAAAGTCCACCCCTAATAGGACTAAAAACACAGAACCAGCTACAGCCAAGCATATATGATCCAAATCTCAGACTTTCATCCTTACAGGGAACAAGGTGGCAGTTATAATTCAAAGGCAATTCTGATAGGGATCTGACTGCATTTGTTTTTAGCGGATTTTCTGGAAAAACTAGTTTCCCAGTGATGGCTCGGAGACAGCAGTCCATATCAAACCACATAAAGAAGCAGACCATGACAGCTTCTACAACCCCCCAAACAAAAGAATCAAAATCTTTCCCAAATGAAGATACAATCCTGGAATTATCAGATACAGAATATAAAAAACTAACTTAAAGAATGCTTCAAGACATCACAAACGAAATAAGGCAAACTGCAGAAAAATCCAAGGAACACACTGATAAAACTGTTGAAGAACTCAAAAAGATTATTCAAGAACATAGTGGAAAAATTAATAAGTTGCAAGAATCCATAGAGAGACAGCATGTAGAAATCCAAAAGATTAACAATAAAATTACAGAATTAGACAACGCAATAGGAAGTCAGAGGAGCAGACTCGAGCAATTAGAATGCAGACTGGGACATCTGGAGGACCAGGGAATTAACACCAACATAGCTGAAAAAAAATCAGATAAAAGAATTTAAAAAAATGAAGAAACCCTAAGAATCATGTGGGACTCTATCAAGAAGGATAACTTGCGTGTGATTGGAGTCCCAGAACAGGGAGGGAGGACAGAAAACACAGAGAAAATAGTTGAAGAACTCCTGATAGAAAACTTCCCTGACATCATGAAAGACGAAAGGATATCTATCCAAGATGCTCATCGAACCCCATTTAAGACTGATCCAAGAAGAAAAACACCAAGACATATTATCATCAAACTTGCCAAAACCAAAGATAAACAGAAAATTTTAAAAGCAGCCAGGGAGAAAAGAAAGGTCTCCTTCAAGGGAGAATCAATAAGTTCAGACTACTCAGCAGAAACCATGCAGGCAAGAAGGGAATGGGACGACATATACAGAGCACTGAAGGAGAAAAACTGCCAGCCAAGGATCATATATTCAGCAAAACTCTCTCTGAAATATGAAGGCGAAATTAAGATATTTACAGATAAACACAAGTTTAGAGAATTTGCAAAAACCAAACCAAAGCTACAAGAAATACTAAAGGATATTGTTTGGGCAGAAAACCAATACTATCAGATACCAGCACAACACAAGGTCACAAAACAGAACATCCTGATATCAACTCAAAGAGGGAAATCACAAAAACAAATTAAGATTAATTAAAAAAAAAATACTCATAACAGGGAATCACGGAAGTCAATATGTAAAAGATCACAATAATCAAAAAGAGGGACTAAATACAGGAGGCATAGAACTGTCATATGGAGAGTGATACAAGGCGATATAGAACAATACAAGTTAGGCTTTTACTTAGAAAAATAGGGGTAAATATTAAGGTAACCACAAAGAGGTATAACAACTCCATAACTCAAGATAAAAGCCAAGAAAAACGTAACGACTCAACAAACATAAAGTCAAACACTACGAAAATGAGGATCTCACAATTCAATAAGAAAAACGTCTCAGCACAAAAAAGTATGTGGAAAAATGAAATTGTCAACAACACACATAAAAAGGCATCAAAATGACAACACTAAACACTTATTTATCTATAATTACGCTGAATGTAAATGGACTAAATGCACCAATTAAGAGACAGAGAGTCTCGGACTGGATAAAGAAACACGATCCATCTATATGCTGCCTACAAGAGACACACCTTAGACTTAGAGACACAAACAAACTAAAACTCAAAGGATGGAAAAAAATATATCAAGCAAACAATAAGCAAAAAAGAAGGGGAGTAGCAATATTAATTTCTGACAAAATAGACTTTAGACTTAAATCCACCGCAAAGGATAAAGAAGGACACTACATAATGATAAAAGGGGCAATTGATCAGGAAGACATAACCATATTAAATATTTATGCACCCAATGACAGGGCTGCAAGATACATAAATCAAATTTTAACAGAATTGAAAAGTGAGATAGACACCTCCACAATTATAGTAGGAGACTTCAACACACCACTTTCGGAGAAGGACAGGACATCCAGTAAGAAGCTCCATAGAGACACGGAAGACCTAATTACAACACTCAACCAACTTGACCTCATTGACTTATACAGAACTCTCCACCCAACTGCTGCAAAGTATACTTTTTTTTCTAGCACACATGGAACATTCTCTAGAATAGACCACATTTTAGGTCATAAAACAAACCTTTGCAGAGTCCAAAACATTGAAATATTACAAAGCATCTTCTCAGACCACAAGGCAATAAAACTAGAAATCAATAACAGAAAAACTAGGGAGAAGAAATCAAATACTTGGAAAATGAACAATACCCTCCTGAAAAAAGACTGGGTTATAGAAGACATCAAGGAGGGAATAAGGAAATTCATAGAATGCAACGAGAATGAAAATACTGCCTATCAAAACCTCTGGGACACAGCAAAAGCAGTCCTCACAGGCCAATTTATATCGATAAATGCACACATACAAAAAGAAGAAAGAGCCAATTTCAGAGAACTGTCCCTACAACTTGAACAAATAGAAAGTGAGCAACAAAAGAATCCATCAGGCACCAGAAGAAAACAAATAATAAAAATTAGAGCTGAACTAAATGAATTAGAGAACAGAAAAACAATTGAAAGAATTAACAAAGCCAAAAGCTGGTTCTTTGAAAAAATTCACAAAATTGGTAAACCATTGGCTAGACTGACTAAAGAAATACAGGAAAGGAAACAAATAACCCGAATAAGAAACGAGAAGGACCACATCACAACAGAACCAACTGAAATTAAAAGAATCATATCAGATTATTACGAAAAATTGTACTCTAACAAATTTGCAAACCTAGAAGAAATGGATGAATTCCTGGAAAAACACTACCTACCTAAACTAACACATTCAGAAGTAGAACAACTAAATAGACCCATAACAAAAAAAGAGATTGAAACGGTAATCAAAAAACTCCCAACAAAAAAAAGCCCTGGCCCGGACGGCTTCACTGCAGAGTTCTACCAAACTTTCAGAGAAGAGTTAACCCCACTACTACTGAAGGTATTTCAAAGCATAGAAAATGACAGAATACTACCCAACTCATTCTATGAAGCCACCATCTCCCTGATACCAAAACCAGGTAAAGACATTACAAAAAAAGAAAATTTCAGACCTGTATCCCTCATGAACATAGATGCAAAAATCCTCAACAAAATTCTAGCCAATAGAATTCAACAACATATCAAAAAAATGATGCACCACGATCAAGTGGGATTTATACCAGGTATGCAAGGCTGGTTTAATATCAGAAAAACCATTAATGTAATCCATCACATAAATAAAAGACAAAAACCACATGATCTTACCAATTGATGCAGAAAAGGCATTTGACAAAGTCCAACACCCATTTATGATAAAAACTCTCACCAAAATAGGAATTGAAGGAAAATTCCTCAACATAATAAAGGGCATCTATGCAAAGCCAACAGCCAATATCACTCTAAATGGAGAGAGCCTGAAAGCATTTCCCTTGAGAACGGGAACCAGACAAGGATGCCCTTTATCACCGCTCTTATTCAACATTGTGCTAGAAGTCCTAGCCAGGGCAATTAGGCTAGACAAAGAAATAAAAGGCATCCGGATTGGCAAGGAGGAAGTAAAATTATCCCTATTTGCAGATGACATGATCTTATACACAGAAAACCCTAAGGAATCCTCCAGAAAACTACTGAAACTAACAGAAGGGTTTGGCAGAGTCTCAGGTTATAAAATAAACATACAAAAATCACTTGGATTCCTCTACATCAACAAAAAGAACACCGAAGAGGAAATAACCAAATCAATACCATTCACAGTAGCCCCCAAGAAGATAAAATACTTAGGAATAAATCTTACCAAAGATGTAAAAGACCTACACAAAGAAAACTACAAGGCTCTACTATAAGAAATTAAAAAGGACATACTTTAAGTGGAAAAACATACCTTGCTCATGGATAGGAAGACTTAACATAGTAAAAATGTCTATTCTACCAAAAGCCATCTATACATATAATGCACTTCCGATCCAAATTCCAATGTCATTTTTTAAGGTGATAGAGAAACAAATCACCAATTTCATATGGAAGGGAGAGAAGCCTCAAATAAGCAAAGCATTACTGAAAAAGAAGAAGAAAGTGGGAGGCCTCACTCTACCTGATTTCAGAAGCTATTATACAGCCACGGTAGTCAAAACAGCCTGGTACTGGTACAACAACAGGCACATAGACCAGTGGAACAGAATTGAGAACCCAGATATAAATCCATCCACGTATGAGCGGCTGATATTTGACAAAGGCCCAGTGTCCGTTAATTGGGGAAAAGATAGTCTTTTTAACAAATGGTGCTGGCATAACTGGATATCCATTTGCAAAAAAATGAAACAGAACCCATACCTCACACCATGCACAAAAACTAACTCCAAGTGGATCAAAGACCTAAACATAAAGACTAAAACGATAAAGATCATGGAAGAAAAAATAGGGACAACTCTAGGAGCCCTAATACAAGGCATAAACAGAATACAAAACTGACGAAGAGAAACCCGATAACTGGGAGCTCCTAAAAATCAAACACCTATGCTCATCTAAAGACTTCACCAAAAGAGTAAAAAGACCACCTACAGACTGGGAAAGAATTTTCAGCTATGACATCTCCGACCAGCGCCTGATCTCTAAAATCTACATGATTCTGTCAAAACTCAACCACAAAAAGACAAACAACCCAATCAAGAAGTGGGCAAAGGATATGAACACACACTTCACTAAAGAAGATATTCAGGCAGCTAACAGATACATGAGAAAATGCTCTCGATCATTAGCCATTAGAGAAATGCAAATTAAAACTACAATGAGATTCCATCTCACTCCAACAAGGCTGGCATTAATCCAAAAAACACAAAACAATAAATGTTGGAGAGGCTGCGGAGAGATTGGAACTCTTATACGCTGCTGGTGGGAATGTAAAATGGTACAACCACTTTGGAAATCTATCTGGCGTTATCTTAAACAGTTAGAAATAGAACTACCATACAATCCAGAAATCCCACTCCTGGGAATATACCCTAGAGAAACAACAGCCTTCACACAAACAGATATATGCACACCCATGTTTATTGCAGCTCTGTTTACAATAGCAAAAAGCTGGAAGCAACCAAGGTGTCCATCAACAGATGAATGGTTAAATAAATTGTGGTATATTCACACAATGGAATACTATGCATCGATAAAGATCAGTGAGGAATCTGTGAAACATTTCATAACATGGAGGAACCTGGAAGGCATTATGCTGAGTGAAATTAGTCAGAGGCAAAAGGACAAATATTGTATAAGACCACTATTATAAGATCTTGAGAAATAGTAAAAACTGAGAAGAACGCATACTTTTGTGGTTACGAGCGGGGGATGGAGGGAGGGAGAGGGTTTTTTATTGATTAATTAGTAGATAAGAACTGCTTTAGGTGAAGGGAAAGACAACACTCAATACATGGAAGGTCAGCTCAATTGGACTGGACCAAAAGCAAAGAAGTTTCTGGGATAAAATGAATGCTTCAAAGGTCAGCGGAGCAAGGGCAGGGGTTTGGGGACCATGGTTTAAGGGGACTTCTAAGTCAATTGGCAAAATAATTCTATTATGAAAACATTCTGCATCCCACTTTGAAATGTGGCGTCTGGGGTCTTAAATGCTAACAAGCGGCCACCTACGATGCATCAATTGGTCTCAACTCACCTGGATCAAAGGAGAATGAAGAACACCAAGGTCACACGACAACTAAGAGCCCGAGAGACAGAAAGGGCCACATGAACCAGAGACTTACATCATCCTGAGACCAGAAGAACTAGTTGGTGCCTGGCCACAATCGATGACTGCCCTGACAGGGAGCACAACAGAGAACCCCTGAGGGAGCAGGAGATCAGTGGGATGCAGACCCCAAATTCTCATAAAAAGATCATACTTAATGGTCTGACCGAGACTAGAGGAATCCCGGCGGCCATGGTCCCTAGACCTTCTGTTGGCACAGGACAGGAACCATCCCCGAAGACAACTCATCAGACATGAAAGGGACCGGACAGTGGGTGGGAGAGAGATGCTGATGAAGAGTGAGCTAATTATATCAGGTGGACACTTCAGATTGTGTTGGCATCTCCTGTCTGGAGGGGGGATGGGAGGATAGAGAGAGTTGGAAGCTGGCAAAATTGTCACGAAAGGAGAGACTGGAAGGGCTGACTCATTAGGGGTAGAGCAAGTGGGAGTACGGAGTAAGATGTATGTAAACTTATATGTGACAGACTGACTTGATTTGTAAACGTTCACTTGAAGCTCAATAAAAGTTAATAAAAAAATAAATAAATAAGGAAAAAAAATAAATCTTGGCAGAAACAAACAAAAAATATTCTAATGAGTGTGTAATAGTATCCCTTTATGGTTTTAATTTGCATTTGTCTGATGGCTAGTGATGTTGAGCATCTTTTCATGAGCATATTTGCTATCCGTATATCTTCAGGTATGTGTCCAAATCTTTTACCCGTTTTTGAAATTGGGTTGTTTTGTTTTCTGGTTATTGAGAGTTCTTTGTCCACTCTGGATACAAGCCCTTTATCAGATATATGATTTGCAAACATTTCTTCAAGTCTGTAGCTTAAATTTTCATTCTCTTAACTGTCTTTTGAAGAGCGGAAGTTCTTAATATTGATGAAGTCCAATTTATCAATTTTTTTCTCTTAAGGATCATGCTTTCGGTGTTGCAGCTAAGAAATTGTTGCCTATAACAAAGGTTACTAAGAAAATGTTCTGCATCCCACTTTGGTGAGTGGTGTCTGGGGTCTTAAAAGCTAGCAAGCCGCCATCTAAGATGCATCAATTGGCCCCAACTCATCTGGAGCAGAGGAGAATGAAGAACACCAGAGACACAAGGAGAATATTAGCCCAAGAGACAGAAATGGCCACATAAACCAGAGACTACACCAGCCTGAGATTGCAAGAACTAGATGGCGCCCAGGTACCACCAATGACTGCCCTGACAGGGAACACAACACAGAGTCCCTGATGGAGCAGGAAAAAAGTGGGGTGCAGACCTCAAATTCTAGTAAAAAGACCAGACTGAGACTGGAGAGACCCCAGAGGATATGGCCCCAAGACTCTCTCTTGGCCCACTACTAAAACCATTCCCGAAGCCAACTCTTCAGACAAAGATTAGACTGAACTATAAGACATAAAATGATGCTGGTGAGGAGTGTGCTTCTTAGCTGAAGTAGACACATGAGACTATGTGGGCAGCTCCTGTCTGGAGGAAGGATGAGTAGGCAGAGGGGGACAGGAGCTGGTTGAATGGACATGGGAAGTACTGGGTGGAGAAGAGGAGTGTGCTGTCACATTGTGGGGAAAACAACCAGGGTCACATAACATGTATGTATAAGTTTTTGTATGAGAAACTGACTTGAATTGTAAACTTTCACTTAAAGCACAATAATAAATAAATAGAAATCTTTGCCTAACCTAAGATCATAAAGATTTTCTATGTTTTCTTCCCCGAGTTTTACAGTTTCAGCTCTTACATGTATTCCTATGATCCACTTGGAGTGAATTTTTGCAAACAGCATGCCAGGCACTATGCTTTACATGTACTATCTCATTCTGTCCTCACATTGTCCGTATAAAATAGTTTCAGACCATTTTACAGGTGAGAAAACTGAGGCCTAGCAAGGTGAAGTTCCAGGATTTATCCCACTCCTTCTCTCTCCAGACCTGTATGCTTTAACATAGAAGCTATAGTGACTTTTATTTAGTTGATGGTGTTAGCCCAAAAAACAACTTGGTGGCTGATTGAGTTAATTTCCTACCCTGAATGACACAGGTTACTCCCATTCAAAGATTTAGTCAACAACAGCACATTTGGGGATATGGTCTGGAAACCAAGATTCCTAGGTTCAAACACAGACCCAGGTTTGTTTCACTGCTGGGAAAAATGCAAATTATTTGTGAAAATAATGTATAAAGATCCTTCAATCTCTACATTCTGCGGTCTTCGGGATTTTCCCAGAACTGTCTAGTGCAGCCATTGTTGCAGTAGATGCTTTTAGCCACAAGGAGGCGCCAGAAGCACAGGACACAGAAACCTAGTAAAGGAGGAAGGAGGGTCTGTGGCCTGAGGAAGAAAGATGAGGAAGGAAGGAAGATCTCCCGATGTAAGGAGGGTACTGAGGCTAACGGTGGCCCCACAATAGGCTGTGTCCAGGGGCCTCAGTCTAGCTATTTGCCACCAGACCCTGTCACCTCTTACTACCTTGACGTCCAGCCTCACCTGGAAAGTGTAGGAACCCCATCGTTATTACAGCATGGTTGGTGGGGAGGCACCAGCAGCCTGTGTGTTGGCAGAAGGTGAGTTAGCACAGGCTTTGGAGTCAGACAAATGAGTCCTAGAAGGGCTGGCTGTACCATTTACTACGCCAGTGATCTCTGGGAAGTCCCATCACCTCCCAAAGTCTCAGTTTCTCATCTATAAAATGGGGAGATAGAAATAGATGATTCCCCCAGGTGTCTTCCAGATAGGATTCTATTCAAGCCACCTGGAAACTGGAGAAAGAAACACGTTCTCCTCTCCAGGTACTGGGTAAACCGTTTCACCGGCGGAGCCTTGGTTTCCTTAACTGGAAAAAGGGCCTGATATCCTGGCTTTCTGCACAGGACTGCTGGAGGTATGGATGACCTAACATGTGGAAGATTTCTGTAGACGTGTTAGGAATTCTCCTTTTAATCGTTATTTGTGTTCGTGGCTTACAAAGCATAGGCAAGGCAGTTAATGAATTTGAACAATTCTTGTTTTTTAAGCAGTTGTGTTGCTCATCGTCATTGGGTAGATTAATATTGTAGAACTGGGAAAAAATATTTCCAGTAGTTAGAAAATAAACAAAAGTTAATTATAAAATAATGTGGCTGAATAGCAAATGATTAACACAGAAAAAACAAATAGACGTTAAGAGGAAGGAAACAACACCATAGACCTCTGTGTTTAGGGAAATAGAAATCCGGTAACATTTACTGAACACCTGTATGCCAGGCACAGAGGTAAACATTTCAGGTAGTCATAAATCTTTGACTAGAAGAGCCTTTGGAGGTCATTCCTCCTTTTTTTTTTTTTTTAAATATTTTACGTATTGTATTTTAGGTGAAAGTTTACACAGCAAATTGGATTCCCATTTAACAGTTTTTATTCCAATTGTTCTGTGACATGGGTTACATTTTTCACAGTGTGTTAGCATTCTCAGTGTTTCCATTCTGTTTGTTCTGTTCCCATTCATCTAGCTTCCCTTCCCCTCCTTGCTTTCTCATCTTTGCTTTTGGGTAAATGTTGACCATTTGGTCTCAATCCATTATCGTTTTCTTGTTGTTGGTTACTGGTGAGTTGATTCCGAGTCATGGCAACCCCATGTGTGCAGAGTAGAACTGCTCCATAGGGTTTTCAAGGCTGTAACTAACCTTTCAGAAGCAGATCTCCAGGCCTGTCTTCCGAGGCACCTCTTAGTGGGTTTGAACCGCCAGCCTTGCAGCTAGTAGTCAAGTCCTTAACAACTTGTGTTACCCAGGGACCCCTCATTCTTCCGTGCCTGTAATTATATATTCATGTGTATATTTGTTTAAGGCCCCTCTCCCCTGCTAAACTCTAAGCTGAATGAGCCCAGGAACTGTCTGCCTTGTTAACTGCCGTATCACTGATGTTAAGTACAATACCTGGTATATAGCGACCAGTTGTGATCAAGTAAACTCCAACTCGTGGCAACCCTGTGTGTAGCAGAGTAGGACTGTGCTCCACAGGATTTTCAATGGCTGATTTTTTTGGAAATAGATTTCCAGGCCTTTCTTCCAATGTGCCTCTGGGTCAACTCAAACCTCCAATCTTTCACTTAGCAGCCGAACACTTCAACTGTTTGCACCACCCAGGGACTGTTGGTATATAAATAGTTGTTGTTAATTGCCATTGAGTCAATTCAGACTCGTGGCAATCCCATGTGTTACAGAGTAGAACTGCTCCATAGGGTTTTCTTGACAATAATCTTTTTTTTTTTTTAAATTGTGCTTTAAGTGAAAGTTTACAAATCAAGTCAGTCTCTCATATGAAAACTTACACTAACATTGTTATATGACCCTAGTTTCTCTCCCTACAATGTGACAGCACACCCCTTCTCTCCACCCTGTATTTCCCGTGTCCATTCAACCAGCTCCTGTCCCCCTCTGCCTTCTCATCTTGCCTCCGGACAGGAGCTGCCCACATAGTCTCATGTGACCACTTGAGCTAAGAAGCACACACCTCACCATTATCATTTTATGTCTTATAGTCCAGTCTAATCTTTGTCTGAAGAGTTGGCTTCAGGAATGGTTTTAGTTATGGGCTAACAGAGAGTCTTGGGGCCATATCCTCTGCGATCCCTCCAGTCTCAGTCAGACCACTAAGTCTGGTCTTTTTACTAGAATTTGAGGTCTGCATCCCACTTTTCTCCTGCACCATCGGGGATTCTCTGTTGTGTTCCCTGTCAGGGCAGTCATTGGTGGTAGCCGGGCACCATCCAGTTCTTCCAGTCTCATGCTGATGGAGTCTCTGGTTTATGCGGCCCTTTCTTTCTCTTGGGCTCATATTTTCCTTGTGACTTTCATGTTCTTCATTCTTCTTTGCTCCAGGTGGGTTGAGACCAATTGATGCATCTTAGATGGCCCCCTTGCTAGCTTTTAAGACCCCAGACACCACCCACCAAAGTGGGACGCAGAATGTTTTCTTAATACACTTTGTTATGCCAGTTGACCTAGATGTCCCCTGAAACCATGATCCCCAGATCCCTGCCCCTGCTACTCTGTCCCTCCAAGTGTTTGGTTGTATCCTTAGCTTTTGGATTAGTCCAGTTGTGCTGACTTCCCCTGTATTGTGTGTTGTGCTCCCATTTACCTAAAATAATTCTTGTCTACTAGTGAATACCCTTCTTCCTCCCTCCCCACCCTCGTAACCATCAAAGAATGATTTCTTCTGTTTAAACCTTTTCTTGAGTTCTTATAATAGTGGTCTCATACAATATTTGTCCTTTCGTGACTAATTTCACTCAGCATAATGCTTTCCAGATTCTTCCATGTTATGACGTGTTTCACGGATTCATGGTTGTTCTTTATCATTGCATAGTATTCCCTTGTATAAATATACCACAATTTGTTTATCCATTCATCCGTTGATGGGCACCTTGGTTGTTTCCATCTTTTTGCTATTGTAAACAGTATTGCAATGAACATGGGTGTGCATATATCTATTCCTGGGAAGGCTCTTATTTCTTTAGAGTATATTCCGAGGAGTGGGATTGCAGGATCGTATGGTATTTCTAGTTCTAGTTTTTTAAGAAAGTGGCAAATCAATTTCCAAAGTGGCTGTACCATTTAACATTCCCACCAGCAGTGTATAAGTGTTCCAGTCTCTCTGCAACCTCTCCAACATTTATTATCTTGTGTTTTTTGGATTAATGCCAGCCTAGCGGGAGGTGAGATGGAATCTCATTGTAGTTTTGATTTGCATTTCTCTAATGGTTAATGATCATGAGTATTTCCTCATGTATCTGTTAGCCACCTGAATCTCTTCTCTGGTGAAGTGCTTATTCATATCCTTTGCCCTTTTTTTAATTGGGTTGTCTTTTTGTTGTTGAGGTTTTGTAGTATCTTGTAGATTTTAGAGATTAGACACTGATAGGATTTGTCATAGCCAAAAATTTTTTCCCAGTCTGTAGGCTGTCTTTTTACTCTTTTGATGAAGTCTTTGGATGAGCATAAGTGTTTAATTTTTAGGAGCTCCTACTTATCTAGTTTCTCTTCTGGTGTTTGTCCATTGTTAGTAATGTTTTGTATACTGTTTATGCCATGTATAAGGGCTCCTAGCATTGTCCTTATTTTTTTCTTCCATGATCTTTATCATTTTAGATTTTAGATTTAGGTCTTTGATCCATTTGGAGTTAGTTTTTGTGCATGGTGTGAGGTGTGCATCTTGTTTCATTTTTTTGCAGATGGGTATCCAGTTATGCCAGCACCATTTGTTAAACAGTCTGTCTTTTCCCCCATTTAACTGACTTTGGGCCTTCGTCAAATATCAGCTGCTCATAGGTGGATGAATTTAAGTCTGGATTCTCAATTCTGTCCCATTGGTCTATGTATCTGTTGTTGTACCAGTACCAGGCTGTTTTGACTACTGTGGCAGTATAATAAGTTCTAAAATCAGGTAGTGCGAGGCCTCCCACTTTGTTCTTCTTTTTCAGTAATGCTTTTACTTATTCAGGGCCTCTTCCCTTTCAATATGAAGTTGGTGATTTGTTTCTCCATCTCATTAAAAAAATGCCATTGGAATTTGGATCGGGATTGCATTGTATCTGTAAAGAACTCTGGGTAGAATAGACATTTTCACAATGTCGAGTCTTCCTATCCATGAACAAGGTATATTTTTCCATTTATGTAAGTCTGTTTTGGTTTTTTGCAGTAGTGTCTTGTAGTTTTCTTTGTATAGGTCTTTTACGTCTCTGGTTAGATTTATTCCTAAGTATTTTATCTTCTTCTATCTCCAGCTCTGAGATTGAAAACCAAAAGGAAGAACATGCTCGGCATTTCTCAAGCAGAAAGCCCTGAAGAAAAAATTGAAGCCTCGAGTTGCAATAGTGAAGGATTCTATGGGAAAGTATTAAATGATGCAGGAAGCATCAAAAGAAGATAGAAGGAATACACAGAGTCATACCAAAAGGAATTGGTCGACGTTAAACCATTTCAAGAGGTAGCATATGGTCAGGAACCGATGGTACTGAAAGAAGAAGTCCAAGCTGCACTGAAGGCATTGGAGAAAAACAAGGCTCCAGGAATTGACAGAATATCAATTGAAATGTTTCAGCAGACGGATGCAGCACTGGAAGTGCTCACTCATCTATGCCAAGAAATTTGGAAGACAGCTACCTGGCCAACTGACTGGAAGAGACCCATATTCATGCCTATTCACAAGAAAGGTGATCCAATTGAATGAGGAAATTTCAAACAATGTCATTAATATCACACGCAAGCAAAATTTTGCTGAAGATCATTCAAAAGCGATTGCAGCAGTATATCAACAGGGAACTGCCAGAAATTCAGGCTGGATTCAGAAGAGGACGCGGAACCAGAGATATCATTGCTGATGTCAGATGGATCCTGGCTGAAAGCAGAGAACACCAGAAGGATATTTACCTGTGTTTTATTGACTATCCAAAGGCATTCAACTGTGTGGATCATAACAAATTATGGATAATATTGCAAAGAATGGGAACTCCAGGGCACCTAATTGTGCTCATGAGGACCCTGTACATAGATCAAGAGGCACTTGTTTGAACAGAACAAGGGGATACTGTGTGGTTTCAAGTCAGGAAAAGCGTGAGTCAGAGTTGAATCCTTTCGCCATACCTATTAAATCTATATGGTGAGCAAATAATCCAAGAAGCTGGACTATATGAAGAAGAACGGGCATCAGGATTGGAGGAATACTCATTAACAACCCACCCTTTGCAGATGACACAACCTTGCTTGCTGAAACTGAGGAGGACTTGAAGCACTTACTGATGAAGATCAAAGACCACAGCCTTCAGTATGGATTACACCTCAGCATAAAACAAAAATCCTCACAACTAGACCAATAAGCAACATCATGATAAACAGTGAAAAGATTGAAGTTGTCAAGGATTTCATTTTACTTGGATCCACAATCAACACCCATGCAAGCAGCAGTCAAGAAATCAAAAGACACACTGCATTGGGCAATCTGCTGCAAAGCACCTCTTTAAAGCGTTGAAAAGCAAAGATGTCACCTTGAAGACTAAGGTGTGCCTGACCCAAGCCATGGTATTTTCAATCGCATCATATGCATGTGAAAGCTGGACAATGAATAAGGAAGACTGAAGAAGAATTGACACCTTTGAATTGTGGCATTGGCGAAGAATATTGAATATACCATGGACTGCCAAAAGAATGAACAGGTCTGTACTGGAAGAAGTACAACCAGAATGCTCCTTAGAAGCAAGGATGGCGAGACTGCGTCTTACGTACTGTGGACATGCTGTCAGGAGGGATCAGTCCCTGGAGAAGGACATCATGCTCGGTAAAATACAGGGTCAGCAGAAAAGAGGAAGACCCTCAATGAGATGGACTGACCCAGTGGCTATATCAGTGGGCTCATGCATAACAATGATTGTGAGGATGGCGGAGGACTGGGCAGTGTTTCATTCTGTGGTACATAGGGTCGCTATGAGTCAGAACTGACTCAATGGCAACTAACGACAACAACATTTTATCCTCTTGGGGGCTATTGTAAATGGTATCGATTTGGTAGTTTCCTCTCCAACTTTCTCTTTCTTGATGTAGAGGAATCCAACTGATTTTTTTATATTTATCTTCTATCCTAATACTCTGCTGAAATATTCTATTAGTTTCAGTAGTTTTCTTGTGGATTCTTTTCTGTGTATAAGATCATATCATCTGCAAATAGAGATACTTTTACTCCTTCCTTACCAATTTGGATGCCATTTATTTCTTTTTCTAGCCTAATTGCTCTGGCTAGGACCTGTAGCACAATGTTGAATAAGAGTAGTGATAAAGGGTATCCTTGTCTGGTTTCTGTTCTCAAGGGGAATGCTTTCAGACTCTCTCCATTTAGGGTGATGTTGGCTGTTAGGTTTGTATAAATGCCCTTTATTATGTTGAGGAATTTCCCTTCTATCCCTATTTTGCTGAGAGTCTTAATCTTGAATCGGTGTTGAGCTTTGCCAAATGCCTTTTCTGCATCAACTGATAAGATCATGTGGTTCTTGTCTTTTGGTTTATTTATGTGGTGGACTACATTAATTGTTTTCCTAATGTTGAACCATCCCTGCATACCTGGTATGAATCCCACTTGGTCATGGTGAACTATTTTTTAGATATGTTGTTGAATTCTATTGGCTAGAATTTTGTTGAGGATTTTTACATCTAAGTTCATGAGGGATATAGGTCTGTAGTTTTCTTTTTTTGTGGTGTCTTTACCTGATTTTGGTATAGGGGTTATGCTGGCTTCATAGAATGAGTTTGGGAGTATTCCATCTTTATCTATGCTCTGAAACACCATTAGTAGCAGTGGTATTAACTCTTCTCTGAAAGTTTGGCAGAATCCTCCAGTGAAGCCATCAGGGCCAGGGCTTTTTTTTCTTGGAAGTTTTTTAATTACCTTTTCAATCTCTTCTTTTGTTATAAGTTTATTTAGTTGTTCTACCTCTGTTTGTGTTAGTTTAGGTAGGTAGCATGTTTGTAGAAATTTGTCCATTTCCTCTAGGTTTTCAAATTGGTTAGAGTACAATTTTTATGGTCAGAAAAGATGCTTTGTAATATTTTGATGTTTTGGGTTCTGTTAAGGCTTGCTTTTTGACCTAATATGTGGTCTATTCTGGAGAATGTTCCATGTGGGTTGGAAAAGAAAGTATATTTGGCTCCCATTGGGTGGAGTGTTCTTTATATGTCTGTGAGGTCAAATTGTTTGATTGTGGCATTTAGATTTTCCGCATCTTTATTGAGCATCTTTCTGGATGTTCTTTGGCTGTAATCTTTACAGAAGCAGATCGGCAGGTCTTTCTTCCACAGTGCTGCTGGGTAAGTTTGAACCACCAACCTTTAGGTTAGTAGTTCAGTGCAAACCTAATGAACACATGAGCTAACTTCCACTAGGAGAAGCCCTGCTACAATGACTAAGAGTGGGTCATCCAGCCTTTGCTTGAACACTTCTCTTGGTGGCAAACTCAGTACCTCATAAGGCAGTCTGTTGTCAGCCATCTTGTATCTCTGGCACATCACCTCCTTGGCCCTGTGTGATGGTTAAGATTGTGTGTCAACTTGGCTGGGCCATGATTCTCAGTGTTTATATGTGATCGCTCTCATGATGGAATCTGCTGAGAGTAGCCAGTCATTTGAAAGGGAGTTTCCTTGCAGGTGTGGCCTGCATCTGAATATAAGCAGACATCCTAACTTTTTGCTTGCTCTGTATCCT
Source organism: Loxodonta africana (assembly GCF_030014295.1). Lineage (NCBI taxonomy): Eukaryota > Metazoa > Chordata > Mammalia > Proboscidea > Elephantidae > Loxodonta > Loxodonta africana. Next base: position 55,553,403 of record NC_087344.1, read on the forward strand.
GGGGCTGCCTCCTATTCACCTGACTTCTGGTTCTGGGGAGTTGAGCTATCAGTTTATCTGCTAATCTTGGGATTCATTAATCTTCACAGCCTGAGGGCACAGCCCTGCTCTCCAACCTGCCAATCTTGGGTTCACCAGCCCCTGCAGCTATGTGAATCAAGAGAAGCCTTGCAGTTTTGCCTGCCAGTCCCAGGATTCGTCGATCTTTACAGCCTGTGACCAAGAGCCCTGCTTTCTGACTCGCCAATCTTGGGTTGACCATCTCCTGCAGCTACGTGAATCGGGGAAGCCTCTATCGTAACCCACAGACTTGGATGTTCCAGCCTCTACAATTGCGTGAACCATTTCTTTGATATAAATCTCTCTATATACATATATTTGTAAGTTTTACTGGTTTTGCTTCTCTAGAGAACCCAGCCTAAGACACCCTAGTTCTGCCATCCAGAGCCTTTGTTTATTCTGAGGGAAAGACTGAATATAGAGCCCTTCTGCACACTCAGTAACATCCTTTGGTTCCTCCAGCCCTGAGCCCACATAACTCCAATGGAAAGAAAGAGAAAGACATCGTGGTGGCTGGAAAGGTGCAAATGAAGAGCTTTCCCTCAAGATGGAAGAAAGTTGTCTATGTTCAAAGCAGATGGGATGGAACCAAAAGAGAAAACAGACTGTAGACACTGGAGAGGAAGGGATAAATGTAGGCACCACTGTGGGGCCATGTGCAGAAGAGATTGGCCTTAGCCAATCATAGTGATACCATTCCCCTTTCCAGGGACTGGCTTAGGGATGGGCACATGACCCAGTTCTTGCCAAAGAGATGGGAGGGAAGATCTGCTGAGGGACTTCAGGGAAAGGTCTTCTCTTAAGAAGCACTGACTGGAAGAGATGGTCTCTTTTCTGCCTCTGGCTGATGTGTCTGGATGTGGTATGCTGTTAAAGCCATCTTGCTGCTACCTGAGGGGCAAAACCAATACATGGAGAAGGGCAAAGCTTACAGAATCATAGAGAAGTGGAGCCAGGGCTTTAATCAACCTGTGCCTGAAGGTGCTCTGTCCCTGACCTTCTTGTTGGTGAGAAAATAAACCTTCTTATTGTGTAATCTAAGTGAATTTGCCATTGATAAGTAGCACCAAGAGCATTCTAACAGCATACAGATTAAAAAAAAAAAAAACAACTTTCTTATGAATGGTGAGTACAGTAGCCCAACTCTAACTCACTTAAGCAAACAAATACAATTTGTTAGTTTAAATAACTGAAAAGTTCAGGCTTGGCTGGATCCAGGGGCTCAAATAATGTCATCAGGAGTCATCTTTCTCTGCCTACTCTGTTGGCTCCATTCTCCGGCAGACACTCCCCCCAAAACACCAAACCCATTGCCCTAGAGTCGATTCTGACTCATAACAATCCTATAGGACAGAGTAGAACTGCCCCATAGGGCTTCCAAGGAGTACCTGGTGGATTCAAACTGCTGAGCTTTTGGTTAGCAGCCAAACTCTTAACCGCTGCACCACCAGAGCTCCCCAGGAGGTCATAAAATGACCAATGCAAGCCCCAGGCCTAGGTCCTCACAGCTTTGCAACCATAGGGAAGAGGGATTTTCTTTGGGCTTCAAGAAGGACTTATAGACTGCCTTGGGTCACATACCCATCCCTGAGTTAATCACTGAGGCCAGGGGAGGAAAAACACTGACTAGCCAAGAAAATAAAAATCCGCACAACTGGACCAATTAGCAACATCATGATAAATGGAGAAAATATTGAAATTGTCACAGATTGTATTTTACTTGGATCAACAATCAATGCCCATGGAAGCAGCAATGGAGAAATCAAATTACGTATTGCACTGGGCAAATCTGCTGCAAAAGACCTCTTTAAAATCTTAAAAAGCAAAGGTGTCACTTTGATGACTAAGGTGCTCCTGACCCAAGTCGTGGTGTTTCCAATGGTCTCATATGCATGCAAAAGTTTAATGATGAAAAAGGAAAACCAAAGAAGAATTGACCCATTTGAATTTTGGTGTTGGCGAAGAATACTGAGTATACTATGGACTGCAGAAGAACAAAAAAAAATCTGTCTTGGAGGAAGTACAGCCAGAATGCTCCTTAGACGCAAGGATGGTGAGACTTCGTCTCACTTCCTTTGGACACATTATCAGCAGGGACCTGGAGAAAGACATCATGCTTGGTAAAGTACGTTGTTATGTTGTTGTTAGTTGCTGTCAAGTTGGTTCCGACTCATAGTGACCCTATGTACAACAGAATGCAGCAGTGCACAGTCCTGCACCATCCTCACAATCGTTGTTATGCGTAAACCCATTGTTGCAGCCACTGGGTCAATCCATCTTTTTGGGGGTCTTCCTCTTTTCTGCTGACCCTCTACTTTACCAAGCATGATGTCTTTTTCTAGGGACTGATCCCTTCTGTCCAAAGTATATGAGATGTAGTATTGCCATCCTTGCTTCTAAGGAACATTCTGGTTGTACTTCTTCCAAGACAGATTTGTTCATTCTTTTTGCAGTTGATGATACATTCAATATATAAAGTACAGGATCAGCAAAAAAGAGGAAAACCCTCAATGAAATGAGTTGACACAGTAGCTGTAACAATGGGCTGAAACAGTAACAATTGTGAGGATGGCATAGGACCAGGCAAGGTTTCTTCTGTTACACATAAGGTCACTATGAGTCAGAGCTGACTGGAGGGCAACTAACAATGACCACAGCCAAGAATGAGTGATGCACCCACTATTAGATGTGTATGGATTGAGGGATGATCAGATATAAGGGTGCTGTTCAGTTCAATTCAGCAAATATTTATCGAGTACCCTCTATGCAACGATCACTTATAGGCACTGTTACCCCAAGGAGAAGGAATGAATTTTCAGTTTCCATTCCACCAACCATAAGACAAGTCAGTGTAACAGGAGTCCTGAAGAAGTTACAGATGACATCTGACTGTTATAACCATCACAAATCATGTTCCCTAGTTAACAACTTATGTTATAGCCAGGTCAGTTGTTGGCAGTTGTAACATGAGCTACAGTTTACTTTCTTAGTCTAGAAACCCACTGACTTTGATCCCGTTCTCTGTTTTCTTTGGAACTGCTCATTAACATTTAGATGTAGTTTTGTCCTATTTGATCAACCAGTATGGTGTTGTTAACTCATAATTACAAAATAAAAGTAGAGCTTATATTAGCAAAAAGTTCTTTCAGTCAAGTCACTGAAACTCAACTCAGGGCCAGGACTAAGATGAAGCCAGCAAGGTGCCCAGGGAGTCCAGTTTAAGAAGGTGTTTGCTCACAGGTTCATACAATACTTCCTTAAATTTGGGACCCTAGGTCCCACTTGCCTCACTCTAGTCCCAGCTCTGACCCAAATCAAACTAGCTTAAGTCAAAAAGGAAAATGTATAGGCTCAATGTTTAAACTATGGAAGGCGGTAAAGCTGGCCTCTAAGGCACATGGACCCTGGGCTCAAATACACCAGTATTTATTCATTCATGTTCCACTTTCTCTCTCCCTCTCTCTTCCCCCGCCCTGCTTTCCTCTGCCTATTTGCCTCAGTCCCATCTGCTACCGTTAGTCTTTCTCCTTGCAATGAGATCATAGTTGCAAGTTACGCCAGGTGAAGCTCTTCATCTTCCAAGCAGAAAACCAAAAGCCGAATTCATTGCTGTCGAGTCAATTCTGACTCACAACGAGCTTATAGGACAGAGTAGAATTTCCCCATAGGCTTTCCAAGGCTGTAAATCTTTATGGAAGCAGACTGCCACGTCTTTGTCCCATGGAGCGTCTGGTGGGTTCAAATTGCCCACCTTTCGGTTAGCAGCTGAGCACTTAACCACTATACCTCCAGGGCTCCTTTCCAAACAGAAGCAAGGGAGAAAAAACTGGGAGAGTTTCCCAATAATTTCACCCAGGAAAAATCTCAGGGAAGGCCTCACATTGGCTGTCTTGTGTCATATGTTCATCTCTGGGCCAATCACAGTAGTCAAGGGGTGTAGTAATATGGTTGCCCAGTGTAGGACAAGTATTCACCACTATGGTCCAGGCTGGAGGCTGAGACCAGAAAAGGGAAGGGCCCGATGGGCAGATAAAGACACCTCTGATTATTTTAAGTCTGAAACACTCTAGCCCTTAATTTTTTTCTATTGCAACAATTATTTTTAAATAATAGAGTTTAATAACCTGAGATTTCTTAGAAATGCAACTACTGAGTTACAGAAAAACAGATTCCACCTCAGGTCAGGAAGAGATGGTAGCAATAAAGGGCTTTTAATTCATTATCTTAATAAATTTGTATTGAATGCCTAATACATGCCAAGAGCTGTGGAGTTTGGACTCTTTTCTGCAAGCAACAAGGAGTTTTTGAGCAGAGGTATGGCAGAGCAAGAAAAACCACTTTGACAAGCTGCCAAACCGTATGGCCTCATCCCTCAGCGCTGGAAGACAGATAGCCATGCCCACCTGCTGAAGAGGACTTGGGTCTGCAGCCCAGGACTGGAAGCCAGTGGCCAGCACTTGCTGAGCACATGCCCATGCCCCGCCCACTATGGCATCACTTGGGACATGGTACCCAGGCTGTCAGGGCTTCAGCAGAGTCATCACTCTCACCCCCAGATCAAATCAGTCACAACCTCTGTCTCTCCATTCTGGCCTCCTCTCTGCCCTTCCTTCCAGGCCTCAGCACCAGTCTCTTTCTCCTGGTATAGACAATTGGAACAGTTCCTTAATGCATCTCCCTTCTACCAGGCACCCCCTCCTCCAGTCTGTCCTCCCGACTCCCATCAAACTTAGTTGCCTTAAAATTAACCTGATCACGTCACCCTGCTACCTCAGAACCTTCCACCATCTGCAGGAAGAAGTCCAACCTCCTTAGCACAGCACCATCTGCCTCCAGCCCGCCTCTGCCACCTCATCTGCTTACTCCCTCCACCCAGTGTTCCTACCAGCCTCCAACATGTGACTTCCCTCTATCTGGAATACTATTCCTGTCTTTCTTATCCTATGGGCCCTACCCAAAAGTCACCCCACGGCTAAATCTCCAGGTGGTGAGATGCTTCCTTCTCCTTAGTCCACACATCTGGTCTACCCCTTATCCTGTTTCTGTACTTTGATCTTTGTATCTAGTCTTTAAACTCCTCAAATGCAAAGAACTGTTTTCTGTTTATATTGAAGCCCTGGCAAGTAGCCAAGAGTAAAGTAGATATTCAATAAATGTCTGACGAATGAATTAATGAGGTAGCCCAAACTCCGTGGAGTGTGTACATCTCTTGTCTGACGACTGACTGGGCTCCCTGCCTCTACCCTTGCCCTGCAAAACAGCAGCTCCTCAATCATGCCTGGCACACAGTAGGCAGGAGCTCAATAAATGTTTGTTGAGTGGACGAATTGAAGGATAACCAACACTAGAAGCAGGTATCATTATGGTCTTACAGACAAAGACGTTAAGGTTCAGAGCCACACGGCTAAAAAGTGAGGGAGGCTGGATGTGAACACCGGCCCTCTGACTCCAGGTCTCACGCTCTTAAACACTAACTACAACTGCCACCAAACGCCAAGAAGCCCCTCGAAATCCTCTGATAGGAATCATAGCCTGTCTCTAGTTTTTTTTTAGTGAGGAAGTCTGCACTTCTTCAGGGAGGAAATGTGATCAGGAGCCCAAGGCCAAGGTGATTCTCTCAGGTCTCAGGTTTAGTTACTAAGTGAATATTGGGGACAAAAAGGGGGAAATCCTGTGTTGATTCTAAATAAATAAATAAACCCGCTGCCATTGAGTCAATTCTGACTCACAGTGACCCTATAGACAGAGTAGAACTGCCCCATAGGGTCTCCAAGGAGTGGCTTGTGGATTCAAACTGCCAACCTTTTCGATGGCAGCCAAGCTCTTAACCACTGTGCCACCAGGGCTCCAAGTTGATTCTAGGCACCACTAATTGTAAGATACTGTCGTTAGTTGCTGTCAAGTCAACTACAACCCATGGCAACCTTACGTATTGTATCATAGCATGACACACTGCCTGGTCCTGTGCCATCTTCACAGTAGCTGCTGTGTTCGAGTTCGTTGTTGGCAGCTACTGTGTCAATCCATCTCACTGAGGGTTCCCTCGTTTTCAATGACCCTCTACTTTACCAAATATGATGTCCTTTTCTAGTGATTGGTCTTTCCTGATGGTATTTCCAGATACCATCAATTTAATTGTGGGTGGGGGAAGAAACACTTCATTAAATATATACATTGCTCACAGACACATCCTGATTTCAGAAACGTTGTTGTTGTTGTTAGTTGTTTGGTGCCGTCAAGTGGATTCTGAGTCATGGTGCTCCATGTGTACTCCACAGGATTTTCAAGGCTGTGGCCTTTCGGAAGCAGATCACCAGGCCTTACTACTGAGGTGCCTCTGGGTGGGTTTGAACCACCAATCTTTCAGCAAGTAGTCCAGTGCTTAACCATTGCACATCCGGGGACTCCTTCAGAAACAAGAAAATGGGGAAAATATGCATCTCAACTGAAGAAACAGAGTTGTCACAGATGCCTTTGAGAAACTGGTTACAGACTCTTTTTTAAATCTTCCTCGAATGAATATAGTTTGGCCAATATTTCCTTAACAGAACTGAAAACAAGGCTGGGTTTTCTGATCTCCACTCCCCACCCACATCTCCTCCAGACTGAATCACGCTGTTCCTTGCCGAGCCTTGTACAGACGCCTCTTTCTTTCAAGCTGCTTGTAATTTACGTGTTTACTTATCTCTGTAAGACTCTGGGCTGGAGTGTGGAGGCCCCCTTCTGAATCGCATCCTGTTTGCCTCCGAGGCCCCAACACAGAGCCTAGAACATAGTAGGCGCTTAGTGACTGTTTACTGAGAGAATGCGTGAATGAATCATTGGGTGAGCGAATGGATGAACAGGGGCATGGATAGTGATAACCACATCTGTCAGATCCTTAGCCCACAGGTGTGTGTCTGTCTGTCTGTCTGTCTGTCCCCATCTGTGTCCCTGATAGAACCCAAGCAAGTCTCCAAGAACTTGGGCAGCTTCAGAGAAGGGGGTATAACCAAACGCCACTCGGGTTCCTGTCCTGTCTTATTAGCCGATTGAAATAAGATGGACACTGATTGCAATGGAAAAAGGAAGTGGCAAGTTTATTGTCTGCGCATACAAGGAGCGCGTGGAGTCTAGCGACCATAAGGCCACGTGCTTCCTGACTAAGGGGGCTGGGGAGCTTTTTGTTTCCAATAGCGTCAGGGGTTTGGGTTTGGTACCCCGAACTTTCTGCCTTTAGCCCTCCCATGCCCATATTTGGGGGTCCGGGGCATGGGGGGGGCGGTGGGGTGGTGTCAGTTGAAGGATGTGATTTCAATCTGTGCATGCTTCAAGGTGTAACTAGGGCTAGTCAGTGGACGGAGCCACTGCCTGCTGTGACTTCCTGCTCAAAACAAGCTTGTAGTTAGCAAGACAAAGAGAGGGGGGAAGGAGTGTTGATTGGGGTTTTCAATATGGCTGAGCAGCCTGTTTCAGAAGGACAGAAGACAGACCTTTTATGTGAAGAGGAGGGCACTGGTTACATGGCCTTGTAGAAAAGAATTGTTTTCACATCTGGGGGAGGTCTGGCTGCTAGCCCTGCTATTGCCAAAAACCTCAGTACATGCTTCATCAATTCTGAAAGGAAACCTGGTCCTGCTAATCTCACCTCCCCCCCACCCCGCAACTCACAGGCAGGAAGAAGGCAAGACACATTTTCTCCCAAAAATACGCAGAATGGCGGTTGCCATGAGCACTGGGATCCTCATGTTACTTGCAGTGGTTTTTTTAGAAGTTCGGTTGCCATGGTAACAAAATACCGTTTGTGAGACTGAAGATGAATCTCTGGCTCAAGTCTGAGGGAGGTGAGGCTCTTTCTAGAGATCTCCTGGAGTGATGGGGCAGGACCAAGCCTTCCATCTCAGGACTTAAAAAAAAGTGAGAAATTAAAGGGAAACGCACTGAAACAAGAAATACAGTCGGAGTGCTCCTTGTAAGCGAGGATGGTGAGACTTCGTTTCAAGTATTTTGGACATGTTATCAGGAGGGACCCTTCACTGGAGGAGGACATGATCCCTGGCAAAGTGGAGGGCGAGTGAAAGAAAGGAAGACTCTCAACAAGATGGACTGACACAGTGGCTGTAACAATGGGCTCAAGCATAGCAACGATTGTGAGGATGGCACAGGACCGGGCAGTGTTTTGTTCTGTTGTACATGGGGTTGCTATGAGTCAGAACCGGCTCACTGCTACCTAACAACAACAACAACAAGCATTGAAGCAGTCTATGAAAAAAGGGCTGATGGGAGGGGAGTGCAGCTCCTAGTCAGGGTGCCCACGGCCCTCCTCGAAGCCACCCAGGGCACAGACACTGCCCACCATATAGATGGCAGGTGCTTTCAAATGGTAGCTGCTGTTGCTGGGAGCCCATATATCAAGAACTGGCAGACACAGCCACAGCCAAAGAAACAAACGTTCATTCAAAAAAAAAAAAAATGTATTGAGCATCTACTATTAGCCATGCATTGTTCTATGCATGACAAAATCCTCACTGAGAGGTCTAAATCTTACCCTCAACAAGACAGATGAAAAATAAAGAAGTAAAATATGGTTTATAAGAAGGTACAGTAGGCTGAATAATGGCCCCCAAAAGACATCCGTGTCCTCATCCCTGGAATCTGCTGTTACGGATTGAATTGTGCCCCTCAAAAATGTGTGTCAACTTGGCTAGGCCATGGTCTCCAGTACTGTGTGACTATCTTCTATTTCATGATCTGATGTAATTACCCTGTATGTTGTAAATCCTAACTCCTATGATGTTAATGAGGCAGAATTAGAGGCAGTTATGTTAACGAGGCAGGACATGATCTACAGGATTATGTTGTGTCTTGAGTCAGTCCCTTTTGACATAAAAAAGACAGAGTGAGCAGAGAAGAGAGGGAAGAAGAGCCAGGAGAGGAGCACATCCTTTGGACCCGGGGTCCCTATGCTAAGAAACTCCTAGACCTAGAGGAAGATTGATGACAAGGACCTTCCCCCAGAGCTGACCAAGAAAGAAAGCTTTCTCCTGGAGCTGTAGCCCTGAATTCAGACGTCTAGCCTCCTAAACTGTGAGAGAATAATTTTCTGTTTGTTAAAGCCACCCCCTTGTGGTATTTCTGTTATAACAGCACTAGATAACTAAGGTACCTGGAAATGTTATTTTCCATGGTAGAAAGGACTTCCCAGATGTGATTCAGTCAAGGCTCTTGAGATGGGAAGGTTATTTTGGATTTTCTGGGTGGCCCCAATGTAATTCCAAGGGTCCTTATAAAAAGGAAGCAGGCGGTAAGAAAGACAAGATGATATGCTCTTGGCTTTGAAGAAGGAGGAAGGAGCCATGAGCTCGGGAATGCAGGTGGCCTTTCTAGAAGTTAGAAAAAACAAGGAAACAGATTCTCCCTAGAGCCTCCAGAAGGAGCACAGCTCTACAAAGCCATTTTAGATTTCTGACTTCCTGAATTGTAAGCTAATAAATTGTGTATTTTAAGCCACTAGGTGGTAATTTGTTACCTCCCAACAGGAAAATAATATGGATGGTAACAAGTGTTAGGGAGAAAAATACAGCAGAAAATAGGCGCAACGGTGGGGAGGATGCAGTTTTAAATGGGGTGGTCAGGAAGCTGCTCACAGAAAGTAGCATTTGAGCAAAGATGTGAAGGAAGGAGTTAGTGAGACCTGTGGTGGTCTGTCTGAAGAACGTTCCTATCCAAGGGAAGAACGGCACAAAGACAACCGGGTGGGGGTGTGGCTGTTCTGTTAGAGAAACAGGAAGGACGCCATGGGGCTGGGGGGCGGGGAGGGCGTAAGGAGGGATAGTAGGGAATGAGAGAGGAGGAAACCCAAATGAGGAAGTACAGAAAGTGCATTCAGAAGGAGGGAGTGATCAGCTGTATCAAATGCTGTGGAGAACTCAAGGTGAGGACCGAGAATCGACCACAGGAGTCAGTCTGTGGACCTTGAGGAGAGCAGTGGGAGCCAAGGCTGGATATGAGTGGATCCAAGAGAGTGAGCAAGGAGGATCCTAGAGAGTGAGCAAGGCTAGATATGAGCAGACCCAAGAGAGTGAGCAAGCAGAGAACCCACATTAAAGTTTTGCTATAAAAAACAAAGAAGTAGGGTTTCATTTTGATTTTTTGATTGTTTTGTTTTTTGTATGATGAAAGAAATCATAGCATGCTGGTGTGCTAATGGTAAAAGTTATCCTAAAAAAGAGGCCCCACATAAGTAAAGCATTACTGAAAAACAAGAACAAAATGGGAGGCCTCACACTGCCTGATTTCAGGACATTTTATACTGCCACAGCAGCCAAAACAGCCTGGTACTGGTACAACAACAAATACATAGACCAATAGGACAGAACTGAGAATCCAGACATAAATTCATCCACATATGAGCAGCTGATATTTGACAAAGGCCCAAGGTCAGTTAAATGGGGAAAAGACAGTCTCTTTAATAAACGGTGCTGGCATAACTGGATATCCGTCAGCAAAAAAAATTAAACAAGACCCATACCTCACACCATGCACAAAAACCAACTCAAAATGGATCAAAGACCTAAATATAAAATCTGAAACGATAAAGATCATGGAAGAAAAAATAGTGACAACACAAGGAGCCCTAATACATGGCATAAACAGTATACAAAACATTACTAACATTGTACAAACACCAAAAGAGAAATTAGATAACTGGGAGTTCCTAAAAGTCAAACACCTATGCTCATCCAAAGACTTTACCAAAAGAGTAAAAAGACTACCTACAGACTGGGAAAAAGTTTTTAGCTATGATATTTCCGGTCAGCGTCTGATCTCTAAAATCTACATGATACGGCAAAAACTCAACAACAAAAAGACTAATAACCCAATTAAAAAATGGGCAAAGGATATGAACAGACACTTTACCAAATAAGACATTCAGACTGCTAACAGACACATGAGGAAATATGATCATTAGCCATTAGAGAAATGCAAATCAAAACTACAATGAGATTCCATCTCACTCCAACAAAGCTGGCATTAATCTAAAGAACACAAAATAATAAATATTGGAGAGGTTGTGGAAGGACTGGAACACTTATATGCTGCTGGTGGTGTGGGAATATAAAATGGTACAGCCACTTTGGAAATCAATTTGGTGCTTCCCTAAAAAGCTAGAAATAGAACTACCATACAACCCAGCAATTCCACTCCTTGGAATACACTCTAAAGAAATAAGAGCCTTCACACGAACACATATACGCACACTCATGTTCATGGCAGCACTGTTTACAATAGCAAAACTTTGGAAGCAACCAAGGTGCCCATTAACAGATGAAGGGATAAAGAAATTATGGTATATTCACACAACGATTAAGAACAACAATGAATCTGTGAAACATTTCATAACATGGAGGAATCCAGAAGGCATTATGCTGAGTGAAATTAGTCAATTGCAAAAGGACAAATATTGTATGAGACCACTATTATAAGAACTCTAGATAAAGTTTAAACACAGAAGAAAATATTCCTTGATGCTTACGAGGGTGGAGAGGGAGGGAGAGGGATATTTATAACTAGAGAGTAGACAAAAATTTTTTTAGGTGAAGAGAAGGGCAACACATAACACAGGGATAGTCAGTACAACTGGACTAAACCAAAAGCAAAGAGATTTTCCCAAAGAAATTTTCTCAATACAATCAAAAGCTTTGAAGGCCAGAGTAGCAGGGACAGGGGTCTGGGAACATGGTTTCAGGGGACATCTGGGTCAATCGGCATGACAAAATGTATCAAGAAAACGATCTGCATTCCACTTTGGTAAGAGGCATCTGGGGTCTTAAATGCTAGCAAGTGGCCATCTAAGATACATAAATTTGTCTCAACCCACATGGAGTGAAGAAGAATGAAGAACACCAAAGACACGAGGTAAACATGAGCCCAGGAGACAGAAAGGGCCACATAAACCAGAGACACCATCAGCCTGAGACCCAAAGAACCAGATGGTGCCCGGCTACCACCAATGACTGTCCTGACAGGGAACCCAACAGAGAATTCCTGATGGAACAGGAGAACAGTGGGATGCAGATCTCAAATTCTCATAAAAAGATCAGGCTTAATGGTCTAACTGAGACCAGAGGGACCCTGACAGTCACGGTCCCGAGAGCCTTTGATAGCCCACGATTGGAACCATTCCCGGAACCAACTCTACAGACAGGGATTGGCCTGGACTATAAGACAGACAATGATGCTGGTGAGGAGTGAACTTCGTGACTCAAGTAGACACATGAGACTATGCAGGAGACTCCTGTCTGGTGGCAAGATGAGAAGGAAGAGGGGGACAGGACCTGGCTGAATAGACACAGGGAATACAGGGTGGAGAGGAGAAATGTGCTGTCTCTTTAAGGGGAGAGCAGCTGGGAGTGCACGGCAGGGTGCGTATGGCTTTTTGTATGAGAGCCTGACTTGATTTGTAAACTTTCACCTAAAGCTCAATAAAAAAATTAAAAACAAACAAGCAAAAAAAGTTATCCTAAAGAGGAGAAGAAACCCTGGTGGCAAAACAGTTAAGATAAGCTCTAGGCTGCTAACCAAGAGGCTGCCGTGATGGCTCAGACTCACCCAGCAGCTCCACAGGAGAAAGACCTGGCGATCTGCTCCCATAAAGACTACAGCCTACAAAACCCTGTGGGGCAGTTCTACTCTGTCACATTAGGTCTCTATGAGTCAAAATCGACTCAAAGGCACAGGAGAACAAAGAGGAGGAAGGGGGAAGCTGATAACATAGAAGAAAGAGCAGAGAGTCTCTGGAGCAATGTCTTGGGGAGGGGAGCAGGGATGGCAGCAGTGGAGGGGCTGCCTTTATCCACAGTGATGGGAGGGAGGGCAGCCTGTGCCTGCACAGATGTGGGCCGGTGGGTGGATGCAGCGCTGAGTCTGGGGAAGTTCTCTTCTGATTGTCTACCTCTCTTGGGGAATGAAGAAGCAAGAGCATCAGCTGAGAGTAAGGACAGGGAAGGAAGTGTGGGGGTTGAAGAGAGAGGTGTGAAATCCTCTCAGAGAGAGGGAGACTGAATGGAGTAGGGAGATATAGTAGAATTACCCAGCCATCTTAAGGACTGACTTGAGACAAGTGGTCATGAATTGAGGGTAAGCTATAGCTTCTGCCTTTCTCCAGCTGTGTCTGGCTGAGCAGGTACAGGCCTGGAGTCGATGGAGGGGTGGATTAAATGAGATTTAGGTTGTTCTCAGGTTAATAAAATAAATCAAGAGGGGGCAAAACACTTGAGGGGCTTGTGGGAGGCAGAAGATACCCTCAAAATGTCCATACCCTCATCCCTGGAACCTGTGAATATGTTACCTTACACGGCAAAGGGGAATTAGAATGAAGGTTATAGATGGAATTAAGGCTAGTAATCAGCTTGAGATGTGGGGATGATTCTGGATTATCTGGGTGGACCCAATGTAATCAAAAGAATCTTCCACCTACAAAGTAGAAGAGGGAGGCAAAGGCAGTAAACCAGAGAAACGGCAATGTGAGAAAGATTCAGCTCGAACTTGCTGACTTTGAAGACGAAGGAATGGAGCCACGAGCTGAAGAATATGGGCAGGCTCCAGAAGCTGGAAAAGACAAGGAAACAGATTCTTCCCTAGAACCTCCAGAAGGAACACAGCCCTGCTGGCCGACACCTTGATTTTAGTCCAGTGAGACCTGTCTAGGACATCTGACTTCTAGAACTGTGAAATGATAAATTTGTGTTGTTTCAGGCTGCCAAGTTTGTGGCCATTTGTTACAGCAGCAATAGGAAACTAATGTTGCTTTTGGTAGGTGCCATTGAGTCTATTTCTATTTCAATTTATAGCAACCCCATGTGACAGAGCAGAACTGCCCATAAACTTTTCTTGGCTGTAATCTTTGGGAGCAGATTGCCAGGTCATTTTCCCATGGAGTCGCCGTGGGGGTTAGAACCACCAGCCTTTCAGTTAGCTGCCAAGTGCTTAACAGTTGTGCCACCAGGGCTCCTTAGGAAACTAATACAGGGTGTCAAAAGAGTCAGTCAAAAACACAATGTATTAGATGAGGTTTATTCCGACAGATGATTCTCGAATTGGGTAGCACCCAATTGAATGTGGAAAGGTACTCTGAGTATCAGCAGTGACTGGCTTTTTCTCGACAAAACGTTAAAGCCAAAGAAGCTTATTTCTGATGGGTTTATACGATTTACTATTGAAGTGTTGTCAGAATTTCACTGGTCCAGGAGGGGGAAGCACCGTCTAAATCTCATTGGTCAAAGAGGGTGGCTTGGTTTATAGGAAAGCTAGGCTTAAATTTTAAGAAAGACAAGTCTTAGGGGCACCGTCCATTCGACCTCTGACACCGTTTAGTCAACAACACAACTCTATTTTATTTCATTTAACAAGGGATATATAAGAAAGAAAGGAGTCCAGGTGGCACAAGCGGTTCAGTGCTCGACTGCTAACCAAAAGGTGGGCAGTTTGAACCCACCTGCTGCTCCACTGGAGAAAGATGTGGGCAGTCTGCTTCTGTAAAGATTACAACCTTGGATACCCTATGCGGTGATTCTACTCTGTCCTCTAGGGTTACTATGAGTTGGAATCGACTCGACGGCAATGGGTTTGGCTTTTTTTTAATACAAGAAATAATGGAATTTAAACAGAGTAAGATGGAAAATGACAAGGATGGAAATGTGATAGGATCAAAGGATTAGAGGCCCCAGTGGGGTCAAAAAATTGCTGGAGATGGCATAAAACCCAGGTAAATGCTTATATTGTGAGATGTTTTAAACTGATATTAAGAAGGGGTTTGTCTTAGTTTCTTAGTGGTCCTATAACAGAAATACCACAAGTGGGTGAGATTAACAAACAGAGATTTATTTTCTCACAGTTCAGGAAGCTAGAAGTCCAAATTCAGGGCACCAGCTCTATGGGAAGGCTCTTCCTCTGTGGGCTTTGGGGAAAAATGCTTGTCTCTGCTTCTCTACCCAGCCATCCTTGGAGTTCCTGGGCTTATAGACTGGTCTTACAGATTGTATCCCTACCTTCAGATACTGCTGGTCTTCCCCCTGTGTCTATCTTCTTTGCCTAATCTGCTATTTTATATCTCAAAAGTTATTTGCATAGCCAAACACCTCATGGATTTTGGTTTCTTGGTTTGGAAGTTTAGGGTCATGGTTTCATGGGACATCCCTATTAATTGACCTAATATCATGTTTAATACTTCTGTTCTCTTAGTTCATTGTGTAGTGCCTGGGGTCTCAAAAGCTTGCAAGCAGTCATCCAAAGTACAATTGGTCTCTATTCACCTGGAGCAACCAAGGAAGAAGGAGAGTCAGGAATAGGAGGAGGATATGGAGTGTGTGGCTAATTGCCTCCAGGAACAGCTGCCTCCTTTGGCATGAGACCAGAAGAACTGGATGGTGCCCAGCTACCGTTACTGGATGTTTTAATCAAAGATTCTATAGAAGAATCCTTATCAAAAGGGAGAAAATGCCAGAATAGAACTTCAAATTCCCATGGAATCCAGACTTTCTGGAGCCTGGAGGCTATATGTACCCCTAAAACTATTGCCCTGAGATAACCTTTAAACCTTAAACCTTAAGCCAAAAATATCCCCTGAAGTCTTCTGAAAACCGAACAATAGCTTAGCTTAACTAGTAAAGAATGTCTACCTTGAACATTGTGCTCTTTTAAAATCTATCTATATGGGATCAGATTGACAACAGCAACTCCGAAGATTAGATAGGAAACTTAGGGGGCAGTGAGTTTATGTTAATGGAGGAGGAACAATTCTGAAAAGGAGGGTGAGAATGTTTGCACAACTTGAATAATGTAATCAATGTCACTGAATTGTACATGTAGAAATTGTTGAATTGCTCTATGTTCGCTGTGTATATTCTTAACAAGAACAAAAAATAATTTTTTTTAAAGTGATTAGTTTAAGGCATACCCTACACTGATGTGACCGCATTAACATAAGAAAGAAACCCTCTTCCCAAATGGGATTACAACCACAGGTATGGGGTTAGGATTTACAACACATATTTTTGGGGGACAAAATACAATCCATAACAGGTTGTAGTTATTGATAATAGTAAGGTCAAACAATGGAAATAAGGTAGAATGGGAGATATGAGCCTCAGAGGAGGAACTGGGAGGCCAGACTGTTAGAAGAATCATTTTTGTAGATACTGAGATCACCAAGAATTAAGCAGGAGTGATACTGGAGTCCTGGGTGGTGCAAACGGTTAAGTACTCAACTACTAGCCAAAAGGTTGGTGATTTGAACCCACCCAGAGGTGCCTCAGAAGAAAGGCCTGGTAATATACTTCCAAAAAACCAGCCATTGAAAACCCTATGGAGTGCAGTTCTGCGCTGCCCACATGCGGTCGCCATGAGTTGGAACTGACTCCATGGCAACTGGTGTGGTGCTGGAGAGAAGAGTGAAACAGGAATTAAAATCTTTAGGGAAGAAGAAGGTCCCTGGGGCTCATAGATGACTCTAGCAAAGAGGAGCCATGAGTGGTGTGGTCCAATGACATGAAAGTTTTTAGGGAAGAAGCGTTTTGACTTTTAGCAGTTGTTGTGTTGTTAGGTGCCGTTGAGTCAAATCCAACTCATAGCAACCCTACATACCACAGAAACAAACACTGCCTGGTCCTGCGCCATGCTCTCAATTGTTATACTTGAGCCCATTCTTGCAGCCACTGTGTCAATCCACCTCATTGAGAGTCTTCCTCTTTTCCATTGACTATTTCACCAAGCATGATGTCCTTCTCCAGGGAGTGATTTGTCCTGACAACATGTCCAAAGTATGTAAGATGCAGTCTTGCCATCCTTGCTTCTAAGGAGCATTCTGGCTGTACTTCTTCCAAGACAGATTTGTTTGTTCTTTTGGCAGTCCATGGTATATTCAGTATTCTTCAACAACATCACAATTCAAAGGCATCAATTCTTCCATCTTCCTTATTCACTGTCCAGCTTTCACATGCATATGATGTGACTGAAAATACCATGGCCTGGGTCAGGTGCACCTTAGTCTTCAAGGTGACATCTTTGCTTTCCAATACTTTAAAGAGGTCCTTTGCAGCAGATTTGCCCAATGCAATGCATCTTTTTATTTCTTGACTGCTACTTCCCTGGGTGTTGATTGTGGATCCAGTAAAATGAAATCCTTGACAACTTCAGTCTTTTCTGTTTATCATGATGTTGCTTATTGGTCCGGTTGTGAGGATTTTTGTTTTCTTTATGTTGAGGTGTTGAGATGTAATCCATACTGGTCTTTGATCTTTATCAGTAAGTGCTTCAAGTCCTCTACACTTTCAGCAAGCAAGGTTGTGTCATCTGCATAACGCAAGTTGTTAATGAGTCTTCCTCCAATCCCGATGCCCCACTCTCCTTCATATAGTCCAGCTTCTCGGATTAATTGCTCAGCATACAGCCCCCGTGTGTCTGTCAGTTTGTCATACTGTGGGGACTTGCGTGTTTCTGTGATGCTGGAAGCTACGCCACCAGTATTCATATACCAGCAGGGTCACCCATGGTGGACAGGTTTCAGCTGGGCTTCCGGACGCAGACAGACCAGGAAGAAGGACCTGACAGTCTACTTCTGAAAAGATTTAGCCAGTGAAAACTTTATGAATAGCAGCAGAATATTGTCTAAACCTTATTTTTAGCAGTAATAGGGAGCAAATAAGGACATCTGTTCCACTCCAGGTCCAGTGGTTTGAGGAGTGTGGGACTGAAACCAGCCATCCATTGACAGGCTACAAGGAAAACACAGTATGGAAGTGTCTTACATTCTTTTTTCTTTTTGTAATTTTATTGTGGCAAAACATATATAACGAAAAAATTGCCACTTTTAAGTGTAGTATTCAGTGATGTTAATTACATTCACCATGTTGTGCAACCATCACCACTATCTATTTTAAAAAGCTTTTCATACCCCTGAACAGAAACTCAGTGCCCTATAAGCAACAATTCCCCGTTTTCCCTACCCCAGCCCCTGGTAACCACTATTTAACTTTTGTCTCCTCTAGATATTTCACTTAGTTGGGATCATCCAACATTTGCGCTTTATGTCTGACTTTTTCACTCAGTATAATGTTCCCAAGATTCATCCATGTCATAGCATGTCTCAGAATTTCATTTCTCTTTATGGTTGAATAGTATTCCATTGTGTATATATGCCACATTTTGTTGTTCCTTTCATCTGTTGATGGACATGTGGGTTGTTTCCTCCTTTTTGGCTGCTATAAACACTGCTCAGTCTATAATTCTTAGCCAGCCTCCAAGATGGCTCCCAATGGTCCACACTCCTAGTATATGTAGTGTCCTCTCACACTGATTCAGGGTTGGCCTTGTGTGAATACAGAATACAGTGGAGTAACAGTGTGATTTCTGAGGCTAGTCATAAACAGCTTTGCAGCTTCCATTTTGGCCTCTTGGGTCATTTGATCTAGGGAAAATCTGTCACCATGCTGTGAAGGAATTCAAGCAGTCCCATGGAGAGCAGCTGAGACCTCAGCCAACAGCCAGTGCTGATTTGCCAACCATGTGAGTGAGCCAGGTTGGAGTGGATCCTCCAGTCCTAGGCAACCCTTCAGATGAGAGGCCCTGAGCCAGAGCCACCCAGCTGAGCTGCTCCAAAATTCCTGCCCCACAGAAACCGTGTTCTTGGCTGCCGTTGAGTCGTGGTGACCTCATGCATACCAGAACAAAACACTGCCCAGTCTTGCACCATCCACATGATTTAATTGTGGACTGGACCATTGCGATCCATAGGGTTTTCACTGGCTGATTTTCCAGAAGTAGATCACCAAGCCTTTCTTCCTAGTTCATCTTAGTCTGAAAGCTCTGCTGAAACCTATTCAGCATCATAGCAACATATAAGCCTCCACCGACAGATGGGTGGTGTCTGTGGATGAGGACCATTGCCCTGGAACCACATCGGGGTCTCCTGCATGAAAGGTGAGAATCCTACCACTGAGCCACCAGTGCCTCATACAGAAACCATGAGAGGTAATTAAATGATTATTTTGTTTTAAGCCACTGAGTTTTGGGGTGATTTGTTACATGTAGATAACTAATACATCAGTTTGTTTTTCAAACAGCCCCTCTCTGGCAACATCTCCAAGTTGCAAGTGAAATGACTTCCTCTGACAGGTTGCCTCTTAGTCCCCATGACTAAATTAGAAGCCCCCTCACTGTACTCTGTTCTTCTTGCCATGTAACTAATTATTAGCATAGTAGTTTGTTTAATATATATACGTGTGTATATATATGTGCATATATATTCATATATATGTGTGTATGTATGTATATATATATATATATATATATTCCTGTGTATCTTCCTTTCCTAGAACTGCCATAACAAATACCACAAATTGGATGGCTTATAAGAATGGAAAATTATTGTCTCCCAGTTCTGAAGGTCAGAAGTCCAAATCATGTTGATTCCTTCTAAGAACGCTGAAAGAAATTGTCCCATGCCTCTCTCTTAGTTTTTGGTAGCTCCAGGCATTCCTTGGCTTGCAGCTGCAGCATCACATGACATCCTTCCTCTTTCTCCCTGTCTGTGTATCCTCTCTTTCATAAGGACACCAGTCATATAGGATTAGGACCCACCCTACTCCAGTATGACCTTATGTTAACCTAACTGATAACATCTTCAAAGACCCTATTTCCAAACAAGGTCACATTCACAGGTAAAAGGGTTAGGACTTCAACATATCTTTTGGGGTGACACAGTTCAATCTATGACACCCTGACACATATCCCTCTTCCAAACAAGACTGTAAGCTCCGTGAAGGTAGAGGCCATTTGCCTTGCTTTCCTCTGTACCTTCATGCTTTACACAATGCCTGTCACATAGCAAGGGTTCAGAAATCATTTGCCGAATGACTGATTGAGTGAATTAATAGTGACCACATTTGGTTAGATTGGGGACACTGGTGATTCAGTGGTAAAATTCTCACCTTCCATGCAGGAAAGCCAGGTTCAATTCTTGGTCAGTGCACCTCATAGGCAGCCACCACTTGTCTGTCAGTGGAGGCTCTTGTGTGTTGCTATGATGCTGAATAGGTTTCAGCAGAGCTTCCAGACTAAGACAGACTAGGAAGAAAGGCCTGGGCAATCTACTTCTGAAAACCAAGACAATAAAAACCCAATGGCTCAAAACAGTCCAATCCCATTGTGTAGGGTTGCTATGAGTGAAGGACTGACCCGACAGCAGCTAACAATATGTGGTTAATTAGGGGCTCAAATGGAGGGATTGCTTGGAGGTCAGTATCAGTGGGAGATGGGGCCAGCTTCAAAATCCCCTCCTCTGGCCAGGTCTTTGATCCCACATGCTCTGGTTCAGGGCTTGATGAATAGCAGGTGCCTCCACACTATTGCTTTACTAAGATCAGCTGTATCACAACACCAGCCTTTGTTTACACTGTTCTGTTGTTTGTTATGCAACCACAATTTGGCTTTGAACTGGACTGTAATTTGATGGACGCACCAAGAGCTTATCTCATGAGTACAGGTGCACTACAGGTAACATTTGCATTCATCAGTTCTGCTAACCCCCTACATCCATACCATTCAATACTTGGGCATTTGATCGTAGACTAATGCTATTCTGAAGACTCTTTTATACTTAAAATCCTTCAGAGTGAATAGTGATTTTTGTTACCCTCCAACTTTCCCTTATTTTCTTAATCACAAATACACACACACAATTTTACCAAAGGTTAAGAACACGCCAAACAGATTTTAGTTATTTTCCTGTCACTTACTAGTTAGGCGACCTTGGGCAACTTTTATAACTTCTCTGAGCATGAGGTCCTTCATTTGTAAAATCAAGACTATAATAGTTCTTACCTCGCAAAGTTAACATGAGGATTGGTTATGGCAAAGGAAAATATTTTGCATAATACTTAGCATATGTTGTTGTTGTTAGGTGCCATCGAGTTAGTTCCAACTCATAGCGACCCCATGTACAACAGAACAGAACACTGCCCAATCCTGTGCCATCCTCACAATGGTCGCTCTGTTTGAGCCCACTGTTGCAGCCACTTTGTCAATCCATCTCATCCAGGGTCTTCCTCTTTTTTGTTGACCCTCTGCTTTACCAAGCATGGTGTCTTTCTCCAGGGACTGGTCCGTCCTGATACCATGTCCAAAGTACCTGAGACGAAGTCTCACCATCCTTGCTTCATAGTAAGCTTTAAGTAGGTATTGGTTTCTTATTATTGGACACGAATGCAGCTAAATGAATTAGAAATGAAACAGCTTCAAACATAGTTAAACAATTACAACTTCAAACAGGTCTGCAGCAGAATTTAGGATGTTCAGAAGCATTCTAAAGAAACACAGATGCATCTTTAAAAAAATATATACACAGCTGGGAGGTCCTAGCCAGAGCAATTAGGCTAGATAAAGAAATAAAGGGCATCCACATTGGTAAGGAAGAAGTAAAAGTATCTGTTTGCAGATGACATGATCTTATACACAGAAAACCCTGAAAAATCCTCAAGAAAACTACTGAAACTAATAGAAGAGTTTGGCAGAGTATTGGGATACAAGATAAACATACAAAAATCAGTTGGATTCCTGTACACCAACAAAAAGAACATTGAAGAGGAAATCACCAAATCAATACCATTTACAGTAGCCCACTTAGGAATAAATCTTACCAGAGATGTAAAAGACTTATACAAAGAAAACTAACAGATACTACTGCAAGAAACCAAAAGAGACCTACATAAGTGGAAAAACATACCTTGCTCATGGATAGGAAGACTTAACATTGTAAAAATGTCTATTCTACCAAAAGCAATCAATAGATACAATGCAATCCTGATCTAAATTCCAACGACATTTTTTAATGAGATGGAGAAACAAATCACCAACTTCATATGGAAGGGAAAGGCCCAGGATAAGTAAAGCATTACTGAAAAAGAAGAACAAAGTGGAGGCCTCACTCTACCTGATTCCAGAACCTATTACACTGCCACAGTAGTCAAAACAGCCTGGTACTGGTACAACAACAGAATACATAGACCAATGGAACAGAATTGAGAATCCAGACATAAATCCATTCACATATGAGCAGCTGATATTTGACAAAGGCCCAAAGTCAGTTAAATGGGGCAAAGACATTCTATTTAAAAAATGGTGCCAGCATAACTGGATATCCATCAGCAAAAAAAATGAAACAAGACCCATACCTCACACCATGCACAAAAACTAACTCAAAATGGATCAAAGACCCAAATCTAACATCTAAAACTATAAAGATTATAGAAGAAAAAATACGGACAATGCTAGGAGACCTAATACAGGGCATAAACAGTATACAAAACACTACTAACAATGCACAAACACCAGAAGAGAAACCAGATAACTGGGAGTGCCTAAAACACAAACACCTATGCTCATCCAAAGACTTTACCTAAAACTAGTTTTTACCAGAAGAGTAAAAAGATTACCTACAGATTGGGAAAACGTTTTTAGTTATGACATTTCCGATCAGCATCTGGTCTATAAAATCTACATGATATTGCAAAAACTCAACTACAAAAAGACAAATAACCCAATTGAAAAATGGGCAAAGGACATGAACAGGCACTTCACTAAAGAAGACATTCAGGTAGCTAACAGATACATGAGGAAATGCTCACTATCATTAGCCATTAAAGAAATGCAAATCAAAACTACAACAAGGCTGGCATTAATCCAAAAAACACAAAATAATAAATGTTGGAGAGGTTGTGGAGAGACTAAAACACTTCTACACTGCTGGTGGAAAATGTAAAACGGTACAACCACTTTGGAAATCGATATGGTACTTCCTTAAAAAGCTAGAAATAGAACTACCATATGATCCATCAATCCCACTCCTTGGAATATATTCTAGACATATAAGAGCCTTTACATGAACAGATATATGCACACCCATGTTCACTGCAGCACTGTTTACAATAGCAAAAAGATGGAAGCAACCAAGGTGCTCATCAACGGATGAATGGATAAACAAATTATGGTATATTCACACAATGGAGTACTACGCATCGATAAAGAACAATGAGGAATCCGTGAAACATTTCATAACATGGACGAATCTGGAAGGCCTTATGCTGAGTGAAATTAGTCAGTTGCAAAAGGACAAATATTGGATGAGACCACTATTATAAGAACTCGAGAAATAGTTTAAACAGAGAAGAAAATATTCTTTGATGGTTACGAGAGTGGGGGAAGAGGGAGGGAGAGGGGTATTCACTAATTAGGTAGTAGACAAGAACTATTTTCGGTGAAGGGAAAGAAAACCACAATACAGGAGAGGTCAGCACAACTGGACTAAACCAAAAGCGGTTTTCTGAATAAACTGAATGCTTCGAAGGCGAGCATAGCAGGGGCAGGGGTCTGGGGACCATGGTTTCAGGGGACATCTAGGTCAAGTGGCATAATAAAATCTATTAAGAAAACATTCTGCATCCCACTTTGGAGAGTGGTGTCTGGGGTCTTAAACACTACAAGCAGCCATCTAAGATGCATTAATTGGTCTCAACCCACCTGGAGCAGAGGAGAATGACGAACACCAAAGACACAAGGTAATTATGAGCCCAAGAGACAGAAAGGGCCACATAACCAGAGACTACATTGGCCTGAGACCAGAAGAACTAGATGGTGCCTGGCTACAACCAATGACTGCCCTGACAGGGAACACAACAGAGAACCCCTGAGGGAACAGGAGAACAGTGGGATGCAGACCTCAAATTCCATAAAAAGACCAGGCTTAATGGTCTGACTGAGACTAGAAGGACCCAGGAGGTCTTGGTCCCCAGACCTTCTGTTAGTCCAAGACAGGAGCCATTCCCAAAGCCAACTCTTCAGACAGGGATTAGACTGGACTATGGGATAGAAAATGATACTGATGAGGAGTGAGCTTCTTGTATAAAGTAGATACATGAGACTATGTGGGCGGCTCCTGTCTGGATGGGAGATGAGAGGGTAGGGGGGTCAGAAGCTGGCACAAAAATAGAGAGTGGAAGGAAGGGGTGAGCTGTCTAATTAGGAGAACTAGGAGTATATAGCAAGGTGTGTATAAATTTTTGTATGAAAGATTGACTTGATCTTCAAATTTCCACTTAAAGAACAATAAAAATAAAACAAAATATGTACACACAAATGTAAAGCCATGTAGCACCAACAGGCCTATACACACACACACACACACACACACACACACTCACTCACCTATAACTGAGATACATCAAACAATAAATCATAGTTCATTTCTATTCATCACTTATATAATCACTCACAACCACCTGGATATTAAGAAAATTGTACTTTAAGAGCATTGAAAATCTTGCCAAGATCTCTCTAAATAAAACCGTTCCCAGCCTTCCAGAGAAGCATTATACCAATTGCCCTCTGCCTTTTTCAGAGAGGAAAGGCAAGTAGCCCAAGGTCACAAAATGAGTCACTGTCGGAAGTGATTTTTTTTTTTAAAGTGTATGTGCTGTCCTTTAAGGATAATGTACTGACCTGCTACTAATTAGAGATTTGCTTTGTTTTTCCTGTAGTGGGGACGATCCAAACTGAGTTAGAAGACGGAAGCATGTCTATTCAGCTGTTCAACAACGATCTTTTGAGGACCTATTGTGTTCCCGACGCTGTCCGTGGTTCTGTGGATTTGCACTGTATAAGACAGATGCATTTCCTGCCCTTGGAAGGCTCAGAGTCTTTGGAGTAGAAGGACACAGACATTAAATAAATGACTACACAAATAATTAATTGATCACAATTCTGATAAATGCTTTCCAGGGTACTTTGAGGGGAAAGAACAAGAGAAATCAGGAGGGGTCAGGAAACTATTTCCCCAAATCAGTGACATTGAAGCATTAGCTGGAAAGATGAGTAGGTTAGGAGATGAGGAAGAAGGAAGGATGGGGACAAGAGAGAACAGCATGTGGAAAGGCCTTGAGGCAAGAAGGTGCTCAGAGGTTGAGGGCCTGGGAGGAGGCTTGCGTGGCCAGGGCAAAAAGATGTAGGCAGAGAGGGGTTCAAAGGGAGGCTGAGGTGAAGGGCCATCATAGAGGACTTTTGGGACCAGTATGACAGATTAAGGATTGTATTAGTTTTGTTTTCTGAGAAACAAATTATCCAAAGCTTAACAACATAAGACAACAATAAACATTTATTATCCCACAGTTTCTTTGGGTCAGGAATTTGGGAGCAGCTTAGCAGGGTGGTTTTGCCTCAGGGTCTCTCATGAGGTTGCAGTCGAGGTGGAAGCTGGGCTTGACTGGGGTTGGAGGATCCACTTCCAAGACCGCCCACTCACATGGATGGTGAATTGATGCTGGCTGTTAGCAGGAGGCCTCAGTTCCTTGCCATGTGCTCTTCTTCACAGGCCTGATCGAGTATCCTGATGACCTGGCAGCTGCCTTCTGCCACAGTGAGCAATCCAAGAGACAATAAGACAGAAGCCACAATGTCCTTGGTGTCCTAGCCTTGCAAATCACACACTGTAGTTTGTGTCACATACAAATATCATCGGTCAGCCCTATTTAATGTGGGAGAGGACCATACACAGGATGACTACCAGGAGGTAAGGATCTTTGGGAACTTAGTTATCTAGTAAATGGATTACACCTCAACATAGAGAAAACAAAGATCCTCACAAGTGGACCAATAAGCAACATCATGATAAATGGAGAAAAGATTGAAGCTGTGAAGGACTTCATTTTATTTGGATCCACAATCAACACCCATGGAAGCAGCAGTCAAGAAATCAAAAGACGTGTTGCTTTGGGCAAATCTGCTGCAAAAGACCTCTTTAAAGTGTTAAAAAGCAAAGATGTCACTTTAAGGACTAAGGTGTGCCTGACCAAAGCCGTGTTTTCTATCACTTTATATGCACACAAAAGCTGGGCAATAAATAAGGAAGGCTGAAGAAGAATTGATGCCTTTGAATTATGACGTTGGACTGTCAAAAGAACAAACAAATCTGTCTTGGAAGAAGTACAGCCAGAACTCCTTAGAAGCAAGGATGGCAAGACTATGTGTCACACACTTTGGCCATGTTATCAGGAGGGATCAGTCCCTGCAGAGGAACATTATGCTTGGTAAAGTACAGGGTCATTGAAAAAAGAGGAAGACCCTCAACAAGATGGATTGACACAGTGGCTACAACAGTGGGCTCAAGCATAAAAAAGATCACGAGGATGGCGCAGGACCAGGCAGTGTTTCATTCTGTTGTACATAATGGGTCTTTGCTCTGTTACCATCTGGGAATTTCCTTTGCCTCCCTCTTCTTCCTCTCCACTGTTGGATCCTATTCTCTGGATCCCTTGCCTTTTCTTTTTCTTTGTTTATTTCCTTGTTTTGGCAGAGCACATCCTTCAATAGCTTTGATTGATAATTTGGCTAGGTATAGAATTCTAGACTAAAAATAAATTTCTCTTGGGATTTTGAAGACATCATCCAGTGTTGCTGTTGAAAAGTCAAATTACACTCTGAAACCTGATCCCCTGTGGGTGACCTGATTCTTCTGTGAAAATTTTTAGAATCTTCTAGTTATGTTCTTCAGGATGTGCTTTTAGGATCTTCATGATGTGTGTATTCATTGTGGACTCTTGGTGGGCCTTTTAATCTGGAAATCAATCTCTTCAATTTCAGGGAAATTTCCTTTGTTAATTTGGTTCATTCCATTTTCTCTGTTTTCATTCCTCCTTCTTCTCCTCACCAGAATCCATTTTAGTCAGATCTTGGACCTCTTGGATTGATTCTCTAATTTTTCAAAATATTTCTAATTTTCCATCTTTTTATGTTTGTTTTACTTTCTGGAACATTATTTCAACTTTATATTCCAATTTTCCAACCTTTCCATTAAGATTTTTTATATTTCCTCTCATATTTTTCACTTCTAAGAGTACTTTATACATATATATATATTTGTTTTTAGGTGTCTTTGAGTCGCTTCTGACTTATAACAACCCTCTGTACAACACAATGAAACACTCCCCAGTCCTGCACCATGCTCACAATCGTTATGTTTGAGCCCATTGTTGCAGCTACTGTATCAATCCATCTTGTTGAGGGTCCTCCTCTTTTCCACTGACCCTGTACTTTGCCGTTCCTCTCCAAGGATTTATTCCTCCTGACAACATGTCCAAAGTATGTAAGACAAAGTCTTGCCATCCTTGCTTTTAAGGAGCATCCTGGTTGCACTTCTTCCAAGGCAGATTTGTTCATTCTTTTGGCAGTCCATGGTATATCCAATATTCTTTGCCGACAACAAAATTCAAAGGTGTCAATTCTTCAGTCTTCCTTATTCATTATCCAGTTTTCATATGCATATAAGGCAATAGAAAACACCGGCGGCTTGGGTCAGGCGCACCCTAGTCTTCAAGGTGACATTCTTGCTTTTTAACACTTTAAAGAGGTCCTTTGCAGCAGATTTGCCCAAAGCAACGCGCCTTTTGATTTCTTGACTGCTGCTTCTATGGGTGTTGATTGTGGATCCAAGTAAAATGAAATCCTTGACAATGTCAATGTTTTCTCCATTTATCATGATGTTGTTTATTGATCCACTTGTGAGGATCTTTGTTTTCTTTATGTTGAGGTGTAATCCATACTGAAGGCTGTGGTCTTTGACCTTAACAGCAAATGCTTGAAGTCCTCACTTTCACCAAGGAAGGTTGTGTCATCTGCATAACACAGATTGTTAATGAGTCTTCCTCTGATCCTGATGCCCCGTTCTTCTTCACATAGTCCAGCATCTCAGATTATTTGCTCAGGATACAGACTGAATAGGTATGGTGAAAGAATACAACCCTGACGCAAACCTTTCCTGACTTTAAGCCATGCAGTATTCCCTTGTTCTGTCTGAAAAACTGCCTCTTGATCTATGTACAGATACCTCATGAACACAATTACATGTTCTGGAAATCCCATTCTTCTCAATGTTATCCATAATTTCTTATGATCGGCACAGTTGAATGCCTTTGCATAGTCATTAAACACAGGTAAACATCCTTCTGGTATTCTCTGCTTTCAGCCAGGATCCATCTGACATCAGCAATGATATCCCTGGTTCCATGTCCTCTTCTGAATCCGGCCTGAATTTCCGGCAGTTCCCTGTTGATATACTGCTGCAGTCGCTTTTGAATGATCACCAGCAAAATTTTGCTTGCATATGACACTAATGATATTGTTCGATAATTTCCACATTCGGTTGGATCACCTTTCTTGGGAATAGGCATATGTATGAATCTCTTCCAGTTGATTGGCCAGGTAGCTGTCTTCCAAATTTCTTGGCATAGATAAATGGGCACTTCCAGTGTGGCATCCATTTGTTGAAACGTCTCAATTGGTATTCTGTCTATTCCTGAAGCCTTGTTTTTCGCCAGTGCCTTCAGTGCCGCTTGGATTTCTTCCCTCAGTACCATCGGTTCCTGATCATATGCCACCTCTTGAATTGTTTGAACATCGACCAATTCTTTTTGGTATAATGACTCTGTGTATCCCTTCCATCTTGTCTGTCAGTTTGTCATACTGTGGGGGCTTGCGTGTGGCTATGATGCCGGAAGCTATGCCACTGGTATTCAGATACCAGCAGGGTCACGCGTGACGGACATGTTTCAGCTGAACTTCCAGACTAAGACGGACTAGGAAGAAGGACCTGGCAGTCTATGTCTGAAAAGAATTAGCCAGTGAAACCTTATGGCAGGTTCATAAGGAAGTTTTTTAATGGCTCAGTTACTAACTTCTGGAAAAGCAAAAAGTTGTCCAAAAATTAAAAAAAAAAAGTTTTCCAATAAAGGAAATTGAATCATAGGACAATTCAAGGCTCAGCTTTGAACAATATTTGCGTAGTCATAATAACATGGAATACTGATGTAACAACAAAATGTTCTCACTAAACTGGGAAAAGGGAGGAGGAGTAGGCAGAAGGGCTTTAAATCCTTATCTCCCGTAGTAATGAGCCAATAGATAATGTTTTTAAAAACTGAAAAACCTGAATTACAAGTGTTATTTAGAAATACGGAAGCAAATAACAGAAGCACCATTTAAAATGTAAGAGATGTCTTTGGAAATGAGAATTGAGATTGGGGAAGGATGGGGCAGGGACGGATTTTTTTTTTTAACAGTAAGCCAGCTTTTTTACTTTTTAAATTAATAGGTATTAATTATGTCAGGGAGCCCTGGCGGCACAGTGGTTAAAAGTTCAGCTGCTAACTAAAAGGTCGGCAGTTCAAATCCACTGTCTGCTCCTTGGAAACCTTATGGGCAGTTCTACTCTGACCTATAGGGTCACAGTGAGTTGGAATTGACTTGACGACAAGGGTTTGGATTTTTGGTTTTACTATGTTAGAGATTTTTTTAAATTAAGGCAAAAAATAAAAAGAAACCAGGTGCATGCCAGTCTGTGAAGAATGAAGGATGACTGGGGCAAAGTTGGGAGCACTTACCACGAACTGGGCGAGGACATCGGTGGTTCAGTGGTAGAATTCTCGCCTTTCATGTAGGAGACCTGGGCTCAATTTCCAGCCAATACACCTCATGAACAGACACCATCCATCTGTCAGTGGAGGCTTACATGTTGCCATAATGCTGAACAGGTTTCAGCAGAGCTTCCAGATTAAAACAGACTAGGAAGAAAGGCCTGGTGATCTACATCTGAAAATCAGCCAAAAAAAATCCTACGGATCACAATGATCTGATCTGCAACCGATTATGGGGATGGCACAACACTGGGAAGTGTTTTGTTCCATTGTGCATGGGGCCACCATGAGTCAGGGGATGAACAGACAGCAGTTAACACCAGCACCTTGGACCTGAGTGAGAGGGACGGCTTAATGGGGATAATAGCCTTGAATTCTGTCTGGATGGATGGGGCTAGAAGGGTTTTTCTAACCATCAGAATAGAAAGGATGGTGGAAGCTGTGAGGGTAGCGGAGCCCTCTGAAGGAACAAGTTGAGAGGAAGAAGAGCAGAAGGTCCAAGACCAAGCCTGGGGTTATAAAGGTGGAGGCAGTGAAGGAGACAAAGTAGTGGTCCCAGAAGAAGAAGGAAAACTAGGGAAGATCCAAGTTAGGGAGGCCACAGTGTTAAACCGAAAGGGTCGACAATGTCAATTGCTGCATTGAGCTCAAGGGGACTTTAACATAAAAACAGACATTGCAACAATTGTTGGTGAGGGTTGCATAGCATGAGTAATGTAACTGTTGTTAGGTGCTGTCAAGTCAATTCCAACTCGCAGCAACCCTGTGTACAACAGAACAAAAGCTGCCTGGTCCTGTGCCATCCTCACAATCATTGTTATGTTTGAGCCCACTGTTGCAGCCACTGTATCACTCCATCTCATTGAGGGCCTTCCTCTTTTTTGCTGACTCTCTACTTTACCAAGCATGACGTCCTTCTCCAGGGACTGGTCCCTCCTGATAACGTGCCCAAAGTAAGTGTGATGAAGTCTATCCCCATCCTGGCTTCTAAGAAACAATATAACAGATATCACTAAATTGTACACATGAAAAACGCTGAATTGGCAAACATGCTATATATATTTTTACAACAATTTTTTTAAGAGTTAAAACACACACACACACACACACACACATTATTGCATGCTGCAATCACACTGTCGCAGGTGGCCTCCCAGAGACGGGTTTTAGAAAAGCGATGGGAACTGAAGCCACACCACCAGGATTAGGGAAAGTGAGCATTCCAGGGTGGGAGTGGGGGCATGCAGTGTGCACACACCTGCCCACCACTCCTTGATCTCTAAATTCTCCCTTAGTCAGGAGTCTTAGCATTGCCAGATAACATGTATGCAATATTTTGGGACATACTTAACCAAAAAGATTGTTCATTGTTTATTTGAAACTCAAATTTAACTGGGCGTGTTGTGTCTTTATTTGTTAAATTTAGCGAACATAAGGAGGCTGAACCTTTGGACAAAAGTTTGGGCTTATCTCAGCCTTGCAAACTGAGACTTTGCCTCTGGGCACTCCCACCAGTTCCCTGTCATTTGGAGGGAGAGGAACCCCAACATAGCAAGGTCTAGAGAGTAGACCCAGGAGATCCAAGGCAGGAGATGGCAGAATGCTTAACTGAGCTGCCCTTCAGGTCAAAACCACATGAAGTCCTTTATATAAAGGGACTTGGTTGACTCAATGTCTCCATTGGCCTGAAAGGCAAGTCTGCACCATGAAAACCACTAGAATGATCGCTTTGCTTCCTAGAGCCTGCTCTCTCATCTGAAAATGAGGCCGCATCTACAGGGAGGGAACAGTGGGAGATTCCCAAGTCTTTCTCATGTGGATTTTCACCACAAGTGTTGTTACTTTTATAATCAGCAAGAGGCAATAAAGACATTTCCATTTGGCTGCAGTGGAGCAGATAATCTGCGAGGCCCCCTTCAGAGCTAAAATTCTGCAGTTCTAAGTAATTTCCTGTTCTTTATTTGCACGTCATTTTAGAAGCATTCAGTGACACAGCCTTATTGTGGTTTATTATTTTACTTTTATTCCCCACAGGATTCTAAACCCAGCACTCACCACTCCTGCTGGCCAGCCCTGAGGGTGTCTAGAGGCCACAGGGCACACCATCTTCCCACTGCCCCCTCTCAGCGGTCATGTGGTTTGGCCTGGCCTGGCCCAAGCCATAGGGATAGGAGTTCAGCCCCAGCCCAGACCTGGGCTCACTCCTGACCAGGAGGAGTTCCCAGAAGACCTGTTCCGAAGCCAAGGAAAGTGCTTGGGTGTTGGCTCTGGCAGAACCCAAGGCATTGAGATTCCTGGGCCCACATCAGAGCAGTATCAGGATTCCAGGGAGCTTATGGCTTAAAAGATCCTGAAAGGTGAAGATGTGTCCCCACACCTAGGGACGAGTGTCTCTCTCCCAGTATACTGCAATTCCTCCCTGGTAAAGGCCATGCCCCTCTGCATTAGGCTGGGGGCTTCCAGGAGAGGATGGAGACTGCACCATCCAAATGTAGCATGTTACAGGGCTCAGGAGTCACCCAGGCTGAGTGGAGCCCTGGAGACCAATTCTGTGTTCTTGGGCAAGTGCTTAACTAAGCCTGGGCTGTCCTGAGGTTTAAATGAGATAATGAACGCAAAACACCTGGGGTGTGCTGGGCACACACCAGGAGCTCACAAATAGCAATTTTATCTACTTAATCTCAGAGAGTCCAGAGGCTGCCCTCTGGCCAGAAGAGCTTTCCACCCACAATTCCCACAGATCCAGGGCTGCTCTGGAAGGTTCCTCCACCCTCAAAGAGTTCCCTGCTTCGGTCCGGGCAAGGGGCACTGCCAGCTGCTGGAGCAGTGGCTGGTCTCCCAGCTCAGGCACAGCCGCCTGGCCCACGACCTTGGAGAACCTGGGAGAAGCTTCACCAAGCGACAGTACTTTTCCACTGCACTGCTCGGCCACCCCAGCTGTCTTTCTGCTGTGCAGACAGGAGGCAAAGCGCACCAGGCCGACCCCTAAAGCCTCAAACTTACGCTTCCCATCAGGACCCCACCCAAAGTTTTCGGGGGGAGGGTAGGTACATGTCGTGGGTGAGGGGCAGCAAGAATCCTAGAAAGGAGAGGAATCCTGAGTGCGCCAAGTGGAACTTGGGTATCCCTAGTTAAGCCAGAAAAATTTGCACTGGTAAAGCCCTCCAGCACATTTCAGGAGATTCCTCCGCCCTTAACGCCCTCCCCCACTTGTCTCCCCCCCCACCCCAATAATAATGGTTAAGCCTGTTCCACCGCGCCGGGGCCGGGTCCCGGGTGAGGAGCAGCGCTAGCTTGCGCGGGGGAGGGGACAAGAAGGGCGAGGGGAGGGGCAAGAGAGCTAGCGGTCCCGCCCGGTGATGTAGGCTGCCGGGGGAGGTGGAGCCGCGACGCCTGAGAGAGTCCCCACAGCAGCCGCGCTCTCGCTCTACCCTACCCAGCAGCCGCCAGCCCGGGCTCTGGCGCCCGCCCTGCCGCCGCAATCTGGGCGGCGGTGGCCGCTGGATCCCCCTGTTCTGGCCTGGGAGCGCCTACACTACCCCCAACCCCTGTCCCCCCTGGCTTCTCGAACAGCTGGAGCGACTCCCGGAGAAAGCTGTTGCTGGCCGAGCACCCGCCGCCCGGGCGTCTCGGCTGCCTGCTCAGCTGGGCACCGGGCATCTGCGAAGCCAGCCCGGCCTGGCACTGGGCATCTCCGGGCACCGACTGCCTGCGGCGCCGCCTGGCTTCTAGAGACCCAGGGGCCGCGGACTTCTGCGCGCCCTGCCCTCCCCTGGGCACTACGCCAGTGAGCTCCCAGCGCCCCCAGCCCCTTCGACTGCCACCGCCGCGATGCTGCCCTGGAGACGTAACAAATTTGTGCTGGTGGAGGACGAGGCCAAGTGCAAGGCGAAAAGCCTGAGCCCGGGGCTCGCCTACACGTCGCTACTGTCCAGTTTCCTGCGCTCCTGCCCGGACCTGCTGCCGGACTGGCCGCTGGAACGCCTGGGCCGCGTATTCCGCAGCCGGCGCCAGAAAGTGGAGCTCAACAAGGAGGACCCGACCTACACCGTGTGGTACCTGGGCAACGCCGTCACCCTGCACGCCAAGGGAGAGGGCTGCACCGACGACGCGGTGGGCAAGATCTGGGCGCGCTGTGGGCCGGGCGGGGGCACCAAGATGAAGCTGACGCTGGGGCCGCACGGCATCCGCATGCAGCCATGCGAGCGCAGCGCATCTGGGGGCTCGGGGGCCCGGAGGCCGTCGCACGCCTACCTACTGCCGCGCATAACCTACTGCACCGCGGACGGACGCCACCCCCGCGTCTTCGCCTGGGTCTACCGCCACCAGGCGCGCCACAAGGCCGTGGTGCTGCGCTGCCACGCAGTGCTGCTGGCGCGGGCGCACAAGGCGCGCACCCTGGCCCGCCTGCTCCGCCAGACCGCGCTGGCGGCCTTCAGCGACTTCAAGCGCCTGCAGCGCCAGAGCGACGCGCGCCACGTGCGCCAGCAGCACCTCCGCGCCGGGGGCGCCGCCGCCTCTGTGCCACGCGCCCCGCTGCGCCGCCAGCTCAACGCCAAGTGCGCCTACCGGCCGCCGCCGACCGAGCGAAGCCGCGGGGCGCC
The DNA here is from genome assembly GCF_030014295.1 of Loxodonta africana. Taxonomy (NCBI): domain Eukaryota; kingdom Metazoa; phylum Chordata; class Mammalia; order Proboscidea; family Elephantidae; genus Loxodonta; species Loxodonta africana. The sequence goes on from NC_087344.1 coordinate 55,587,562, forward strand.
GCGCCTCAGCAGCATCCAGGAGGAGGACGAGGAGGAGGACGGTGAGGCGGAGGAGCGCGAGGGAAGAGCCCCTCAGCGCGAGCGGCCGGAGGTGCTCAGCCTGGCCAGGGAACTGAGGACGTGCAGCCTGCGCGGGGCCCCGGCTCCTCCGCCACCTGCGCAACCCCGCTGCTGGAAGGCTGGCCCCAGGGAGCGGTCGGGTCAGGCGCGCTGAAAGCCGAGGAGGCAGGACTCGCGGCCCCGGACCCGGCCGGCCAGACTTTCAGCCTCCAATCCCGGCCCCGCTTCGCTACCCCCTGGCCCCTGCAGCCCCCTCCTTCTTTGTGGTTTCTGTTGTTGTCTGCCCTGCCGGCGAAGCTAGCGCCCCAGTCAGCAGGGCTTCTGGCCGCGCCGCCTTATCCTAGCTTACGGTGGCACTTTATAAGTCCTTGATTATTGGGGGTAGGGGAAGTAGGGGGCAGTGTTCAGGGTTCACCTCTCCCCATATCCGGAGTTTCCCTCCAATGTGGGCCTGCCTCCTAGCCTTACAGCAAGTCTCTGCCCACAGACCACCACACTCACTCCCAAAACATCCTTTCACCAGAAGGGATGAGAAGTTTCCAGAAATCCAGGAGGGTGGGCTTGGACCCTGGCCAAGATGAAAGCAGAGGCTTTGCCCTTGACCCCCAAGGTTTCCTCCCTGGGTTGTGTGACCTTCCCTGAGATGAGAGGCATTCTTGAAGGGAAAGAATCAACTGGCCCTGAAGAATCCTTTGATGGAAACTGTGGAGTTACCCACCATACAGACAGAAAAGCAGTAGGCTCTAAGTCTGGCCTCTCTACCCCTTGGAGGACTTATGTGACTTCACTGCTTTGCCTCTGGAAGAGCTGGGATTGTCTTACCATCTTTCAGAAGAACAGGTTAAGCCAGGTAACAGTTCTCTGCACCAGGAAGTTGCCCGAGCCTCTGCCCTCCCAACTGGCACCTTGTACCCCACAGGACTCCTCACCCACCCTATCTCTCTGCAGACAAATGTGTGTGGTCCCCCACTAGGTGCCCCACAACCAGAATCAAGACATGGCCTCCAAAGGAGGTAAGGAGAACCTTTGGCAGGTGTCTGGGGCACTGACTACCCAGAAAGTCAGATGCCTCCAAATCGAGGCTTGTCAGAGTTGGGGGGGGGGGCCCAGCGGCTCGATACTCACAGCAGGAGAAGGAAAGAGGGTCTGTTAACCCAATAGAGGGAGTGACCCCCTGCCCAGGTGTCCCTCAACAAGGCCGCAAAAAGCCCAAAGATCTATGTGTCACCATCTGATTGTTGTAAATAAAGTGGACCTGCCTTTTCAGCCCTGTGACCATTCCTGTGTTGTGTTCAATGCCAGGCTGTGGGCCTGGATGGGAAACTAAGCCCATGTGGGGGTGAAAGGATTGTCATCAGAACCCGAAAGGGCAGAAGACCCCAGGAAATGACCCCTTTTAATAGCCAGAGCCAACCGGTAGAATGAGGAGTGAGTGGTGCCAGGAAGCTATCACCTGAATGTCGGAGGAGACAGCCATAGCATATGCCTCGTTGAGAATCATAGGCAGAGCCAAGCCCTGGAGGGGCGTTGACTGTTCCATCTGTCTCAGCCTCCCAGGATGTCTGTACACCTGGGCACTCAGTTGCAGGTGTCTCTGGGATCTTCTGCAGGGAGCGGGTACCAGGCTAGGCAGTTCTCATGAAGCCATACATCTTGAGTAGTTCATGGGCGTGTCAAAGCATGTGGCATAGACTGTGTATCCCCTTGGGGATGAAAGGGAGGCAGGTTATAAAGGAGAGGGCTGGGCAGTCCAATTTTCTTTCAAAGGAACTGGAGAAATCTGTGCAGACCTTTGTGACAGTCTGAGTCTTGAGCTCTGATATCTTCTTTATTCCTTTGCTAAGCTGGGCGTTGATCCCAGAGTTATCCAGACACATGGCCTCTGCAATCGCTAGCGATCAGAATTGTTCTGTTTCCTGGAGCTACCAGAACACAGGGTACCACTGCCCAGGCAGGGTCAGGGGGCTTTGAAGGGGAAAGCTGGGGTCAACACATGTCATGGAGTGATGAGGACCCACTGGGCAAGGGGAAGCCTGCAGGCCCACAGCTTCCCTCTTACGTATTGCCGGGCGTTTTGATGGTGTTTATCCATGTTCAGAGAAGAAGAGGAAGTGAGAAGGTGTCAGACCTGGGGGAGGAGGATGGGCTGCAAGGCAGCTTCTGTGGCATTTGGCTGCGACAACTTCGCCCAGAACCAAGGTCACAGGCAGGCCCCCTTGCATCAGTTTCATGCAGCAGATGTTTACAAAGCTCCTGCAGTGTAACAGGCACTGTCCTAGCACCGGGGGTACAAGAGTCCCTCCCTTGTTGCTATTACATTCAAGTGAGATACATATAATTAAAGGGAGCAGTTACTATAAAATACGTCACAGGCATGCTCCCAGCCTTGCCCCATTCTTCTCTGGCAGCTTCACAAACTGCAGATACACACACACATACCCACACTACACACATATGTATACACACACATACACACAGGGACACACACACGTATACACACACACTCACACACACACATATACACACACAGCCTTCCTCTTCCCCTCACCCACACTATTATGCTTCTAGACCTGGAATTAGAAGACCTGGCTGAGGAGACTGTCTGCCTCTTGCCAGCGGTATGAAATTGGACAAGTCACTTAGCCTCTCAGAGCCTCACTTGTATTAACAGTAAGACAGGAATAATAGTATCCACCTCACTGGATGACTCTGAGAATTAGATGGAATCATGTCTGCGGAAAATGCTTTGGTAACTAATAAAATGCCCACATATATGTGAACAGCCATTTTCCAACAGGGCCAAAGGAGGTGCAGCTGTTGTCACAGGATTTCTGTGATCCTTCCAGCCCTCTGCTTTCCCTGGGAGAGTGGGGCTGGCCCACTGCTGATCGGAAGCTGTTTACTGGCCTCTTCTCCATTTTCCGTGTGTATGGTCCAAGGAGCACCAGGCCCAACTTCCCACCTCCAGGGTGGATTGAGGGTGAGATAAGCCACAGGAGAGCCAGCCCAGCACCAACTGCCACCAGACCCCAGGGTGGGGTGCTGGGGCTCCTCCAGGCACCAGGCCCCAAGCCACATTGCTACCCCAGGGAAGGAGGCCACACTCACCTCCATCTGTACACCTATTTGCATTCTCCCCTGACCTTAGGCACAATGTAGGGCTCTGACCCAGTGGTCAGGTGGTCTGGCCACCCCTGTGTCTCTTCCCTGGGCTTCAGATTCCTCACCCCTACAATGAAAACAGGCAAGGGATGGATCAGGGGTTTTCAAACTGTGTTCCTCCAAGTCCTAGATTTCCAGGGTGCCCCAGGAGCTGCCATGGGGAGTGATGGGGAGATGGACTGGGGAGGGCCCCACCTTGCTTTAGCTGGATCAGCTTATCTGTTTTCTGTTTGGAGTTTCTGTGATTCCATTTGAATAATGGGATTCTACAGATTATTTTTTTTAAAGTTGAAATCACTGGATGAGATGGTCACTCAAATTCCTTTCCAGCAATAAGAGCCGTTAACGGGAACAGGTATATGCACACCCATGTTCGTTGCAGCACTGTTTAAAATAGCAAAAGGATAGAAGGAACCAAAGTGCCCATCAACAGATGAATGGATAAATAAATTACAGTATATTCACACAATGGAATACTACACATTGGTAAAGAACAATGATAAATCCATGAAACATTTCATAACATGGAGGAACCTGGAAGGCATTATGCTGAGTGAAATTAGTTGCAAAAGGACAAATATTGAATGAGATCACTATTATAAGAACTCAAGAAACAGTTTAAACAGAGAAGAAAATATTCTTTGGTGGTTATGAGAGGGGGGAGGGAGGGAGAGGTATATTCACTAATTAGATACTATTTCAGGTGAAGGGAAAGACAACACACAATACAGGACAGCACAACTGGACTAAACCAAAAGCAAAAAAGTTTCCTGAATAAACCAAATGCTTCGAAGGCCAGAGTAGCAGGGGCGGGGGTATGGGGACCATGGTTTCAGGGGAAATCTAGGTCAGTTGGGATCATAAAATCTATTCAGAAAACATTCTTCATCCCACTTTGGTGAGTGGTCTTAAACACCAGCAAGTGGGCATCTAAGATGCATCAATTGGTCTCAACCCACCTGGAGCAAAAGAGAATGAAAAACACCAAAGATACAAGGTAATTATGAGTCCAAGAGACAGAAAGGGCCACAAAAGTCAGAGACTCCGTCAGCCTGAGACCAGAAGAACTAGATGGTGCCAAACTACAACCAGTGACTCTCTGACAGGGAACACGACAGAGAATCCCTGATATAGCAGGAGAGCAGTGGGATGCAGACCTCAAATTCTTGTAAAAAGACCAGACTTAATGGTCTGACTGAGACTAGAAGGACCCCAGAGGTCACGGTCCCCAGACTTTCTATTAGCCCAAGACAGGAACCATTCCCAAAGCCAACTCTTCAGACTGGGATTGGACTGGACTATAGGATAGAAAATTGTAGTGGTGAGGAGTATGCTTCTTGGCTCAAGTAGACACATGAGACTATGTGGGCAGCTCCTGTCTGGAGGCGAGATGAGAGGGCAGAGGGGGACAGAAGCTAGCTGAATGGACATGGGAATAGAGGGTGGAGAGAAGGAGTGTGCTGTCTCATTACAGGGAGAGCAACTAGGAGTATATAAAAAAAGGTATATATAAATTTTTGTATGAGAGACTGACTTGATTTCTAAACTTTCACTTAAAGTACAATAAAAAGTTTTCAAAAAAAATTTTTTTAATTCCTTTCCAGCCTGGATGCTTTCTGTGTCTAGGGTCTGGTTGGGCCAACTGGGCCTCAGAAGATACGGAGCGTATAAGGGATTCTCAAACCTGGCAAGGAGGGCTGTCCAGAGCAACAGGCAGCCAATGCCAGTGAGGGGAGTGTGTCCTTGGAACCAGCAACTCAGGGGTCAACACCATTCCAGGGGCTTCGGGGGCCTTATTTCCATCTCTCCTGATCCCACCCCACAGGGGTTGTGCTGTGGCCAATGAAATGTGACATCACAGCTCATAACTCACAGAATAAAGTCAGCTCACCAATGCCATCCTTCTTCCCCACTGCTGATCTTCCACGATGCAACCCTGCCATGTACCCCCTATTTCCCAGACATCACCCATGAGTTCCCAGTTCTACCCAAATGACATCCTTTTTGGCTACACATTTCAAACCGATTCCCGGCCAATGTACCTCAAGTGCAGCCACCACCACCATCTGTCATTGGAGGCTCATGTGCTGCTTCAGGTTTCAACAGAACTTCCAGACTATGACAGAGTAGGAATAAAGGCCTGGTGATCGAGTTTCAAAAATTAGCCAGTGAAAATCCTGTGGATCACAACAGTCTGATCCCATTGTTCATGGCATCCCCATGTATCAGGGCTAAACGACAGATAAACAACAACTCTTTCTTGCCGGCCCAGCTCAATAGCCACCTCCTCCAACCTTTCCTTCATGCACACCCCCTCTCCCACCCTTTTCCAAATCTGGGGTGACTTCTCCCTCCTCAGACTCACACAGGACCTGGTCTGCGCTTGTCTCATGGCCCTCATCTTGTTGGACTTGGATTACTGTTCTGTGTCAGTGTCTCGTCTCTCACACTCACAGTCTTACTTCCCTAGTGCTGCTGTAACAGAAATATCACAAGTGGGTGGCTTTCAAAAACAGAAACTTATTTTCGCACAGTTCATGAGGCTAAAAGTGGGAAGTCAGGACACCATCTCTAGGGGAAGACTCTCCCAGCACAGGCTGGCACTCAACATACAGAGCAGCCCAGGCAGTGACCAGGTACTTTCCAAGCGCACTGGCTGGAATTTGCAGACAGAGTGGGTGGTTGGCATGGATTGAATTGTGTCCCCCCAAAAACGTGTATATCAATTTGGTTAGGCCATGATTCCCAGTACTGTGTGGTTGTCCTCCATTTTGTGATTGTAATTTTATGTTAAGAGGATTGGGGTGGGATTGTAACACCACCCTTACTCAGGTCACCTCCCTGATCCAATGTAAAAGGAGTTTCCCTGGGGTGTGGCCTGCACCACCTTTTATCTCTCAAGAGATGAGAGCGAAGCAAGCAGAGAGTTGGGTACCTCAGACCACCAAGAAAGCAGTGCCAGGAGCAGAGCACATCCTTTGGACCCAGGGTTCCTGTGCAAAGAAGCTCCTAGTCCGGGGGAAGATTGATGAGAAAGCCGATAGAAAGTCTTCCCCTGGAGCTGACACCCTGAGTTTGGACTTTTAGCATACTTTACCGTGAAGAAATACATTTCTTTTTGTTAAAGCCATCCACTTGTGGTATTTCTGTCAAAGCAAGCAGCACTAGATGACTAAGACAGCGGTGGAAGGACCATCACACAGATGTAGCCTCTAAGTTAACCCAAAACAGACAGTAGAATCTGGGCTTTGGTGTCTGACAGGCCCCAGTGCCAGCCCCAGTGCTGCCACTTGATAGCTGTATAACTTTGGGCAGGTTTCTGGAGGCTTTTGGAGCCTCAGTTTTCCATCTGTAAAAATAGGGATAAGGTGAGTCTGGATCTTATATGGTCATGGTGAGGGTAAGACATTGCATTTGAAGAATTTATTTAGCACAAGCCTAATGTACTCAGTAAGTTGGTTCTGAGGGAAGAACTTTGTGTCTTCCAGCATTCCTCAGTTCACTGGCGATCTTCACATGACGTGGCGTCTATCTTCCCCCGCTTGTGTTTGTCTGTATGTCTCTGTGTCTGTGCTGCTTTTTGTGGCACTCAAAAGAGATTAGATTTAGGACACACCCTACACTGATGTAGCCTCATTAACATAAAATAGAGAACCCTATTCCCAAACAAGATTACATCTGCTGGTATAAACCAAACAACCAAACCCTTTGCCATCAAATTGATTCTGACTCATGGCGCCCCTATGTGTTACAGAGTAGATCTGTTCCATAGGGTTTTCTTGGTTGTAATCTTTACAGAAGCAGATTGCCAGGCTTTCCTTCAGCAGCACTACTGGGTGGGTTTGAACTGCCAACCTTTAGGTCAAAGGTCAGGTGCACCATTTGTGCCATCTAGGGACCTTTTTGCACAGATATAGGGGTTACGATTCTAACACGTATTTTGGGGGGATACAATTCAAGCCATAACACTGTCCATTTTCACTTCCCAGCCCCCTCCAGTGCATTATCCACTGCAGGGCAGAGAGTAGGGGCGCCATAATTTTTTGAATGAAGACATGAATGAATGAGCCATATGGAAGAGCCATCACAGGGAGGAAACCAAGTGGGTGGAGAAGCATCACTTCTGCCAAGCTTCTGCCTGAGATGCTGAAGGAGAAATGTCCTCAGACGCCGTTTTCAGGGGGATGGCTCTCATGGGGAGGAAATTGGCAGCTTAGGAGATGAGGCCATGGGAGGGAACAAGCATTGGTCCCTGGGGTCTTCTCTGAGTTCCAAAACCCCAGGACTGGGCCTTGGCACTCTCTGGGCTAGTCCAGCCCCCAGCACGGGCCCACACTCAACATAAAGAGGAGCCCAGGCAGTGACCACCTACCTTCCAGACTCAGTGGCTAGAATTTGCAGATTGGAGTGGACGGTAGTAGGACCATCAGACAGATGTAGTCTCTAAGTTAACCCACAGATGGTAGAACCTGGGCTTTGGTATCAAACAGGCCTGAATGCAAGCCCCAACGCTGCCACTTGATGGCTGTATAACTTTGGGCACGTTTCTGGAGGCTTTTGGAGCCTCGGTTTTCTGTCTATAAAAATAGGGGTAAAGTGAGTCTGGATCTTATACGATCATCATGAGAGTAAAACATTGCATTTAGAGAATTTATTTAGCACAAACCTGATCCACTCAGTAAGTGGTAGCTGCTGCTCTTGTGTTTATTATTACCGTTTTACCTGGAGTTCCCCAAACTGGCAGCTCTGGGATCAGGAGATCAAATGCTTGGTCCCTGAGACACTAAATATGCTGTTTGTACATGCCCCAAGGTGGCTACCAGCCTGAAGTCCCATTCTTCTCCAAACCATGGTAGAAGATTCAACTTCAGCTTGTCTTATGTTGTTCTCTAGTTGTTCAACCTGTGTAAGTCTGATTGCCTTAACACTAGATCAGAGCCAATAGTTTATGCTTCTCGTATATTCCTTTCACCTCAGTGCCCAGCAAAATGCCAGGCATAGAGTAAGCACTGAGAGGTGAATGAATAAATGATTATCGGCCACAATGTTGATACACAACCTCCCCAGCCACAGTCTTTGGAAAGCTGAGATGCCATTCCTTTACGAGTGTACCAGTCAACATTATCCAGAGAAACAGAACCAATAGGAAGGAAGGAAGGAAGGATGGATGGATGGATGGATGGACGGATGGAGCGGGCGGATGGGCGGACGGGCGAATGGATGGGTGGGTGGATGGATAGTTAGATATTGATTAATTTTAAGGAATTGGCTGACATGATTATGAGGGCTGGCAAGTCTGAAATCCATAGGGCAGACCAACAGGCTAGACAGGATTTCTGTTACAATCCTAAGACAGAAGTCTTTCTTCTCCCAGAAACCTCAGTTTTTGCTCTTAAGGCCTTCAACTGATTGGATGAGGCCCACCCTCATTATCAAGGGTAATATCCTTTCCCTAAAGTCAACTGGTTGTAAATGTTAACCACATCTGCAAAATACTTCACAGAAACATCTAGGCTAGTGTTTGACCAAACAACTGGACACCATAACCAAGTCAAGTGGATACATAACATTAACCTCCACTTCCTTTCCTGGTCCTTTAGTTTGCCCTTAGCTACGAGCTAAGGAGAAGAGGAAGATGCTGCGGGCTTAGGTACCATCCCAACCCCAGAAAATGACAGCTGAGCAGGACTGAGAGGGCTGGTATGCAGATCTGGTGAGTCTCTGAGCCAGAAATATCCTCTGGCCTTTTCCCCCCACCTCCTACCCTCAGAGTGTATGTGGGCTTTTCTGTTGATCCAGCATCACTGAACGGCATCACCACTCAACTTGGTGGGGAGGAGGCTGCGTGGGCAAGCTTCGGTGGGCAAGCATCTGAGGGGAATCTGGAGCCCAAGCAATCAAAAAGGAGACCCCAGCTGAGAAGACTGGGCCACTACTGTGGCATGCTGGGATCCCTCGACAAAATGGTTAAAGGAGTTGGGCTGTTCTGGAAGGCTTGGGTGCTAGGCTATCTTGTTTTGGATAGTTCTCCTTTTTGGTGGAGATTGCTTCCTCTTCCTCTCAGGCACACAACTAAACTCTATCTCCAAGTCCTCTCTGCACTTAAGTGTGGTGATGCGTGCCACTCCCAGGCCTACCCCATAGAAAACATGACCTTTGCTTTATTCCCCTGTGTGCATGCTAGATGTCATCACCTGGGGTGTCCTTGGAAGCTACATGTTGAAGATGTAGAAGAAGATGGGCCCCTGAAGAACCACATGTAGTAGAGATCCACCCTGCCACCAACCAAAAAAACCAAACCCAGTGTCGTTGAGTCGATTCCAACTCATAGTGACATTATACCAATGGGAGTAAGAAATAAAATGTTACTGTGTTAAGCCACTGGCATGTTGGAGCTGTTTATTTCAGCAGGCAGCTCACCCTGACTAACACGTCCTTCTTGTGACCAGTACCCTCATCGTCCTTGTGAAACCACTCATTCCCCACTCTTGGTCCCTGGTGTTCTAGAGGAGCCGATTCCACATGGGCTCTGGATGAGGACATGGGATCCAGGCCTGATGATCAGAGTCAGAATACCCCAGCTGCTTAGCCACAGAGATCAGTTCAGAGATGGGAATGTGACATGATCAGAACCTGTGGGACTTGTTCTGGTACTTTCTGTGAAACTGTTGGGAAGAGGGGCACTTGGTTTCTTTTGGAGTTGCTGAGAGGGTGGGAGTATGCCTGGTAATCTACCTCTGAAAAATCCATATCCATTGCCCTCGAGTTGATTCCGACTCATAGCAACCCTAAAGGGCAGAGGAGAAGTGCTCTATAGGGTTTGCAAGGCTGAAATCATTATGGAAGCAGACTAACATCTTTCTTCCAGGGAGCAGCTGGTGGGTTTGAACTGCCAACCCTGAGGTTAGCAGCAGAGGGCTTAAGCCATTGAAAATCCTATGGAGCACAGTTCTATTCTGACACACATGGGGTTGCCATACGTCGGAACTGACTCTAGGGCAAATGGCACTGGCAGCCAAGAAGGCCGACCTTGGAGTCCAAGGCCTGGGATTGCCCTCTACTGCTCTGGGACTTGAGCAAAAAACCTGACTGCTCCAAGACTCTGTTTTCTCACCTGTAACATGGGGGTAAACTCCCTGCATTCAGGTCTTGGAGGGTTGCTCTGAGGGGCCAGGCAAATGGGATGGACGCCAGGGCTCTGAAAATCATCAGAGTCATAAACAGCCCTAGGGTGCGATGAGTACTTATTGGTGGTAAGACAAGAAAGAGGTAACTCAGTAGCATCCCAGGCAAAGGGCTCCCATCCGAAGGGCAGAGCCCAGTCCCCTCCATCCTTCCTGCCGGACGAATGAGCAGACTGCAGCAAGGGGGTTTAAAATAGCCATCCTCAGGGATTTCCTGAAGGGAAGGATGGCAGGACCAGGAAACAGCCTGCAAGGAAGGCTGAGAGGAGCTTAAACAATGGGCTCCTCTTCCCCACCCCCATGACAGACCTGAGAGTGGCTGGAGCAGCCCCATCTGGAGGCAGAGAAACAGCCCCCAGGATACCCTTGAAGCCCAAGCTGCCTCTGAAGTTCTAAAGCAAGGACAAGGAAAGAGCAGGCGGAAGCATCTGCTTCTCCTGTGATTATCTGTTCTGTGATCTCTCTTCGCAGGCCCTGGACAGTTCCAGAGCGTCCCCTGCCTCTGGAGCCAGAGTTCGCAGCATATGTGATCTCTCAGCTGCCTTTGAAATTGGGGTGAGGATGGAAGGAGAGCAGGGACAAGCCAATAAGATCCAAATTGACATAGCCCACTTCTGCTCCTCTCCACCTCCCTCAGCCCCCGGGACCTTGTAATTCTTCAATCCCTCCACCAAAATCCCATTGATACACAGGCCCAGAGGCGAGTGGGCCCTGGGAAGTCTGCTGTTCTCCTTAGAGGAAGCACACATGGGGAGGACTACCACGCGTTAAGCCTTGCCCTGGAGCAGTGCATGCTTTCGGTGGCGAGTCTGCAAGGATATGTCCCTTCACAGTTTGGCACCCTGGAAAACCAGTTGCCATTGAGTTGATTCTGACTCATAGCAACCCCATGTATTTCAGAGTAGAACTGTGCTCCGGTGAATTTTCAAGACTGTAGCCTTTCAGAAGCAGATCGACAAGCCTTTCTTCCGAGGTGCCTCTGGGTGGGTTAGAACTGCCAACATTTCAGTTAGAAGTTGACTGCTTTACCATTTGCACCACCCAGGGACTCCATGGGCATTCTAGAGATGTATTCGATTCTTCTTGCAAGATTATAAAAGCAATACATTTTTCCTTGAAAACAATGAAACAACAAAGATATAAGAAAAAGTCCATACTCTTCCCCAGTCCCCCGCCATCACCTCTTTCCTATGCCCTCAACACACACACACTCCTAGGTTATTGCCTGGGGTTTATCCTCCCCGACCTTTCTCCATACTCATGTGAACATGAACAAGCCCACGTACACGTCATACACATATTTAGAGGCTTTGTTGTTTCTTCCACAAAACTGGAAGCATCGTCTAACACGTGATTCTGCAACTAGCTTTATTCTCACTTACATCATGACTTTTCCTCCAGGTGAGTGGATTTAAATCTAGCTCATTCTTCTTTTAATAGCTGCATCATTTATCTGACCAGTCCCTGTTAATATACACTCAGGTTGTCTCCCATTTTTTTTAAAGCATCTAATAAATGCCTGGAAACCCTGGTGGTATAGTGGTTAAGTGCTACAGCCACTAACCAAAGGGTTGGCAGTTCGAACCTGCCAGGCGCTCCTTGGAAACTCTATGGGGCGGTTCTACTCTGTCCTATAGGGTCGCTATGAGTCGGAATCGACTCGACGGCACTGGGTTTGGTTTTTTTGGTTTTAATAAATGCCTGCTGTATGCAGAGCTCAGGACCAGGCCTCTTGCGAGAAGGAGTAGACAGCGACTGAGCTTATCAACACATGGATTAAAAATAAATAGGATGGAGAAGAGTTCATATGAATTCCTGGTTCTGGGGTGTCTCACCTGGAAGAGCTGTTAGAACCTGTGGTCCAATCCCCTGGTTAGCAGATGAGAAACAGAACTTGTCCCAGGTCACACAGCTTACTCTGGAAGAGCCAGGGTCAGGATTTAGGTCCTCTGACTCCCCAACCAATGACCTGCTCCTCTGTACAAAAGCTGCTAAATTAAAAGTAGAAATAGGTCCAAGAATGTTTCATTTAAACTCATGGATGTCCAAATTGTAGGAGTCAACTGAGAGGTTGGGATGTACTTGAATCCTACAGAAAGTTAATGGCAAAGGGAAGGAGTCTCTTTTAATGCTGTTTCTTCTATCTGCCAGTGGCATTTCCCCCAAATACTCCAAGCTCGTTTCTGCCTCAGGGCCTTGGTACTTGCCACTCTCTCTGCTGAAACTACACGTCCCTCAGATTTTTCCCATGGCTGTCTCTTTCTCACACATGGTTCTCAGCTCACATGTTGCCTCTGCAGACAGGCCTTTCCTTACTTCCACCCTCCCTCCCCCAAGCTCCAACTAATATCCACCCATCCTAGCCATTGTCCAACCCATCATCCTATTTGTTGTTTTCAGAGCACTTGTCATCACCCCTGGGTAGTACAAACGATTGGGCACTAACTGAAAGGTGGACAGTTCAAATCTACTGAGAGGCACCTCAAAAGAAAAGTCTGCTTCTGAAAGATCACAGCCATTAAAAACCCTACAGAGCACAGTTCTACTCTGACACACATGGGGTTGCCATGAGTTGGAATCGACTCAATGGCAAATGGTCTTTGGGTTTTGTCATCGTCTGAAATGATCTTGATCAAGTATTAGTTTATTTTGTTCTTTAGCCATCTCCCCCACTGAAATGGAAGTTTCATGAGGCAGACACCTTGTCTGCTTGGTTGTCACTGGGGACTGTGCCTGGCACATAGTAAGTGCTTCGTAAAGATTTGAACTGATAGGGCCCAAGTCTCTTGACTGCTAGTCCAGTGATCTTCCTTCTACACTAAGAGGTGTCTTTGCTACATCAGGGCAACAGAGACTAGTGGTAAAAGTGGGAGTCACCATGGAAGTTGGGGAGGGCGTGGGGCTCCAGCATGGAGTGAAAGGCCTCAGATGTGACAAATCAAGATGATCTTTCTTCACCCTTAAAGTCAGGATCCAAGCCCCTCTCTGAGTCCTCTCCCAGACACCTTCAGGCTACCACCTCTCTCTCCAGAGCATGCGGCCCACCTTCCTCTCCACTTGGTCCCTGAACCCCAACAGGTCTGCTTCCAGCTGGAGAGTGAAGTGGAGTGGCCTTTCCTGATCCCCTCTTCCCCTAACCCAAGCTACCTCTTCTTCTTTCCTTGTGCCCTGGCTGCCTCTTTCCTGCCACAGGCATCCCCAAAGAACGTGCCCAAGAACAGGGACAAGGGGAAGGGGACCCAGGAGATCTCTCTGGGAGTGTGACATGGGGCACTGGGTGGAAGCTCTCGGTCACTGGTATACTGGACAACCTTGGCCAAGTCCATTTTACCTCTTTGGGCTTTGTCTCCTCATTTTGAAAATGAGGGACAGAAAGACTACGATGGTGGGATGGTTTCAAATCTTGGACACTCTGAGGCTGCTACCTGGTAATCTTGTCTGCAAGTAGGAAAAGAGGAACCAGGCTCCCTTCTGGGCTTTATTTGAAGAAAATCCCTGGGTAGGGCAAGGGGCTGGTGTAGGCTGTTCTGTGGACAAGGGCAGCATGAGGAATGAGTGACACAGCCACAATGTCCCCTTGCCCAATTCCAGAAGAGGTATCCTGGTGGGGGCACTGGTCCCAGGGGGAAGGGGTGCTTTTACCAAGCAGGGGTGGGTTTACCAAGAGTGACCCTCGGAAGGCTAGTGCTCAGGTGGCATTGGTCATGCACAGCCCACTTTCTCAGCCATGCCTGGCCACCCCCTCCCTCCTCAGTCAGAATTCTGAGGTCCCCGTGGTTTCCCAGCAGAGAGAAGAGAGACTGACCATCTATCCAGGGCTCAATGTGCTGTAGAGATCAGGCTCAGGCCAGGGGTTCCTCCCCATAATCCATTCAACTTTCTGTTGATAAATTTCTATTGAGTGTATACTGCATGCCAGGCACTGTTCTGGGAGCTGAAGAGGCAGGAGTGAGCAAAACACACAAAGAAATTTGCCCTTGTGGAGCCCTCATTTTTGTGAGAAGAGACCAATAATAATAAGAGGCATTAGAAATAAGCAAATTATGTCAGAAGGTGATACATGCTATGGAAAAAAAAAAAAAAAAGAAGTAGAGCTATATAAAGAATGTAAGTGCCCCCTCCTCCCTTGGTCCTATAAGATGGAAAATTCCAAAGTAATCAAATCTCTGGGCTAGAAATAGTAGTTGTGGCAAAGACTGGCTAGAAGCTCATCAAACCCATCACATCTTCTTCTAGAGCCAGAGTGACACATTTTCCAGCCTCCCTTGCAGCTAAGTGTGGCCCCGTGACTAAGTTCTAGCCAATAGAATGTGAGCATTTTTCAGGCCTGGCACATAAAAAGCCTCCCGTGAGCAAGCCTTGTTTTTCTCTTTCCCCACCTGCCAGCTGAATGGAGAGGACACTGAGGACATAGAGGAAAGCAGAGCCACAAGAAGGAAGGAGTCTGGGTTCCTGAAGACTGCATAGAGAGATAACCTTCTCCCCGGCACCTGATTAGACTTTACATGAGTGAGAAATAATAAGCGATAAGAAACTGAGAGGCGAGGAAGTACTTGTTGCAGCAGCTAACATTACTCACTGTTAAGTCCAGAGGTTTCCAATCAAAACCTTTTCACACCACCCCCAGTCTCTCTGCTCTGATATTCTGAATGATGAGGAGCTCACTCCCTTATACAGCAGCCTGAAAACTTCCTGAAGTTGGGCCAAAACCTGCCTTCCTGTGCCTTCCCTCTAGCCTGCCTATGCTCTATGGGTTGGCATAGAACACAGCATCTTCCCCTCTATTTGCCAGTCCTTCTAAGAACTGAAGACAGCCACTCCAGGCCTAAGGGGGATCCTTATCAAAGGTGGTTTTGAACTTTTCACAGCCTTATCTGCCCTCCAGTTTGTCTACAGAAAACTTAAAATGTGGTCTTTAAAACCAGCTTCCCCCTCTACCTCCATTCTCTAAGTGTTGTAGAACCAACATAGAGATTAGTGGACCTACTACTCTCCCATCCCACAGTCAGGGCATTAGACCTCTAATAATGCAGCTAAAGATGATGTTCATTTCCTTGGAGGTGCATTATACTCTTGGTCCAAATTGAGCTTAGACTCACTTAAAACCCTACAAGTCTTTCCCCCAAAATTAATAATAACCCTCAAAGTCAGCATTTATTGAGAGTATACTTTGTGCTAGACACTGTGCTAAGTGCTTCAACACCTCATTTCATTCAATTCTCACAACAAACCTGTGAGGGAGGATTATCAGTAATCCTCCCCTCGTTACAGAGGAAGAAACCACAGTACAGAGAGGTGAAGGAAATCGCCAAGGTCACACAGCTAGTAAGTGCCCAGTCTGTATTCCAATCCAGACAGTCCTTCCTGTAACCACGGCACATCCTGACATAATGTGACTTCACAGGATCACCTGGCAAGTCAAGGGCAGGGCTATCGGTCTTCTCAGGAGATGAGGAGAGAGGCCAGCTCTGTCTGCAGACTGCCGGGAGGCTGAGGCCCCTTCCCATCCCCCTCTTTGGAGAGCTGTCAGGGGCTGCGGACTGGATTTGGGGGCAGGGCAGGGGAAAGGGGCTCTTTGCCGCCCTCTCCTGCCTGGCTGCTGTCTGCATGCCACGGCGCTGACTGTCTGGCCTCCTCGCAGGCACTGAGCCAAGTGCTGGCAGCTGCCCTTGAGTCCTGATCTGTGGGGATAACTCATGTCAGAGGCAGCCAGACGTCATCAGAAAAATGAACCTGCTTCAGGGCCCTGACGGGTATGCTGTGTGAAGTGGACCATGTGATTCAGAACCCCACAGAAGTTCTCTTGGGATTAATCAATGGGTTCATGAAGGTTACTGCCAAGGCTCAGGATTCACTGAAAGGCAGAAGGGACTAAGGTCCTAGGGGCCAGGTCCACTCCACACTTTTTTGCGCCGGAAGGGTCCAGATAGGATCTGGTCCAATCCTGGGTACCACAGTGGTCAAGGGTGGCAGCAAGGATAACCCCCCTGGAGCCTGGGACTAGGGCTGCTGGGCACAGGATGAAGCCAGGACAAGGAGTGGCCAGAGATAATCACAGCTCTCATTGATTGAGCACTTGCTGTGTGCCAGGCAGGAACTGAGCTGGATGCTCCTGAGGATAGTGTCATTACCATCCCCATTTTACAGATGAGGAAATTGAGGCTCAAAAAGGTGAGGTGACTAGCCCAAGGTCACACAGCTAGGAAGTGGCAGCATAGGGATTGCACACAGCTTCCCAACCCCTGCTGTGGAGGAGATGAGGGTCCTGGCTCCCTAGAACCAGGGAGAGCTCCATGGAATGCAGCTTTGTGCTCTCAGAGCCCTGAAGACCAGGGTTCTAATCCCACTGTGATTGGCTGTGCAATCAGTCTGGTTACTGTCCTTCTCTGACCCTTGGTTTCTTCTTCATAAAATGGGGAGAGCACTGCCTGCCCTGCCCACCCCAAGGGCTGGAATGAGAATCAAATCACTCAATGGATGAAAAAACACCTTGCAAACTGTGGCAAATCTTGCAAGTATGGGGGTGACTCTCTATAGGCTTCTGGGAAGATGGCCAGCCTTTTAAGAGAAGGGGGAAGGACATTCTAGCTGAATTGCCCTCAGCAACTCACCCAACCTTCCCCAGCAGCAAAGCCTACTACTTTCTTACCTGTAAAATGGGAATAAGAGCTAGCATTTATTGAGTACTAATCCCGTACCAGGCCCTGTTCCGGGCACTTTACATGCACTAAGCTGTCTAATCCTTACAACACTGGAGTCTGTCTGCCATGGTTCAAATCCCAGACCTGCCACTTGCTAGCTGTATAACCTGAGACAAGTCACTTATCTGCTCTGTGCCTCAGTTTGCTCTGAAGTAAAATGAGGAAATGACCATCTATTCCTGGTGAAGTTGTTATGAGGACTGAATGAGTTAGGATATGCAGAGCCTGGCAGGGTAACCCTCAGTAACCATGAGGTTTAGTATCACTGACCCACACATGGTAAACAACTGGGAATCCCTGTGGATGCTATAAGAACAATGGGGGCAGCAGGAAATTGACCCAGCAAACAGGAAGGCTGGAGTAGATCCTCCGGCACCAGAGAAGACCAGGACAGGAGCAGAGGGGGCTGGGTGCTAATCCCCACTCCATTTTCATCATCTATAGCTTGATTCCCCACCCCCACCTTCATCTTGGCCTTGTATAGAGTTAAAACAAACCCCATCCTCCTCCTCCCCAAGCATCTAAGCCCCTAAGGAACCTAAGCTGAGTGGCTATGGAATTGAACAGATCCCCAGAGTTAGCCAGTTCAACCAGTGGTACCCTCAGGGAGTGATTGTGTCCACTGTGCAGGTGCGCAGTGTGGCGAGGTCCACTGCAGCTGCAGAGGCTGTGGGAAAAATAACACCATCCAAACTCAGAGAACGTGCCACTTTCCAAATCACTGAAGCACCATCTATATCCTCACAATGCCCACGAGGCTGGACGTAGAAAGATCCTTGTTCTCATGGACAGACAAGGAAACTGAGACCCAAAGAGGGAAAGGGAGTGCTCAGCCCGAGAAGCAAGTCTGGGTCAGTCAGCCAGTCAGTCAACAAACACTGAGCACCCACTGTGTGCCAGGCCCTGCTGTAAGCACTGAGGCTACAGAACCAAGAAAGGCAGAGCCCCTGGCTCTGGGAGGCTGCCTTCATTCTAGAAGAGGAAACAGGCAAGAACACATAAATAAATAAACACTATAATTTCAGAGAGTGAGAGATGCTATGAAGCAAACACAAACAGTGATGAGTTAACAGGGAAGCGTCTCTGACTGGGACCTGAAGGGTGAGGAAGAGGCAGCCACGCAAACAAGGAATATCCCCTGCAAAGGCAGGAATAAGCTTGGGGTTCAAGGAGCAGGAATGAGGCCTGTGTGGCTAGAGCTGAGGAAGCCCAGGGGAGGGGGAACCAGCAAGGCTGGGGGCCTGTGGGACCTCGTGGGCCACGGAAAGGAGCCTGGGTTTAGTCCCAAGGGGATGAAGGGTTTTGAGCAGGGTAATGACAGTCTGACCTACATGCTTAGAAGGGCACTCTGCTGTGGAGAAAGGGTTAGGGGGCTTTCAGTAAAAGAGAAGAGGTGAGACTGACTTATGCCACAAAGTTCCAGAACCCTGGCCTGCTTCTCAAAGTGAGACCCTTTCTCTTCTGTCTCTTTGGTGCCTCTCAACTGGCTCTTACCTCTTGATCCCAAGAGAGAAGGGGACGAAAAGGTAAAACTGTCTGCTTAGTTGCCTGGTGCTGCCATAACAGAAATACCACAAGAGGATGGCTTTCAAGAACAGAAATTTATTTTCCCACAGTCCTGGAGGTGAAAAATCCAAATCTGAGTCTCAGCCGTGTCAATTTCTTCAATGAGCCTCTCTCATTTCTGGTGTCTGGCGGCGATCCTTGGTGTTCCTTTGCATCTTTTCTCCCCCGTGTATGTCTCTGTGTTTATTCTGCTCTTTTTATAACTCGGAAGTGATTAGGTTTAGGACCCATGCTGCCATGAAATAATTAACATAGCAAAGAAAGCCATACTTCCAAACAGAATTACATCCATGGGTATAGGCGCCAGGATTTCAATACATATTTTTTTGTGGGGGGCACAATTCCATCCATAACACTGTCCCTTCCCCCAGGTGGGGTGTGGGCTTAGGCCCACTGTAGTTCATGATTCCCACTGCTTCCACTGTCAAGCCTGTGAAGGTGCTGTGACAGTCATTTTGTTATGAGAACACTTGAGTTCAGCCCAAATTGCTGTCCCACAGAATTGTGAACAAATGAAATGGTTGCTGTTTTAAACAACTGCTTTTTAAGATGGCTTGTTATGCAGCAATAGAAGAATGATACAACCTAAAGGGTTGTTTCTGGGGATTAAATAAGAAAGTGCCTGGGAAGCATTTAAAATTTGCTTTGGCACATAACAATAGCTCAATAGAAGGCAGTTGTTATAATGGTTATCATAGTATTTGGAGCCAAGTTTCTGTTTGGGGAAACCTCCAGGTTGGCCTCTTTAGTTATCCAAGTATAAAGTGAACTGATACGGGAAAATTTTGTGAGGTCACCTTAAACCCGCCCTTGGTGGCTGCAGAGCAGACTGGGAGGTTCAGCGTTGCTGTGGGTGAACCTTAGCCTCACTATCCTTGAATAGGGGAAAAAAGGAATTTCAGACAAAGACTGGGTGACTCCAACACAGGGTTATTTATGATTACATAACAAGGATTGGCAACCATGTTCTGGGCTGTTCAGTCATTTCTGGGGCCTGAAATTTGCTGTGAACTGTACTTGGGAGGCTTCCTCCACCCTTTCCTCCTTCCTTCCCTCTCTGCCTTCCTGATATATATGTTTTGCAGCCTCCACTGTGTGCCAAGCACTGTTCTAAGGTGCCCAAGATACAGCAGGGTACCAGACAGACAGACATCTGTCGTGGGGGCGGCAGACAGACAGTAAACCCATAACTAATATGTTGTCAGCAGTAAGTGCCTCTGAAGAACAGCGAGCAGAGTAATGGGGGAGACTGATGCAAGAGTGCAGGCACTTAAGACAGTGTAACCAAAGAGGGCATCTCAGAGAAGACCCCAGGGAAAAGACATTCAGGAAGAGAGAACATCCCATGCAAAGTCCTTGTGGTGAAAATAAGCTTGGTAAATTTGAGGCCACCTCAGGGTCAGACATGGCTGGTGGGTACAGGGAGGCTGGCAGGAGGTGAGACTGCCAGACCACAGAGCCACTTAGGCCATGGCAATGACTTTGGGTTCTGTTCTAAGTTGTGGAGCACCCCTGGGTTGCTATGTGTTTTAGAAAGACCGTTCAAGCCACTGTTAAAAGGATGGAATTGGGAGAGGGAGAGTATTAGTTTCCTACGGCTGCTGTAACAAAGCACCAAGAACTTGGCGATTTAAAACAGCAGACATTTATTGTCTCACAGTTCTGGAGGCCAGAAGTGTGAATCAAGGTGTAGCAGGGCAGTGCTCTCTCTGAAAGCTCTTGGAAAAAGTCCTTCTTCTCCTCTTCTAGCTTTTGGTGACCCCAGGTGTTCCTTGGCTTATAGACACATCACTCCAGTCTCTGCCTTCATCCTCACATGGCCTCTTCTCTGTGTCTCTGTCTCCTGTGTCTATGTGTCCATCTGCATTCAAATCTCCCTGAGTCCTGGTGGTGCAGTGGTTAAGCGCTCAGCTGCTAACCAGCTGCTCCTGCAGAAAAAGGTGTGGCAGTCTGCTTCCGTAAAGATTACAGCCTTGGAAACCCTATGGGGCATTCTACTCCATCCTATAGTGTCACTATGAGTTGGAATCAACTCAACAGCAATGAGTTTTTCTCTTACAAAGACACCTGTCATTGGATGGATTTAGGGCCCATCCTATATCTAGGGTGGTTTCATCTCAAGATCCTTAATTAATTATACCTGCAAATACCTTGTTTTCAAATAAAGTCACATTCTGAGGTTCTGGGTGAGCATGAATTTCTGGGAGACACGATTCAACCCACTACGGGGTGGCGGGGGGGTGGGTGTCACAGTGGCAGAGGGGAGTCAGCAAGGAAGCAGGAGAACCAGTTAGCAGGTCATTGCAGAGACCCAGGTAAAAACGGTGGTGGCTTCCACTCAGACTGTAGCAGGGAAGCTGGTGAGAAGTGGTTGGATTCAAAACATGTTTTGAAAGTAGAGCCAACAGGGCCTGGCGACAGACTGGATGTGGGGGTGAGGGAAAGAGAGGCCCTGTTACGTATTGAGTTGTGTCCCCTAAATTTATGTGTTTGAATTCTAACTCCTATAACTTATTTGGAACCCTGGTGGTACAGTGGTTAAGAGCTCGGCTACTAACCAAAAAGTCGGCAGTTCAAATCCATCAGCCACTCTTTGGAAACCCAATGGGGCAGTTCTACCCTGTCCTATAGGGTTGCTTTGACTTGGAATCAACTTGACAGCAGTAGGTTTGGTTTTGGTATAAATTGTTTGAGAATAGAGTTTTCTTTGTTATGGTAATGAGACCGTAACAGTGTAAGTGCATCCTAAACCTAATCACTTCTGAGTTATGACGAGCAGGATAGACACAAAAATGAGCAAGTATGGTTATCTTAAACAGTTAGAAATAGGTCTACCATACAACCCAGAAATCCCACTCCTCGGAATCTACCCTAGAGAAGTAAGAGCCTTCACGCAAACAGATATATGCACACCCACGTTTATTGAAGCTCTGTTTACAATAGCAAAAAACTGGAAGCAACCAAGGTGTCCATCAACGGATGAATGGGTAAATAAGTTGTGGTATATTCACACAATGGAATACTATGCATCGATAAAGAACAGTGACGAATCTGTGAAACATTTCATAACATGGAGGAACCTGGAAGGCATTATGCTGAGTGAAATTAGTCAGAGGCAAAAGGACAAATTTTGTATAAGACCACTATTATAAGATCTTGAGAAATAGTATAAACTGAGAAGAACACATACTTTTGTGGTTACGAGGGAGGGAGGGAGAGGGTTTTTTACTGATGAATTAGTAGATAAGAACTGCTTTAGGTGAAGCGAAGGACAATACTCAATACATGGAAGGTCAGCTCAATTGGACTGGACCAAAAGCAAAGAAGTTTCCGGGATAAACTGAATGCTTCAAAGGTCAGCGGAGCAAGGGAGGGGGTTTGGGGACCATGGTTTAAGGGGACTTCTAAGTCAATTGGCAAAATAATTCTATTATGAAAACATTCTGCATCCCACTTTGAAATGTGGCGTCTGGGGTCTTAAATGCTAACAAGTGGCCATCTAAGATGCATCAATTGGTCTCAACCCACCTGGAGCAAAGGAAAATGAAGAACACCAAGGTTACACGATAACTAAGAGCCCAAGAGACAGAAAGAGTCCGTGAACTAGAGACTTACATCATCCTGAGACCAGAAGAACTAGTTGGTGCCTGGCCACAATCGATGACTGCCCTGACAGGGAGCACAACAGAGAACCCCTAAGGGAGCAGGAGATCAGAGGGATACAGACCCCAAATTCTCACAAAAAGACCATACTTAATGGTCTGACTGAGACTGGGGGAATCCTGGCAGTCATGGTCCCCAAACCTTCTGTTGGCCCAGGACAGGAACCATTCCCGAAGACAACTCATCAAACATGAAAGGGACTGGACAGTGGGTAGGAGAGAGATGCTGATGAAGAATGAGCTAATTATATCAGGTGGACGCTTGAGACTGTGTTGGCATCTCCTGTATGGAGGGGGGATGGGAGGTTAGAGAGAGTTGGAAGCTGGCAAAATTGTCACAAAAGGAGAGACTGGAAGGGCTGACTCATTAGGGGGAGAGCAAGTGGGAGTACAGAGTAAGGTGTATATAAACTTATATGTGACAGTCTGACTTGATTTGTAAACATTCACTTGAAGCTCAATAAAAGTTAATAAAATTAAAAAAAAAAAAGAGCAAGTATGAATAGGAGAAGACGACACCGTCTTAAGATGGCCAAGGAACCAAGGATTGCTGCCTACTAGAAGCTGAAACAGACAAATAAGGACTTATTCTTAAAGCCACACTCTGAATATGAAACTTCCAGCCTCCTGAACTGTGAGAAAATAAATTTCTGTTCTTTAAAGCAATCCACTTGTGGCATTTCTGTTACAGCAGCACTAGGTAACTAAGACAGGCATGGAGGGTCACTTCTAGGTTTCATGCTTTAAGATGAGAATGCTAATTAGACATCCAAGTGGAGAGGTTGAGGGCAGCTGGATATGCAAGGCTGTTTCTAAGAGTGAAATATTTAAATTTGGAGATGATCACCCTTCAGCCAAAAGATTAGACAGGTCCATAAAACAAACAATAATACACATAGCTCAACCACATATAAGAGACTAAATGGGCACACCAGCCCAGGGGCAAGGATGAGAAGGCAGGAGGGGACAGAAAGGCTGGACGAATGGAAATGGGTTCCCCAACGTTGAGTAAGGGAGAGTGTTGACACTTAGCGGGGTTGGGAACCAATGTCACAAGCCAATATGTGTACTAATTGTTTAACGAGAAACTCATTTGCTCTGTAAACCTTCATCTAAAGCACAATAAAAAAAAAAAACTGAGGAATGATGATTCTAAAATGGTATTTCAAGCCGTAATTCCACATGAAATTGTTTTGGGGAGGGGCAGGGACGAATGTAGACAGAGAAGTGAAGAACCCCAGGGCTGAGCCGTGAGGCTCTCCAGCGTTTGGTGGCTGAGCAGAGGAGGAAGTCAGGGTGGCGAAGGCAGAGTTAGGAGGAAACCCAGGAGAAGGTGGCATCCTAGAAGCCAAGTAAAGAACATGTACCAAGAAAGGAGTGAGCATGTCAAATAATGCCACAAAAATCAAGTAAGACGAAAGCAGAGAACAGACAGTTGACTTTGGCAAGATGGAGGCTGTGGATGACCTTGATGAGAGTGATTTCAGCAAAAGATTGAAAGACTGGAGACCAAAGCCGTAGTGGGGGTGCATTAAAATGAGAAAAGGAAGTGAGGAAACAGAGAGAGAGAGTTTTATTTTGAAGGAGAGCAGCTAAAATCAGGGGAGGTGGGACGGGGGCTTGAGGTTGAGAGAGGCATTTCCTCAGCCAGTTCCTCCTTCCTCTAACAGAGGTTTATTAAGCACCAGGAGAGGCAGCTGCTGTGTGAGGCACTAAGGGGACAGTAGAGAACACGCCAGTCACCTCCTTTCTCCTGGCCTCAGCTTACAAAGTCATTTCCTCAGAAAGGCCTTCGCAATCCCTCTTACCTAAAGTGGGACTCTTCTGCCAGTCTCTGTGGAAGACACAGCTTCTATTTATGAAGTGAGGCCCCTTTGGGAAGACTGACCCTAAATGGCTTATTACCCACTTTGCCTGTAATTAGATACCTGTTGTTGTTGTTGTTAGGTGCCATCAAGTCAGTTCCAACTCATAGCGACCCCATGGACAACAGAACAGAACACTGACCTCTCCCTCGCCATATTCAAGCCCGTTGTTGCAGCCACTGTGTCAATCCATCTAATCGAGGATCTTCCTCTTTTTCACTGACCCTCTACTTTACCAAGCATCATGTCCTCCTCCAAGAGTTAGTCCCTCCTGATAACATGTCCAAAGTACATGAGATGATGTCTCACCATCCTTGCTTCTTCATTCTGGCTGTACTTCTTCCAAGATAGATTTTCTCATTCTTCACCAACACCATAATTCAAAGGCACCAATTCTTCCTCAGACCTCCTTATTCACTGTGAAGCTTTCACATGCATGAGGCGATTGAAAATACCATGGCTTGGGTCAGGTGCACCTTAGTCCTGAAAGTGACATCTTTGCTTCTTAACACTTTAAAGAGGTCTTTTGCAGCAGATTTGCCCAATACAATACGTCGTTTGATTTCTTGACTGCTGCTTCCGTGGGCATTGATTGTGGATCCAAGTAAAATTAAATCCTTGACAACTTCAATCTTTTCTCTCTTTATCATGATGTGGCTTATTGGTCCAGTTATGAGGATTTTCATTCTCTTTATGTTGAGGCGTAATTCTTACCGAAGCCTGTGGTCTTTAATCTTCGTCAGTGAGTGGTTCAAGTCCTTTTTAAGCAAGCAAGGTTTTGTCATCTGCATATCATAGGTTGTTAATGAGTTTTCTTCCTATCCTGATGCCACATTCTTCTTCATATAGTCTAGCTTCTTGGGTTTATCTGCTCAGCATAAAGATTGAATAAGTAGGTCCCTAGGTGGTACAAAAAAGGGAGCCCTGGTGGCACAAGGGTTAAGCACTTGGCTACTAACCAAAAAGTTGGTGGTTGGAACTCACCAGCAGCTCTGCTGGAGAAAAGAGCTGGTGATCTGCCCCCATAAAGATTACAACCTAGGAAACTCTATGGGGCAGTTCTACTGTGTCACATAGGATCGCTATAAGTTGGAATTGACTCAATGCCACACAATTGGTGGTGCAAATTGTTTGCACTCAATTACCAACCGAAAGGTTGACAGTTCAAACTTACCCAGCTGTGGTGCAAAAGAAAGGCCTGATGATTTGCTTCCATTAAAAGTACAGTCAAGAAAGCCTTACGTACTGAAGAAGGGAGGCATGTGCTCTTGTCTTCAGGAGGGCTTTCCTGATAAACCACTTAACTGTAAGTATGGTCTGTGAGTTCTGTGTGGCCATTGCAGCTAATTATTGAACCCAGCAGAGAAGTAGAGTGTGACGTGGGAGGGAGGGCTGGTGTCAGAATTGGTAAAAAGTTTGGAAATAGGAGGTATGTCTGACCTCCACCTCATGGGCATCAGTTTGGGCTGATCCTGGTCTTTATTCTCACTGAAGTTAGACAGGTTCTGAGGCTACTATCACTATTACTACTACTATTACTATTTTTACACAGCTTGCATAGTATAAGAAGTCATGACAGAAGGAGACTTGGAGGGGTGCTGAGTCAGTTTAGTCTTCATTAATTGCCATAGTCCACTCCTTTAGTACTTCAACATCCATTTGTACACAACCTTCCATACTTACCATATTTTTTTGCAAATAACACACCCAAGTAAATAATGTGTTCACACGTATAATGCGTGGCATAGTGTGCTTATGAAAATAGCATGGGGAGGGTTACGCAGTTGGCAAAAAATGTATAACATGTGCATTATTTGTGTAAAAATAGGCATAAACGACTGCAACAGGCTACCACTCAACCTAATGCAAATAGATCTCAAGCAGGAACACTCTTATCCTTTCCTTGGAAAGGAACATCTAAAGCCCCAGCAGTTATTGCATCTAGATCCAGCTTCAAGGATGTCTAGGTGATGTTCACTTCTTCTCTAGTTTAGTCACCATACCACCTTGATATTCTGCAATCTATGTACTAAATTATAAAGTTTATCATCAGAAAACAGTTCTATACAAAATGGTAGAGGGAAGAGAGAAAGAATTAACAATAAATATATGCACAACATAGCAAGGAAGGAGGAAAATATGGATAAGTACTATAATTCTCATTTCTTGCACAAGTCATGAGGCATTTATAACATCCTTCCTCTACTACCCATTGCATTTTCTCTTTGTCCTCAGCAAGCACCTCATGTGGCCAGAGGTTTTTACCCAGCAAGATCAACTGAACTTCATTCAGGAGGAAGCTGAGCCCATGCTTGTCCTGCCTATACTGGGTTGCTGTTATCTGCCATTAATTTTTACCATTGGGCACGGAGTTAGAAGGCACCCCAGAGGATTTCACAGGATCCAGAAACATGCTTCTCCCTATTCCCTTATGCAACAGCAACTATATTTCCCCTTGATTACCATAATCGATCACTCCAGCAACACAGAATCTCCCCTCTCTTGCTTTTTGCCTGTTCATTCAGTGGCATGCCATAGAGTCTGAAACGCCTGGGTATGAGTCTCAACTTCCAAGTCAGTGGAACCTCTGTGGCGTTTCTTGGTGGAAACATTCTTCCTTTGCATACTAAAACCTCTAAATTAGCAGAGCCCAAGGTCTTGAGGAAGGGAAGCGAATGTTTTGTGAGTTATTCAACCCAAGATTCATCAATCCATGGATGTTAGCAAAGGGAGGGACATCAGATTATATTGGTTGATGATTCAGAACATATGCCAAATCCTTTAGGACAGCATTTCAAATTCATACAAGGTTATCTCCTAGATGGAACTTAAAAAGTCTCAATAGGCCATGTCACCATCCCATAAAGCCAGATGATTCTGGTGACAGAGTATGTGGTGAAACGGGTGAATTCCACGTTCATCTGCTACACTCACTTCTTTTGATGAAAAATGAGGCTTCCGGTTGTTGTTTTGGGCAGCCATGATTGTGAATAGGAGCCCTGGTGGCACAGTGGTTAAGAGCTCAGTTTGCTAAGAGGTTGGCATAATATACAGTCAAATCCACCAGCGGCTCCTTGGAAACCCTAGGGGGTCATCATACTCTGTCCTATAGGGTCACTATGAGTCAGAATTGACTTGATGGCAACAGGTTTGGCTTTAGTTTTTTGACTGTGAATAAGACATTCATAAAACCATGAATGATGTTGCTAGCAATTACCGAACCCAGCAGAGAATTAGAGTGCCATGGGAGAGATGGCTGGTGTCAGAACTGGTCAAAAGATTGGCGAGTGGAGGTATGTCAGACAGAGAACGCACACTCATAGCTAGAAGAAATGGTCTATTCCAGTGAGGGCAACTGCCTCCATAATGAAAGGGATCCTATGTAACCAACCCGCCACCAGATGGCAGGCTGCTCCTCTCAGGCTCAGGCACCACACTGAAGGCTCAGAGCCGCTGCTCTGGGTACTTGGGCACTTAGCTGTGGTGGGAAGACTAAAGCAGAGACTGCTAATAGCCACCCAGTATCTACCGTCCACTTCTTCCTTACTAACAGAATCCTGATTTATTTCAGGTCATCAATGTATCCAGCCAAAATACAACACTTTGCAGCTTCCTTCGTTCAAGCTAATGAAATGTAAGTGGAGCTGCAATCCTTCTACCCCTCTACCTGTTTTCCTGTCTGATGTTTGGGGTGAGGATGTGAAGGTTAAATTTCCAGTTGCCATCTTAGATCATGAGATGAAGTTGAAGATAGAAGCTACAAGCTAAGACGGTAGAAATTGAGTCCCTGATGACTATGGAGCTACCATACTAGTCTTAGACTGAAAGAGAAAGAAAATTCTATCTTATTCAAACACTATTATTTGGAGTTTTCTATTCGACGGCACTGGGTTTGGGTTTTTTTGTTTGTTTGTTTTATACAGATAATAGATGTCACTTTAAGGACTAAAATGCACCTAACAAGCCATAGTATTTTCAATTACCTCATATACATGCCAAAGTTGGACAATGAACAAGGAAGACTGATGAAGAATTGATGCCTTTGAATTACAGTGTTGGTGAAGAATTTTGAATATACCATGGTCTGCCAGAAGAACGAACAAATCTATCCTGGAAGAAGTACAGCCAGAATGCTGCTTAGAATAAAGGATGGCAAGACTTCATCTCATGTACTTTGGACATGTTATCAGGAGGGACCAATCCCTGGAGAAGGACATTGTGCTTGGTAAAGTAGAGGGTCAATGAAAAAGAAGAAGACCCTCAATGAGATGGATTGACACAGTGGCTGCAACAATGGGCTCAAACATAGCAATGATTGTGAGGATGGTGCAGGACTGGGCAGTGTTTCATTTTGTTGTTCATAGGGTCACTACGAGTCAGAACTGATTCGATGGTACCTAACAACAACAATAGCATAGTATACAGTCAAATCTAATTCTAATTTATACTTAAAATAAGATGGCAGGAAAAAACTTCAAGTACAGCAATAATTGCAATAAATGTAAGTGGATTGAACTATCTGATCAAAAGACAGAGACATTCAGAAGATTTAAAAAAAAATTTATTGTGCTTTAAGTGAAAGTTGACAAATCAAATCAGCCTCTCATACAAAAATTTATATACACCTTGCTATATACTCCTAGTTGCTCTCCCGCTAATGAGACAGCACAGTCCTTCTCTCCACCCGGTATTTTCATGTCCAATCAGTCAGCTTCTGTCCCCCTCTGCCTTCTCGTCTCCTCTTCAGACAGGAGCTGCCCACGTAATCTCATGTGTCTACTTAATCCAAGAAGCTCAGTCCTCATCGTTATCATTTTCTATCTTATAGTCCAGTCCAGTCTCTGTCTGAAGAGTTGCCTTTGGGAATGGTTCCAGTCTTGGGCTAACAGAAGGTCTGGGGACCATGACGTCTGAGGACCATGACGTCTGGGGTCCCTCTAGTCTCAGTCAGACCAGTCTAATCTCGGTCTGGTCTTTTGACGAGAATTTGTGGTCTGCATCCCATTGCTCTCCTGCTCCTTCAGGGATTCTGTGTTGTGTTCCCTGTCAGGGAGTCATTGGTTGTAGTTCGGCACCATCTAGTTCTTCCGGTCTCAGGCTGATGGAGTCTCTGATTTTTGTGGCCATTTCTGTCTCTTGGGCTCATAATTACCTTGTGTCTTTGGTGTTCTTCATTCTCTTTTGCTCCAGGTGGGTTGAGACCAACAGATGAATCTTAGATGACTGCTTGCTAGTGTTTAAGACCCCAGACACCACTCTACAAAGTGGGATGCAGAAAGTTTTCTTAATAGATTTTGTTAAGCCAATTGACCAAGGTCCCCTGAAACCATGGTCCCCAAAGCCCCACCCCTGCTACGCTGGCCTTCAAAGCGTTTGGTTATTCAGGAAACTTCTTTGCTTTTGGTTTAGTCCAGTTGCGCTGACCTCTCCTATATTGTGTGTTGTCTTTCCCTTCACCGAAAATAGTTCTTGTCTACTATCTAACTAGTGAATACCCCTCTTCCTCCCTCCCTCCCCACCCTCATAACCATCAAAGAATATTTTCTTCTGTGTTTAAACTATTTCTTGAGTTCTTATAATAGTGGTCTCACACAATATTTGTCCTTTTGCAACTGACTAATTTCACTTGGCATAATGCCTTCCAGATTCCTCCATGTTATGAAATGTTTCACGGATTCATCAATGTTCTTTATTGATGTGTAGTATTCCATTGTATGAATATACCATAATTTATTTATCCATTCATCCACTGATGGGCACCTTGGTTGTTTCCATCATTTTGCTATTGTAAATTGTGTTGCAATGAACATGGGTGTGCATGTATTTGTTCGTGTAAAGACTCTTATTTCTCTAGGATAGATTCCAAGGAGTGGGATTGCTGCATCGTATGGTAGTTCTATTTCTAGTTTTTTAAGGAACTGCCAAATCAATTTCCAAAGTGGTTGGTTGTACCATTTTATACTTCCACCAGCAGTGCAGAAGTATTTTTAAAGGCAGTAATATGTCATCTATAAGAGACTCATTTACAACAAAGGGAAATCAAAAAATTGAAAATAGTACAAGGGTTCTTACCTTCGGGCCCATGGACTGTCAGTGAGTCCTTGGATAAAATTCAGAGAGTCCATGAACTTGGAAGAAATTGCCTCTATTTTCACTAACCTCTAACTAGAATTTAGTTTCTCTGTCATTTATAGGCATAGACAACAAATCATGGTAATATTAAGTTATCTATGATTTTGTCACCAATATAAATCACAAATATTTTCATTTCACTTCATTGCAGTATCTCAAAATATCTTTTAATCATATCACTACTTCAAAATCACCGTAGTTATTAGACCTCCTCTTAGATACTGTTATTCAATGCATTAATAAAAGAGTACATATAATGATATCACAAATATTTTAAATATTCTGATAACTTTGAATATAATTGATTTGCTTTACAATTCTATGCAGTTTATCTTATATATTTTAAAATTTAAATTAGTTTAAAAACATTATTTTTGAAAAGAGGTTCATAGGCCTCACCAGGCTGCCAAAGGGGCCTATGGTAAAATAAAGGTCAAGAACTCCTAAAATAAAGGGATTCCGAGGTTATGAACATTAATATCAGGGAGAAAGGGATATAAGTTAAAAAAAAAATGAGAAACAAAAAAGGAACACTATAATAAGTAAATGGAATAATAGTCCAAGAAGATATAATGATTACAAACATATATGCACCTAACAATATCAAAAAGAAAATCAAAAGATACAAAGCAACAACAGGCAGGAATACAAGAAAAATACATAAATGAATAATCATAGTTTAGAAGTTTTCAACAAACCTCTCCCAGAAACTGATACATCAATTAGACACAAATAAGAAAGATACGTTTTTGAAGAGCATGATTAATAAGTTCTAAACATCATAGAGAAGAATTTCATACCCAACAAACCTGAAATTCACAAATATTCCTGCATTTACGAAACATTCACAAAGATCAACTATGTGCTAAGTCACAAAGACTGACTAGAGATTTCAAAGATAATAACAGAATACTATATATAACTTTATGCCAAGAATTTTGAAAACTTAGCTGAAATGGACAAAATATCTTTTAAAAACAACAACAACAAAAATCTGGCTTACCAAAAATGACTCAAGGAGAAATGTTGTTAGTTGCCATCAAGTCGGCTCTAACTCATGGTGACCTTAGGTATAACAGAACGAAATGTTGCCCAGTCCTGTGCCATCTTCATGGTCATTGGTATCAAGAAGTAGAAAACCTGAATATGCCTAAAATCTTTAAAGAAATTGAATTAATAGTTTAATTTTTTTCTTAAAACCAAACATCTGGCGAGGCGGAGCCAAGATGGCGGAATAGACAGACGCCTCTGTCGAGCCCTCTTTACAACAAAGACCCAAAAAAACAAGTGAAACGAGTATATTTGTGACAAGCTGGGAGCCCTGAGCTTCAAAGGCAAGCTTAGACAACGAACTGAGGGGCAGGGGCAGAAAGAGACCATTCAGAAGTGGAGAGGAGTTACCAGACTTGAATCGCAGGAAGCCCTCAGGCACCATTCCCATAGCGGCAGCAGTGGCGGTGGGCTGGTCTTAGCGTTCGGCCCCAGTTTCCTCAGGGAGAACCACCAGCCACAGAGCCCACTCACACCTCCGGGACCTGAGGAGTAGAGCGCTCTCGGTAAAATCTAAGTACTTGCGTATATTTTACCACACACACGCATCCCCACCCCCAAGCCAGCGAATCCCTGGGCCTGAGATAGACCCTGGTGAGCACCTAGAGCCGTCATCCCAGCCTTGGGGAAGGAAAACATTTGCAACTGGGGGGAAAAGATAATTTGCTAGCTCCATTAACCAGGGGAGCTCAGGACAGAAGCGGCTCCTGTCCAGGCATACACTGTCCATGGACCTTGAACACCTTTCCCTTCTGCATGGACCTGTGTGGACCTATTTTGGGAGAATAGGCCCTTGTTGGCAAACTCCAACCATTTCAGCTGTGCGGTGGAGAGGGAGGTGTTTGACGTTTGCCATTGCTTTGCCTATTAAACAAGGTCCTCGCCTACCCACATCAGGGACCTAAGGACTGGTAGCTCCACTTGGGTCACCCAGCCACCCGCGACAGGGGCCCAGGGATAACTGGTACCTCCCAGCCCTTACAACAAAAACTTTGGGTGCCCATGGTCCCTCTGCAGAATCCACCTACCACCACGCTGTAGGGAACAGAGACGTGTTTTCCTCAGAGACACTCGGGGGTCGGTTCTCGGGCCCCTGCCTTGTTCAGAGCATGACCCCCTGCTGCAATCAGATACCAGTATATATGCCAATCACCCCTGCCCCTCTAAGACTGTAGGACAGAACCTGTACTATACACTTGATATCAGCTACCTGGAAACCTGAGCTGAATTCATACAAGAAAACTGAATGGACTGCTAGACTGATATACCTGATAACAGCTCTAGCCAGCTGGGGACAGGACACCAGAGCTCCAAAGGCAAAAATAATCAAGCTAGCTCACTCAAGCAACCCATAGGTATATACCAAAACAAGACAAAGCAAGCAGCTATGACACAGTAAGCAAACATAAACTAATATAATAACTTATAGATGGCTCGGAGACAAGAGTCAATATCAAGTCACATAAAGAAACAGGCCATGATCACCTCAACAGGCTCTCAAAACAAAGAATCCAGGGATCTTCTAGATGAAAGTGCATTCCTGGAATTACCAGATGCAGAATACAAAAGTTTAATATACAGAGCCCTTCAAGACATCAGGAAGGAAATGAGGCAATATGCAGAACAAGCCAAGGAACACACAGATAAAGCAACTGAAGAAATTAGAAAGATTATTCAGGAACATAACGAAAAGTTTAATAAGCTGGAAAAATCCAGACAGACAGCAATCAGAAATTCAGAAGATTAACAATAAAATTTCAGAATTAGATAACTCAATAGAAAGTCAGAGAAGCAGAATTGAGCAAGTAGAAGCTAGAATTTCTGAACTTGAAGATAAATCACTTGGCACTAATATATTTGAAGAAAAATCAGATAAAGGAATTAAAAAAAATGAAGAAACCTTAAGAATCCTGTGGGACTCTATCAAGAGAAATAACCTATGAGTGTTTGGAGTACCAGAACAGGGAGGGATAACAGAAAATACAGAGAAAATTGTTGAGGATTTGTTGGCAGAAAACTTCCCTGATATTGTGAAAGATGAGAAGATATCTATCCAAGATGCTCATGGAACTCCACATAAGGTAGATCTTAAAAGGAAGTCACCAAGACATATTATAATTAAGCTTGCCAAAACCAAAGATAAAGAGACAATTATAAGAGCAGCGAGGGATAAAAGAAAAGTCACCTACAAAGGAGAGCCAATAAGAATAAGCTCGGACTACTCAGCAGAAACCATGCAGGCAGGAAGACAATGGGATGACATATTTAAAAAATTGAAGGAAAAAAATTGCCTGCCAAGAATCATATATCCATCAAAACTGTCTCTTAAATATGAAGGTGAAATTAAGACAAATAAATAAGGTGAGGGAATTCGTAAAAACCAAACCAAAACTACAAGAAATACTAAAGGGAGTTCTATGGTTAGAAAATCAGTAATATCAGGTATCAACCCAAGACTAGAACACTGGGCAGAGCAACCAGAAGTCAACCTAGACAAGGAAATCCAAAAAAACAAAGCAAGATTATAAAAAAAAAGCCCAACACAGGGCAACGGCGATGTTATTATATAAAAGAAGACAACATTAAAATAATAAAGAGGGGCTAAGAAATATAATCATACACCTTCCATATGGAGAGGAAGATACAGCAATACAAAGAAATAAAAGTTAGTTTTAAATTTAGAAAAATAGAGGTAAATAATAAGGTAACCACAAAGAAGACAAACTATCCTACTCATCAAAATAAAATACAAGGGAAAAAGACAGACTCTGCAGAAACAAAATCAACAATATATATGAGGAAAGGACAATACATAAAGAAAACCTACTCAGCACATAAAATCAAGTGGGAAAAAGAAACTGTCAACACACAAAAAAAGACATCGAAATGATAGCACTAAATTCATACCTATCCATAATTACCCTGAATGTAAATGGACTAAATGCACCAATAAAGAGACAGAGAGTGGCAAAATGAATTAAAAAACAAGATCCATCTAAATGCTGCCTACAAGAGACACACCTTAGACTTAGAGACACAAACTAAAAAAGGATAGAGAAAAAATATATCAAGCAAACAACAATCAAAAAAGAGCAGGAGTGGAAATATTAATTTCTGACAAAATAGATTTTAAAGTTAAATCCATCAGAAAGGATAAGGAAGGACACTATATAATGATTCAAAGATTATATAATAATATAACCACATTAAATATTTATGCACCCAATGACAGGGCTGTAAGATACATAAAACAAACTCTATCGGCATTGAAAAGTGAGATAGATAGCGCCACAATAATAGCAGGAGACTTCAACACATCACTTTCTGTAAAGGACCGGACATCCAGAAAGAAGCTCAATAAAGACACGGAAGATCTAAATGCCGCAATCAACCAACTTGACCTCGTAGACGTATACAGAACATTCCACCCAACAGCAACCAACTATACTTTCTTTTCTAGTGCACATGGAACATTCTCTAGAATAGACCACGTATTAGGTCATAAAGCAAGCCTTAGCAGAATCCAAAACATTGAAATATTACAAAGCATCTTCTCTGACCATAAGGCCATAAAAGTGGAAATCAGTAACAGGAAAAGCAGGGAAAAGAAATCAAACACTTGGAAACTGAACAATACACTGCTCAGAAAAAACTGGATCATAGAAGACATTAAGGATGGAATAAAGAAATTCAGAGAATCCAATGAGAACGAAAACACTTCCTGTCAGAACCTTTGGAACACAGCAAAACCGGTGCTCAGAGGTCAATTTATAACAATAAATGTACACATCCAAAAAAGAAAGGGCCAAAATCAAAGAAATATCCCTACATCTTGAACAAATAGAAAGAGAGCAACAACAGAAACCCACAGGCACCAGAAGAAAACAAATAATAAAAATTAGAGCTGAACTAAATGAAATAGCAAACAGAAAAACAATTGAAAGAATTAACAAGGCCAAAAGCTGGTTTTTTGAAAAACTCAACAAAATTGATAAACCACTGGCCAAACTGACAAAGGAAAAACAGGAGAGGAAGCAAATAACCCGAATAAGAAATGAGATGGGCAATATTACAACAGACCCAACTGAAATTAAAAGAATCATATCAGATTACCGTGAAAAACTATACTCAAATTTGAAAATCTAGAAGAAATGGATGAATTCCTAGAAACACACTACCTACCTAAACTAACACAAGCAGAGGAAGAACAACTGAATAGACCCACAACAAAAGAAGAGATTGAAAAGGTAATAAAAAAACTCCCAACAAAAAAAAGCCCTGGTCCAGACAGCTTCACTGCAGAGTTCTACCAAACTTTCAGAGAAGAGTTAACACCACTACAACTAAAGGTATTTCAGAGCATAGAAAAGGATGGAATACTACCAAACTCATTCTATGAAGCCACCATATCCCTGATACCAAAACCAGGTAAAGACACCACAAGAAAAGAAAATTATAGACCTATATCCCTCATGAATGTAGATGCAAAAATCCTCAAAAAAAATTCTAGCCAATAGAATTCAACAACATACCAAAAAAATAATTCACCATGACCAAGTGGGATTTATACCAGGTATGCAGGGATGGTTCAACATTAGAAAAACAATTAATGTAATCCACCACATAAATAAAACAAAAGATAAGAATCATATGATTTTATCAATTGATGCAGAAAAGGCACTTGACAAAGTTCAACACTCATTTATGATAAAAGCTCTCAGCAAAATAGAAATAGAAGGAAAATTCCTCAACATAATAAAGGCCATTTATACAAAGCCAACAGCCAACATCACCCTAAATGGAGAGAGCCTGAAAGCATTCCCACTGAGATCGGGAACCAGACAAGGATGCCCTTTATCGCCACTCTTATTCAACATTGTGCTGGAAGTCCTAGCCAGAGCAGTTAGGCTAGATAAAGAAATAAAGCGCATCCGGATTGGCAAGGAAGAAGTAAAAGTATCTCTATTTGCAGATGACATGATCTTATACACAGAAAACCCTAAGGAATCCTCAAGAAAACCACTGAAACTAATAGAAGAGTTCAGCAGAGTATCGGGATACAAGATAAACATACAAAAATCAGTTGGATTCCTCTACACCAACAAAAAGAACATCGAAGACGAAATCACCAAATCAATGCCATTTACAGTAGCCCCCAAGAAGATAAAATACTTAGGAATAAATCTTACCAGAGATGTAAAAGACTTATACAAAGAAAACTACAGTACACTTCTGCAAGAAACCGAAAGAGATTTACGTAAGTGGAAGAACATACCTTCCTCGTGGATAGGAAGACTTAACGTTATAAAAATATCTATTCTACCAAAAGCGATCTATACACTTAATGCCATTCCGATCCAAATCCCAAGGACATTCTTTAATGAGATGAAGAAACAAATCACCAATTTCATATGGAAGGGAAAGAGGCCCTGGATAAATAAGGCATTACTGAAAAAGAAGAACAAAGTGGGAGGCCTTACTTTCCCTGATTTTAGAACCTATTATACCGCCACAGTAGTCAAAACAGCCTGGTACTGGTACAACAACAGATACATGGACCAATGGAACAGAATGGAGAATCCAGACATAAATCCATCCACATATGAGCAGTCGATATTTGACAAAGGCCCCAAAACAATTAAATGGGGAAAAGACAGTCTTTTTAACAAATGGTGCTGGAATAACTGGATATCCATCTGCAAAAAAATGAAACAAGACCCATACCTCACTTCATGCACAAAAACTAACTCAAAACGGATCAAAGGCCTAAATATAAAATCTGAAACAATAAAGATCATGGTAGAAAAAATAGGGACAACATTAGGAGCCCTAATACATGGCATAAACAGTATACAAAACATTATAAAGAATGCAGAAGAAAAACTAGATAACTAGGAGCTCCTAAAAATCAAACACTTATACTTATCCAAAGACTTCACCAAAAGAGTAAAAAGACTGGGAAAAAGTTTTTAGCTATGACATCTCTGATCAGTGCCTAATCTCTAAAATCTACATGATACTGCAAAAACTCAACTGGAAAAAGACAAATAACCCAATTAAAAAATGGGCAAAAGATATGAATAGACACTTCACTAAAGAAGACATTCAGGTAGCTAACAGATACATGAGGAAATGTTCATGATCATTAGCCATTAGAGAAATGCAGATCAAAACTACAATGAGATTTTATCTCACTCCAACAAGGCTGGCATTAGTCCAAAAAACACAAAATAATAAATGTTGGAGAGGGTGTGGAAAGATTGGAACACTTCTACACTGCTGGTGGGAATTTCAAATGGTACAGCCACTTTGGAAATCGATTTGGCGCTTCCTTAAAAAGCTAGAAATAGAACTACAGTACGATCCAGCAATCCCACTCCTTGGAATATATCCTAGAGAAATAAGAGCCTTTACATGAACAGATATAAGCACACCCATGTTTATTGCAGCACTGTTTACGATAGCAAAAAGATGGAAGCAACCAAGGTGCCCATCAATGGATGAATGGATAAATAAATTATGGTATATTCACACAATGGAATACTATGTATCAATAAAGAACAGTGAGGAATCTGTGAAGCATTTCATAACATGGAGGAACCTGGAAGGCATTATCCTGAGTGAAATTAGTCAGTTGCAAAAAGACAAATACTGTATAAGACCACTATTATAAGATCTTGAGAAATAGTTTAAACTGAGAAGAAATCATTCTTTCGTGGTTACAAGAGGGGGGAGAGAGGGAGGGTGGGAGACGGTGTTCACTAATTAGATAGTAGATAAGAACTACTTTAGGTGAAGGGAAAGACAGCACACAATACAGGGGAGGTCAGCACAATTGGACAAAACTAAAAGCAAAGAAGTTTCCTGAATAAACTGAATGCTTCGAAGGCCAGCGTAGCAGGGGCAGGGGTCTGGGGACCATGGTTTCAGGGGACTTCTAAGTCAACTGGCATAATAAAATCTATTAAAAAAACATTCTGCATCCCACTTTGAAGAGTAACGTCTGGGGTCTTAAATGCTAGCAAGCAGCCATCTAAGATGCATCAATTGGTCTCAACCCACCTGGATCAAAGGAGAATGAAGAACACCAAGGACACAAGGCAATTACAAGCATCTCTGAACTATGCTTCTCTCCACTTGGCTTCACTTTGAATGTAGGCTTTCTCTACAGAGGGCAAGCTAACTGTCAGCAGTAGTCACATCCTCCTGGCTTAGCAACCACAATGGGCACAACTGGCATTCCTACTCACTCAGCAGAAAAATGTGGTCTCTGATTGGCCCGTCCTGTGTCAACTGCCTATACCTAGGCCAGGGGTGGGAGCACAATGATTGACAGCCCCACCAGGAGATACCCCCTAAAGGGAAAAAAGATAAAAGAAACAGAAAACCTTCCTGGGCAGCATAAAACTCTAGCCATCATGGTCCATCATAGGTGAGCGCTAGTGTTGCCCTATCGTATAAATGAGGAGAGAGAGGCACAGAGCCATGTGCTAACTTGCCTAGGTCCATGGCTGGTAATATGTGGGAGAAGGAGGATTTAAACTGGTTAGTCTGATGCCGAGGCCTGTACCCCTTGTCATCCATCACAGCAGCTCCACATGAGTCCTGGGATAGATGAAAGCCAAGGATTCAGACAGAGGCAAACAAATTGAGTTTGAGATCCATTTCTGAGGCTCCGATCTCCATGAGCCCAAGTGTCTTCATCAGTAAAATATGAACAGCAATAGCATGTGTTTACCTTGTTGTTGTGTGCCACCAAGTCAATTCTGACTCATAATGACCCCATGTGACAGAGTAGAATTGCCCCATACGGTATTCTTGGCTGTAATCTTTATGGGAACATAGCACCAAATCTTCTTTTGCACAGAGCCACTGGGTGGGTTTGAACTACTGACTTTTGGTTTGCAGCTGAACGTTTAACCACTGTGCCACCACAGCTTCTTGTCCACTTTGTGGTGAGGAGTCAATGAAATTATTCAAATAATGCATTTAGCACAGTGCCTGGCACACACAAAGTGCTAAACAAGTGTTATTAACTATTATTATGAGTAACTGTTCATTGAATGAATAAATGAGTGAATGGCACCTGGCCTCTAACACAGAGAGCCCAGGTGGGGCTCCTCGAAGAGGAAAGGTGGGGTGGGGTAGGAGGGGGTTTGATAATTTCCACCACCACTCAAAACACCATCTTTAGATGTTCTTATTCATTGATCTGGGCAATTAACTTTCCTTTTATGTAAAAGCATGTTTTAAAATGCCGTTAACACTGTTGATCTATAATGTAGCTCTAAGCAAGTCTCCGACCCACTCTTCCTTTCTATCCAGATGACCACCCCAAGTCCCTCTATAAGGAATTTTAGAGCCACCGCTGCCTCCAAGCTCCATAGAGCTGAGTTTTCAATGGGCGCTGTCTCTATTTATGATAACCTGCTGGTAAAGGGCTTTGGAAGTGCCAAGGGCCATAATTAGCCTCGGAGGCCATCCAATTCTCCTTGTGGGACCAAGGAGTTCAATCTCTAGCCTGGGCGGGGCTGGCCTGAGGTGGGGTGCGCCACGGCAGGACAGGGAACAGGAACAAGACTGTTTACCGTGGTCTCTGACAGGCCTGGCGGACCAGGAGGGCACCATAACCATTTCCCCACTTATAACTGTACTTGTCTCCCAAAAGCTCTGTCACTAGTGCCCATGATGAGTGGATACACATTGGCCCAGGACTTCCTTTGTTGCTATCTTGGGCGAGGGGTCTTTGAGGTCCCTGGGCCTTAGGAGATGGTGGAGGCAGGGGAGCCTTCCCACTGCTTTCTCTGCCAGTCCCTTCTCACCAACCCAGTCCAGAAGCCAAAGATGCAGATCAAGGAAGAAAGTGCAACCGAAGGGTGTGAGCCCTCAGCCCCAGCAGGCAGGAGGGAATCAGCTGATTCTCTGAGGGCTGGGTGGGATGGTTGTTGTTGTGTGCCATCAAATCACTTCCAGCTCATATAGACCCCAGATGACAGAGTAGAACTATCCCATAGGGTTTCCTAGATTGCAATCTAGATTACCAGGTCTTTTCTCCCACAGAGCCCCTGGTAGTTTCGAACCCCCTGACCTTTTGATTAGAGCCTAGCCCGCTTAACAATTACACCACCAGGGCTCCTTCTTGGGTGGAATGAAGGGGGCAGGAATCAAAAGCAAGGAAGTGAGAGGAAGGGAAGAGGATATAAGGTAACCTTTGTCACATTTTGACAGGGGCCCAGCCGGGGGCCGGTCTGTGTGGCTGAGGACTTCAGGCAGGACACAGAGATGGAGACGCTGCCTTCTCTCCTCGTCCCCTCCCCTCCCCAGACACCTCAGAGAAGCCCCTGATGCTGTCCTGCCTGCTGGGGGACTATGGGCATCTCTGGATGATCTGGCAGGGGTCCTGCCCCTCCTCTTTGGTCTTGACTAAACTTGACGATAACCAGGGGCATCACTAGGGGGGTGCATGGGTATAGATCACACCTGGTAACGCTATCAGAGGGGGTGACACCAAAATGACCTTCTATAAAATTTTTCTGCAGTATTTCAGCAGAAATGTCTTCTAATATATGAAAACATTCCTGTGGTTAGTTATAACAACAAAAACATTTTTTGTAAGCCCAGCTTAAATGTATCAAAATACCTACAAGGCTAAAACTCTGTGCTAATTTACTTTTTGAACCTTTTAATGCCCTCCTGTCAGAGCTGTCATTATTACTCAATTACAAAGATGCTTCGAATCATGTGGTTTTGTCTGCACACACTACAAGCACTCACCATTGTTTTTGTTGCTGCTGGTAGTTGTATAGTTGCTGATTTTGTCAAGTTTTCTGATGTTTTAGCTACAATATTGTGGAAATTAGTATTTGTGAACCTATATCAATAACTTTTGGAGAGCGAAGTAGTAATTAAAGGAAAAGAAGTGATATACAGGAATTACGATTTACAAGTAACATCAATACAAAAAAATATTACTAAGGATTCCATATGGTCTGGTATGGGAGGAGGTCCGTGGAGGGGGGTGACACCATTGGTTACTGCACTGGGTGACACCAACCCTTGTGACGCCACTGACAATAACCCCAATTGTGTGGAGTCACAAAGAGCGCTGACACTGTGAAGTCACTGGATCCTCCAACCACGCTCACCGTGCAGGCATTATTTCATTCCATCCTCATCTCTGTAAATGAGATACTGTTAGTACACCCATTTTATAGATGAGAAGACTGAGGCCCAGAGAGATAGTGTGACCTTCCCAAGGCCACATGGTTAATAAATGGCAGAACCAGGAATCAAACCAGGGTCTACTAAACTCCAAAGCTCAAGTACGTATATATCCCAGGATGTAGAAAGGTCTTAGATGAGAAAACTGTGGCTCAGAGAGGTCAAATGACTTGCCAAAGGTTGTACATCTGGAAAGTGGCAGAGGCAGTATGCAAACATCTCCTCCCCCTTTTTTTAAGCACCAAACTCATGTCCATTTTAGCAACCAGAAGATAAGGGGGCCCAAGTAGATGATCTCAAAGGTCCCCTTCAGTTGAGAAGCATTTGAGTTCTGGGTTGCAGAGGAGAGGAGCTGGAAGGAGAATGGATGAAAATAAAGAATCTCCTTGGTCTTATTGCAGTTCCTCATGCCTCATGACTCAGAGAGCCAGTGTGATTGCCCCAGACCTGCCCTTTCAGCCTCATCTCTTCCTTCAGTGAAGGCGAGAAAAAGTCATTCAACAAACTGAGGGCCATCAAGTTTCGGAGCTTGGGTCTCCAGGCCCTCACACTTATCCCCCCAGCAGGTTCTTCCCGGAACGGTATGAGTCCACAGCCACCCACCACACAGCGGCCCCCCCCCCCGCGCCCCGCCGCTCATAGTGACACAGGCCCTCACTCACCCAGCAGTGTGTCAGCAGTGAGAGCTGCCCCTAAGCCAGATTATGAAGCAGTCACACCCTTCCACATTGGAACACACACCAGCACTGGGACACACACCACACCCTCTGACCCCACACCCAAGGTGCCCCTCAGAGGCCTACCGGGGGTAGAGGGATGCACTTGTCCCCGGCGGGTCCAAAGGAGGACGCCAGACGAGGCTTGGCATGACATTCCAAGGCGCCACAAACATGAAAGGCGCCTGACTGAGACAGTTGGACAAGAGGGGAAAGGCATTTCTACTGATACGTCACTCTATCAACGTCTATTCATTCATCTTGACATTGGGAGGGGGGCGTAATTTAGAGATTGCCCCTGGCACCTTTACCCTCGGTACGGCCCTGCCCTCTCCTCTCCCTGACTTGGTCCCACCCGGCTTTTCCGAAGGCCACGCACCTGAGAGCCTCTCGGACCTCGCGGCGGGGACACACCCCAGGGGAGGAGCTGCAATTGCAAGCCCAGCTGGCTGGGGCCAGCTCGGGTTTCCTCTCCTCCGCCCAGAGACCAGACAGGGACCAACATGGCACAGA
Organism: Loxodonta africana; assembly: GCF_030014295.1. NCBI lineage: Eukaryota > Metazoa > Chordata > Mammalia > Proboscidea > Elephantidae > Loxodonta > Loxodonta africana. The sequence goes on from NC_087344.1 coordinate 55,630,394, forward strand.
AGGGTCCCGCCCGCGCCCTGGAGCCCGAGCACGTCCAGCGGCTGCTGCTGTCCTGCCGCGAGGCCAAGAAGACTGCCTACTGCCCCTACAGCCACTTCCCTGTGGGCGCCGCCCTCCTCACTGGGGACGGCAGGATCTTCTCCGGTAAGGGCGGACGCCCGGGGCTCCTCATCCCCGGCCGCATTGGGAAGGGTAAGGGGAGGACGGGCCAGACTCGTGGAAGAGGCACCGCGAAGACAGCCCAGCTCTGCCCTACGCCAGCTCCTGTCCCCTTCTCTGGGCCTCCCTTGCCCTGCCTGCTGCGGAGGGGAGGGGGGCAGGGCGGAGGGCAAAGGGTGTAAACTGTGCTTACAAACTCTACTGCTGGTTGAAACCAGGGGCTTGCAATCCTCAGAGGACTGGGAAGCAGGAAGGAAGTTTTGAAGGGGAGGCAGGAAGGGACACAAACCAAGAGCATCAGGCAGTCCTGAGCTGGGATGAAGAGGGTTAACTCTTTCGGAGCCCCTGTGTGCCTGGCACTGTGCTGAAGCTTCCACAAGTTATATCAGTAAGTCCTACCCCCAAACACTCGCCTAGGTGTTACACCCATTTTTAGACGAAGAAACTGAGGCCCAGAGAGGTGATGTGACCTGCCCAACGTCACACAGGGTATTCACGGTGGAACCCAGAGCTGGGATCCCCAAAGCCCTGCTCTCTTCCCTACACACACTCTCTGTGCTGGGGGAGAGGCAAGAATCCAGGTGGGATGACTCAGTGGGGTGCCGGCCTTCCAGGGAGTCCCAGAGGAAAGGAAACAGGCAGGGTTTGTGAGTCAGTGAGTGGGAGCCTAGGAAGATGGGGTGGAGAGCAAATGAATCTGAGCCCACGCTAATCATCCCTAAGCTCCTTTTCTTTGGTTGGTTGGTTGGTTTTATAGAAAGTTTCACTTGAAAACAAAACAAAACAAAACAAAAAAACCTTGTTTTTGCTAAACTAAGGGGCAGCTCCACTCAGGAGAGGGGAGAATGTGATGTGAAGGTGGCAGGGAAGTTTTGCGCCCCCTCCGCAGCTAGAAAGTGGGCACACTGGACAGATGGGGAGATTCAACCCTGCTGCCTACAATCCCCTTCCACTTAGCAGCAGGTTTTTAAAGGACCTGAGGCTCCTATGTGTACTCCTGGTTGGCAACCTCCCACCAACCCTCATCAGGTCTAGACTCAGGTCCCTCATTCCCACCACTGCTCCAGCTGTGAGTCCGCTTATAGGGACTGCATCTCCCCTTCTATCACAACCCTTCCTGGGCTCCTCCTTGATATTCATTTTATCTCCTGTCTTTTGAGATTCTGTTTCATGAATCACCTGGGATTTAAACTTCTTCAAGCTGAAGTAACATTGATTGAGCCCCTAGTATGAGAATATGACTAATGTTATCCACTTAACCCTCATCAAACCCACAATGCAGTTATTATATCACCACTTCACATCAGAGAGAGGTCCCTGGGTGGCACAAACAGTTTGTGCTGGGCTGCTAACTGAAAGATGGGTAGTTTGAATCCACACAACAGCACCACGGAAGAAAGGCCTGGTAATCTGCTTCTGTAAAGATTACAGCCAAGACCTTTTAACTCAGTACTCAAGTCGCTCCTGAGGTTCAGCCCAAGATGAGACAGGCCCATAAAACAAACAAGAATAAAACAACCATGTATATGAGATCAAACGGGCACACTAGCCCAGGAGCAAGGATAAGAAGGCAGGAGGGGACAGGAAAGCTGGACAAATGGAAATGGGGAACACAAGTTCGAGAAGGGGAGAGTGTTGACGTGTCACAGCGTTGGCAACCAATGTCACAAAACAATATCTGTATTAATTGTTTAATGAGAAACTAATTTGCTCTGTAAACGTTCATCTAAAGCACAATAAAAAAAATTAAAAAAAAAAAAAAGATTACAGCCAAGAAAACCCTATGCAGTAGTTCTACTCCATCACACACAAGGTCACCATGAGTCAGAATCCACTCAACAGCAATGGGCTTGGATTTTCTGGTTTTTGCAGAGGAGGAAACAGGCTCAGAGAGATTAAAATGACCAAGATCACAAAGCTGGGATTCAAACCCAGGTCTGCCTCAACTCTGAAGTCCACTATTCAGTAGGAGTAAAATGTCACACTGAAATTCAGGCCTGGCCTGATGGCTCGGACGAGTATTAACCATTAACCACCACCATAAGCAACATTGCAACTACTGCAAGTGTCCCACAGCCACAGGACCTTGAACATGGACTCAGCCATCTGTTCTTTCAAACATCCCGATAGCCCCACCGTGTGGTATACAGAGAGGGGCCCTGCTCCTATGCCCTCAGCACCTAGGCTGATCCCTTATGTAGTGGCTATTTTTTTTATCTTATAGTGTTGTCACTGTCCATTTACAAACCTGCCTCCCCGACTAACCGTTGGGCTCCAGGGGGCAGAGGCTGTGTCTTGGATCTTTGTACCATTGACCTTATCCTGCAACTGTACGGCACCTGCCTGGCCCAGAGTACCAGTACCAGTTGCCATGGAGTGCATTCTGACTCACAGACTCCACGTGTGGCAGAGTAGAACTGTGCTCCGCAGGGCTTTCAATGGCTAATTTTTCAGAAGTAGATGGCTAGGGCTTTCTTCCAAGGTACACATCAGTGAACTTGAGCTGCCAACCTTTTGGTTAGCAGCCAAGCACGTTAACCATTTGTACCACCCAAAGACTCCTTAGCCTACAGTAAAGCCTACAGTAGGTGCTCAATAATTGCTGACTGATTGAATGAGTAAATGAGTGGGGCCTTGAAAAATCAGTAAGTTTTGAGAGGCAGAGGGGAAGGGGGCGTGGACTGGGGTGCCACATGTCAGAGGACAGAATTTCCTGCACTGGGGAGCCAGGGTGGCTTCCAGCTCTGGGGCTGGTGTCCCGCTTAAACAAACTGACTGTCAGTTTCATCATCCCCCTCCAAAGCCGGGGGTGTCACATGCTAGAATGCTCTGGTCTTTTATTTTTTAAAACCCTCAAAAGAGAAGGCAAATCTTCACTCATGAGCAACCCCCCCCAGACTCTGAGCTCCTTTGCGCTAGGTGCAGGCCTTGGCCGTTCTCACGCTGATTCATTCATTCCTCAGATATTTGCAGAGCACCAACTATGTGCCAGGCAATGTGCCAGGTGTTGGGGATATTTCAGTGAGCAGAAATAGCCCTGGGTGGTCCAAACAGTTTGCTCTCAGCTACAAATCTACAGGTTGGTGGTTCAAACCCACGCAGTGGCACTACAGAAAAAAGTCCTGGCAATCTGCTTCCATAAAGAATACAGCCAAGAAAACCTTACAGTGCAGTTCTGCTCTACATACATGAAGTCACCATGAGTTGGAATTGACTTGATGGCAGCAGGTTTTCTGCCCCCATGGAGGTCCCCCCTCATCTAGCACAGCTCCAGGTGGGAGCCTCAACCAAGGCTTGTGGAATGAGCAAGCAAGAGAGGGTGAGCAGGAGCAGGGCCTGATTAAATGGCAGGGAGGACCTGGTCTAACTAGAAGAAGGGTTGAGCAGTGTGGATTCAGGGAGGTCCTATTGTGTGGCTGAAGTCTCTGGAGTTAGAGGCTCCTGGGTTTCAATCCTGGTGCTGCTGTTTCTCAGCTGTGTGGCCTTGGGCCAGACCCTTCACCCTTCTGAGTCTCAGCTTACACATTTGTAAACCAGGGATCATAATGCCCACCTTTCAGGATTTGCTGTGAACAGAGCTGGAATTCAGCCAGTATGCCTGGGATGGCATGACAGCCAGGATCCACTCTGATGGGCTGGTGGATGTGCTGTATCGGGTCTTGAATATATCACATCTCACCGCTGGTTGTGAGGCTTTGATTGAGCTAATGCCTGCAATAAGGATGTCACAAGTGGTTGCCGCTTCTTCTGCTACTACTGCCATGTTATCATTATCATCATTGTTATTTGGAGGTAGATTAAGGAGAACTTTTTTTTTTAATAATTTATTTTGTTCGTTGTTGTTGTGTTGAGAATATCCACAGCAGAACAAGTCAACGTCAAGTCAACAATTTCTATGTGTACAATTCAGTGACGTTGATTATATTCTTCGAGTTGTGCACCCATTCTCACCTCCTTTTCCGAATTGTTCCTCCCCCGTTAACATAAACTCACGGCCCCCTAAATTTCCTATCTAATCTTTGGAGTTGCTGTTGTCAGTTTAATCTCATACAGAGAGTTCTTCAAAGAGCACAATGCTCAAGGCAGACATTCTTTACTAACAAAGCTGAACTGTTGCTTGGTTTTCAGGATATTTTAGCTTAAAGTTTAAAAATTAACTCAGAACTCCTGGAGGTCACCTTGCAGCCAAATAATAGCCTATAGTATTTTTTTTTTTATATAGGCTCCCTTAAACAATCAACTATCTGAGACCAAATGGTCAACCTTTAACCAAAAGCAAAGCTGCGAAGGCAAGGAGGGGCAAGGAAGCTAGGCCAATGGAAACAGAACAAACAGAATGGAAATAATGAGAACACTGACACATTGTAGACATAGTAACTAATGTCATGGAACAATTTGTATAAAAATTGGGAACCTAATTTTCTGTGTAAACTTCCACCTAAAACACAATAAAATATTTGAAAAAATAAATAGATTATCTCAGGGTAATAGTTTTGGGAGTTCATCCAGCCTCAGTGGCTCCAGAAAGTCTGGATTCCATGAGAATTTGCAATTCCCTTGTGGAGAACTTTTGAAAACCAGAGCCCTTAAAATTTAAAGAACAAGGAAGTAGGAAGCCAAGGAATGCTATTGAGAACAAGAGTAACACAAAAGTGGTGTTCACGATTAGTCAGACAGGCATCCAAGGAGGCTGGAGCAGAGGGAACAGTGACAGGGATGGAGGGACAAGTTCTGTTTTGTTCACTGACGTGTCCACAGTGCCAGCATATTACCTGACCTATAATAAGTTATCAGTTAAGGCTTGTTGAATGCATGAATGAATGGCTTAGGTGAGGACTGTGGCAGGCGGAATAAAGAAAAAGGAAAGAACTAAGAGATATTACATAGGACAACTAGAACGGGTCTGGGAGTGGTGGCAGTATTAGAAATGAAGGAATGGAATGAGTCAGACATTGTTCTAGGACTCCCAGCCAGGTGGGCCAGGGGAATGATGAGGCACTGACCGAGGTGGGAAGCTGGAGGCAGAGCTGGGCTGTCCTGGGGACAAGGTGGGTAGGTAACCACAGCAATATTAATAGCTACAGTGATGTGATGGTTAAGGTTGTGTGTCACCTTGGCTGGGCCATGATTCCCAGGGGTTTGGCAGTGATGATGTAGTTTGGCAGTCATATAATGATGTAATCACTTCCATGATAAGGTCTGATGATAATGTGATCACCTCTATGATGGAATCTGCTATGAGTAGCCAATCAGCTGAAAGGGAGTTTCCTTGAGGATGTGGCCTACATCCAAAACAGGAAGACTTTCTGGCAAGGCTCATGGGCTTTTGCTCATTCTGGATCCTGCAGCTGGCTCCTGTTCATCTGACCTCTGGTTCTTGGAACTTGAGCTAGCACCTTACCTGCCGTCCTGTCTACCGATCTTGGAATTCATCTGTCTCTGCAGCCTGTAAGCCATAGCCCTGCTGTATGACCTGCCAATCTTGGGCTCATCAGCCTCTGCAGCTATGTGAGTCAGAAGAAGCTTCCAGCCTGATCAATGGACTTGGGATTTTCCAGCTTCTATAACTGTGTGAGCTATTTCCTTGATATATATAAATATATATGTTTTTTTTTTTTTTAACGCTTTACTGATTTTGCTTCTCTAGAGAACCCAGCCTAAGACAAATGGATTGAGCACTTACTAAGCACTTCATGTGGAATATCTCTTGTAATCTCACAGACAGAGATCTTTCAGTTGTAAATAACAGAAACCAACCAGAACCAAAAGAGGCAAGAGTAGCTCTTGGCTCAGGGACCACTGGATTCAAGAACTCAAATGTCACCATGCCCACCTTTGTCTTTCCGATATCCTCTTATCCTGCAGATGGGCTTTCTCCAGGTACCAGGGAACACAGGCAGGCAGCACTGATTGGTCCATCTCCAGTCGTACGCCCATCCATGAGCCAATCACTGTTGTCATGTTGGGGTAGTGTGACTGAGCCATCTGGTTCACACATTCCTATTTGATGGGGAGCAGGTGAATCTGTTTCCAGAAATAAGGGGGTAGGTTGCCAAGTAGACCAAGCCAATAACCAATGCACCCACATTTTATAAATGAGATAACTGAGGCTCAGCTTTATCTGATTCCAAATGCCAGGCTGTTTCTGCTGTAGGGCAGATATGCAGAAGGGGGCAAAGAGAATTGTGCTGAGAAGCAGAGGAGGACAACTGAAGAGCATTCACCAGAACTCCTAGATCTCCTTATTGGGATGGGCGAGGGAGGGTAGATGGCAAATGGCAGGGCTGGGAGAGAAGAGGACCTTGAACAACCAGAGGAAACCTGATAGAACATCATGGGATGACTTAGAGACAGTTAGAGGCATAAGGAGCCTCTGCGTTTTGCAAACTATTAATGGACTCAGCTGCTAACTGAAAGGTTGGCACCTTGAACCCACCCAGACACACCTCGAAAGAGAAACCTGGTGATCCACTTGTCAAAACTCAGCTATTGAAATCCCTGTGGAGCACAGTTCTACTCTAACACCGATGGGGTCACTGTGAGTTGGAACTGACTCTACAGCGATTGATTTTTTGTTTTTAGGAGGCAGAAGGTTCAGCTGAATTCAGACACTGGAAATTTTATAGTAGGACAGGTCTGCCCGGTTCTGAGACTTTCTCCAGCAGCGGAAAAGACCAGCCTCCGTGGAGTTTCCACCCTCCGATGCAGCTGGCGGCCCATCTAATTCAAAAGCAAACCTGGCTGCAAAGTACGGCCACAACCTCATAATCATCATTTCCCTCTCTTACCCCTGACCTTGGTCAGGCCTTGTGCCTCTCACAGATGGACCACCCGGGATGGTAATTAATAACTATAATTAAGTTCTCAGGATGTGCCACCAGCTGGTGCTATTTGGTGATTGCCTGTGGGCAGAGCAGAGGGAGAGGAGCAGAGAGGAGTTCCGAGGGTGAGAAGGAGCAGTTGAGGGAAAGGGAAATGGAGACACAAAGAGAAGAGTTAGGATGAGATAGAAGAAAGATTGGGAAAGCAAAGAAAATGGGAAGGGAAACAGAGTCAGCCCAGAGCCTCATACATGGGGATACTCAGCTGGAAGGCCAGTTGGGACACGGATGGAGGAGATCATGGAGGACCACCCCCAACCCTGGGATGCTACACCAGGTGTCCTCGCCTTCACATGGTGTAGACACCTGGCAAGGAGACCACCCCAGCTCCCGGAAAGGTGTTAAAATGATGTCTGAACACGAGGATTCTTGGTTGTGCCTACTGCCACCGCCTTGCAGATACCACTCAAAGGAGGGTGGAGTCTTGCTTCTTGGGACATGGCCTCTCGCCTCCTTCCACACTGGGACTTCCACACTCTATATGCTCCATCAGCCACTAATGGGAAAAGCCACTTTCCTGGATCAGCTATGATGAATTCTGAGAGGAACAAACCACATAGAAACAGACACTTAAGAATGTCCTGGTGAATCACCGGACCCAGCTTGCCTTCGCTTAACCCCTAGATCTGATTCTTCACCCGTCTTACCCCAAACAGGCCCATGCCCCCTGGACTCCTTCCCTGGGCTCCCATTCTCCACCTGGGGGAGTTTTCCCTTGGTGACTGCTTCCCCCTCTTTGGGACCACCATTACCATCGGTTGACCTAGTCTGAGCTCCCACCCCACCCCACAGCACTTCCAGGCTGAGTCGAAGCAGGCTTCTCTAACCTGCTTCCCCTCCCTACAGCCCTGCCTACCCACCTCACCCCAGCTGGGTTCCCACTGTCCCCTTCAGTGCACATCTACTAGTCCTCTCTCCTGTCACTCAAAAGTAGCTCATTAGCCTTTACACGAACAGATATGTGCACACCCATGTTCATTGCAGCACTGTTTACAATAGCAAAAAGATGGAAGCAACCAAGATACCTGTTAACGAATGAATGGATAAATAAATTATGGCGTATTCACACAATGGAATACTATGCATCAGTGAAGAACAATGATGAATCCGTGAAACATTTTATAACATAGAAGAAACTGAAAGGCAATATGCTGAGTGAAATTAGTCTGTTGCAAAAGGACAAATATTATATGAGACCACTATTATAAGAACTCAAGAAATAGTTTAAACATAAAAGAAAATATTCTTTGATGGTTGCGAGGGTGGGGAGGGAGGGAGGGAGAGGAGTATTCAGTAATTAGATAGTAGACAAAAATTATTTTAGGTGAAGGGAAAGACCACACACAGTACAGGAGAGGTCAGCACAACTGGACTAAACCAAAAGCAAAGAAGTTTCCTGAAAAACTCTGCTTCGAAGGCCAGAGTAGCAGGGGCAGGGGTTTGGGCACCATGGTTTCAGGGGATATCTAGGTCAATTGGCATAATAAAATCTACTAATAAAAAAATTCTGCATCCCACTTTGGAGAGTGGTATCTGGGGTCTTAAACACTAGCGAGTGGCCATCTAAGGTGCATCAGTTGGTCTCAACCTATCTGGAGCAAAGGAGAATGAAGAACACCAAAGACACAAGGTAATTATGAGCCCAAGAGACAGAAAGGGCCACATAAATCAGAGACTACATCAGCCTGAGACCAGAAGAACTAGATGGAGCCCTGCTACAACCGATGACTGCCCTGACAGGGAACACAACAGAGAACCCCTGAGGGAGCAGAAGAGCAGTGGGATGCAGATCTCAAATTCTTGTAAGAAGACCAGACTTAATGATCTGACAGACTAGAAGGACCCCAGAGGTCATGGTCCCCAGACCTTCTGTTAGCCCAAGACTGGAACCATTCCCAAAGCCAACCCTTCAAAAAGGGATTGGACTGGACTATAAGAGAGAAAATGATACTGGTGAGGAGTGAGCTTCTTGGCTCAAGTAGACACATGAGACTATGTCTGGAGGGAAGCTCCTGTCTGGAGGGAAGACGAGAAGGCAGAGGGGGACAGAAGCTGGCTGAATGGACACAGGGAATACAGGGTAGAGAGAAGGAGTGTGCTGACTCATTAAGGGGAAAGCAACTAGGAGTACATAGCAAAAGAAAAAAAAAAAAGCAAGGTGTATATAGATTTTTGTATGAGAGACTGACTTGATTTGTAAACTTTCACTTAAAGCACAATAAAAATAAAAAAGTAGCTCATTACAAAGAGGAACTTTACTAAAACCCCTTGACTCTACAGTTGACTCAGAATATAATACATATGTAAACTCGCACATGTGCAAAGGGGCAGAGAGGCAGGAACATGAAGAGAGCGGAGTATTTTTTTAAGAACATGGGCACGACATTTCTTTAGTCCAGTGGTTCTCAAATGTGGTCTCTAGACTCACAGCATCGGCAAGCATCTCCTGGGAACTTGTTAGAAATGCAAATCCTTGGGCTCTGACCTATGGAATCAGAAACTTCAGGGACAGGCCCAGGAACCTGTTTTAGAAGCCCTCCTGCAGCTTCTGATGCCCACTTGCTGGAGTGTGAGAACCACTGCCCTCATCTTATCAGCATCCCTCAGAAAGGATGGGTTCGATACAGTGCTTTGGGCATTACACCTGAACTCTAATTGCTCTCTTCTCTGGGCGACTGTGCCACAATCTCCTCTTTGTGAACTTTCCTTGCCGATGTCTTCGTAAAATCTGATCCAAGCCCTGCCTTAAGCACCAAACTACCTCAAAACCCGGCCTGACCATGAAATATCAGAGAGAATAAGTATAGGCCTTTACACCCAACGGGCCAGGATGGGAGTCCTGGCTGCATGCCACCAGCCTCAGCTTTACCTGCTATAAAATGGAGGTTATACTAATATCTGACTCACAGAATTGTTAAAAGGATTAACTGATATAATGCAGGTAAAATGTTCTACAGAGGACCTGGCAGATAAAAACCAAACCAAACCATTTGCCAGTCACATCAACTCTGCAACCCATGGTCACCATATGTGTGTCAGAGTGTAACTGTGCTCCATGGGGTTTCCAGTGGTCGGTTTTTTGGAGGTAGATTGCCAGTCTTTTTTTTTCCAAGGCACCTCTGGGTAGACTCCAACTTCCAAACTTTCGGTAGCAGCTGAGCACATTAATCCTTTGTACCAGTCAGGGACTCCACCTGGCAGATAACTATCCAATGAAAGAAAATAATTAATAAGAAAAGCACTATTATAGTATTATTTGGTCCAATCTTATAATTATGGACTCCTAACTTGGGGCCCTCCAAGACTGTGTCTCATGTGTGTTTCAGACTAAGCAAAGACAATACTGAGAACGGAATTGTTGGTTTGCCTGGCTGGATGGTGGCCTGGTTTTCTGGGCTAAAGAAAGCAAAACAAAATTGTCTGACCTTTCATGATGGTAACTCATGGCCAAGGGCTTCCTTCCTCATTTTTTTTTTTCCCCTTGAGCAAGCCTGGAGAATTACACTTGAACCTGCTAAAGGCCCAGAATCCAGTTATTCCTTAGCATCTCAGAGATCCAACACTGAAGTGAGAAATTTCACTCCTTCCAAAATAGGCAGTTGAGAGCCTCACTCTTCTGGGCACTGGACAGACTGTGACCCATAATATAGACAAAATCCCCGCCCTCATGAAGTTTATGTTATAATGGGGGAAATAGATAATAAAAACATTTATTTCAGGAAGGCGTTAAGTACTGTGAAGAAAATTAAAGTGGTATAAATGGATATAAAAAAAAGAGGGTTGGAAATAGAGGAGGAGGCAATTTTATTTTATTTTGTTGTTAAAAATGTATACAACAAAACATACACCAATTCAACAATTTCTATATATTCAGTTCAGTGACACTGATTACATTCTTCAAGTTGTGCACTCTCCTTTTTCGAGTTATTGCCCACAATTAACATGAACTCACTGCCCCGAGTTTCTTCTCTAATCTTTCAAGTTGCTGTTGCCAATTTGATAGTTTTTTAAAAGAGCACAAAGCTCAAGGCAGACATTCTTTACTAATTAAGCTAGCTAAACTCTTTGTTTGGTTTAAAGAAGACTTCAGGGATATTTTTGGTTTAAGATTTAAGGTTTAAAAGATTATCTCAGGGCAATGGAATTCTGGTGGCGTAGTGGTGAAGAGCTCAGCTGCTAACCAAGAGGTTGGCAGTTCAAATCCACCAGCCACTCCTTGGAAATCCTATGGGGCAGAATGAATAAACGAAGAAGTTTCTCTGGCTCCCCATCTAGTCTCCCCTCCCAGGTTTCTGATTTCAATCTGAAATTACTTTCTTTAAATAATGCCCTTTACCTGCCACGCCTGCCCATGCCTGCCTGTCCCTCCCACCTTAATGATCTGGTTGCTCCTGGCTTCTGCCCCTCCTAGATTATTGTCCCTCCCAGCCTCACTCACCATCTAGCGACATTCCAGCCCTGGCCTTCCAGTCTGCCCTGCCCCATCCCTGACTCAGACCAGGCATGATTCACACAAATCTTAGGTTTGCTGATATGCTGTTAAAACAAATGGTCACCCTTGCAGAAGGCCCACTCTCTTGGAACAACGGTATGTGTCTGTGCTGGAAGTTCAGAATGGCCTCATAGAGAGAAATCTTCCTTTATTGTTTGTAAAATATTTCAACGGGCTAGTTAAGGAAAGAGAGAAAGAGATTGTTTTAGAAGGGAGTGCACTGACATACTCTCCTACTCAAATGGCACTTTGTGTAAAGAGCCCTAAGGTTCCATTCTACCTGGGAGCTTTTGTCCAGCTGGCTCCGAGAATTTGGGGAAGGTTAATGAGAGCTAGCTCCTCTCTCCTAGAACTCTTGTGAAGATGAGTGAGATCCTGTGTGTAAAGCACTTAGCACAAATTGTGGCTGCTAGCCGCTGTTGATATTAACTGCATGAAAATCAAGGCTTTGATAGTAGTGAGGCTGTGTGACTAAGTCTCTGCTCTTTCTGGGCAAGGTGTGAGAGTGATCCTGCACCCCCTGTTCGTTACAACTCTGTCACTGTCCTCCAGGCACTTTGCAATTCTTTTCATGATGCAAGGCCCCACGTTTCACAATTCTGAAGACTACAAGCCGGCATTCAAGGCATCGGCTGAATCATGCTGTCTCCAGTGATTCTTGGAGGAGATCCTTTCTTGTCTCCCCCAGCTTCTGGTGGCCCCAAGAGTGTCTTTATCGCTTCTTCTCTTTTATGGGACACCACTCATACTGGATTAGGACCCACCCTACTCCAGTATGACCTTAAACATCTTCAAAGACCCTATTTCCAAACAGGTCACATTTACAAGCACCAGGAGTTAGGACTTGAATATATCTTTTGGGGGGACAGAATTTAATCCATAATGGTACCCATGCACATCCTTCTTCCCACGCATAAAACCCACATACCATCTCCCTAAAACAAGCAAATCACAGCCCTGCCTCATCATCCCTAGAGCAGGATCTTGGGGTACACAGTCCTCTTCCTTGGGTCCAGAATGGGCTTCTCTGGCCCAGTGACCAGTAAACTAAAACATAAATTTTTGCCCCCACACTTCAACCTCACTCCTGCAATATACAGGGCAGAGCAGGAATGGGTAACAGCAACAAAATCTCCCTTTAGGAAAAGGGAATAATAGAAAACACACACTGGTCACCAGTTATCAGACCTGCTGGGCAGGAACCAGGAAGACCCCCTGCCTTGTCTTGCACTTTCCTTCCCTTTTCTGCCCTGGGGTAACTCCCTTGTCCACTGTCTGCTGGAGCCCCTGGCTTTGCCCTCTAGGAGGTTCCTCCTTGACTTTTACCATCCTTAGCCACACATCTGAAGTGGGTGTCGGAGAGGATACTCTCTTGGGAGCAAACAGCTCTCTCAGCACAGTTCCTAATGGTGGAGTTTTGGGGGCTCAGGGGTCTCCATAGTGATGGAATTACCACTGGCTTTTGTAGACCAGATTTGTAGCTTCTTCGACTATAAAATTCTATTTAAAACTCAAAACCTCCAAATGGATAATGGCAAGGGTTGAACAACATAATAAACATATCTAATGTTATTGATTAAAGTTGTCAGGGATTTCATTTTACTTGGATCCACAATTGATGCCCATGGAAATAGCAGTTAAGAAATCAAACGACTTATTGCATTGGGCAAATCTGCTGCAAAAGACCTCTTTAAAGTATTAAAAAGCAAAGATGTCATTTTTGGGAACTAAAGGGAGCCTGATCCAAGCCAGGGTATTTTCAATCCTTTCATGTGCATGTGAAAGCTGGACAATGAATAAGGCAGACCAAAGAAGAATTGATGTATTTGAATTATAGTGTTGGCAAAGAATATTGAGTATTAACTGCCGGAAGAATGAACAAAGTACAGCCAGAATGTTCTTTAGAAGTGAAAATGGCAAGACTTCATCTCATGTACTTTGGACACATTATCAGGAAGGACCAGTCCCTGGAGAAGGACATCATGCTTGGTAGAGAGTCAGTGAAAAAGAGGAAGACCCTCAATGGGATGGATTGACACAGTGGCTGCAACAATGGGCTCAAACATAGCAACAATTTTGAGGATGGCACAGGACCAGGCAATGTTTCATTCTGTTGTCGCTATGAGTTCGAACCAATAGGATGGCTCCTAACAACAATGGTAACGTTACTGAAAGAGCCCTGGTGGCGCAGTTGTTAAGTATTTGGCTGCTAACCAAAAAGTTGGTGGTTCGAACCCATCTACCACTCTGTGGAAGAAAGATGTGGCAGTCTTCTTCCGTAAAGATTATAGCCTTGGAAACCCTATGGGGCAGTTCTCTTGTGTCCTATAGGGTCGCTGTGAGTCAAAATAGACTCAACTGCAATGGGTTAATGTTACCGAATTGAAAATGTGAAGAAGGTTGGAAAGGTAAACAATTTGTTACCTATATGTTTACCACACTGAAAAAAAAAAAAAAACCCTGAAAACCAACCAATCTGTTTGCTTCCTGTCACTTCCATACAGGAGTAGCAAGTCCAAGGTCCCTTCTGGACATAATTCTTAAGCCTGCCAACTCCTTTTATACTAGCTGTCTTCCATGCTTGGCCCGTCCCTGCTGCAGCATTTTCATGGTGGCTGCCTGGAGGCACCGGAAACAATAGGCTGGGTGAGAAGATGACATCCTTAATTAGATCTTTGCCACAGGGCTGATCCCCATTGCCAGGTAGAGAAATCTTTTTGTTGTTAGATGCCCTCGGTCAGCTTCCGCTCACAGTGACTTTACGCTTAACAGAACCAGGCCTGAACCTTCTACGTGATCGTTGGGGCGTCTGAGGTTTGTGTTGCAGCCGCTGTGTATTTTGAGTATCTTCCGACCTAGGGGGCTCATCTTTCAGCACTATATCAGATAATATTCTGTTTTGATCCAAAGGGTTTTCATCAGCTAATTTTCAGAAGTAGATCGCTAGGCATTTCTTCGTAGTCTGTCTTAGTCTGGAAGTTCTGCTGAAACCTGTCCACGATGGGTGACCCTGCTGGTATTTGAAACAGTGGTGACCTAGCTTCCAGAATCACAGCAACATACAAGCCACCACAGTGCAATAAACAGACATACCGATGGTGGAGAGAAATCTTAATGTTAGGTAAATGGTCTGCTTTCCTGGCTACTGGAATCTGCTGCAGCATAACAAGGGTCATCAGCTTTCCATCCTGCAGTGTCTGTGTTTTTCATCCACATGGCCCAGCCACTAAGCCACTGCACATATTTTAGGCTTTTTTGCTAAAGCTACATCTGACCTTCAGCACTAATTTCTGTATTAGTTACCAGCTAAGCTGCTTTCACAAAAAGATGCCGAAATACAATGACTCAAACATAATAATATTTTGTTTTTCTCTCTCATAACAATTCAGAGTAGGCAGTTGGTCCAGGGCAAGTAGGCAGCTCTGCTCCAGGAGTTGACCAGGGTCCCAAATTTCTTCGCAAGTTGCTTCTCCATTTTTATGACCATAAGCCATCTGTTCAAAGCTGGCTTACCCCGTCACCTCCACCTTCCAGCCTGTAGAAGAGGAAAGTGAAAGGAGAAAAGAGCAAACCGTCCCCTTACGAAAAAAAAAGTGATCCAGAAGTCTTCCATATCACTTTGGGTCACATCCGACCAGCTAAAACTTAGTCACACAGTCATACCATGCTTCAAGAGAGTCTGGGAAATGTAGTCTTAAGGTGAGTAGTTATGTGACCAGCCATGTTGGAATGAGGTCACTTGTATTACTTCATGGAAGAAGAAGAAAATGAATACTGGGGGACAATTAATAGCTCTGCCTCAGGCAAAGTTACAAAGAGTAATACAGACCATATACCACATTCAGGCCCAGCTCCCACAGCCATTTGTTATGGCCTCACCTTTCTGAAAATCCCTTCAGCCAATATGGCTATGCCAACATTTGCCCCTCCGCGAGCAATCCTTGCCCATTGTCCCACATGAACACCCCTGAGAGGCTCCCCTTGCTAAGGACTGTACCACCTTAGCAACCCACCTCCCATTGAAGGCTAGTGATTGCCTCAAGATTTTTATGCAATCACAGGCCCCTTTTGTAAAGTTTTTGAGTTGTTTTTATTTGTTTGTTTACTGGTTTTGACAGTTTGTTTTGTAACACAATTTAAACAGAACCCTGGCTGAACCCTGATAGCTGGTAGCCAACACCAGGAATTTTTCCCAGGCCCAGTCTCTGAATCACACTCCCCACCATATAGCTTCTGTCTCTTAGATCTAGGCCTTGGGGCTCTGCTCACCTTCTAAACCTCAGCATCTGCCTTGGCCTTGACCTCTGCTAGGGTGGTGAGGCCAGGTTAATCTGCCCTGTCAGGTTACCCCTGCCCCAGGCTGTGCTTCAAGATGAAGGCATTGGGTAAGGGATGAGAGTGGGAGGCTATTGGGAAGGACCATTGCACCAATGGGCCAAAAAATCTACTGATGCTTCAGGTCAAATTACCTTCTCCTTTTCCCCACCTGTTCAGAGCAACAGGGCCCTCCTCACACTGGAATGGGGCAAGCCTCTTACCCAACACATGCAGCAGAAAGTGGTTCCATTGGACTTACCACTGGGCTCTCCTCTCTTCTCAGGGTGCAACGTAGAAAATGCCTGCTACCCGCTGGCCGTCTGTGCTGAACGGACTGCCATCCAGAAGGCCATCTCAGAAGGGTACAAGGATTTCAGGGCAATTGCTATTGCTAGGTGAGTGGGAAAGCTAGTCACAGCAAGATTCATTCAGTTATTCTGCCAACATCCAGTTCGAGCCCGTCATTCACTCATTCATTCATCTAATGTATGTCTATTGGGCACTTTCTATATGCCAGGCACTGTGTAAGCTCCTGAGCCGAGTGCTAAGGATGAGGAGATAAATAAGAAATGGACTCTGCCCTCGATGAGCCTGCACAGCAGGGAAACAACCAAGGCAAACTAATATAAGGGCTTGTTGTTGTTGTGTACTATGGAGTCCATTCTGACTCATAGTGACCCTATAGGACAGAGTAGAACTGCCCTGTAGGGTTTCCTAGGCTGTAATCTTCAAGAAGCAGACTGTCACATCTTTCTCCCATGGAGGGCTGGTGGCTTTGAACCATGGACCTTTCAGTTACCAGCCAAGCGCTTAACCATTGTGCCACCAGGCCTCCTTAATACAAGGGAAGGTGTGTTCATGTTCTAATAACAACACAACGTATGACAGAATCCCTACAAAATACAACAGAAAGGCAGCACGGAAACCTAAAGCTGGAGGGACCTACAAATCACCTGCTATAGAAGCCCCTGCCACAACCCCATTTTACAGCGGCAGAAACTGAGGCCCAATATAGGCTACAACATGGATGAATGTTGAAAATGTGTGCTGAGCAAAGTAAGTCAATCGCAAAAGGACAAATGTTGTATGACCTCACTTATAGGAAATAACTAGCATAGGCAAATGTATAAAGACCAAAGTTTATTAGTGATTACCAAGGATAGGAGGGAGGGGGAAGGAGAGACTCATTGATTAGGAAGGCAGTGAATTACTGTTTATGGTGACAGAAAACTTGCCAACAATTATGAGTGAGGGTTGCACAACAGGATTAATGTAATTCATATCGATCGCTAAACTGTCCATGTGAAAAATGCTGAATTGGCAAATGTTGTATTATATATATATTTTACAACAATTAAAAAAAATGTAAAGCCTTTAAAAAAAATAAAAAGACACTGAGGCCCAGAGAGGTTGAAGAACTTTCTCAGCACTGAGTGGCAGAGCCAGGACAAGAGCCCGAGTCTCCAGAGTCCCACTTGAGGTCTCTTTCTACTATGCCATGCTGTGCCAGGAGGTAAAATGCTTTTCCATGCTCTCCTGAGCTGACGCTGCCATCCTGTATGAGCAGCTCAGCACCACTGACTCCTTCAATCGCGACACTCACCAAGGAACCTGTGTGCCAGAGGCAGGATGCAGAGACAAGCTGGTGGGGTGGCAGCCAGAAAAACACTGATTTTGGTTCAGACTGCTCAGATTCCAGCCAAGGTGCCAGCTAAACAAGAGCCCCAGTCAACTCTCCCTACATGCCCCTAAATAGCCTGGTTCCCATGTGTTTGTTTACCCTCATAAATTGGCCCTGGACCCCGAGTCAGTGGCTTCAGGAGTCAAACTCGTTGAATGGACTCTTTCCTAATCTGGACCCTGTCTTAGTCATCTAGCGCTGCTATAACAGAATACCACCAGTGGATGACTTTAACAAAGAGAAATTTATTCTTTCACAGCCTAGGTTACAAGTCCAAATTCAGGGTGTCCGCTCCAGAGGAAGGCTTTCTCTCTCTGTCGGCTCTGGAGCATGGTCCTTGTCCTCAATCTTCCCCTGGTCGAGAAGCTTCTCAGGCACAGGGACCTCAGGTCCAGAGGACGTCCTGTGCTCCTGGTGCTGCTTTCCTGGTGGTATGAGGTCCCCCGTCTCTCTGCTTGCTTCTCTCTTTTATATCTCAAGAGGTTGCCTCAAGACACAATCCAGTCTTATAGACTGAGTCCTAACTAACACAGCTGCCACCCATCCTCCCTCATTAACATCACAGAGGCAGGATTTACAACATACAGGAAAATCACAGCATACCAGGAATCATGGCCCAGCCAAACTGATACACACATTTTTGGCGGGGGAGGGGCATAATTCAATCCATGACAGACCCCCTTATGCTTCTGATTCGATGATAATTTGCTCTTGTGTGCACCTTCTCGTTGTCTACAAAGAGGGTATCCGTAGCAAGTTCATGATGCAAGCAAACGACATGAGAAATGAGACTGCATGGCTGACCCAGTGTTGGTCTGAGGGACATCTGGCTGCACCATGGGTCATGCACCGTGCATGAAATCTCTCTTCCTCATGCAGAGCTGCAGGGCCTTACCTGGCACAGAAATGCCAGCAGCAGAAAATAAGGGGCTGTTCTACAGTAAGACCGATGGGGCCATGGACAGAAATGAGTCCAGAGTTCTGTTATAAGATGCTAAGCTTGGGCTGGGTCTGGCCTCAAGTTGGTCCAGGTTATTGAAGATTGATTCTGAGCCACTGGAGCCAAGAGTGCACTTACAGGGAAGGGCCCCAGCGTCAAGCACACTCCCCGGGACCCAGGTCTGTCCTGGCTTCTCTTCTGCTTCAGGAAGAGTAAATGGGGCCACGCTGGGAACATTGTGAGCAGAGACCGGCATTTGAATTAATACTCTATATAAAAAGAGGGGACATAACTCCATTTCAAAGCAGATCCAAGAAAATAATGATATGTCAAGGGAAATGAGGCCAAAGTCAACCAAAGGATAATGGCGCGGTGGCCTTGCTCTGCTCCAGATTTTCCAAATGGAAGACTTTTTCCCTTGACCATAATCTACTTGTAAACATTACTGGGTGTTGCTAGCGATGATTAGCAAATATCCTTATTTACACAAAACCCGCGTTTTTCTAGCATCCAATGGCTCTACTCCGAGTATTCAGCCTGTACCGGCATCCCCAAGCTAGAAAAGCAGTCATTATCGCACTAATGATTTGTTAAATTGAGAGCATGGATTTAGAGGAGTGGAAAATGCCAACTGCCTTGTTAACATGGGGCGATGTGAAGCCTGAGAGCCGCCTTGCGATCTATAAGGGTAGAGAGGTCCACTCAGGGAAGCCCATGTATCTGCAGAGCCCAGGATGGGATTTCCCTAACAGAATTAAGCTTGCCCCACTGGGGTCCCAGCTGCAGTCATCAAAGCTGATTCCAGCCTGTCAGATCTGATCACCGCAGCTCCAGTGTGTGCCCAAGATCAGTATAAGCCACAGCAAACTGTAAATACCCAAGAAAAGGCAGAAGGTGAAGGGCAGGGGAGACAGGGAAAGTGGAAGCGTGGAGGGGATGTTTTGATGCACTTTCTGGAATGCATTTTCTTCCAAGCTTCCAGGAGTGTCAAGGAATGGTTAAAAGCCCAGGCTCCAGGGTTTGTGAGACCTGGTTTCAAATTCTGCTCCACTGCCCTGATGGCGCAGTAGTTAAGAGCTCAGCTGCTTCTTGACCCCTATAGGGTCACTATGAGTCGGAATTGATTCGACGGCAGTGGGTTTGGTTTTTTTCAGTTAACTTACTGTGTGACCTCAGACGTGTTGCTTAACCTCTCTGAGCCTGGTTTTTCATCTTTGAAATAAAGATGAGTAAAACCTGACTTATTGGGCTGTTGTGAGAACTCAGCACAATTATTTCTGTACAGTTCTGGCACAGAGTATGCAATATATTGAAGTAACTTTTTACTTATTATCATTACTTCTGCAAGGCACACAACTACCAAAGACAGAGTGGTCCAGAACCTAGGTTCTGGGTTCAAATTCTGCCTCTGTCACTTCCTAGCTCTGTGACTTTGGGCAAGTCACTTCACCTTTCATGATCTATATCATGTGGATAATAAGAGTACCTAGATTTCAACTCATGGTGACCCCAAGAGTGTCAGAATAGAATTGTACTGGATACAGTTTTCAATGGCTCGTTTTTCAGAAGTAACTCACCAGGCCTTTCTTCTGAGTTGCCTCTGAGTGGACTCAAACCTCCAACCTTTCTGTTAACAGCTGAATGCATTAATTATTTTTACCATCCAGATAGCCCCCACTTTATATGTTTTTTAGGGCATTAAATGAGTTACTGGAGTCCTGGTGGCACAGTGGTTAAGTGCTATAAATGCTGACCAAAAGGTCTGCAGTTCAAATCCTTCAGCCTTTCCTTGGAAACCTTGTTAGGCAGTTCTACTATGTCCTATAGGGTCGCTATGAGTCAGAATTGACTTGACGGCAACAGGTTTTTTGTTTGTTTGTTTTTTAAATGAGTTACTACACATAAGGTCTTAGCACAGAGCCTGACACAAAGCAGCACTATGTAAGTGTAAGCCATATTATTATGGGGCTGTCTCCCAGTTCTCAGAGCCATGCTCCCTGGATGCACCATCTTGTGCCTTTAGTAGTTGAACCCTAGGCCTAACCTAATTTCCCAGTGGAATGCATGGTTGAACCCCTGAAAATCCTAATGCAGGCCACCTTGTCCAAGGAGCTGTCCATCCAGTGGGCGGTTGGCCAATCATGACACAAGAGTGGGAAAGGAAGTGGTGAGCTCATCAGGGGTTAGGTCATACAATGCCTTACAGGGCATGGGGGGGAGGCTGACTTTCACTTGGAGCACCTCTCCCATGGCCTGTGTTGCAGCGTTTACATGCTCATTTTACCTTCCCTTTCAGACAGTAAGGCTCTGGAGGCAAGGACTCTCTCTAATGGGTCTTTGTTTCTCCTTCCCTGTGACTGTCCCAGAGCCTAGCATACAGCAAGCTCTTGATCACCGTTTGTGGAATGAAGTAAAAAATAACACAGAGTCCAACCTCCAAAGGGCTTACAAGAGGCCTCTGGCTGCAAAGCCTGTCACCTGGTGATCCAAATGATTGATTTGGTTCATTGACATCCTGGACAAGGGTCCCCGCCCCTCTCATGTCCCCACAGGCTGTTCTGAAGCTGGGAACATGCTCAGAAAGTTCCTCACCATTCCATGGAGAAGAATCATTCTTTGACTGGACCCCCAAGTATCCAAGGGAGTTATCATGAGGATAAAAGAAAATAGCACCCCATCATTCTCTGTCCTCTTTATCTGCTTTATTCTTATTCATATCATCTGTCCCTATCTCCATTTGATACACGGTTGGTTGATTGGTTGTTGGTTGCCTGGCTCCCCTCACTATGCTATAAACTCCTGGGTTTAATTTTTGCCTGTTTTGTTCACTGTTCTATCCGCAGCAGTAATGACAGTGCCTGGCATATAGTAGGTGCTGAATAAATATTTGTTGGTTAAAATGAGGTATTGCATAAAAAATGTTTTTCAGGGTGCCTGGCACATTCTAGGCACACATTGAACAGTAAAACAATTTTTTGTTATTATATAATGTTATCGTTGTTAGTCACTGTCAAGACAGCAACTTATATACAACAGAATGACATGTTGCCGCATCCTGGACCATCTCCTTGATCTTTGGTAAGTTTGAGCCCGTTGTCGAGGCTATAGTGCCAACACATCTCATTTAGGGTTTCCCTTGTTTCTGCTGATCGTCCACTTTATGAAATATGACATATTTCTCTAAATAATAAAATTAATTAATTATAAAATAGTACATAAAGCACATATAATAAACCTGTATTGTTTATTATAAAGTACTAAAATTGCAACATCAATAACTGTTCAGTAATTACTAGGTGGTGCAACAGTTAAGTGCTCAGCTGCTAAGCAAAAGGTTGGTGGTTTGAACCCACCCAGCAGCTCTACCTACCCAGAAAGACCTGTCCCTCTGCTTCCATAAGGATTACAGCCAAGAAAATCCTGTGGGGTGGTTCTATTCTGTCATATGGGGTTGCTATGAGTCAGAATTGACTCGGCAGCACCTAACAATAACAACATGACAATCTGTGGATAGCATTCCCAAGTTTGTAAAAACCTTTGCACGCTTTCTCATTTTATCCTCTAGCACTCCGACAAAGTACATGATGTTATTGCTAACATTCTGCAGACAATCAAATCTTGGGTGGGTTAAATGACTTGGTCAAAGTCACACCAACTTTGCCAGTGGCATCACTAGGATTGGTGTCACCCAGTGCAGTAATTGTTGGTGTCACCCCCTCCAAGTGTGGGCGGGGCTGGCTGGGAACCCCCCTTCCCATAGGCAGCATGGCCCAGCCGCTCCCAGCTCACCCCCTGTGGCTCCCCACAGGCCTTCCCCCTCATCTAATGACAGGTGCTGCAGTCCAGCCACTGGCACCCTGACTAGCAGGCGATGGGGGGTGATGAGTTATCATACTAGGTGATGGGTGACACCAGCCCTAGTGACACCACTGCCTTGGTGGCTCCTCCCCAGAAGTGCTGGCCCACCCACTGCTGCTGGACCCTGGGGTCATTTTGATGTTACCCCCTCCGACAGTGTCAGGGGGTGTAGTCTGCACCTCCCTAATGCTGCCACTGTAGTTAGCAAATGGAGGAGCCATTCTCGCACTCCTCTGGGGTATTCCAGAACTGCAGTTCAGAGGAGCCAGGGTGATGGTGGCTACTGGTTTCAACTCTGGTGCACCAGGAGGGTTAGAGGTTCCAATGGTTAACTCCTGCTTCTTTCAACTATTTGTCCTACTGTAAGCTGGAGGACGGCCTGGAGAGGCCTATATTCTCATAGGCAACTCATTAGCTGTCAGCTGCTTTTCTCTGGATTTCTGAGATGCTGGGAGCCCATTTTTCTCTTTGGCTCTCAACACGTCTTCTTCTTTCATACCTCAGGGCCTTTGCACATACTCTTCCCTCTGCCTACATTGCAGAAAAAGCCAGGGCTTCAGAACAGCACTTCCATTACATCGTCTCACTGATCCTGTTTCTTCACCCATAAAATGGCCTTCTTGACATCCTGGAATCCAGGTTGTACTGAAAGTTAAATAAAATAATGTATGTTGAGCACCTGGTATAGAGCTTGGTGCATAGTAGGTGCTCACTAAATGCTGACTTGTGAACTCCAGTCTTCCTCCAAGGACCAGGCCCAATGCCACCTCCCCCATAAAATAGTCTCTCTTACTCCACAGGAGATTCTTATTGCATTTTATTATTTATAGAAAATAAATAAATAAATAAACGTTTTACTTTTTTATAGATACATAAACACTTCACTGTGATAACGCTTCTAGTTTTCTGTTGCCCACTTGGCTAAGCCCTCTCTTGAAGGCCAGAGACAAAGCCTCCTTAACCGTTGTATATGACAGTTAAGAACTCACTAAAGGTTTATTGACTCATGGAAGTGTGGAAAGCCACCCTGCCACCTTCTTCTCAGCCTCTAGGACATGTTGCGACCACCTCTGGAGCAGGGCAGGGACCAAGGAGCCTTAGCAATTGTCCTCATGCCTCAGGAGTGACTGATCTGAGTTTGATTCTCTGCTTCCCCAGTGACTTGCAAGATGATTTTATCTCACCGTGTGGGGCCTGCAGGCAAGTCATGAGAGAGGTAAGCAGCTTCTTTTCCTTTCTGAAAGCTAAACCGATGAGTCCCTCCTTTCGCAGGCTGTGGAAGCAATGCCAGGGCACTAGGGAGGAGACAGAGCTGCTGACGTGCTTGCTCGGTGAGCAGGCCTCTAAGCCCTTCTTCCTCAGCTTGCATGGATCACTGGCAGTGATTCTTACATTCAACAAATACTTGCTGAGTGAGTGTCTACTCTGTGCCAGGCACTGAGCTGGCTCTGGGAAAAAGCAGGGAAAAAGACAGGCAAGGCCCTGCCCTCCCAGAGCTTATAGTCTAGTTCAAGAGACAGACAATAAGCAAAGAGGATAATTAATAAACAGTAGAGTTTCTGAGAGGGCTATAGAGAAAGAAATGCAGGAAAGGAGTCCAGAGTGACCAAGGGGCAGCAGGTGACAGTTTAGATTCAGCTGGATCTGTTGCCATCAAGTTGACTCCAACTCATGGAGACCCCATGTATGTCAGGGTAGAGCTGTGCTCCTTAGGGTTTTCAATGTCTGTCAATTTTTCCAGTAGGAGATTGTCAGGCCTTTCTTCTAAGGCTGCTCTGGGTGGACTCCAGCCTCCAACTTTCTTGATTAGCAGCCAAGCATATTAACCAATGGCACCACAGAGGCTAGAGTCAGCAAACTGTGGCACTTGGGCCAAATCCAGCCTGTTGCTTATTTTTGTAAAGAAAAGTTTACTGGAACACAGCCACGCCCATTTTACATATTGCCTATGGCTGCTGTGGCCCTACCCATAAAAATATTGCCCTCTGGTAGATTCCGACTCACAGCAACTCTACAGGACTGGGTAGAACTGCCCCATAGGATTTCAAGGCTGTAAATGTTTACAGAAGCAGACTGCCATGTCTTTCTCCTGAGGAGCAGCCGACCTTCCGGTCAGCATCTGAGTGCTTTAACCACTGCACCACCAGGGCTTCTTGTGCTCCGGCCCTACAGCAGCAGAATTACCAGTTGCATCAGAGGCCATATGGCCTGCTGTTGTTGTTGTTTGCCATTGAGTCATCTCGACTCATAGTAACCTTGTATGACAGGATAGAACTTCTCCCATAGGGTTTCCTAGGCTATAATAGTTACAGGAGCAGACTGCCAAGTCTGTTCTCCCATGGAGCGGCTGGTGGGTTCGAACAGCCAACCTTTTGGTAGTAGTCAAGTGTTTAACTGTTGCACCACTAGGGCTCCTTATATGGTCTTCAGTGCCTAAGATATTTACTGTCTGGCACTTTGTAGAAAAGGTTTGCCAACCTCTGCTTTAGATGGCCAGGAAGGGCCTCTCTTTGAAGATGATATATGAGCAGAGATCTCAATAATGAGGAAGGTTGACAGACAGAAAGACCTGGAGAAGATTTCCAGCAGAAGAACCAGCAAGTTTAATGCCCAAATGCTTCGTGAGTTGGATTAGTAGCATGAAGGCCAAAGGTGCTCGAGTGTGGTGAGTGGCATGGGGGGAGTGATAGGCTGGGAACTCAGGGGATGGGCAGGGGCCAGATCACAGAGGCATGAGATAGAGTCTATTTTATTCCAAGAATAAAGAATAAAATATGCCATTGGATGTTTTAAAGAAGGGACTTAAGGGATCTGATGTCCTTTTTACAAAGATCATGTTAATGGAAGGCATGGATTTCTTCAACTCCAAAAACGGAGGGGTGGATTACCCCGTGAGGTTCTTAATCTGGGGTCAGTAGACATTTTTTATGTGCATGTGTGCATTTTGAGAAGGGGAGTGGAGAATGTCCATGGCTTTCATGGATTTTCAAGGAAGTCTATGTCTTCCAGAGTCTCAAAAGATGAAAGCCACCAGCTCAGAGAACCCCACAGGCCCTTGGGCTCTGACGTGACATCATCAGCATCTCTGTAAACCAAACCAGTTGCTTTCAAGTCACCGCCAACTCATGGCAACCCCATGTGTGTCAGAGTAGAGCTGTGTGCGCCATAGGGCTTTCAATGGCTGATATTTCAGAAGTAGACAACCTGTCCTTTCTTCTGAGGCAACTCTTGGTGGACTTGAACTTCCAACCTTTTGGTTAGCAGCCAAGTGTGTTAACTGTTTGTACCACCAGGGACTCTCCTCTATACACAGCATCTCATTTAATCCCACACCAAGCTTATGAGGGAAGTGTGTGTCTGTTGTTATCCCCATTTCCAGATGAGTACCCTGAGGCTCAGAGATGTGAAATGATGTACCGGAGGGCAAACAGCTAGTGACAAGGTGGCATGCATGCCCAATCCAGACTCATTCCAGCCCACATTCCTCCCTGCTGCTTCTCTGTCTTTATGGTTCTATAAATCAGACAAACTTCTTTCCTGCCATGAAGGAAGCACGATGGTACTGAATTGTATGGGGGCTGCTTGGTCCATGGGGGCTTCTGCGTTTGGATTTGTTTGTATTTGGGCGGTTTGTTTCAGATTCATTTTTGTGCCTTGGGGTTTCCAAGCATCTGTGGAACAGACTAACCTTTCCATCTTCCTCTGCTTCCTGCCAGGACTGCAAAACCAGGCGCAGTTCGCAGAATTCATTTCTCAGATCCACTTGAAACAGGCCACTATTTAGGCACTGGATTCACAACATGGAATCTGCCTCACTTTAGAGGGGCAGAAATCGCTGCCCAGCAAAGTGGCAGGTCTCAGGTCACAGAAGGAAGCCACAGCAGGACGCCAAGTCCCTGGCTCCCCAGGCCATGACTTGGTCTAATTGCTCTCTGCTGTTCTCTCCAAATAGATTAGATGTTGGCGCACGAGACAAGGAGGATAAAAAGGCTGAAGGTGGAGGAAACTGAAACCAAAATGCATATAATAAGAGATGAGGCAAGGGGGCCAGGGACCTGGCGCTTAATCTCGGCTCAGCTCAATGTCCATCCAAACCCTCAGGCAGAGCCTGACAAGCAGAAAAATCTCCTTCTTTAAAGCATTAATCTTTAAAAAAGCCAGAAGACAGACTGTGCCTGGTAATGACTGGATGATGCAGACAGCCGTTTGGAAGCACAGCAAGCTGCAAATCTAAGCAGCCACTAGCAATCAACATAATCAGTCAGGATCAAGGGAAACAGGGGACAGGCTTCAGACACCCCACAATGGTGTGATTTTCACACCAAACCAATTATTCCCTGCCCCCACCCCAATTCAATTGGCTGTCTGCCCGAGAGGATGTCTACATACCCCTGTACGACTGAAGACTTGGATTCTTGAGCTGAGCATCCATGAATTGAGCACCTACTACATGCCAGGCAATGTGCACAGGTACTTCACCCCCATTGTCTCTAATTCTCACAGCACTTGGCCAGGTAAAGCCTGGGTGTGTTGACTCCAACTCCAGGACTCATCCCATTATGCCATAGCTGATTTAACTCACCAACTAGAACATTCCTGCCTGGTACATTCTCCCCTCTCGAGAACCGTTTCTCAGATGAAGACATGAGCCCCACAGAGTTTAATCCCTGGCCCAAGGTCACACGGCCAGCAAGTAGAAGCCCTGGTAGTGTAAGGAGAAAGATTGGGAGACAGATTTGCGCTAAAACTTCTGCTTCTCTGACTTTACCCTGCTCAGCCTCAGTTTCCTCATCAGTAAAATGGGGATAATAGTAATGTTAGCACCTTCCTCCAAGAGTGGATAATGAAGTAACACATGTGCAACCCTGAAGAGTAATGTAGCAGGAGGAGC
The DNA here is from genome assembly GCF_030014295.1 of Loxodonta africana. Taxonomy (NCBI): domain Eukaryota; kingdom Metazoa; phylum Chordata; class Mammalia; order Proboscidea; family Elephantidae; genus Loxodonta; species Loxodonta africana. The sequence continues at coordinate 55,657,613 of NC_087344.1, forward strand.
CTTGGGGGTGTGATGGTTAAACACTTGGCTGCTAACTGAAAGGTCGGCAGTTCGAACCCATCAGTCACTCCGAGGGAGAAAAGACCTGGCAATCTGCTCCTGTAAAGATTGCAGCCTAGGAAACCCTGTGCGGCAGTTCTACCCTGTCCTATAGGATGGGAATCCGCTCAATAGCACACAACAATGTAGCAGGCAGACAGGTTCTCCTGGTTGTGTGTGGTAAACAAGATGCTGCAAGGAAGCAGACATTGAGATTTGTCATAGCAGGGGAGGTCTGGCTCCAGGGGTTAGATATTGTTCTTAGAAAGTCTTGGGTGAGTCCCTTAATCACAGCTCAGAGCATTGGTTGCCTGTTGATAATGTACCAAGAACAGGGCTAACTGCTTAACATGCATTCTTTCATTCAATCCTCCCCCAAGCCCCATGAGCCAGGTACAATTATTGTCATCCCCATTTTAAAGATGGGAAAACTGAGGCACCAATGGGGACTTTAGACAGTAAGTGGTAGGGCCCAGCTCAAGCCCAGGCCAGCCCTAACCCTGGGCCACACTGCCTACCTCACAGTTGTTCTGCCTCTCTTCCAGTTCGGTACCGACTGGGCTGTCTACATGACCAAGCCTGACGGCACATACATTGTCAGGACAGTCAAGGAGCTGCTGCCTGCCTCCTTTGGGCCTGAGGACCTGCAGAAGATCCAGTGATGGCTGGAGAACACCTGCCACCTGGGAGACCCTCGGTTCCCATCAGCACTCAAGGGGACAGCTCCCTAAAGGACTTCGTGAAGATGTGATGTTCTTACAGACCTGAAAATACCTACCACACAGGGCCCCAACCCTACAGGGGCTGGACAGAGATGGCTTTGCCAGATTACACTCAAGCATCATGTCTTTTATGGAATAGATAGAGGGTCTCACCCCAGCCTGGGCCAGAGCCTCTTCCTACCCCCACTTTGTCCTTCTTAGGCTCCAAACACCACATCCCTTCTTTCCTTTCCTGTGGGACTCTTTAAAATTCCAGCCAAGTCTGGGCTGCTTCCCGTTAGCCTTCTCAAGGTTTCATGCTGTTCTGAGTGACTTTTCTAATTATAAAGTTCCCGGAACATCCTGACTCAGAAGAGCGCATTTCGCTCTTATCTCTATCATTGCTCGCAGCTCTTGGGAGAGACAGGGTGATTTGTCTTTATAGAAAGACCTAGATACTTTCCACTGGGAGAGTAAACGGGCGTCTTGGAACTGTGTACCCTTTGGTGTAGACAGCTGAGTTCTGAGGCCTCTCCCACCGCGTTCTCCAGGTGGGAGCCCCCTGGGCTGGGCCTCACTGCCAATTGCCATTTCGGGAGTCTGGCTTTGACTCAGCTGTCAACCTGAGCACAGGGTGCCATCCACCCCCATGGTCGAGACTGAGACATTCCAAAGTATATAGGGTAGGCATGGATTTGTATAAACAGTATAACAAATGTTTCTTAGAGGACCTACTATGTGTCAAATACTTTTGTGTGCATTTTTCTATATAGTTTTTTTTTTTTTAATAGTGTTCAACAACTGTGAGGTGGTGTTTTGGATCAAACTGTGTACACCCCAAAAATATGTGTTGGAATCCTAACCCCTGTACTGGTGGATGTAATCCTGTTTGGGAATAGGGTTTTCTTTTTCATGTTAATGAGTTCCTGTCAGTGCAGAGTGAGTCCTAAACCCAATTACTTCTGAGTTATAAAAAAAGGCAGATCAGACACAGAAGCAAGCACAAACCGGGGAGACGGAGGGCACGTGGTGATCCCCAAGCTCTGGAGGAATGCCGAGGCTACAGAAGCTGAGATCGGCTAAGACGATCCTTCCCCTAGAGCCACGCCCTGAATTCAGACTTCTAGCCTCCTGAACTGTGAGAAAATAAATTTCTGCTCTTTAAAGCTGCCCACTTGTGATATTTCTGCTGCAGCAGCATTAGATAACTAAGACAGGTAGGTATCTCGTCATTCTTACAGATGAAGGCGCTGGGCTTCAGAGAGGTTAAGGAACCTGCTCTAGGACTTCAGCAAGGCTCAGACCAGAGTACAGTCCCCTTAACTCCCACTATTGTCTGGAGACAGGACCCATTTAAAAGAGAAATAATCATGTTGTCATTGTTAGTTGCTGTCACATGGAGTCGATTCTGACTCATGGTGACCCCATGTGTGCAGAGTAGAACTGCTGCATAGGGTTTTCAAGGCTGTGACCTTTCAGAAGCAGAATCACCAGGCTTGTCTTCTGAGGCACCTCTGAGTGGATTCGAACCACCAACGTTTTGGTTAGTAGTCAAGCACTTAACTATATGTGCCACCCAGGGATTCGTTATAAACTAATCATAGCTACTACTTATTATTGGCTCTTTGCCATGTACTATACTAAGGTGCTTGACATATATGAATACATTTAGTCTTCACTTATCCAAGCCGAAAGGTAAGTATTATTGCTCTCACTTTACAGAAAAAGGAAATCGAAACTCAGAAAGGTTAAGTCACTCACCCTAAGTCACACAGCTAATATGTGACAGAGCTGGAATTAGAACCAGGTCTATCTAATTCTGTTTGTTTTCTTTTCCCTCATCCGCCTATAGCTGAGGGCTGCCCACCTTTATTTACTTTTATATAAGGAGCCCTGGTGGTACAATGGTTAAGTGCTCGGCTGCTAACTGAAAGGTTGGCAGTTTGAACCCACTCAGAAGCTCCACGGGAGAAAGACCAGGCTGTCTGCTCCCATAAAGATTACAGCCTAGAAAACCGTATGTGGCAGTTCTACTTTGCCACATGGGGCCGCTATGAGTAGGAATGACTCAACTGCACCTAACAGCAACAACAACATCTTTTATATGCCAAATACTGCAGAGTGAAAGATGCGTAAGAAACAGTCTCCACCCTTAAGGAACTCACAGTCTGACAGGAAAAAGAAGTATAAGCAGGTCTAATGCACAGAAATACACACTGATCCAGGCAGGTACCAAAAACAAAGCATGCTTGGAAGGGGAAGTGCTGCTCTCAGGGATGTGGGGAGAGTCAGGGATGGCACTATTTTGTTGGTATATAGGTTACTACTCCCCCCTCCCCACCCCAGCACACACAGAATTAGGAAGGCCAGGACCAAATAAATGAAGAAGCCAGGACTGGCCCCTGGAGAGGGCAGAGAGCTCTGGGTGTCCTGCCCTCCTTGGCCTTGGGGCTGGCCTTCAAGGATGGAATAAAAATTGTTATTGTTGTTTGTGTTAGCTGCTCTCAGGTCACCGACCCATGGCAGCTCCATCTACTCCTGCGCCATCCCTATATTGATTGTGGGTTAGACAATGTTCCATTGTCATCCATTGACTGATTTTCAGAAGTAGATCACCAGGCCTTTCTTCCTAGTCTCTCTTAGTCAAGAAGCACTGCTGAAACCTGTTCATCATCACAGCAACACACAAGCCTGTGCTGACAGACGGGTGGTCACTGCACGCGAGGTGCATTCACTGGGAATCGAACCCAGATCTCCTGTGTTGAACCACCAGTGCTTCATGGAGTAAGAATAGAGCTTAAGTTTCCTTTTTCTAAGGCAAGCAAGTATGTAGGAGCACAGGGAGTAGACGGGTAAATCAGCTTTTCCCTCGGAGTCATTCCCACCCCAATCCTGAGAGTCGGCAGGTGGTGCCACCAGATAACACTGGTTTTGTACAACACATTCAGACCTACCTGCTGCCACCTTTGGAGAAAAGAAACTAATTCCAACACTGCTGTATGAAGCAAAACTCCACTCTACCTTTTTTTTTTAGAAGTGTCTTTTGGGGCCTGAAGAGGAAACAGACTTACAAGGCCAAACAGTAGTACCCTCATACTTTCCACTAGTTCACTGCTGTTTTGCTAAGCCATTGTTACGTAATTCTTGGTGAGGTGGCCTTATTTAAGTCTAGAGGCATGCCTGGCATGTAGCCACTATTGTTCACCACCAGTATAAAACCTCTGCCCCTCCCACTGTGGGACGCAGAATTCTGCTCGTTTCTGCAGTCACCCAGGGCCCACCTCATATGTAAGTTTCCCTAATAAACGTCGTTGCCACCACCCTGGAGTTGCCTGCCTCTTTCTTTGGTCTCTCAGTGTCCTCCATTTTCGGAGGCAAGCTTCATGTTACTGGTCCATGATGGGACAACTGAAGAGCCAGCCAGGAGACAAGGAAATGGCAAGTAGGAGTGAGGCAGGGGAAATCCCAGGTTGGCCAGCAACCTCCACAAATGGAAGGTCTGGCCCGTATGCTTGATGCGTGTGGACCAGCACATGAGTATGCGGATGCCCCCAAAACGCCAAGTGGCACAGCCCAGTTGTGGGAAGATGCGTGCCTTCATAAGTGTGAAAAGGAAGCTAGAAAAGTAGTAGTGACCATAGAGTGGCTGCTGCTCTCAGCTGTTTGGCTGGCTACTGACGCCCGGCTAGCTGCTGAAGTGTACAAAAGAGCTTTGCAGGAAGAGTTACATTTGGAAAGGATGTGCAACAGTTGTGTATGGCCATGACTGATGTATTGAGCAGCCACATTGTCCTTGAACAGGATGAGCAACTAGAAAGTTCACTTGCAGGTTTATAAAGACGGGGGAAGGAAAGTGCCAAAGGCAAAGATCAGGCAGTACTGATGAAAGTGACTGGGATGCAAAAATGTGGAATCCTGGGGATAACAAGTCTAGCAACTTAGACATGGAAGTGATAGTGGAGGAGGATCCTGGCTTTGTAGAGTGGCCTCTCCAGGCACAGTTGCTCATCACCCATAAAATGAAAGTAAGCCATCAGCTTCATGACTATAGACAAGAAATCCCACCTGCCAGTTCTATGACAATGTAAGAATACACCCCTCACTGAGTTGATTGAATTGTGTGGGAGATTCCAGCAGAAAGGAAAGGAAACCATTGCAGCTTGGTTATTACATTTTTGGGATATCAGGGGAGATGGTGTCTCTTTAAATGGAGCAGAGGCAGAAAAATGAGTAGTATAACCACCCACCCTGCCCTCCAGCAGCGTTTATACACAGCTCAAGAACACAGAGGGCATACACATCTTCATGGATTGGATCATCTTGTGTTGCAGAAAGGCGTGGCCAGATGAGGGGGCTATTTCCAGTACAGTTGGGAAGTGGTTTCCTGTAGAGGAGTTACAGCAGCTAATAAGGAAGTTATGTATGCACCATGCCATTTATGCTGAGCACTTCTGGAAAGCAGACAATGAACTCTTTATTGCAGGAATGGAAACAAAGATCCTACAGGTGGCCTCACCGTCCTGGTACAGCATGCTGATGGCTATAGTTAGTTCCTTAGTGGGCCAGACGGTCTACCAGGTGGGACAAGCCATAGCTGACTTGGGTGAAACTGAGAGGGCTAGAGAGAAGTGGGTGCAAGCAGTGGGAAGAGAGAAAAGAAAGGCTGAAAACCCTGTAAGATGACAGTCTAAGGGCCCCTTGAAAATAACCCAAAAACAGATGTGGATCAACTTAGTGGCTGCCAGAATGGCAGTAGAAAAGATAAACAACCATATATGGTTTTGGTCAACCTTTAGAAGAATCTGAAGCCAGAGCAACAATACTGCCCTTTGGGTCCCACTGCCCCCCATGAGGAAGTGCTCATTGCCATCGGGTGGATCCCATCAATCGCTAGGGACTAAGGGTGGGGCTGAGGTCACCTGCAGATCAGAGCCCTGCAGGGGGACTTGGAGCCCCGTGTAGAGGTCACAATACATTGATCAAGAACTTACAAGCAGCAGGTGCTAGCTCTGATTGATACCAGGGCAGAATGCACCCTTACCTTTGGAAACACTGAACGGTTTCAAGGACCCCTCTTGGCAATTGATGGGTATAGTGGAAAGTCCATCCATGTGCCTCAGGCACTCCTGACCCTACAAATAGGGCATACTCCCCAAACCATAACAAGTTTATATTTCCCCAATACCAGAATACATTCTAGGGTTGGATGTCTTCATGGGACTGACTTTGACCACGTCTGTGGGAGGATTCTGACTGCGGATGAGGGTGTTAGAAGCAGTCTTGAGAGGAATGCTGCATGGGAACCAATGACCCTGACCCCACCACAAAGAGTGGTAGACATCAGGCAATATAAGTTGCCTGGAAGACATAAAGAAATCAGTGAAACCATTTTGGAACTGAAAAGAGTAGGCATCCTCCAGGAAGCCCACAGTGCTTTTAATAGACCTGTGTGGCCTGTGAAGAAACCAGATGGATCCTGGTGTATGACCGTCGACTACGTGATCCCTCGTATTCATGCTGCAGTCCCAAACATACTTCCTTGCTGGAAGCCCTTAGTAGAGACCTGGGCATGTATCATGCTGTGTTAAAAAAATCATGCTGTGTTAGACCTGGCCAATACATTCTTTAGCACCCCTGTAGCCCCATCTGCTCAGGACCAGTTTTCTTTCCCATGGGAGGGATAGCAATGGATGTTCCAGGTGCTACCCCAAGGGTATCTACATAGTCCCACCATTTGTCATGGTATGGTTGCTAAGTGTCATGGATTGAATTATGCCCCCCCAAAAATGTGTATCATCTTGGTTAGGCCATGATTCCCAGTATTGTGTGGTTATCCTCCATACCACCAAGAAAGCAGCACCAGGAGCAGAGTGCGTCCTTTGGACCCCAGGTCCCTGCGCCTGAGAAGCTCCTCGATCATGGGAAGATTGAGGACAAGGACATTCTTCCAGAGCCCTCAGAGAGAGAAAGGCTTCCCCTGGAGCTGACGCCTTGCATTTGGACTTTTAGTCTACTTTACCGTGGGGAAATAAATTTCTCTTTGTTAAACCTATCCACTTGTGGTATTTCTGTTATGACAGCACTAGATGACTAAGACAGAATTTGGTACCTAGAGAGTGGGGTGCTGCTCTAACAGATACCTAAAATGTGGAATCAATTTTGAAACTGTGAATGGATAAAGTTGTGACAGCGGCAGAGGACCAGTGCAGCAGAGAACCTGCAGTGGCAGAGAAGCTGAGTGCCTGTGTGCAGGAGGCTTCCTGGTGTAGTGGAGTGCCTCCGGGCACTTATTGGTGGAGCTACTGAGCTTTGGAACACTTGCCCCCGAGGGGCAGATGTGGGTGTGAGGCCCGAGGAGCCAAAAGGCCAAGAAACCAGGAAGCAGAAGCTGAAGAGACAACACAAGAAGTCCCGCTGCCTCAATCTCAAAAGGTATGGCCATGACCTCAGGAGTTTCAAAGGGTGGAGCCATGGCCTCTGGTGTTTCTAAGGGTAAAGCTGCCACTCAGATGGACTAGGAGAATGGTGTGCCTAAAGCCAAGGGAGCAGAGTTGCTGTCCCAGTGGGCCTGGAAGGCAGGGCTGAAGCCCAGGGCCAAGGGGCCTCCACTCAGAATCTAGAGAGTGTGGCCAATACCTAGAGAATGGAGGGCAGGGTTATTGTATAAATTGTCTCAGAGGACAGATTATTTTCCAAGCTTTGAGGGCTAATGTAATGTATTTTGCTGACTTGCTTGGTGCCTGTTATTCCTTCTTTCCCTTCAGTTTCTCCCTTTTGTAATGGAGATGTCTAGCTTATGCCTGTTCTGCCATTGTACCTTTGGAAGCAGAAAACTTGTAGTCTAGATTTCACAGACGAAAAGGAATTTTTGGATTTTGGACTTGGAGTTTTTTATGATGGGATGAATATGTTTTGCGTGTTGCAAGGATGTGGGTTTTTGGGGGCCGAAGGGTAGAATGTCATGGATGGAATTACGGTCTCTCCAAAAATGTGTATCAATTTCATTGGGCCGTGATTCCCAGTATGGTGTGGTTGTCCTCCATTTTGTGATTGTAGTTTTATGTTGAGAGGATTAAGGTGGGATTGTTACACCACCCTTACTGAGGTCACCACCCTGATCCAAGATTAAGGGAGTTTCCCTGGGGTGTGGCCTGCACCACCTTTTCTCTCTCAAGAGATAAAAGGGAAGCAAGCAGAGAGTTGGGGACCTCATACCACCAAGAAAGCAGCACCGGGAGCAGAGCACGTCCTTTGGACTGGGGTCCCTGCAGCCTGAGAAGCTCCTCGACCAGGGGAAGGTTGAGGACGGGGACCTTCCTCCAGAGCCAACAGAGAGAGATAGCCTTCCCCTGGAGCTGATGCCTTGAATTTGGACTTTTAGCCTACTTTACTGTGAGGAAATAAATTCTTCTTTGTTAAACCCATCCACTTGTGGTATTTCTGTTATGACAGCACTAGATGACTAAGACACTAAGGATCTGACTCTTTTTCCCTTTCCTGCCACTGTCTGTTGGTTTCATTACATTGATATCATGTTAGCTGCTGAAGATGTTTCTCTGTTACAGAAGTGCCCAGACGCCCTAAGCATCCACCTAAGGAGGAGAGGATGGACGTGAAACCCCAAAAGGTGCAGGGGCCAGGAAAACTGGTAAAATTTCTAGGGGTCTTATGATCAGGTAAGACCCATGTGTTGCCTGAAACAATGGTCGATAAGATACAAGCTGTCGAGTCAATTCCGACTCATAGTAACCCTATAGGACAGAGTAGAACTGCCCCATATGGTTTCCAAGGAGCTCCTGGTGGACTCAAACTGCCGACCTTTTGGTTAGCAGCTGTAGCACTTAACCATTATGCCACCAGCATTTCCAAGACCACTCTATTGACTGGTAAAAAAGGGTGCTTCTTGGGATCAGGGTATTGAACAGCAGCAAGCTTTCAAGAAGGCAGACATGTTGGTTGCCCAAGTGAAAGCACTAGGTACACTACGGGGAGGGTTACCCTTCTGGTTAGTCATAAGCAGCACCAAGGACAGGTGTGGCTGAGCTTTGTGGCAAGATCAGGATGGAACTAAAGTCCCCCAAGGTTTTTGGTCCCAACTGTGAAAGGAGGCAGAAAATCAATACAGTTCCATGGAGAAACAATTGTTCGTTGCCTATAATGCTCTCCGCCAAGTAGAGTCATTAGCAGAGGCGAGAGCTATAACCCTTGGCACAGCTTTGCCCATAAATGGGTGGGTCAATGGGCTGTTTCCCAAGGTGTCATCAGCCTTTGCCCAGATACGTTGACAAATGGCATGTATACCTGCAACACACAGTGCCCTTCCTGCCAGTCTGTTGTTCCAAGAGTTACAGGCTATACTTGGCCCACTGACATATTAAGATGATCCCCCAGCACAGGCTAGCACACTGCCGGAGCCACCTCCACTCTTCCAAGAGAGCGGAAGGCCCGTTGCCATCAGATGCCTGACATGCAGGTGGGCTCTAGCCAAGGTATACCACCACTGTGGACAGCAGTGTCTGTGCAGGCCTCCACTAATACCATTTGACTTGAAACTGGCTCAGGGTATGCAGTCAGTGGGCTGAATTAAGGGCTGCATGGATGGACATCACCTATGAATTCCAGCCCTTCAACCCTGTGTATGGAGAGTTGGACAGCAGCTTGTGGGTTAACTATGTGGGCAGGCCAACAGCATAAGGAGCAGTGGACTATAATGGGTAAAGTCCTGTGCGGGGAAGTCCTTGTGGCAGGACATCTGGGATCGTCTCCAAACCTCAGATGCTAACCTGTCTTTCATGTAGCAGCCCATTCACCTCTTTCCCCAGTGGGAAACCAAGAAGCAGATGCTAGAACACAAGTTAGAATGGTGCATCCTAAAGGGGAAGCTGCCCACTGGATTCAAAAGAAAAGTGGACACTACAGTAGTGCCCGTGTTGGTTGGAAAATAGCTAAAGAGGCAGGCATAGCAGTAAAGTATAATGATTTAGTGGTCACTGGACAAAATTGCCCCATGTGCTCACACCAACGCCTAAGGCTCTGCCTCATGATCCTGGGAAGATACTTAAAGGAACACAGCCAGTGATGGACTGGCAGGTAGATTATTATATAAGGTGCTCCCCCTCTCCCCCACTCCAGTGAAGGAGCGAAATATGCTCTCATTTGTGTGGACACTCTTACTGCCTTAACACAAGCGTTCCCATGTAAACAAGCAAACCAGGCTACCTCAATAAAAGGATTACAAAAATTGAGCATTATGTATGGAATACCCCGAAGGACTGATAATGGCCATGGTACACACTTTACAGGTCACAATGTGCACGAATGGGTGGCTGAGAATGAGGAACAATGGCATTACCACCTGCCCTACAGCCCCCAGGCTGCGGACCTGGTGGAAAAGAAGAACAGTATCCTAAAACAACAAATACAAATCCTTATGGGCAAAGCTTTCCTGGCCGGGTGGACCAAGGTGTTGCCTGAGGCTTTGAGGTTGATAAATCCGGCTTCCATTGGGACCCTAGCCCCATATGCCAGAATAGGAGCCCTGAGCGACCCTCCAACAATAATACAGTCACATCATAGGCTCCGGAAGCCTATCCACCAAGATTGTTATCAGAACAAAACAAGACGGTCCTCCAGATACCTCAGGACCTCGTGCTGGGAAGTAGAGCCATCTATTGGCACTTGTCATGGGTCACCCCACCCGCGTGGATTGGCTACTTCCTCCCTCTGGAGGCAGAGGAACTAATCGGCCTAACGTGGGAGCCCACTGTCCTACACACAGAGGGCCTTGGCAGTCACGCTTCACATGGAAGGGAATGACAGACAGCTATACCAGGAGGGACGGAAGTGGGTCTCCTCTTCTGACATACAGCAAAATGGGTGACTTTACTCACAACCTCTTAAGTGACCTCCCCAGTGCAGCACATATGATACAGTAGGCCCAGAAAAACGCTTAAAGTAGGTGCTGTTCCCACCGCCCAACGGGAAGCCACTAGTGTGATCCCATCAGAAGGGGAAGATTTACCCTTTCTGGTGCCTACTAAACACCTGTCTTTCCGACCATAGGTATGGCCTACTCTGCTTTCTTCCCTTCAGGGCTGCCAATCTCTTCCTAAAGCGGGCTCACAGCCTTCCCATAGTCCAAAACAATAGCAGCTGCTGCGTCTGTGGACAACTCCCCTTCTCTAGCACTGCAGGCAACCCTTGGAGCATGGAGCACCTGACCAGAACCGATTGCACAGTTGTGGGACACATGAACCCTGTTCCATTGCCGTCGAGTTGATTCCAACTCGCAGCAACTCTACAGGACAGAATAGAATTTTCCCATACGGTTTCCAAAGACCGGCTGGTAGATTTGAACTCCCAACCTTTTGATTAGCAGCCAAGCTCTTAACCACTGCACCACCAGGACACTAGGAGACACGGGCAAGGGATATTAAAGCCTCTTTATCTAAATGGAATATAATGGGTGGCAGGGGGAGGAACACGACATCACCTTTTCCTGGACACAGAGTGTCAAGGACACTTGCCATCTTGGTAAGAGACCGCAACGCCTCTCAGTTGTGGCCACGAGAGGGTGTTTACCACCTCTGGGATGGTTTATGTTGGTTGATACCCGCCCGAACAGGGTTTATTAGGGAAACCCAATTCTGTCTGTTTTGAACCAAGAAAACCCCATGGGTTCCCCTGTCTCCCTCTAGTTCCTCCTCCTGCTTACTGGGCTAGGCTCCTGCATCCCACTGCCGACAGGTGATAACACCTAATACTACCAAATGGTTGCAGTATAAAAACCCCAACAGACTGCAGGAGCATACCTCGCTCCTAATGGCACTTGATGGCTAGTGGCCACTGCTTCTGGTCCTGGTTACCAAATGATTGGATAGGGTACTGCACTTTAGGGTCACCCTATGCTGCAGGGACCGTTAGAAAAACTACACCAAAACCTCTGAATTATCCCATGGTAAAAGGCAGGTATATATATATATATATATATATAAAAGCCAGGAAGGAATACACAGAGTCACTATACCAAAAAGAACTGGTTGACGTTCAACCATGTGAGGATGTAATATATGATCAGGAACTGATGGTACTGAAGGAAAAAGTCCAAGCTGCACTGAAGGCACTGGAGAAAAACAAGGCTCCAGGAGTTGATAGAATACCATGCAGGCACTGGAGAAAAACAAGGCTCCAGGAGTTGACAGAATACCATGAAGGCACTGGAGAAAAACAAGGCTCCGGGAGTTGACAGAATACCATGAAGGCACTGGAGAAAAACAAGGCTCCAGGAGTTGACAGAATACCAATCGAGATGTTTCAACAATGGCTGCAGCACTGGAAGTGCTCACTCGTCTATGCCAAGAAATTTGGAAGGCAGCTACCTGGTCAACCGACTGGAAGAGATCCATATTTATGCCTATTCCCAAGAAAGGTGATCAAACCAAATGCAGGAATTATTGAACAATAGCATTAATATCACACATAAGCAAAATTTTGCTGAAGATCATTCAAAAGTGACTGCAGCAGTATATAGGCGGTGAACTGCCAGAAATTCAACCCAGATTTAGGAGAGGACGTAGAACCAGGGACATCATTGCTGATGTCAGATGGATCCTGGCTGAAAGCAGAGAATACCAGAAAGATGTTACCTATGTTTTACTAACTATGCTAGGGCATTCGACTCTGTGGATCATAACAAATCATGGATAACATTTCAAAGAATGGGAATTCCAGAACACTTAATTGCGCTCCTGAGGAACCTTTACATAGATCAAGAGGCAGTCATTCCAACAGAACAAGGTGACACTGTGTGGTGTAAAGTCAGGGAAGGTGTGCATCAGGGTTGTATCCTTTCACCATATTTATTCAATCTGTATGCTGAGCAAATAATCCGAGAACCTGGACTATATGAAGAAGAACAGGGCAACAGGATTGGAGAAAGGCTCATTAACAACCTGTATTATGCAGATGACACAACCTTGCTTGCTGAAAGTGAAGAGGACTTGAAGCACTTACTGATGAAGATAAAAGATCAGCGCCTTCAGTATGGATTACACTTCAACATAAAGAAAACAAAAATCCTTACAACTGGACCAATAAGTAACATCATAATAAATGAAAAAAAGGTTGAAGTTGTCAAGGATTTCATCTTACTTGGATCCACAATCAACAGCCATGGAAGCAGCAGTCAAGAAACCAAAAGACGCATTGCATTGGGCAAATCTGCTGTAAAAGACCTCTTTAAAGTGTCGAAAAGCAAAGATGTCACCTTGAGGACTAAGGTGCGCCTGACCCAAGCTATGGTGTTTTCAGTCATCTCATACGCATGTGAAAGCTGGACAATGAATAAAGAAGAATGAAGAATCGATGTCTTTGAATTGTTGTATTGGCGAAGAATACTGAATATAACATGGACTGCCAAAAGAAAGGACAAATCTGTCTTGGGAGAACAACCAGAATAGTCCTTAGAAGGAAGGACGACTAGACTATGTCTCACGTAGCTTGGACATGTTGTCAGGAGGGATCAATCCCTGGAGAAGGACATCATGCTTGATAAAATAGAGGGTCAGCAAAAAAGCAGAAGACCCTCAATGAGATGAATTGACACAGTGGCTGCAACAATGGGCTCAAGCTTAGCAACAATTGTGAGGATATTGCAAGACCGGCCAGTGTTTCATTCCGTTGTGCATAGGGTTCCTATGAGTAGGAACCACTTCGATAGCACCTAACAACAGCAAACACAAAAAGCCAGGTGGACCAAGCAAAGTCTTTTCCACTGGTATGATTTTCTCTTAAATGTTTTGGTTCCCTCCATTGGCTCCTTAGAAGTAATGAGACAAATTGGAGCTCTAACTAATTTTACTAAACAGGCCCTGAACAATAGCAAAGAAAGCTTGCGGCTGTTAGTTGTCAAAACCACTTGAATGAGAAAGGTAGTCCTTCATAACCAAATGGTTCTAGACATTCTAACAGCCACTCAAGTAGGGACATGTGCCAAAGTAAAAACTGAATGTTGTACCTATATATAAGACTACCGCCAGAACATAGCTGATTTGTTAGGAAGGCTTGGACACACCTGATGGTAGTCTACTGTGGCCATCTGGTTTTCCTCTTCCCCTCTGGCTGGTGAGGTTTTTTTGTCCAGTCTTGGTCTTTTCCTAGGTATAGGGTTTTTCTGCTGTGTTTGTCTATATTGCTGGTGTGACCTGTGCCTGCAACTACAGCAATGCTGTCTGTCCCTACCTGCAAAGGTGTAACACCTCCTCTCAGTGCCCTCATGGACCTTGCAGAAGAACGGGAACATGCCAGATTGTAAGAGCCGGCCTTGAGGGGTGGACTGAAGGGGAAATAGGCTTTGTGAGGCCAAACATAAGCACCTTCATGCTTTCTGCTAGTTCGCAGCCATTTGCTAACTCATTCTTACATAATTCTTACTGAGGCGGCCTCCTGTAAGTCTAGAGGCATCCCTGGCACGTAGCCACTATTGTTCAGTATCACTATAAAACCTCCTCCCCTCTGACTGTGGGCAGGGAGATCTGCTCAGTCCTGCTACCACTCAGGACCTGCCTTATATGTAAGCCTCCCTAATAAACTCCTTTGCTACCACCCTGGAGTTGCCTGCCTCTTTCTTTGGTCTCTCAGTGTCCTCCATTTTTGGAAGCAAGTTTCATATTATTGGTCCATGCAGGGACAGGGCCTTCAGCAAACAGGGTGGAGAAAGAAAAAAAAGAGAGAGAGAGAATTGGAAGACAAGACACCAAGACATTGACCTCAGTTAAAATTCTGGATGATGGGAATACAGATGATTTATATTTTTCCTTTGCATACATCTGTGTTTAATTGCCAAAATATTTTAAAAATTAAAGAAAAATGGTACAGCATAATGATTAAAAGTTTGGATTTTGAAGTTGGACAGCCTCCAAACTGGCTTTAGGAAAGTTATTTTATTTTTCTGAGACTTATCTGCAAAATGGAGATGAAGTCTTCATACCCCCATAGAATTGTTGTGAGAATTAAATGGAGGAAAGTAACATTAACAACCCAGTGTTTGATCCTCAGTAAGCTCTTGATAAATGTCAGCTGTTACTTTTGATTCGGATGACAAATTTTGGTCCCTTGAGGATGGATTTGATTTTTGCAAATAGGCGACAGTCTTTTACAGGTAATTTATTCATTCATTTAACAGTAATTTATTTGTTGAGTGCTTACTGTGTGGTCCACCACTTGTCTTCTAACTCGAGTTAGAAAAACAAAAGGAAAGAACACACTCAGAAATTCTCAAGCTGATAGAACTGAAGAAAAAAATGAAGCCTTGGGTCGCAATATTGAAGCATTCTATGGGGTAAAATATTGAACAATGCAGGAAGCATCAAAAAATGAAAGGAATACACAAAGCCACTATGAAAAAAAAAAAAGGTCAATGTTCAACCATTTCATGACATAGCATATGATCAAGAACTCATGGCACTAAAGGAAGAAGTCCAAGCTGCACTGAAGGCATTGGAGAAAAACAAAGCTCCAAGAATTGATGGAATACTAATTGAGATGTTCCAACAAACGGATGCAAGGTTGGAAGCACTCACTTGTCTATGCCAAGAGATTTGGAAGGCAGCTACCTGGCCAATCAACTGAAAGAGATCTATATTTGTGCTCATTCCAAAGAAAGGTGATCCAACAGAATGCACTGAACAATATCATTAACATCACATGCAAGTAATATTTTGCTGAAGATCATTCAAAAATGGTTGCAGCAGTATGTTGACAGGGAACTGACAAATTCAAGCCTGGTTTAGAAGAGGACATGGAAAAAGGGATATCATTGCTGATGTCAGATGGATCTTGACTGAAAGCAGAGAATACCAGGAAGATGTTTACTTATGTTCTATTGACTATGCAAAGGCATTCGACTGGGTGGATCATAACAAATTACGGATAACATTGCCAAGAACAGGAATTCTGGAACACTTAATTGTGCTCATGAGGAACCTGTACATAGGTCAAGAGGCAGTCATTCCAACAGAACAAGGTGCCACTGTATGGTGTGAAGTCAGGGAAGGTGTGCATCAGGGTTGTATCCTTTCACCATACTTATTCAATCTGTATGCTGAACAAATAATCTGAGAACCTGGACTATATGAAGAAGAACAGGGCATCAGGATCAGAGGAAGACTGCATTAACAATGTGCATTATGCAGATGACACAACCTTGCTTGCTGAAAGTGAAAACGACTTGAAGCACTTACTGATGAAGTTCAAAGACCACAGCCTTCAGTATGGATTACACCTCAATATAAAGAAAACAAAAATCCTCACAACTGGACCAATAAGCAACATCATGATAAATGGAGAAAAGATTGAAGTTGTGAAGAATTTCATTTTACTAGATCCACCATCAACACCCATGGAAACATTAGTCAAGAAACCAAATGACATAGTGCATTGGGCAAATCTGCTGCAAAAGAACTCTTTAAAGTGTTAAAAAGCAAAATGTCACTTTGAGGACAGATGTCACTTTGATGATTAAGGTGTACCTGACCCAAGCCATGGTATTATCAATCTCCTCTTATGCATGCGAAAGCTTGACAATGAATGTTGTTGTCGTTAGGTGCCATCGAGCAGTTCCAACTCATAGTGACACTATGTACAACAAAACGAAATACTGCCTGGTTCTGTGCCATCCTCACAATCATTGCTTTGCTTGAGCCCATGGTTGCAGCCACTGTGTCAATCCACGTTGTTGAGGTCTTCCTCTTTTTCACTGGCCCTCTACTTTACCAAGCATGATATCCGTCTCCAGGGACTGATCCCTCCTGAGAACATGTCCAAACTGTGTGAGACATCGTCTTACCATCCTTGCTTCTAAGGAGCATTCTGGTGGTTCTTCTTCCAAGACGGATTTTTCGTTCTTTTGGCAGTCCATGGTATATTCAATATTCTTCGCCAACACAATTCAAAGGCGTCAACTCTTCTTCAGTCTTCCTTATTCATCGTCCAGTTTTCACATGCGTATGAGGTGACTGAAAACACCATGGCTTGAGTCAGGGGCACCTTAGTCTTCAAGGTGACATCTTTGCTTTTCAACACTTTATAGAGGTCTTTTGCAGCAGATTTGCCCAATACAATGCATCTTTTGATTTCTTGACTGCTGCTTCCATGGCTGTTGATTGTGGATCCTGTAAGATGAAGACCCTGACAACTTCAATCTTTTCTTCATTTATCATATTGCTTTTTGGTCCAGTTGTGAGGATTTTTATTTTCTTTATGTTGAGGTGTAATCCATACTGAAGGCTGTAGTCTTTGATCTTCATCAGTAAGTGCTTCAAGTCCTCTTCACTTTCAGCAAGGAAGTTTTTGTCATCTGCATAATGCAGGTTGTTAATGGAGTCTTCCTCCAATCCTGATACCCCATTCTTCTTCACATAGTCCAGGTTCTTGGGTTATTTGTTCAGCATACAGACTGAATAAATATGGAAAGGATACAAAACTGATGCACACCTTTCCTGACTTCAAGCCATGCAGTAGCCCCTTGTTCTGTTGGAATGACTGCCTCTTGATCTATGTACAGGTTCCTCATGAGCACAATTAAGTGTTCCATTCTTAGCAATGTTATCCATAATTTGTTATGATCCACCCAGTCGAATGCCTTCGCATAGTCAATAGAACACAGGTAAACATCTTCCTGGTATTCTCTGCTTTCAGTCAAGATCCATCTGACATCAGCAATGATGTCCGTTTTTCCATGTCCTCTTCTAAACTAGACTTGAATTTCTGGCAGTTCCCTGTCAATATACTGCTGCAACCATTTTTGAATGACCTTCAGCAAAATTTTATTTCCATGCTGTATTTTTTTTGCTGTTGTTGTTATTAGTGATATTGTTTGATAATTTCTGCATTTGGTTGGATCACCTTTCTTGGGAATAGGCATAAATATGGATCTCTTACAGCTGGCTGGCCTGGTAGCTATCTTCCAAATTTCTTGGCATAGACGAGTGAGCACTTCCAATGCTGCATCTATTTGTTGAACCATCTCAATTGGTATTCTGTCAATTCCTGGAGCCTTGTTTTTCTCCAATGCCTTCAGTGCAGCTTGGACTTCTTCCTTCAGTACCATCGGTTCCTGACCATATGCTACCTCCTGAAATGGTTGAACGTCGATCAATTCTTTTTGGTATAGTGGTTCTGTGTATTCCGTCCATCTTCTTTTAATGCTTCCTGTGTCATTTAACATTTTCTCCGTAGAATCCTTGAATATTCCAACTTAAGGCTTGAATTTTTTCCTCAGTTCTTTCAGCTTGAGAAATGCCTAGCATGTTCTTCCCTTTTGGTTTTCTACTTTCAGGTATCTGTATATTTCATTATAATACTTTGTCTTCTCGAGCCACCCCTTGAAATCTTCTGTCCAGTTCTTTTACTTCATCATTTTTCTTCCTTTTCCTTTAGCTACTCTATGTTCAAGAGCAAGTTTCAGAGTCTCTCCTGACATCCATTTGGTCTTTTCTTCCTTTTCTGTCTTTTTAACAACTTCTTGCTTTCTTCATGTGTGATGTCCTTGATGTCATGCCACAACTGGCCTGGTTTTTGGTTATTAGTGTTCAATGTGTCCAATCTATTGTTGAGATGGTCTCTAAATTCAGGTGTGATATGCTCAAGATCGTATTTTGGCTGTCATGAACTTGTTCTAATTTTCTTCAGTTTCAACTTGGACTTGCATATGAGCAACTGATGGTTTGTTCCCAGTCAGCCCCTGGGCCTTGTTCTGTCTGAGGATATTCAGCTTTTCCATCATCCCTTTCCACAGATGTAGTTGATTCCTGTGTATTCCATCTGACAAGGTCCACATGTATAGTCACTGTTTATGTTGGTGAAAAAAGGTATTTGCAATGCAGAACAACTACTACTGGGTGGTAGGGCTGGGGCCTGTCACTGAGGATGCAGCAATGAATAAGACAGACAATATCACTGCTCTCATGAAACTTTTAATCTATCTGAGGAAAACTGAGGAGTCCCTGGGTGGTACAAATGGTTAATGCACTCAGCTGCTAACCTAAAGGTTGGAAGTTCAAGTCCACCCAGAGATGCCTCAGAGTAAAGGCCTAGTAATCTACTTCTGAAAAATCAGCCACTGCAAACTGTGATACACATGGGGTTGTTATGAATTGGATTCTACTGGGCAACTTGGGGGAAGAAAGGAACAAGATCTAAATGAATATAGTAGTTCATGGTGAGTGCCACTAAAGGGAAAGAAAGCACCCTGGGAGCAAACAGAAGGAGCTGAGCTTGACTAATGATCATCAAGGGTGTCCTTGCTGGGAATGGGCATGATTCAGCCAGAGGGTGAGAAGGGTCATTCAGTTAGGGAATGCGGTTTGGGGAGGAGTTAAAAAATGAGGGTTGACTAAAGGACTAAGCCTTCTGCTCTTGTACTTCACAGAAACAGGATGGGGAAGGCAATTCTCAAAGAATTTCAGGAATTATTTAAACAATGTCCACTATGAACAACATTCATTAGGCTATAGAGAAGTTGGGTGTTTGTTTAAAATGGACGCATTTTCGTTTTGTAGCTCCACTGTTCTGAGGATCTGTGTTTTCAGGGCAGCACATGCTCCACTGTTCAGAGCTGTCTGTGTCTGTAGGACCCCAAAGCAGAGTCCCAGATTCCCGTGGAAATAAACGGAAGCTTATATATTTTTGCTGCTCTTGCCAGTTTCTACTGCTAATTGCTCACATAAACAACGAGATTCTTTGGGACTTCCTTTTGGCAGAGAGGCGGGTACAATTAAATTGACAGAGTCCAGGGGTGCTTTTGGGTGCTTGTGTCAGAAATGAAGCCAGAAAAACCCTCTTCAAGAATAAATAAAATGGAATGGCCTAATCCCATATGTGTAATATTTTGTATATGATTATACAGACATAGAACAGGCATAGAGGGAACATCCAGTCTGTTAATATAGTTTTTGATAAGTATGAGGAGGAGGGTGTCTTGGTCACCTAGTGCTGCTGTAAGAGAAATACCACAAGTGAATGGCTTTAACAAAGAAGTTTATTCTCTCAGTCTAGTAGCTAGAAGTCCAAATTCAAGGCATCAGCGCCAAGGGAAGGCTTTCTCTGTCAGCTCTGGAGGAAGGTCCTTGTCATCAGTCTTCCCCTGGACTAGGAGCTTCTCCGCGCAGGAACCTCAGGCCCAAAGGATATGCTCTGCTCCCGGCACTGCTTTTTTGGTGGTATGAGGTCCCCACGTCTCTCTGCTTGCTTCTCTTTTATATCTCAAAAGAGATTGGCTTAAGACACTATCTAATCTTGTAGATCTCATCGGTATAAACAAAAAAACCAAACCCATTGCCGTCAATTCTGACTCATAGTAACCCTATAGGATAGAGTAAAGCTGTCCCATAAGGATTCCAAGGAGCACCTGGTGGATGTGAACTGCTAACCTTTTGGTGAGCAGCTGTAGCTCTTAGGCACTATGCCACCAGGGTTTCCCTATCAATAAAACTGCCACTAATCCATCCCATTACATCATAGTGAGAGGATATGCAGCACACAGGGAAATCACATCAGATGACAAAATGGTAGACAGACATACAATACTGGGAACCATGACCTAGACAAGTTGACAGATATTTCTGGGGGACACAATTAAATCCATGGCAGGAGTTAAGGGAGAAAAAAATCCTATAGTTAAAGGTGGGGTGGGGGGGATTGGTATAATGGTTGTATCATCTATTGCTGCGTAACAAATTACCCCCAGCTCAGCAGCTTAAAACAACAAATATCTATCATCTCCCAATGTCTGTGGGTCAGGAATCTGGGCTAAATGGGGTCCTTGGATCAACATCTCTCGTAAGATTGCAGTCAAGGTGGGAGCCAGGGCTGCAGTCTCAACTGAAGGCTGGACTAGGGGAAGATTCACCCATCACCCGACAAGCTCACTCACGTGGTTGTTCGCAGAATTTAGTTCCTTGTAGGCTATTACTGCTGCTGTTTGTTTCCTTGCTATGTGGGCCTCTGCACAGGGAAGCTTACAACGTGATAGCTGGCTTCCCTTAGAAAAAACAAGCAAGAGAGAGCAAGCGAGAGAGAAGCCGGCATCCTTTTGGAACTTGGGGCACGACAGGGCACAGCAAGACATCTCATCTTGCCCAATTCTGTTCATTAGAAGCAAGTCACTAGGTCCAGCCCACATTCAAGGGGACAGGATTATGCAAGGGCATGATAGGAGGTGGGCACTCAGAAGATGTAAAAACTGAAAATATACATGGACAAGAAAAGGAAAAAAGTAGGTAAGGGTGGAAGTAGCGTCAGAGGAAGCAGGCCTGGTTAGCTCTGTCCAGGAGTTTGAGTTTATTCCAAAAGGTACTAGGCAGCTATCAGTTTCATGCATGGAGTGACATACCCAGCTTTGTGACTTAGTCTGTTAAACTAAGAATTATTAGAGATATGAAGAAAACTATCAGAAGAAATAGCTAAAAGAGTAAAATATGGTTGCCTCTGAGCTGGGGACTGAACTTAGGGAGAGCTGGGACAGAAAACTGTTGCCTCGTTATAAGCCCATCTATACATACTATGGAGGCACTGGTGACTGTGGTAGAATTCTCCCCTTATGTGAAGGAGACCTGGGTTTGTTTCCCAGCCAATGCATTTCAGGCACAGCCAAAACTCATCGGTCAGTAGAGGCTTCTGTTTTGCTACAACACTGAACAGGTTTCAGGAGAGCTTCCAGACTAAGATGGACTGGTAAGAAAGGCCTGGCAATCTATTTCTTGAAAAATCAGTCAGTGAAAACCCTACAGATCCCGACAGTCCAAATGACAACCAATCATGAGGATGGCACAGAACTGGGCAGTGTTTTGTTCTGTTGTGCATGGATGAGGTCTCCATGAGTCAGGGCCAACTCGAAGGCCACTAACATCAACAACATACACACTACTAGTGTTTTTTAAACCATGTGTAAGTATTACTTTGATTTAAAAACATTTAAATTAAAAAATAGAAAAAAGAATCCATGCAACAGAAATTCACTTAGCAATAATGTATAAATTCTAGAAAGCAAATGCAGTAGTTTATTCTGCTGGGGGTAGGGATGAGTTAGTAACCACTCATTTCCTTCTGGTCTCCCTCCACCCCTCCCTCGCTTCCCGTTGCAAGTAGGAGTGACTCACAAGATTGATGAGTTTGAAAGTATAGTCCAGTCCCTTGTCTCTCCTTCCCCTTAGGATGGAGCCTCCCCACAGAGGGCTTGTTTCCCAGGTGGCTCCCAAACCAGGGCTAGGGACCCAGCAGGCCCCTGCCAGGTACTCGGGGATGAGATTTAAAAATCATAATCCCTGTCCTTAAGGAACTCATAGTTTACAGGGAAAGACAGAAAGCGAATCTAGACAATTTAGAGGAAGTCAAAGAAGGTTTCCTGGAGGAGGTGACCTCAAGTATAAATACGGTCAATCAGGACAGAAGGATCAACATGATGCTTTGGGCCAGTAGCCAGTTGCTGCTGAGTCC
Source organism: Loxodonta africana (assembly GCF_030014295.1). NCBI lineage: Eukaryota > Metazoa > Chordata > Mammalia > Proboscidea > Elephantidae > Loxodonta > Loxodonta africana. Next base: position 55,679,845 of record NC_087344.1, read on the forward strand.
ATCCTGACTCACGACAACCCGGTGTGTCAGAGTAGAACTGTGCTCCGTATCAGTGTTGATTCTGTGGAAGTAGACCACCAGGCCTTTCTCCTAGGGTACCTCTAGGTAGACTCGAACATCCAACCTTTCGGTAAGCCGCTAAGGATGTTTACCATTTGTACCACCCAGGGACTCCATGCTTGGGACAACTGCAAGACGGTCAGTATTGTTGGACCATGAAAGGCACGACAGGGCACAGCAAAAGATGCTGGAACTAAATAGTGAAGAACCTTCTGTGCCAAGCTAAGAGGCTTGGGCTTTATCTCAAGGGCAATGGGTAAGGGCAAAGAGTCTTTGAGGGATTTTATGAAGTAGGTGACATGCCCTATTTGTACTTTGAACAATCACTGCAAGTCAACAAATTTATTGGACTGCATGAACCACAAATTGCCTGAATTTTTCAACAATGCCACATCTCCCTACTCCCCCACCACCATGTTGCCATTCATCTTCTCCAGGCAACATAGAGGCACTCCTTCCCAGTGAAGTCTCACTCTCTGCCCACTGTGGTCTGACTCTGACCTCCAAAAACTACAGCCCAGGAGTTTCAAGCAGTAGCATTTTGATCTGGCAGCAGCTTTGCTCTGTCAACAGTTTCAGCAAAAACTCTTTCCACCTCTGTTGGCAGTTTGGAGATAGAGTCTCTGAAATGGTCTGTGGATAAAGGATGTTGCTGCTCTGGGAAATTTGTCTGTCTCCTGCCAGGAGAGACAAAGAGCACGGAAACCATGCCAGGGGATGCTGTCAGAAAGGGAAGGTCAAACATCCCTCAACAGTGCTCTTTTTTTTAAGTCTTGCTTTTGTCCATTTTTACATTAGCACCAGCTTTTTTTTCTCCCCATGTCCTTCAGGGGAAGGTTAAATGATGCTTCTTAGGAATATGATGTAATTTACCAAAACTACACAGTCTTGCCTGCCTGGAGGGGAACACGCACAATGAATGGTACGCAAGGATACTCATAAGCAGGGTGTCTTCCGGGACAGAATCCTGTGGCCTCTCCAACAACCCCTGCCCCCGCCATTCTCCTTCAATTCTCGTGCCTGAGTATCCCAAGGCCTGACTGGTACACTGTTGTTGTTGTTAGGTGCTGTCAAGTAGGCCCCCAACTCATGCAACTCCATGCACAACGGTACAAAATGTTGCCTGGTCCCGTGTCATCCCCATGATCAGTTGCGGATCTGGCTGTTATGTTCCACAGGATTTTCAGTGGCTGATTTTATCAGAAGTAGACTGCCAGACCGTTCTTCCTAGTCTTAGTCTGGAAGCTCTGTTGAAACCTGTTCAGCATCATAGCAACATGTATGCATCCACTGATGGATGGGCGGTGGCTGCGCATGAGGTGCACTGGCCAGGAACTGAACCCAGGTCTCCTGCATGGAAAGTGAGAATTCTACCAACGAGCCACCACTGCCTCATGACTGGTACATAACAGATGATGTTAAATAAATGCTCTATGAGTGAATGGAGCCCTGGTGGTGCAGCGGTTAAGAGCTCGGCTGCTAACCAAAAAGGTGGCAATTCAAATCCACTAGCCACTCCTTGGAAACCCTATGGGGCAGTTCTACTCTGCCCTGTAGGGTCACTGTGAGTCAGAATTTACTCAATGGCAACAGGTTTATGAATGAGATTGTCATAGAATACTACATCTGGAGTATAAACAAGTATCTCAGCAGAAAATCATATATCATATCTCCAATTTCACTATCTTGGGGTATCACTAAAGAGACAGAAGCTGGAAGGGAGAACCTCAAGACAATCAAGATCTGCGACCCTTTGGTGCCACCATGGAATGGCTTTCCTTCTCAGAAGAACAGGTGTGAACTAATGGAATCAGAACCACTGCCCCTGAGAAAGGCATTCCCTGTGCCTCTGCTCTAATCTCTGTATAAGGCTGTCTCTCTGTCCTGAGGAAGGAGAGCGCAGAACCCCTGCAATCCCTGCTCTTGGAAGCCTGTCAAGAAATCCACTTGCTTGCCCATTCCACAGAGATGTCTGCTGAAGAATCAAGCTTTGTGCTGCGTGTTGTTCGTACCCGTCTGAAACAACTTAGATTTTCCTACAGGTGGAGAAGTGAATCAGTCAAGCACTCTCTGGTGAACAAGAGAAACTACACAACCTACAATGGAGGGCTAATTCACAACAGCCTGGAGATTTCACTCCTAGCAGGTTGGTTAAGCATCACAGGTCCAGGGAGTTCTGTTGCTGCTCCGGGAAGCAAACCAGGGCTTCAAACCGCTGCTGAAAATTTGCGTTTCTAACAAGTTCGCTGCTGAGTATTTGCATTTCTAACAAGTTACCAGGAAGTTATATAAGAATCACCTGGGATCTTGTTAAACTGTTGATTCTGACTCAGTAAATCTGGGGTGGAAATGCAAATTCTCAGCAGGTGTTGGAACCAGAATGAACCCATTCGAAGCCCTGGAGCAATCACAAGAGCTTGTAACAAACAGCTCTTTAACACAAGAGAACACCACAATATCCTAAAGTGACTACATCTCACAAGCCTCATGGTAAACGGTTATGAACCTGGGAGATTAAAAAAAGTCACAGTTAAAAACATTAGAGACTTTACTGCTCTTGGTAAACATTAAGGTGCTGTAATGATGATAACAAGACACAGCAGACCCAGCACGTCAGGACGGACTTTAAACAAGACCTTTGCCACCAGTGAGTCTGCGGTCACCAGGGTGTGAAGTTTCTCCAACCTTCTCTTCCTTATCCTCCTCTGAAGGACAATTTCAACAGAGCATTTAAAAATTGTAATTTAAAATTCTCTGAAAGTAATCAAACAAATTAAAGACAATACCTTCTGATTTCTATGTGTTGTTGCTGGGTCCTGCCGAGTGGGCTCCCGACTCATGGCAACCCCATGCACAATGGAACCAAACGCTGCCCGGTCCTGCATCGTGCCCATGATCAACTGCGAATCTGATCGTCGAGATCCAAATAAATTGGAAAGAAATGCATCTATTTATGTCTCTCCCAAATAAATATGATTGTATATTACAAGGCTTTGTAATTTCTCCCTCAAGGAAGACCATAACAGAGATCAGAATGCATACACACACACACACACATTGCTGAAACAGTTGTCCACCTGTCCCTAGCCAGGGGTCCAACCCATAGCCAAGTAACCCTGGGGACCAGAATTCTTCAGATTGAAGAATTCCTCCTTCAGCAGCAGCTACCATCTGTGTGTCCCTTGGCTTAGTATTTGAGGAGGAAGAAAGGAATGTGAAGCCTTTGCAGGCCCTCTCTCTTGGTGTCACACCTTTTCCATCCACCATCATAAGAAGAATCAACATAAAGACTGCCCCGGAGAGAGGATGCCCCTAATGCTGGCTAACCCTGAACAGTCAAAGTACCATTCTCAATGTTGCAGAAATCAGCTGACTGAGACATGCACTCCTGCAAAGCTCAAGTCAAGGTTTACGCGGCAACGAAGTTAATCGTTAAAATGCATTTGTTGTTTAAAATCACCGAGTTCAAAGATAATGGGCAAACTTTGTGAGCTTTAAGGCACTATTCAAATGCAGTTCATTTAAAAAAAAAGTGAGACCATGAATCATTAGACTAAAATTAAAAAAAAAAAAAGCTCTCATTATGTTAAAAAGCTCTTTTACGTTAAACTTTTATTAAAATGTAACTGTCTTAGGCTGGGTTCTCTAGAGATGCAAAACCAGTGCTGCCTGTATGCATATAGGGAGATTTATATCAAAGAAATGGCTCACGTGGTTGTAGAGGCTCAAAAGTCCCAAGTTGTGGGTCAGGTGTCAGGCTGGAGGCTTCTCCTGACTCACACAGATACAGGGGCTGATGAACCCAAAATCAGCAGGTCAGATGGCAGGCTGCTGGCTCAAGTTCCAAGAACCAGAGGTCAGATGATGATGAGCAGGATGCAGGATCCAGGGCGAGCAAAAGCCAGTGAGCTCTGCAAGAAAGTCCATATATATTGGATGGAGGCACAACCCAAGGAAACTTCCTTTCAGCTGACTGGCTGCTCATAGCAGATCTCATCATGGGGGTGATTACATTACAGCAGATCTCATCATGGAGGTGATTACATTATAGCAGATCTTATCATGGAGGTGATTCCATTATATCAAGTCTCATCATGGAGGTGATTCCACTATATCAGATCTCATCATGGAGGTGATTCCAGTATATTAAGTCTCATCATGGAGGTGATTACATTATATCAGATCTCATCACGGAGGTGATTCCATTATATCAGGTCTCATCACAGAGGTGATGACATCATTACATTTAACTGCCAAACTGCATCGTAACTGCCACATCACTGACAATCATGGCCCAGCCAAGTTGACAGACAGCCTTAACCATCACAATAACACACAGAATATTGCACAAATCAAAGTGAACAGCTAGATGAATTTTCATCATGCAAACACATACAGATCGAGAAACGGAATGTCACCAGCACCCAGAAGCCCCTTTAGACCCTTCTAGCAACTTACTCTCCCAAGGGCAACCACTATTCAGACTTGCAACACCATAGATTAGTTCTGTCTTTGGAATTCATATAAATGAAATCATATAGTATTTACTCCTTTGAGTTTGCCTTCTGTAACTCATTGGTATGTTCATAAAATATATCATGTCGTTGCAAATTGTTATAGATTGTTCACTCTCATGGCTGTTTAGTATTCCATTGGGTGAACATACCACAATTTATCTCGTCTACTGTAAGTGAGCATTTGAGATGTTTCCAGTTTTACACTCTATTGAAGAGTGCTCCTGTGAAAATTCTTGGTGAACACCGCTGTCAGTTTGTCCTACTCTGGTGGCCCGCATGTTGCTGTGATGCTGGAAGCTATGCCACCAGTATTTCAAATACCAAAAGAAGTCACCCATGGTGGATAGGTTTCAGGAAAGCTTCCAGACTAAGACAGACTAGGAAGAAAGGCCTGATGATCTAATTCCAAAAAGTAGCCAATGAAAACCCTATGAATCACAGGAGAATACTATCTGATATGATGTTGGAAGATGAAAGGTACTCAAAATGCCACCAGAACGTTCCTGAGAAGACAGGATGGCGAGACTTCGACTCACTTGCTTTGGACACGCCATCAGGAAAGACCAATCGCTAGAAAAAGACAGCATGTTTAGTGGAGTGGGAAGCCAATAAAAATGAGGAAAACCCTCAGAGAAATGGACTGATGCGATAGCTACAAGAATGGACTCAAATATACCAAGAATCATGAAGTTGGTGGGGAACCCGGTAACGTTCGATTCTGTTGTATGTAAGGCTGCCATGAGTTGGACACAATTTGACAGTAACCAACAACCACAGTTATTTTATATATACATACATATATACACATACCAAAAAAAAAAAAAGAACCATCGAGTCGATTCTGACTCATAGCAACCCCATAGGACAGAGTAGAACTGCCCCATAGGGTTTCCAAGGAGCGGCTGTTGGATTCAAACTGCCAACCTTTTGATTAGCAGCCGAGCTCTTACCCACTGTGCCACCAGGGCTTATATATACGTACACACATATATTTATATATACACACATACATACATATATATATACACACAGATAATACACCCCAAACCAAAAACCAAATCCACTGCCGTCGAGTAGATTCCGACTCATAACGACCCTACAGGACAGAGTAGAACTGCCCTATAGAGTTCCCAAGGAGTGCCTGGTGGATTCAAACTGCCGGCTTTTTGGTTAGCGGCCATAGCACTTAACCACTAGCCACCAGGGTTTCCTATATATACATATACATACATATAATGTTTTCTTAAATGCTTAAATTCACCAATTCAAAGATGGATCCTTCTGCAGTTGCCTTATTTTTATAGGCAAGCCTCCTATCCCCACCGACTACTCCACAGTATCAAACGTGGTTTGTGCTGAAAGACATAAATGAGCCCCAAAATAAATGACCGAGGCTGTGCCTTTCTACTCAAACAACGCTAGGCAAATCCCAGGCCACACAAATGTCTCCTTGCTCTGAAGCTCATCCAGTCACACACAGACACATGGCCAAACCCACGAAAAAGTCTTACATATCTTTCAGGGCCTCCCATCCACAGCCAGCCTTAGCTGAAGGTGTAGAGGTATCTCTGACTATAGAACCAGTTAAAAATTGGCAGAGCTCCAAATATACCCCCTCAGCCCAGGAAAATGAATGGCTTAGTCCCTTGTTTAAGGACAACCCACTGACCAAATAGATCATGTAGACATTGTTTGGATCTCAATTTGAATAACTGTAAAAAAGACATTTATGAATAATCAGGGAAATTCAAACAGCAACTGGATATTAACTATTAGTATGGAGTTAATCTTTTTGAGGGTGATAATTTTTTTTTCATTAAAGAATTATCTCCTGGAGATAGATACTAAAGTATTTACAAATCAAATAACATGCTATCTGAGATTTGCTTTAAAATAATGCGGGAAGGTAGGGAATTACAGATGAAAAATAATGGTCATTTGTTGTTAATTGTTGGAGTTCACTATACCATTCTATTGTGCACATGTTTCCAAATTACCATAACGAGAAGTAAAAGGAAGGAAGGAAGGTAGGGGAGAAAGGGAGGAAGGATAAGAAAGGAGGGAGGGAAAGATAGAAACAAAGAAAGAAGGAAGACAGAAAACAGCACGGATCCACTTATCAGCCATTCCTAAGAGCAAGTTCCGGTAACAGGGCTCTGCCATTAACAAGCTATCTGACTTTGGGCAAGTCTCTCCGTGTCTCAGGGCGTCGGTTCATTCATCTGAAAAATGTGGTCTTTAGGTGAGCTATTTCTCACCTTGGTCTTAGGGTCCTAAAAGGCACAGAGACTGTGGGTGTACGGGAAACTTTCACCCTAGGGTTCTAAAATGCTCTCAAAAAAAAGCGGCTAAGGATATTGTCTGGTAGGGAAGATTAAATAAATTAACAGAATTAAACGTTCTGGCATGATGGTTAATAATCAATACAGTTTCCCTGCCTGATTTCTCCCAGGACCAACGAAGGACCCGCCCGCACAGGCACTGCAAGAGTAAAAATGTGCCAGGCGCTCTCCGCCACGCACTGTGCCACAGCGCCCCCGTGCGCCGACGCCGGGGAACCGCCCACCCGGCGCCGGCCCCGCCCACTAGCGTCCGCACCTACGCAGAAGCCCCACCCAGGAGTTTGTTGTTACTGTGGCTCGCGCACCCGGCGGCGGCGGCGGCGGCGGCGGCGGCGGCGGGTCAAGGCCGCGGCGCCACCATGTCGGTGCGACAGGCACTGGGCCGGGGCCTGCAGCTGGGCCGAGCGCTACTGCTGCGCTTCACGGCCAAGCCTGGCCCGATCTATGGCTGGGGGCGGGCCGAGCGGCCGGGCCCGGCGTCGTGTTGGGGCCGAGGAGAGCGCCCAGGCCCGGCCGCTGGGCCCGGTGCGGAGTCGCGCAGGCTCGGGCTCCCCAACCGCTTCCAATTCTTCCGCCAGTCGGTGGCCGGGCTGGCGGCGCGGCTCCAGCGGCAGTTCGTGCTGCGGGCCGGAGGCGGTGCGGGCCCTTGCGGCCGGGCTGTCTTTCTGGCCTTCGGGCTGGGGTTGGGCCTCATCGAGGAGAAGCAGGCGGAAGGTCGGAGGGCAGCCTCGGCCTGTCAGGAGATCCAGGTGAGCGCGAGGGGCTGCGGGACGGGGCGGGGCCTCAGCCGGCGGGGGCGGGGCCTCAGCCGGGCGGGGGCGGGGCCTTCAGCCCGGGGGCCGGGGGCGGGGCGGGGCGACGTTTTCTGATTCCCCCCAGGGGTAGTTTCCTTTATCGGATTTGGAAATGCCTTGAAAATCACCGATTAAGCTTCATCTCGCCTCATATGAAGCCAATACTTAATATTTTGTTTTACTATTTTCCTTTACTTAAACAGCATGTTTTGGAAAATATGCTACTAATTATAGAATATGCTGCTAATTATAGCTCCAGTTACACCAGGCGCCGGGCTAGTGAGTTTGTGTGCATTTTCTCAAATTTAACGACAACTAAATCATAACACTCCTATACCTTGAGATAGTTGTCATCCCCAATTTATGAATAAGGTAATGTACCCAAGAGAGGTGAAATAACCTGCTGAAAGTCACACAGCTAATAAAGGTCATTGCCAAATGTCAGACTCCAAAGTCTTTGCCCTTAACCACTAAGTCAGGACACCTCCACAGTGTAGCCAAGCAATTAGTGACACTGAAGCCACAATAAAAACTATGAACGACAGGAGAAAACATCAGACCCAATGTTTTAGTTATCCTGTGTAGAGTTTTCAAAGGTGTCTGGATATACAGGGGCCTTAGGCTTTAAAAACACTTGAAATAGCTCAGAGATCACCATTTCTGCACAACTCCCTCCCTTGGGTTTGGAACTATTCACTGATTAAAAAAACCTTTTGCCCTCGAGTCGATTCCAACTCATAGCATCCCTATTGGACAGAGTAGAGCTGCCCCATAGGGTTTCCAAGGAGCACCTGGTAGATTCAAACTGCCGGCCTTTTGATTAGCCTGAGCTCTTACCCACATCACCACCAGGGTTTCCACTCACTGATAATTACAGCCTTTTACAGTTTAGGGCTGAGGCAGTGGAAGGTGGAGAGATGTACCCAAGGACACAGAGCTGGTCGAGGATCAAGCCATGTCTCCCATGTTTCCTTGTTTCCAGCCAAGTTCTCATTCCTCATCAACAGACTGTGTCATGTTTCATCTCTGGCCAGTTTTGAATGACAGGTGACATCAGCCTAGTCCCCAGCCCTGTCCTTGTCTTTTGCCATGGCTTAACTGGCAGAAGCCGAGTGGGAAACTTGCCAAATCCTGTTTTATCCACAAGATGATCCTCTTAGGCTTACCCACCACATGTCCTTTTCTCACACTGTACCCTCTTGTGTCTTAACATTTGTAATGAGTTGCCAATTAACTTCAATAAAAAAAAACAACTCAGATGTTTGGCTTCTTTTTAAAAAACACAGAATCTGCCAACCCTAGTGCTGAAATTCCATATGATATAGAATACTGACTGTTCTCTTTGGATGGAGGCAGGTTAAAAAAAAATCCAATTATAAAATAGGCAAAAGACATGAACAGGTATTTCACCAAGTGGAAATACAGATGCCAAATAAGCACATGAAAAGATGGTCAGCATCACTAGCCACTGTTGTTGTTAGGTGCGGTCCAGTCGGCTCTGACTCATAGCGACCCTATGTACAACAGAACGAAACACTGCCCAGTCCTGTGCCATGCCCACAGTCCTTGTTATCCGTGAGCCCATTGTTGCAGCCACTGTATCAATCCATCTCATTGAGGGTCTTCGTCTTTTTCGTTGATCCTGTACTTTACCAAGCATGATGTCCTTCTCCAGGGATGGATCCCTCCTGACAACATGTCCAAAGCATGTAAGACTTAGTCTCGCTATCCTTGCTTCTGAGGAGCATTCTGGTGGTTCTTCTTCCAAGACAGTCCATGGTATATTCAGTATTCTTCTCCAACACCACAATCCAAAGGTATCAATTCTTCTGTCGTCCTTATTCATTGTCCAGCTTTCACATGCATATGATGCAACAGAAAATATTATGGCTTGGGTTAGGCGCACCTTAGCCTTCAAGGTGACATCTTTGCTTTTCAACACTTTAAAGACGTCTTTTGCAGCAGATTTGCCCAGTGCAATGTGTCTTTTGATTTGACTGCTGCTTCCATGGGTGTTGAGTGTGGATCCAAGTAAAATGAAATCCTTGACAACTTCAGTATTTTCTCCATTTATTATCATGTTGCTTATTGGTTCACTTGTGAGGATTTTTATTTTCTTTATGTTGAGGTACAATCCATACTGAAGGCTGTGGTCTTTGATCTTAATTAGTAAGTGCTTCAAGTCCTCTTCACTTTCAGCAAGCAAGATTGTATCATCTGCATAATGCAGGCTGTTAATGAGTCTTCCACCAATTCTGATGCCCCTTTCTTCATGTAGTCTAGCTTCTCAGGTTATTTGCTCATCGTACAGATTGAATACGTATGGCGAAAAGGATACAAACCCTGAGACACACCTTTCCTAACTTTAAACCATGCAGTATCCCCTTGTTCTGTCCAAACAACTGCCTCTTGGTCTATGTACAAGTTCCTCATGAGCACAATTAGGTGCCCTGGAATTCCCATTCTCCCCAAAAAGTTATCCATAATTTGTTATGATCCACATAGTCAAATGCCTTCGCATAGTCAATAAAACACAGGTAAACATCTTTCTGGTATTCTCTGCTTTCAGCCAGTATCCATCTGACATCAGCACTGATATCCCTGGTTCCATGTCCTCTTTTGCATCTGGCCTGAATTTCTGGCAGTTCCCTGTCAATATACTGCTACAGCCACTTTTGAATGATCTTCAGCAAAATTTTACTTGCATATGATACTGTTCGATAATTTCCTTATTTGGTTGGGTTACCTTTCTTGGGAGTAGGCATAAATATGGATCTCTTCTAGTCAATTGGCCAGGTAGCTGTCTTCCACACTTCTTGGCATAGACCAGTGAGCACATCCAGCGCTGCATCCATTTGTCAAAACATCTCAACTGATATTCCATCAATTCCTGGAGCCTTGTTTTTCACCAATTCATTCAGTGCAGCTTGGTATTTTTCCTTCAGTACTATGGGTTCCTGATCACATGCTGGTTCTTGAAATGGTTGAATGCCAACCAGTTCTTTTTTGGTGTAATGACTGTGTATTACTTCTGTCTTCTTTTGATGCTTCCTGCCTAGTTTAATATTTTTCCCATAGAACCCTTCACTGATGCAACTTAAGGCTTCAATTTTTTCTTCAGTTCATTCAGCTTGAGAAACGCCAAGTGCGTTCTTCCCTTTTGGTTTTCTATCTCCAGCTCTTTGCACATGTCATTGTAATACTTGTCTTCTCGAGCCACCCTCGGAAATCTTCTGTTCACTTGTTTTACTTCATCATTTTTTCCTTTTGCTTTAGCTACTCAACATTCAAGAGCAAGTTTCAGAGTCTCTGACATCCATTCTGGTCTTTTCTTTCTTTCCTGTCTTTTTAATGACCTCTTGCTTTCTTCATGTGTGATGCCCTTGATGTCATTCTGCAACTCATCTGGTCTTCAGTCATTAGTGTTCAACAGGTCAAATCTATTCTTGAGATGGTCTTTAAATTCAGGTGGGATATACTCAAGGTCATAATTTGGCTCTCTACCCATTAAAGAAAAAAACAAAAACAGACACACTGCCGTGGAGTTGATTCCGACTCACAGCAACCCTTCTGGACAGAGTAGAACTGCCCCATAGGGTTTCCAAGGAACTTCCGGTGGATTCGAACTTCTGGTTCCAATCGGACCTTCTGGTTAGCAGCTGTAGCTCTTAACCAGGTTTTTTTTTTTTTTAATTGCAAATTAAATTGGCTCACTAGGCATTAGGGAAATGCAAATTAAAATCACAGTGAGAGATCAATGCACTCTTATTGAAACAGCTAAAAAAAAAAAAAAACCGGTGATAATACTAAGTGCTGGTGAGGATGGGGAGAAACAGACCTGTCATACGTTGCTGGTGAGACTGTAAAATGGTACAGCTGTTCCATAGCTTGACAGTTTCTTACAAACCTAAACATGACTTTACCATTTGTTGTTGTTAGGTGCTGTCTCAGTCATCTAGTGCTGCTAAAGCAGAAGTACCACAGGGGGATAGTTTTAACAAAAGAAATTTATTCTCTCACAGTCTAGCAGGCTACAAGTTCAAATTCAGGATGCCAGCTCCAGGGGAAGGCATTCTCTGTCTGTTGGCTCTGGAGCAAGGTCCTTGTCATCAGTCTTCCCTTGGTCTGGGAGCATCTCAGCACAGGAACCTCAGGTCCAAAGGATGCGCTCTGCTCCTGGCACTGCTTTCTTGGTGGTATGAGGTCGTCTTGTCTCTCTACTCACTCTGTCTTTTATATCTCAAGAGATTGCCTCAAGACACAATCCAGTTTTATAGATTGAATCCTGTTTCACTAACACAACTGCTGCCCATCCCTCCTCATTAACATAATAGATACAGGATTTACAACATACAGGAAAATCACACAATACTGGGAATCATGGCCTAACCAAGTTGACATATATTTTTGGGGGACACAATTCAATCCATGACCAGCGCCATCAAGTTGGCTCCCACTCATAGCGACCATGCATACAAGAGAACGAAACACTGCCGGTCCTGTACCATCCTTACAGTCATTGCTATGTTTGAGCCCGTTGTTGCAGCTGCTTTGTCAGTCCATCTTGTTGGGGGTCTTCCCCTTTTTCATTGACCCTCTTACCTTACCAAGCATGATGTCCTTCTCTGGGGACTCGTCCCTTCTGATAACATGTCCAAAGTGTGTGAGGTGAAGTCTCACCATCCTCACTTCTAAGGAGCACTCTGGCTGTACTTCTTCCAAGACAGGCTTGTTTGTTGTTCTGGCAGTCTACGGTACATTCAGTATTCTTCACCAACACCATAATTCAAAGGCATCGATTCTTCTTTGGTCTTCCTTATTCATAGTCCAGCTTTCCCATGTATATGAGGTGATTGAAAATATCATGGCTTGGGTTAGGTACACCTTAATCCTCAAAGTGACATCTTTGCTTTTCAGCACTTTAAAGAGGCCTTTTGCAGCAGATTTGCCAATGTGATACGTCATTCGATTAGACTGCTGCTTCCATGGGTGTTGATGGTGGATACTTCCAGCATCACACAAGCCACCACAGTACAACAAACTGACAGACACGTGGTAGGCTCTTACCATACACTCCAGCAGTTACATTCTTGGGCGTTTACCTAGAGAAATGAAAATGCAGGGCCTGTCTGGTGAAACGTTTCCATATAGGAAGTACCAGGGTAAGGTACTGGAGAGTTGGGTAGGGTGGCAACAGAGGAGTGACATGTGAAAGCAGTGTGGTTTGATTGGGTTCAGAGCAGGTGAAGGGATGAAGTGAGAGGGGGAGAGTCTGAAGACGGGTGCCCTTAGGTTGCTGCCATAGGTGGGTATGAAGGGCTTCCATCCTGACACACATGGGTGACTGATTATAGAACTGGAAAGGAAGGGATCAGTGAAACAGGTTTGAGGAGCAAGATGGAGCCTGGTGACTGGAGAAATAATGTCACTGCTCCTGAAATAGAGGCATACCCGGTTTTTTGACAAGTGGGCTCTTCCCAGTGCACCCAGTCCCACCGTGCCTGCACTCCCATCTGTTTGTCTGAATGCCTACACTCCTTTTCCCTTTCCTAACTGTGGGTTGCCCATCAGATTCCTAAGAGCAGGGCTTCGAACCCGTGCTGAGAATTTGCATTTCCACCGCAGATATACTGAATTGGAATCTGTAGTCTAACAAGATCCTCCAAGTGATTCTTTTGTATAATAAACTTTGAGAACCACTGCTCTACTAGTGGTTCTCAGAGTTGGAACCTAACCAGCAACAGTAGCATCTCCTGGGAACTTGTTAGAAATGCAAATTCTCAGCAGGGTTCAAACCTGAAGGAACCAGTTTGAAGCCGTGTCTAAGAGGCAGAGATGGACAGGCAGAATTTAATAACTCAGCTCTGGGGATACTCCTGATTTCACCCCCTTGCCTGCAAAGGCAACCTGAGGTCACTACCAGGTGAAGGGACTGACCTCAGGAGTGTGCTCCTGCCCAGCCACAGGTCCTGGTAACTGTCTGGTAGCTCCAGTCAAGGTCTTTGCAGAGAGAGCTGTCTCAATCAGGAATCTCCAAGAATGTGCCAGCAGGTTGGAGCAGTGTGCCCACTGCAGAACTCAGAAGCTTGGACCCTCTCGTCATTCCCAGTGTGATGTGTTGGGCTGTCTCTGTGGCTGTAGTGAAGTAACGAAATTTGAGAAAAATTATCCCGTATAATCAGAAAGGCAGGATGGCGGAGCCCAGGACAAGCAATAAAACCCAATCTGGCTGTGTTTGCAGTGGCTCTTGATGTTTACAGTGAGGCTTGCCCCACTCTACCTCTTTTTTCTCCTTTCCCTTTACTTGGTCCTGACCAGGCCCCAGGCTCACAGTGCATTCGTTTTCCCTCACAGGCAATTTTTACCCAGAAAAACAAGCTGCTGCCTGGCCCGTTGGACAGTAAACGCTGGCAGGGCTTCCGGCTGGAGGAGTATCTTATAGGGCGATCCATTGGCAAGGGCTGCAGTGCTGCTGTGTATGAAGCCACCGTGCCCATGGTGCCCCAGAACCTGGAGGGGGCAGAGAGCAGTGGGCTGCTGACAGGGAGAGGCCCAGACATCATTCCACAGGGGGAAACTGAGGAGTGGACGGCCCAGCCCTCTGCCTTTCCTTTAGCCATCAAGATGATGTGGAACATCTCGGTAAGGACATGATCTGTCACCTTTAAAGTAGGCACTTTTCCAGTGCCAGTCTTAGTGGACATGATGGACTTCTCTTCAGTGAGCAGACAGGAACAGACACGAATTCTCCTCAGTAAAGGTGCCTAGATAATTAGGATTCTTCACCCTCTTACAAAAGACAGTCTAAGGCAGTGTGTTTCAAGTTGTAGTATGTCCATCAGGGTAAAGGGCAGATACTGACTCAGTGGGTCTGGGGTAAGGCCTGAGATTCTGCATTTCTAACAGGCTCCCTGGTGATGCTGACGCAGCTGGTCTGTGAACCACACTTTAAGGAGCCAGTGCCTCCCCATTGGTCTCTAACTTGTCAGTCACAGTCCATCAGTTACTTTCAAGTCTGCAGTTGCCACCACCCTCTCTGGTTCCCATGAGCCGGCTCACTGGAGAGGAGGAGCCTCACTCCTTACCCCCCGACCCTTACTCTGGCCTCCAGACCAAAGGCTTCCCGTCACTCCCTGCTCCTATGGAAGGTCTCAAGGCTTTGGGAACTTGAAAAGCATTTCTCCCGCACAGAAACCAAAGCTTTCTGTCTCTTTAGTTTCCTTACCTTGCCATTGCTCAGGTGGGTTTAGGGAGTGGATCAAAGCCTGATGGTCTTTCTCCTGCCCAGAGCACTCATCCCAGGCTAAGGTGGAAAACAGCTACAGCAGGCAGGCTGCACACTGGAGAGTGCACGCTCAGGTTCTGATTCTGCGAATGGAAGTTCTAGACTGCTGCACTTCCAAGCTGGGCCACTAGCTACCAAGTAGCAAAATGCTTTGCCTCAGATATATCCTGTCATGGGCCGGGACAGTGACATAGTGACAGCTGTTGCATTCACGAAAGCTAAAGGACTGTGAACTCTTTTTTTTTTTTTGGAACATTTTCTTGTGTTTTAGGTGAAAGTTAACACAACAAATTAGTTTTCCATCCAATAATTCATACACAAATTGATCTATGACACTGGTTGCAATCCTTGCAATGTGTCAGCACTCTCTCCCTTTTCTCCCTGGGTTCCCCATTTCCCTTCATCCTGTTTCCCTTCCTTCTCATCTTTGCTTTTGGGCAAATGTTGCCCTTTTGGTCCCCTGTAGTTGATTGTTCTGTGGAGCACATTCTTCACAGGTGTTACTGTTTATTTTATAGGCCAGTCTATTATTTTGCTGAAAGGTGGCCTCCGGGAGTGGCTTCCGTTCCAAGTGTGAAGGGTGTCTTAGGGCTATGGTCTTGGAGGTTCCAAGACTGGATTCTTAGAGGAGCTTTTTGATACTTATCCAGGTTTCCTAAGTCCTGAGAGCCATTCTTAAGGGAATGAGGAATACAAGGTGTTTTTCCCCCTCTTTGGTTTTCGTGTGCTTATTTGGGGTGGGGCTGGGAGCAGCTGCTCTGTGATTCAGTATAACTTTATCCAGGGTAGAGTTTGTCAGAGCCTGTGGTGACCAGAGGCATCTCTGGCAGGGAGGAAGTGTCCCATGCCCTGACCTTCTTCTTGACAGCTGCTGAGAATGTGAGGTGTGGGAAGAGTCCCCTGAGTTGGTGTGGATGGCACCTCTACCTTCTCTGTCTCGTGGAAGTACCTGGTCTTGGCTTGCCACTTCAGAAAGGCTATTTTCTCTGTAAGGTCCAAGCCAATTCTAGGCAGTCACTGTCCTGGTCCAGGTTACAGGGAGGGCTGGGAGCTTGCCATTCCACACGGGTTAGTATAACTCTGGATTCATTATGGCTATGTTCCAGGCGGGCTCTTCCAGCGAAGCCATCTTGAACACAATGAGCCAGGAGCTAGTCCCAGCGAGCCGAGTGGCCCTATCTGGGGAGTATGGAGCAGTCACTTACTGGTAAGTGCCCTGGGTTCATCTGCTCCCCAGACCGACTGTGAGTTCTCTGAGAGCAAAATAACCATCTGTGTCCCCAGCACTCAGCACAATTTGTGACACACAGTAGATAATAAAGGCTCACTGAATGACGTAACAGTGGATTTTCAGTTGGGAGATGATTTAGCCTGGGAAAGATTGCAAATAACCTGACTCCAGCTGATGATGCCAATGGTTGATTCACATTGGAGCGGGCAAGAAGGCCATCTAAACATGTCCGACTCAGAGCTGGAAGATCGTTCTGACTTCTGATTCCTCCTTGGACCAGTGGGGGCTGAGTAATGCACAGCTGGAGCACCAACTAGCGGTACAAACTGAACTCTGTCCCCACAGGGAGAAACCCTCGTGCCACTAAGTTACAGAGCACCTGAGGGTGCCAAGCACTGTTCTAGGTGCTTGCAGCTTGCAACATATTTTTTTAAAAAGAAAGTGTTCTGTTCCCTGAGAGTTCTCAGTGTGGCAGAGGAGCTGGACAAGCCCGGAGCAGCATGGTGTGCAAAGCGCTAGGACAGCAGGTGCTCAGGGTGCTGAGTGTTTACTGGGTGTTACACACGATTCTGTTTGCCAACGTTGCATCTGATACTGGCCTCGTATGTTTCCCCACTTGCTGAGATAGGAAATCCAAGGGAGGCGCCAAGCAACTGGCCCCTCACCCCAACATCATCCGGGTTTTCCGTGCCTTCACCTCATCTGTGCCGCTGCTGCCGGGGGCCCTGGTCGACTACCCCGATGTGCTGCCCCCGCGCCTCCACCCCGATGGCCTGGGCCACGGACGGACGCTTTTCCTCGTTATGAAGAAGTAAGTGGCCGGGTATGGCTGGCTTCTGGAGCTGCCCCATCTTTAGAGTGGGTGCTGGGCCCTGCCCTGCCTGCATGCATGTTGTGCTTTCAGGGAAGAGGAACGTCCGTCCCTGGGAGAAGGTCATGCAGTGGGAGTGTGTCTGCCCTAGAGAGCAGCTTCCCTTGAGGATGATTTCCCATGAAAACAGAATCTCATTTTCAGCCAGAATGTACTGCCCTGTACTTTTCACCTAGTGCTCTTGGCACGTTTGACTATGGTCCTTCTCTGGGGCCTGCCTTACCTGGTTTTCAACATAAAAATGGTTCCCCTTCGTCACCCCGTGTGTTTTGTAACTAATGTTACTGTAGTGGGTCTTTTCAGGGAATGAGTATCTGCACTGTTACTTTCAACGTGCGGAGCACTTTGTAATTTCAGGATGATGGGTGGGTGGGGACAGAAAGGATAGTTGGGGGGAAAAAACGTCCCAGGAAGGAGAAGAGGAAAGGCCACCATCCTGACAGTACACAAGGTGCTAGGGACTAACATGCTCTCCCTAGCCAAGGCCCTGTCCCCTCTCCACCAGCTACCCCTGTACCCTGCGCCAGTACCTTCGCATGGCCACTCCGAGCCCCCGCCTGGCCACCATGATGACCTTGCAGCTCCTGGAAGGGGTGGATCATCTGGTTCAACAGGGTATCGCACACAGAGACTTAAAGTCGGACAACATCCTGGTGGAGCTGGACGCAGGTGGGTGCCCTTCGCCCCCTCAGAGCAACCCCAGGTGCACTAGTTTACGTCTGGGAACATTTAGGAGCCTTCAGGCCTTTCTGAGGTTTTATGCTGTCATAAGTTATTGTGTCTTGACTTAGCTTCGTACACAGATGAGCACCATCCCCTTCAAAGCACAGGCTTTGTTCTGTTTGTATTTGTTGAGTGGTAGTTAACAGTTCCCGAGTTCCTTTGTTTACCATTTACAGAACAAAACCCTCAGGGGTGGAAGTGTTCTCTAATAAGAAAGGGGAGATAGACTTTAGCTCAGTTGAAGACAAGAATTTTCAAACAGTGAAAGCTGTCCAAATATAAGCTCAGTTGCCTCTGGAAATAATGAGTTGGCCATCTCTAAAAAAAAAAAAAAACCCACTCCCGTCGAGTTGATTCCGACTCATAGTGATCCTACAGGACAGAGTAGAGCTGTCCTATAGTTTCCAGGAAGCGCCTGGTGGATTTGAACTGCCAGCCTTTTTGGTTAGCAGCCGTAGCTCTTACCCACTGTGCCACCAGGTTTCCCTGCCTATCACTAAAAGCATTCAGATTGAAGCTGCATGGCCGTTTGTCTGGAGATATGGTAAAGGAGATTCATACATCTGATAAAATTTGAGCTAGAAGATTTAAAATAGGTACATATGCAATTAAATTACTGGAGGAACTAGCTTTTTAAAGGAACTCTGTGGATGCTTTAGCAGATAACTAATTCTTAATGCCTCTTTTCTTAGACTTGGAATTGGGAGGTTTCAAGTTAAAATCCAAGACTCGTGGGATATAAGGGCCCTTAAAGGTCATTTGAGCCAAGCCCTATCTAATGAGTAACTTGTGAGCAGCTCCTTTGGTCCTGGGACAGCTCCAATTAGTAGAAAATTACTTAGATTGAGCCAAAATTTTATTCAGCAGTAATTTGCTCTGGGCCTTTAATTTCCTGGAGGCATTTCTGTATTCATGTACTGACCTTCCTGTTCAGCTCTCTGGTGAGGGGCCTTCCATCCAGGCCTTGCTGCTCTGCACTCCTGGGTCAACAGAATCCCCGTTTGCCCCTCTCCCCTGTGTCTTGGTGGTGGCTTTACTGGGGACACAGGAGCACCTCTAAGAGGGAAGGGGAAGAGTCAGCCGCTCATGCCTGCCTGTCCTTCCACAGACGGCTGCCCCTGGCTGGTGATCACCGACTTTGGTTGCTGCCTGGCAGATGAGCGCATCGGCCTGCAGCTGCCCTTCACCAGCTGGTATGTGGATCGGGGCGGAAACGGCTGCCTGATGGCTCCCGAGGTGAGTCCTGCTGCATGTGTCATCCATCATCAGCAGAGCTTCCACCATGTCTCCCATGGAGTGATAGGATGAGACTCTACACCTCATTATGTACTCCACACCTCCATCTTTTTGACCTGTAATTTGGCACCAGTCCCTTCCCTGCCACTTTGCCTTAATCTCCCTCGTGCTCCCAGGAAGTGGGAGTTTAGTGAGCACAAACCAGGCAGTCTCAGCAGATTCTTGTGGGTCTGAGCCACAACTGACTCAAATGCCGGGCTCCCTGGACAGAGTTCAGGTTAGCCCACGAGTCAGGTGATGTGCGAAAACACCAGTAAGGTTAGAAATGCCAACGGCATGGCTGCTTATATGATGCTTTCTGAGCAGGTGTCCACGGCCTGTCCTGGCCCCTGGACGGTGATCGACTACAGCAAGGCAGACGCCTGGGCAGTGGGAGCGATCGCCTATGAAATCTTCGGGCTCTCCAATCCCTTTTACGGCCAGGGCCGGGCCCACCTGGAAAGCCGCAGTTACCAAGAGGCTCAGCTGCCGGCACTGCCCGAGTCAGTGCCTCTGGATGCAAGACACCTGGTGAGGTCACTGCTCCAGCGAGAGGCCAGCAAGGTGAGGCTGGTCCCACAGCTGCCAGGCTCTGCAAGTTGTGTGGATGAAAAGCTCAGTTCATGTTCCAAGGTGAAGGCCAGGTTTGGGCAAGCAATACATGGACAGACAGAGCCTCCATCTTACAAAGACGAAGGCCAATTACGATAGTACAATATATTCTATGTATTAGTTTAAATAGGTATAGGGAAGCTAGTCACCAAATCATTAGTCAGAAACCTAGCCGTTCAACTCTTCTTGACTTTTTAGCTGCTTAATGTTACTCAGAAGGCCCTGGTGGTGCAATGGTAAAGCACTCAGCCGCTAACTGAAAGGTTGGCAGTAGCTTCGCAGGAGAGAAAGACCTGGCAATCTGCTCTCATAAAGATTACAGCCTAGAAAACCCTATGGGGACCATTCTGTTCTGTCACCTGGGGTCGCTATGAGTCAAAATCGACTTGATGGCACCCAACAACATTACTCAGAGGGAAAAGGATGTATTTTTGGTAAATGTTTAACGAGGATGTGGCTAATAGAAACAGCTGAGGCCCAGTCAGAAACAGATGGGAAAACATTTCCCAAGAACAGATCTGGACATTTTGAAATTACTGTAAATGAATATAAAGTTGGCTGGCTCCTCCAACAATCAGCTGCTACTGATGTGAAGCCATAATTGGAGGCGCAGGCCCAGTTCCCATGGCACACCTAGTGGAAAGAGCCTAGAGACAGAACTGGGTTCAAATGGCTTGTGCCACTTATCATTCACTGTATGTAGCTTGCTATCTTGGCCACAGTAGCTGGTCGATGAAGATTTGTTAAAATAGCAACTGCTACATTAAAAGAAATGAGACAACTTCCCTAACTCCAGGGCAAGGGACAAGACAGTGTGGTACACAGGAGGAGGCATGGAGCCTGCCATGATGGGGAAGGCTATTCCAAGCAAGGCAAACAGCCCCCATGCAAATTATAGATGTGGAAAAGCCTGGAACGTGGGCACAGAGCAGCCAGTGTGTGCCGGTTTAGTGAAGGGTATTGGGAGGAGAGGTAAGGATGGAGGAAAAATTTGGTTGGGGCCAAAATAGAAGAGAACGGAAAACCCTGAAATTAATAAGTGAGTTGTAGACAAAATACTTTGTTGTAGACATTCTAAATTTCAGCTTCCCTTCTTGTTTCAGAGACCATCTGCCCGAGTAGCTGCAAATGTGCTTCATTTAAGCCTCTGGGGTGAACACATCTTAGCCCTGAAGAATCTGAAATTAGACAAGATGGTTGGCTGGCTCCTCCAACAATCAGCTGCTACTTTGTTGGCTGACAGGCTCACAGAGAAGAGTTGTGTGGAAACAAAAATGAAGATGTTATTTCTTGCCAACCTGGAGTGTGAAGCCCTCTGCCAGGCAGCCCTCCTCCTTCAGTCCTGGAGGGCAGCCCCGTGATGGCTCTCCATGTAGCTGAATTACTAAAAGAACTTAGCAGCATCTGTGTCATGATGGTCTGAGTGCTGAGGGAGGGGGCTCTAAGGTGCGAGAGGGTGAGAGTCAGGAGAAAAGATGGCGCAGAGAGGGCTGGTCAACCCCACAGAAGGCCTCATGCTTGGCAAATGTAGAAGGAACAATTTAAGTCAAGGTGCATGGTCTGTAGCTACTAATTAGCTGTGCAGTTTTGAATGAATTCTATAACTTGTGTGGCCTAAAAGTTCTCGTCTGTAAAATGAAGAAATTGGTCTAATCAGGAGTTGGCAAACTTATATAGAGGGCCAGATAGTAACTATTTAGTCTGTCACAGCTACACAGCTCTCATTGCAGCATGAAAACAGCCTTAAATATGTAAATAAGCAAGTATGGCTATGTTCAAGAAAACTTTTTGTGGACACAAATTTGAATTTCATGTGTAACAAAATACTCTTTTAATTTCTTCAACCATTTAAAAATGTAAAAAACCATTTTTAGTTTGTTGGCCATAGAAAACAGCCAGCAGTCTGGAATGGCAGGAGGCCATAGTTTGTCAACCCCTGGTCTAGATGAATTCAAAGAACTCAACTTAAAAAAAAAAAAAATTGCCAACTCATCATTAGGCCCCTTTGTATACCAGTGCTTAGATGTGATTAAGATTATCCCTGTGGAGAAGCCAAAGGAATATGAGTTCTCAGTATCAGCTGAACAGATCCACTCAAATATAATTGCTGACCAAACACTCTGTCTTAAACCCATGCTTTGTCCTCACAGGCCTCTGGAAAGGTAATAATGACTGAGCTGGGCTGTGAGATGAGGTTGGTCTGAGGAGGGTTATACCACATATGTTCTACACTGTAGACCAAGGCAGTGGCTGTTAGCGGCAGAGCTCTACTTTGGCATTGGCCCCTAGGTCCAGAAATGGCCTGTCGGTCGTGTGAAAGGGGAAACCATGTCACCAGTCCACACACATCACCTGGGCTGAGGCAGATATTTGCACAGGTCAACACAGTCAAATACTAGATCGCAACAACAGCGAAGTGAGGCCTGAGAAGCAGGCACCTCTGCACTTGTCAGGCATTCTGGACACCACTAGGGACAGAGCATTTTTGCAAAAGCATTTCCATAGAGCTCTTTCAGCTACTGATTGACCCTAGCATAGCTGTCATAACTGATGAAATGGAAACTAACAGTGTGGTATTGTAAACTGGATCTTCCTTTTAACTTATATTTCTTACAAGAATAGAAATTTATAACTACAGAATGTATATGTGCCTCAAACTGAGTATCTGGATTTAAGAGTGATTCTTACTATGCCCTAGAAACCAGAAAGCTTTGTGGGTAGATATCAACAATGGGGAAAGGATTTCACATATAATTTTACACATACTTTTTAGGAATAGAGTCCTGGTGGCGCAGTGGTTAAGAGCTCAGCTGCCAACCAAAAGGTTGGCAGTTTAAATCCACCAGCTGCTCCTTGGAAACCCTATGGGGCAGTTCTAGTCCGTCCTATAGGGTCTCTGTGAGTTGTAATTGACTAGATTGCAACAGGTTTTTTCAGGAACACACCTACTGCCTAAAGCAAGCAAGGTGAACATATATTTAAGGTTCTTTTCAACCAAGTAATTCTATAATCCTGTTACAAAGCCAGGAACCCTGGTGGCACAGTGGTTAAGCATTTGGCTGCTAACCAGAAGGTCGACAATTCGCATCCACCAGCTGCTCCTTGGAAACCCTATGGGGAAGTTCTCGTCTGTCCTGTAGAGTTGCTATGAATCAGAATCGACGCACTGTCATCCTGGGTTTTTTGTTTCAGTGGTCCTCCCCCAGTGCATTTTTAACCGTATTTTATCCCTTGAGAAGCTAGGAAGCTCTAGCATTTCATAGTTAAAGAAAAAACACTTCAGCCGTTGGCAAAATGAAAAGCAGCCACTTAATTACTCCCACTCATTACCAAACAGTGTCCCCACACTAGCAAAGCACAACAGGGGCCAGATGACGTTTGAGGATGACGTTTCTCTTTATTTTAGAAATGAGTGACTACATATACGAAAAATGCCCTTCAACAGTCCAAGGTGGAAAACTTAGGTAAACGGTGTTCCCTGACCCCCACCTGTTGGTACTCAATGCTGTATCTCCCACTGAGGTAAGGCTGTGCCATTGTCCCAAGGCTTAAAAAAAAAAAACCATTAAAGGGGGAAAAGAAAAAACAATAAAAACCCTCTTTCTCCAAGCAGCACAAGTCCCAGGGCTCTGGCCCCTAGTCAGACTTCTCCTTCTCCTTCATGTGTAGGAAGACGATGCTGAAGATGAAGAGCCCTGCCATCATGGAGAAGGCGCTGGCGTAGTAGGGGTAGGCAGAGGGGATGAAACGTTCGTACTGTGTGTGCTGCAGTGGCCTCACTGACACCTGCAACAGGTCAGAGGTAGTTGGTCCTGGCCACCAAGAAGCCCAGGCGAGGGGCACACTGGCTGAAAGCAGGGACTATCACCTGTGCTTACCTGAGTGGAGGAGTACAAGTGTGTGTAGCCGAGCCGGTTGTAATCCACTTTAAACTGGAATACACCATACACGTCAGGCAACTTGAACTGGACACTGTACTTGCCACCTAGGGAAGAACCAACAAATAACGAGGAAGGGTTCTCAGTGTTTCTCTGTGGGGCCTCGGGACAGCAAGCAAGGGGCGGGGACCGTCTCCCAGTAACATTCTCTTGAAAAATTGCATGTACCTTTCTTCTTCAAGAAGGTCCTCACAAAGGGATCGATGCGGACAAATTCCAGCTGAATGTCATCACCGTCGAAGGGCACCCATCTGCCGTTTGAGAGCTGCTCAATCACAATGCTGTACTCCTGGGGTAAAACGCCAGGTGAGCCCGGGGCTGCGACTGGACAGGGCCTCCACCCCTAGTCAGAGCTGTGCTGATTTCCACCCCATGAACACGGCAAGAATTCCCAGGAGTCCTGGAAAACTGCTAAAACTCCTACCACTGGAGTTTGGACTGACGACATTACTCAGCAAGATTAACTCATCTGACTCCACATCTATGCCAGTCCAAATTCTGTGTCAGTCTTCATAGCCCGTCGGAGCCCAGACCCAAACCACTCTCCATTCCCACAACATGCTGGCACACTTTCAAGCACCCATGCTTCCATATACACTACTCTCTTGCCTTTCCCCACTCTGACAAACTCTCTCTCAAGACCCAACTCAAATATTCCTTCTCCCGTGAATCTGTCACCTGGTGGGAGAGCTAATAAGTGCAGCCCCTCCTGCCTCTGCTTCCCACAGTGAAAGGCATGCCTCTTCAAGAGAAGGTATCCTGTGAGGCTATCTGTTACTGCCAGGCTTGACTTTCTGAGACAGCAACTTGTTTATCTGTTTATACCCCTCAGGCCAATGCGGGAGTGTTCGATAATGCTTGTTGAATTAAGTGGAATCAACCTGGCCAAAACCTTGGGCCCTCCCCCTCCAAGAAGCTCTTACCACTAGGTCAGTGACAGTGTAGGCATTAGGAGGGGCTGTCTCGCCCACCCGATGGTGGGACACAGGCCCCACACGGAGGACACCCTCCTCCTTGAACACCCAGCGGGACAGGGCCTCAGCTAGCTCATAGTTGCCTGTCCGGGAATACCTGCAGAAGGGAAAACAGGAGAGGCTAGTGCAGCGAAACCAACTTCTTCCCCAAACGGCACTAAGCTGAGCTCTGCCTGTGAGCCATCCGTGCCTAGGTACCTGTTACTGACTGAACTGTCTCCCCCAAAGATAGGTGCTATAAATTCTAACCTCTATGGCTGTGGTTAAAATCCCACTTGGGAATGGGTTGTCTTTGTTATGTTTATGAGACAGGATTAGCATAGGGTATCTTAAATCAATCTCTTTTGGGATATAAAAAAGATTAAACAAGCAAGCAAGAGATGCAAAGATGGGGCAAGAGAGATGCAAGACACGTGGAGATCTCCGAGGAACCAGGAAACAGCAGCTGAAGAGACAAGGACTCTCCCCCAGAGCTGACAGAGAAAGCCTTTCACTAGAGCTGGCGCCCTGAATTCAGACTTCTAATCTCCTAAACTGGGAAAAAATAAATTTGTTTGTTAAAGCTGCCCACTTGTCGTATTTCTGTTATAGCAGCACTAGATAACTAAGACAGTACCGATAGTCAACGGGAACACAGAAAACATAAAAAAGTCAGGTGGGGTTGCTCTGGGAGTTACCTGCACAGAAATATACAATTTTCTAAAAGGAATGGTGGGGGCGGGGGGGGGTCTCTAGAAAAGCCATTACGACCATGAGAAATTTAGAGTGCCAACACCAGCAATATACCAACAAAGCCTTCAAATAATTCCAAAGGACTGAAGATACTTAGCCTCTGACGCTTTGGGCTAAGAGGCTCCTTCCCCCTCATCTATGACTCCCTATGTACTCAGACCACATGCCCCTGAACCTCCTGGAACCCACCTCCGGGAGCCAGGCGTGGCCTTCTGCACGGCTGAGTTGAAAAAGGCATCACTGAAGAAGTCCAGGGAACCGCTAAAGATGACCCGGGCGTTGTTCCTGGCTTGCAGCCCAGCAATCAGGAGGGTGTTCTTCCCCACCGCGTGGGGATACTGGGAACAAAAGAAGGCTGTCATCCAAGGAGTGTCGGTAAAGGAAAGGCAGCTGGGCCTCCAGGGCAATAGGACAGCAAGCTAGACCTAAACAACCCTCACTTAAGCCCCACCTGAGGAGAAAACCGGCAATCACCTCATTGCTCTGCCTACTCCCCATTGCGACCAACTTCTCATTTCACTGGGTAGGCAAAGTGGGCTTTCCTGCTCAGTTCTCACTTTCAAATAAAGCCCTTTGCTACTGGGTCCAAGAGCTGGAGGTCTCAAGGCTACCAAGGCCCCTCACCTGGGTGATGGGTTTATCCGGGAAGAAGGAATAAGAGGTGGAAGAGCCCGTCAGTATGTCCAGTACCAGAGGATTGTCAGGATCAGCCACCATCCTGCAGGTGGAAGAGAAAACAGCCCCACAGAGACCTCAAGAATGGAGCCCAAAGGATCTGGGATTCCCGAAGGGTCATTTCTTTCCAGGAATGAATCCTTCTTTCTTAACAGCCAAACACTTGGCTCTTCTCTTCTAACAATGGAGTCTGACTCAATGTCAAAACTGAATTTCATTCATATCCTCTGGGGACAAGAATGCCCCCATATAATCACAGTGACAAAAGAAGGTCTGTTCCCCAGGCTTCTGCTGGCCTCCCCTTGCACACTCACCCAACGCCTCGGAAGAGGATGGGATTAAGAGGTGATTTCCCAACAATGGTCGGGGCCTTCAGCAGGTTCTCAGTGTCAGCCACAATGAGCGTATGCTGCAAAGGGCAGAGAGGAAGACGGGAAGTCAGGAAAAGGCTCCCCTGAGCCAGGGAGTCCCTTGGAGCTAAGCTGTACATGCCTAAAGCCAGGAAGGTGAAAGAGGAGGCCTGATTACCTGACCAAGGTCAGAGATGTCATAGTTGTGATGGTCAATGACTGCTGTCTTCTCCTCATCAAACTCGATCCCACACTCACTGCCCAGCTCTCGAAGAGGGTCACCTGCACAAACCCAAGAGATGCCTGGCTGAGCCCTTACTGATGGGCCCTGGGCCACACACGGTCACGTGTTATAGCCTCTTCAGGACTCTAACATTCAGTCCTAGAGCCCTGCAGCTTCCCCACCCAAACCCTGGGAAACAGCACAGTACCCTGCCTTCACAGGTCAGAATCTCCGCCGATAAAACAAGAACAAGCATCTGGCCCTCTCCTTCCACACATAATGACTTTGGTTCTGCTCAAAAGCTCCCTGTGAAGCAAAGTAATTACCTCAGGCAAACCTGACCAGATAAGCCTGGGCTTACAAAGTTTCTCTCTTCCTCATCATCTCCCCACCAAGAAAGCTATCCATTACAAGGAATGTGGTTTCTAAAAAAAAATCTGTCAATACTGAAAAATACAAAACAAGATTGGTCAGGTGTTGTTAACTGTTGAGGCTAGGGGACTTGGGGGTTCTCTCTCTACTTTTGAACATCTTTGAAAATTTCCAGAATAGAAAACAAAACAAAAATCTATCAAATGAAAGCTTTGGGCTCCCTCTAATTAGCCTCCCCCTACTTGCCTTCTTTTTTGTAAGAAAAGAGCTTCCAAAAACAAACCCCAGGGTTCACAGGCCTTAAAAGGACCAGACTTTCACTGGCTCTGGCTACTAGAAAGGACAGGAGGGACTGGCTGGGACTGCAGTTCCCTCACTAACCCCTGGCCAAGGCCCGTCCAGCGAGTGCCAATATGAAGCCTCCATTTATAAAAGCTTCCATTTGTAAAGCTCTTCAAGCTCCCTGGAGAAATGATGGAAAGCACCAGAGCTTCCCAGGACAGACTTACCAATGTCTGAGCTGGCAGCTACTAGGACACTGCCTCCACCGTCAATAAAGGCACTGATGGTCTCCACATTGATGTTGCCCCCAAAATCTGAAAAAAGGCACACCAGACACAATGATCCTGTAGGAATCTCTCTGCTCCTCTGACAAAAGGGCAAAGGTGAGCTGCCAACCAGCCAGACTCAATCACAGAATAGCGCCCTCTGGAGGCCCAAACCAAGAGGGACATTTACCACATGTCCCCTGATAAAAGGCAATTTCCCATTTTCCCAGAGAAGATCCAAAAAGAACAGATCGAATTTATAAACATTTACAGGTATACATGAAATAGTCTAACATCTACTGATTATATTTGCCAAGTTAGTTATGTGTATTTAAAGTCACATATAAATATTAATTTAGAATTGTCACACTTTCCCACCCACATTTCATGAAACAATTTTATTCAAATCATCACCTACACCTCTGACATCAGTATCTTTGTCATCACCAGAGCCACTTCCTGGATCACCTGACAGTTTTTCAGAGCCCATCAACTTCGCTCCTGTCAAAGCTGCTTGAGAAAGAGCATTTTTGGATCTGTGGATGATGCTGTCACTTGATACTAGTACTTATTGGCTGAACGAATTCTTTTTCTTCTATTAATCCTACACCTGTCTATCCATGACACCCACAACAGCACCACTCAGTATACTACTTTGTGAAAATAATCACCAAAAAGGCTCATTACCCAAGAGACAGAAAGGGCCACATGAACTAGAGACTACATCATCCTGAGACCAGAAGAACTAGATGGTGCCCGGCCACAACCGATGACTGCCCTAACAGGGAACACAACAGAGAACCCTTGAGGGAGCAGGAGAATAGTGGGATGCAGACCCCAAATTCTCATAAAAAGACCAGACTTAATGGTCTGACTGAGACTAGAACAATCCCGGCGGTCATGGTCCCCAAACCTTCTGTTGGCCCAGGACAGGAACCATTCCCGAAGACAACTCATCAGACATGGAAGGGACTGGACAATGAGCTGGAGAGAGATGCTGATGAAGAGTGAGCTACTTGTATCAGGTGGACACTTGAGACTGTGTTGGCATCTCCTGTCTAGAGGGGAGATGGGAGGGTAGAGAGGGTTAGAAACCAGCAAAACGGTCACGAAAGAAGACTGGAAGGAGGAAGCGGGCTGACTCATTAGGGGGAGAGTAAATGGGAGTATGTAGTAAGGTGTATATAAGTTTATATGTGAGAGACTGACTTGATTTGTAAACTTTCACTTAAAACACAATAAAAGTTATTTAAAAAAAAAAAAGGCTCATTAATTTCCAACGTTTATAATTGCAAGGTCATACCCTCTTGGGTCAATCAGTTTGGTCAGGTGACTGCCGCCAGCATCCAAAACTAGCACTGCATGGGGCTGTTTTAGGCTCAAGTCTTCCCCAAAATGCACCCTGATGTTCAACATAAAGTGCAGAGGGAGTGATCAGTAATTCAGGTATTCATTAAATGAGTAATTATGTGTTGTGTGTTGTGTGCTGAGAAGAAAAATAAAGTGGACAATGAAAGGGGGCAGCTATTACACAAAGGTTGGTCAGAGGTGACATCAGAGAAGGCATGAGAGTGAGCCAGGTAGTATGTGGCTAGAAGTATTCCAGACAGAGAGCAACAGGTGGCAAGTCCCCAGGGGGAGGGGAGGGTAAACATGGTCACCAGCAAAGGGGTCTGTGTGGCTCAATTGGAGAGGGTGAAGGGGCGAGGAGGCAAGTAGCAAGTGAGCCACAAGGGGGACAGTGCACGTGCGCCTTTGGAGGGCACGTGAAGCTTCAGCCATGGGAGCCACTGGAGGACTCTGAGCAAGAGAGTGACATGATCTAATTTATATTTTTACAGGATGACCCTGGCTGCCAGGCATAGGGGGTGAGGGTAGAAGCAGCGTGACTGATGGGTTAGAAGCTACTAGACCAAGGCAGCCCCAAGCACCCACCTGTCAGTGGAGGTCTGTGTGTTGCTAGGATGCTGAACAGGTTTCAGCGGAGTTTCCAGAATAAGACAGACTATGCAGAAAGGCCTGGCAACCTACTTCCGAAAATCAGCCAATGAAAAACTCTATGAATCACAACAGTCTTTTCCATAATTGATCACAGGGACGGCGCAGGACCGGGCAGCACTTCATGCCACTGTGCATGGGGTCGGCATGAGTCAGGGGCCGACTAGACGGCAACTAGCAACAACAGACCACGGCAGCAGCGGCAGAGGAGGGAAGAAGAGGTGGGATCCTACACATATACTGAAGGTAAAGCCGGCAGGACCTGCTGATGGATGTGCGGTGGGCGAGGAAGAAAGGCACTAAGGACGGCTCCATGGTTCTGGCCTGAGCAACTAAAGGATGAAAGTGCCATTTACTGAGACTGGACACAGAAGTCTGTCCATTCAACATCCATTATGTGGCTGGAAATGAGTCCATGACATGACTTTGTAAAGATGTGACTATGAGAATAGTCCTCTTTTCTGTGGAACAATTTTCAGGAAAAACAAAACAAAGCACCGGACCTTCAGCGACAGACAAAACATCTTGCATCTGGGGACACCACCTCTCGTGTGACATTTAAATCCACTTATCCACTCTCCTATAGGGAGGCTAGACAGAGCCTTTGAAAATTCAACAACGGCTTCTCGGTACAGTGCAATGGCTCCCAACTGGAGTGCTTTCTCCCCCAGGGGACATTTGGCAATGTCTGGAGACATTTCTGGTTGTCAAAACAGGGAAGTGAGCTGCTGGCTATTGGCATCTAATGACAAGAGGATAGGAGTGCTGCTAAACAGTCTACAGTGTATAGGACAGCCCCATAACGAAGAATTACGTGGCCCAAATGTCAAGAGTGCTGCTGTTGAGAAACTTTGATATCATTAAAGAATACAGGCTTTGAAATTAAAGACAGCCCATGTCCCCATCTAAAAACCAGGGACCCGGTTTCTGCCTGGTGCAGAAGACGTGCTAATGATACCATCCCCTGTAGCCATTGCACCATGTGACTCGGGAGCCTCCTGAGAGGGCAAGGAGCCCACTGACCCTTTGAGAGGGAAACCAGGCTAGCCCCTCCACTGAGAGGGCTAAAGGCAGTCACAGTACCACAGAAGGGTCCCACCCTGAACCCCGTCAGCACACAGAAGCCTTCTGGAATCCCAGAAGTGCCAAGAGAGGATTTCCTGGGCAGCATTTCCCAAAGCCTGGGGCCCACTCTGCTGTGGCCACAAAAGACAACGTTAGTGATGCAGGAACGGGGCTTTAAATAACACTGAGTTCCAGAGAGTTATTTCCTTTCCAATTATTTTTCAAGCTTTCCCCATCAAATGGAACGTCTTAGTTTGGTATTAGTCCTTAACACTTCTCTAATACGTGGAAGCTTATTTAAGAGGAAGCCTCCTCAGGCTCAAAAGCCTTCAGCAGGCAACAGCATCTACCTAGAATTTAACAACGCTATTTTGTTTTTATTCTGTTTCTATAGTTACGTTCTACTTTCAATAAGTGATACTGGGTTTTCATTTCCAGTGTTGATACTGGGTTCGTTATTGATTTCCTTTTAAAATAAGCTTATTTTAGTGTAAAAAAAAAAAAAAGGTCAATTTGTAAAACAAAATTACATAATTATTAGCACAAGTGATGTGGTATATGGCAAAAGTCGCGGAAAAAAACCCACTGCCGTCGAGTCGATTCCGACTCATAGCGACCCTATAGGACAGAGTAGAACTGCTCCATAGAGTTTCTAAAGAGCGCCTGGCAGATTTGAACTGCCGATCTCTTGGTTAGCAGCCGCAGCACTTAACCACTACGCCACCAGGGTTTCCAAAAGTCGCGAAGGAGGTATAAGAATGATGATCATTTGGGAAACTGTTTTCAGCTCTCCGATATTTCTCCCCATCAACAACCACCTCTCAGCCTTCTCCCATCTGAACCACCCACAGCCTTTCCTCCTCAGTGACACACCACATCCATCTCTGTAAGCACAGCCTGAACAGTTCCTCAACCTCACCTTGCACATCCTGACAAAGGGTTTGGTGGCTCATTAAATGTTTGTTTTTATTTCCTCAAAGACAGACTGCAAGAACTCCTCAAGGGCAGGCTCCCTGTCCACAATATCTCCCCAGTCCACTGTTCAGTACCTATTTCAGAGTTCCAAACAGCAGAAATGTAGCAGACACCAGTTAATCTGCTGAAGACTCCACCCCCTGCCCAGTAATTTGAAGATTTTAATTTGCACAGTCTGGGATCACATCCACCCCACTACACTTGCCTCCAAAAAGCCAATTCCAAGGGCACATGTTGCGGGCAGTGAGGAGCAATACGTGCTAAGTAACCTAGGGAAAAATGCCTCAGGGAGTTGGCTGAGCATAACCACAGGAGAACTACTGAAAGTCTGAAAGTAACGGAGCTGCCAATGAAGCGACAGACTGACTTCCTGAGTTTCATTAACTGAAAGGAGAGATGATGGTCTGTTTTGCCCCAGACAAAGACAGCTTAGGTCCTCTGGAAGATAAACTGAAGCAAATAAGGAAATGAGTGACTAGAATGCTCACAAAAAAAGGCAAAAGAGGAGTATTCAGAGAACTGGGGAGATTTAGCCCGGAGAAGAAATGTCTGAACAAACTATGATTCTGTGAAGGCTAAGACTCTTAAGGAGCCTTGGTGAGGCAATGGTTAAATGCTTGGCTGCTAACCACAAGGGTGGTGGTTTGAACCCACCCAGCAGCTCTGCAAGAGAAAGACCTGGCAATCTGCTCCCATAAAGATGATAACCTAGATAAGCTTATGGGGCAGTTCTACTGTGACATGGGGTCGCTATGATTGGAAATCGACTTGACAGCAGCCAACATGACTCTAAGCAAGATAAGCATTAGACTTATTCTCTAAGGCCCCAGAGAACGTAAGAAACCCTTACGCATGCCTGCCAAAAAGAAAAGTAGGAGATAAATTTCAGTTTAATGTAAGAAAGAACTTCTTAACAAAGCTGTCCAGTGGTGGAGTGAATTGCCTCATAAAATAGTAAGCTTTCTGTCAAAGGAATTCTGAAGTATAAATTGGATAATCTGGTGAAAATACCTGTTACAGTCAACGACTATTTACTGAAGACTTACTAACTGCCCGTGCTATGCTAGCCGTCCAGTCTCAGATGGGGGATTGGCCTAGATAATTGCTGAAGTTCTTCTTCTGCCTGAGACCGAATCTGTCTGAATTCTTAAGATCAACGGCCACAAAGCCTCTTTACAGCTAAATGCATTAATAGCCTGCCATTTCCTGTCTCCACACAGACAAACACAACTAGGGAGCTCTCCATCTTTCTATCAGGTCTTTTACAGAGAAAACCCTCATCTCAGTAAGGCAGCAGCAGCAGCGCTGGGTTCCATGGTTTGTAGAAACACTTGACCCCACAATCCTCAGCTGGGCCTTCTGGGTCCTCTTCTTTGGCAGCTGTAGCCCTCAGGGCTGGCGATCCATCCAGGGATCCAGAACACGTCCAAGAACCAACAGAAAGCGATTGATCAGTCCGGGGTTTCGAATCCCGGTTCTGGAAGGGGCGTGCAGCCCTTACCTTCCACCGAGGGAGAAAAAATGATGAGATTGTCGTAGAGGAACTCCCCGTACTTAATGAGGGAAAGGCTGGGGTCATCAGCTGTCTTGAACGTGAGTTCAAAGCCTCGGTCTGCAGAAAAAAAAAAACAGGCTCAGGCAGACGAAACACACAGGAAAGCCTGGCTGCAGAGGCCAGACCTGGCGGCCCGCTCGTGGAAATCGAATGGGAAGGACGACGACTGATGCCCTCGAGCTCGGGCGCCTTTCCACCCCCGGACCCTTACCGCCGACCCCTCAGACCACGCTCTCACTTTTCAGGCTCCCGAAGAAAAGTGAATGCGTCTCCCGCAGGTTGAGATTGTCCAGCAGCACTAAAGTGCGGGGACCGCTGGCGCAGACCGGGCCAAGCAAGGGCAGCAACAGCCACAAGAGAGACCAAGCGCGGGCCGCGCTGCCGGCCTCCATCTTCCTCTTCCTTCCAGCACCTGGGCACCGGAAGTACCCCGTCCACGGCTGTCCAATAGCGGCCCGCAGCAGTAACGTCCCACCGGAAGTGACGGGATGATGCCAGGGCCGTGCGACCCGAGTTCCCGCTTTGGAGTTAAAGAATGGGGAGCCCCCCCGGATGTTCACAGGTCGGAGGCGGATTCTCTGAACTCTATTGGCAGAAGGGGATTTTGGCTCCGCCTCCCCAAAAGAAAAGGCGCAATCCTAGAGAGACAGCTCTACAGCCGTGGCCAATCAACACGGGCGGGCATGCTTTGGCTCCGCCCAGCCGAATAACCTCTCCTGGTCCCGAACCACCTTCCTGCAGGAATTTGTGGTGGGGTCCGCTTCTTAAACTGGCCCTGGCCTGCACGCTCTTGTCTGTCGCGTTCCGGACGGGGTCTGGGATGCTGTCGGCGGCCACCCCGGACCATTTCCTAGGTCCTCATTGGTGGGAGGCCAGGGCAGACTCAGGACTGGGAACTTGAGTTCCCAGGGAAAAGAGGCTGGACAAGTAAGATCCAGGACAGGAGCATTTTGAATCTCTTGCCGCTCACGGGCCCAGGTGCCAAGCACGGTCCTGTCTTGCCAGCCTGGTGGCCCACGCTGGAGGCACCACGGACGGGCGGTGGACTGGCGTAGCAATTAAAAAGTTCTAGCAACAACAGTTTTGGAATCAGAGCTAGGTTCAACATCCACTAGCACGGCTATCTGGACATTTCTATTCGCTCCAGGCCAGTGTCCTCGGCTGAAAGTAGGGACAATAGCGAGGTCCAGCGCCCCTACTTACTTGTGTGCCTTTGGGACAGCCGCTCCTCTCCTTTTTGGACTTTTGGGCGGGCAAAAGGGGGTTTTGAAGCTCTTAGCCCCAGGGCCAGGCTGAGCATTCCCTCAGTATGCTGGATTGACACTGAGGCCACCCGGCTCACCTCAGACCTGGCTCAGTCCCACCATGTGTCAAAGTAAAAGTACCACAGGCAGCACCAGGTTTTCAACTGATCTGAGTCCCAACCACAATCTTACAGCGAATGATGAAAGAACTGTAAGAAAAGGCAGTTCTCTTCTGACCTTTTACACTTGTCCCCCAAGAATAAGGGGCGAAAATCAAAACCGTCCAAGCATCCCCTTAACTGATTCTGCTTCCTCTCCACCCCTACTAGTTCAATCCCAAGTGAGGCCCCTCACCCCAAATTCCTATACAGCCACCCAGTTCTCTCTCCCTCTGCACAGATCAATTCACCTCAACCTCAGACCCAATGATGCCAACCTGTTGCCTAGGAGCCTGGCATACAAAGCTCAGGGGACCCAAAGGCTCTTCACACTCAGGTTGCCACCTCAACTCACTTTGCCAGCCTTATCCTCCTCTCAGTCCCTGCTCAGGGCTTCCATGGAGCAGGCATTCTCCAGCCTTTAACATACCCCGAGCTTCCCCACCACTTGGCTTTTGCTCATGCAGCTCCTACCAGCCAAACCCTCCCCACACTCAAGCCTCCCAGGATCCTCCCCATCCTTTGTAGCAGGCCCACCCAGTGCTGCTCCCTTCAGAAGGGCACTTTCTATTCCCCTAGAGACTTAACCTACCAAAACCCGTTGCCATAGAGTTGATTCCAACTCATAGCAACCCTATAAGGACACAGTAGAACTGCCCCCATAGGGTTTCCAAGGAGCAGCTCGTGGATTCGAACTGCCATCCTCTTGGTTAGCAGCCAAGCTCTTAGCCACTACGCTAAAGTCTTGACCTGTTGTTGTTAGGTGCTGTTGTGTTGCTTCCGACTCACAGCAAGCCTATGTAGCACGGAATGAAACACTGCCTAGTCCTGCGCCATCGTCGCAATTGTTATGTTTGAGCCCATCTCCTTGAGGGTCTTGCCCTTTTACGCTGACCCCGTACTTTACCAAGCATGATGGCCTTCTCCAGGGACTGATCCATCCTGACAACATGTCCAAAGTATGTTGGACGCAGTCTTGCTATCCTTGCTTCTAAGGAACATTCTGGTTGTACTTCTTCCAAGATAGATTTGTTCATTCTTTTGGCAGTCCATGGCATAACCGATATTCTCCTCCAACACCACAATTCAAAGGGGTCAATTCTTCTTCTTCGGTCTTATTCATTGTACAGCTTTTGCATGCATATGATGCAAATGAAAATACCATGGCTTGTGACTGGCGCAACTTAGTCTTCAAGGTGACATCTTTGCTTTTCAACACTTTAAAGAGGTCCTTTGCAGATTTGCCCAGTGCAATGCATCTTTTGATTTCTTGACTGCTGCTTCCATGGCTGTTGATTGTGGATCCAAGTAAAATGAAATCCTTGACAACTTCAATCTTTTCTCCATTTACCATGACGTTGCTTACTAGTCCAGTTGTGAGGATTTTTGTTTTATGTTGTGCAATCCATACTGAAAGCTGTGGTCTTTGATCTTCATTAGTAAGTGCTTCAAGTCCTCTTCACTTCAGCAAGCAAGGCTGTGTCATCTGCATAATGCAGGTTGTTAATGAGTCTTCCTCCAACCCTGATGCCCTATTCTTCTTCATATAGTCCAGGTTCTCAAATTATTTGCTCAGCAAACAGATTGAATAGGTATGGTGAAAGGATACAACCCCAACGCACACCTTTCCTGACTTTAAACCACGCAGTATCCCCTTGTTCTGTCCAAACAACTGCCTCTTGATCTATGTACAGGTTCCTCATGAGCACAATTAAGTGTTCTAGAATTCCCCTTCTTTGCAATGTTATCCATAATTTGTTATGATCCACATAGTCAAATGTCTTTGCATAGTCAATAAAACACAGGTAAACATCCTTCTGGTGTTCTGTGCTTCCAGCCAGGATCCATCTGGCATCAGCAATGATACCCCTAGATCCACATCCTCTTCTGAATCTGGTCTGAATTTCTGGCAGTTCCCTGTCAATATAATGCTGCAGCCACTTTTAAATGATCTTCAGCAAAACTTTGCTTGTTGTGATATTAATGATATTATTCGATAATTTCCTCATTTGGTTGGATCACCTTTCTTGGGAACAGTCATAAATATGGATCTCTTCCAGTCAGTTGCCCAAGTAGCTGTCTTCCAAATTTCTTGGCATAGACGAGTGAGTAATTCCAGTGCTGCATCTGTTTGTTGAAACATGTCAATTGATATTCCGTCAATTCCTGAAGCCTTGTTTTTCACCAATGCCTTAAGAGCAGCTTAGGCTTCTTCCTTCAGTACCATTGGTTCTTGATCACATACTACCTCTTGAAATGGCTAAACGTCCACCATTTCTTTTTGATAAAATGACTCTCTGTATTCCTTCCATCTTCTTTTGACACTTTCTGCATTGTTTAATACTTTCCCCATAGAATGCTTCACTATTGCAACTCGAGGCTTGACTTTTTTCTTCAGTTCTTTCAGGTTGAGAAAAGCCGAGCATGTTCTTCTCTTTTGGTTTTCTATCTCCAGCTCTTTGCACATGTCATTGTAATACTTTGTCTTCTCAAGCTTCCCTTTAAAATCTTTT
The DNA here is from genome assembly GCF_030014295.1 of Loxodonta africana. Classification (NCBI taxonomy): domain Eukaryota; kingdom Metazoa; phylum Chordata; class Mammalia; order Proboscidea; family Elephantidae; genus Loxodonta; species Loxodonta africana. The sequence continues at coordinate 55,716,875 of NC_087344.1, forward strand.
GTTCAGTTGTCTTACTTCATCATTTCTTCCTTTAGCTTTCGCTGCTCAACATTCAAGAGCAAATTTCAGAGTCTCTTCTGACATCCATTTTGGTCTTTTCTTTCCTGTCTTTTTAATGATCCCTTGCTTTCTTCATGTATGATGTCCTTAACGTCATTCTACAACTCCTCTGGTCTTTGATCATTAGTGTTCAACACATCAAATCTATTTGTGAGATGGTCTCTAAATTCAGGTGAAATACACTCTAGGCTGTACTTTGGCTCTCACGGACTTGTTCTAATTTTCTTCAGTTTAAAATTGAACATGCATGAGCACCTGATCATCTATTCCACAGTCAGCCCCTGGCCTTGTTCTGACTGATGATATTGAGCTTTTCCGTCATCTCTTTCCACAGCTGTAGTCAATTTGATTCCTGTGCGTTCCATCTGGTGAGGTCCATGTGTTCAGTCACCGTTTATGTTGATGAAAAAGGTATTTGCAATGAAGAAGTCCTTGTTCTTGAAAAATTCTATCATGCACTCTCCGGCATCATTTTTATGACCAAGGCCATATTTTCCAACTACTGATCCTTCTTTGTTTCCAACTTTTGCATCCCAATCACCAATAATTATCAATACATCCTGATTGCATATTCGATCAATTTCAGACTGCAGAAACTGGTAAAAATCTTCAGTTTCTTCATCTTTGGCCTTAGTGATGCATAAATTTGAATAACAGTCGTATTATCCAGTCTTCCTTGTAGGTACATGGATACTATCCTATCATTAACGACATGGTACTTCAGGATAGATCTTGCAATGCTCTTTTTGACAATGACTGCAAAGCCATTCCTCTTCAAATTGTCATTTCCAGCATAGAAGACCATATGATTGCCCGACTCAAAGCTACCAATACCAGTTCATTTCAGCTCACTAATGCCTAGGATATCAATGTTTATGCATTCCATTTCATTTTTGACGATTTCAAATTTTCCTAGATTCATACTTCGTACATTCCAGGTTCTGAATATTAATGGTTGTTTACAGCTGTTTCTTCTCTTTTCAGTCATGTCACATCAGCAAATGAAGGTCCCAAGCTTGACTCCATCCATGTCATTAAGGTCAATTCTAAGGCGGCAGCTCTCCCCCAGTCGTCTTTTGAGTGCCTTCCAACCTGGGGGGCTCATCTTCCAGCACTATATCAGACAATGTTCTGCTGCTATCCAGAAGGTTTTCATTGGCTAATGCTTTTCAGAAATAGACTGCTGGGTCCTTCTCCCTAGTCTGTCTTAGTCTGAAAGCTCAGCTGAAACTTGTCCACCATGGGTGACCCTGCTGGTATCTGAATACCGGTGGCACAGCTTCCAGCATCACAGCAACACGCAAGCACCCACAGGACAACAAACTGAGAGACACGCAGGGGAAGACTTGACCTCACCTCCTCTAAATCAAAGGACACCCTGCAGCCTGCTTCTAGTGAGACTCGTTCCTTTTGTTACCTCAGCATCCTCTATTCTGGCTTCTCCAGAGTGTGAGCTCCTTGGCTCAGACCTGTGCCTGGTGAGGCCCAGCACAGTAACTAATACAAAACAGGGAGAGAAAGAGGCTTTAACATGGAGCACTTACTATGTGCTGGGAGCTTTACATATGGTCACATTTAACCCTCACAACCCTATGAGTGGGTGTCAACCCTATTTCACAGATAAGGTGCAGGGAGTAAAATGAGGGTCAGGACAGCACTAAAGGCCAAGCCTTTCCCCTCAAACTGTGAGGCTCCCCCCGTCCCAGGAGGCCTGGGATATACTGAGCAAGGGTACGCTCCTCGGTATCCAGGAAGACCTGGATTCACTTCTGGCCATGTCAGGATGCCCAGTTCAGGCGCAGCCCCTGAAGATGGTCAACTTGGGCCTTTTCCTGGCCTCAGCAAGACATGCCCTCTATTTTCCAAAACAAGGGTTCTGCTTTCCTAGGTTACAACTTTACAAATCTAATGAAAGTTCACTGTCCCCAGAAAAATGCACTTATACTCATGATTTCAAGGGGCTGCAGAAACCCTGGAGCCTTTGTTCTCATCATCTCACCCACCCAGGGACAGCATCCCCATGAGTGCCAGGCATCCATGGCAGGGTGGAGCCCAGTGACGCTGTCAAGGATCAGGGAAGAGAGTTCATCCTTAAAAGGCAGTTTAATGGAGCCACTGCACAATCAAAGGCCACAGACCAGCTGGCAGCAGGCAGGACAGGAAGAGCTGCACCAGGACTCATCTGGAACCATCTCCTTTCAGAAGGGCGCTCCCTGGCAGGGCTTCCCTCAGCAAGTGGGGCCAGTCAGAGGAAGGCATCACTTCACAATTGACAAGATGGTGAGCTTCATGCACATGGCAGTTGCTGCATTCTGTCAGGGCGACTGGTAAAGGCCTTGAGGCAGGGCTGGGGTGGGGGCAGGGCTGAGGCTCCCGAGCCCATGGAGGCAGAGACCAACATGGTGGGCACAGATTCGGGCTCTGGGCAGGCAAGCAGGTAGAAACACTGATGTGGTGTGGAGAGCTGGAGTGGGTCCAGCCTCCAAGGGGCTCATGCCAGGCAGAGGCTCAGCCCTGGCTGGGCTCTCTGGGGAACAAGGAAGGGAATGTGTCTTCCCAGGGCTGAGGGCCTCCCTGAGGCCCTGGGTCTCTGTGGTGGGCAGGTGGGGGAGGCCTGGCTGGGGCTGTCCTGGGAGGGCCTGGCAGTCTCAAGGAAGCCCAGCGGCAGAGCAGCAGCAGGCAGCTGTGGTCACAGAGGCTCATTGCCAAAGTTGCTTTTGCTTTTCTTGCGCTTGGCCTTGGTGAAGGGGATGTCAAGGGACTCAAGGCGGAAGGGCCGGGGCTGGGGCATTTCGGGGGCCTGGGTGGGCGATATGGCAGAGTTGTTGCTGAGGGGGGAGTTGAGACCTGGTGGTGAATTGTGATGAGCTGTGGAGAAGAAGACAGAAGGTGCTGGTAAGGCAGGAATGCTGGGAATGGAGAGAAAGAAGGGTGGCAGGCTGGCCCAACCCCTCCCAGCCAGCAGCCCCCATCTTGCAGCTGGAACCCCAAGTTCTGAGAAGCTGTTCTGGCTGAGGTCTCAGACTCAACACTACGTCCTAGTACAAGGATCTGGGCTGGGGGTTGGAAGTTCTCAAGCCTCAAGCTGAGGCAACCTGGGATCGCAAGCCGGACCAGCCTGGGTTCAAAGCCTAGCTCCTTGAGTGAGTCACTTCATCTCTCTGAGCCTCAGTTTCCTCATCTGTAACATGGGCACAGTGCCAGGTACTCAATCAATGCTAGTTTCTTTCCTGTTCTATTTTTTCCTCATTCCCCAACTCCACCTGCTCTGTCTCTTAAATAGCCTCACTATAGAATGAATAATTTGCTTTTTTGTCATATGTATTGGAAGCTCTGTGGTCTTTGATTTTAATTTTAAAAGCAGAAGAATGAAGCGCTTTTCAATTCTTACTTTTAGAACTATGTTTACTTTTGTGGCCCTTCTTGTCCCCTGGCTCAGTGGCCCTTGATAGATACAGGTAAGCATCCTTAGGTGGAGGAAGTCCCAACAGGGGGTCTGAGGAAGGAGGTGAGCAACTGACACAGACTGGGCAACCCCATGCCAGGCGCTATGGGCTGAGGGCCAACCGTGTGCCAAGGGAGACAGATAAATCGAACACAGCACCTGCCCCCAAGGAAAGAAAGGGTAGAGAAAGAGGAGACAATGGACTGAGCACCAACTATGTGCCAGGCCCTGGGCTGGGCCATTTCCCCGCCTCATCTTGTCTAATCCCCAAAACAGCTGTTAACCCTCATCATATAGCTAAGGAAGCTGAGGCTCAGAGAAAGACTCAGGTCTGTCTGACCTATGAATCCAACCCATCATGCCTCTCCCAGTTGGTAGAGGGCCAGGAATGGCTCTGGGGAAGGGGCTGGAGGAGAGACAGTTGGGGGTGGAGGGGGACAGGGGCACTCACTGAGGCTCTTCATGGGATCCGTGCTGAGGATCTGGCTGGCCCTCTTGGGGCGGAAGTAGTTACTGGCAATATTTTCACTGTCACTCCGGCTGAGCATCAGCTTGTAGCGGTCTTCTTCCTGCTGGATTGCCAGTTCCCATGGGTAAGAATGCCTTGTTTGTGCAGTCCTTATCTGCGCCTTTACTTAGGGCTCAGTGGCCTCTGGAAGCCCGGTGGGGTAGGGGCTGCCCAGAGCCTCCCCTAGCCTGTGTCACAGTGGGAGCAGTTGCTGCCCACTCTGGTGTACCTTACCACAGACCCCGGATTCCAGGGATAAGAACCGAGGCAGCTAAGGCCAGGGGGTTCACAGTCTCCAGGCACACTTACCTCCCACCTCCCTTTCCTTGGGAAGGGATGGACCTTGTTCCCTAGTTGAACAGGGCAAACTTCAAAACAGGTATCCTGCCAGCTCCACCCCAAACCTATCACTTCGTAGAAGAGGTAATATAGTACTCAGCACATGGGTACATTTATGATCATTGTAGCTATAGTCTCAACCTTTTCATCACTATTATTTTTCACTGCTATAGTGGACTTGTTCTCCTCAGCCTGAATCTTTTCCTTCAGGGAATACCCTTCTCCCACTTGATCTGGTCCTGGTGGGGTTACCCTTCACACTGCTCTAATACCACTACTCAGCCACTCCTACCACCTACTACACAGGTGGACATGTGACCCAGACTGGGCCAGACATAGAACTATGTCTCCCGGGACATAGTACTTGGTCCAGGAGTAAGCCCATGACCCAGGCAGATCCAATCAGAATCTTGCCACAAGCTTTGCCTTAAGGATGCTTCAGGAGAACAGGCCTCACTTCCTTTTGGATCATGAATTGCCAGTAGCCATCCTTCCTGCCTCATGAAGGCCAGACTGAGACTGAAGCCAGCATACTAAGGGGAGCAGAGCCATGAGGCAAAGAAAGACACAGAACCCAGACAACACTGTACCCCTAGATCAGCCATGCCTGAAACTAGTCCACTTACACGAACCCACAAATTCCCTGTTTTGCTTATGATTGTTTGCTCTGGGTATCTATCACTTGGAACTAAAAGCATTCTGCCTAATACAGCCCCTCTGTAGTCCCAAGTTAATGTTTTGTTTTGTTTTCAGCAACAGCTTTTCCTTTTTTAAGAAGTGAAGCTGTCAAAAGTAGCCAATCAGAGCTTGAGACCAGCATGAGCCATTTCTTGCAGCCACCATTCCAGGTGCTTGGATGGAATTCGTTAACCAAGAGTGGCCTTACGGCTGCAAAGGTATGTTCTGTGTGGGTTTTCTGGAATATCTGGAATGGTTTAAGGCAGGGGTTAGCAAATTATGGCCTGTGGGCCAAATGTGGCCCACGGCCTGTTTTTGTAAATAAAGCTTTATTGGAAACACAGACACATACATTCATTTAAGTATTATCTATGGCTGTTTTCATGCTACCAGCAAAGTTGAGTAGTTGCCACAGAGACCAGATGGGCTGCAAAGCCTAAAATATTTACTATCTGACCCTTCACAGAAAAAGTTTGCCAAACCCTGGTTTAAAGATATATTTTGCATGTGTAATACACAATATGGGAGATATAAAAATAAAATAAAATGACTTGAAGATCCGGATTACTGTTTCATGGGCCCTTTGAGGACCCTCCTTGGTCTGAGGATACTAGCCTGGGCCCAGGGGAACACAATGTGCTGCCTCTTCTCCGGGTCTAAAGTGAAGCCTCCACCCTTCACCAGCAGGATGGGCCACCTTGAACCATCTACTTTCCTTCTGCGGGAGGGGGTCTACGTGTCAAAGGGGTTACAAAGAAAAGGCTCCAGACCCAGCCCCTGCTTTAATCCCTAAGTGGGGCAAAAGTAGCAATCCAGGTCCCCATAACACTGAGCCACCACACTTTGTGGGCAAAGCCCATGAGCTCCCCACTCCTCACGCGTTTTCCCTGGGTGCTTACCATGCCTGGTTCACCGTTGTCTGCTGCAGAGGTTTTGCGGACTGGTTTGCCTGGTGGCCCTGTTGGAACTGCTATGAGAAACAAAAACTGAGTCACTGCTGCCAGGTGCGAGGGCCAGGGTGACAGGCTGGGCTGCCGGGTTCTCCCTGAGGTGAGGGTCCAGGCCCAGCTCAGGCCTGGAGGCCAGGGGAGGACACTTGCCCAGACCAAGGCCAGGAACGACTTTGGGAAGCAGACAACAGGAGGGCTAGGTTCCAAAGAAGCCACCCCCTGCTTCCAGGCAAGACAGCAGACTGGATGGGGGGCTGCTGCCACCCAGTATGTGGGAAATGGAACCGGCTGAAGCCCGGGCAGGAATGGGTGTTAGTGGCCATCCATGCCCATCAGAGATGGAGGACCTGAACTGTCTGACGGGGGAGGACCGCTGGGGGACGTGGTGGGATGTGAGAGCTGCTGCTTCGTGAATGGGCAGAGCCAGGTAGCAGCTGGAAAAAACCCACAGAGAGGTCTGACTTGACTCTGAGACTCCTGGAGGTTGAAGGGCCTTGGAGATCATCCTGTGCAACCCCTTCTTTGTAAAGATGGGGGGATTGAAGGCCAAACATGGACAGTGACTTACATAAGGTCACTCAGGAGGCCTTTTTGCCAGTAGCAAAAGCAGACGTTGGACCAGACCTGGAATGCTGAACAGCTGGTTTCTCCCCCTGGGTCTATAGCTCACTGTTATGATTGTGGCTTTGGGTAAGTCGCTTAAACTCTCTGAGATTCAGTTTCCTCATATATAAAATAGGTATAATGATCTTTGTCCTATGCACTTCACAGGATTATTGTGAGAATGAAATAATGACAATGATAACTGATGATGATAAAAGGTATCAAGCACTTAGTATATGCCAGCCACTGTTAGAAGGATTTTACACGTACAGTAAAACCTGTGAAAGCTGGAACCTGTGTAAGCAGAAACCTGTCCAAAATGTGAAACTCAAATATTTTCTACTAAAACGAGCTCTAGAAAAGTGGTAAGACTGCACCATGTTGAAGGCAGAAAACTTATGAGACCTGAAAAAACAAGGCAGTCCCATTGAGTTCCGGTTCTCACAGGTTTCACTGTATACACATTTTAATCCCCATAGCTGTCTTTAAGGTGCTGTTGTTAATCCCCGTTTCACAGGTGAGGATGCTGAGTCCCAGAGAAGTCACACAGGGGGAGCCAGAATTCCAGCCCACATCTGTTTGGCTCCAGACACACCATGCCCTCTGGTCCCCGCCATGTGGATTCCCAGGGTCACATAGGTAGAGCTCCCTGTCAGTCCGTAGGATGGCAGACTGGGGTGGAGGGCGGGGAGGGCCTCAAGGACTCAGGGGACAGCCAAGCTCCTGACCTACTGGGAGGCTGGTTTTTATGATGATAGGCTCAGGGATCTTCCAGAAGCCATTATCTTCATCCCAGGAGGCCTCGCGCCTAATCTTCTCCAGGTTGCTGTAGTTACAGTCTCTGCGAATCAGGGGCTGCACCTGCTCCAGGAGCTGCTGGAAGAGCATGAAGTCACGTTCCTGTCTGCGGATGGTGGCCAAGTAATCGATCTTCTCCAGCTCAAACTCTGACTGCAGATCTTTGATCTCCACCTCTGCTGCCCGAAGCTGAAAGCAAAGCATGACAAGCAGTGAACAGGCAAAAGCCCCCTACCCATCCATCTGACCATCCCACTCATTACTCCTTCCAACTGGCCACTCATCCATCTGTTCTTTGATCCACTTATCCACCTATCCCTATCTCCACCACCTGTCCATCCGTCCTTCCATCTATTCATCCACCTTCCCTGCCACCTGCCGATCCTCCCATCCATCCATTCAGGCACCTCCCACTTCTCCCCCATCATTTAAATGAGCACCTACTTTGTCCACAACCCTGCAAAAGTTAAAAAAAAAAAAGAGGGTGATCATCAACCCCATCTGCCAGCCTTTGTCACTATCCCACACCCCTACATTTTATTTGGGAGCCTTTTAAAAGTACTCCCACACAACACTATAGTCCCCACAGTCATAAATGATCTCACAGAATTGCACAAATGATTTTTCTAAGGGGAGCACCAGACTCAGCTGAGTCTAGTTTCTCCCACTGCTACAATCCTCAGACCACAGTGAAGTCTGACTTGACTCTGAGACTCACTGGAGGCAGAGGGACCCACAAGATCATCCTGTACAATCCCTTCTTTGTAAAGATGGGGGGGACTGAAGGCTAGAGACAGTGATTTACTTAAGTCACACAGGAGGCCAGTGGCAAAAGCAGACGTTGAACCAGACTTGGAATGGCCAACAGCTGGTTTCTCTCCAGCTTGGACAAGCCTTGGACTTAAGAATCAAGTTCCACCTTGACTTGACCATGGATTCCAGATTCTTTTGGTCTCCTGCCCAGTTCTGTCAGACTGGCCTTCCAATAATCCCCTCCTAAGCACAGGTGACTCCCAACTCCAACTATAACCATGCCCTCCCCAAGCCCCAAGACCCCCTGGTGCACAGTCTGTTTCCTCAAAGAGCAGGTACAGTTTGACCACAAGGATGTTTTAATAAGTTCATGGGACTAATAATCACCAAACAAAGAACAGAGGATAGGAGGCCAGCCAGCAGGAAGAGTGTTATGGGAACTTCAACTAAATTAATAATGCTCCATTTCTTAAGCTGAATAGCAGATACGTGGTGTTCATAATAACCTTCTTATATATACACAGATATACATATTTTGTACATCTGAAATAATTCACAATGATTTTTATAAGTTTTGAGATATAATTCACATACTATACAATTCACCCATTTAAAGCGTACAATTCTGTGGTTTTTAGCATATTCACAGAAGTTGTGCAATGATTACCACAATCAATTTTAGCACAATTCATCACCCAGGGGGAAAACCCTTACCTATTAACAGTCACTCCCATTTTCCCACAACCCTCAGCCTTCAGCAACCACTGATCTACTTTTTGTCTCTATAAACCCAAAAACCAAACTCAGTGCCGTCGAGTCGATTCCGACTCATAGCGACCCTATAGGACAGTGTAGAACTGCCCCACAGAGTTTCCAAGGAGCGCCTGGCGGATTCGAACTGCCACCCCTTTGGTTAGCAGCCATAGCACTTAACCACTACGCCACCAGGGTTTCCTTTGTCTCTAGATTTGCTTATTCTGGACATTTCATACAGTCATACAATATGCAGTCTTTTGTAACTGACTTCTTCCACTTAGCAAAACGTTTTCAAGGTCTATCCATGTAGTAGCATGTATCAATACTTCATTCTTTTTACTGCCAAATAATATGCCATCATATGAATATACCACATTTCATTTTTCTATTCATCAGTTGAGTGTTTCCACTTTTCGATTATTACCGATAATGCTGCTATGAACATTCATGTGCAAGTTTTTCTGTAGACATGTTTTCATTTCTCTTGAATATATACCTATGAGTGGAACTGCTGGGAAATAAGGTAACTCCATGTTTAACCTTTGAGGAACTGCCAGACTGTCTCTCTGCCAGCCAAGCAGGCCCTCTCTCAGCCGTGCAGGCCTTTCTGACTTTGGCCTTCCCACCGTCAGCCTCTCCACTGCTAACTGGCCCAGCTCATAGCTAGTGCAGCAACTTGCTCGGCTGCTGCTCTCCTAGAAGCAGCCTTCTGCCGCGGGCCACTCTGCTGCAGGACCCCTCCTGGGCTTTGTCAGCACTAAGGGCCCTTCCCTGGTCTCTGTCTTCAGTGTTACAGCCCTTGACCCATATTACAGCTCTTTTACTGCTCTTCAAACCTTGAACCAAAACCAACCCCTGAAGTCACCTTCTAGCTAGAAATGATGAGAGTGGACATTTTTAGCTTGTTTCAGATCTTATGAGAAAGCATTCAGTTTTTCACCATTAAGTATGATGTTAGCTGTGGGTTTTTCATAGATGCCCATTATCAGGCCGAAGAAGTTCTCTCCTATTCCTAGTTTACTGAGTGTTTTTGTCGTGAAGGGTGCTGAATTTTGTCAAATGTTTTTTCTGTTTCTACTGAGATGATTGTATGGATTTTGTCCTTTATTCCACTGATACGGTGTATTTTATTGATTGATAATTGGATGCTAAACCAACCTTCTATTCCTGGGGTAAATCCTGTTTAGGCTTTGTGTGTAATCCTTTCTATATGTTGCTGGATTTGATCTACTGGTATTTTGTTGGAGATTTTTCCATCTATATCAATAAGAAATGTTAATCTGTAGTTTTCTTGTGATGTCTGCCTGGTTTTGCTACCAGGGTAATATAAGCCTCACAGAATGAGTTGGGAAATTATCTCTCCTCTTCTATTTCACAATGATTTTTTAAGTGAAAGTTTACAAATCAAGTCAGTCTCTCATATAAAAATTTATATACACCTTGCTATATATTCCTAGTTGCTCTCCCCCTAATGAGACAGCACACTCCTCTCTACCCCGTATTTCCATGTCCATTCAGCCAGCTTCTGGCCGCCTCTGCCTTCTCATCTCCCTTCCAGACAGGAGCTGCCCACATAGTCTCATGTGTCTACTTGAGCCAAGAATCTCACTCCTCACCAGTATCATTTTCTCTTATAGTCCAGTCCAATCCCTGTGTGAAGAGTTGGCTTTGGGAATGGTTCCAGTCTTGGGCTAACAGAAGGTCTGGGGACCATGACCTCCAGGGTCCTTCTAGTCTCAGTCAGACCATTAAGTCTGGTCTTTTTATGAGAATTTGAGGTCTGCATCCCACTGCTCTTCTGCTCCATCCAGGATTCTCTGTTGTGTTCCCTGTCAGGGCAGTCATCGGTTGTAGCAGGGCTCTATCTAGTTCTTCTGGTCTCAGGCTGATTGATGTAGTCTCTGATTTACGTGGCCTTTTCTGTCTCTTGGGCTCATAATTACTTAGGTGTTCTTCATTCTCCTTTGCTCCAGGTGGGTTGAGGACAATGGATGCATCTTAGATGGGCACTTGCTAGTGTTTAAGACCCCAGACGCCATTCATCAAAGTGGGATGCAGAATTTTTTCTTAACAGATGTTATTATGCCAAGTGGCCTAGACGTCCCCTGAAATCATGGTCCCCAAACCCCCATTCCTGCTACTCTGATCTTCAAAGCATTCAATTTATTCAAGAAACTTCTTTGCTTTTGGTTTAGTCCAGTTGTGCTGACTTCTCCTGTATTGTATGTTGTCTTTCCCTTCACAAAAATAGTTCGTGTCTACTATCTAATTAGTAAATACCTCTTTCCCTCCCTCATTCCCCACTCTCGTAACCATCAAAGAATATTTTCTTCTGTGTTTAAACTATTTCTTGAGTTCTTAAAATAGTGGTCTCATATAATATTTGTCCTTTTGCAACTGACTAATTTCACTCAGCATAATGCCTTCCAGATTCCTCCATGTTATGAAATCCGTGAAACATTTCATAACATGGAGGAATCTGGAATGCATTACACTGAGTGAAATTAGTCAGTCACAATGATTTTTTTAAATACCTTTTTTTAATCACTAGCTTTCATTTTACAAACAAAATACAGTTAGAAGGAGGTATAACGGAAGAGGATACTCCATGTAGGGAAGCAAATAAAATACTTAGGTGTAAAATTAACAAGAAATGGCCAAAATGTATATGTATATGAGGAAATTTATAAAATACTCTTGAAAGACACAAAAACTGATTTGAACTAAAAAAGATACAGCATGTCCCTGGACAGGAAAATCCAGCCTTATAAAGGTATGGATCTTTCCAAGCTAATTTATTAATACACTCTGAGTCTCCCCAAAATTCCATCCATCTTTTTTCCCCCTTCCTTTTGAGGTAGGCTAATTGTTTATAAAGTTCATTTGGGGAAAGAAAAAAAAAAACAGACACACACACACAGGAAAGAATAGCCAGGAAAAATCTGGAAAAAAAAAAAAAAAGCTTTAAAAGGGGTTAGCCCTGTGCGACTGTAAAACATACTATAAAGCCTCTGAATTTTAGCAATGTGGCTGGCGTTGGTATGTCAATAGACTGCGCAAGAAAACTGAATAGAAAATCCAGAAGTAAAACTAAATGCATACAGAAATTTAGTATAAAATAAAGGTAGCATCTTAAAAATAAATGGACATTTTGAAAAATGGTGTTGGGATAAATGGATAGCCACGTGGGAAAGATAATATTGAATCAGTTTCTCACATATACGCCAGGATAAATTCCAACTGGATCAGAGATTTAAATGTAAGAAACTAAAACTATAAAGCTCTAAAAGAAAATATGAGTGGACTTCTCAAAGCCTATATACAATAATGAAAAAAGTTGATTTGACAAAATAAAAAAATTTTAAGAGTTTTGACAAAATAAAAACATTTAAAAGTTTTATATGACAAAAATACCACAAAGCATACTAAAAAGACAAATGACAAAGTGTTAAAAAAAAAAAAATCTTTACAGTATATCACAGACCCAGATTACCAGGATGCTCCTTAGAAGCAAGGATGGCGAGACTGTGTCTTAAATAATTTTGGACATGTTGTCAGAAGAGATCAGTCCCTGGAGAAGGACATCATGCTTGGTAAAGTACAGGGTCAATGGAAAAGAGGAAGACCGTCAACGAGATGGACTGACACGGTGGCTGCCAACAATGGGTTCATGCATAACAATGATTGTAAGGATGGCGCAGGACCGGGCAGTGTTTTGTTCTGTGGTACACAGGGTTGCTACGAGTTGAAACCAACTCGACAGCACTTAACAACAATATATCAAGAACTTCTATAAGTGAAGAAGAAAAAGGCCAACATCCTAATAGGAAATGGGCAAAAGATGTGAACACGGTTCAGGGAAAAAAATCCCACAAATGTCTCTAAAACATGGAAAATGTTCAACCTCGCTCACAGTAAGAAAAACACAAATTAGAAGTACACTAAGATACTATTTGTCATCTATCAGAATGGCAAAAATCCAAGTCTTTTTCCAATATATTTTGTTACTGAGCTGTGGGAAAACACTCTCATACATGCTGTGGAAGTGCAAAATGATATATATATAACCCCAATGAAAGGGAATTTGGCAATGTCTAGGAAAATCATATGAATTTACTTTGTTCCAACAATTCCAGTTGGAGGAATCTCTTCTAAAGAAATTTATCAAAATACAAAAGAAGTATGTGTAGGCTGTTCACTATAGTGCTCATTATAATAGCAAACAATTGGAAACAACCCAAATGTCCATCAGGAAAAGGCTGACTGAAAAAACGATACACTTCACAAGGGAGTACTATGTATCAGTAAAAAGGAATGAAGAATATCTGTACATGCTGCTGTACAGCAATCTTCAGGACAGATCCAGCTGCCATTGAGTCGACTTGAACTCACAGCAACCCCATGTGTGTCAGAGTAGACATGTGCTATAGGGACTTCGATGACTGATTTTAAAGTTGATTGCAGGCATCTCTTCTGAGGTGCTCTGGGTGGACTCAAATCTCTAACCTTTTGGTTAGCAGCTGTGCTACTATAAAGCACTTATATGGCCTTTCTAGCCAAGGTCTTGTAACTCCCACCAAATGATTGGGTGGGACTATGCAAATAAGGTGCATGGCACCCTTGTGGGATGGGACCATGCAAATAAGGTTTACAGAACCCTAATGAGGGGATTCGTTAGTTTTGCCATCTGCCAGGCTTAAAAGAGAGCCAATCCTAGAGCAGAGGGGGGGACCTCACTACCACCAAGACAAAAAGCTGGGAGTGGAGCATGTACTTTGAATCTGGGGTCCCTGCATTGACAAGCTCCTAGACCCAGGAGACAGAGAGAGAGAGATCTGTTAACACCAGACTTGGCATGAGATGGCAAGAAGCAATGGCAGAGAAATGGTGGCAGCAGAACTGGGATTCCATTAGGAGATGGCAGAGTAGTCTTACTGGCCTACAGATCAAGGTGGATACAGTGGGTATGCCAACCCACAGAGAAAGAGAGCTGAGCACCTTTGGAAAGGAGGCTTACTGGCAGAGTGGGGGGCCTCCAGGCACTTGGCAGAGCTAGGTTCATTGATCCACGGAGCGAGAGAGAGCTGAGTGTCTTTGTGGCAAAGCTTACTGGTGAAGTGGAGTACCTCCAGGTACTTATTGGTGGAGCTAAAGAGCTTTGTAGCACTTGCCTGAGCAGGGCAGAGGCAAGGCCGAGAGGCTGAGAGGCCAAGGGCCAGATAGAGGCCTCTGTGCAGACACGGCTGAGAAAAAAGCTGTCCTGATTGAAGAACTGTATCCTGAATCATTTCTGATCCTGAATTGTAACCTGTTGCTTCCCTAATAAACCCTATAATCGTGAATATTGTCTGTGAGTTCTGTGTGGCCACTGCAATGAATTATCAAACCCAGCAGAGAAGGAGATAGTGCCATGGGAGGGACAACTGGTGTCAGAATTGGTAAAAAGGCTGGAGAGAGGAAGTATGTCTGACTTCTGCCTCAAAGGAATTATCCTTGAGCTGTTGATCTTGATTCTTTATCTCCCTTGTGAAGTTAAAGAAAGTCTGACACTGCCACACCATTTTTACAGTTGGTGTCAGAAGTGGGATTTGTCACAATGGCTCCAGACTCATGGAAGTATGGAAGAGAAAGAATCAAGGGGTGTGGGGAATGGAATTTATGATTTTTAGATCGTTACTTTGGTGGTGGTTGTCCGTAATGGCTGAAAGGAAAGTAAGAGATGTTATGGTGCAGCTGAGGGGAGAAAAGCCACGTACGGAGTTACTTGGGGCAAAAGCCAGGCCAGTTAAATAAGATGATTGATAGAGGGGCAGAATCTTCTGGTTCTACCCAGCCAGAGGCCCAAGACCATACGCATACAAATGGGAAGACAGTTAAGGTGTGGAGAAGAGAAGATAGTCAAGGTGTGGAAAAGATAAAAACTGCAATATTTTTTTAAAAGGGCTATGTGTTTATCTGAATGTACGGGTGGTCCCCTGATTACAAACAAGTTTCACTCCTAAGTCTGCCCATAAGTCGAATTTGTGCATAAATCAGAACAGTTTGGTACAGTTCTATCTAACATCAGTTATTCAAATGTTTGTCTTAGTATATTGTACATAGTGTACCTTTCTATGCATGAAAAACATTAAAGAAACACTTTTAAATACACTAAAACATCTTTAACATAATAATAGTGTAATAATAATAACGTTTTCATGCATATCACAAAGTAGAACCCGTCTGTTATTATGATCCACTGTATGTACCTTCTCCACAGTTTAAGAGATACCTACAGGGCAAACGTTACCCAAAATACTCAGAAGATTCTGTTCTGTAAAATCTTTGAGACCAATTAGATACTTTATTGTAGACTCTGAACTAAAAAATCTACGTTGTACCACCAGGCCATGTGTCTGCTGGGTTTTGAACTCTCCTCAGCAGAGGCAAGGAGGGTTGGGGTGTTGGCAGGATGATACTGGGGCCAGATGGATCATTCTCCCATGAACCTTTCTAGACCTGTCAACCCCCTGCATAACTGTAAGTCCCCTGCCTCAGGGTGCAAGGGAGAAAGTGCTGCTCAGGATGTGCGAAGAGTGAGCCTGAGGCCCAAGGGTTGGGAAGAGGACATTTAGGAAACCCAAGTCCAAAGCTCTCCACGACCCCTGGAAACCTTATGGACATACAGAGGTCAGGAATCTAAGATTGCTCCCTCCCTTCCAGCCACCAAAACGCCAAGAACCGCTGCAATAGTGAAATCCCACAGTGTAAGGTAGGAGAAGCAGAAGCCCAGAGAGGTGCTGTGATGGCCCTGGACTGTACATCAAGGAGGGCCCAGCAGGATGGGGTGGGATGGAGCTGGGTAAAGGGGCGCCACAGAGGCCTGGCCACATACCCAGCATGGCACACTGACCAGTTGTACTCAGAGAACACACAGAGCACAGCACCCATGTTACAGCCACCAGCCACCACATGTGGGCTCTCCACTCACTGCTGCAGGCTGTGGCTGGGCGCACCATGTCACAGGGGCCCACCTGGCACCAGCAGCCACCCAAGGACCCACTGCACACCTGTGAATGCGGGAGACCACGAGCTGTCATCGGAACCTGGGGTCCCGAGTATCGAGTCAGTTTTTTCCTCATGGGCTTTACAGGGTTTGGTTTGTAACTACAGATTGTACATAAGTCAGACATTCATAACCCAAGGACTGAATGTTTCTCCTACCGAATGTTGTAAAACAGGCCTAAATGTATAATGGAAATGAATATTGGGTAGTATAGATTACAGAGGGTGTGTAACTCCTTCAGCCAATACCTGACTGAATATGCTAAAAGGGGAACTAGGATTTCCTCAAAAGAAACAGGTTGTTCATTTCAACATAGTAGCCCTGTGTATAGAGTACTGGGGGCTTAGGTTGAAAGCCTGAGCCCCAGCCATTGTTTCCAGTCAGGAAATTTGCATTTGAAAAGTCATGCAGACCTACCCAGAATTACTGAGCAAGCAGGAGATCTGCATTTGAAGGAAGAACCTGCAGGAAAAAAAAATGACCGTTTTGCTTTTTGAATTTCGAGCAAGTGGTTTGCCTGGGTGCGTCAAGGCAGGAAAGGTCAGTGCCCATTAGAAGAATCCCCTTAAAAAAAAAAACGGGGGTGAAAATTAAAGGGAGCTGGTAAGCAGACAGTGCGGTATGCTTGCTTGAGGTGACCACCTGGGGCCACAAGATGAGTGGAAGTGGGGAGGTGCAGCAATGAAGAGATGGGCTGAGTTTGGACATGTTCCACCAGCACCTGTTGACCTCTCCCACAGAGGCTAAGAATAAGAGAGAGAGAGAAGGGGCTGGCTGGTCTGAAGTGCAGGGAGATGTGTGGCTATGACTGGTACTATGAGCCTATGGCTGGTACCCATTCACCTAACCCACAGGGGCTAGGGATGAGCTGACCAGAACCCAACCAAATGAAGAGAAAGATGTTTGACACTATGAACTGGTGTAGACTGCTGCAATTTGATGGCTTGCAGTGGACTGGACTTTGCTTACGTATGCAGATGCTCAAAGTTCCAACTGGAACAGGAGATTCTTCAGATCAAGGAACACGCTTGTGTCCTCAGAGTACTGGTTTGATACCAAAAAAAAAAAAAAAACCAAAATCATTGCCATCGAGTGGATTCTGAATCAGAGCAATCCTACAGGACAGAGTACAACCGTCCAACAGAGCTTCCAAGGAGTGGCTGGTGGATTCAAACTGCTGACCTTTTGGTTGGCAGTGGTAGCACTTAACCACTAAGCCACCAGGGTTTCCACTGGTTTGATAGGGACGGGCAATTTAAAAATAAAAAAAAATAAAAAAGGCTATGTAAAATGGAGGGAGACAAAGGCATGAAGTGGCTAGCTTACATGTTTTCAGTGTGCTTATACTCAAGGTGAGAGGGACAAGGGAGGAGCATCACTGAATAGTTTCCTCTTTTCCTGATGGGTCTGGGAAGAGAGGGTGGGGGAAGATCATGATACAATTATATGATTCCGCTGTGAGTAATGATTGTTAACAGGGTTAACTGTGATTTTAAAAACTGTAATTGTAGAAGCTGAACTGTGGGAGAGTACACTAAGGGGGAGCCACTGCTGGACTGCAGTATAGTGGCCAAACCTAAAGTCCCTTAAAGGTTTTGCTATGTTGATACCTCATGAGGCTCAGAGCAAGCGAGTAATCTTCTCTCAGTTAAATATTATCAGACACAAGAAAGAGTGAAGTCAAGATGACTTTTGGAGAAACTTGACCAGATCAGATGGATACCAGCAGCAGACATGAATGGCTAGTACCTGAGTAACCTCACCCTAAGGATTCTTTGCCCTACTGAAGGACTGTTTTGGACTGGCAAAATGATCAGAAGGGGGACATGATCCTACAAGTATGAAAGAACTATGGCTAGAAAAGTCAGGGGGTGGCCTGCAGTATGATAGATCACTTTTACATGGCCTTTCTAGCCATGGTCTTGTAACTCCCACCAAATGACTGGGTGGGACTATGAAATAAGGGTCTTGTGCCCCACCAAGGGGATTAGACAGCTTGCTAATAATGCAAATAAGGTGCTTGGCACCCTTGTAAAGATGGGATCATGCAAATACAGTATATGGAAACCTAACAAAGGGATTGGTCAGTTTTACCACCTTGCTAGACTTAAAAGAGTGCCAATCCTAAACCAGTGGGGCGGGGGGGGGGGGGCCTCACTACCACCAAGAAGATGAGCCAGGAATGGAGCATATCCTTTGGACCCAGCATCCCTGCACTGATAACTTCCTAGACCCAGAAGACAGAGAAAGAGAGAGAGCTGTAACACTGGAGATGGTGTGAGACGGCAAGAAAAGGCGACAGAAAAACAGCAGTAGCAGAACCAGGAGGCCAGCGCAAGAAAGTGCAGTGGGCCTCCCGGCCCAAGAAGCAAGGCGGTTACTGTGGGTGTGCTGATCCATGATCCATGGAACAAGAGAGTCAAGGCTTACTGGCAGAGTTGGGTGCCTCCAGGCACCTACCAGCAGAGGTAAAGAGCTTTGTAACACTCACCTGAGCAAGGAAGAGGCAAGGCCAAGGGCCCGAGAGAGGCCTGCCTGCAGTCATGGCTGAGAAAAAGCTGTCCTGGCCGAAGAACTATATCCTGAACTGTAACTTGTTATTTCCCTAACAAACCCCATAAGCGTGAGTATTGTCTGACTTCTGCGTGGCCACTGAAATGAACTGCTACACCAGCAGAGAAGTGGAGAGTGCCATGGGAAGAGGCATGTCTGACCTCTGCCTCATAGGAATCAGCCTTGGGTTACTGATCTTGATTGTTCTTCCCCCTCGTGAAGTCAGAGGAGGTCTGACACGGCCACGCCATTTTTACAACAGCTGAGCATGTTAACCATTTGCACCACCCAGGGACTCCTCAGGAGAGTTATGTGAAAAAGAAGCTAGATGAAGATAAGTTTGTACTATAGGCTACTTTTATCTAAGAAGGCAGGAGGATACACACACACACATTTGCTTGTACTTAAAAAAAAATACGCAGAGTTCTGGGTACCTGATGGTAATGAAAGCTAAACCTGAATCTGTATAGACGTCCTTCAGAAAAACACACAGGACAACAAGGAGAGAAAATAAAACCACCCTTAGCCCAAGCCTACAGCATGATAGGAGACAGAGAACACTGGAAGCTTCAAATCACAAGTAGAGAAATAAACACCCATGTCCAGCAGAGGGAGCTCCTGAGCCCATGACGGGGGCGGGGGGGGGGTGTCGGGGAGGGGGAGATAAGTGGCAAGTACAGAGCAAAGCATGGAGGGGGAGGGACAAGGTGATGGAGTACAGATAAAAATCACTCCCCAGAAGAGAATGTCCCATAGCTCAACTGGACTGGACCAAAAGCAAAGAAGTTGCCGGGATAAAATGAATGCTTCAAAGGTCAGCAGAGCAACGGCGGGGGTTTGGGGACCATGGTTTAAGGGGACTTCTAAGTCAATTGGCAAAATAATTCTATTACGAAAACATTCTGCATCCCACTTTGAAATGTGGCGTCTGGGGTCTTAAATGCTAACAAGCGGCCATCTAAGATGCATCAATTGGTCTCAACCCACCCGGATCAAAGGAGAATGAAGAACACCAAGGTCACACGATAACTAAGACCCCAAGAGACAGAAAGGGCCACAGGAACCAGAGACCTACATCATCCTGAGACCAGAAGAACTAGTTGGTACCCGGCCACAACCGATGACTGCCCTGACAGGGAGCACAACAGAGAACCCCTGAGGGAATAGGAGATCAGTGGGATGCAGACCCCAAATTCTCATAAAAAGACCATACTTAATGGTCTGACTGAGACTAGAGGAATCCCTGCGGTCATGGTCCCCAAACCTTCTGTTGGCATAGGACAGGAACCATTCCCGAACACAACTCATCAGACATGAAAGGGACTGGACAGTGAGTAGGAGAGAGATGCTGATGAAGAGTGAGCTATTTGTATCAGGTGGACACTTGAGACTATGTTGGCATCTCCTGTCTGGAAGGGGGATGGGAGGATAGAGAGAGTTGGAAGCTGGCAAAATTGTCACGAAAGGAGAGACTGGAAGGGCTGACTCATTAGGGGGAGAGCAAGTGGGAGTACAGAGTAAGGTGTATATGAACTTGTGTGTGACAGTTTGACTTGATTTGTAAATGTTCACTTGAAGCTCAATAAAAGTTAATAAAAAAAAAAAAAGAGAATGTCCCACTCTGAGTGAGAAAACACTGAGAACAGGTCTGGACCCTGATGCTGGGAGATTAAAAAAAAGAGACTTGAAAGTGTGCAGCCCCAGACGGGTTTTGGAAGGCACTGCTTCTAGGAGAGAAGAGGGTGCTTAGAAGTGGGAGGCACCCTTGAGGGGGAAATGAAAAGCCCTGCAGAAACGAGAAAAATCAGGAAAGACAGTTTTTTGTAAGCCTTCCTCCTTTCTGCAGGACTCTTATGACCACTCCAACTCACTCCGTTCCCCAACCCCAAAAAAAAAGCTTGTGGTAGCCATGATCCTCACCTCTTCACCCCCGGTGTTATGTCCATGAATACGTTACCTTACATGGTAAAAGGGACTTTGCAAATAGAATTAAGGTTATTAATTAGTCGATCTTAAAATAGAGAGATTATCCTGGACTGTCCAGATGAACCCACTGTAATCACATGGACCTTCAAAAGTGAAGAGGAAGTATGAGAGGTACAGCACAAGAGATGCGACAGAGGAGGTGCATCGCAGAGATGAGGCAGGAGAAGAGTCAGAGACTCAAAGCATGAGAGGAGCTGCACCCACCCTTCCTGTGTTTGAAGGGTCTGTGAACCAGTGAATGCAGGTGGCCTCTAGAAGTCAGTCAGTATGAAAATGGGGACCTCAGTCCTACAACTGCATGTAACTGAGTCTGCCAACAATCTGAATGAATGTGGAAAAGGATACCCTCCTTGAGCCTCCACAAAGGAACACAGCCCCGCTGACACCGTGACTTCAGCCTTGTGAATTTTAAAGAAGAGGAACCAGCTGAGGCACACGATGCTTGGACTTCTGACCTCAGAACATGAGATAATAAATTCGCATTGTTTTAAGCAACTAAATTTGTAGTAATTTGTTACAGCAGCAGTAGGAAACTAATACAGAGCTCTATTTAAAACTTTGCGTTTCACCATATGGACAGAAAAGCATACTACTGAATGAAGAAACCTAGTAAACCACTCAAAACCTTCACCTCTGCAAACAACTCTCATTGATAATCCAGGAAAACAGCACATTATGAAATGAAGAGAAAAGAGCAGATGCATGCATCAAAGCTATATAATAGAAAACGTAAAAGCATTTCAGCTGAAGAAAATTCTTTCCAAAAGCAAGAGCACACAGAACCAAACAGATAAAAATGTAACACAAAGCCTCAACTTGAGCAAGCATTCACAGATACAAAATTTTCAAATCAGAAATGTCAAAACTTAAAATACAAATGGACAAAAGAAAAAAAATTAAGATGATATGAAATGGGATGTTAATCAAACTCAGGAAATTTTTTTTTTTTTTAGTCTTAGAAATGTTGATCAAATTACAAGATATTCAAGGGAGAACAAATTTGCCTAAAATATAAGGGTGTATTAAGAAAAGGTATGAAAATAGCCAAGAAATTTTATAAAAAACAGGCAAAAAGTCTCAGAGAGAAAGTCATTGACTTAGAAGATGAAAAAGACCCAACACATGGATAATTAGAGTCCCTGAAAAAAATAAAAACAAAAGAATCGAATAAAATAACACTTAAAACTAGAATTAAGAACACTTTCTGGAAATAAAGGAAGTTCTGAATCTATGTATTGAATAGACGTACTATGTACCTAGGAAAACCGACCCAGAATTACAAAGTCAAGAGCTATCCTAATAAAACTATTAAATTTTAAAGAGTTTAAAAAATTTCTCAAGGCCTCTCATGCACAGTAAGGCAACTCAGGAGCAACATTTTCAAGGAAAGACAGTGTGAGACAAGGATTTTGTTTCCAGCCAAATTTTAAACATGCAAGAACTCAGAAATACACTACACATGAGCCATTCCTGAGAAGTCCAATAGAAGCGAGCTTCATCCACCAAGAGATGATGGGGAAATTCAGCAAAAGGATTAATTGTGAGCATTGAACATATTTATTTGTTGATCTAAGACTAAAACAAAGATGGAGACAGGGTGGAAGAATAATACGTCAATGTTGTATGTTCTAACTATGTAGAAATAATGCAACCAAACAAGAGAGAGGAAGTCGGGAGAATGAGGAAAGGAAAATAAACTCAATGACTATTACAGGGGAGTGAGAGTAACAGGGTATCATAAATAGAAGCCCACTCTTTGTCAGGCTGAAGAGTACCAGGAAAATTGTTAAAACTTGGAAACAGACGAAAGAGATTACTAGATCTCCTTTCTGTAGCATGCTGGGCATTGTCCAGGGGACATGCTGGGAATTATCCAATTCTTTAGGGGGATATACCTTTGACTTCTATTGACTAGTTAACTGGCAGAGATACAATTGATTACCACCTTGCAGAAAAGATAACCCCATCTATTATATTTTCTTGCAGTATAGGATATTAACCAGCGTTGCATCTATTAGCAAACTCATTTCAGCCTCCATGATTGTGCGTGTATGTATATGTATATATGTGTATATATATATCCTTCAAATTCTCTTTGAATCGGTTTTAACATCTTAAATAAGTTACTAATGAAGTCAATAAAATCTCTGACACGTTCATTTTATATTTGTATATGAATCATATTTTCAACTTAAAAAAATTATACTTTTTCAGGAGCACAGACTTGATCCTATGACAAAATTTAAGCTTTGGCAAAACTCTTTGGTTTCCACTGTTTGGGTGGGGACTGGGGGAGGACCACTGCAGATGGCCACGGGAGACACCACGCAGAAAAAGTACAGAAGGAGGTATAACTGGCCATCACAGCGGTACAATTGCCCTCTCCTTTCTTGTCCTCACTCCGTATGCGCAGCGACATCTGCCTTCTTTCTGTTCGTAGAACACGCTAACCTGGGTCTGCACACTGGCTGTTCTCTGCCTGGAATGTTCTTCCCTCAGGCACATGGCTGCCTCTTCCTTGTCAGATTGCACCTTGAAGTCACTGCCTCCAGGAGAACTTCCCTGCCCCCACCTACAATAGCCCAGGTGTGGCTGGAGTTCTGTTAATGCTCAGTGGTTGGTCTGGGTGCTAGTTTCATGGGTGTGTTCACTTTGTGGCAATGCATCAAGTTGGGAACTTAGGATTTGTGCACTCATACTTCAATAAAAATGAAAAAAGAAAGCAGCCCCCCTGGTATTCTCATAATAGCCATATTACTCCCAGATACATTCTTGCTTATGTCTTATGTTTTGGTATTCAGTACACACACCTACTCCCACCAGCATGTGTGCTTCGTGACGGCAGGGACATGTCTGTCTGCGTTACCAGCATCCAGAGCAGGGCATAGCACACAGCAGGCACTCTAGAAATGTTTGGGTAGTGGATGGGCAATGCCGGCCTGCCTGTCCGCCTGCAGGGTCTAGTGATGCCTGGATATGGGGGAAGGGGGCAGCTGGGGATGGAGGGAGGTGGAGAGCAGGGAATGCCTAACTCCAGGGCCTCACCTTCCTCTGCATCTTCTCCAGGAGCTTGCTCTTGGCCCTCACTTCCTCCTGGATGGAGTCGTAGACATTAAGCAGCACCCAGTCCCCACTGTCCTCGTCCGAGTTCTGCAGGGCTGCCACCAGCTGCTTTTTCCGCTCGTCAGCATACCGCTTCCGCCGCTTGTGCTTCTCCGTCAGGTCCTTGTTCTTGGCCTGCTCCCCGCCGACCACCTGCTGCTCCAACAGCTGCAAGCTGCCAGTGTGGAGGAGAAAGCAAACGTGCCAGCATCTGTCGTTCATTGAGCCCTTACTATCCAGCAGGCTCAAGGTTAAGCATTGTCTCATTGGATCCCTCCAGCAACCCCACTTCCCAGAGAAGTAAACTGAGGCTCAGAGAGGTGAAGCCGCTTGCTCAGGGTCAGAACCAGGATTCCTCTCAGATCTGCTGGACTCCCAGCCTGTGTCCCCAACCATGGTGGTGGTTGTATCTAACAGGAAAGGTGAGAATCTTCTTGTGGTCCTGGAGCTAACCCCCTCCCTGTGGTCCCCGCCCCCCTCCCCCCCCGACTGCTGATGGGGACACTGGTCCCTGCAGCAGAGCAGGCCGGTGTCCTTATTCTGAGGCAACTTGTATGATTAGGGTAATTCTGGGCTATGTGCTCTGTGAGGCTGAATGTCCAATGCCGGGAGGAGGCTAGGCCCTGGCCGGGGGCGCTGACTTGTCACAGAGGTGAGGCTGACATCATTCTCATCTACAGAAGTGTGCACCAAGGCTCAGAAAAGTTAACTGACTTGGACAAAACCACCCAGCAAGTTAGGAAAGGCTAACTCCCCAAGTGGACCCAGGGACCTTTACTGTGTGGGGTGGCCTGTCCCTAGGGTGGGCCAGGGGCCTGGGAACATGGCTGGGACCTGACAACCTGCACCAACCTGCCCCAAAATGCCTGAAACCTGAAACCTGGGAAAGCCAGTGGGCAACCCAGCAACAGTCCCTCCACGTTCCCACTAGAGCCATTGCATCACCGCAGCAGGTACATGACCAGAATCTAGCAGTGAACAGCTGCCCCGTGCAGTTTCCAGAAAGAACCTGCCCCCTCCCCCCGCCCAGCTGATTACACCATTCCTCCTTGCTCCCACCCTGTAGAGAATGAAACGGGGGCTGTGGGGGCCTCTCAGGGGGTTGGGGAGTACCCACCTCGACACCCCACTCCCAGAGCTCAGCAGAGGTCTACTTCTGGCCCTGCCCACGTGTCCAAGCGCCCCAAGCTTTGGCGCTTACCGGGCGAGCACCTGCTGCTGGTCCACGATGGGCGGTGCCACCACCTCCACACCCGCGCTCTCCCTCTTCTCGCCTCCCAGGGCCAGCAGGGGGTGAGGCTGGGGCACCAAGGCCACCCGGGCCTCAGCTTCAGTCTCCACATCAGGCTCTGCTGCTGACACCACCTCCTCAGCCACTTCCAGGACCAGATCAGCCCCCTGAGCAGAGAGAAGGCACCGTGGGGGTGGGGTCAGGAAGGCCTCGGTCCCAAAGGGCACGTTCCAGCCGCTCTGCCACCTGGGATGGACCACCTCTGGCTCAGAGATGTCCAGTTTATAACAACGCAACCCCGCTGATTTCTTACCATTCTCATTTCTACCAAAACCAAGCCAAGCCCGTTGCTGTTGATTCCGACTCATAGCGACCCTACAGGACCGAGTAGAACTGCCCCATAGGGTTTCCAAGGAGCAGCTGGTGGATTTGAAGTGCTGACCTTTCGGTTAGCAGCCTGAGCTCTTAACCACTGCACCACCAGGGCCCCCATTTCTACCAAAGGCTCCCAAATCAGTCTCCCAGCCTCTCTCCCCCCCAGTCCAGTCCCCACACTACAGACAGAGCCATTTTCTTAAAACAGAAACAGATCGCATCCCTTTCCGACTGGAGGAGCCCTTTCTGACTTCCCATGACATTTGCAGTAAAACCCAATGTCTTCCTCAGCCTGCAGCTCCCTCTGCACTGGCCCCTGCCTCCCTCTCTAGCCTCACCCTGGCTGTTCGCCCCTTGTCCACCTGTAGCCACTCTGGCCTCTTTCTGTTTCTGAGAAAGTCGAGATCTTTCCAGTCACAGGACCACTCACTGTCCCCTCTGCTTGTGGTTTTCCCTGGGCCCTTCATCATTACTTGGGTCACATCTTGATTGTTACTTTCTCAGCCACGGCTTCCCTGGCCCCTCCGTCTACCACCTATGGAGAGCCTGCAATGGGCCCAAACTCTACTGCTCACCCAGTGATTAAGTCCAGAGGTTGGCAGACTATTTCTTTCTCCATAAATGCTGATAATTTAAAGCCTTTTCTCCCATTCCCATAAGGTGGCCTGTTGAGCTTTCTTGAGAAAAGGGTGGGGTCCATGAGCAAGCGTCCCTCACAGTGCCCCAGGGGCCTCAGCCCCTGACCTGCAGCCCTCCTCTGTCACTACTACTCCTTCCGAGCAAAGGTTCCGAGGCTGAAGTCACCAGCTATAACAATGGGCCTGCCTCTGTGAGTACCATCAGTGATCACAGCATGGTAGTTCCTCTGCTCTGTGCATTGCTTTGCCATCTGTTACATGTCTAGGAACACGGCTGTTGTCCCTGTTTTGTGGATGGGGACACTGAAGGGCAGAGAGGGAGGAGACAGGGAACTCAAACTCCTCCCACCACAGAGGGCCACCTGGGAGGCACTCACGGTCCTGGAGAGGACATGGTCAGCTGCCTCAGCTTCAGGCCTGGGGTCACTGGGCTGCAGCAGATCTGTCAGGGATGGGTGCTGGGGGGAGAACGGGGTGCAGGCAGGGAGAGGATGCCTTGAGCCAGGGTCATCCTGGACCCCCACACTGCTAATCTCTGCCTCAACTCCCAACTGCTCACCAAAGCCACACTCCTCCTGCCTGTCCCTGCTGAGAGGGGGTGTGGACAAAGAGAGTGAGGAGTGAGGAGTTGAAAGGAAATAAGGGGGAGAAAGAAGACATAGGACATGTTCTGAGCAACTGCTGTGTGCCAAGAGTGTTACCTGTCTTGTCTCATGTGAAGTGCGCAGCATTATTCCCATGTTATAGATTAAAAAAACTGAAGCCTGAAGCCCAGAGAGCTAACTGCCCAAGGTCACACAACTAAGGGGCAGAGCTGAGACATGAACCCAGGTCTGCCCAACTCAAAGGCATGTGCTCTTTACACACACACACACACACACACACACAGAGAGAGAGAGAGAGAAAAGAAAAGAAGAGAACAAAGGAAGGAAAGGATAGGCATTTTTTTTTTTTTTAAAGGATTAAAAAAAAGGAGGGTTGAGAAGACAAGGGACAAATGAGTGGGATGAAGAAGCACAGCACCCCAGGCTTCCCCTAGGGATCGCTGCAAGGGAGCTGGATTCCTGCAGGCCCCCAGCCCAGCTCCCCACTCTGAGCGTCCAGATGTGTGAGTGTTGGGCCAAGGCCCCCTCAGCTCTGCAGGCCTGGACACTCAATATAACCAGGACACTCAGCAAACTCCCCACACAGGTGTCCCTAAGTCAGCAGGTCAGGTGCCTGCCTGACAGAATCTGGTATCTGGATCCCAACTTTGCTACTGACTGACCAAGGATCAGCCAGGGCTTCCCTTCCCAGACCCCTGAATGTGAGTGCCTCAGCCGGCCACCAGAGCCAGCGCCACGGGGGCAGCAGTGGAGGCAGTGCCAGGTAGTAGAGGGTAAAGCTCTGTGCCTACACAAGGGACTCTGCCCCAGCCCCAGCCCAGCTCTGCATGATGTCAGCTACCTGCTTGGGGACCTTGGGTGTGTCCTCCGGGGGCATGTCTGCCCTGGCCACAGTGGAGGAGAGCCTGGCCAGCTTGGCTTCCAGCTCAGCAAACGGGTCCTGCAGGCCTGGGGGCAGCTCCAGGCACGTCAGCTCAGGCTCCTCTTCGTGGAGGTAGCGGGTGTCCTCCGGCAGGGGGCTGGGGCCCTCCCGGCTGAAACACTCATCCGAGAAGTACTTGTTCTTGGACTCCTCCTCGGGCATGGAGAACTCCAGGTTGGTGGACTCATCAGGCCCAGGTAAGGCCTCAGAGACGGAAGTTTCCTCGAGGGTGGACAACTCATCAGACATGAAAGAAATCTCAGACTTGGAGCTCTGCACCTTGGGCAGCTCAACCAGCTGAGAAGAACTCTCAGACTTGGAGGCCTCTGCTCTGGGGGGAGCGCCGGGCATGGGGGTGACCTCGGGTCTAAAGGCAACCTCGTACTGGAAAGCAGGTGGGTACTCAGACCTGTTGGCAAACTCAGCCCTGGACATGACCTCAGCCTTGTAGAGGACTTCTGCCTTCAGGATGGCCTCTGAAAATGGAGAATTTCCTTAGAGCTTTCTAAAGGGTTCGAATGAAGGGATCTTTTCTCTGGAAGCTAGCCCCAAGCCTACCATCCCCAGGAAACCAGAATCGGAATAACAGGCTGCCGTTTCCTCCCCCGAATCTGGCTACAGACAGTGCATTCCCATTCTCCTCTCCCTCATCAGAACTCAAACCTGCCTCTTTCCACCTCTTCCAGGAAGCCTTCCATGACCACCACCATGATCTCTCCATTCTCTGAGCTCACCAGCCATTAGGTGCTGGGCTCTACCACACTACTTTGGGACTGCTCTTAACACATGAGCTGACTACCCTGTGGGTCATGCCGCCTTCCCAGGCTGGGAGCGGCCGGGCAGCAGATTTCACACATCCAAGCCCCTTGGTGCCGCACTGGAGCACCCAGGTCAGGGCTCCTGCCCACAGGATATATTAGATCCACAGTAGTTAAATGAATGCTGTGGGCGCAAGTTAGAGTTAAAAATGAATGCTGTGGGTGCAAGTTAGAGTTAGAGATCAAATAAAAATCACTCAGAGGTCCAGACTGGACTGGACCAGATACTCTAAGGACAGAAAATGCTGGAATCTGTCTTTTCCCTCTTCCTTAGAGGAAGTGGTGTCTTCCTCCAAGCTTGGATGGGGCTATGATCACACAAAGACCTTTCTTAGTGCTCCTAGCTTACGGGGCTTTTTTGTTGTTGTTGTTAGCTGCTGTCAAGTCAGTCCCAGCTTGGGACAACCTCACGCACAGCAGGATTGGACTGCTGTGATCCACTGGGTTTTCACTGGTTGATTTTCAGGAGGAGATCACCAGGCCTTTCTTCCTAGTCTGTCTTAATTCTGGAAGCTCTGCTGAAACCTGTTCAACATCATAGCAACACACAACCCTCCACTGACAGACAGGTGGTGGCTACACTTGAGGTGCCTTGGCCAGAAATCAAACCTAGATCTCCCACATGGAAGGCGAGAAGTCTACCACTGAACCACTGCCCCCGTCACAAGGCTTTAGGTTTTCTCTTTTACATCCCATCCATTTCCTTATCACTGTGTCCAAGCACTTTCTTTAGAGAGTTCTGATTTTCTCTTCCCTGAAATAATGACACCTACTCCCTCACTAGTGGCCTGAACCTCTCTAAGGCTTGGTTCCACATTTGTCATGTGAGGATTACCGTAGCTCCCACCTCACTGGATTGTGGGGAGGGCACAAGGAGGGTCTGGCAGGTAAAGCACCTGACATGGTATCTGGCACACAGTGATACCTAATAACTGGCACTGATGACGTTACCATCATTACCACTACAAGATTCAATTTTAGAATATTTTGGTGAGGATGAAGAAATCTGGGCTGCCTGGCAGCATGGGTATTTGAATGATACTCATGGGATGGAACATTCTAGAATGTCAAAAAGAAGACAAAACCTTCCGGGAAGGAAAATGCTCTTGCTCATGATTGAATGTTTATTATGGGACAGGCTCAAAAAGACTGCAGAAAATGCAGACACTCAGGGCAGGGTCTTACCTATAAAACATGGGTGGTATTTCACAGCTCTAAGTCAGCCTTAGGAACCCTGGTGGCACCGTGGTTAAGAGTTTGGCTGCTAACCGAAAGGCTGGCAGTTATAACCCACCAGCCGTTCTGTGGGAGAACAATGTGGCAGTCTGCTTCAGTAAAGATTACAATCTTGGAAACTCTATGGGGCAGCTCTACTCTGTCCTATAGGGTCACTATGAGTCAGAATTGACTCAACAGCAACAGGTTTGGTTTGGTTTGGGTCTCAGTCAGCCTTGAGTGGGGGCCCAGCTGTGGCCACGGCATCAGGATGTGGTCTTGTGAGTAAGAGCATGGGCTATGGGGTCAGACTGCCTGGGTTCAAATCCTGGCTCTATTTTACTGGCTGTGTGACCGTGAATGAGCTATTTATCCTCTGTATGCCTCAGTTTCCTTGTCTATAAAATGGGGGTAATTTTAGTACTAAAGGAGCCTTGGTGGCACAACGGTTAAGCATTGGGCTGCTATCCAAAAGGTTAGCGGTTCGAACCCATCCAGCGGCTCCACGGGAGAAGGACCTGGTGATCTGGTCCCATAAAGATTACAGCCTAGAAATCTGTGGGGCAGTTCTACTCTGTCACATGGGTTTGCCACGAGTCAGAATCGACTGACACCTAACAACAACTGTGAGAGTTAGAGAGAACTGAGTCTAGTGCATAGAAAATGCTCCATAAATGGCAGGTACTAAAAGGAGGTGGAAAGGAAAATAGCCCACCTGTCTCCTTCCGCAGGTTCTCCTCCAGCGTGGACAGCTTCACATCGTAAGAGTTGCGCATGGCAGTGATGTCCTCCTCCAGCCGGGCCCGAGACTCCTGCTCTGCCTCATAGTCGGCCTTCAGCCTGGCCAGGCGCTCCTCATACTCCTGGGCAGAGGGAATGCATAGAGAAGGCAGAATTATCACCATTTCAAAACACAACTCTCAGTGTCTGCTTCTTAGTCATTCGAACAATGTATATTCATTGTACAAAAATCAGAAAATAGAAATAAGCCAAAAGAATAAAATTAAAATGACCCACACAACACTGGGATAACTACTTGCTGGTGAAGACTCTTCTGAACTTTTCTCTTTGCATTTTTTCATGGGGTAATAATACATGTGGAGTCTGTTGGTGGTGCAAATGGTTAACATGCTTGGCTGCTAACGGAAGGTTGGAGGTTCAGGTCTACACAGACGTACCTGGGAAGAAAGGTTTGACAATCTTCTTCCAAAAACGCTGCCGCTGAAAACCTTGTGAGTCTTAAAAGCTAGCCAAGTTCCATCTAAGATGCATCAATTGGTCTCAACCCACCCAGAGCAAAGGAGAATGAAGAACACCAAAGACATGAGGAAAATATGAGCCCAAGAGACAGAAAGGGCCACATAAACCAGAGACCCCATTAGCCTGAGACCAGAAGAACTAGACAGTGCCCAGCTGCCACCAATGACTGCCCTGACAGGGAACACAACAGAGAATCCCTGATGGTGCAGGAGAAAAGTGGGATGCAGACATGAAATTCTAGTAAAAAGACCAGACTTAATGGTCTGACTGAGACTGGAGAGACCCCAGAGGTCATGGGCCCCAGACTCTCTGTAAGCCCAAAACTAAAACCATTCCTGAAACCAACTCTTCAGACAAAGATTAGACTGGACTATAAGACCTAAAATGATAACGGTGAGGAGTGTGCTTCTTAGCCCAAGCAGACCCCTGAGACTATGTGGGCAGTTCCTATCTGGAGGCCAGATGAGAAGTCAGAGGGGGACACGAGCTGGTTGAATGGACATGGGAAATACACGGTGGAGAGAAGGAGTGTATTGTCACATTGTAGGGAGGGCAACTGGGGTCATCTAACAATGTGTTTATAAGTTTTTGTATCAGAGACTCACTTGAATTGTAAACTTTCACTTAAAGCAGAATAAAAAAAGAAAACTCTGTGAAGCCCAGTTCTACCCTGACACATATGGGGTTGCCACGAGTCAGAACTGACTCAGTGGCAACTGGTTTATAATACACATATTTGTCTGTAATTCATTTTTTTCCACACAACCATACGTTATGAACGCATTCCTGTATCGACAAATAAATTTTTACCAAATGGTCCCAAGCCATCAACGATGAAATACAGTTTTATTCATCGGCTTCTCTCTCCACCATTGCTATTCCCACCAGCTCTTGTCCAAATAGCCTCCTCCCACCTAGACCCCCACCTCCATTCTTGTTTCTGCCCCCAAACCTTTCTCCACGCAGCAGCCAAGCGTCCATTACATCATGTCTGTCCCCTGCTTAGGACCTGTCAGTGGCTTCCCGTGTTCACAGGATAAAATCTCAGCTCAACAGATTTTTTTTTTTTTTTAAACGGGTTGCTTCACCTACTTTTTCCTAGCTTGTATCAGAAGCTTCACTATTCTCTTTCTGTATTAAAGTACAGGTGTACCGTCTGGCTCCCCCACCAGAACGCAACTCCTAGGCAGCAGGGACCACCCTGTCTGGGGGCCTCAGTGCCTAGCATACAGTAGGGTCTCGACAATTATCTACTGAATCAGTTATACAGAAAGCAAGATGTCCGGGCTTCGGACCCACACCTGCCAAGAGGTGGGCAGGGCATTTGTGAATGAATTACACACATGTGGCCCTCCATGGTTTGGAGCCACAGCTGACAGACACCTGCAGCTTTACACCGCTGTAGTAAGCCAGGAGGGGACAGGAGCCGGGGCAGACGTGCTCACCTCACCAGGTACCCTCAGTCGGTAGGAGCCCCGCCCAGAATTCTACGAGGGGCACTGCACTGACTTAGGTTCTCCGGGAGGGAGAGAAGAGGGTACCAAACCCGTTGCCGCCAAGTTGATTCCAACTTATGGCGACCCATGTGTCAGAACTGAGCTCCACAGGGTTTTCAATGGCTGATTTTTCAGAAGATCACCAGGCCCTTCTTCCAGATACCTCTGGGTGGACTTGAACATTTGACCTTTCCCTTAGCAGTCAAACACCATCATAATTAAAGTATATCTATGCATTCTGCAACCCATTTAGATACACTTGAGCCTCCTGGCAATACCTACAGTATTACTGGGGCCCAGGGAGGTTAACTGACTTGCCAAGGACCACACCACTATAGACAACCTCACTGAGACCTCCGGCTTTTCACTGCCCCCACTCTTGCTTCCTTCCTTCCCCAGCTGAGACCCCAGATCACTGGACCCCACGCTTGTTCCTCAGCAGACACCCTGGACTCCCTCACCCCAGCAACTGCCACTGTTTTCACCAAGAGAGCCCTGACCCTGGTTACACCGAGGCCTCGGCCCACCCGCACCTGCACCCCCAAGCAAAAGCTGCCTGGAAACACATGCACACACACAGGCGCACACACACTCATGCAGCAACACCACAGCTATTCTCACTTTTTTTTTTTTTTAATTTTTCTTGTGAGACATTTCCGGTCTCGTACTTCACAGAGAAAATTGAAGCAGTCAGACAGGAACCCCCTCGTCTTGCCCATATCTTCCCATCTACCTGCAGGCTGGCCCCAAAGCTCTGCAATGGATGGACCACCTGGGGCCAACCCCAACCCGCTTGAGGACTTTGCTCTTTCTGTACTCAGTCACTCCTCCCTGCAGTCTGAAAAGCAGGCGCTATTACTTCCAGTATTAAAACTAACAAACCAACATACAAACAAAGACGTTCCCTTGGTCCCGCATCTCCTCCAGCTGCAGTGCTGGCACCAAGTAGATTCTCAGAAAATGCCTGTTGATGACTGACTGGGGAAGAGGTAGCTAGAGGGCAAACCTAGACCCCCAACTCCTGGTTGGTTTGCATTATGCAAACCAAGGAAGAGAAGACAACCCCTCATTTCATTTTCTTACAATGTGTGTTAAGCAGGCAGAAAAGCTGCTATTATACCCATTCTATAGTTAAATAAACCAAGGCTTACACAACCTGCCCAAGGTCATAGAGCCCCTAAGAGCTGGACTTGTAGAAACAAAAGCTGGATAAAACCAAATCAAACCCATTGTCATCAAGTCAATTCCGAGCTGGAAAGACCATAGAAATAGTCCGTCCAAATACCCTCCAGTACTGATGGGAGGCTGAAGCTCAGAGAGTCACACCTAGAGTTTGTGTCTAAGCCGATTCCAAGCCCAGTGCCTTCTCTACTACACAAAGAGGCCTTCTCCCTCTGTCCAGGGTTTTCTGGCTGGCTCTGGAATGGGAAGAGAAGCACAGTTCTAGGTACATAGTAAGTGCTCAGTAAACATCGGTCATATCAGAAAGAACAAATGGGAGGCAGAAAGGGAGGACAGACATCTTCAGCCATGCTTGGCTCACAGAAGAAACTCCAGAGTCAGTAAACAGAAATTTGGTGGTGGGGGCTCAGGTGGCAGCATTCGGATGCAGTGTCCACCTGGCTGCCTATGGGGAGGAGGCAGGCCACCCTGCTCCCAGGGCACAAGGACCCTCCAACCACTGGCAACACACAACTGCCCACCTGGAACAGCGTCACTTCTCCCTGTGACCACTAGAGGGCGGCAATGCCCTCCTCACAGCACAGCCAGGGCATCTGTTCACCCGATACTGTGAGTCCTTCCACTTCACTCAATACTGTGCGTCCTTAGGTAGAAACTTCCAACCCACCCCATGGCCAACCCTCCCCTCCCCTACTGTGGACCCAAGTCCACTGGTCACCCCATGATTACACTCCCACTTTAAACCCTGAAAGCATGCCTTTTCTCGTTACTGTGGGCTTGTGCTCTGCCATCCCCAATGGCTCCCTCCTTCCCAGCATGTCCACTGAGCCTGGCCCAGAGACCCAGAGATAGACCTGACACCCAGGCTCTGCTCCAGGAGCTCCCAGCCAGTCGGTGAAAAGGCAGAGTGAGCAGCTGAGTTCCCAGATCCCTCACAGTCTTCCCCCAGAGCAGACAGCAAAACCCCCTGCCTGTCATAGGGGCAGAACTTCGGGACTCTAATAAATTTCTCCTGGCCCTCCAGCCCACAGGGCTGAGCCCCCCAGGCCTTACCTAGTCTGGCCCCCCCAGGCTGGGCCCAAGCCCCCACAGCCTGACAGGGGCTTCTGGGGACCCCAGAGCTGATCCCAACTGAGGTCATAGTTGAGTGGCAGAGGTCCAGCTGTGGACACAGTCAGGCCCCAGCCCCGGCAGAGCTGTCTCTACCTGGTAGGATGTCTTCTATCACGAAAAAGTCAGTACCCTAAAAAAGAGGCTGTCAAATGTCAAATTCCACCACAGGTCTCAGAACGAAGCCTTCAAATGGCTGGAACCTCCAGAAACCAACAGAGATCAGGGTCAGGACAGAGCCTAAAGTGGGAGTTAGGTGGCTCTGCCCGCCTGCCCCATCCCCACCTAGGGGCTAACTTCCATATCTGCACATTAAAGGTCTTACTTGCCCTGCTGTTTCCCAGGGATGCTGGGAAGGCAAACAGGTGAAAGGACCCATGTGCCCCAGGTGAAAAAGGAGTTTTCTTGGAGGCCAACACCCCAATTACCCACCAGTCAAATGCCTGCCTGCAAGGCTCCTCGGTGCCCACCCAGATGCCCTGCTCTCAGGCCCAGGCTTGTTGGCTCCTACTGAGGGGACCGAATCCTCTTTCTACTGACTTCTTTGCCCTTGATCAGCCGTTCTCATAGGAATGCCTCCTCTGCACCCACCGATCTACAGCCACCCCTTCCCTCAGCACTGAGAGAGCAAACACACACATACATTTGCACCTGCAAATACACACGCAAACACATGCATACCCACACGTACATGCACGCACATACCCAAAGCAGGCTCTTCCTGCCTCAGATGATATCAGTGCTTCTGGACTCTTTCTTTCCCAGGATGGAGGCCCAAGCTAGAAGTCTCCTGGAGACACCACACCCTTCTTTATTCTCCCTGCGCAGGCAGTGATAAGGATGGCCTGCGCTCAAGTCAGGAACCTGACTCCAAATCCTGCTCAGGCTCTCTGAAGCTATGTGACCTGGGGCAAGTCAAGGAACCTCTTTGAGCCTCAGAGTTCTCAGCTACAAGAGGGGGACCGCAGTACCAACCCCAAGTCTGATGGCAAAGGTTCAATGAGCGCGCGCTGGAGTTGGGCCCCTGCAGCCAAGGCGGCAGCCCTTCCCCTCCTGCTCCCAGTCTCCAACACGCAGGTCTCACCTCCCGGATCAGCTGCTTCTCTGCCTCTGTGTCGTGCTGGATCACGGGTGGGGGCAGTGGCTTCTCCTCAAACTGGACAGGGCTTAGGGGCATCTGGTTGGACAGCAGGGCTGGGAAGAGAGCAGAGATCAGGGGCTGTAACAAGGCACGCGTGGTTTGCAGGAACTAAGCAGCAATTGGTAAAAAAGATAACTACGCGCTCATTTATAAAAGACTTCAAAGTGTTGGACTTATCTCAAACATGTCTCTATATAAAGTGCTACTTTATTCATTCAACAAACATGTATTGAGCACCTCCATGTTCCAGGCACTGGGGATGCAGCACTGGACAAACAGACAAAACTCCATGTCCCAATTTCTCCCCCAGTTGAGTTTTCAGCTGGGGGAGAAAGGCAAGCAAATAAGTGCATAACATGTTACAAGACAACATGTGCTAAGAAGAAAAAGAAAGCAGGAGCCTCCTCAGAAGGAAGGTCCAGGGAAAGGTTGCAACTTAAGTCGGGTGGTCAGGGAAGACCTCCTTGACAAGGCTATATGAAAGCAGGGATCTGAAGGAGAGAGTTGGGCAGAGATCTTGGGGAAGAGCTTACCAGGCAGAGGGGAGCAGTCAGTGCAAAGACCCTGAGGTAGGTGTGGGCCTGGACAGTTCCAGGAACAGCCAGGAGGCCAGTGTAACTGAAGCAGAGCAAGCCAGGGGGAGGGTGGGAGGAGAGGAGGCCGGAGAGGTAAAGGACTAGATTGTAAGGGCCTTGGAGGCTGTTATAAGGGCTTCAGCTTCTACTCTGGGTTAAACGGGGGCCACTGAAGGGTCTGAATGGGAAGTGATGGGATCCGACTTGCATTTGAACAGGACTTCCCTGGTGCTGTGTGGAGAACATGCTGAGAGAGCAAGAGCAGAGCTGGGAGACCT
Source organism: Loxodonta africana (assembly GCF_030014295.1). NCBI lineage: Eukaryota > Metazoa > Chordata > Mammalia > Proboscidea > Elephantidae > Loxodonta > Loxodonta africana. Next base: position 55,753,297 of record NC_087344.1, read on the forward strand.
GGCAGGGGACCCCTGCAGTAATTCAGCTGAGAGGTGCTAGCAGCAGAAGTGGGGTGGGGACAAGGGCATGGATTCTGGACATGACGTGAAGGTAGCAAAAAAAAACTCAAACCCACTGCCATTGAGTTGATTCTGACTCATAGCGACCCTATAGGACAGGGTAGAACTGCCCCATAGGGTTTCCAAGGCTGTAATCTTTATGGAAGCAGACTGCCACATCTTTCTCCCTCCAGTGGCTGGTGGGTTCAAACCACTGACCTTTAGGTTAGCAGCTGAGAGCTTTAATCACTACACCACCAGGGCTCCTTATTGTGAAGGCAGGGATAGTAGGATTTGCTGATGGACTGGATGTGGGTTTGAGAGAACCTGGTTAAGTCAAGGGTGACTCTGGGTCTCAGGCTGGAACACACACACGCAGAAACACACACACGTGCGACAGTCCCACCAGCAGTGTGGAGAAGACTGCAGGACATGCAGGTGGGGGAAGATCAGAGCTCAGTGTCGGCCACACTAAACTGAAATGCCTAGCAGAGAGACAGGTAGATATCAAGTCTGGAATTCAGAGGAGACGGCAGGCTGGAGGTCTCCGTGTGAGAATTATGAGCTAGCCAAACCAAATCAAACCCACTGCCGTAGAGTTGATTCTGACTCATAGCGACCCTATAGAGACGGTGTGTAAAGCCAGGTGAGCGGATGAAACCACCCTTGGAGTGAGCATAGGGAGAGGAAAGTAGAAAGGACTGAACAGGCCTAGTGCAATGTTAGGAGGTTGGGGAGAGGAGGAGGAAGCACCCAGGGGCCTGGGAGGGAGTGGTCAGGGAGGTAGGGAGGGAACCAGGACAGAGCCGTGTCCAGGGTGCAACGGTTTCGAGGAGAAGGGAGGGATCCGCTGATTCCATGGATGCTAGGAGGGCAGTGAGCTGAGCCCGCCTGGACTTTGATCACTGGGTTTCACGCCCTAGAGGTTACTGACAACAAGAGCAGCTTCAGGGGGTACAGGGCAGAAGCCTTCAGGACTAGGGGCAAGGGAGAGTGGAGGAGAGAAACTGGAGCCGGTGGAGGCAGACAAGTGTTTCAAGTTTTACTAAAAGGAAAAGAGAGGATCATGCCAGTAACCAGGGGGAGAAGTAAGGCTGAGAGAGGGTCAATGTTTGACAGTGACTACTGAGTCAGACACAACTGGGTTCAAGGCCCTGCTATAAAATGACAGCATCATCTGTTGTCTCCTGGGCCCTTACGTGCCCAGCTCTGTGCTAAGCCCACACATGCAATATCGCCTGTCATCCTCCCAGCTGCCTCCAACAGTAACAAGGCAGCCAGCGGTGTTCTCTCCATTTTACAGATGAGGACAGTAAGGCTCAGAGGGAGAGGCCACTTGCCCAAGGAGCCAGGAAGTGAACTGGCTATTAGTTGTGGGGCTCTCAGCTCTGCTCTGCACTGATCATCCCAGCGCGCTAAACTTCGTGCCCCTAATCCCAGAGGGGACACTAACAGCCCCACCCCCTGTAAGGCGGCGTGGTAACCACTGGCAGGCTGTGCAAATGTCAGCTGCTGGGCTTGGGGAGCCACTGGCAGAGCCCCCCAACCCCCTCCTAACACCTCTCACCATTCCTCCATCAATCGACCCCAAGCGATCTTCAGAGTCAATGGGGTCAGAAGTGGGGAACAGGACAAGAGGAGGAAGGCAAGTTGCCAAAGTCCAATCCCTCATCATTGTATTCAAGACCCTCTCCACTCCAGCCCCTGCCAAGCTTGACATGATCTCCCACCTCCCTCCTCCCCAGGCAGCCAGTAGAAGAATTTGTAGTTCCCCAGACGCACCTTACAGTCTGTGTATCTTTCACACACTGGCCTCTCCTCATTATGCCTAATAGAGATACTTGGCATCCTCCACGACTCGGCTCAGCCACCTCCTCCCTGACTGACCTGGCCACATACTTCTTTCTGCAGTGCCCTGTACAGCTATCTGCCCTAGAGTTCATCTTGTTGCACCTGACTATCTGCCAAAGTGTCCTTCTTCCCAAGCAACTAGGTACTCCATGAGGCAGAGCCTGAGTCTGAGTCATCTCTATGTCCCCACTGCCCAGCACAAGTCCATGCACAGAGGAAGGGCTCAGTGAGTTTGGGATGGATGGGTGAGTGGGTGGGAGGGTGGATTGGGATGGGTAGATGGAATGAGTGAATGGATAGGTGGATTAAATGGATAGATAGATGGATGGATGGACTGTATGGATGGGCAGGTGAATGGATGGATCAACAGATGGACTAATGAACTGGGTTTAAGTATAAGTGGATAGACAGATGGACAGAGTATATGGACGGATGGGTGAATGGGTGAATGGGTGAACGAATGTATGGATAGATGGAAGGATGGATGGAGAGGATGAATGGATGGGTGGATGGTGGGGAGGATGGATGACAGGAGGGAAGGAAGGAGGGACAGCTGGCTGGCTGGATGGGTGTGTGTATGTGTGTAGAATGGATGGAGAAGGTGGGTGGGGAGATGGATGAATGGACAGATGAACCCAGGCTCTTTTGTGCTCCTTTCCCCAAGGGTTCTCAGATAAAGAAAATCTTGGAGTTCCTCGGTTCTAAGAACCTGCAGGTATGGATTTCCACCCGCCAGATGACAGCCAAATGCCTGGGAGTGACAGCTGCAATAACAAGGTGCCTAACTGGGACTGGGGCTGGGCATGGAAGAGTGAGTCACCAGCTGCTCAGCAGCACAGCTTCACAATGCTGCCCAGGCACAGTGGGCAGATGTGTGGGATGATGGATGTGCAGCCCAGAGGCAGAAGTGAGTGACAGAGCCTGGGGCTAACATGCCATGCCAGATGGACTGGCCTCTCCCTGAGGCCACCTGTGAGCAGAACCTCGGGGCCATCACTAGCCAGGGCTCTCCCCGAGTGTTCAAAAGATGTGCTCCCAGGAAGTAGAGAGGAGGTGGGAGCATTATTTCCATCTTCTCTCAGGTGGGAAGCCAGAGGCAAGAAGAAAAAGGAAAGAGCCTTTCTCTAGGCCCTCTGCCGCCCACCTGCCTTTCCTCCCCGGCACCCCACCCTTCCTGCCCCGCCCCTCCCAGCTGCCCCACCTGACAGGCTGCTGGGGCTCATCTGCTGGGCCAGAATAGCCTTGAGCTTCTTGATCTCCTCCTGGTACTCTCGCAGAAGAGCATCCTTGGGGTCCTCATTGATGCGTGGCTTGTTCTTGATGTTCTTGGCTCGGTTGGCGTAGCGCAGCGTGCTGAGCGTCTCGTCGTAGTTGTTGTCGGCAGGTGACAGGCAGGCCACCATCAGGGTCTTGGTGTTGCCTCCCAGTGAGTCCTGCAGTAGCCGTGTCAACTTCGAGTCCCGGTAGGGTATGTGCTTGCAGCGCCCGTCCACCAGGGCCGAAATGACGTTGCCCAGTGCTGACAGTGACAGGTTGATCTTGGTGGCCTCCTTGAGCCGCTCCCCTGTGGCGCCCGTCTTAGACTGCCGTTCGCTGCCCGCCAGGTCCACCAGGTTCAGCTTGCCTGCCCGGAGGTGGTCCTTGCCTCGCTCATCTGCAGACAGACCAGGCAGAGGAGGGGCTGGCCTTTAGGTAAGCCTCCAGGTAATGAGGACAGGTAACCACTGAGCACTCACTACCCACCAAGGGTTCCATTTTAGCTGCAAAGGACCCCACTGGAGGAGGTGCTATTAATGTGCCCATGAAGAAACTGAGATGCAGAGTGGGCATGTAACTTTCCCAAGGTCATGCAGCTGCTAAGTGGTGAAGCCAAGATGAGAACCCAGGGCTGTCTGACTCTAAAGGCAGACAGTTCCCACCATGTTGCATTGAACAGGTTGGTCAGGGTAGGGGGGCCTCGGGGGCAGTGGCTGGGAGGTGCAGGCTAGTTTCTGAGTGCGGCAGGATTTCTCATAGCGATCACAATAGCTCCTACGGAATTTCTGTGAGGCTGGGGGCTGGGGGTATGTCTAGGTCATCAAGGGATTGTAGCCTTAATGCAAAAAAATATATATACATACACACACACACACACACATATGTATGCATGTATGCATCAGCTTTGTGTTTGGACCTGGTTCCAATCCCAGTTGTCTCTTACATGCTGTGCGATGTTGGTGAAGCCATGTACCTCTCTGATCCTCATTTCCCACATCAACAAAATGAGACTAACTATAGCTCCCTCTTGGGATTTTTAGATGAGTAAAGTAAATTGACAGCACATTTTCACAGTTGTTTACACAGGTCCTAGGGGCCCTCATGGTACCACGGTTAAATGTTCACTTGCTACATGAGAGGCTGGTGGATTGAATCCATGCAGAAGCTTCATGGGAGAAAGACCTGGAGATCTGCTCCCGTAAAAATAACAGCCTAGAAAACCCTGTGGAACAGTTCTCCTCTATCACATGCAGTCACTATGAGTCAAAATCAACCTAATGGCACCTAACAACACATGGATCCTGGAACACAGCAGTTATCTGTTCCCCTGTGCTGGCAGGGTGGGCCCTGGGTGTCAAGGGTGACAGGAGTGCCAGGCACTGGCTGGGAGTGTGGGCTCAGCAGCACAGGTTTTGAAGACTCGGACCTGGGAGGTCTGATCCTCATCCTACCCCTTAAACCAAACAAACCAAACCCAGTGCCATCGAGTCAATTCCGACTCATAGCGAGCCTACAGGACAGAGTAGAACTGCCCCATAGATTTTCCAAGGAGTGCCTGGCAGATTTGAACTGCCGACCCTTTGGTTAGTAGCCATAGCACTTAACCACTACACCACCAGGGTTTCGTCATTCTACCCCTTGGTAGCTGTGAAATGGGGAAATAATATCACTTAACTCTGAGCCTCAGCCTTTCTCTCAGTAAAATGGGGATAATACATCCACCCTGAACAACTGAAGGAGCTGTGAGGCTCACATTGATATCATGTATGTAAAGCACTAAGGATTGTGCCTGGCACACAGTAAGTGCTCATTAAATGAAAGCGTGCTGCTGTTGGTACAACTAATAACTCTTTGATTGTCACTAGACTACATCATAAACTGTTCCAAATGAGATGGTGTCATTTCTGACTTATCAGTGGGCTGGGCCCAAACCCCTAGCTGAGGGAGGAGGGGAGGAAAGCTTCCCACTTAGCTTCCTGCTGGGTGAAACCAGAAATGGCCTAGGTATGCCCATGAGCACAACAATCAGGAGAAGTAAAAAGTCTGGCTGGTATTCAGTAGAGGCATGAACATGTGAGGGGTTTGATTCTTCGGGCTAAAAAAATGCAGGTGGTAGGAGACGACTTAGTATCGTCCTTTTGGAAAGCTCTTTGCAGAATGAACTAGAAGTCTTAAAGGCTCCAGGAAGGCCACTTCAGGGAATCTAATCTGAGGAAACGACCCTAGAAGTAGGAAACGCTTTGTGCACAAAGATGTTCATCACAGCTTTATGTACAAGATGGAAAAACTGGAAACAACTTCACCACCTTGTAGGGGACTGGTTGGAAACCCTGGTGGTGTAGTGATTAAGAGCTATGGCTACTAACCAAAAGGTCGGGAGTTCAAATCCACCAGGCGCTCCTTGGGAACTCTATAGGGCAGTTCTACTCTGTCCTATAGGGTTGCTATGAGTCAGAATCAACTTGACAGCAATGGGTTCGGTTTTTTTTTTTTTTGGTTAGGGGACTGCTTAGAAAAGGGCCAAAAGTAATGAATTCTTCTCCAGCCAACACACAGGGTCATAAAGACACAGTCATAATAATAAGGGAGACTGTTTAGTGTTGGCCTGGGAAATGAAAAACTACACAAAGAGTAAGATTTCAATTGTGTTTAAAACCTTCATAAGAAAAAAATGCCCAAAAGAAAAAATGCTTAAATGTTAACACTTGTGTTTAGGTACTAAAATAATCAATAATTTTTCTCTAATTTCTAAATATCTTTATTGGGTTTGTATTATTCTAGCATGAAAACAATAAACATCTTTTAAATTTTTTTAAAGCTTGTTACCACGCAGCCTGCCCCATCCTTCATACTCTTACTGAAAAGACCAAGAGGCACACAACAAACCTGCTCTCTTCCTTTCACTTCATCTGCTCTAGTCCCTAGCCACACTGATCCTGCCCTCCCCATATCATGACTCCTGTGGGAGACTCAGCAAGCACCATGCAGCTGGCCTGGGGCCAGGTCACCATAGACTGGGCAGTGTGGTCAACCCAAGCTATTGACCCTGGGTCAAGGATCTCTCTGGAATTATGTCTCTAGTTGGGCTGAGACTGCCTGCTGCTCTGTTGCTTTTTGGAGTTCTATTTGGGATGGACCACAAACTTGAAGGCAGCTATAGTGTAAGTGGAAAAAATCCAGGTATTGGAGGCAACTGGGTTCAAAGCCCAGCTTCACCACTTAGCAGTCATGGGACCTTGAACCAGCAATTTACTTCACCTCTCAAAGCACTGCTTCCTTACCTGTAAAGTTAGAATTATAATGCCTGCTTCCAGGATAGTTATAGGTTTAAATTGAATGAGGTGTGTAAAGTGCTTAGCACAGGGCCTGGCATAGGGGTGGCCTGGAATGTATATAGGTTTCTTTCCTTCTCCTCTTTCTTAGTAGCTTCAAGAAAAAAAAGGAAGAGTGAGGTAACAGAAGAGTAGAGAAATTATAAAGAGAAGCCAAACAACCTGGTTGATAAACACTCTGTGACTGAATCCCAGCTCTAACACTTTCTAGTCACATGACCTCAATTTTCTCATTTGTAAAATGGGAATAATATTAGTATCCACCCTATAGGGTTTGTAGTGGGTTGAGTGATGCCCCCCCTCAAAAGATATGTCCACCTGGAACTTCCGAATGTGACTTTATTTGGAATAAGGGTCTTTGCAGATGTAATTAAGGTAAGGATCTCCAGGTGAGATAGGCGGGTCCTGAATCCAATGACAAGTGTCTTTATAAGAGAAAGACAAGACACAGAGGAGATGACCGTGAGAAAATGGAGGCAGAGGCTGGGGTGATGCAGCTATAAGCCAAGGAAGGCCAAGGGTTGCCTGTAGCCACATGAGAGAGGGTCGTGGAATAGATTCTTCCTCAGAGCCTCCAGAAGGAGCCAACCCTGCCGGCACCTTGATTTTGGACTTCCAGCCTCCAGGGCTATGAGAGAATAAATGTCTGTTGTTTTAAGCCACCGACTTTGTGATAATTGTTACAGCAGCTCTAGGAAACTAACACGGTGCTGTCGTAAGAACTAAATAATGCACACAAAGTGCTTGGCACATAGTAAGCATTTGTAAGTGCCAGCTACCAGTAATTACTACTGTTAGCATTGCTGCTATCCTAGCCCCAGATCCTAGTATCCGGAGGGACCTGCTGTGTTCCCTCCAGGCAAGCAGAGCATCTCTTCCCAGTTTCACACGGGGTTCCTGAAGCTCCCCGAGCTGAAGTATCTTGGCTGGGAGGAATCAGAACCCCTGGCTCAGGGTGTCCAGCCTACCCTCCACCCTCACCAGGCCCCACATACCCACAGCATAGATCTCAATGCTGATGGTGAAGATGGAGTGTGAACGGGAGGAGTCCTTGTTCATCAGGGTGTAGCCAACTGAGCGGTTCTTCCAGCCCGTCTCCATGATGCGCTCACACTGGGCCACGCTGTGCACCGTGTGCATCGACAGCCCCTTCACGTACACGCCCTTCTCGGGGTGCTCCTTCAGCTGTGGGCAGGAGGAACCACGCAGGAGTGGGTGAGGGGCAGGGCCTCCTGCCTCCTACAGCAGGAGCAGGGGTCTCCAGGGAACCAGAGGGAAGGTCCCAGTTAGACCACCTTCTCCCTCCTGCAACGCAGGCTGGTACTTCACCTACCCTGTAAAAAGAGGAGGGGGTTTGCTCTAGGCAGAGCCAGCCTCAAATCCATCCTTGCATGTCCTATTTGTTGTGGTACCTTGGACCAGTGACTTAACCTTTCTGAGCGTCAGTTTCCGCACCTCTAAAATGGGCATGAAATATCTAATCTCATCGGGGTATAGTAAGGACTCAGTAAATTAAACCACACTCAATGCTTGGCACAGTGCCTGGTATATCATAAGTGCTCAGTAAAGGCCAGGTGCAGCCCTTGTAGTTAATAGCATTATGAAGGTGGTTTTTAGCATGGAAGCCCTAGCTCCCTGGGGCTAACTCAGCAGTCACCCAAGGGCTCTGAGCGCTGCCTCCTTCACCCTGCCAACATGGCTCCATCTCGCCTCTCTGCTGCCATAGCTCCATGGCAACAGGAACATTCCCAGGCCTTCGGGCCATGTGCCTGGTGAGTGGCCATTTGCTGTCCAGAACTCCAGGTGGCTCACAGCTCGGCCAAGTCCCCAGTACAAGGACAGTGAGTAAATTAATTAATCTGATTGCTCCCTGCTTGCTTTCCAGGCAGTCAAGCTGTTCTGTTGCTGGCACAGAGCTGTGAAACGCAATATTTTTCAAGTGTGAGAGGAAATAAAACCATTCTGGCAAGAGCAGAATGAATTAAGACAAAAGTCATTTGTCTGCCAAATGGCCCTGCTAGTCTATGCTGGTCAGCCACAGAGGCTCAGATGCTTTGCTTCGGGCAGCTTCAGGGGTCCTACGCGGGTCGGGTCCTCTGCGGCAGTCAGAGGACAAACCCAGGCTTGCCTCTTCTGCTAACATGTGAAGTGGGGGAACAGTCAGACCAAGACTGTAGGATTGCACTTAGCCCAGGACTGGGCTTCATGAAACAGATAAGCAAGCTGCGGAGGCACAGAAACGTTAAGTGACTTGTTTAAGGTCATATAGCTACTGGCAGGGCAGCAACGGAATCACAGGAAACTGAAGATTCCAGAGGCAAGGGCATTGTGGAATGGATGGGGTCAGGGAGCGGCTGGAGCATCCTGCAGTAACTGAAGCCTGCAGTGGTAAAGGGCTGACCAAGGGGGTGACCGTGGGGCTGGAGAGCAAAAGACAGAAGCAAGAGACCCCACAGAGAAGGCATGGCTCAAAGTTAGTCCTGGGACACCATGGAAGTTTTTGACAACCTGCTTCATGCTGACTGTGTGCCTGGAGAGCTGCCTGTTTTGATCACTGCCACACTCTTACCCCTAGAACCCTGCCTGGCACACAGGATGCCCGGCTGAATGAATGGTGGCTTCCGGCTTCCTATTTAGTCAGACAGACTCGGGCTGGAAACCTGATTCTGCCACTTGCTAGTATGTGTAAACTTGGGGAAGACAATTTGCCTCTCTAGGCCTCAGTTTCCTTATTTGTAAAATGAGAATAATAAACCCTATTTCTACAAGACTATTATAAACAGCTCTGGTAGTGCAAAGGTTAAGCACTGGGCTGCTAAACAAAAGGTTGGTGGTTCAAACACACCCAGCCACTCCATGGAAGACAGAGCTAGAGGTCTGCTCCCATAATGATTACAGCCTCTAGAAAACCCTATGGGGCAGTTCTACTGTGTCACATGGGGTCACTGAGTCGAAAATGGACTCAGTACCTAACAACAACATGATGAGGATTAAGAAGACAGTGGATGTAAAAAGAGTTTGGCCAGACCCTTCGAGGACGCACAGTGGATGCACGTCCTAAAGAGGATGGGGACACTCTGTCTGGGGCCTGAGCAGACTCAGGCACCTGGAAGGGGTGCAGGGAGGCAGCTCCTCCCCCAGGAGGTCTCCCACTGGCCCTATTTTTAGGGATAGAAAAACCTGCCCCCCCACCTTGTATGCCCAAATGATGAGATGATTAAGGCAGACTCCCCCAGTGATTCCCCAGGACGGACCCCATGGACCCCCCACTTCCATTCCTATCGCACCTCAGCAACAGGAAGGCCCAAGTGAGAGCTGCCAGCTGCGTGCCTTGTTCCTTGGTAACCGTTCCTTGCAGCTGCGCAGCCGGAGCCTGGTGGCCATGGCAACCAGCAGGGTTGCAACTGGGATGGGGTGGGTGTGAGGTCCATGGTGGGTCAGGAGCCAGGGAACGCCATGTTGGGGGTGGCCCCTGGCCTTCTGCCCCTACATGGGATGGGGAGAGGGCCCCACACCCACCACGCAATACTAGTAGTTTGTGGGGGCAAGAGGGTATGGCTCCTTGATGCTTCCTAAACTCCCTTCAGTCCTAGCTGATCTAATAACCTCTAATTATTTACAAAGACAATCAGGGCCCATGTGAAGCACTTCATCAACCTTATCTGATTCCTCACAGCAACTCTACCACACGGCCACTCTGACTTTATCCCTGCTTTGCAGATGAGAAAACAGACTCAGGTGAAGTAATGTGCCCAAGGTCACACCACCAGAGAAGGCCAGGCTGGGATCCAGACCCAGGTCTGCTCTGTGCCAGCATGCTATACTGGCTCTGTGAGAGGGTCTTCTCCTGGGCAGTCGTCACGGGCCGGCACCTAGGACTTGGAGGCTGCTGCCCTTGGCCAGGAGGATAAACTCCACAATGACTGATCCTCTCTCCACTCCAGCTGCCCCTCTGAGTCACCAGATGTGACGGCCAGAAAGGTCCCTGGAGATCAGCACTAGTCCATCCTTGCTCATCTGAGGACAAAGATTCAGAAATAAGGAGGGAGCTGCACCAGGCCACTCAAGGCGAGGCAGTTCTGGCTTCTGACTCCAGGCCCGTTGCTCTTTGGGAATGGGGCTCCTCCCACAAAACACATCTGCATGCCCTCCACAGGGCAGCACGTCAAAAGCCCGCTTCACCTGTTTCACAGGGTCTGTTTCACAGGGTGCGTCTGTTATGGCAGATCACCGAGCCTGAGGCCAGTGGGCCTGGCTGGGGCAAGTGCATGTGCCTTGACTCCTCAGAGCCCACGTAGCTGAGGCCTTTCTAGGATCCAGGGTATTGAGGAGGGGGAGGAGGGCCTCCTGCTGCCCCAATAACTGACTCAGTGAGCTCAGGTCAGGTGCGCAGAAGTTTCCAAGTGGGCAGGGCACCTTGACCCAACAGCTGGCCTTTCGAGGCTGCTTTGTAGGAACAGCCCCCTAGGCCTTCCTCCCTTTCATATTCCTCCATCTGGGGGCTGAGCTGTGACTCAGCTGCACCAGCTCTGGAATACAGAAAACAGCTGAAAGATTCCAAGTGGGCGGCTGCAGGTTCCGTCATAGAAAGGGCAAAGTGGTGCTGTATTTGAGATGAAGCCTGAGGAGGAGGGATGGGGGTGGGTCCCCAGCAGCCAGGATTCGGGTCCGGATGGAGAATGGAGGCAGAGAGTTCACACTGTGTGTATCTGGTGCAGCGTGTGGTGGCCCCATGCCTGGAACCCACGAGGCTTTCCTAGTACGTCTTTGTGGACTGAGTGAATCAACCAGTGGACGTCCCTCCCTCGCTTAGAACCCCTTGTCGTTAGTTGCCGTCTAGTCCGTTCAGACTCATGGCAACCTTCTGAATAACAGAATAAACATTTCCTGGTTCTGCACCATCTTCATGATCACTGGTATGTTTGAGTCCATTGTTGCAGGCACTGTGTATTGTGAGTGCCTTCCAACCTAGGGGGCTTATCTTCCAGCACAATATCAGGCAGTATTCTGTTGTGACCATAAAGTTTTCACTGGCTAATTTTGAGAGGCAGATCACAGGCTATCTTAGTCTGGAGGCTCCACTGAAATCTGTCCATGTCAACCATGGGTGACCGTGTTGGTATGTGAAATACCAGTGACATAGCTTCCAGCATCACAGCAACACGCAAACCACCACAGTACAACTAACTGACAGATGGGTGGTATTGTCCAAGGGGTATCCCATATTGCTGATCCGGAAAAAAAGCTTCTGACTGCTCAGGTCCCACAAGCTCTGGTACCAACACCATTGCCAGTAATTTGCTGTGTGACCTTGGGCAAGTCCCTTCCTCTCACAGCATGTTTCCTTATCTGTCATCAGAAAAGGTTTGACAAAAGCTCTCTAGGGGTTTTCTGGCTTCAATTTTTTAAGGATCTGTCCATGATATGAACCAGTACACTTAACAGCCATTCCCTAGGGCCTGGTCTGTTCAGTTTGGCCATGGAGTGGTCACCCATCACAGAGAAACTCAATGACCTACAATTCAATCCAGGAGAAGTAGGGACCTGGGAGCAGATAGAAGATGCTGGAGCCAGGTAGGGAAAATCTTACCCTTGTGGGTGTAAGTCGGGTGGGAACAGGTGATTCCACTCACTCCTAGAGGTTAGTGAGGAGCAGCTGTCTGACCCGCCAATCTTGGATTTGTCAGCCCCTGCGGCAATATGAGTCAGGAGAAGCCTCCATCCTGACCCACAGACTTGGGACTTCCAGGCTGTACAACCTTGTGAACCATTTCCTTGATATAAATCTCTCTCTATGTAAACTTACATGCTTCACTTGTTTTGCTTCTCTAGAGAACCCAGCCTAAGATGCCATCCCTCTGTCGTATTTTCTGAATCCTGATGGCATGAAATGGCTCACACAGCGAAGACCGACCCGCTGCCAGCACCCTGCTGAGCTGCTGACCCACATTACCTTCTTCAGTCTTTACAACAGCCTCCTTATGAGGTCATACCACGAGTCCTCCTTATGAGGTCGTACCACGAGTCCTCCTTATGAGGTCGTACCGCGAGTCCTCCTTATGAGGTCGTACCATGAGTCCTCCTTATGAGGTCGTACCATGAGTCCTTGGGAGCCCCCATGGCTGAGACCTTTCAAAGGGGAATGAGATTCCAGAATTTGAGCCCATTAAACCCGCTGCCATCGACCCGATTCCGATTCATAGCGACCCTACAGGGCAGAGTAGAACTGCCCCATAGAGTTTCCAGGGAGCACCTAGTGGATTTGAACAGCTGACCTTTTGGTTAGCAGCCGTAGCACTTAACCACTATGCCACCAGGGTTTTCTCTGAGCCCATTAGCAGCAGTGAATTGGGATGTTTGAGATCCAGGATCTTGAAAGCAGACAGATCTGGGTTCAAACCCAAGCTTGGTCACTTACTGCTGTGTGAACCTTGGGCAAGTTAATTAACCTCTAAGATTTCCTTCTCTCATCCATAAATTGGGGATAATATCATCTACCTCACAAGGTTACTGCGAAAACTGAATGGGATAACGTGCCGAAAGCAGCCAGTAAGTGCAAGTGCTCAATAAATGGTAATCACCACCACCTTTTCACTAAAAGACCCCTTAGAGAGTCTCAGAATAATATTTTTAGAAGTGAAACCCTTCCTAAAAATGAAATCTTACACAAAAACTCCATCTATTTCAACAGGTGAGGCCAGGTCCCCTTGTGTGGCAGGGGGGTGGTGACAGGAGGCCCACTGACCCCACCCCTGCATCGAGTAGTCACTGAGCATGACACGTTTCCTAAACTGCTCTCAGTCTCCTGAGAGGCCAGACTCAGAGTGAAGGAACTTCACTTCATAGCAGGGTGAAGCAGAGGTGGATGTTGTGAGGGTCCTATCAAGGGCAGTGGTGGTCCACTGGTAGAACTTTCACCTTCCACATGGGAGACACAAGTTTGCCTTCCAGCCAACGCATCTCTAACATGCGGAGGATTCTCCAAACTTCTCCAAACTCTAGTCTCAGCCAGTGACCGCCCCCAGCACACTTCTTGAGTATTTCTCAGGGAGCACCACCAGAAGCCAACCTCCCCTCCAGTCTCCACCTGCCAACGCCAATCTGTACCCACCTCCAGCTTCTGCTTGGTGTCAGCTCCCAGCAGGTCACGAACATCTTCATTGTAGATCTCCAGGTAGGAGGCCCGGACCAGGAACTTGGTGTTCTCTGCACACTGCAGGGAGGGGACAGACAGCAAGGACACCTGAGCACTGGGCACCTGTCGCCAGACTGCCCCTGGGACCTTTGCAGCCAGTGACCTGAGGTCCCAAAGACAGGGCATCACCGGAGAAGGGGGGACCTGAGGGCAAGAGGAGTCCCCACCCCGCCTGCCCTGCCTGCCTGTCCAGCAAGCTCTGCCCTCCTCTCCAGCTCAGTGGACCTCGGGCTTCTCGGAATTGCAGAATTCTCATATTGCTATGTGCTTGTCTACTGCTCTCTCGCTGGCCTCATGGAAGGGAATATGGGCCTCCCCATTATTCAGGTAGTGAAACCGAGGCCAAAGGTAAGGCTTGGACTAAGAACTGGATCTGGGCTGGTCCCTGGTGGCCCTCCCGGCCTCTAGATGCTCCTATGGGCCACCGCAATGAGTCCTGCGAGCAGGTGCAGTGGGCTCTGGAGCCCACCAGGGTCCCTGTCCCTGCTCTGCCATTTCCCATATGCAGAGCTCTCTGCGCATTGCCACAAATGTCTCACCTTCAGTGCGGACACTGGGACAAAGTCCAAAGTCTGGTCTTGACCCAGCCCATGAGGGTTCTGAATCTCACTTCCCTATCTTGTAAATGGGGATTAGAGTTACCTCCTGGGTGAGTGTGTGGGGGCCAACGAGATCACTACACAAAGGGCTCTGCCCAAGGCTTGGCCAATAAAGAGAAACTATCATTGTTACAACCACTTCTCAGGCTAGTGTGGGGCCATCATATCCACATGCAGTTATGAAATGTTAAAATCCAATAATGGCAGGAGAAAAACATGGAGCTGGTAGAATTATCTCGATTTTTTCTCCCGTCACCTTTTCAGAAACTAGAGCCTGCCTCTGCTGACCTACGCCAAGTCCAGCCTGGGCTCCAATTCCATTCCAGGTCCCTGCTGCAGGTCAGAAGTACCCTGGGGACCATTCGTGGCAACGTGGTGGGAGCCTGTAGTCCCAGAGCACCAGCCTTGGCCCTTCCCTCCTTGAGGCCCATACCTGGACGCTCTCAAAAATGTGCTCGAAGGCCCTGGGAATGATGCCCCTCTGGCAGGAAGGGTCTGGCAGGCCCTGCATGGTGAAGGACTTCCCGCTGCCGGTCTGGCCGTAGGCAAAGATGGTGCCATTGTAGCCCTCAGTGACACCCTGTGTGGGAGAAAGCCAAAACCTGAGTGCTCAGACAGGATGACCACAGCCTGGCTCCAGGCTAGGCCCCGTACCATAGTGCTGCCTGCTAGCTCACCAACTCCCCTGGGTCTCCCACCACACTTGCACAGGGAGACACAGGCTCTGTCCTCAAGGAGTTCACTGCCTGTGGGGTAGAGGACTGTGTTACTGCGTGTGGTAAGAGCCTGTACTGTGGACCCAGGCTACCTGGCTTCAAATCCCATCGGTACTCTTTACTGGCTGTTATGGGTTGATTTGTGTCCTCCCAAAATATGTGTTGGAATTCTAACCCCTATACCTGTGGATGGAGCCCTGGTGGCACAATGGTTAAAGCTCTTGGCTGCCAACCGAAAGGTTGGCAGTTTGAACCCATTAGCAGTTTCACAGAAGAAAAGACCTGGGGATCTGCTCCCATAAAGATTACAGCCTAGGAAACCCTATGGGGCAGTTCTACTCTATCCTATAAGGGTGATGAGTCAGAATCAACTTGCACACAACAACACACCTGCGGATGTGATCTTGTTTGGAAATAGGGTTTTCTTTGTTAATGAGGTCCTACCAGTGTAGGGTGTGTCCTAAACCTAATCACCTTTGAGCTATAAGGAGCAGCACAGAGAGAAGGCAGCAAGCACAAACGGGGAAGAGAGGTGCTACTTGAGAAACACCAAGGACCCCAGGAACACCAGGACTACAGAGGCTAAAAAGAGGCAAGAATTTTCCCCAGAGCCAACAAAGAGAGCCCTCCCTTGGACCTGGTGCTCTGAATTCAAACTTCTAGCCTCCTGAACTGTGAGAAAATAACTTTGTTAAAGCCACCCACTTCTGGTATTTGTTACAGCAGCACTAGGAGAGGAGGACACTCGCTGTGCCTTTGGGATGGTGTTGCTTAAGCACATTTAGCCTCAGTTTCCTCATCTGTAATTAAGGGTACAGTTGTCATGAGGTTTACAGGAGAACCATTGCGTGTGTTAGCCCACGCAGCACCCGGCACAGTTGCTAGCATGCAGAGGCACTCACGAACTGTCTGCCTGGAATGTGACCCAGGGGGTGACCGACATATACAGTGATTCTCAAACAAGGTGGTGGGGGGGGTATATAATGACATAAGTTCAGGTAATGGGCAAGGAGGAGGAGTATGAGGAGGAAGGACTGGGCAAAGCTTCCCTGGTGGATGGGAGCAGAGCTGAAAGGGTGGCTTGGACTTTGATAGGTGGCCGCGAAGGGAGGGGAAGACATTCCAGGCCCAGGGGACAGCAAACACGCAGAGGTGAGGTGCTGGGACCCAGTGGAGCTAGGACAATGGGGTGAGGGATGAGGCTAGGAAGGAAAATAGGAGGTAAACTGGGTACCATCTGTAGGGTCATTGTTCATGCACTCACACATTCATTTATTCAGGTACTGAGCAGGTTTTCTGGGCTAGGCACTATGCTCCGGCTGGGGATAGAGGAGTGGGTGAACGACAGTAGACACAGTCCCTGCCCCAAGTGGGAGTCCTGTGTCGGAGCCCAGAGAACTACTCCCAGGCCCCAAGGCCCACATGGCATCTATGCTAGGTCCCACCTCAGAACCCCTTCCTGCAGGCAAGAACAGGGTTCATTATTCCCAGGAACTGCTGGGGAAGGAAGACTGGAAATCACAGTTCACAGCTCCTCCTGGGGAGAGCAGAAACAGAGGCCCACCTCTCCGTCTCAGGGGACACCATGACCACTGCTGGGTGCCTGCACTTCTCACAGGGCCATGGGCCACCCATGAGGACAGGGCTTCCTGGGTAGACATAGTACACAGAGACCAACCAGCCAGGAGCCAGGGCTGAGTCTCTCAAAGCCTCGACATGCAAGGAGAGCCGGGAGCACACGAGGCCCCGGAACAACTTGGAGCAGCTCCTGGAGTACCCGTTTTAGTCATACTTGGGGAAGGGATTTTATAAAAATAAACACAGCTGCACTGCAGAGCCACACTGTCCAGGACGGCACACTTGTTACTTTATTTTTATGTAATTTAATTTTAATTAACTTAAATTTAAAATGAAAAACTCAAGGAGAATAAGGTATTTTTTCCATTAAACATAACTTCGTGTTTCATTTCAACTGGTGAAACTTTGACATTCAAATTGAGCTCTGTTATAGCTGTAACATAGAAGGTTTTGAAGATGTAGTAAAAAAAATGTAAAATACCTCAATAATTATTACATAATATTAAATATGATATTACATTTTACTTAGATGATAATATTTTTGGTATACTGGGTTAAATCAGAGATATTATTAAAATTAATTCCACCTGTTTCTTTTTTTTTTACTTTTTAAAATGTGGCTACTAGAACCATTTAAATTAAGCAACATCATGTTCCTGTTGCCATGTTTTTCTAGACTAACAAACAACCTGCGTTATGCAGATGACACAGCCATACTTGCTGAAAGCAAAGAGGACTTGAAGCACTTACTGATGAAGATCAAAGACTACAGCCTTCAATACGGATTACACCTCAACATAAGGAAAACAAAAATCCTCACAACTGGACCAATAAGCAACATCATGAAAAATGGAGAAAAGACTGAAGTTGTCGAGGATTTCATTTTACTTGGATCCATAACCAAAGCCCATGGAAGTAGAAGTCAAGAAATCAAAAGACGTACTGCATTGGGCAAATCTGCTGCAAAAGACCTCTTTAAAGTATTAAAAAGCAACAAAGTCACCTTGAGGACTAAGGTATTCCTGATCCAACCCACTGTATTTTCAGTTGCCTCATATGCATGCAAAAGCTGGACAATGAATAAGGAGAACTGAAGGATCGATGCATTTGAATTACGATGCTGGTGAAGTGTCATGGATTGAATTGTGCCCCCCCAAAATATATGTGTCAACTTGGCTAGGCCATGATTCCTAGTATTGTGTGGTTGTCCTCCATTTCTGATTGTAATTTTATGTTAAGAGGATTAGAGTAGGATTATAACACTACCCTTACTCAGGTCACCTCCCTGATCCAGTGTAAACAGAGTTTCCCCCGGGTGTGGCCTGCACCACCTTTTATCTCTCAAGAGATAATAGGAAAAGTAAGCAAGTAGAGATTTGGGGACCTCATACCACCAAGAAAGCAGCACCAGGAGCGGAGTGTGTCCTTTGGACACGTTGTCCCTGCGCCTGAAAAGCTCCTCGACCAGGGGAAGATTGTGGACAAGGACCTTCCTCCAGAGCTGACAGAGAGAAAAAGCATTCCCTTGGAGCTGATGCCCTGAATTGGGACTTGTAACCTACTAGACTACGAGAAAATAAATTTATCTTTGTTAAAGCCATCCACTTGTGGTATTTCTGTTATGGCAGCACTAGATGACTAAGACATAAAGAATATTGAATATAACCACGGACTGCCAGAAAAACGAACAAATCTGTCTTGGAAGAAGTACGCATAGAATGCTCTTCAGAAGCGAGGATGGTGAGACTTTGTCTCTTACTTTCAACATGTTGTCAGGAGCAAAACGTTCAGGAGAAGGATATCATGCTTGCTAGAGGGTCCGTGAAAAAGAGGAAGACCCTCAACAAGATGGATTGATACAGCGTCTCCAACAATGGGCTCAAACATAGCAATCGTTGTGAGGACGATGCAGGATCAGGCAACATTTCATTCTGTCATACATAAGGTCGCTATGAGTCGGAACCAACTCAATGGCACCTAACGACAACATGTGGGTCACTACATCTGTATTGGAAAGTGTTGCTCTAGAGCTATGCTGTCCAGTATGGTAGCCACTAGCCACACGTAGCTATTTAAATTTAAATTCAAATTCAGTTCCTCAAGCTCAGTCGCCACACTTCAAGTGTTCCATTGCCACAAGTGGCTAGTGGCTACCTAGTTGGACCATTTAGACACAGAACATTTCCATCATCGAAGAAAGTTCTACAGGGCAGTGCTGTTCTACAGCTAAGTAGAAAACAATTTTACATGCATTTTTCAGCCAAAGCATA
This sequence comes from Loxodonta africana, assembly GCF_030014295.1. Classification (NCBI taxonomy): domain Eukaryota; kingdom Metazoa; phylum Chordata; class Mammalia; order Proboscidea; family Elephantidae; genus Loxodonta; species Loxodonta africana. The sequence goes on from NC_087344.1 coordinate 55,772,134, forward strand.
AGATTTTTTAAAAGTTTCACTCATCAGTTGATACCTCCAGATCCCCAAGGGACAAGCACACACGTAGGTTCTAAATGCCGGCCACTGTGTTCCTCCACCCTGGGTCCTGCTATGTCCACTTGTACTATTATTTACTAAATGGGTTTCCTGAAATCAACAGTGAATTGACTCTCTTTTTAACTTGATGTCATTATCGGCAATAATTTCCAGGAAATCGCATCAGAGTATCTGGCCCCTGAGTGGACTGAGGGGCGAGGGTGGTAATCAGAGGCAACTATAAGCATGGACCAGGGTCGGGAGGGGAGGAAGGTAAACCTACTGGCTGAGTTAGTGCCCAGTGACCAGGCAGCAGGCTGGACATGGCTCTGACGGGTCAGGGTAGGACACGCTGAGTCAGCTGAAGGGTGGGTCTGGAGGGGACAGCACCCAGGAGAACTGAAGAGATCCCCCAGTGACAAGAGATCAGAGACAGAGCCTAGATTTAAGGGGTGGAGAAGAAAACAGAAAGGGCAGAAAATTCAGACATCTCATTGAACTACCAGGAGCACTGAGTGCTTCACAAAGGTTGTTCTGGGGTCATAAGCCATAGGCCGGAGAGCCCCAGGAGCAGGGTCAGGGACCACCAGGACAGAGACAGACCACTCAGTCCTACAGGTACAGCTGTTCCTAGTCTAGAGCTGGCCTGAGCTGTGCTCTGCATGTGATTTGCATATAATTTGCATGATGTTCATTTAATGGAAGGCAGCAGAATGGTGCACACGGACTGGGCACCGTTAGGAATCAGAATTGTTCCATGACTCTCCAGGCCTCAGTTTCCTCATCAGAAATGATAACTCCTATTTTACACATATCCACGGGCTCTTCTGCAGATTAAATGCTACATGCTGGTCTCTCTACCTGGAAGCCGCTTTCCTCTACCTTCTTGCCTGGCCAACTCGTCTCTTCCTTCAGGTCTCAGCTTGGATAACACCATTTCCAGGAAGTCCTCCCTTCCCACCCCACCCGCCTCCAAGTCCAGGTTTCGTAGCCTCCTATTTGTTGTAAAAGTTCCTCAGGCTTCTCCTCACACTCATCACCCTGGATGGTAACTATCAACTTACACAGCTTACACAGCTGCTCCACCATCTGACCATGACCCAGGTCTCCTTTCCATGGCATTTTCCATGCCTGGGATGACGCCTGGTACTGACATGTTATCTAGTTAGCTGAATCAATGAATGAATGATAATGAGTGAATATTGTGTTGAGTCTGAGGCTCCATGGGATGTCCAGAGGCAGATGCCCAACAGAGAGTTCAAAGTAGAGGCAGAACTCGGAAGAGAAGGGCAAGATGGAGGAGAGATGTGACATGTTTCTCCCTCTGGGCTGCAGTTCCCTAGAGGATCCTGAATGAGGAAGGGATGAAGATTCTATCCCCTGAGCAAGGCTGAAGGCCCTGCAGGAGGGAAGGCCAGGGAAGAACATACTCTTTAAATCTTTGAGGGGCTGACCCTGGATGGAGGAAGCAGAGGTATGCCTGAGGGTCACCTGGGAACAGAGCCAGGGCAGGTTGCTGAAGGCTTCAGGAAGGCCAACTTTGCCTCAAGGTGCAGAAGTCTTGTAAGTGCCAAAAAGCAAAGGTGGACTGGGCTGCTCTGGGAAGATAAGCTCCCATCACAGAGATATGCAAGCAGCGGCTGGTCCTCCACTTGGTAGTGATTCAAAGACCCAACGGGGAAGGGCTGGATTAGATGACGCCTCAGGTCCCTTCTAGCCTGGGAATCAAGGATGGCAGAAGGACAGCCTGGCCATCCCCCGACCCTGGGACGACCCCCTGGAGAGAGCTGCCCCTTGTGCCCTGGGCACTGTCGCTGGTCAGGTCCTGACCACTGGGGAGCCCTGTGCTTGAGAACACATCAACCCTCTCAGCAGGGTCCTACTGACTCTTGACAGATGAACTGGAGCAGCCAAAAGTGTTCTTTGGGATGTTAACCGGCCTGGCAGCACAAAACAAAAAAGGTTCCAAACTTTGGGAAAAGACTAGGGTTCCTTTTCTTGGTGGAACAGCTCATGATATCTCACTGAATTCACTGAACAAGTGGAGAGATGCTGGTAGACAGGAAAGAACTCTTGATGAGGAGGCAGAAAGCATACTTCCAGCTCCACCTCTGCTAGAAACTCGCTGTGGGAGCTTAGACAGGTTTCATCCCCCTGGGCCTCAGTTTCCCCATCTGTGAAATGTGAGCACCTCCCTTATTACTAAGCTCAAAGGAGCTACCCAGTGTGAGATATGGAAACAAAAGTCCTGTAAAGTGTGAGAAACGGTTTTCTCCCTGTTCAACCGCTAAGGAAGAAGGTGATACATCAAGCCAAAGGTGAAGAATTTCTGCTCCCCTCAAGGGCCAGGCCAGCTGCCTTCTCTCTGCAGAAGCTGGAAACCAGGGAGACCTCTCAGGGAGCATAGGGGAGAGGATTCTGAATGCAGGACTGAAGGGGCAGGAGGCAGAAGCTGTGGCCTGGGAGGAAGAGATGGAGCTCTTGGGAGGAAAGCTGGTGGCTGGGAAAGTGGCTGGAGTTCTAGAGAAGTCCTGAAATCCAAGAATTTGAGTGGAGGGCAAACAGACCTGGAGGCTAGGGTTCTTGTGGGAAGGGAGCTGAAAGGGGCAGGGTGAGGACCAGCCTTGGCACTGGAAACAGTGGAAGCCTGGACTGGACACTAGACTCCAGGTGTCTCCTGCCTGGACAAGAGTCTTCAGACCAACCTGTTGGTGTCCACCTGCGCCCTCCAGAGGACTTCCCGCCTGGCCTGGGGGCAGTGCTGTCCCTTCAGGCCCCTCACGCGGGCCCCAGGCCCTGCCCACCAGTCCTCCAAGGCGCTGGGCCATTCCCGGGCGCCCTCACCTCCACCAGCGGGTAGGCGATCTCGTTGTAGATCTGCTCGGTGAAGTGGTCCACGTAGTAGGCACCGTCGAAGGTGAACTGTTTGGGAGGCTCGTCGGCGGCGGCCGGGTTCTGGATGAAGCACTGGCCGCGCGCGCAGTCCACCGTCACCACGGGCTGGCAGTTCAGCTCCCGCTCCCGCTGGTTCATGGGGCGGCAGCGCACCACCACCTTCACCGACTCGGAGGCCATGGCGCCGCGGCCGAGGCCCCCCGGGCGCGGCCCGACGTAGCCAACCGGCCCGAGGAAGGCTCCCACCGGCGGGGGTACCGCGGGCGGCCCGGGCCAAGGGGAGTGGCCAGCGCCGGCCACGGGGGGCGGGGCCTGGACGCGGAGGCGGGGCCGCGGCGGGGCAGCGGGACTCCTCGGGGGGCGCCCCAGGGGCGGCGGAGGGGCGCGGGGGCCGCGGGGGAGTCGCAGGGCTGGGGCCGCCGCCGCCTCCTGCGCCCAGGCTCGCCCGCCCCTGAGGCCTGGCCCGGGCGGGGACGTGGGGGGATCCGCGCTGCAGGCGCCGCCGCAGGACCCGAGCCCCCGGAGCCACCCGCCCGCCTGCACGCCCGCACGCCGCCGCGGCGTTCGCGGTTGCTGGGCAACGCCCCTGGCGTCACAGGCGTCGTCTCCGGAGAACGTTTTCGCCGGGCTGCAGGGAGCGTCGCACAAGAGGCGGTGTCCTCGTGCCGAGCGTCGAGGCTTCCCTGGCTAGACGCGCGCACAGGTGGCCTGCTTTCGAGGAAGGACCGGCAACGGCTTGCCTGGAACGGCCACTGGCTCCGTTATCTTCTCTAATCCTCACACTCACGGTCCAGAGAGGTTAAGCAATTTGCCTGAGGTTGTCTAGCCAAAATTGGGAGCCCAGGCCCGGCTTCACCACGGAGCTAAGCTAGAGCCAAGAGAGACCTCACGGAGGGGGGGTTAGACCTACTGAGAAAGGCAAAAAGGATCCTGCTGCCCTTCGCCCGCATTCCTGTATTGATTCAGGAGAAGGCTGCCCCAGATCCCACAGCACGCTGGCAGGGTGAAGCTTCTCTTCTAATGCCACCCCTTGTGTTTTCTAAGAGCCAAAGATTTTTTAAAAAGCTTTGTGAGTCAAATTCTTCTGGCTGAAGAGGCCACCCCTCGCAGCTCAGCACAAGTCCCCCAGCAAGAAGGGCAGCTCTGTCATGGCTCCTTTGAGCTCCCCTCTATGCACATAAACACTGAGTGTCAGCTACATGCCAGGCACGGTGACAGAGGCACTGGGGAGACCGCCCAATCCCTACCCTCCTGGAGCCCATAGTCTAGTAGGGGCACTGACATTAGAAACAAAATCCCACAAATGAAAATGATTATAAACTAAAGGTCTGGTTCCATGGGACCAAGGTTCTACCAAGGGAACCTCACCATGAGTGGCGGTCAGGTTTCCTGTGAGTCATTTCTCCTGGATCCCCACTGCCCACCAAGGCCAAGTCCCCTGTGGCAGGGCCCACATAAGTTCTACCCTCAGGTCTTTCTGCTCAGATCCCATCTCCAAGGAAACAAATAGGGCTGGCCTAGTGAAGTGGCCTCTGACAGTCAGGGCACCAAATGTGAAGGTTGAGTTAATCAGGCGAAGGGAAGGGACGAGGATGAAACCCGTCCAGTCTGTGCAAAGGTCCCATGGCATGTTGCAGGAATAAAAAGAAAGCCAGAGCTGCCAGAACATAAGGATTTGAGCCTTTTCTCTATAGAAAATACCCTATGAAGACTGAAGCAGAAGAAGAACATGATAAAATCTACCTACCTGATTCTTTCAGGACATCCATCAAGCTAAGGCCCCTCTGGCCCACCATTGGCTCCTCAGCACCAGCTGAAGGTATGTTTGGCAGATAAAAACAAACCAGGCAAACTGAACAAAGACCTCATGTTTCAAAGGAAAAGTCTGTACTAACTAAACCATCTGAAGAAATGTGTTTTTATTTGTTTCAAGTCCATACAGTAAGTAGGCTACGCAGTGGTGCTGGTTTGAACAGAGAGAGAAAACTGTGGTGTATAATTAAGACATTGAGGACTTCTGCACACATAGCCCAAAGGCCTTGCACTGCTTGTAACACGGGCTCAATAAATGCTGTTTGAAAAAATGTTAAAGTCCTTGGGGAAGGCTGGTCTCTTCAGTGTGCTGAATATTCCCGACAGCTTGTCTGCAAGGAACTCTGGTGGTGCAATGGTTAAGCACTTGGCTGCTAACCAAAAGGTTGGCAGTTTGAACCCACCAGCTGTTCCTCGGAAGAAAAGACCTGGCAATCTGCTCCCATAAAGACTACAGCCTTGGAAACCCTATGGGGCAGTTCTACTCCGTCCTACACAGTTACTATGAGTCAGAATCGACTCGACATCACACACCACCACCCTTGTCTGCAGGGATAATTAACACAACCCATCCCTCATTGAGGTAAGCTTTGGCCCTAGCCTTGGCCAGTTATCAGGTCTTCTTAAATGCCCATCACCAAGGCTATAATCCAGGGCACTGAATCACCACAGCTCTCTCCTCACCGGTGGAAAGTGAGGCTGGGACCTTCACTCAGGACCAAGGCTTTGCCCAGGGAGGACCTGAACCCAGTAAAAATGGCTGTAGTCCTGGGTTCCCAAAGACATTCAATATAAGATTAATGCTATTTCCAATGAAAGGGCCCCCAAAGAACAGCTTCCTTCTATCTCTTAGGACAAGACCTCTCACTTGTCTGGCAAGAAAATCACAAGGTGCTTAGCTAAAATCACGTTCTGGGTGGAAGTTGCAGGCTGGGCACACTGGGCCTGCATTTCCTGGCATACTGCGTTCTCATTGACCGTTTGCCTCCCTGCTTTCTATTCTGTTGGAGCTGCCCTCTTTCTTCCAGGAATACAAAATCCGTTACTTTCAAGGCACTGAACAGTCACATCCCGCTCCCAAATGGGAGACAGGGCATCCCCCAAAATGACCTGGTCCCTAAACTTAACAATTTAGTGGATCCCTATTTGTGGAGTTGATGCTTGGATTTGTCAGTTGCCAGCAGGGCCCACTGCCTTACACTACAGTCATCTCCCTGGACTCCACTGCCCATTGAGGCCAAGCCTCCTCTGGCAGGGCCCACATCAGTTCTACCTTTGGTTGGTTCTGCTTGGATGCCATCTTCGAGGGAAAAGAAAAGGGGCTGGCCTGGTCAGGTGGCCCCTGACACCATGGTCAGCGCCACGTTAAGGGAGATACCAGCATTGGGCAGCTTCCTAAGGCAGCCATCAAACCCCAGACTGCTGGCCCTCCCAGTCAAATGACTAAAGGAAATGAGCCCTCGGTGGTGGGCAGGTCTTGGTGGTTCCTGGGAGTGTGGGAAATGGGATGAGAACTGGGGCATGCCTTCCAAGAAAGCTGGACTCACGATCCCATGGGTTTGGGTGTGGACAAACCAGCCTTCCTAAGCAGTACACAGAGATTCTTTGCTCCATCTGCTGGTTCATGTCCCTTTCTGCATTCAGTGGTAACATATGCCCACGTTTTGGGTGGCACAAATCTTTGTCCATCCTGCCCTTTCTACACCTTCCTAACCCCCCATTCCTCAGAACTCAAGGTAAGACCCCTTGACCCTCAGGGTCATGTGGGGAAACAGGCCGAGTTCTATCTGTCTGCCCCTGCGTCCATGCCCACACATGCTACCGAGTCATCTCTGCACTCTCTCAGGGCGGGGCTGACTCACCGCTCAGGCTTTTGCCCAAAGTGAGGACTCACTCCTGCTTCCCTCAGCACCTCTCCCTCACTTGTCTGGTTTCCTCAGTCAGGATCCCAAGGCCAGCCTACACTTCCATCATGAAAAACAACCTTCCCACCCACCTTGGAAAGCTCTCATCCTAGGAGCAAAGTGGAAGCCCAGAGATGACAGCATCCAAATTCACCCAACAGGATAACAGGAGCCCCTCCTGGAAGCTCAGGAGGTCACATATCCTGCGAGAAGCCAGCAGCTCTCCGAATCTCAGGTGTCCCCCCTCCCACAGGCACTGAAGTGATCTAAGACTGGTCCAAGGGGCTGAGTGATCGGATGGAACTGGTGACCAGCAGGGTGGAAGCAGGCAGAACGGCCTGCTGAGGCCCAGGAGCTGGGGTGAGGCAGGGCCTGCGGGCATGGGGCCTGGCACCTAGCCCAGGCCCTGCAGCTCTGCCTCAGACTTGGCATGGCCCAGGGGCCGGAGAATCCGGGGTGGCCTGCCCTCAGGCCCACAGTCCTGCTCCTCGTAGCCTGGGTTCAGGTGGCCCATGTCCAGGGAGCAGAAGAGGCTGCGCTCTGTGCCTGAGTGGTGCTCTACCAGGGCCTCCAGGCTGGGGAACTCTGCTGGCAAATGCTGCGGGGAGGGGGAGAGACTTCAGCTCCAGCCTCCCTCTCCCCAGGGCTCCCACCAGGTACCCACTACCCCCGTTCACAGATCATGACCCATTTAAGAGAGGAGGAAACTAGAGCTCAGAGAGGGGACATGTCCTGCTCACAGCAGTCAGACACCATTTGCTCTTTTCCTCCTCCCAGCCTTCAGCCTAGAAGGAAGGACGCGCATCTAAAAAGCCCCACCAGCCCAGCCCAGTCCCTCAAAACCTGAGGTCAGGGTGACTCTAGACCCAGTCAGAGGCTGTGTGAGCTTAGGCAAGCCCTTGCCCTCTCCGAGTCAGTTTCCTCCTCTCCTAAAAGTTGGGCTAGGGCGTGGGAAAGCCGGGATCCCTATAGAAGTGGGAGGCATGACCCCTGACCCCAGACTCTCTGAAACCACTTCCCGAGAGTTGGGCCCTCGGGGAGGCGGCACCATCCTCGAAGAGCCTTCAGGTCAGGGCAAAGATGGGGGGCGGGGGGGCCTGAAGGCCAGTAGAGGCGGGGCCAGCAGGGCACACTGGCAAAGGAGAGCTATGTAAGGGGCAGGGCCAGAAAGAGCCAATGAGACAATCAGGGGCTCAGAGGAGGCTGACTCAGGACCTCTGCAGACAAGGGTGGGGCATAAAGGCATGGGAGCAGGGCCAAAGACAGAGGCGGAGCCTGCATTCTTACCTCCACGCAGTAGCGGCCCAGGTGGTTCCGGAAGACCTGGTGAGATACCACGCCGCACTGTGTCCGCACCGACAGACACCACTGGCCAATTGTGCCCGGCTCGGGCCACAACAGGAAGGCCCCGAGCACATCTCTCCGCAGCAGGGTGAGGGCACACTGCCTAGACAGACAGGGCAGAGGCTGAGGGTGGGACCCCTAGTCTGGGCCCAGCCTCTGGGCAATGGACGTAACAGCTCCAACAGCACCGAGGTGGCCCGAGGATGAAACGCAATTGTGTGTCATGTAAATCTGACCCAGAGTGGGCCTTCAGTAAAAGGAAGCTTTTCAAAACTAAAATGTTTCTAAGGAGTCTTTCAATTTGCTAACTCCTAGACCCAATCAGGAATATTTTTTAAAATGAGGCGTTTGCCCCTACGCGTACTCTGGAGGCCAGGAAGGGCCTAGGCTTCCTGGGAGTTCAGAGCTGACATTTAGGGAGCACTTGCCCTGTAGAACAGGCCAGGTGCTGAGGGCTTCACCTGAACTGCCTCATTTAATCTTTCCTACAGCCCTTCAGTAAAGGCCCTTTATTGTCCCCTGTTTACATATGTGGAAACTGAGGCACAGGTGGTGAAGTCCCAGGCCTGCAGTCAGCGAGGTTGGGAGGAGTATGCCCGTCAGGGCCCTGGGGGAGCCCACAGCCCCTGTCTCTGCCCACCCAAGAGCCTGGGCCCTGGCCAGGCCAGGTCCCTCCTACCTGGAGATGCCAGCAAAGGCCCAGATGTTCTCTGTCAAGCTGCCCTCGCTCTCCACCAGGCATGTGGAGCCGCTGGGACCCCACGGCCATGCCTCCCACGCTGCAGGGACTATGGAGGCCACCCAGGAAGGGGTCAGCAGGAGAGGGGCCATCTCCCCATGCCTCCCCGCCCCACCCCCACAGGCCCCATCACCCCCATGCTTGTCTCCTCACCAAGCTCCCTCCCCCTTGCCCCTTAGGCACACACCCAGTTCCCCAAAAGACACCCCCCACAGCTGTACAGTCACCTACGCAAGCCCTGGGGCAGACGGGCTGCATGCACTCCTGCACGCAGGCACCTATCCGAGGGGCGGCATAGCCTTGCAGAAACACACACTCATGCCACCCTCTCTTCCAGGCACAGATGCATACAGGCATGTGTCCCAGGTGCCCATGGGGCAGCCATGCTCCTCCACACGTGTGTCCTTGCATGCACCCACACTCACAGGCCTCCCGAGCCGACAGCTGCAGCTGAGTCTCATAGGTACAACCGCGGTAGGCCCCCGAGCGGATCACTTTGCTGCGAATGGCCTTCTTGCGAACCAGCGTGGGCGAACAGTAGGGATTCCCCAGGCGGGCATGGCGGGTGCCCCCACGGCCTTCCACCTCTAGCAGCTCCTTCTTCAGGCACCGAGAGGAGCCATGTAGACAGGTGGGCAGACTCAGGCTCAGCTATGTGAAACCCCCTCCACTGAAGTCCAGCTCCCCCATGTGCTCCTCAGGGACCCCCCAAGCCCCTCACCCAGCTACCCTGCCCACTGCCCACTCCCTAGCTGGGATGCTGCATACCCCACTGCCTGCCGGCCTTTCTGCTGGCAGCCGCCGGAGGGACACCAGTGCATGGACGCTCTGTGAAAGCTGATCACGGCCGAAGGGCTCCCGTAGTAGGCCAGGGTGGCCCCCAGGGCTGGGCAGTGGCTTCAGGGGCACATCCCCTGCAGGCCCCAGGCAGGGGTCTGGCTGTGCCCGCTCCTCAGGGTGCTGCAAGAGGTAGGCCAACTGGAAGGAGCGGCAGAGGATCAGGTGCAGGATCTGGACCTAGGGAAGGGTGGGAGGTGGCCTCAGCTGGGAGAGACCTCCTGGGGAATTCCTTAGGCATCAACCCACTCTCCAAGAGCACATGGCTAGCCCCTTGGCTAGGGATGCGCCTCCTCATTCTTCCTGGGAGAACTCTCACTTATCCCTCACCACCATGCAGCCTCTCATTTAACAAATACTGAGCACCTACTTTGTGCCAGGCACCATGCTTGGAGCTGGGAATATAGCCGTGGGCTAAATTCACTCCTCCCCCAGGTTTTCTGTCCCCACCCCCACCCCCACCCCCTCCACATTGTGTGTGGATTCTCCGAGAGGAGTGGCTAAGAGCCCAGGGCCTGGAGTCCCGATACCAAGGTTCCAATCTTGGCTCTGCCACTAGGAGCTACTGTGGGATCCTAGGCAGAGCATGGCACCTCTCTGTGCCTCAGTTTCCTCATCCCCACCTCTCTATGCTCCTTTGAGAAGTCAGTGAGGCAGAGCACAGAAAACCCCCAGCACAGGCCCAGCACTTGGCTAGGACCAGTACATTCTACCCCTTTCCCTCAACAGGCTGTCTAGCCCCTACATGTTGGAACCATGCGCTCCAAAAGATCAAGGACCCTGTCTCAGCCACCTGTCGCCCGAGTAGCCAGAACAGGGTCTGGTGTACAATGGGTACTGGCAATGCTCACTGCACAGAAGCAAACCCAGACTCTGCCTGTAACATAGCCAGCCAGGTGCTGCCAAGGCTCTGTCGTTCACAACACTCTGGCCTTGACTGCCAAGATCCATTCGCCCACCCACTGCATGGGAACAGGCACTGGGACAGTGTAAGAGCCAGATTCAGTCTCTGCTCTCAAAGAACTCAGTGTCTGATTACGGACAGCCCGATGACCGAGTGTGGTTCATGTCACAGGGCCCAGAGGAGTTGGGCGTGGGCTTCAGACCCTTGAAGGGCACACTGGAGTTTGCAATGTGAGAAGGGGATGGGCACTCTAGGCAGAGAGAACAGCATGCACAAAGGCTTGGAGGGGTGACCCCGCAATTTCCAAGTGCAGGGCCAGGGCCCCACCTCAGGCCCCAGGGGATGCTGAGGCCACTAGCTTACTTCTTGGAAGTTCTCAGTGGGCAGAGCTGCAGAAGGAGCAGGTGTGGAGAGGGCGCACACTGAGCATGGCTGAGCTGAAACCTGCCCTGATGCCCAGCCTCCACGGTGGCCCCTTGCCTTGGGCCCAGATACCTCTCCAGGTTGGCTGCCCACAAAGAGGTGGCAGAAGAGCTTGCTGGCCGGGCTCCGGGGGTTTCGGGCCATAAAGGCAAACTGGCAGTCGGCTGGGCACCAGGTGGAATGGAGTATGCGCCTCAGGGCATGAGCCATCAGGAGCACCTGGGGAGGCAGCACATGATGACCACCATCAGACCCACCACCGGGCCTGCAGCTGCCAGCCCTGCTGGCCCCCCGTACCTGCTGGCAGCCTCAGGGTCTGCTCTTCCACCTGCCCAGCTTGGGGCCCACCTGGCTCCTGGGGTGAAGAAATCCTCCCTTCCTCCAGAGCTACTCGACCCTGCTTCAAATCTAAACCCCCATCCTTCACGTGCCCGCAGGGCTTGGACCCCTGGCTTCCTGCTGCTGACCTGCAGGTTCAGGTCATCACACCTGAACTTGAGGGGGACCAGGAGGAGAAGACAAGGAGGGGCAGGAGAAGGATGGGCATCTGGGAAGGTACCCCCCACAATGGCCTCCAGCTTAGTCTGGCCTCCTTCCACTGCTAGGAGAGGCCAGCCACAGGCCACCACTGGGCAGGCCTACAAAAGGCCAGGGAACTGGCGGAAATGTAGCCACACTTTGGCCACAGGGACTGCATGTCCCTGATGCTCAGCCAGGGGGTGGCCCTAGAGATTCTGGAGGGCCGGGCAGGGTGGGGGGAGGTGGAGGAGAAACCGTTGCCTGAGCTCACTCTGGGGGACAGGGCCTTGGAGAGAGAAAGTACAAAGGTGCCAGCAGGCTGGGGAGCCAAAGAGGCTCAAGGGGAGAGGCTTGGTCTGAGCTAAGACAGGGACTTGGGCAGAGGTGAGCATGTCCCGGAGGGAGGAGACATCCATCCCTCTCCAGTCCTCACCTGTACCCATGGGCTCCTACCTCGCCCTCTCCGCTGTAGATCTTGACACCCTGAAGGCTGAATTTCAGGATGACAGCCCGGCGTCTGGGACAGTCCTGAATGGGAAGAGAGTTGGCAGGGAAACAGGTATCATCTCCCAGGCCCTGCCCCATCACAGGACCATTCACTAAGGCTGGTCAGCCAGCTCCATCCCACCTGCCAGGTGACTGACCCTGACCAGTGGACCCACCAGGAGCTGGGGAAAGTGTGGGTGGCTCCCAGGGGACCACCCCCCAGCCAGGGCCATAGCTGGCCATGTTCTAACCATCTCATACTCCTCCCATCTGTGACTGCCATCTGTGGGGCTCGAGTCTCAGGCTGCCCAAAGGAAAGGAGTCCCCAGGTGTGGGTCCCGGTTGGGCCCACCTCAGAGTGGCTTTGAGTTGGACTGTGTGTGGGGAAGGTGAACCAGATGGTCCCAAAGGACCATTCCCAACCTGACATTCCAAGGCTGTGATCTTCATTTGGGAAGTGTACCCCAAGCACCCTAGCCCACCTACCTTCAGTGCCCACAGCTGCTGCTGTACCAGCCACACGCTTTCCTGGGTGTTCAGGTCATCCACAGGGAAGGAGCCCACATACTGCTTGGGGTTGTGGGGGGGTGGGAAGCAGGGAGTCAGGCCCATGGCACTTGACCCCCAACCTCCAATTGCCCCCCAGACACACACACTGCTTCATCAGGTAAGCTGTGGACTGTGATGAAGCACTGTCCATGAAGTCTGGGCTCTGCTACTTCCCCAGCAGGTGACCTTGACCAAGTCACTGCATGCTCCGAGGCCCTATCTCTTCATCTGTGCACACACACACACTCTCCAAAGCCTTGGTCAGGGAAGGCAGACACAGTAAAAGGCCCTTGACTCACAGCTCCCTTCCCCCCCTTCCCCATCCCAGGCCTGCCACCCAGTGACTGCCCCCTGAGCACACTTGGATGGGGTGGCCCCACCCACCTGGGCAAACTTGGTGATGCACCTGGGCCTATGAGGAGCAGGACCGCAGTCAGAGGCCCTCCGGCCCCCTGCCCCAGCCTTCTGCATGGCCCCCAGGATGCCAGCTCCAAGCCCGCAGGGAAGAAGTCTACAGGGGGCAAGAGGAGGTCAGTCGGTCCCAGGCAGGCAACCCCAGTGCTCCCTATCAGAGACTGCTGCATTAGTTCATTCATTCAGTCATTCATTCGACAAATCTTTACAGAGCACCTGATGTATGCCAGGCACTGACCTGGGCACTGGGAACACAGCCCTGAACAAAATGACAAAACCCCTGCCTGCCCTCATGGAGTCATGGGGGAAGCAGACATTAAACTAAACAAGTAAGACACATAATAGGTTAGATAGTGAATTATGTCCCCCCAGAAATGTGTGTATCAACTTGGCTGGGCCATGATTCCCAGTATGGTGTGGTTGCCCTCCATTTTGTGATTGTAATTTTATGTTAAAGAGAATTAGGGTGGGATTATAACACCCTTACTAAGGTCACGTCCCTGATCCAATGTAAAGGGAGTTTCCCTGGGGTGTAGCCTGTGAAACCCTTCATCTTACAAGAGATAAAAGGAAAGGGAAGCAAGCAGAGAGTTGGGGACCTCATACCACCAAGAAAGCAGTGCCAGGGGCAGAGCACATCCTTTGGACCTAAAGTTCCTGCACTGAGATGCTCCCAGACCAAGGGAAGACTGATGACAAGGACTTTCCTCCAGAGCTGACAGAGAGAGAAGGCCTTCCCCTAGAGCTGATGCCCTGAATTTGGACTTGTAGCTACTGGACTGTGAGAAAATAAATTTCTCTTTGTTAAAGCCATCCACTTGTGATATTTCTGTTACAGCAGCACTAGATGACTAAGATAGATGGTGATGAGGTGGAAAGGGAATATGAAATATCAGGTTGGGGCTGACGTGCAGCTAGGAAGTCCTCACCAAGGAGATGAATTTGAGGAGATCTGAAGGGGTGTGGCAGCGAGCGCCCTCAGTCCTCCACTCACTGAGCACCAACTGTGCCAGCTGCAGAGCTAATCTGACTTGGGCCCTGCCCCCAGGGGGTGGAGGTGGGGGTACAGACTTGTAACCAGCTTGTACAAAGTGCCAGGGGAAAGGAGGGGGCAGCCTGGGAAGGCACCACCCAGGAGGAGAGGAGGGGGCCAGTAGGAGAGTGGCAGCAAGAAGGACATTCCAGCAGTAAAATGGAGTATTCAAGGGCGGAGGAGCGAAGGCAGCTGGGCCCTGAGGTAGATGGCAGACTATAGCCAGGCTGGGCTCAGCCCTAAACGCCAGACTAGGGAAGTCTAGTTAGGCTCTGCTTTGCAGGAAGAGCTCTGTAGTCCACCCGGTTGCCCATGAGCTGGATGGCCAGAGCTGATGAGGCTGGGGACCTGCTTCACAGACCCATGGCCCATTCAGCCCAGCCTGATTCCAGCTCCTTTTCAAAGCCCCCAACCCCTTGTGGGTCTTGAAAACCAAAACCAAGCCAGGCAGTGCACTGATGCAAGTTAGGGTGTAAAGAAGGCAGACAATGCCCCTGAGGAGGGGTGCTGAGGGGCCCCCAAGTCCAGGTTCTCATGCTTCCTGGAGTCCCTCAACCCCCACCTTCCACACCCACTACAGTGGATGAGAGGAGCAAACCTCTCTTACTAGATGTCCTCAAGGGCAAGGAGAACACATCCTCCCCAGGCACGTTCAGGGCCACAGCTGGTGCCAATGGAGGAGAAATAAATTCATCAATGGAAAGATGATTACCAGAAAGAACAGCTGAATGCTCTGCCTGCGTCTCTAAGGACTCCTCACTGCACATGGGATCAGAGACCTGGGTCCGAGTCCTGCGTGACGCTGGGCGAGCCACCTCACCTCTGTGAGCCCCCCTTTCCTCATCTGCAAACCTAGGCTCACCTGAAGAGCTGAGGAAACTGAATGGAGGAGCAGGCACCGGCCTGATGCCAGCCAGGCTCGAAGCCAATGCTCAACAAACATGTTCTCCCAGGCAGGGCAGATGACCCAATCAGCAAGGTACACAGAGCTTACTTGCTAGTCTGTAGTGCACAATTTCACCTGTTTTTCCCCACATCAAAGATGCGGTGAAACTCATACGCAATTGTGCACTACAGATTAGTAAGCACAAATAAGCTCGTGCATACCTTGCTTGTGGGTAATGCGCCCCTGCTCCCAGGAGATGGGGACCCCAAAGCCTGCTGTTCTGGAAGAAGCCTGGATGGGCAGTGAGGTCTGTTTTCAGTCCCCCTTGTACTGGGCCATACCGCTGGGCGACCACCCAGTCTGGGAGGGCAGGGTAAAAGGGAAAACCCACAAGGGACCTGGCTCCTGTGGAGAGAAAGCAGGTATGGGACACACGGCCCTGGGCAGGACATGGGTGCATCCTGGGTCTGCCTCCACTCAGGTTCAGGAGTCCTCGGGGAAGGAGGGTGTAGATGCTCTGAAACTGACACTGGAAGGGCCCCCACTTCTGCATGTCTGTGACCTCCAATCCCAGGCTCAGTCCAGCGTGGCAGTGCCAAAAGCGATCTACCAGCGTAGGAAATGCCAGAAAACAAAGGTTTTACTTCCCTGGTGCCTCTCTCCTGCACTTTGCCCCTCCTGCTTCCTTTCTGGGTGTCGCACCCCACCCCCACTTTCGGATCATGATCACTTTTCGTATCATGTCTATTACCTATTGTACATTTTAGGTTTTCAAGATAATAATGTCAGATGGGTACCAGCACTAAAACATTTTACTGGTTCCAGGTAAAGAGATGGGGGCTTCCAGGAAACCACCTTTTAATTTCACAGTCACATGGAGGTAAGCCCTGTACCCCCAGGTGGTGGGCAGAGAAGAGGCTCAGAGACTGAAAAGTAAACAAGGGGGAAGGGAGTGAAGGAAAGACAGGAAGAAAAGGCAGCCCCGGAAGGGGGAGCAGAGAGTGAGGAGAGAGAAGAGAGGTGGGAGGCTAGAGAGATAAGAAGCAGATTCCGCCTCCTGCCGTCGGTGCGAATACAGCCACTCAGGCACCAAGCTGTTCATGGAGAGGAGCCACACTGGTTATCACACACTCACACATTAGCTCACACAGTGGAGACAGCTGTGTCTACGGCTGCGAACAGCCTCCTTCCTCCAGATCCAGGGTTGGCTTCCTCGGGGCCATCCCAGTGTCTCAGCTGTGGGGTGGGGTGGGCAGGCCAGGCCACAGGCCCTGTCACGGGACATCACCTGGTCCTTCCCTCCACTCCCCATCCTTAGCCTTCTTGGAAACCGGAAGAGTCTCCCTTTCTCCATCCCCCCTCCCGAACCTGAGGGGCACAGCACCTTCAGCCTCAAGCCGGAGGAGAGAGGGTGCCCCAGGGGACCAGGGAGGGCACCAGGCTTACTCCAACCTTGGAAATAAACCTGCTTATCAGTTCCAGGCACAAATAGCCACTGATCTCTTGGGACCAGACCTATCTTGCAGATGTTTGCTGGAAGCCTGGTTGGGGGGGGGCACCTTCCTAAGGGAACACATTTGGAAAGAGACAGGGGGGCTCTCTTGCTCCTCTGATCTTTTGCGGGTGACCCTGCTTTGAGGCAGGAGACTGGATGGGTTCATCTGCCTCTAGGGTCAAGGAGGGAGGCCCACCACTGCACCATAGCTGAGCTATACTGTGGGGAGCAGCCCACCCCCAGAGCATCCTGGGAGACCATGCCACCAGCAGACGTTGGGCTCAGAAAACAGCAGCTCAAGTAGGCAAAGTCATCTGCCAAGGTGGGGAAGCTGGGAAACAATTCCAGGTCTCTGGGGATCTTCCTCTAGGCCATGGCAGTGCTGGCCTCTACTCAGAGCCACCCCACCCCACCCCCACCCAAGTAAGCAGGGTGTCCACCTTTGGAGGTTGAGGGGTCAGTCAGTCCAGGAGTGGGTGCGGCAAGGAAGCAGCTGCAGCAGACAGCAACACCTCAGGTGCTGGGCCCTCATCTGACCAGCAAAGCAGCTGCTTCTGGGCCAGAAGGTCTGGTGGCCAAGTGTCGTCCCCACTGCTTTTGACTCAGCACACACAGGGGAGCCCCGAGCTCCAACACACCTGGTCATGCCACCCCCTCCTGGCCTAGGGGTCACACAGACAGGGCTCAAGAACGTGGATTGTCGGATCCAATCCATTTGGGGATGTGGCCTTGGTCAAGTCACTTACCCTCTCAGCCTCCACTTCTCAACTGTGAAGTGGAGATAATAGTAGCTGCCTCCCAGGACTGCTCTGTATTTGCTCCTTGGGAGACTATTTCCTCGAGCCGAATATGTGCCAGGCACAGTCGCAGATGAACAAAAAACAACGTCCCAGCCCTCAGGGAGCCCAAGGTGGAGGAGGGGGGCGGGACGGGAAACAAACATGTCAGGGGGCTTTACGCGACTCGGAGAAAAGTAAAGTAAGCTAAAGAGGACATGAAACGTGCCAGGGTGTGCGTGTGAGGAATGCTATTTAATGCGGTGTCATCGAGGTCGGCCTCTCTAAACAGACAACATTTGAGCGGAAAGTGTGGGTTTCAGGATTAAGTGGAGCCGAAGCCACGTAAGGGGTCGGCGCCTGTGCAGTGCAAAGCGCTCCTCGGCCTCGGATGTCATCCCTGCGGCCACTACCGTAATTCCCCGTGAGCGCGGCCAGCCCCGGGCGGAGTACACAGACGCCGCAGACTAGGGGCGAGCAAGGCAGGTGACGGTGCAGGCGATGCCGCAGTGGAGGGTGATGATGGTGACGGAGGCCAGTGCCGCGGTCTCCCTCACTGCGAGGTCCTCCCCCCAGCTCTGCGCCCGGGGACCGAGCTCCCGCCGACCCGCCAGGCTGTCCCGGCCCAGCCCCGGCCCCAGCCCCGGCCCCAGCCCCGGCCCCAGCCCCGGCCCCAGCCCAGCTCCTCACCGCTCACTCACCGCGGACGCCGCGTCTCGGGTCCCGGCTCTGCAGCGTCAGGCCGTGCGCAGCCGGCAGCCCGCCGCATCTACCGCGCCACCGCGGCCCGCGCCCGCCCCCGCCCCCTCCGCCCCCGCGCCCCACACGTGGCCGCAGGAACCCACACTCGGAATCACCTGGCGGCGGCGCCCGGCCCGCGCCCACCAATCGGCGCCCGCGGAGCAGCTCCGCTCGGCCGCGCCGCCCAATCAGCGGCCTCGAGGGGCTTTGTCGCTGCCCACGCCGCTCGCGCCCGGGCGCCCCTCCTTAAAGGGCCGGAGGGGCTGTCTCCCGCCCGCCCAGAACACCTGTTCTTAGGCTAGGGGCTCACAGCCCTCATTTATGGCTGTGTTCCTGGCGTCCTTCTCCCTCTCACCACCCTCCTCACCCCCCTCATCCCCGGCAGGCTCCTTCTGGTCATGCGAGAAGCAGCTCCGACGGCTCCTTCTCCGGGAAGCCTTCCTTGACCACCACTCACTCTTCTTCATTCTATGCAGAGCCCCCAGGGCTGTCTTTCTTGCTCTTTTGTTATCCGTCTCCTCTTACTAGAGCGCAAGTGGCACTGGACCGGGGCAGGGGCGAGGGAGCGGAGTCCATCCCCAGCGCGCAGGACAGGGCCTGGCTCCTTCCGTGATTGTTTTTTTGTTTTTGACGAATGAACGAATGCGCTCAGAACCCGGCCTCTGGGCCAGTTTCACCCTTCTCTCGGCCCCTAGGTGGCTTTGGGGTGGTGATGGGGAAGGGTGGCGCATCCTCTTTCTCACCATCTTCCGGCTGGGCCATTCTACGAGGATTAACTGAGGCTCCCCAGCTTAGGATCTGACATCAAAAGTCTTAGAATGAACGTTGATCACTGCGCACGGGCATCCCGTCCCTTGGGTTACACATAAATCCACACAGATGGAGAAAACCGGTGAGCAAATCCAGGCACAAGTGTCAGAAACAGCTTTGAGCTACAGAGCACTTTTACTGCCATCAGGCCAGGCATCCAAAAGAAAAAAACAAAGCCATTGCCGTGGAGTTGATTCCAACTCATAGCGACCCTAGAGGACAGAGTAGAACTGTCCCAGGCATACTATACCCATAAAAACCCATTGCCATTCAGACTCACAGTGGCCCTATGGGCAATGAAAAATAAAAAGCAGATCCGGATTCAGCCCAGCCTTTGTTGTGTATTAACCCTGAAATCTGCTGACAGAAAACACCAGAATGTGCCTGTTAGTCATCTAGTGCTGCTGTAACAGAAATACCACAAATGGATAGCTTTCACAAAAGGAAATTTATTCTCTCACCATCTAGTAGGCTACAAATCCAAATTCAGGGCATCAGCCACAGGGGAAGGCTTTCTCTGTCGCCTCTGGAGGAAGGTCCTTGTCGTCAATCTTCCCCTGGACTAGGAGCTTCTCGGGCATAGGAACCCCGGGTCCAAAGGACGGGCTCTGCTCCTGGTACTGTTTTATTGGTGGTATGATATCTGACGGCGCTGGGTTTTTTTTATTGGTTATGATATCCCCATGTCTCTCTGCTCACTTCTCTTTTACATCTCAAAAGAGATGGACTTAAGACACTAATCTTGTCAATCTCATCAGTATAACTGCCACTAATTCATCTTATTAACATCATAGTGATAGGATTTACAACAAAAAGGGAAATCACATCAGATGACAAAATGGTGGACAAGCATACAATACTGGGACTCATGACCTAGCCAAGTCGACAGATATTTTTGAGGGACACAATTCAATCCACGAGAGTGCCCATGTACCACAACACAGAAAAGTCAGGACGGGGTTCAGGTGCAGTGTGGAAGCAAAGACTGCACCCCAGGAAATGAACACCCTGGGAGATGGGCACAGCAGAGAGAAACTCCAGCAGGGTCTGAGGGCCACGGGGGAGGTTCCAAAAGAGGTAGACCTGAGCCACTCAGGCCTTATTGGGCATTCCTGCTGTCTCCCCACCTGAATACACTTCCAGAGACAGCAGTGAGGTGTAACTGTTAGAGGGTTCATCACAAATCTGGGTAATTTGTCTTTCTAAATGTGGAACCTTGGGCAAACGCCTTAATCCCTTTGATCCTTGGATGCTTCATCTGTAAAGGGTGTTACGAACGCCTGACTCAAAGGGATGTGAGGATTCAAATGGGCTAATGAAGTGCTCAATAAATATTAGCTAGCATTACACATGCCTTTTATTCTTCAGTTTCTTTTGTATGTGCTTAAAAGGCAAATATTTACTAGTTCCATGTGTCACGTGGTGTGGGAAATGCTTCACCAGGGCATCTCACAGCTCCAAGTCCAGTCATGAGAAGGAACAAAATGGTTTACAAGTGGATCTTTCTTTCTGCAAGTCCAATTACGAAATATGTACTATGCAAAAGATAAAGGGTTAATTCCTATCTTTCTCAAAAATTACGTAAATTTTAAAGAGAAAACTTGTCAGTTACTCTAGGTTCGCAGTCCTCTTTTTGAGAATATTCAGAGAAAACAATACGGGGCATACCTCCATTAAATACTGGCTCTAATAAGTTTCTGATGCATATAATTCATTCTGATACATACAATTTTAAAAAGTGACAAACTTTTCAGGCCAAAATGACAGAAGACCAAGGAATTAAATTCAGAAGACAAAATAGTTAAAACCTGAGGAAAATATTTGCCTTCTAAATCTTTCACAGAAAGGGACAGAGGGTCAAGGTTTGAGTGACAAACACTGTGCTAGGTCTCAGAGATACAGAGTTATGACAAAACATACAAACCACATCTAAGAAAGATGAATGTGCTCAAAATATGTGACTTTGGCTCCTGACTCTGCTACCACCAAGGATCTTCCTTTTGTTTGTCTTCACCCTCACTGGCAAATCCAGTATTTCAAAACCACATGCCTTTATACAGTAGTGAGTTCATTCCTTCATTTGTATTTATGTATCAAAGTAATGTGACTGCCCAAGTGAGCTTCTGTTTCCCGAGGTTACTAGAGTCAGTTGATCTAATTCCACAGAAACTCCAAGCTCTTGCCATGCATGAAGTGAGGTGCCTTACTAAAGCTATACAAAAAACAAAAAAACCTGTTGCTTTCGAGTAGATTCCAACTCATAGTGACCCTATAGGGCAGAGCCGAACTGCCCCAAAGAGTTTCCTGGGAGAGCTGAATTGGTGGATTTGAACTGCCAACCTTTTGGTTAGCAACAGTAGCATTTAACCACAATACCACCAGGGAAGATGTAAAAGCTTGGCAGTTTGCTCCCAGCAAATGAAACAAACTAAAGTGGGTGTCAACCATCTCCTGGGCAAGCCGGCCTAGCAACCTAGTTCAGTTCAGGTCTGCAGCATAAAATGGTTGTCACTGGATCATTCCCTACCTCATGTATCCAGTCCTATGTTTGTGACACAACACGGCCCTCTTGAGCTACTTCAGCCACTTGATTAATGAATCATCTCTACAGGAAGCCCAAAGGAATTTCAGACAGTAAGCAAGGGGAAGAAGGGCAAAAAAGGCAAGCTGGGGTAGGGTGGGAGGAGTGATCCCTGAACAAGTTAGGGCACACAGCCATGTCATGGTATTTTCTGATGCGTCACTGACAATTACTAAACCACACAGGTGTGAACTTGCTATCACAATCTTCCTTTTTCTCTAAAACCCAAGAGGCTGGTACTGGAATCGCTTGCTGACAAATGTGAGTGGGAAGTAACACATCATTGCGAAGCTGATCTCTAACGACAGGACTGGAAGCTGGTGCCCGTAAGTTATCATCACATCAGCTTTTTATAGAACCTGCTTCCATCCCAATTTCCCCTATAACACCTTCCCATACCGACAGTTACTTTCTGAAAGTAACTCAAATATACATTATTCTTCCACGATCTTGGGTGCATCCTGATGGCTGCCCCTGCAACTGCCTCCCAATATTGCCCCGAAAATAAACAACCTAGAACTCAAAAAAATATTTTAAGGCATAAGTTAAAATAAGATTCCTTTCATTCATTCATTTAGAAAATGGCCTTTCTATAGTATGGCTGGCAGGAGGTGTGGAGGTTCCAGGATCGGGAAAATGTCAGGTCTGGAGGAGTTAGATGAGAGTCAGAAGGTTACATGACTTGCTTGAGGTTGCACAGAAAGTTAGTTCCAAAGAGGACACAGACTCTAGGCACCTGGACTTGCCCTCTCCAAGGGTCAAGGTTTGGGAAGTGTTTTTCACATTTTCTGAGCCGTGTGAATGCGTACCCCTTGGCGGGAGGGGGGTCAGGAGGCAGAGCCTAAAGTGGCCCTGGGACTTTATTAACTCTCATTATATATTATCAACTACTGTGGACTTTGCATTCCCCCCATTTTTCAATATTAGCATTAACAGCACCATCCCCCAATACCTTTCAATAAAACTGATGCCCCAGGAAGAGGCACCATGTTGATCTTGTTGCTCCTTGTACTCCATATGAGAAGGGAAGAAGGAACGGGTTCCAGTACCTTCCCCTGTGAAAAGTAACCCGTTGCCATGGGGTTGATTCTGACTCATAGTGAACCGTGAAAAATACAGGTCGAAAAAAAAAAGAGAGAGAGAGAGAGACAGAGATAGAATCCCTCCCCAGAAACACCTGTCAAAAACTTTGTGGGTAGAGACAAAATTGGAGGACTAGGGATGCATTGCGAAAAGTGGGGAAAGCCATGTAATAAGATAAACATATCAAATACAACCTAAGATGCTATCTATGTTGAAAAACTTAAAAAAAAAAATTTAAGCTGGCAATATTTAATGGCGATTAAAAACAAAAAAAAAGATTGCACATGGAGTAGCTGCAGTTCTTTCTGCAGTCTTGTTCTTCATACTGACCAGAGAGCCAGCTGAAGCCCCAGGTGTGACCCAGGTGGCAGCTGATGGCTGCCTCGGCCTCTGGTGGCTGCAGCTGAGAAGGGACACACCTCTTGCCCACCTAGCTTTTCTCCCTTGCTCCCTGGCTTTTGAAGCTCAAGGCTGTATGCATTTTTTTCTTTTTGCTCATCTTCTAACAAGTTAACACGTTCCTAAAAGCTTAAGGACTCACTTTTAAAATGTGCTAACAGCTGTCCATTAATCTTACAGTATGATTCCCCTGTAACTCGTTGCCAAAGGATGTGCTACCTGAGGCATCGGTGTCCAAAACCACTGAGGTGTGGAGGGGATGATAAGCCGGTGAAACCTCCGTTTAATTCAAACTCCATTACTTATTACTTGTTTAATTTTGGGAAAATTAACTAGATCGTCTCCGAAAACCCGAGATAATTTCAGATATCTTTGAGAATATACGTATAATTATTTGAGATAGTGTGATTAAAGTGCCTAAACCCATCAAACCAACCAACTGCCGTTGAGTCAATTCGGACTCATAGCAACCCTATAGGACAGAGTAGAACTGCCCCAGAGTTTCCAAGAAGTATCTGGTGGATTCGAACTGCCGACCTTCTGGTTAGCAAGCATAGCACTTAACCACTACACCACCAGGGTTTCTTTAAAGTGCCTAGCAACAGTAAACTACCATGAATGATAATTTATACAACACTAAACTCTTGAGAATTTGGATGGTTTAATTTATAATTTTTTAATTTATAAGTTTTTTCCTAAAATTATAAAATGCCTTAGTAACTGCAGCGCAGTGAACATAGTTTAATCTTTCTTTGATTAAATTTGAATGCTTGAGAATTTCACCGTCCCTCTGGGTGGCTGTTCTAAAAAATGATTGTCTTAGTTACCTAGTGCTGCTATAACAGAGATACCGCAAGTGGAGGGATTTTACAAGCAGAAATTTATTTTCTCAGTTTAGGAGACCTGAAGTTCGAATTCAGGATGCCAGTCTAGGGGAACGCTTTCTCTGTCAGCTCTCGGGAAAGGTCCTTCTCTTCAGCTTGTTTCCTGGTTCCTTGGAGATCTCCATGTGGATCTTCCCCCCTCTCTGTTTGCTTAATCTGCTTCTTTTATATTTTGTTAAGAGATTGACTCGAGGACAGGTTTTTTTTTTGACTCAAAACACACCCTACACTAAACCTGTCTCATTAACATAACAAAGGAACCCATTCCCAAATGGTATTATAACCACAAGCAAAGAGGTTAGGATTTCTAACATATTTTTGATAAATGGAGACAATATTGAAGTTGTCAAGGATTTCATTTTACTTGAATCCACAATCAACACCCATGGAAGCTGCAGTCAAGAAATCAACGGACGTTTTGCATTGGGCAAATCCACTGCAAATAAAAAAAAAAGACCTCTTTAAAGTGTTAAAAAGCAAAAATGTCATTTTGGAGACTAAAGTGAGCCTGACCCAAGCCATGGTATTTGCAGTTGCTTCGTATGCATGTGAAAGTTGGACAATGAATAAGAAAGGCTTAAGAATTGACACCTTTCAAATATGGTGTTGGCGAACAATATTGAATACACCATGAACTGCCAAAAGAAGAAAGAAATCTGTCTTGGAAGAAGTACAGCCAGAATGCTCCTTAGAAGCAAGGATGGCAAGACTTCATCTCACGTACTTCGGACATCAGGAGGGACCAGTCCCTGGAGGACATCATGCTTGAGGGTCATGGACTGACACAGTGGTTGCAACAATGGGTCCAAACATATAACAATGATTGAGAGTATGGTGCAGGACCGGGCAGTGTTTCGTTTTGTTGTACATAAGGTGGCTATGAGTTGGATCAACTCAACGGCATCTAACATTTTGGAGGGATACAATCCAATTCGTTACAATGATCGTGAACTCCAACCTCTTTATTTTACAGATGAGAGTATTAAGGCTCAGATTAAGTGGCTTGCCCAAGGTCACATTGCTGTTAAGTGACACAGTCCCCAAAGACCACTATGCAGGACCATAGTTACAGATATTAGGATATTGGGTTGAGTGATCTTAACAGGAGTGAATCTCAGTTTGGGACTGATGAAAATTTTTTATTCCATCTACTGCAAATTTGAGTTACACAACAGGTAATACAAGGGATTTATATTTAACAGAACAAAGTTCTACGTTATCCTATGGGGTCGCTACAGGTTGGAATTGATTGGATGGCAATGGGATACCTGTGATCTAATCCCCATTTGGGAATAAGGTTTTATCATGTTAATAAGACCATACCAACGTAGGGTGTGTTGTAAACCTAATCACTTCTGAGGTATAAAAAGAGCAGATTGGACACAGAATGGAGCACAAATGTGAAAGACAGATGCCATCTGATGCTTGTTGAAGAATTGAGGAAAGCCAGGGCTACAAGTGCGGGGGATAGACACCGAAAGAGACAAAGACCTTCCCCTAGAGCCACATGCTGAATTTGGACTTTTGGCCTCCTGAACTCTGAGAAAATAAATTTTTCTTCTTTAAAGTCACTCGCTTGTGGTATTTGTTACAGTAGCATTAGAAAACTAAGACACTATTATCACTATTATTTACAGTAAATAATGAGCCAAACTTATAAGCACACCTTATCAAAGATACCAGGCACCATAAAATAGTTTCTTTGCTAAGCAAAGATTAATAACTAATAACGTTATATACAACAGTAAAAGACAGTTCAAATTTTTGATGAAAATGGCTTGGGAAGCTGCCTTTTGTAAAAACTCCTTTGGCGTACCAGTTGCTGACAAAATACAATTAGGAACAATTAAAACCCCAGTTAAAACTAAGCTGATAAATTTAAATAATCAAAGGTAGAATATTTTCCAGAAGAAAAAAGCCACTAAACTTAAAGAATCTTTGGGAAAATGATAGTCAGAAAAAAAGAAAACAATATAGTAGTAAAGATGGCAGAGATTAGTTTCTCCAAAAAGGAAAACTCCACGCAGTTGATGAGGGGTATAGTTTAGTAATCCTGTGATGATTTCTAAGCAAATTTCTGTTAAGTGGTTCCTAGTCCAAGAGCTTCAACAGTCTGGTTCTTCAACTCCAGCTCTGCTGAAGTCAGTGACCACGCGTTCCACCTGGGAAACACAAAAGCAAGTCTACATGCCAGAAAATAATGTCAATCACAACTTCTCAGGAAATAGTTTAATAGTGGCCTTTTCTCGATTTAGAATTTCTCTTCTTTCATAGGTAAAATCAGAAAATTTGCTTAATCCAAAGAGAGATAAAGTAATTTTTTTAGGTTCTAGAAATGAAAAACCTGAACTATAATCCCAAATTATTTAATTTCTTCTCAGTTAAATGCAGCAGTTAATGCACAAGGCTCTTCAAACATATCAGGATGGCAAGAGTATCTCAGCTGAGTAACTTCATAGGCTCTTGTAAGAATAAGTTAGCAAACCCAGACTAAGGCTAACAATCCGGCAAAAGAAAAGTGATGGGGAAAAAATATCAAAGGCATGTGGCATATTGTTTAGCTCCTATTTTCTTGTGACCTTCCTGTTAATTATACCCAACAAACATGTTTTCTAAAATTTACACTGGGCCAGGCTTCCTTTAATTAAGTCCTTGTGGATGGTTAGAACTGGGTTCTATCTGTGTTGAATGCTTTTGTTTTATTGCTAAGGAAAGGTCTCCATATTTCTCTGCAATGATAACTTTTCTTTCCTATTTTGTAGGTGAAGAAGCTGATAATCTCACTCCCAGATCTTGATGAGATTCATTTATCAAAGGCAGTTTTTATGAAGTTTCACAAACTATGTGAAACACCGTCCTAGAGCTCATTATGCCACCAACAGCGAGTATTGAAGCCACTGATCCATGCTAAAGACTGCTGGGATTACCTCTTGGGTTTGAGGTTCTCTTCTCTGTAACACAGAAGTAAAAATTACATGTTCTGCTCCTTTAGAATGCCCAGATGGGAAAAATCCAACACTCATTTATCTCAAACAAAGAAGGTGCATGTCTTTGACAGCTGGGGATACTCACTGGAAGAATGCAATGGGCTCTCTTGTCTCTTCTCTTTGTAAGATGCTGAAGCAAATAACTGTCCTTATCTCAACTTTGTGAAGTTACTAGAATATCAGAGTTGGAAGGGACCTTAAATGATTTAGTCTAAACTTCTCACTATGCTTGAGCTCCTGATTACAATGCAGCCACCAGGTGACTGTTAAGTAGATCTTTTTAAGAGCAACAGCGTAAAACGAAGAAACCAACCAAAATCTTCCAACTTTTGATTCAGAAGAGTACAGAATTCTAAACACCTATAATATGCAGAACCATTACTTGCCAAACAGCACACATTAAAATTACTTTCCAGAATTAGGTCTTTATGGTTTACCTATTAATCTTTGCAGTGCTGTAATTTTTTCTAGTCCAAGAACATTAAGGTCATGAAAAACTGGGGTCTATGCTCTTGAATACAGTCCTTCATAAAATGCAAACTTATTTTTTAAACCTCTGACACATTAAATAATCAGCATTCAATATATCTAGAAACATCATTTACTATAATACAAGAATTCAAAAGCAAATAAACTGGAGCTTGTATTTAAAAAGGAAATGGATGATGGCAACTACTGCAAGAAATAGAAAAGATTCAGATTGGGGGTAACCATAAGCTACTTCTAAGGACAAACTAGAAGCTTTTAAATATAAGCTACAGTTCAGCAGCTTTTAAAATTTCATGTTTATTCATATTTTTCAAAATATATGTACATAAAAAAAGGAAGATTTACAACAGGGAAGATTGCCTTACATGCAACACAAATTCCAATGAACTCATGATGGGATCACACATGATTATGGATCTAATTCAAGCCAATCTTCTCAAGTCCATTTCCCAGCCACAGTTTAGGCTGCCTTAGGATCCCAGAAGACAATGCAAGTGGAATGAATATGAAACAAACATTTTCAGCCTCTGGCAGCACTCAAGGGGCCAGAAGGTGTACACCAAAAAGTTTAAGACAATTAAAATGTCAAGTGCCACAGGGAAGATAAATGATAACCAGAAACTGATATTTCAAATAGAAAGCTAGTACTATTTAACACAACTTCACAATACCAAAACAAATACAAGTAAGAAGGGTCAGGGAGTCGGGCTTAATTTTTTTTTTCTTTTTTTAATCTCAAAAGGAAGCCACTTGCTTGATATCAAAAGTGCTGTGGAAAGAGAGGAGGGAAAAAAAAAAATCCACAGATGAATCTAGAATCTAGTTTATTTTAGCAAATTGTATGTTTTCCACTTAACTCTACATTACAACAATGTAATTCTCCAACATTTCCTTATAAAAAAGGCAAACAGGAAGTGACAATTCATGCTCCAAATATTAAAAAATATATTTAAACATTTGATCAAGAAGATTTTTTATGTTTTGATTTTTGGTAACACAGGTGACACCAGAAATCAGATTCAATATAGTCCTATAGTCCCCTTCAGTCAAAAGCCAAGTGGTGGCGAGAACGTGTGCGTGCTGTTAAGGGAACAAGTGCAGTGCCCTGGGCCAGAGACCACCACCTGGAAATCGATCGATGTGAACGTGGCCCAAGGAGTAGTCCTACATCTTCGGAATCTAACGAGGCCATGGTTTTGGCTTATGCCCAAAGCTGTCTCTGTGTTTACAGTTGGAGAAAAGAAGTTAGTGGAGTGGTTTTATAAATAAGATCAATTCTACAGCTATAACTGAAGTCTCCAGGAAGGAGGCTTTATAATTTAGTCAGGGCTGCACTGCCTCCTTTACTTCTAGCACCTGACCAGCATCCTGTTCTTGATGCTTTCTACAAATATAAAAATCTTTGCAACTGTTTAGATAAAACCGTAAGGGGGAGGGAAAAAAAGCCAAAGCTGACCATAAAAAAAGGAAAGAGGGATAGGGTAGGGGGAGGAAGAAGGACAAGTATAGTTTGGGAAAGTCCAGGATTATTGCAGAAATTAAAATGGCTGAGGGGAGGGGCAGGCACCAAGAACAGCACCTAAAGCTAACAAATGCCTAAGCGGATTTATTTATATTCCCTCCCCACAATGTCCATAGGGGAGAAAAAAAATGTAATTTTATAAGCATCAAAACTAAAACAAATGCACACTGACCTTAGAAAATAAGATTCTGAATTTAACCATGATACCCTCTTTTCCTATACATTTACTTTTTTGCTTTGAAAGACTTCTTCATGGTGGATTTGCCCTTGCCAGGCAATTTCACCTCCTTTCTCACACTGGCTGCTGGCTTCTTTGAAGAGCTACCACTAGGTTTCTTGATGACCAAGGGTGAGGGTCTGGCTTTCTTGGCAGAAGTTTTGGCCTTGGGAGGGGCTTTCTTGGGCAGGGACCTAGCTTTCCCCTTCTGGGCAGCAGGAACTTTAACTGTGGGTTTGGACCCTCTTTGCTTCATGGATGCTGTCTTCCCTGAGGACTTGGCTGGGGTTTTCTTCTGTAACCTGTGAGAACCAAAGAGGAAAGGCAACCACTTAGTACATGAGAGATTCACTCTGAAGGAAAACCAGATGCTTGCCAAAAAAGAAATGGCACGTCTGGGTCTTAAACATTAGCAAGCAGCCATCTAAGACACAACAATTGGTCTCAACTCACCTGGAGCAAAGGGGAATGAAGAACACCAAAGACATTAGGTACGTATGAGCCCAGGACTCAGAACAGACCACATAACAGGCCACAAAGACTACAACAGCCTCAGACCAGAAGAACTAGATGGTGCCCAGCTACAACCTATGACTGCCATGACAGAGAGCACAACACAGAATCTCTGAAGGAGCAGGAGAGCAGCGGGATGCAGACCCCATATTCTAGTAAAAAGACCAGACTTAATGGTCTGACTGAGACCAGAGGGATCCCGGAGGTCATGGTCTCCAGACCTTCTGTTAGCCCAAGACAGGAACCATTCTCAAAGCCAACTCTTCAGACAGGGATTGGACTGGACTACAAGACAGAAAATGATACTGGTGAGGAGTAGTGGGCTTCTTGGATCAAGTAGACACATAAGACAATCCGGGAAGCTCCTGTCTGGAGGGGAGATGTGAAGGCCGAGGGGGACAGAAGCTGGCTGAATGGACACTGAAACACAGGATGGAGAGAAGGAATGTGCTGTCTCATTAGGAAGTGAGCAACTAGGAGTATATAGCAAGGTGTATATAAAGTTTTTTTTTTTTTTTATGAGAGACTGACTTGATGTGGTAACTTTCGCTTAAAGCACAATAAAAAATAAAATAAAGGCATAGGCAGAGTCACCTATGTTATGAACAGGAATGTGATTTAATATTTTTTAACTAGTGGATTTACTAAAGTTGTATAAAAATTCAACAATTCATGTAAGTCTACACAATTCCATGATGTTCTTTCAAGGAAAATATGGGAGGGACTATTCTTCTTTGAATGCCCAAACTGTGGATACAGATAGGTTTGGCCAAAGAGTAAATTACATGTTCACAGCGCTTAAGTTCAGAGCCTCTGAATTTTCAAGAAAGACAAGTTCAAATGTTAGGCAAAGAACTTAAGATCCTGAGCTGTTAAACACTCTCCTATTAGTGCCCTTCCCAGTTCTACAATACTCATTACCTCCCCACAAAAAGGGTTACTCATACTTCCACACCTTCTCTTAGGAGGTGGTTCTTCATCCTCAGAGTCTTCTTCTGATGAATCATCTTCATCTTCGTCCTCATCTCTAGAATCCTCTGGCTCTTTCTTTGGAAACAGAACTCCTGGGCTGTATTTTAAAAAAAAAAGGTAAAGTAGAGCCCCATATTGGATATGGAAAAAAGTTTCAACCTAGAACCTGTTCCCTCAACTTTCCCCACCTCCTTTCACCCTCCCCCCAAAAGTCAAGTTAGATTATAAAATCATGTCACAATTTAACAAATTCTGAACACATATACAAAGTTACAGAAATCCTGGTGGCACAGTGGCTAAGAGCTATGGCTGCTAACCAAAAGATCGGCAGTTTGAACCCACCAGGTGCTCTGTGGAAACCCTATGGGGCAGTTCTACTCTTTCCTATAGGGTCGCTATGAGTTGGAATTGACTTGATGGCAATGGGTTGGGCTTATTATACAAAGTTACAACAAATCTATAAAGTCCCAGACCATACCTCATTTCTTTCCTCCCTTCATTTAATAAAACAGATCCTTAATCATTTGCTAAGTAAACATTTACTTAAGGCCCTGAATGTCTCGCACTGTACTAGCCACTGACTATAGAGCAGTGAACTGTTTAGAAGGCAACAAACAGTCTGCATAGCAGAACATGCTTTTTGCCCTCATAATACCGGCAAAGACTTCGAAGGATTTTAAGGCCTGAATCTCTTCAGTTTTAGAAAAGGTCAGGAAGATCCCCTAAGTCTTTTTGATCTCAATGGTGGAAATCCTTATTCTTCTAACTAAAAAGTCCTTAAATTACACATTTTATGTGTGTGACTTTAAGGATTAAATTTAAAACAATGTTTGTAAAATCCAAATAACACACATTCAACCAAGTAACACGTTTGTGCACCAAGAACAATATAAAACAATAAAGCTACAGTATACTCTTGCTAGAATACAGTCTTAGTGGTACATGTAATGGTGGTTTACTACAGATGAAAGTATTTTTTAAGAAGGCGATAGCACCAATGCATAGAACAATGCTCAAAATACTTTTGGTTGAATGAATGAATGTGGTTTGTATAAGAAACAAGATATTTTAAATAAATATTCCTATCTCTATAGTATGAAGAAAGCAGAGTCAGGATTCTTGGAAGCAGCCAATGCTCTCCCTATTTGTTGTTGTTGTCAGGTGCTGTCAAGTCGGTTCCAACTCATAGCAACTCAATGTACAACAGAACGAAACACTGCCTGGTCCTGAGCCATCCTCACAATCACTGTTACGCTTGAGCCCACTGTTACAGCCACTGTGTGAATCCATCTCGTTGAGGGTCTTCCTCTTTTTCACTGACCCTCTACTTTACCAAGCAAGATGTCCTTCTCCAGGGACTGGTACCTCCCGATAACACATCCAAAGTGCATGAGATGAAGTCTTGTTACCCTTGCCTCTAAGGAGCATTCTGCCTGTACTTCTTCCAAGACAGATTTGTTCATTCTTTGCCAACACCACAACTCAGAAGTGTCAATTCTTCTTCGGTCTTCCTTATTCATTGTCCAGCTTCACAGCAAAATGCAAGCTCTCACAGTATGACAAACTGACAGACATGCAGGGGCTCCCTATTTGGTGCTGGACAATTAAAACGTATATGTAATCCTTTAATAATCTTCCTGCCATTATCATTTACTTCATGAAGAAGAAATGAACATTAAAACGACTGACAGGGATCTCAAAGAACCCAACGCTTAATTTCAAGAACTGCCAGCTCATAATAAGCTCTAACAGGATAGCCAAAACTCCTCTGTTCTTACCTGAAAACTTTTTGCTTTAAATAATACTCTTATGGTCTTTATTTTCAAATCTATCCAGTTTAGTGTAGCAGTAGTAAGGGTGAAATAAGTTAAACCAAGCTTGTAACCTAGAATCAGGTTTTAAATTTACGATGACCAATGTCTATCATTATGGACTAAGAGGTTACCTGGGGTAATATGGAAAAGAGAGCTGGAAGGTGCCACTGAATCCTTTACCAGAGATCTGTTCCATCCATCCGTTCTTTTCACATTTCTGCAGTGTTTTCTTCAACAGATGCACTGAACGAAAAATTTAGTAAATGGAAAAAGTTATCTAGTTATTCAGACTGATAATGCTTTTAACCACAATCAGATGCTCATCAAGTAAGTATTCAATGTCCTGTCATATACAGTAACTGACATGTGCTAAATGAATCCTTTGTGGCCAAATGTATTAATTTCTTCATTAAACATTTATTAAGTGCCTGTAAATTTGGTAAGATTAAATTATGAGACTTTAGAGACCACTGAGTCAAATTCTCTCATTTCACAGAAGAGGAAATGGGAGTCCAGGGTAATTGAGTTGTCCTAAGACTGGGCATGAATTCATTTCACATTATTTACATTCATTCAAACATCTACTGATTGCCTGATAATCATTTAGGAGAATACATAAAAACGTGAATAGAACCAATTCCTTATAAATCAGCAAACTGTTACAAAACAGTACTGTGGCTCCTGAAAGCCTCACCAATTCTCATTTTTCATACAAAGATACATTACAAATATATGTTATGGTGACTGAGCGTCCAAAAACTAAGCTGCCAAATCAGTTGAAGTGTAAAAGTTAGTAACCAAATTTGGGTTCTTTTAAAAAACTTGACCAACAGAAAAAGATCATAGTTTATGAGGGTCAGTACGCAAAATTAAACACGGTATATATCTTAAGTACTGTAAGAAATGAAGATAAATCATAATCTATGCCAGTTTTCTAAGCAGATAAGAAAACAACCAGAAAGCATTCCTTTGTAATGGTAAAAAACATATACCGCATATATGTTAAAGTCAGTATCAATACTTCAAAATAATCTTTTTATTTAAAATAATATATTCTGGTTTGCACTGTTAGTTATTCAATCCCCATATTCCTCACCCTCTAGCTCTGTACCTACCCTAGTAGCTCACTGAGAAGGTACACAACCTCACCATTCTGTATGTGATAATGTTGCTAAGACTAAGTGTCTTATCTCAAATCACCTCCTCATAGGGTAAATATACTTTTCTGAATAAAATATTTTATAGGGTTAAGTCGATAAGAAATAATCTAAGTAGTAATTATTCTAAACCACTGGCCTGATTTCAAGGTGAAATTAGATATTTTGGTATCATACAAACAAACATTTATAAGTATGAAAAAATATACTATACTTCAGAGGTGTTTTGAATATACAGATTTATTTAATTACAGTAAAAAGAAACATAAGGAAAATCATTACAGCTAAGTAAACTCAACTTCTGATCTTCAGCAGACACTGTAAATTAAGGATAAACTTTGTTCACCTTTGCTTTCTTTTTTGTAAATGATGAGTTAAATTTGTAAACCTGCTCCCCCTTGGTTTTCACAGTCAGTAGTTACTGCTTTTGACACTAACGGGATGCTCTCTAGGGTTTTTTTCACAAGAAAATTCCCCTTATTGCAGTTAAATGCACATAAACTTGAGTCTTACTTTGATAGTTAGAATTGGTCCCTGGGTGGTTCTCCAAGACATACTTCTTCAGAGCAGTGGTGGAGCAGGTCTTCGGCTCATTCATAGCAGCAATGGCAGACAAGATTGCATATTCCATCAGGCTTCCACCAAGCAGGGGTTTCTCCCCTGATTTCTTCAGCTGTTTTCCAAGGAGGAAGAGAAAATCATCAAGACAATACTCTCCCAAAGCAGGTCAAGACAAGACTCCTCTGTACCAGGTGGGTCGGAGTTCCTGCATCAGCACAGATATGTTTTACAATAAATTGTCAGGTTAGGGACTTTCTCCTCCCATTCACCAGGTATTCAACCTAACTGAGGAGTCCCAACCCTCCCTATGGCCATTTTCTTCTTCCATCTACCCATCTATCCAAATTAAAACAGCAACAGCCAACTTCACCTAAAGATACTGATAGATCTACCCTAATAATCAGGTTAACCTGTTATGTTCCCAGTAAATTAAGATACTTTTATTTGAGAATATTTTCTTTTTCTGAATCTGAAAAGTGATATAGTTATGAAAATGTCTTTTTAATCCTGGAAGGATAATAGCAAAGAAAAGCTTTGATAATATTTAAGGTATCATACAACAGAATTCTACAGCATATTTCAAATATGAAAGGCTAGCAAACAAAGGACAACACCGATAAGCAAGAAGCCCTAAAAGGAAGAAATCAGACACATTCTTTAACAGTTGTTTTTCAAAGTGTGGTCCACAAACCCGAAGGGTCCCTGAGATCTTCTAAGGGAATCCGCAAGGTCAAAACCGTTTTCATAATAATGCTAACATGTGATTTGCCTTTTTCACTGTGCTGACATTTGCACTGATGGTGCAAATGCAATGGTGGCTAAAACTGCTGCCACTTTAGCATAAATCAAGATGATGGCACAAAAATGTTCTAGTATTGTTATATTCTTCGTTGATACACACGTGTGGTTAAAACAAACAAAAGCCAATTTCACTTAGAAATGTCCTTGATGAAATAATAGAGTATTTTATTAAATTCCAATCCTTCAATTCACGGCTTTCTAACATTTTATGGGATGACCTGGGAAGAGCATATAAAGCCCATCTACTGTATACTGACGCATAATGGTTGCTCAAGAAAAAGCATCTGTGTGACTGTTTAGGTTGTCAGCTAAACTAGCTGCCTTTTTCATGGACTATCCTTTTTGCCTGAAGGAATGACTGGGAACTATGGCCGTTCACACTTGGGTGTCCAGTAGGCATTTCCTTGAAAATGAATCAAGTGAGCCTGTCACTTGAAGGAAAGCAGTTTTTATTTTTTATTTGTTGCCAATAATAAAATTCAAGCTTTCAAGAGAAAGCTTATGAAAAACATTCATCTACCACCATGAGCTTGGTAATTTCCCAATACTTAAATATGTTTTAATATCAGTGGTTGATGTTAATGAATGTGACTTTTGTTATTATACGATGTAATGTGAACATTTCGAAGATGTGAGTAACTCAGTGAGTCACTATTTTCCAAACAACCAGTGTATCATGTTACAAAATTAAGTATATCTGTTCCACATCCCACTTTGGTGAGTGGCATCTAGGGTCTTAAAAGCTAGCAAGAGGCCATCAAAGATGCATCAGTTGGTACCAAACCACCTGGAGCAAAGGAGAATGAAGAACACCAAAGACACATGGAAAATATGAGCCCAAGAGCCAAATGTTGATGTACGTAGAGTCTGCTCACTCCTGGCAATGCGATTGATGAGAACATTGCTCTTAAGATCCGGGTAAAGAACCAGATGGTATCTGGCGGAAAGCCATCACCGTGAGTCTAAAGAGCCTGCAATGGCTGCCATCTAGGAGCTCAACTAAGTCCAGGTATTGATCATCAATATGGTATCTCCAATCTCCAATCAAAAGGAGGGAATGATTTAGGAAATAATATTGGAGTCATTATTCCCTGTCCTTGAGCATAGAGAATGTGACCCAGCTGGAACTAGGCTCAGAAGGACTCACAAGGATACATCAAGGATACATGTAAACAAGGATACATGTATAAAGACAATAGATAGGATAATCTTGGAAAACATCTTTTAGGGAAACTTTCAAGTAAGCCAATCTAACAGAATGCAAAAGACTTTCCACTCTTATCTTTTTCTATTAACATTTAGTGAATAGAAATTTGTTGGACCAATGAAGACCCTCCTGACTGTCGTTACTGAAACCTGTACCAAGATTGTTAAGAAAGACAATTCAAAATGTAGGATCACAATTTCTAGCCAATCTGTGGAAAGATGAAGCTTTCAACGGTTTTGCCAATTTTGTAATGTTAACATATACTGATGACTCTGTAATATTCTTTGGACTTGGGCAGACATGGCTGTGGCAGCATGCTTGTCCGTTTTCCCACTTCTGTCTACTCCGTAAATTTCCTTAGACTCAGGCAGACATAGCTCTAGCAACATGTCTGTCTGCTTCCCACTTTTACCTTTTTGAATATATGCCAGATAAAATTTTCTTTTTCCTTTAAAAAAAAAAAGAAAGGGCCACATAAACCAGACACTTCATCAGCCCGAGACTGGAAGGACTAGATGGTGCCTGGCTACCACCAATGAATGCCCTGACAGGGAACACAATAGGGAGTCCCTGATGGAGCAGGAGAAAAGGGGGGTACAGAACTCAAATTCTAGTAAAAAGACCAGACTTAATGGTCTGACAGACAGGAGGGACCCCAAAGGACATGACCCCTGGACTCTCTGTTGGCCCAAAACTAAAACCATTCCCAAAGCCAACTCTTTAAAGATGAGACCGGACTTTAAAACATAAAATGATACTGGCGAGGAGTGTGCTTCCTACTCAAGTAGACACATGAAACTAAGGGGGCAGCTCCTATCTGGAGGCGAGGTTAAGAAGGCAGAGAGGGACAGAAGCTGGCTGAATGGACACGGGAAACACAGGGTGGAGAGAAGGAGTGTGCTGTCACATTGTAGGGAGAGCAGCTAGGGTCACATAACGATGTGTATAAAAGTTTTTGTATGAGAAACTGACTTGAATTGTAAACTTTCACTTAAGGCACAATAAAAAAAAAAATCACCACAAAATCAGTTAATATACCATATTAACAGAAAAAAGGACAAAACCCACATGATTATGCTAGCAGACACAGAAAAAAATTTGAAAATTCAAAAACAAAATAGTAATAGAACTTTCTCAACCTGATAATGGGCATCTATGACAAACGCATTGCTAACATCACATTTAATGGTGAAAGACTGAATGCTTTCCTTCTAACATCATGAACAAGGCCAGGCTATCTGCTCTTATTTCTGCTATTCAACATTATAGTGGGGGTTCTATCCAGTGAATCAGGCAAGCAAAAGAAAGAAAAGGCATCTAGATTGGAGAGGAAGAAGTAAAATGATTTTTACTCACAGATGACAGGATTCTATATATAGGAAATACTAAGGAATCTACAAAATACTACAGTTGAGTTCAGCAAGATCACAGAGTAAAACGCGGAATATATAATCAATTCTATTTCTCTATACTAGCAACGAACAATCTGAAAATAAGAAAGCAATTCCATTCACAATAGCATGGAAAAAGAATAAAAAACTGAGGAATAAATTTATTAAAAGAAATGCAAGACTTGTATACAGAAAACTACAATACACTGCTGAGGAAAATTACAGATCTAAATAAATGAAGAGATATTTAGTATGCATGGACTGGAAAACACACCACTGTTAAGACAGCGATTGTTCCCCGAAGTGATCTACAGGTTCAATGCAATCCCTATCAAAATCTCAGCTGGCTTTTTTGTACAAAACAAGTAATTACTGAAATTTATATGGAAATATAACAGACCCAGAATCGTCAAAACAATCTTGAAAAAGGACAACAAAGAGGACGTTTACATTTCCTGATTACTACAAAGCTACGATCAAGACAGTGTGGTACTGGCATAAGGATTCACATACAGATCAATGGAACAGAACTGAGGGTCCAGAAATAAATCCTTACATTTATGGTCAACTGGTTTTTGATAAAGGTACCTATCAAAGCAATTCAATAGGAGAAAGGATAGTCTTTTCAATAAATGGTCCTGATACAATTGGATATCCACATGCAAAAAGATGAATTTATACCCTCGTATCACACAATAAACAAAATGTAACTCAAAATGGATCAAAGAACTAAATATAAGAGCTAAAGCTACAAAACACTTAGGAGAAAACAAAGGAGTAAATCTTCGTGACCTGAAGTTAGGCAAAGATTTCTTGGATATAACACCAAGGGCAATTAAAAAGAATGATAAACTAGAGCTTATTAAAGTTAAAAACTTTTGTACTTCAAAAGATACCAGTAAGAAAGTGAAAACACAAGACACAAACAAGAGAAAATATTCACAAATCATACTTTATCTAGAATATATCAAGAACTTCTACAACTCAGTAAGACAAACAGCCCAGTAAAAAAAAAAAAAAAAGGACATGACTAGCTAATTCACCAAAGACACGCAAATAGCCATGAAGCATGTGAAAAGGTGCTTAACATCAGCAGTCATTAGGGAAATGCAAATCACCACCACATAATCTAGCAATTCTACTTCTAGCTATATACCAAAGTGAAGTAAAAATATGTATCTACACAAAGACTTGGATATGATGTTCAGAACAGCATCATTAACACTCAAGAAAGCAGAAATAACCCAAATGCCCATCAACTGGTGAATGAATGAATAAAATGCGTTATATCCACATAATGGAACATTATTTGGTAATAAAAAGGAATAAAATAATGGGTCACATGCAAAAACATTATGCTAAGTGAAAGAAGTCAGACAAAAAAAAACCCATACATTTTATGTTCCATTTATATGAAATGTGCAGAAAAGGCAAATCTATGTACAGAGAAAATAGATTAGTAGGTTGTCTGAGGCCAGGGGTGGGGACAGGGAGTGACTACATGTAAATGGACATAAGCAATCTTTTTTGGGTGATGGAAATATTCTAAAATTGGATTGTGATGACAACTGTACAAGTCTGTAAATTTACTAAAAATAACTGAATTGTAAATTGTAACTTAAAATGAGTGAATTTTATGGTATGCAAATCATACCTTGATAAAGCTGTTTAAAAAAACCTAAGATTTATTCAGTTGTGGTGTAGTACCAGCAAAGAATATCCACAACCGTTTAAAATTATCTTAAAATATCCTCTTTTCTCACTGTATTTCTGTGTGAGGCTAGATTTTCTTCGTAGTGTTCAATATATCATATTGGAACAGATACCAGCTGTCTTCTATTAAGCCAGCTTTATAATGTTTTATTAAGACACAAAAATATAAACAATGTCACTTCTCATTATTTGTTTTGGAAAATATAATTTTTCACAATAAATGTTTACTAATGTTAACATATAGTAGGTTTACTATTGTTACTTTTAAATGAATTAATAAACATTTAAAAATTTTCCTCAGCTGTAATTTCTAGTTTGGTAAATACTGATAGATATAACCCACATAAACACAAGCTCTTTGGGGTCCTTAATAAATTTTTAGAGTACAAGGAGGTCCTGAAACCAAAAAGTTTGCAAACTGCTTCTCTACAACCAAGACTTTTAGCCTCTAACCTGAAATGTCCCCGAAGCACCTTTGCCAGTTATTTGTTCTAACTGGCCTCTCTCTACTGCTTTCTGCAGAGCATTCTTCAACAGCTGAGGCCTGCAGAGAAAAACAAGAAGTAGAGATAAATATGTCAGTGAAGGAAAAACTTGAAGAAATAGATCTAGGGCTATTCCCATGTCTAAAGTTCTGATTCTTATATGTAGTACTTTGTTAAAATGAACAATAAAGTAATTAACACACTGCTGGCACTCTTAACAAGTGGCACTTTTTTTTTTCAAGCAAAGAAGGTGTCATTACCCGTACAGTTTATATAATATAGAATTAATTTCCAAATTGCCAGGGCACTCTAAAATCCTATCATCTGATCAAAAACAGTGACCGAACCACGTAATCAACCATCCAACTCTGGAATTCTCTGAGGCAAAATTTCCAGATAAAAAAAAAAAACAAAAAACAAAAAAACACATACACATTTAACAAAAAAACAAACGGAGTCACTTTTTGAAACCAGTACCTAAAGTCAGCCTAATACAATTCCCTGAGAAAGAAAATAGGTTGCTATCTTAAAAGGGTTGAAGCTTAAAAAAAAAAAAGTTATCAAGACCAAATGGTGGGCAAGGAGAAGTTAAATATCATTAAATGTATCTCGAACAAAGTGTTGAAACAAGAGGTGTTCTATCAAGGGGCTATTCTATCTGGATGATAAGTGGGCAAATGCTGGTGCAGGGAAAAATAAATCAAGGTGACTAGGGGCTTAAAGGGGACTGTGGTGTAGAAAGGGAAGACAGAATCAAATGCAAAACTATATATTCAGGCCAACAACAGGACATCCGAGGAAAAAGGTTAATAATAATTCAGGAATGGGTTATGTTTTGCCACACCTCTCAGGTATTACTAGCACGCCAATGGGCAGAATATCATGAGACTTATTTGAAACTAGTTAGTTGATAGGTAGACAGAAAATTTCAGTGGGCAGTGCCACTGAGAGGCAGGATATGATTTTTATCACTTGAGATGCTTTACCACACTTTGATATTTTCTGTGAAGAAATTTTGAATCTTTTATTTAACCACAAAGCATCACAGGCTGAGTTGACCCTGGAGTTGCTGATTATATCTTCGATATGCTAGGAGAGAAGGGTGAAGAGGATCCCACGTTTCAACAGGGTGCTAGAGAATAGGCACTAATTTATCAAATCTTACACATCCCTAACGCTCCAAATAAAGAAATTCCCAACTTAAAAAAACTCTCAATTAAAATATTCCACAATCAGTACCATCCCATTCAGGACTAATGAAATTAATGGCATGGCCTCCCCACCCGCCCCCCCACACCATTCAATTTCACAAACATTCACTGAGTATTTATTATGACTAACGGAGGAATCAACACAAAGACCTGGACCCTAAACTCAAGGAATTTAAGAGATGATGAACACATAGATCATTAGAGAACAATACGGGCCAAGCTTGAAGTATGTGCACAGAGCTTTGGGTGCACAGCTTAGTGAGTGACTTGACTGTGTCAAATAACGTTTCTATTAATTGCTATGTAAGACTGCTTATAGGCTGTTTTTCCTGATTTTCAATGGGAGAAACAAAAAAGATCACATTAGCTTAAGTAAAACATTAAAACCCAAGTTGTGTTTACCCGATTAAATAACTGGTCTAAGAAGAACCTTCTTAACCGAAGTTTAAAATGCTCCAGAAACAAACAGCAGTTAAATTGGTTCTCTTCTTAACATCTGTTTTCGTAGTGATATCCACCTTTACTCTAGCACAAACCTTGTCTTGGGCTTTTAGAAACCTCAGAGTTCTGTCACTCAGTCCTATCTCCTGGTAAAACTATACTTACTGACTGCTTCAAAGCTTCTCAGATTCGCCTTTTCTCTCCAATCACTGCCACAGCCTTGCTACAAAGCCACTATTCCCCTCCTGCTAGGCACGGTGCTGCTTCTGTTTTCATGGTGCATATCACTATAAGGTCAATAACCTACAAAGGCCCCTTTATTATGTTACTCAACTGACCAGGTCACAGGTCTTAATACCTCCACACAGCTTCAAAGCCTTTCCATGACATGGTCCTGGCCCTGGCTAGTCCAGACCCAGTCAGAGACAGGCTTCTCTCACTGGGTTACCAAATGAGAATGCCAACTCCTGCCTCTGCAGGTTTTTTCATGGAGCTCCTTCGAGAATGCCTTCCCCACTCTGTCAACCCATTCAAACTCCAGACCTATTCAATTCTCATCTCTTTAATTTACTGCTAACTCCCAGACACAGCTCTTTTTCCTGA
This sequence comes from Loxodonta africana, assembly GCF_030014295.1. Taxonomy (NCBI): domain Eukaryota; kingdom Metazoa; phylum Chordata; class Mammalia; order Proboscidea; family Elephantidae; genus Loxodonta; species Loxodonta africana. Next base: position 55,813,768 of record NC_087344.1, read on the forward strand.
AAAATTCTATTGTACTTACAGCCTGTATCACACTATTTTGCACTTACTATGTCATCAAGGGCTGTTCTGAACATTTTACGTGTGAAGACTAAAGGTAATAAAACAACTTTAAGAAATATGTACTATTATTGCCCCTGCTTTATAGATGGGCAAGTGACAAAAAATTGATTTCTTCACACAGCTAGGCAATGGAAGAACCAGGCTACAAATTCAGGCAGTTTGATGACAGATTCTGTACTCTCATTCGCTATGCTATGCATACTCCTTTCAATATAAAGTTCTGGCTTCACTGGTGAACAGCCAGGTAGCCTGGGAAAGGCTTTTATCAGCAAAACTGGGATATGAATATATGTTTTTAAGTCTATTTTGAAAATTATGGGAAACTATGTCAACAACAGTATTTTATAAAGACTTACACAAATTCAAGGGACTATTATTATTATACCAACTTAAAAAAATAAGATGGTGATTTGACCAGTTTAATTAGAAAGGAGGGGAAAACTGGGTGATAAATTAGGTGTTAGGCCACTGGTGACCATGTTTTCCACCTGTGTACAGTCAGTCTGCGACGAGAGAAAAATAAAATCTATGTACTGAAAGAATCAAAGCTGAGGGACAGAGAACGAACTGCACCTGTCCGCAGCAAGGGTGGTGAGTGGTAGGAATTGAAACAAGAGATGTACATCAGTTTTTAGGAATGCATAGATGGAATTAAGACGATCAAGAGACTCTTGAAATTACTTAGAGTTGAAACTGTTAAGAATCTAAGAGGTCTCCAAATTAGTATGCATAAAATATACCACATAAAACTAAATCTTGGGGTATATGTTCACTTTCTGATATGGGTAGAAAGAAAAATCAGAAAGAGAATATGGTGAACTTACATCTTACACAAGGGTTAGATTTTAACATTTGTATTTCTAATGCTATATAGGCAGGATTACTCTTGAAAATTTCTAAAAGCAAGCCAGAGTCTCTGTGAAAATCTAATACGCAGAGTTTTTCCTCTAGGATTACCCAAAAAAAAAAAAAAAAAAGTCGCTGTTATCAAACGAAAGCAGTGACTTACATTTAGATGAATTGCATGTTATACCAGAAAACACTGCCTTCAACCATCAGAATCATATTTAGCTTGATGAGATACTACTGAGAATTAGGGTGGTCCTGAGACTGATTAATCAGTCATACTAATATTAGGAGCACTTACTAGGTGCCAGGCCTCTTTCTAAGTTGTTAATAGATTAAGCCTCATAAGATACTGTTTATCAGTGACAATACTGAGGTACAAAAAGGCAACTGCTCCAAGGATACAAGGCTAGAAAATCACAGAGCCAGGGTTTAAGCCTAATGGGTCTAGTTCCAAAGCCTGTGCTCTTAACCACAATGCTCTACAATCTCTAGTACATGGGAACAACTATGACTGATGTCTCATCTCACATGCGGCTCCAGGGCATATGTTCCTTGAGTGGAATGGCCAGAAGTGCCCATACTTTATTCATTTATTCTTTCAACTAATATTTATTAAACTTCTACTGCGTGCTATGCAGAACCCTGGTAGCTCAGTGGTTAAGAACTTAGCTGTAAACCAAAAGATCAGCAGTTCAAATCCACCAGCTGCTCCTTGGAAACCCTATGCAGCAGTTCTACTCTGTCCTGTAGGGTCACGATGAGTCGGAATTGACCCAATGGCAATGGGTTTTTTGGTTTTGTGTGGTATGCACACAGCAGTGTGTCTAATGGGGGAACATCAGTGAACAATAAAAACAAAATTCCTGGCCTTAAGGATTCTGACATTCTAATGACATAGAGCAAATAAAGTTTGTATTATGTTAGAATATGATGAACTCTACGGTGAAAAACAAGGTAGAGAAGCAGGATTCAGTGCTGGGCAAGAGAAGAAAGGTTGCAACTGAAATGTAGGGCATCACATCAATCAAACACAATGTGTGGGCCATGTTTGGAGATTAATTCAAATAAGCCAACTGTAAAAAGTCATTCTGGAGACAAGTGGGAACATGTTAACATGAACTAGGTTTAGATAATAATTACTGTTCATTTTTGTTAGAGTGACGTCAGTCTGATGGTTATATTCTGTCTGCTCTTTTGCATATGCTTGAAAATGTCCAAGATTAAAAAAAAAAAAAAAGTAAGGTAGCCAAGGCAAACCTGTGGTGGTAACAATGGAAGAAAAACCTGAAGGAAGTCAAAGAACGAGCAAAATGGATTATGGGGGAAGAACCATCCAGGCAGAGGGAACAGCAAGCATAAAGGCTCTGAGGCCAAACCCACTGCAACTGAGTCGATTCCAACTCATAGTGACCCTATAAGACAGAACAGAACTGCTCCATAGGGTTTCCAAGGCTGTAAATCTTTACAGAAGCAGACTGCCACATCTTTCTCCATGGAATGGCTGGTGGGTTCAAACCACTGACGTATTGGTTAGTGGGCAAGCACTTATCAACTGTGCCACAAGGGCACTGAGGCCTGTAGGGGAGAAAAGAGCAGTAGGAAATTAGGTCAGAGAGGAAATGGAAGGTCAGACAGTATGACTCTGAGAGGGCTAAGGAAGTCACAAAAGGACAAATAATGTATGAGACCACTATCATTAAAACCCAAGAGAAAGTTTATACACAGAAAGAAACATTCTCTGCTGGTCACCAGGGATGGAAGGAGGGAGAGAAAATCACTAACTACAAAGTAGACATGTTAACTTTGGTGAGGGGAAAGGCAAAACACAGTACGGGGGAAGTCAGCACAACCTGAGAGATACACAAGAATAAAAGCCAACGACAGTAAATACTTTAATATATACAATCCTGCGACAACAGAAATAATAAACAATTGTTTATCAGTCGATACATAGGTAGATATGAATGCGGAATAGATGGGAGAGAGCACATGGGCATGTATGTTTGACTGTGGGTATTTCTATATACTTACTTGTATGTGCTCCATGTATATCCATATATACACAATAAAGTACATAAGAGTCACAGCCATGGAAATTTCCTAGACATAACCAAACACTTAGAGGGACTGAGTTACTGAGTTTGGAGGCTAGAGACCATAGTCTTGGGGGACATTCAGGTCAACTAGCTTAACATAGCTCATAAAGATAATGTTCTATATCCTAGTGACGTGGGTCTTAAAAGCTTGCGAGTGGCCATCAAAGATAAAACTATTGGTCTCTCTCTGCCAGGAGCAAAGGAGAGTGAAGAAAACCAAGGACTCAAGGAAGCAATTAGTCCAAAGGACTAATGGACCACAGGAACCACAGTCTCTACTAGCCTGCGACCAGAAGAACTAGATGATGCCCAGCTACCACTACCAACTACTCTGACCGGGATCACAACAGAAGGTCCTGGTTAGAGTGGGAAAAAAATGTAGAAGAAAATTCATATTCATAAAAAACATCAGACTTACTGGTCTGAGAGAGACTGGAGGAATCTCTGAGACTACAGCCCTTAGACAGCCTTCTAACTTAGAACTAAAGCCGTTCCCAGAGATCATCTTTCAGCCCAACAATGAACAGGCCCATAAAATAAACAGTTTAATATCCATGAGGAAAATGCTCCTTGGAACAACCATCTATATGAGACCAAATGGACAACATCGGCCCAAAAGCAAAGATGAGACGGCAGGATGGGACAGGAATATCGGATGAATGGAAACGGGGACCTCGGGGTGATAATGGGGAAAGTGCTGACATACTGCGGGGACTGCAACCAACATCATGAAACAATTTGTTTATAAATTATTGAATAGGAAACTGATTTGCTCTGTAAACCTTCACTTAATGCACAATTAAGAAAAACAAAAAAAGAAGTCAAAGGACATACTGCATTGGGTAAATCTGCGGCAGAAGATCTCTTTAAAAAAGTGTTAAAAAGCAAAGATGACACTTTGATGACTCAAGTGCTTCTAACCCATGCTATGGTATTTTTAATCGCCTCATATACATATGAAAGCTGGACAATGAAAAAGGAAGACCAAAGAAGAACTGACCTATTAGAATTGTGGTACTGGCAAAGAATACCGACTATGCCATGGACTGCCAGATAAATGAATAAATTAATCTTAGAGAAAGTACAGTCAGAATGTTCCTTAGAAGCCAGGATAGAGAAACTCCCTCTCACTTACTTTGGACATGTCATCAAGAGGTAACAATTGCCAGAGAAAGACATCATGCTTGGTAAAGTAAAGGGTCAGCAAAAAAGAGGGCAACCCTCAACGAGATAGACTGACACTGTCTGCAAGAACAGGCTCAAACACAGCAACAACTGCAAGGATGGCACAGGACTGGGCAACATTTTCATCTTTTATGCATAGGGCTGCTATGTATAATATAACAAGCTGACTTAATGGCACCTAACAACACAGATAGCTGAATTTTTCAAGTTAAACGTATGTATAACAGAACTCCTCTATGGCCAGAGGTGGAGGAAATCAACATGGTTTCACAAAAGTAAAGAGGAGAAAAGAATCATGGGAAAAGGTCTTCAGGTTCACTAGCATCTTTGGGTTGACAAGCTATTATCAGGCAAATTTTGTTTCAAGATAAGATGGTGATGGGAAATGTTTCACAAGACTAGACACGAAGCGAAGTTACACTGGTGGCAACACACAGTATTATGTAAGTAGAGTAGAACCATAAAGACAAAAAAAAGCTCAGGGAACACAGGATCTCCAGTCACCAAAAAGTAGAGCATAAAGAGATCAAATGATGAAATTTTGCAAAACCAGCGACTTCTTCATTGCAAATACCTTTTTTCACCAACATAAACGGTGACTATACACATGGACCTCGCCAGATGAAACACAAAGGAATCAAATCGACTACATCTGTGGAAAGAGACAGTGAAAAAGCTCAATATCAGTAAGAACAAGCCCAGGGGACAACTGTGGAACAGGTCATCAACTGCTCAAATCCAAGTACAAGCCAAAACTGAAGAAAATCAGAGCAAGTCCACGAGAGCCAAAATATGACCTTGAGTATATCCCATTTGAATTTAGAAACTATCTCAAGAATAGATTTGATGCGTTGAACACTAATGACCGAAGACCAGACGAGTTGTGGAATGACATCAAGGATATCACACATGAAGAAAGCAAGAGGTCACTGAAAAGACCAAGATGGGTGTCAAATGAGACTCTGAAACTTGCGCTCCTACGTCCAGCAGCTAAAGCAAAAGGAAGAAAAGGTAAAGTAAAAGAAGTGAACGTAAGATTTCAAAGGGAGGCTTGAGAAGACAAAGTAAAGTATTATAACGTCCTGTGCAAAGAGCTGGAGATAGAAAACCAAATGGGAAAAACATGGTCAGCGTTTCTCAAGCTGAAAGAACTGAAGAAAAAATTCAAGCCTCGAGTTGCAATAGCGAAGGATTCTATGGGGAAAATATTAAACAATGCAGGAAGCATCAAAAGAAGATGGAAGGGATACACAGAATCATTATACCAAAAAGAATTAGTCGATGTTCAAACATTTCAAGAGGTAGCATATCATCAGGAACTGATGCTACTGATGCTACTGAAGGAAGAAGTCCAAGCTGCTCTGAAGGCACTGGCGAAAAATAAGGATCCAGCAATTGACAGAGTATCAATTGAGATGTCTCAACAAACAGATGCAGCACTGGAGGTGCTCACTCGTCTATGCCAACAAATATGGAAGACAGCTTCCTGGCCAACTGACTGGAAGAGATCCATATTTATGCCAATTCCCAAGAAAGGTGATCCAACTGAATGAGGCAATTATTGAACAATATTATTAATATCACACACAAGCAAAATTTTGCTGAAGATCATTCAAAAGTGGCTACAGCAGTATAAAGACAGGGAACTCCCAGAAATTCAAGCCAGATTCAGAAGAGGATGTGGAACCAGGGATATCACTGCTGATGTCAGATGGATCCTGGCTGAATGTAGAGAATACCAGAAGGATGTTTACCTGTGTTTTACTGACTATGCAAAGGCATTTGTCTGTGTGGATCATAACACATTATGGATAACATTGAGAAGAACGGGAATTCCAGAACACTTAATTGTGCTCATGAGGAACCTGCAGAGAGATCAAGAGGAAGTCGTTCGAACAGAACAAGGGGATACTGCGTGGTTTAAAGTTAGGAAAGGTGTGCGTCAGGGTTGTATCCTTTCACCATACCTATTCAATCCGTATGCTGAGCAAATAATCCAAGAAGCTGGGCTGTATGAAGCTGGATTGGAGGAAGACTCATTAACAACCTGCGTTATAACACAACCTTACTTGCTGAAACTGAACAGGACTTGAAGCTCTTACTGATGAAGATCAAAGATCACAGCCTTCAGTATGGATTACACCTCAACATAAAGAAAACAAAAATTCTCACAACTGGAGCAATAAACATCATCATGATAAATGGAGAAAAGATTGAAGTTGTCAAGGATTTCATTTTACTTGGATCCACAATCAACACCCATGGAAGCAGCAGTCAAGAAATCAAAAGAAGTATTGCCTTGGGCAAATTTGCTACAAGGGACCTCTTTAAAGTATTGAAAAGCAAAGATGTTAGCTTGAAGACTAAGGAGTGCCGGACCCAAGCCATGGTATTTTCAATTGTGTCATATGCATGTGAAAGCTGGACAATGAATAATGAAGACCGTAGAAGAATTGACCCCTTTGAATTGTGGTGTTGGAGAAGAATATTGAACATACTATGAACTGCCAAAAGAATGAACAAATCTGTCTTGGAAGAAGCACAACCAGAATGCTCCTTAGAAGCAAGGATGGCGAGACTGCATCTTATAATACTTTGGATATGCCGTCAGGAGAGATCAGTCCCTGAAGAAGGCCATCATGCTTGGTAAAGTACAGGGTCAGCAGAAAAGAAGAAGGTCCTCAACAAGGCGGACTGACACAGTGGCTGCAACAACGGGCTCAAGCATAACAACGATTGTAAGGATGGTGCAGGACCAGACAGTGTTTTGTTCTGTTACGCACAGGGTCACTATGAGTCAGAACCGATGGCACCTAATGGCAACAACAAAGGGGGATAAAAGTGAAACATGTTTCTATCTTTAAGTGCATCATACAAATGCATTCCTGATCCAGTTGCAACTGTGGTTATTACTACTATACTAAGGGCATAACAAGCACAGAAATATCAAGATAGGAATTTCAGATTTTCTATGATTCCCCTTTCTTTTGCACTATTTTACTAACTCTTTAATTTGGCACTTGGAATAGCACTAAGTGCTTTTCTGAAAATGTGATTTCTGGGCTCACGCCTCAGCAACTCTAACTGTATTCTTCAGTAATACGAGTCAATGCTGCTACTAAACTGATGAGAACAATGTGCATTCCATATAGTTATATCCGTAGACAGAACCGTGGGTTAAACACAAATTTCCAAAAGTTATCACAATGAAAATCTTACAAAAACATACTCAAAATACAAATTCTGTGAATCACAATTTAAACAAATATGCCTGCATGATTCCACAACCAAGCACGTGTGACTATCTAAATAATCAGTCAAGATGTTTTTAAGTTGCAAGGTTTACAAATGAATTATCATCAAAATTCTCTCAGAATTTTCTATTACAGGCAGCCCCAAGGTTATGAACGTGTGAATTAGGTACAGCCCGCAGTTGCGAACCAGCCCCCCTAAAGCCTGTTATGTTAAAAATTAGAGTTGCACACAATGGTCTGCAACAATGAATGGGTGCTACTTTGTGATGTGCATCAAAACATTATTATTGTATTACGTTAAAGATGTTTTTCTGTATCTGGAAGTATTTAATGTTTTTAATACACAGAAAGGTACACTATATACTAAGACAAACATTTGATTAACTGACATCAGATATGAACTATACCTGTTTCGGTTTAGGTACAAATTCGACTTAAAGACAAACTTAAGAATGGAACTCGTTCGTAATCAGGGACTGCCTGTATATGTTTAAATGATGAAGCTATTATGCTATTTATATGTAGATGTTAAGTGTTTACACAAGCCTGAATTTTCTTGTGTTCTTGGCCATAACTCTAAATAAAATTCATGAGCATTGGTGAGGACACAGTGTTCAACAATGAATATCCTAGCAGCTGACAAAAAACGAAAAAGATAGTGTATCAGGGTCCTGAAAAAGAATATGTGGTTTGACTGAGAAGAACACATACTTTTGTGGTTATGAAGGGGGGATGGAGGAAGGGTGGGAGAGGGTTATTTACTGATTAGTTAGTAGACAAGAACTACCTTAGGTGAAGGGAAGGACAATACTCAATACATGGAAGGTCAGCTCAACTGGACTGGACCAAAAGCAAAGAAGTTCCCGGGATAAACTGAATGCTTCGAAGGTCAGCAGAGCAAGGGCGGGGGTTTGGGGACTATGGCTTAAGGGGACTTCTAAGTCAATTGGCAAAATAATTCTATTATGAAAACATTCTGCATCCCACTTTGAAGTGTGGCGTCTGGGGTCTTAAATGCTAACAAACGGCCACCTGAGATGCATCAATTGGTCTCAACCCACCTGGATCAAAGGAGAATGAAGAACACCAAGGTCACACGATAACTATGAGCCCAAGAGACAGAAAGGGCCACATGAACCAGAGACTTACATCATCCTGAGACCAGAAGAACTAGATGGTGCCTGGCCACAACCGATGCCTGCCCCGACAGGGAGCACAGCAGAGAACCCCTGAGGGAGCAGAAGAACAGTGGGTTGCAGACCCCAAATTCTCATAAAAAGACCAGACTTAATGGTCTGACTAGGACTAGAAGAATCCCGGTGGTCATGGTCCCCAAACCTTCTGTTGGCCCAGGACAGCAACTATTCCCGAAGACAACTCATCGGACACGGAAGGGACTGGACAATGGGTTGGAGAGAGATGCTGGTGAAGAGTGAGCTACTTGTATCGGGCGGACACTTGAGACTGTGTTGGCATCTCAAGTCTAGAGGGGAGATAGGAGGGTAGAGAGGGTTAGAAACTGGCTAAATTGTTACGAAAGGAGACACTGGAAGGAGGGAGCGGGCTGACTCATTAGGGGGAGAGTAAGTGGGAGTATGGAGTAAGGTGTATATAAGCTTTTATGTGACAGACTGACTTGATTTGTAAACTTTCACTTAAAGTACATTAAAAAAAAAGAATATGTGGTTTGAGCTTTAAAAGGAACTACGCATGGAGATATAAAAAGGAAAACATAACGGGACAAAAAAAAAAAACAAAAACACCCATAAAAGCTTTTATTCCTAGCTCAGTTAATCTGTCTGGAATATTTAATCTTTCTCCTGTTTCATGAAAAAAGGCTAGGGAAATTAAAGTTCTTCAAGTCTAGTAAACAGAAGCAGATGTATTTTAAAATCCAAGCCGACGGCTCCTACCTGATGTCCACTCTAAGTTTAGGATAATACTGAGACACATATTTCCTGATGAGACTGTAGGAAGCTTCTTTAGGTTCACAAAGGCGCGTGAAGGCCAGAGGGAGGATATCCTCCAATTTTACTTGCGGTTCTGGATCCACTGCAGGAGTCTTCTGAAATGTAGGATCCAAAAATTACCATTATAGAATATACTGCTTTCTGTTCAAGTGTTTCTAAATACAACTCGAAGGCTTTACAAATTTACATTTCAAATTTTGAAAAACTTGTGTTTCATTTCTCTTTGCTGAAGACTGACTGCTCAGTTGATTGCCAAAACAACTGGCTACTAGAAAACTGCCACTTCTTTGCACACAAACAAATCATACCACAGTGGTGTAACATCACTTGTGTGACAATTTCTTTGAGATAAAAACCTCCAATTCACTGTAAGAGTTAAATCCGCATGTAAAAGTAAAAAGGCATGATATACTTTAAAGATATTAATTCTTTAACAGCAATAACAAGAACAAAAAGGGTCATGTAGTACCAGAAACCAATGCACAAAAGCTCATTTTGGAAGTGTCTCAAAGTTCTATGAAGAAAGTGTAAAAATCTTCAGAGTTATAAAAACAAAGATGTAGAAGAATATTCATGATTTCAACTGTTGACGTAAATGAAATACTAGGTATTTCATTATAGCATGCAGATATACTTTACATAAGTGAATTGTGTGTCTCGGAAGGGGAGTGTTAACATTTACAAACAGAAGAAAAACTGTCCTGGATCAAAACTGTTCTGGGGTCTAGCACTGGGTAAATGTACTTGCATGCCTCCTGTAGTTTAAAGGACATTTCCCAGGAAGCAGTATAATTTATGTACCAAACCAAACACCTGCTGCCATCCAGTGGATTCCGACGCGTGGCAACCCCACGTGTTTCAGGGCAGACTGCTGTGCACAGGGTTTTCAACGGCTGGGACCTTTCGGAATCAGATCACCGGGACTTTCTTCCGTGGTGCTGCTGGGTAGTTTGAACCACCAACTTTTTGGTTAGTAGCCACGTGCTTAACTGTTTGCACCACTCAGGGACTCCTATATTCCACTCTCTAGGTGGCTGATAATAAGCAAATTAGGGTTGCTATGAGTTGGAACCAACTTGACAGCACCTAACAACAAACAACAACAGGTGCCTGATAATAAGCAAATTACTTATAGCCTCTCTAGGGCTTAGTTTTTTTCTTCTATAAAAAAGATATAATGGTAAGTCAGACCCCAAGAAAGGCCGCACTTTGTACACTGTCTGGCACACAGTGAACACTCAATAAAGGCTTTTTTTTTTTTTTTAACATTATTAATAGTATCATGGAGCCCTGGTGGCACAGTAGATAAGTGATATGGCTGCTAACCAAAAGGCTGGCAGTTCAAATCCACCAGCTGCCCCCTGGAAACCCTATGGGGCAGTTCTACTCTGTCCTCTAGGGTTGCTATAGGTCAGAAACAACTTGACGATAGCAGGTCGGTTTTTTGTTTTTTTTGTTTAAATAGTATTACAGTGCTCAATTTAACTATAGCACACTCTTCTCACCTTTCTGTTTCTGGCTTTCTGCGGTGTTCTTCTTGATTTCTGAACTACAACAAAACTCCCAGAAGCACCTTTTCCTTTTACCTAAAATAAAACTTAATTTTAATAGCAATAACCAATACTTTCTTTTTACATTATTCTGGTATTCACATTTAAACTTTATACTAGACTAATGGGATTACAGAAAACGGTAACGCAAGAGCTAATGTCAAGTACTGTTTAACTCTTCAGAGAAAAAAGAACAGTGGATGAGGAGTCAAAAGGCTTGGGACTGAACTTCCTGGTACCATCCAGCTATTCAATACTAACAACCGAGTTACTTCTCTGAGCTTTTATCTACAAAGCTGAGGAAGAATGCTATTGTGATACCAGGTTAAATAGTCTACTACAAGCTTTTGAAAAAAAGTTCCATGGCATCCCAGTTAATTGGCCTAATAACATGTTTAGTGTTTCTGTTGTACCTCCTAGTTCATTGTATAGTGCCTGGGATCTTAAAAGCTTGCAAGTGGCCATCGAAGTCACAACAATTGATCTCTATTCACTTGAGGAAGGACAGTCAGGAATAAGAGGAGGACGTGGAATGTGTGGCTAACTGCCTCCATGAACACCAACTGCCTCCTTTGCCAACAGATCATAAATGGATGGTGTCTGGCTACCATTACTGGATGTTTTGATCAAAGATTCTACAGAAGAATCTTGATCAAAAGGGGGAAAACACAGACCAGAATTTCAAATACTCATGGACTCCAGGTTTTCTGGAGCCATGGAGGGTAGATGAACCCCCAAAACTATCATCTTGAGATACCTTTAAATCTTAAACCCAAAATATCCCCTGAAGTCTTCTTAAAACCAAATAATAGTTTAACTTAGGTAGTAAGAAAGGTCTGCCTTGAACATTATGCTCTTTTAAGAACTATAATGGATCAAATTTACAACAGCAACTTGAAAGATTAGATAGGAATCTTAAAGGAGCACTGAGTTTATGTTAATGGAGGAGGATAACTGAGAAAAAGAAGGTGAGAACGTACACACAACTTGAAGAATGTAATCAATGTTACTAAATTGTACACATACAAACTGCTGAATTAGTGTATTATTTTTAATTTTGTTGTTTTAGGTGGCAGTTTACAGTGCAAATTAGTTTCTCATTCAAAAATCTATACACAAATTGTTTTCGTATTGGTTGCATTCCCCACAATGAGTCAGCACTGTCCCCATCTTAGCTATCTAGTGCTGCTATAATAGAAATTTATTCTCTCACAGTCTAGTAGGCTAGATGTCTGAATTCAGGTGCCAGCTCCAAGGGAAGGCTCTCTCTCTCTGTCAGCTCCGAAGGATGGTCCTTCTCATCAATGCTCCCCCAGCCTAGGAGCTTCTTAGCACAGGAACCCCGGATCCAAGTGATGTGTTCTGCTCCCAGCACTGCTTTCTTGGTGGTATGAGGTCCCCCCATCTCTCTGCAGGCTTCTCTCTTTTATATCTCAAGAGGGAATGACTTAAGGCACGACCTCGTCTTGTAGATTAAGTTCTGCCTCATTAACATAATTGGCTCTAATCCTGCCTCATAACATCAGAGGTAAGATTTACAACATATAATAAAACCACATCAGGTGACAAAATGGTGGACAATCATATAATACTGGTAATCATGGCCTACCCTACCCAACATACATTTCTGGGGGACCCAGCGCAATCCATTTACGCCCTCTTTCCCTTTACACCTCAGGTTTCCCCGGTCCATTCATCTGGTTTTTCTGTCCCTTCCTGCCTTCTCATCTTTGCTTTTGGGCAGGTGTTGCCCATTTGTTCTCATACACTCGACTGAACTAAGAAACACGTTCCTCACATGTGTTGTTTGTTTTATAGACCTGTCTAATCTTTGGCTGGAATCCCTGGTGGCACAGTGGTTAAGAGCTACAGCTGCTAACCAAAAGGTCAGTGGCTCGAATCCACCAGGCACTCCTTGGAACTCTATGAGTCAGTTCTACTGTCTTACAGAGTCGCTATGAGTTGGAATTAACTCGATAACAGCAGGTTTGGTTTTCTGGTTACTCTTTGGCTGAAAGCTGGACTTCAGGAATGGCTTCAGTTCTGAGTTAGCAGAGTGTCCGGAGCCATAGTCCTGGGGTTCCTCCAGTCTCTTTCAGACCAGTAAGTCAGGTGTTTTTTTTTTTTTTTGCAAATTTAAATTTTGTTTTACATTTTTCTCCTGCTCTGTCTGGGACCTTCTATTGTGATCCCTGTTAGAGTTATCTGTGTTGGTAGCTGGGCACCATCTAGTTCTGAGCTCAGGCTAGTGGAGGCTATGGTTCACACGGTCCATTAGTCCTTTGGATTATATTTTCCTTGTGTCTTAGGGTTTTCTCCTTTGCTCCGAATGTGATGGGACCAACAGATTTTAGATGGCTGCTCTCAAGTTTTTAAGACCCTAGACAATACTCACCAAAGTAGGATGCAGAACATTTTCTTTATGAACCACGTTATGCCAACTGACCTGATGTCCCTCAAGACCATGGTCCCCAGCCCTCAGCCCTAGTAACCTGGTCCCTCGAGGTGTTCGGATGTATCTCTGAAGCTTCTATGGCTTTGCCTTGATCAAGTTGTGCTGACTTCCCCTCTTACGTTGTCTTTCCTTTCACCAATGTTAACACTGCCTATTATCTAGTTACTGACTTTCCATCCTCATTCCTCCCCTCCTTCGTAACTACCAAAGATTGTTTTTTAGTGGTTAAAACCTATGGCTGCTAACCAAAAGTTTGGCATTTTGAATCCACCAGGCACTCCCTGGAAACCCCATGGGGCAGTTCTACTCTGTCTTACAGGGTCGCTATGAGTTGGAACTGACTCAACGGCAACGGGTTTGGTTTTAAGCCTCTTGTTTTTTTAATTGTACTTTAGATGAAGGTTTACAGAACAAACTAGTTTCTCATTGAACAGTTAGTACACGTATTGTTTTATGACGCTGGTTAACAGCCCCACAACATGTCAACGTTCTGCCTTCTAGACCTTGTCTCCTTGTGTTTTTGCTTTACTGTGGCATAGTATTCCATTGTGTGTATGTACCATAGTTTATCCATTCATCTGTTGATGAGCACTTAGGTTATTTCCATCTTTTTGCTATTGTGAATAATGTTGCAATGAACATGGGTGTGGATATGTCTATTCGTGTGACGGCGCTTATTTCTCTAAGACATATTTCTAGGAGTGGGACTGCTGGATCGTATGGTACTTCTATTTCTAGCTTTTTAAGGAAGAGCCATATCGTTTTCTGAAATGGTTGTACCGTTTTACATTCCCACCAGCAGTGCGTAAGAGTTCAAAGCTCCCTGCAGCCTCTCTGCCATTTGTTATTTTCTGTTTTTTTGATTTGTGCCAGTAATGTCAGGGTGAGATGGTATCTCACTGTAGTTTTTATTTGCATTTCTCTCATGACTAGCGATCACAGTGTGTCTGTTAGTCGCCTGAATGTCTTCTTTGGTGAAATGTCTGTTCATATGCTTTGCCCATTTTTTAACTGGATTGTCTTTTTGTTGTTGAGGTGTTGAAGTATTCTGTAGATTTCAGGGACTAGATCCTTGTCAGTTATGTTGTAGTCAAAAATTTTTTCTCAGTCTGTAGGTTCTCTTTTTACTGTTTTGGTGAAGTCTTTTGATGAGCTTAAGTGTTTAATTTTTAGGAGCTCCAAATCATCTAGTTTATCTTCTGGTGTTTGTGCACTGTTACGTTATGGTTTGTATTGAATTTATGACATCTATTAGGGTCACTGGCATTGTCCCTATTTCTTCTTCCATAATCTTTATCATTTTAGGATTTATATTTAGGTCTTTGATCCATTTTGAGTTACTTTTTGCGTGTATGGTGTGAGATATGGGTTCTGTTTGAATTGGAATATGTTTTGCTGTGTATATTCTCAACAAAAAAACAAAAAATGCAACAGGCAAATAAAAAAAGTCCATGGAAGGAACAGACACAATCTTTCAGGGAAACTGCGAAAAGCCCTTAGTGTCCTGGAAGAAAGGTAGCTCCTTGGCAAAAGTTACAGCCTAGTTGGTCTCAGGCCACTTGTTTTTTACAGTTTACCAATTACAGATTATTTTTGCATATGGAAAGGTTATCTAATAAGTTTTTAGACACTGTACACAATGGTATGTCCTATAGGATATTTCTACAATTTACAAAGCACTTTCAGACCTTTGAAATTGATTCACAACAACCCAAGTCCTCTACACCTTAGCTTTACCTACACTGCTATTAAGGTAGCACTCGAGAGGAAATGCTTTCAGCTTATTAACTATTGTTCAAGCATCAAAACTGAGGGTCAGCCTATAAGAGGTCACGAACTGAATTTTCCTAAAGAAAAACACAAAGCCGGCTGCTAAGCTTGGCTGACGTAGACGATGACATAGGATGGATCTTTGGCTCTAATAATTACACTGGCTAGGTATTACCTTCTAAACAATCATCATTTTAAGAGCTATTTAAACATGATTTTTACAACATTTTGAAGAAAGTAAAATACAAGTATCACACAGCAGGAATCTCTAATTTTTTCATGATGGGCCCCCCAAAAGCCTGGCGTATAGAAGGCACTCTATATATATTTGTGAATTAAACACTGGTTGAAAGTTCCTAAAAAGAATTTAAACGCCTGACTGGCAGAGAATTCTGTATTAATCAAATGATGCAGCAAAGTACAGAAGAAGGGCACTAAGACTCTGGGAGGGTGGTCAACTAGGCTCTTGGAACCATCTTTGCCACTACTATGGAGCCTTGGTAGTTATTTCATCACTCTGGACCTCTGAAGAGTGTTACAGAAGGTCCTTGCCAGCTTTAGATGTCAATGACGCTAAGCAATGCCTTGATGCACTCTGCAACGTAAAACGGATTTATGCCTGAAATCAATATTGGTTTTATATTAGTACCAATTCACTAAGCCTTCTCTGATGCTCCTAACAGGCTGCAATAGTTTTAGATACTAATAAGTTAAGGTGAGCTTATTTACACAGCTAATTTATAATGGTAACAAGTCTAGTCATTTAAGTTAGGCTTTAAAGCTAACAAACCTAAGAGAGGAACAATTATCCTTTTTGCTGTTAAAATAGCAAGTATTCCTTAAACTCCATTTCTTATCTTCAGCACTATATGCTCTCAAGACTAAACAGTCCCCAAAATGAATTCAATTAAGAGTTGTAAGAAGGTATAAAAAAATCACACTATCTATTGTTTTTGATCTCTAGAAGAAGAATAACTAGCACCAGTGTTTTAGAAACCTATTCTCGGATAATAAAGCTCGGTTTAGCTTAAGCATTTCGTCATCACATAACTTATTTTTAACAAGAAAGGCATAAAAAACCTAAATTTTACCAAATATTGACTTGTACTTTACACATAATGAAATGATCTTATTATTACAGTAAACAACTGTTTGATACCTGTTTGATGACACCTCTATTTAATTCTCTTTTCAGTGCTTGTTTAAGGAGATAGCCCCTTCTCTCCAGCTCCAGAGAAGGGTACTTATGGATGATATATTTTCGAATAGCAACCACTGATGCACCACTCTTCTGGAAGCACGCCTAGAGAACAGATTTATCAAACCATAACACATTACTTTAAATTAGCTGTTTTTAATTACATACAGAGCCTAACATATATGTTTTCGAAAACATTATTTTGGCAGAGAACTCGGTAACTGATGATAAAAATGGCAGGAAGAGTAAACAGTATTTCAGGTAATGTCAGTTCATAATGGCTGTGGGGAAATAAAGAATTATTAAACATTTTCTGCAACAATAATCTTAAACAACTATAGAGACCATGCAACACGTGAACAACATTGTACGTTAATGAAAAATATCTTCCTATTTTAACTCTAGTCAATACTCATATCAAAATGAGGAAAGCAGGAGTTTCTATCATTTGCAGGATCACAAATCTGGTCCATTTTATGGCATGAGCTTTGGCTCAGACAAATATCTCACTGCAGGTTCTGTGCCGACATCCGGAGAGAGTACAAGCAAAGATATTCCAAATAAATGGCATAAAACTGGGTTTAGAAATGACAGTGTCTTAAGCGGAATTGTGTATAATAATGAGGGCATTTTCCTGGGGTTTAAAGTGCCCTTTTCCATCTCTGGGAACTCTGGTGGTGCAGTGTTGAACCACATGCTTCAAAAGGTCACTTTTTCAAACCCATCAGCTGATCCAGGAGAGAAAGGTATGGCAGTCTGCTTCTGCAAGCATTCACAGCCTTGGAAACCCTATGGAGCAGTTCTACTTTGTCCTAGAGGGTCGCTATAAGTGGGAATCAACTTGATGGCAGCGGGTTTGGTTTATTTTTTTTTTTTTTCCATTTCCACCCTATTTATCTGTACTCCATTTGACTAATGCCCATGGAAGACTTAAGTAGCTCATTCATGTCACAAAGGCGGCAAATGTTACTTTTTTCCAAATGTTTTAAATTTTGAAGCACGTTAAATAGCATCTGTTATTTATCTAAATGGGCTAGTTCACCAACTTTGGGTTGCCATTGTCTATAAACTGAATGTAGCACCTACTCATCATTCTCACTGAACAACAAAGAAAAACAGCTCACAGGGAGATGGGCCAGAACTGTGTGCATAACACAAAACAAGTTGTGTTAATAGGGGTCAATGAATTCAAGTAAATGTTTCTGAACTATTGCAACCTACTGAAATTTACTCCTGGTCTTAAATGAAAATAGAAAGCAAAGAGACCTGAGCAGAAAAGAACACTCTAAAAAGCTAAAACAAATAATCCCTTGTTCCCTCAAAACTGATAATGAGATGGAAGTAGAAAGCAGGACTCCTATCTGATATAAAATACTGTATCAGTGATCTGAAATCACGACTTGTTATACTGCACAAAACATACCTTTTATATAAGTATTACCTGTACAAATATGCACAATCGTAATAAACTATTCTTTAGGTCTAATTTATACTTCATTTTTGTTTTACTGTTTCAAAATTTTAGCTCCTTCTCTGTCCTCACTACAACCCTGTTCCCTCAAACTCACTAAAAAATGACTTAGCTATCACGAAGTAAAATCCTTAAAGAAAGGCTACATGACGGACAAACAGAGATCTCACTATAGTCAAGCTATCTAAACCAAGAGAGTTTCCTTAATGAGGTGAGAGGATAAGAAGTCTTGGAGGGAAGAGAGTGGTCTGAAGGCAAACCTTTTTTCAATTTATGTGTTAGTGCTGACTTCTCAAACTCTGCAAATTACAACCACGTTGCTGCTTTCTATTTACATGACACCTGGTTAATGATGTGTATTCCTCTCTCCCCGATCCTGATTTGGACCCCAGTGACAGGGACCCTGTGAATGAGGGAGTCTGGGGCTCCTATTTTAACTCTTCTTATCATCTGATCAAGCAGAATGAACAGGGAAAAATTACTCAGAAAAAAGTACTCGATAAAGGCAGAGTCAGATTACAAAATAATCTAAAAATTAACGTAAGAAACCTATATCTAATGATTACATAAGCTAATGAAAGTCATTTCATTACAGCAAAGTCATAAAGTTAAATGAGGAAGATAATTTTTGAAAGTATTTTAGAAGGCAAAGTGATGAAACAAAGTTATAAGGTTTTTAAGAGTGTTTTTTACAGTTCAGGTGTGAAAGATAACCTCTGCCAATATCAATGAGTTTTAAAAGCAGACCTCAGATTTTTTTTTTTTAAACAAAAATTCTAACCGTTATTCAATTATCCTGAATCACAATTAAGAGTCCACAAGGGCAAGCGCACTGTCTTATTCTATGCTATACACATGCAGCGCTGCCTGGCATACAGAAGGTGGTCTTTTACATGTTTGTTAAATTAATATTTTCAGCCTTCAAATTAAAACTGCATAACAGTCTTTAATTACATAATGTGTGTATATATGTACACACGTGTACACACGTGAGTGTGTGTGTATATATATATACACACCCACTGCCACTGATTCAATTCTGACTCATAGCGACCCTACATACGTATATAGTTATAGTCAATGTCAAAGTCTCAACTAACACACTGAGTAAAACAAAGTTAAAGCTAAAAATACTTACTATGGTACAGTTGAATTTTTTTTAAAAAATCAACACTGCTCACCAAATGTTATTATTATATTATAAAAACCTGAATGTCACAATGGCATTCTTTTATTTAAGTCTCTTTAGGGAGCAGAACATAATGTCTGATGTCCGGTCACAAGTATGCCATTTTTAAACAAGCGAAAGATGAACAGAATAAATCTAAGATGAAATGCTTGAAATAAAAACTTGCCTTAATGGCCTCAGTTAGGATCGCATCCATCTTGGGACGTGGGGAGGAAGCCATCGGCGTTTGTTTCTGAGCCCTGGCTAGCTGGCTGGCAGAAAGGGTAGCCCAGGAAGGTATTGTTTTTTTCACTTTCTTCTCCTTTTCTTTAGACTGATCTTTCTCACTTTAAAACAAAGAATTGTTATTATGCAAAAGAAACTATCCAGAAACAGTTATAAGGCCAGGAAAAGGAAAAAGACCAGGGAGGCATAAAAATCAATGTTTTAATTTAGGTAATATTACACTAAGGTAATACATACAATAAGTACAATTTAACGAAATAAAACAATTGCAAAAAATTGGGTACTATAAATAAACTAAAAAAGTCATTTGTTTTAGGTGCAGGAGAAAGGAGCCACAGAAATTTGCACCGGTGTGAAGGCCCAGTACACAGAAGAGATTTTAAAAATGTATCCTAGTAACAATTACAACAGAGGCAACAGTATGGTAGAAAGAACTCAAGCTCAAAGTTAGAAAACCTGCATTTTACTTGTAGCTCCAACACTAACTAGCTCTATGATCTTAGTAAGGGATCTGAATCTTAGTCTCCTCAGCTGTAAAACCGTAACTTAATACCAACTATCTCACAAGGTTGCTGCAGTAATTATGAGATTGTTTGCCGCAAGGCTTACTTATTAAGTATCCTAGGTAATAATAGCATCATTCCATGTACCTCACAGAGGCGATGTACTACCATTTACTAGAACATGTAAATTTCAGACTTTTCTTACACCTATGAAACAAGGATAAAGGCTTCCCTGAGGATAACACCTAGAAAGAAAAGCTATAACTAAGTTTCTCCTTTATTTAAAAAAAGTAATTCTTAACTGTTCTGCCCACCTGTGATAAAAGTGCAATGAATGCTACCAGCTCTCCTACCAGGTCACTCTGGCAATGGCTTAATATAGATCAATGTTTCTAACGTAAGCACATGAAGACAATTCACTCCTGGCACAGAGGTAGGAATAAAATGGTGAAGTGTCCCTCAGGTCAGATTTTTATAGTCCTGTTCCATTTCTTATTGAACTTTTGACAATGCTTAAAATATAAGACACCCCTACAACAAATTCTAAACACAAAAACACTCCAAAGCCAAAAAGGATGATCTGGGAATTATTCAAATCATTGTTTTCCTAACTAATGCAAACTCTGAAAGGCCACACGACTACATAATAAACCTATTTCAAAGGGTAACTTTAAAAGGTAAATCCAAACAGCAAATACCTAGCATCAAGCCAGTGTTATAACCCTTTAAAACATTCTGACCTATAGTCCTTTTCATAAATGGTAGTAGTCTTTAATTATAAATGGCAAGAAGGCATAATTCCTTACTCTTTTTTGGCTTCCTCAGAAGACTTGTTTTCTTCCTTCTCCTCACTCTCAGGTTCCCCCTTCGGCTGTTCAGTCTCACTAGACGTAGCAGGTGGAGTTTCATTCTCCTGTTCTTCTACAGTGGAGGCAGACTCCTCAGAACTTACGTCTGGCTCTAAAAATTAGGTGAACAGAATTGGATCAGGTAGATAGATATATGAGAGCCAGAGTCAATAAAAAGGTAAAAGCTTGTCTTATTGAACAGAGCAGCCAAATATTTCAATTAAGAGATAAATTCTGAGATGAACGATAAATGACTATGAGTGCAGTTTTCTTTCATTTTTTGTCACTTAAGTTGCCTATTCAAGTGGTTGTTTATCCAAACTATGTAAGAAAAGAAGATCAACTCATTTTACTCCAAATCAAATCTCTTGATTGTTCTATTCTGCAATACTAATGATGAAACTCATAATTAAGACATAGCCATTTTATAATGTAACAGACAAATCTCAGGGACAGAATAGGTATTAGAAAATTAGCATGTACTTTTCAAGTGGAATGGCTGGGGCGAGAGTAGAAATATGAGAAGTGGGATATCTAAGTCTGCAGTTGTTTGTCCATGCCTTTTTTTCTCAGCATGTCTCTTTGAACAGCTATTATAAAAGCAAAGAATCCCAGCAGTTAAGCAGAGACTTCAAAGAAAAGGACTCCAGCGGCAAAAATCAGGCCAAAAATTAAAGTATATGCTTGAAAAGCACGGTCATTTAAATTATATCAACTAATTACTGAGATAATGATGAGGCTTTCTTTGTGGCCTTCACACATATGCCACATCCTTCTTGGCCACATATGCCAAAACCACAGAAGTTAAATTATAAGAGAATTTCTAGTGCCTCAAGCTAAATTCTATCGCAAGATGAATTTCAGACTGGCCAGCTATCATTTGCAAGTCTCTTCCTGGATTATGTTCTTCAATTGCACCTGCATATAAGCCAAAACTCCTCTAGTAACTGTTCAGCCAACAGAGGTTTTCGAATTAGACACACCTGAATTCAAGTCCTGTCTTCCTAACTTTCTATCCAGATGATCTTTGGGGAAGTTCTCTGACATCTCCAAGTCCCAGCACCCTTACCTCATAGAGTTGTAATGAGGATTATACAAAATGCTTTAGGGCAAACCTGTAGATCAGCAAGTGACTGACTCTCGTTCCTCTTTGGCCTCTTCCGCTGCTTCTAGAACTGTTTCTCATACGCTTAGGAGGGCAAAGTATTAAGGCTGGAAATTCATTGTAACAATGGCATTTGGCGATGTAGATAGTAACTACATTTAGGTTTTCCACAGTAAGATATATTTTATATCAGCTCTTTTACTGTCTGCCCACACAACAATATGACCTTTGTTTTACCCCAATAGAGCCCTAGTGGCACAGTGGTTAAAGCCACTGCTAACTGAAAGGTCAGCAGTTCAAAATCGCCAGCAGTTGCTTGGGAGAAAGATGTGGCAGTCTGCTTCCAAAGAAATTTACAGCCTTGGAAACCCTATGGGATTGCTGTGAGTCGGAATCAACTCAACAGGAATGGATCTGGGGTTACCCTAATTGGCTGAATGGGTAAGAACTATTTGTTAAGCCTATGCTTATTTATACACTGCCTTACTCCAAAAAGGCTGAAAAACTAAGAACTGTTTCCTGGGTTTTACTGTAATAGTAGAGCTATAATTTCTCTTTCTCTTCTCTAGAATAACTGCTTAAGAGTTTATGGTATGAATTTGAGCTGTAACTTTCACCTAAAGCACAATTAAAAAAAAAAAAAGAAACTTGAACAGGGAAAGAGGCATCATCAAAGCTAAACTTTAGACGGGTCAGAAGCTGGCTGAATGGACACGAAAAGAGATAGCGGAGGGAAGGAGTGTGATGTCTCATTAGGGGGAGGGCAATTAGGAGTATATACCAAGGTGTTTATAAATTTTTGTATCAGAGTTTGACTGATTTGTAAACTTTCACTTAAAGCACAATAAAAATTAAAAAAAAAAAAAAAAAGCTAAACTTGAGAAAATGTAATGTGTCAATAGGAATATTGTATTTAAGATGGTCTGAATAGGAGGTACCCTAGTGTCAGAACTTGGTTACTCGTATCTGAGAAACCAATCCCTGAGAATTTTATACAAGATTTTGTCTGTAATGGTGCTTGTGTGCATTTTCTTGGGAAACTGTCAATAGCTTTTATCAAATTCTTAAAAAGCTCACTACCCAAAACGGTTAAGAATAACTGGTCCCTGGGAACCACATATCGATAAGGTTCTGTCATGGATTGAACGGTGTTCCCCAAAAACATCAACTCGGCTAGGTCATGATTCCCTTGTATGATTGTGTGAGTGTCTACCATTTTATTTTCTGATGTGATTTCCCTAGATGTTGTAAATCCTATCATTATGATGTAATAAAATAGATTAGCGGCAATTATACTGATGAGGTCTACAAGATCAGGCAATGTCTAAAGCCAATCTCTTTTGAGATATGAGAGAGAGAAGCGTGCAGAGAAACATTGGGACCTGATACCACCAAGAAAGCAGTGCCGGGAGCAGAGCGCATCCTTTGGACCTGTGCTGAGATGCTCCCAGACCAAGGGATGACTGATGCATCACAAGGACCTTCCTCCAGAGCTGACAGAGAGAGACAGCCCTCCCCTGGAGCCAGTGCCCAGAATTTGGACTTCTAGCTTACTGGACTGTGAGAGAATAAACTTCTCTTTGTTAAAGCCATCCACTTGTGGTACTTCTGTTATAGCAGCACTAGAGGATCAAGACCAGGTCTAATATTCAAAATACGCTTTTAAAAAACTCCTACAACAAAAAGACAAGCAACTCAATCAAAAATAGGCAAAGAACTTGAACAGACATTTCACCAAGGAGCATATTCAAATGGCCAACAGGCACATGAAAAGATGCCCAACATCATTAGCCACTGCTGTTGTTTGCCATGGAGTCCAACTCACGGTTACCTCACATAGGCAGAGCAGAACTGCTCCACTGAGTTTTCATGGCTGTGACCTTTCACAGTAGGGCCTCTGGGAGGATTTGAACCACCAACCTCTGGCTAGTAGTCACCCAGGGACTCTATTAGGGAGATGTCAATGAAAACACTATGAGTTATACCACTTCACTCCATTAGAATGTCAATGATCAAAAAACAAAACAAAACAACAGGTGTTGGCAAGGTTGTGGAGAAACTGGAACCCTCATCCAATGCTGCCAGGAATGTAAATGGTACAGTCGCTGCGGAGAACGATTTGGTAGTTCCTCAAAGAGTAGAACACAGAACTACCATGTGACCCAGCAATCCCAATTGTAGATAAATACACAGAAGTGAAAGCAGGAATACAAAAAGAAACCTGTACACCAATGTTCACTTCAGCACTCTTCACAACGGTCAAAAGGTATAAACAACTGAAATGTCCATCAACAGATGAATGGATAAACAAAATGTGGTATATACATACAATGGACTGTTACTCAGCCATAAAGAGAAATGAAGCCCTGATGCTTGCCACAACATGCATGAACCTTGAAAACATCATACTAAGCAAAGTACCCAAAAAAACCCAGTGCCGTCGAGTCAATTCCGACTCATAAGCAAAGTCAGTCAGGCACGAAAGGACAGATACTATATGATCTCACTTATGTGAAGTAAGCAAATGTATAGATAACAAAGATTATTAGTGTTACCAGGTGTGGGAAGGGCAGGGAAAAGAGGGAGTTTTGCTTAAGGAGCATAGAGTTAATTTTAGCGGTGGCAGAAAAATTTGTAAACGGTTAGTGAGAATGGCTACACAACATGAAGAATGTAATTATGTCACTGAATTATACAGGATACAGAAATTGTTGAATTGATGTACATGTTGTGTGTATTTTCACAATAAAAAATAATTGCAAAAAAAAAAGTTTATGGCTCGATAAAGATTCAGTTGGTCAACAGATGTTTACTGAGTATGTACTATGTGCAAGACATTATTTCCAACTCATTGAACTACTGTCTCTGCCTCTGTGTGAAATGTAGGATTCATAAAATTTAAAACACAAGCGAAATCTGATTGTTTCCATGGATAAAATACTATAATGTACTTGCTATATGATCCCTTAAACAATTAATAGGGTAGAAAGAAGATTAAACATTATTTGTAAAGTGACTTACTGTTCTTCTACAGTGCACAAGTTCTATGAATTCTTGGCTGACTTTTCTAAAATAAAATTTTTCCAAAATGCGTAGAGCACTCACCTGAGGATTTTTCTTTTTAAATCGAGATTGGGTTAAAAAACAATATGAAAAACCAAAACCTGGTGCCGTCAAGTCGATTTCATCTCACAGCGACCCTATAAGACCGAGTAGAATTGCCCCATAGGGTTTCCAAAGAGCGCTGGTGGATTTGAACCGCCGATCTTTTGGTTAATAGCCAAACACTTAACCACTGCACCACCAGGGCTCCGGAAAAGAGTGTATTTACTGGTTAATGATGTCTGCCCTGGTGCAATAGGGGATAAAGGCAGCAAGGGTGCATGTATTTTCTATTCCTAATCTATGCTAGTCAGCAAATATTTGGTTCTAACAGCCATGACCAGGGAAGCACAATGTGCTCTCCCTGGTAAAACCTGAGATAAAAGGCAAGGGAGAAGGGAAAAATGGAAAAGGATAAGGAGAGAAACAAAGAGGTCATGAGAAGAAAAAGAAAGACAGTGAAAAAGAGAAGTGGTTAGAAATAGTAGAAAGGAGCACCAGTATTCCAGGTTGATGAGTCTACATTTTTCTTGTTCATTATGCTCCCAACTCTGTTTGGCCACTCTTTCCACCAACACCAAAGTTACAGGCCAATATTTGATCACTCATTTGCTCCCTTTAAGGCCTCTTGGTGATTTCCACTGTCCATACCAAAGCCCAAAGTTGTCTGTTAGTTCTCTTTTGGTCCCATCTTCCTCCTCCCACCCTTCCACAGAGCGTGCATCTATATGGCAGTCTATACCCAGGATGCTAGTCTTTGTTCCTGTCCTCCCCCAACCATTCTTCCGTTTTTAATTAAAAGAACATGAAATTTCCACCCTCCAAAAATCTTCAGATACAAGAAGAAATCTTACTTTACCCACTTGGTCTGGCAATGTCAGCCATCACTTCTGTCTTCAGATATTCCCCTAGTATACTTACATTTAGCCATGAAAAAAGAAAAAGTCTGTTCAAAGGGATTTAAAGAACATTCTAAATTGGAGTAGAAACTTTTGCCTTTTGAAGTTGTACTACTGATTTACTTTACCTGGTTTTTCTTCCTCCCCACTAGCAAGCTTGCGTTTGGGAGGAGTTTCCCGGGTAGAGTTCACAGCTCGACGAATCGGCATGTTGCTATCTTCTACCTTCTAAGAGAAGAGATGGTCATAATCAAACAAACATAAAAATATTCCCTTTTCTCTCTTTCTCAAGGGGCCTAACTGGGTGTCAGAAGATGTAGGAGAATTCTTCAAGTCAACTCCAGGATCCAATGCAATTTACTTTTCATACTTTTTTTTCTTTAAGTGAAATACGATTTTTAAGAAATACTTTTCAAAGTATTTTATTTTAGCCAGAACTTCAGATGGAAATAAATAATTATACTTGATTTGGAATAAATTTAGACGATTGGAGGTTTTCTCAGGAATCTGAGGGAAAAGGGTAGATGGAAAGAGCTTTTTATTTATTTGATTTTTCAGATTTACAACCCAGGCTCCCCAAAGTTGGGGAAGGAACAAGTACCAAGAAGGACCCAGCAGGGCCTGAAGTCAGGGACTGATCCAAGAGTGAGCTTCAAGAATGCATCAGCCCCTACCTCACCTAACTTGTCCGCGTGGATCAGCTGAGCTCCTACTATAAGTGGGAGTGCCTTAGGATGGACGAGTTCACCTTGAGACGTATCAGTCGCCATTTAAAATTATTTCTAGGCCCGAGTACAGGTTACACTCTGAAGCCTCTGCTGTTAACCACAAGGATTTTTCCTAATGGTTTCAGTGTGGTGAAGAGTCAACCTAAAGCACAGAAAAGACCTGGTGTGAAGATTAACAGAAACAAAACTAAACTAAAACGTCTAAATTTAATACACATCCAAAAGGAAAAAAATATAACTATAAAACTTACAAGTTAAGTGACAGATGACTTGCTCAGTTATTAGTCAGAAAGATTAAACCACTATCCAAACATTGACTATGTAAAGCAGCGACTAGACTAAGACAAACGCATAAGCCACAGCAGCTGTTGCACCTTCTACATGAACAAAGGCAACAAGGACAAGAAAGCTCCTAAGGAATCCCACCACCCTCCTGCTGCCATCAGCAACTTAGAAAGGACAGACTATAGGAAGAGTTTACAAAAATTATGTAGCCAAAGATCAGTTTACTAAAGAGAGAAGACTTATTGTTCTCAAAGGGGCCAGAAAAGTTAACTGCAACCTAAACCCCCCATCTCCACTAGAGAAGTCATTTGTTTTCTATTAACGGAAAGTATAACCGCAAAAATACTGCTGAAAGCAAGACATTCTAAGAGCCTCCAGACCCACTGACCCTTAGGAGAACAGAAGTATGCTTCTAAGACCTTATTTGTCATGTTTTTAATAGAAGCAAAACCAGTACAAAAGAAAGCATATGATTAAAGAATCAAAGGTTAAAACCCACCTAAAAAAACCCTTTGCCGTCGAGTTGATTCCGCCCCATAGCGACCTTACAGGACAGAGCAGAACTGCCCCAAAGAGTTTCCAAGGAGCGCCTGGTGGATTTGAACTGCCCCATTATACCTCTACCCTCCAAGAACCTCATCTGGGACTCAATGACATTTTATAATAAAAAATCCTCAGTATAAGAAAATGACTAAGTGTTTAGATATCTGAACAATTAACAGATAATGAACAATTAACAAAAAAACTGGGAAATAAGGGATTAGTCATTCATCTTATACTATAAACTCTAACCCTGCCTAGGAACATAAAGGCTTTCAACTTGTCAGTAACGACGATTCCAAGCTACAACTACTGGGGTAAAAAAAAAAAAAAAAAAAACGAAAACCCCAAACATAAAGAATACTTTCACATTTATAAGGAAAATCTTTTTATGGGGATAACAAGGGCAACACCAGACTTGCAAATTGTCCATCAGCTGCAAGGAAAGACAGCTGAAAGAATTCAAGACAGTAAAATGCACTAAAACTTATCACTAGTGAATTAATATCTATAAATACTTAAAAATTAACTGTTAAAAGAACTACTTAAAATGCTCGTATTGTAACTAGCCTCAAGGAACTGTAAAATACTGAAATAAAAATCATTTTTCTGATCTTTGAAAAGAGGGCCAAATTGGGTTTAGGGGCATTAGTGAGGTTTGTGAAACCTAAAAATCTCTCATGGGATAATTTTAATATGTAAATCTGCTCATTCATGCACTAGCCAACCAGATGCCACTGAGTTGATTCTGACTCATGGTGACCCCATGTGTGTCAGAGCAGAATTGTGCTGCATACGGTTTTCAACAGCTGTTTTTTTTTGGGGGGGGGGAGTAGACTGCCAGGTCTTTCTTCCAAGGTGCCTCCAACCTTTCAGTTAGCATCTGAGCATGTTAACTGTCTGTACCACCGAAGGACTCCTCACTCAACAGCACTTCCAAAGTAAATTATTTTCCCTGATAATTTAAAAACAAAACTAAAGGATGATCTGATATTTTTATAGACAAGCAATACGGAAATTAAACAGTATCATGGTAAGGTTATTCTTGGTAAAGCAAGATGATATTGTTAATGAATGCATCCTTCTTAACCCATGATAACACTGTCTAGATTGAAAATGTTACTATGAAGTCAAGAAAACCTCCGGTGTTCATGAGTATCTTTAAAAAAAAATTTTTCCCTGTAAAGAAAATACTAAAAAACGTGTCAAAACCTTTCCAGTAAACTCTGTGGTCATTAATTACACAAAATTAATACAAACACAATCCATATAGCTGACACTCACTGGGTTAAAAAAAAGAGCGGACACCAACCCAAAAAACCAAACCCGTTGTGTTGATTCCAACTTACAATGATTCACAGGACAAAACAGACCTGCCCCATAGGGTTTCCAAGGCTATAAATCTTTACAGAAGCAGACTGCTACATCTTTCTCTCACAGAGTGACTGTCGGGTTCAAACTGCTGACCTTTCGGTTAGCAGCTGAGCATTTAACCACTGCTCCACTAGGACTCCTGAGGGGGGACAAAGGAAGCTACTTTTTATCAAAGTGATGCAAACTGACCAATGGAATTAAAACTAGGGTAACATGGTCCATAAAGACATCATTAATCTAAGAACAAGAATGATAGTTTGAATTTGCCCAGATAAGATGTATGCCTAGGTCAGAAAGAACAAGAAATAATAAGCTGGTTTGCCAATCTTCCTGGCTGCATCCAATCTACCGAAAAGAATACATTCTGACATTCTCTTACTTAAAATTTTCCAAGTACCATCCCCTTTGTTTCTTTAATCTCACCTCCTGCTACTCTCCCCATCACTATACACTCTTGCCTTCAAACACAAAGGCTTTCTTTTGGCCCATGGAATATGTTCTACTCATTTTTGCCTCAGAGTCTCCTTGCATTTGCTGTTCCCTTAAACTACAACACTCTTTTCCAAGGCCCTACAGTAATACTCCAGCTCAATGTTGTCTCTCGAAAGGCCTTCCACCTATGTTACTCCTCCTCAGTTTTCTTTATAGCATTTAACACCAGCTGAAATTAAATACACATCTGTATGCTTGTATGAGCTGAAACTGACTCAAGAGCAGTGGGTTTGGTTTGTTTACTACGTGTCTCTCCAAAAGAACGTAAGCACCACAAGGAGTAAGACTTTAATTCACCACTGTATTCCCAGGGCCTAGAACACTGTCCAAAACATAGCGGGTGCTTAATACTTACTGAAAGAGCAAAATTAATGATATCTAATATCACTTATTGCCATATTCAATATATGTGAAGAACACTTAAAAAATAAAATACAAATTTATCTGAGATAAATATCAAGCACCATATGCCTCACTTCTGAATTTCCTGAGTAAAAGCCACAGATCTAAAAACTTCAGTCTGTAGTCCTTTCTTTATGGTGGTGGTGTCTGGAGCTGTCAGGTTGGTTCCAACTCATAGCTACCCTGTGTACAACAGAACAATACACTGCCTGGTTCTATGTCATCCTCACAATCACTGCTATGCTTGAGACCACGGTTGCAGCCACTGTGTCAATTCATCCCGTCGAAGGTATTCCTCTTTTTTGCTGACTCTCTACCAAGCATGATGTCTTTCTCCTGGGACTGGTCCTTCCTGATAACATGCCCAAGGTAGATAAGAGGAAGTCTTGCCATACTTGCTTTTAAGGATAATTTTGGCTGTACTTCTTCCAACATAGATTTGTTCATTCTTCTGGCAGTCCACAGTATATTCAATATTCTTCGCCAACACCATAATTCAAAGGCATCAATTCTTCCATCTTCCTTATTCATTGTCCAGCTTTCACGTGCATATGAGGTGACTGAAAATACCAGAGCTTGGATCAGGCGCACATTAGTCTTCAAGGTGACATCTTTGCTTTTTAATACTTTTAAAAAAGGTCTTTCAAAAGGAGAAAAATGTAGAACAGAATCCAAATTCACATAAAAAGACCACACTTACTGGTCTGACAGTGACTGGAGGAACCCTCTGAAACTATGGCCCCAGGATGTTCTGCTAACTCAGAAGTGAAACCACTTTTCAGACATAGACAGGCCTATAAAACAAAAAATAAAACATGTGAGGGACATGCTTCTTAGTACCTTATCGAACATACGAGACCAAATGGGCAGCTCCTGTCCAAAGGAGGGCAAGAAGGCAGGAAGGGACAAGAACTGAACAAACAGACACAAGGAACCCAGGGTGGAAAGGGGGAGTGTGCTGTCACATTGTGGGGATTGCAACCAATGTCACAAAACATTATGTGTATAAATTTCTGAATGAGAAATTAACCTGAGCTGTAAATTTTCAAAGCACGATAAAAATAGGTAAATAAAAAGGTCTTTCGTACTATGTTGGCATCTCTTGTCTAGAGGGGAGATGAGAGTAGAGGGGGTTAGAAACTGACAAAACGGTCACTAAAGGAGAGACTAGAAGGAGGGAATGGACTGACTCATTAGGGGGAGAGTAAGTGGGAGTATGTAATAAGGTGTATATAAGCTTGTATGTGAGAGACTGACTTGATTTATAAACTTTCACTTAAAGCACAATAACAATTATTAAAAATAAATAAATGAAGAACTCAAAACACTGGGGGGAAAAAAAAAGGTCTTTCGTAGCAGATTTGCCCAGTGCAGTATATCCTCTGATTTCCTAACTGCTGCTTCCATGGGCGCTGATCGTGGAGCCAAGTAAAACTAATCCTTCACAACTTTAATCTTTTCTCCATTTACCATGATGTTGCTCACTCATCCGGCTGGAGGATTTTTGTTTTATGTTGAGGTGTAATCCATACAGAAGGCTGCAGTCTTTGATCTTCATCAGTAAGGGCTTCAAGTCTTCTTCACTTTGAGCAAACGAGATTGTGTCATCTGCGTATCGCAGGCTGTTAACGAGTCTTCCTCCAATTCTGATGCCCTGTTCTTCTTCATATAGTCCAGCTTCTCCAATTATTTGCTCAGCATAGATTGAATAAGTACGGTGAAAGGGTATAACCCTGACTCACACTTTTCTTGATTTTTATAACTACACAGTATCCCCTTGTTCTGTTTGAACGACTGCCTCTTGATTTATGTACAGGTTTGTCATGAGCACAGTTCAGTCTTCTGAATTCCCATTCTTCCTGGTATTAACCATAACTCGTTATGATTCACACCGTCGAATGCCTTTGCATGTCAACAAAACAGAGATAAACATATTTCTGGTATTCTCTGCTTTCAGCCAGGATCCATCTGACTTCAGCAGTGATTACCTCTTGTTCTACATCTTCTTCTGAATCTGGCTTGAATTTCTGGCAGTTTCCTGTTGATGTACTGCTGCAACTGTTTTTGAATTATCTTCAGTAAAATCTTATTTGCGTGTGATACTAATGATATCGTTTGATAATTTCCATGTTCTGCTGGATCACCTTTTTTTGGAATGGGTACAAACATGGATGCTTCCAGTCAGATGGCCAGGTAGCTGTCTTCTAAATTTCTTGGCATAGGCGAGTGAGCACCTGTAGCGCTGCTTCTATTTGTTGAAACATCTCAACTGGTATTCTGTCAATTCCTGGAGCTTTGTTTTTCGCCAATGCCTTCAGTGCAGCTTGGCCTCTTCCTTCAGTACCACTGGTTCTTGATCATATGCTACCTCCTGAGATAGCTAACATCAACCAATTTCTTTCTGGTACCGTGACTCTGTACCCCTTCCATCTTCTTCTAATGCTTCCTGTATCATTTAATACTTTGCCCATAAAATCCTTTAACGTTGCAACTTGAGGCTTGAATTTTTTTCTTCAGTTCTTTCAGGTAAGTTAGCTAATAGTTAAGAGTTCTGAGGTAGCATGAATGGTTAAGCACTTGACTACTGGCCAAAAGGCTGGCTGTTCAAACCCACTGGAGGCACCATGGAAGACAGGCCTAGTGATCTGCTACCGAAAGCTCACAGCCTTGAAAACCCTATACAGCAGTTCTATTCTGCACACATGGTATCACCATGAGTCAGAACTGACTGGACAGTTAACAGGTTTTTAAGAAGTTTGTTATTCATTACCGAGTTAACAAAACTATAAAAAAACCCACTGCCATCAAGTCGATTCCAACTCAGAACGACCCTGTAAGGACGGAGTAGAACTGCCCCACAGAATTTCCAAGGAGCATCTGGTGCATTTGAACTACCTACCTTTTGGTTAGCAGCTGTAGCTCTTGATCATTACGCCATCAGTGTTTCCAAAACAATACAGACAGTGAATTCACACTGCCTTAAAGTCACCAAGTATTAACTAAACTTTTTTTGTTGCTGTACTACTGAATGATCAGGCTTTGAAGCTGCCATGCTTTTTTCCTGCAGGGATCTTTTCTGGTTGGTTCACCGCTGCATCCCTGGTGCCTACAGCATACTAGGTATAGCATAGGTGCTCAACAAATATTTGTTACATCAAAGAATAAATGAATGAATGAAACTCAACAAATTCGTTTTTCACCTCAGTTCTGACATGTGCCAAGAGCCCTGGTGGGACAGTGGTTAAGAGCTACAGCTGCTAACCAAAGAGTCAGCAGTTGGAATCCACAAGTTGCTCCTTGGAAACCCTATGGTGCAGTTCTTCTCTGTCCTATAGGGTTGCTATGAGTCGAACCCTTTTGCCAGCAACAGCTGTGGTTGGGTTTTTTTTGTTTTATATGTGCCAAAAACAATCAATGTGAGTTTATCTGAGGTTTTTGTGGACATCCTGTTGTCATCACTTTATTATTATTTTTTATTTAGTGTTAGATTAACACTAAAAGATTTCCTTTTCCCAAGAGTAAATGTGTAAATTGCGTTAATATAGGCAAAAAAAAAAAAAAAAAGGATTGTAGAAGTAACATATCCAAAATTTCACAGTTTTCATTTCTCTGTATTAAGTAGAAGGAATAGAAAAATAAGAAACTTAATAACGTATTTCAATTTATTGATATTGTCCATAATACAGAATTTGGGGCAAGTATTATTTCATACTTCACTATAAAATGTATGCAACACACCACATTATGTCACAAGGTATGCACTGAATACCTCAAATAGTTCCCAATCTCAAGTTTCTCACTATACTCAGACTTAATGGGTCATGTCGCAAAAAGCGTGCCTCTAATTTGACTGCTGGCAACTTTTTTTTTTCCTTTTCTCTTATATTTCAATAAATCAGTAGTGTTTATCTTGGGCTCAGATGTTATGGACACTACATGGTTCCTGCTGTCAAGATGATCAAAATTCTAACTTAGACTTTCTGTATATGACAAGTTCAGGACACTTCCACCATCAACTGTATATCCTCAATCTTCCAAGTCATTTTTAAAAAAGAAAACTTAAAAATGTTACTTCTACTTTAAAGTAAATTACATCAAACTTTTGAAAGGAACAGAGTCCTGTGGCACAGTAGTTAAGAGCTCAGCTGCTAACCAAAGGCTGGCAGTTCAAATTCACCAACCACTCCTTCGAAACTCTGGGGCAGTGACACTCTGTCCTAAAGGGACAGAACTGACTGGCAGCAACAGGTTTTGAAAGGTAACGGTAAAACAAAAAGGTGATAATAGTTTTATGCCTATGCCAGATTAAACAAGATTAGAGTATCTTTCAAACTGACACTAGGCACATCTACTTTCACCTAAGACAAGATATCTTGCTCATCAAATCCAAGATGAACTCCCACATGTCTTTCTAATAGGATTCTTGGATACTTTTCAATGTAATGAAAACTCACAAAACATAAGTAACAGAACTTATGCTGGAGAGGCATTAAAGTTCACCTTGTCCAGTCCTCTGATTGTGCAGGAGAGAATGTTTTTGGGTTGCTAGGTGCCATCGAGTTGATCCCGACTCACAGCAACCCTATATGACAAAGTAGAACTGCCCCCAAGGATTTTCTAGACTGTAATCTTCACAGGAGCAGATCCTGGAAAGGTTCGAACTACCAACTTTTCTGTTAGCAGCAGAGTGCTTACCCATTGCTCCACTGGGGATCAAAACTTGTCCTCGGTCCCAGATAGTGGTTAATTCGGTACTGAAACTCCGATTTGTAGTCCTTACTTCACCACCCCTGCCTGCAGCTCTTTACAAATGCTCATACTCACAATTCTAACTTTATTAACTACCTACCGAAAACACTGTTCTAACTAAAACCACCTCGTGTAAGGTGCGACAAGTAAAAAGTTCTAGCCATGCCACACGGGGAAAGCAAGCTCACGGCCGCCCATCGCAGCAGCAGCAGCAGCAGCAGCAAGCCTTTTCGGGAGCGCCGACAGCTCGGAAACGTTTGTGGGGAAGTAAGGTGGGAAGAAGAGCAGAGAGACAAAGAGGCAGGGAAGGCAGCGTTACAGGGCCAAAGTCGTGAGGGAGCAGAAGGCTGGGGCGAGGGAAAGAACGGAGCCAAGATGAAGGCAGAGACGGCAAACGATGTCAAGGCTCAGCGGCGCGGACACTGAGGGAGGTTACAGCCCGGAGCTCCCGCCCAGGGGTGGACGCGACGCCGGAGCCGACCAGAGGACCCGGGCAGCGCACGCCCCTGCGACTCAAGAAGCTGCGGACCGCCAGCAACAAGCGCTCCGCAAACTCACCACTGGGAACTCCGTAATGGCGGCGGCGGGGGCGGAGAACCCGGGGGGCGGGTCCGTCACAGCCACTCACCGCCGCCGGCATCTTTCGAACCGGCTGGGAGAAGCTCTTAAAGGGCTGAGGGGGAGGGCGGGGCACACGCCAGGTTCGGGCGCATGCGCACGCTCTCAGCCAATCAGGACGAGGCGGAAAGACGCCGGCGCAAGCGCGTTGCGACGCGTGGTCCTAAGGCAAGGGAAGAATCCCCCCACCTCCCCTAGTTCTAAACAAAACAAGGGCGGGAGCGCGCGCGCGCTAGAAGGCCCCGGAGGAGGTGTCAACGCGAGGGGCCGGGGGTTAGGACGTAGGGGTGAGGGGAAGGGGAGGCGGAGCGGCCAAGGAAGGCAGACAAAAGGCACCTCCTCCTGGGCCCCGGGCGCCCCGCCCCCTGCTCTCAGGGAGCGGCGTCGGCGCCCTGGGCAAGCGGCCTCCGCCGCTCGCCTTCGGGGCCCCGCCAGCCCGCGCCCACTCCTCGCCCGCCTGTTCGGTCCCGCGTTACCTCTGCGCTCCTCCCTTCCTGGCGCCTGTGTCCCGCACGGGCTCTCGGCGCCGCTGCCGCTGCCGCTCGTCGCCTCCGCGCCGCTGTCCTCCGGGCCCAGCCGCCGAGCTCTGCCGCCCCGCCCCCCTGCCCGCGGCCCCG
The DNA here is from genome assembly GCF_030014295.1 of Loxodonta africana. Taxonomy (NCBI): domain Eukaryota; kingdom Metazoa; phylum Chordata; class Mammalia; order Proboscidea; family Elephantidae; genus Loxodonta; species Loxodonta africana. The sequence goes on from NC_087344.1 coordinate 55,849,302, forward strand.
CGCGCGCGGCTCCGCGCCGGCCCCGCCCCGCGCGCGCGCCGGCGGCCGCGCCCCCAGTCCGCGGGAGAAGCGCGCGAGAAGTGCCTCCGTGTGAGGCGCGCGGGACCGCGAGAGGGCGCTCCGGAGGATGCCGGGGCGGGAGGGCGGCGCCCGCCGCGAGTCTGTGGAGCGCAGTTAGGGTGCGTGGTGCACTTTCGGTTTCCTCCGAGGGATGCTGGTTTCACTCCTTGCGCTTAGTCTGCTCTCTAGTTCAGTCCCTGGTCTCAGCCGCGTTTCCGATTTAGCAATTCGTTTACCTTTAGAGGGGTTGGCATTTCCCGCTTCTCAGTTTAGCCGCGGCTACGGTTGTGTGAAGACCGTAGAAGAATTGGAAAACGAGGCAGCGGAGATTTCAGTGCCTCATATTCCTTCCCATTAAGTATCCAGACTACTGGGCAGGGTAGTGACTCCCGACCAAGAACTCGAAAAATTGCTTTTCTAATCTCTGAAACAGTCTAGCTCTGGCTCCGTAATCCGCAAATGCAGGGAGGGTTCCCGAAAATGAAACTCTGGGATTAGCGGAAAAAAGAATTTCCTTTGAATTGTCGCTGTACGTTGGTATCCGCGTACTCAGGCAATGTACAAACGATTGAAAATTTAACTCTTCAAAACCAGTTTCTGAGGCTTCAAAAGCCGTTTTTTTTTGGGGGGGGGTTGCTTTTTGCGGGGGGGCGGGTAGCGAATATAGGGAAATACGGAATACTGAAATTGTCACGAGGCTCACAGCAGTGTGACCAGTACTCAAATGCATGAGCCAATAATCCGAAAGACTTTGAAACTGTTTAAGTAGCTACTAGCCCAGTTGTGTAGCCCTGCCGTTAGCATAGTAACTGTCTCACCGGCCTCCCTAGCCAAGTCATCCACCCCATCAGTTCCAATCAGCTGTATAAAAATTTAACTGCTGCTACCAAAAGTTCCTTACTAGGTGAGTCATATCACTAACGTATCCTGATGACATTACCAGTTCCCTGGCATTCTGCTGTCAGATTAAAATTCACAAGGAATTTTGATCATTTTGTCCCGTTTCTTCATCCTGCTCATTTCCTTTCTTCTTATCAACATTTCTATCCTTTGCCTCCCTTTTTTTAAGACTCCGTTCCATTTTTATGTATTCATATGCTTAAAACATCCTTATTTATTTTCTTACCCTAAGTTGCCTTTAATCCTATTTCGTGCAAGAAGCTGACCCAGATAAGAGCAAATTGTGAGAATTTTTATTAAAAAAAAATCTTTCTTATTCTAGTTGTTCACAGCACACCAAACGAGGCAAAAAAAACCCTGAAACAAAATTCTTGCTCAGGAACACGTGCATGCGGAGATGCCCGGAGGCTATCGCTTGCTATGAATGAGATAAAATTTATCTTGAAGGCTGAAGCTGTAAGTTTTCTACTTACAAAGGGATTTGAGATTTTTATTGTACATGTCTTTTGGTTCAGGATGGAAATCCTGGTGGTGTAGTGGTTAAGTGCTACAGCTGCTGACCAAAAGGTTGGCAGTTCGAGTCTGCCAGAGGCTCCTTGGAAGCTCTATGGGGCAGTTCTACTCTGTCCTGTAGGGTCGCTGTGAGTTGGAATCGACTCAACGGCAACGGGTTTGGTTTTGGTTTTTCATTGGTTCGGGCATTTTACCCTCTGCTAAATGTAATATTTGGAACGCTGGTGGCACAGTGGATAAGAGCTACAGCTGCTAATCAGATGGTCGGAAGTTCGAATTCCCCAACTGCTCCTTGGAAACTGTATGGGGCAGTTCCGCTCTGTCTTGCAGGGTTGCCATGAGTCAGAATCAACTCCACTGCAATGTTTTTTTTTTTTAATCTGATATTTGGCTGTTTTGATTTTTATACTTAGCTGCATCTGAGTTAAACGACTCCATGGGATGTGGTCTTAGAGTTATCTCATTTGGCTTTCTTTGAGCTATGCTAGTAAAAGCATCATTGAGCTGTGTGTGTGTTGTTACTAGACAATAGATAAGTGGTAACTTCGGTGAAGGGTAAGACAGTATACCATACTGGGTGTCTTAGATATCTAGTGCTGCTATAACAGAAATACCACAAATGGATGGCTTTAACAAAAAGTTTATTTTCTCACAGTAAAGTAGGCTAAAAGTCCAAATTCAGGGCGTCAGTTCCAGGGGAAGTCTTTCTCTCTCTGTCAGCTCTGGAGAAAGGTCCTTGTCCTCAATCTTCCCATGGTTGAGGAGCTTCTCAGGTGCAGGGACCCCGGGTCCAAAGGATATGGTCTGCTCCTGCTGCTGCTTTCTTGGTAGTATGAGGTTCCCAACTCTCTGCTTGCTTCCTTTTCCTTTCATCTCTTGAGAGATAAAAGGTGGTGCAGGCCACACCCCAGGGAAAATCCCTTTACACTGGATGAGGGTTGTGGCCTGAGCAAGGGTGTTCCGTTCCACCCTAATGCTCTTTAACCACAGGCAGAGATTATTTTTTATAATATATAGGAAAATCACAAAATGGAGGACAACCACACATGGCCTAACCAAGTTGACACATATTTTTGGTTGACACAATTCAGTCCATTACACGGGGGAAGCCAGCACAACTTGGACAAGGCAAGGTCATGGAAGCTCCATAGACACATCCAAGCTCCCTGAGGGACCAAATTGCAGGGCTGAGGGCTATGGGGACCATGGTCTCGGGGAACATCTAGCTCATTTGGCATAACATAATTTATAAAGAAAATGTTCTATGTTCTACTTTGATAAGTAGCGTCTGGGGTCTTTAAAACCTGTGAGCGGCCACCTAGGATACTCCACTGGTCTCACCCCTTAGGGAGCGAGGAAGAATGAAGAAAACTAAAGATACAAGGGAAAGATTAGTTCAAAGGACTAATGGACCACATCTACCACAGCCTCCACCAGACCGAGTCCACTACAACTAGATGGTGCCTGGCTACCACCACAGACTGCTCTGACAGGGATTACAACAGAGGGTCCTGACAGAGCTGGAGAAAAATGTAGAACAAAATTCTAACTAAAAAAAAAAAAAAGACCAGACTTGCTGGCCTGACAGAAACTGGGGAAACCCTAAGAGTATGACCCCCAGGCACCCTTTCAACTCAGTAATGGAGTCATTCCTGAGGTTCACCCTTCACCCAAAGATTGGACAGGCCCATAAAATAAAACGAGACTAAAGGGGCACACCAGCCCAGGGGCAGGGACTAGGAGGCAGGAGGGAACAGGAAAGCTGGTAATAGGGAACCCAAGGTTGACAAGGGAAAGTGTTGAGGTGTTGTGGGTTGTTAACCAATGTCATAGAACAATGTGTATACTGACTGTTCAATGAGAAACTAGTTCTGTAAACCTTCATCTGAAGTACAGTAAAAAATTAAAAAAAAAATCAACAACTGTGTGTGTGTTAAACAGAGCTACATAATGGTTTCTGTTACAGCAATGAGGTTGTTTGGCCTTCTGGACTGGTGGGAACACCCACCTTGGCAAGTTTAGGAACTAGTGTTACAGGTGTATAAAGAAGGCTACTATCAAAGAGTGAGCTTCTAGACGTCAGGAGGACCCTCTTGCTTTAAGAGACCCCACAAACTGATATAAAAAAGCCTGAAGTTCCACCATTCAGAGATTCACTCCTTTCCTTTAAGCTCTACTCTCTTATATAACACTCAAATGAAGCATTGGTGGTTCAGTGGTAGAGTTCTTGCCATCCACGCAGGAGACCTGTGTTTCATTCCTGGCCAGTGCACCTCATGCACAGTGTCAGTGGAGGCTTTCGTGTTGCTATGATGGGGAACAGATTTCAGCAGAGCTTCCAGACTAAGACCGACTAGGACAACATTTTGTTCCATTCTGTATGGAACAATGCTGACTGATAGTTAACTTCCTTAGCCTGAAAGGTCTCTTTGTATAAGAAAGCAAAGTATGAGACTTTGAAATGTTTGGCATTATGATGGAGAAAGTTGAAGCAACTGCAAATTCTAAGAGTATCCAGATCAGAGTTAGGAGTTTGCAGTCACTGGGCTGAGTATAGAAAGATACAATTCCAACTAGTGTTAACAGGGAGAGATTTGAAGCATAACTTTTGATTGGCTGGTGGGAAGAAAATGTTTCTGTTCCTAGTAGGGTGGGTCTTTACTCTCATGCATCATGGCTAAGGGATTGAAATTTCATGTGGAAGTAACCAACAGCCTAGTCCAGAGCTTGGTTCCCTTAGTAATATATGGACCTAGCAGGGTTGGGGGTTGACTTTTCTGGCTTCCAGCCAGAAAGACTGGAAATGGCTCTCAATTTAGCTACAGTTTTGGAATAGGATGACAAGAGACTTAACACCTTATGCTATTAGGCAAAAAATAGAGACCAATGAAAATTTAATATTACCCCTCCTACCACCTACCCTTAACAGTTTTTTATTGTTTTTAGTATTACCTGAGCTAAAACCCTGGTTAAGAGATAAGCAACATCCCTGGATCCTCTGTTGGCAATGTTGCACTTTCCCCTGTTCGATAGTGGCTGTAGTTTTAATCCCATTCACCCTAGTAGTCATCCAACTTTAAAAGTTTATTCTACACTTTGAAAAATTCTGAATTATGAAAAACAATGGTTTTGGATAAAGGAATCATGGATCAGTATATAAAACCCAAGTTTCACAACATAGCATTTACCCTACCCTCGTTGCCATCAAGTCAATTAGTGACCCTATAGGGTCGAGCAGCTAAAACAAAAGGAAGAATTGATGAAGTAAAAGAACTGAACAGAAGATTTCAAAGGGCGGCTCGAGAAGACAAAGTAAAGTATTATAATGACATGTGCAAAGAGCTGGAGATGGAAAACCAAAAGGGAAGAACATGCTTGGCGTTTCTCAAGCTGAAACAATTGAAGAAAAAATTCAAGCCCTGAGTTGCAGTAGTGAAGGATTCCATGGGGAAAATATTAAACGACACAGGAAGCATCAAAAGAAGATGGAAGGAATACACAGAGTCATTATACCAAAAAGAATTAGTTGATGTTCAACCATTTCAAGAGGTGGCATATGACCAGGAACCGATTGTACTGAAGGAAGAAGTCCACGCTGCTCTGAAGGCATTGGCGAAAAACAAGGCTCTAGGAATTGATGGAATATCAGTTGAGATGTTTCAACAAACAGATGCTGCGCCGGAGGTGCTCACTCGTCTATGCCAAGAAATATGGAAGACAGGTTCCTGGCCAACTGATTGGAAGAGATCCATATTTATCCCTACTCCCAAGAAAGGTGATCCAACCGAATGTGGAAATTATAGAACAATATCATTAATATCACATGAAAGCAAAATTTTGCTGAAGATCATTCAAAAACTGCTGCAGCAGTATATCAACAGGGAACTGCCAGAAATTCAGGCCGGTTTCCGAAGAGGACGTGGAACCAGGGATATCGTTGCTGATGTCATATGGATCCTGGCTGAAAGCAGAGAATACCAGAAGGATGTTTACCTGTGTTTTATTGATTACACAAAGGCATTTGACTGTGTGGATCATAATAAACTATGGATAATATTGCAAAGAATGGGAATTCCAGAACACTTAATTGTGCTCATGAGGAACCTTTACATCGATCAAGAGGCGGTTTTTCATACAGAACAAGGGGATACTGATTGGTTTAAAGTCAGGAAAGGTGTGCATCAGGGTTGTATTCTTTCACCATACCTATTCAATCTGTATGCTGAGCAAATAATCCGAGAAGCTGGACTATATGAAGAAGAACAGGGCATCAGGATTGGAGGAAGACTCATTAACAACCTGCGTTATGCAGATGACACAACCTTGCTTGCTGAAAGTGAAGAGGATTTGAAGCATTTACTAATGAAGATCAAAGACCACAGCCTTCCGTTTGGATTGCACCTCAACATAAAAAAAAATAAATTTTTTTTTTTTTTTTTTAAGGAAAACAAAAATCCTCACAACTGGACTGATGAGCAACATCATGATAAACAGAGAAAAGACTGAAGTTGTCAAGGATTTCATTTTACTTGGATCCACAATCAACAGCCATGGAAGCAGCAGTCAAGAAATCAAAAGACGCATTGCATTAGGCAAATCTGCTGCAAAGGACCTCTTCAAAGTGTTGAAGAGCAAAGATGTCACCTTGAAGACTAAGGTGCACCTGACCCAAGCCATGGTATTTTCAATCACATCATATGCATGTGAAAGCTGGACAATGAATAAGGAAGAGGGAAGAATTGATGCCTTTGAATTGTGATGCTGGCGAAGAATATTGAATATACCATGGACTGCCAAAAGAACGAACAAATCTATGTTAGAAAAGTACAACCAGAATGCTCTTTAAAAGCAAGGATGGCGAGACTGCATCTTACATACTTTGGACATGTTGTCAGGAGGGATCAGTCCCTGGAGAAGGACATCATGCTTGGCAGAGTACAGGGTCAGCAGAAAAGAGGAAGACCCTCAACGAGGTGGATTGACACAGTGGCTGCAACAATGAACTCAAGCATAACAATGATTGTAAGGATGGCTCAGGACCGGGCAGTGTTTCATTCTGTTGTGCATGGGGTGGCTATGAGTCGGAACTGACTCAATGGCACCTAACAACAACAACAACGTAGGACAGAACTGCCTCCTAGGGTTTCCAAGGCTGTAAATCTTTATGGAAGCAGACTGCCACATCTTTCTCCCACAGAGCAACTGGTGCGTTTGAACCACTGACCTTTCGGTTAGCAGCCGAATGCTTTAACCACTGTGCCATCAGGGCTCTTCATTTACCCTAAGATACACTCATATGTTCTGGTTGTTCTTTTAAATGCTGGTTACAAGCTATTAATTTTGCCATCCACACTTTGAGACTGTCTGTCCTTCAGGTTAGCAAACTTTTAGTGTTCAATGAGAGTCAATTTCTTGTCAGAACTGTTACCTGAGGGGTCTGAAAAATGTTAGTGCCAAAAATTTACTGTCATTTTGGAGGGCAAGGGTCTTGAACAATAGTGGTCTTTGAGTTTCCAGCATCTAACAAATTGGACAGAATTACAGCTTGGCCCTCAAGGGAACAAAAACATTTAGAAATTTTATTACAGGAGTTTTTTCAGTGGGGAATAGCATATAGAACTAAGGCAACTAAGGCACTTGGCCCTGCCACCTCCAGGGAAAAACAACAGGATTTTCTTTCAAGTCTTCTTTCAGGTCACGTTTTGGGAGCTGTATGTATGTATTGATCAGTCTTTTCCCCTTTTAAACACCACAGGAAAGACAACTGCATTTTAGACAGACTGAAGAGACACCATTTATGAGATTTATGTTGTCAAAGAGAGAAATTGATAGGAGATATCTTGCTTTGATTTTGGGGTTTTCTTACCCACAGTACCAAATATTCACTTCAAAGAAATCCTTGACCAAAATTAATCTGCCAGCAGCTTTTCTTTCACCCAAAGTTACAAATCTTTTTTCTGTTTGAAGCCAGGATTACTAAATTTAAACTTCAAAAGATATGGCTGGGTAGAGAGTCAGAGACTATCTTATAAGTGTGACCTGATTATTAGTTGGTCTTAGTAACAGAGGGAAGTTCAATCATGTTAAGATTAGCTAGTGGCTGATCTACAATACTCCGTCCTCTTTTCTTTATGGGCCTCATTGTACCTAGCTTCTTTGAGCCATTTGCTTTTTCTGGAATCAAAATGGTCTCCCTATATTGTTATTACGGATTTCATTTTACTTGGATCCACAACCAATGCCCATGAAAGCAGCAGCCAAGAAATCAAACAGCCTATTACATTGGGCAAATCTGCTGCAAAAGACCCCTTTAAAATGTTAAAATGCAAAGATGTCACTTTGAGGACTAAGGTGCCCCTGATCTAAGCCATGGTATAATCAATCACCTCATATGTATGTGAAAGCTGGACAATGAATAAGGAAGCCTGAAGAAGAATTGATGTCTTTGAATTATGGTGTTGGCAAAGAATATTGAATATATCATGGACTGCCAGAAGAATGAACAAATCTGTCTGGAAGAAGTACAGCCAGAATGCCTCTTGGAAGTGAGGGTGGTGAAACTTTGTCTCATGTACTTTGGGCATGTTATCAGGAGGGACCAGTCCCTGGAAAAGGACATCATATTTGGTAAAGTAGAAGGTCAACAAAAAAGAGGAAGACCCCTCTCCTGGAGCTGACGCCCTAAATTTGGACGTGCAGACTACTAGACAGTGAGAGAATAAATTTCTCTTTGTTAAAGCGATCCACTTGTGGTATTTCTGTTATAGCAGCACTAGATGACTAAGACAGAATTTGGTACCAGGAGTGGGGTGCTGCTCTAACAGATACCTAAATGTGGAAGCAGTTTTGAAACTGAGTGGATAGAGAAGAGGTAGCTGCAGAGGACTGGCAGCAGCAGAGGACCTTCAGTGGCACAGAAGTGGCAGCAGCAGAGAACCAGCAGCAGCAGAACCAGGAGACCAGCGTGAGATGGCACTGGAGATGAGCAACGGAGCAAGGGAGTTAAGTGTCTGTGTGCAGGAGGCTTCCAGGCCAAGTTGGGGTACTTCTGGGCACTTATCAGTGGAGCTAGGCTTGCCAACGCACAGAACAAGAGAGTTGAATGCCTTCTGACCGAAGTTTACCGGCAGAGCGGGGTGCCTCAAGGCACTTAGTGGTGGGCACACTTGCCCCAGCAAGGCAGATGTGGGTGTGAGGCCCAAAGAGCCGAGAGGGCAAGAAGCCAGGAAGCAGTAGCTAAAGAGACAAGGAACACAGGAAGCTGAGCTGCCTCAATCTCAAAAGGTATGGCCACGACCTCTGGGGTTTCAAAGGGCGGAGCCATGGCCTCTGGTGTTTCTAAGGGTAGAGTTGCCACTCAGATGGACTAGGAGAATGGTGCACCTAAAGCTAAGGGAGCAGAGTTGCCATCCCAGTGGGCCTGGAAGGTAGAGCTGAAGCCTAGGGCTGAGGGGCCTCCACTCAGAATCCTGAGAGTGTGGCTAATACCTAGAGTCTGAAGGGCAGGGCCATTGTGTAAATGCTTTCAGAGGACAGAGGATTATTTGCAAAGCCTTGAGAGCTAATGTAATGTGTTCTGCTGACTTGCTTGGTGCCTGTTATGCCTTCTTTCCCTCAAATTTCTCATATTTTTAATGGAAATGTCTAGTTTGTGCCTGTTCCGCCATTGTACCTTTGGAAGCAGAAAACTTGTATTCTAGATTTCACAGATGAAGAGGAAATTTTGTATTCTGGATTTAGAGTTGATTTAAGACTTTTGCTATAATACATATGTTTTATATGTGGCAAGGACATGAATTTTGGGGGGCCAAAGGGTGGAATGTCATGGATTGAATTGTGTCCCACAAAAGTATTTGTCAACTTTGCTGGGCCATGAGTCCCAGTATTGTGTGATTGTCCATGATTTTATGTGATTTTCCTATATATTGTAAATCCTATCACTCTGATGTAATAAGACGGATTAGCGGCAATTATATTGATGAGGTCTACAAGATTAGGTAGTAATCTTAAACCAGTATTGTGTGATTGTCCATGATTTTATGTGATTTTCCTATATATTGTAAATCCTATCACTCTGAAGTAATAAGATGGATTAGCGGCAATTATACTGATGAAGTCTACAAGATTAGGTAGTATCTTAAACCAATCTCTTTTGAGATATAAAAGAGAGAATCGGGCATGTCCTTTGGACCTGAGGTTCCTGCACTGAGATGCTCCCAGACCAAGGGAAGACTGATGACAAGAACCTTCCTCCAGAGCCAACAGAGAGAGGAAGCCTTCTCCTGGAGCTGACACCCTGAATATGGACTTGTAGCCTACTATACAGTGAAAGAATAATTTTTTCTTTCTTAAAGCCATCCACTTGTGGTATTTCCATTATAGCAGCACTACATGACTAAGACAACCCCCAACAAGATGGATTAACACAGTGGCTGCAACAATAGACTCAAGCAGGCATAGCAATGATTGTGAGGCTGATGCAGGACCAATGTTTCGTTCTGTTGTACACAGGGTCACTATGAGTCTGAACTGACTTGATGGCACCTAAGAACAACATATGCATATATAACTGCTCAGAATAAAACTTATGTTCAAATTTTGTTGAGTTTTGATTATTTTTCACACTATAAAACAAAACATACCCAGTTTTGACTATGTAATATGTAGTAAATTTGCCAACAGTATTTTTTCTGTCGCTCCACTCCTACTTCCTGGCTTACCAGCAAATCTTTGCAGGAAGATGCCTACAGTGCAAGGAGGACTGTGATGGTGGCTAGAGATGAGAGACTGAGGGTCAGGAGACCAATGACAACCATCCTGGTTTGTCCAGGGAGAACTTCAGGGGTTAGTGGAGGTGGGTCTTTCAGTGTTAAAACCAGGGAAGTCCCTGCAAAACAAGTTGGTCACCCTAAGACACCTTTCCTTTGTGGATAAGGGGAAGTTTGACAAAGTCTGAACGGAAAGACTTTTTTTCCCCCAATAAACCAGTAACTTAAAGGAAAACAGTAGTTGTAATCTTCTGTAAAGATTAAGGAGCTCTAGTGGCGCAGTGGTTAAGCACTAGGCTGGTAACCGAAAGGTTGGCAGTTGGAACACAGCAGCCTGAATGGTTGGTGGTTGGAACCCAGCAGCTGCACCACAGGAGAAAGATGTGGCAATCTGCTTCCGTAAAGATTAAAAAAAACCCAAACCAAACCCATTGCTGTCGAGTTGATGCAAACTCATAGTGATCCTCTGGGCAGGGTAGAACTGCCCCATAGAGTTTCCAAGGCTGTAGTCTGTCAGCTTGTCATATTGTGGTAGCTTGCATGTTGCTGGAAGCTATGCCACCAGTATTTCCAATACCAGCAGGGTCACCCATGGTGGACAGGTTTCAGTGGAGCTTCCAGACTAAGACTAGGAAGAAGGACCTGGTGGTATACTTCTGAAAAAATTGGCTGCTGAGAAACCTTATGAATAGCAGTGAAACACTGTCTGATATAGTGCTGGAAGATGAGCCCCTCAGGTTGGAAGGCACTCAAAATACGACTGAGGAAGAGCTGCTTCCTCAAAGTAGAGTTGACCTTAATGACCTGGATGGAGTAAAGCTTTCAGGACCTTCATTTGCTGATGTGGCATGACTCAAAATGAGAAGAAACAGCTGCAAACATCCATTAAAAATTGGAATGTGGAATGTACAAAGTACCAATCTAGGAAAATTGGAAGTCATCAGAAATGAAATGGAATGCATAAAAATGGATATCCTATGCATTACTGAGCTGAAATGGACTGGTATTGGCCATTTTAAATCAGACAATCATATGGTCTCCTATGCCAGTAGTGGCAGATTGAAAAGGAACGGCATCGCATTCATGGTCAAGATCTATCCTGAAGTACAATGTTGTCAGTGATAGGATAATATACATATACCTACAAGGAAGACCAGTTAATACAACTATTATTCAAATTTATGCACCAACCACTAATGCCAAAGATAAGGAAATGGAAGATTTTTACCAACTTCTGCAGTTTGAAATTGATCAAACAAGCAATCAAGATGCATTGATAACTGCAGGTGATGGGAGTGTGAAAGTTGGAAACAAAAGAAAGATTGGTTAGTTGGAAAATATGACCTTGGTGATAGAAACGATGCTGGAGATTGTATGATAGAATTTTGCAAGACCAACAACTTATTCATTGCAAATACCTTTTTTTCAACTACATAAACGGCAACTATACATGTGGATCTTACTGGATTGAAAACACATGAATCAAATTGACTACATCTTTGGAAAGAAACAATGGAAAAGCTCAGTATCATCAGAACAAGGCCAGGGGCCAGCTGCAGAACAGACCATCAGTTGCTCATATGCAAGTTCAAGTTGAAGTTAAAGAAAATTAAAACAAGCCCAGGAGAGCCAAAATATGATCTTGGGTATATGTCACCTGAATTTGGAGACCACCTCAAAAATAGATTTTGGGGCATTGGACACTAATGACCAGAGACCCGATGAGTTGTGAGATGACATCAAGTGCATCATACATGAAGAAAGCAAAAGGTTAGTAAGAACACAGGGAAGAATGAAAAGACCAAAATGGATGTTAGAAGAGACTCTGAAACTTGCTCTTGAACATAGAGTAGCTAAAGCAAATGGAAGAAGAGATGAAGTAAAAGAGCTGAGATTTCAAAGGGCAGCTTGAGAAGACAAAGTACTATAATAACATGCACAAAGACCATGAGTTAGAAAACCAAAAGGGAAGAACACGCTCAGCATGTTTCAAGCTGAAAGAATTGAAGGAAAAATTCAAGCCTAGAGTTGCAATTTTTAAGGTTTCTATGGGCAAAAAGGAGCCCTGGTGGCACAGTGGTTAAAGTGATCAACTGCGGAAAGGTAAGCAGTTTGAAACCACCAGCAGCTCTGCAGGAGTAAAATGTGGTAGTCTGCTTCTGTAGATTTACAGCCTTGGAAACCCTATGGGGTCACAATGAATTGGGTTGTTTTTTATGGGCAAAATATTGAATGATGCAGGAGCATCAAAAGAAGATGGAATGAATACAAAGTTACTGTACCAAAAAGACTTGGTTGATGTTCAACCATTTCAGGAGGTTGCATATGATCAAGAACTGAAGAAAGAAGTCCAAGTTGCACTGAAGGCATTGGTGAAAGAAAAAAAAAAAAGGCTTAGGAATTGATGGAATACCAATCGAGATGTTTCAACAAATGGATGCAGTGCTGGAGGTGCTCACTCATCTACGCCAATAAATTTGGAAGACAGGTACCTGGCCAACTGACTGGAGGAGATCCATATTTGTTCCCATTCCAAAGAAAGGTGATCCAACAGAATGTGGAAATTATCAAACAATATCATTAGTATCACATGCAAGTAAAATTTTGCTGAAGATAATTCAAAAACAGTTGCAAAAGTACTTTGACAGGGAACTGCCAGAAATTCAAGCTGGCTTTAGAAGAGGATGTGGAACCAGGGATATCATTGCTGATGTACGGTGGATCTTGGCTGAAAGCAGAGACTGTCAGAAAGATCTTTACCTGTGTTTTATTGACTATACAAAGGCATTCGACTGTGTGGATCATTACAAATTATGGATACCAATGCGAAGAATGGGAATTCTGGAACACTTAATTGTGCTCATGTACATAGACCAAGAAGCAGTCATTCGAACAAAACAAGGGGATACTGCGTGGTTTATAATCAGGAAAGATGTGTGTCAGGGTTGTGTCCTTTCACCATACTTACTCAATCTGTATGCTGAGCAAGTAATTAGAGAAGCTGGGTTATGTGAAGAACTTGGCATTGGGATTGGGAGAGGACTCATTAATAACCTGAGATATGCAGATGACAAAACCTTACTTGCTAAAAGCAAAGAGGACTTGAAGCACCTACTGATGAATATCAAAGACCATAGACTTCACTATGGATTATACCTCAACATAAAACAAAAATCCTCTCAACTGGACCAATAAGCAACATCATCGTAAGTGGAGAAAATATTGAAGTTGTTAACGATTTATTTTACTTGGATCCGCAATCAACACCCATGGAAGCAGCAGTAATCAAATGATGTATTGCATTGAATGTATCTGCTGCAAAAGACCTCTGTAAAGTGTTGAAAAGCAAAGATGTCACCTGAAGGACTAAGGTGTGCCTGATCCAAGTCATGGTATTTTCAGTTATCTCATATGCATGCAAAATCTGGATAATGAATCGGAAGACCAAGAAGGATTGATGCCTTTGAATTATGGTGTTGGCAAAGAATACTGAATATCATGCACTGCCAGAAGAATGAACAAGTCTGTCCTGGAAGAAGTACAGCCAGAATGCTTCTTGGAAGCGAGAATGGAGAGACTGGGTCTCACATACTTTGGACATGTGATCAGGAGGGACCAGTCTCTGGACATCGTGTTTGATAAGATAGAAGGTGATTGAAAAAGAGGAAGACCTCTGACAAGATGGATTGACACAGTGGCTACAATAATGAGCTCAAACATGTTAAATGATTGTGAGGATGACCCAGGACCAGGCAGTGTTTGTTCTGTTGTACATAGGGTCACTATAAGTTGGAACCAATTCCACGGCACCTAACAACGAGCCTAACCATAGTGTTTAGGGAAGCCAACTGCCACATCTTTCTTCCACAGAGCAGCTGGTGTGTTTGAATCAGCGACCTTTCGGTTAGCAGCAGAGTGCTTTACCATTTTGCCACCAGGGCTCTTCCCATAAAGATTACAGCCTTGGAAACCCTATGGGTCAATTCTGCTCTGTCCTATAGTGTTGCTGTCTGTAACAGTGGGGTTGCCATGAGTTGGGGACCGACTCCAGGGCAGCTAACAACCACCACCAGCAGCTTATATATGTCATAGGATCAATGTGAAGACCAAATTAGATGCCACCTGGGATTTTTGTGTGTGTATCCTTTCATTTTTTTTTTTTTTAATTTTTATTGTGCTTTAAGTGAAAGTTTACAAATCGTCAGTCTCTCACACAAAAACTTATATACACCTTGCTACATACTCCCAACTGCTGTCCCCCTAATGAGACAGCCTGCACCCTCCCTCCACTCTCTCTTTTTGTGTCCGTTTTGCCAGCTTATAACCCCCTCTACACTCTTATCTCCCCTCCAGGCAGGAGATGCCAACATAATCTCAAGTGCCCACCTGATCCAAGAAGCTCACTGCTCACCAGCATCCCTCTCCATCCCATTGTCCAGTCCAATCCCTGTCTGAAGAGTTGGCTTTGGGAATGGTTCCTGTCCTGGGCCAACTGAAGGTCTGGGGGCCATGACCACCGGGGTCCTTCTAGTCTCAGTCAGACGATTAAGTCTGGTCTTTTTACGAGAATTTGAGGTCTGTATCCCACTGCTCTCCTGCTCCCAGGCGGTTGTAAACAAAACAAACAAAAAAACTCACTGCTGTCGAGTTGATTCAGACTCATAGCGACCCTATAGGATAGTAGAACTGCCCCACAGAGTGTCCAAGGAGCGCCTAGCAGATTTGAACTCTGGACCTCTTGGTTAGCAGTCATAGCACTTAACCACTATGCCACCAGGGTTTCCAGGTGGATGTAACCACCTGGAATTTTATGGCAAATTATATTTTACAAAGTGTTTTAACATATATTATCCCAGTGATACTGTGATACAGAAAGGGATTATTGTTTCGGTAATACAGATGAGAAAACAAAAGCCCAAACATTTTTGAAGCAGTATTTGTTTCTAGTCAGCGTTTGATGAAGGGCTTTATAAGCTGTGGCAGGCATGTGAAGTACCCCTTGGAGTTGAAGATTACGCTCAAATGTCAATGAGCATTAAGAATCACCTTAAGAGTTTGTTAGAACTGTTCCTTTTATGCCTGCAAATTCTGATTGAGCAGATTGGAGCCCATAAATTTGCATTTCTAACAATCTCATGGGTGATTCGGATGCTCCTGGCTCAAGGCCCCCATTTTGACTAACTCTGATCTTTGGTATAAATAACTGCTTATCCAGTCCAATAGCTATGTGGCTAAATTTGAGAATTGGAAACAATGAAAAGCACAGCCATTCCTCTTGCTGAATGATAACTTACTTCTAAAGAAATACCAATTAAGGTTGGCCTCTAGTGAATTCTACTAAGTGAGAGTACAAGGCAACCTTTGAGAAGTTACTTCCCCATTTATCCAGAAAAGTTTATCCAGCTTAATTTTTCATGGGTTTTATTAAAATTCTTTTGATGTAAAAATGTCTCAATGTACATTCAGATCTTATAAAATGGTGGCCAGTCTGTGAATACCAAGGAAAATGGCACTGGTTTTTGTACCTAAGGCCCAAATATCTCTGAGAGGCTCCACCAGAAGCTTTACATTTTAGATGACGTGACTGTTGCATTGGAAGGAGCATTTCCAATAGATGTGGCGCCATTATCTAAATATGCAATAAACAGACCAGAGCAGCCCAGATTGGTGTGTACCAATGACTGAAGTCTCATAGTACTGTTCCACTTTGTCCTTCTTTGTTCTTTAAGTACACCTTGCACCTCTCCACCTACTACAGAGCCCTTGCACACATGATCCCCTCTATTGAATACACATTCCCATAGCTATTTAATTCTTCAAATTTCCCTTTTCCTGAGGGAAAAACAAATAATAACCTAAAAAAAGCATCCCCTAATCCTCCAGTTTACACAGGGTTCCGACTCTGTGTTCTCATAGTGGTGTATTTTAAAAATATGTGGCATTTGTAATTCCGTATTTGTGTGTCTGGCACCTTGCATGATGTGTTAGCACACTGTAGAATTTAATAAGAGATTGGACTGGAAGTACCTATAAATCAAAATATATGTTTTAATTATCTGAAAATATAAGTTGTTTCCTAAACTGTTAGCTAAAGCAGATTGCTTTTACCTATCATTTACAGTGGTCTCAACCTTGGCTCATACTAGGATCACCCGAGGAACATTAAAAAAAAAAAAAAAATGATGCGAAGGTCTCATCCCCAGAGATTCTGAAATAACTGCATATTTAAAATCTCTCCAGGTGATTCTAGTGTGCAGCCAATCTTGAGCACCATTATTCTATGCTCTAGGAAGAAGGCTGGATGACCTGAGCTTTAGCAAAGACAGATATTTATCAACAAGCAGTAAATATGTCAGAAGAGTCAGAAAGGAACTCACTGCTAGTGCAAGTCAATTGCCGGATGATGGTTTGTTTTGAAACTTTCAGAAAATCCTTATATTCTTACTTTTTTAAAAGTTTAATATCCTATTATCACTAAGAATTTACTTCTTTGTTAAGCTTGGAAAGCAGTCATCTAAAATGATTTTGGATTTGTTCGTAGGGTTGGCATGAGTGAACCCTTTTTAAACAGGACAGGGAGGCCAAATGGCCAGTGAACAGCAGAGTTAGCATGAGAACACAGATATCCCAACTCCCAGTCTAGATCTCTTTCCACTACAACACACAACTTCCATCTGTATGAGCTCTTGATTTCCACCTGGGAATCCACTGCACTTAGTAGACTCTCTGACTATTACTGGCTAAGACAAGGGGAAGTTAAAATGTATCATAATGAGAAAAAGAGAGGTGGAATAGTTCCCATCTTTTTTTCTTGTCACATAAGATGAACAAAACACCAGAGTGGCATATCTATAGGACTGAGTGTATTGGGGTATCCAGAGTAGCATATAAAAAGATACACAATATTTCCTAAAATTCATAGTATTCCTTGTGGCCTACTCACCTGTCACGATCTCACCTTCTGTAAAAAATGGGAGTTTAAAATGCTGGCAGAGCTAGGATATGTACCCTAGTAATAAGAAGCTCAGTGGCCACATCTGAATGGTTATATAGAATGGTTCTTAAATACTATCCTCCAATAAAAGGAACAAGGGCTCTTTGGAGACACGGCTGATTCTAAGGTCAGGGCAGGGAAAATACAAGATACGCCTGTGGCATCTTGTAATGTTAGAAAGTAAGGAAGTGCTTAAGAACAAAAGGATAGGGCCATGTCAAAGTGACACAAACGCCAAGTTTGAAAGAGATTCTCATGGTCAAAGCTGGGGCAATCTGGGCAATAAAATACTGTGATGTTGGACTATAACCCAAAGTGTAAAATAAATAAATATGAGTTCATATCAATCGTTCATACTGAATAAGTAGGGAGAAAAAACAAATACTCCTTGCAGGAGAATTCCAAATAATTTATGTTGATAATTCCCCTTCAAGAAGATGGCGCTTAATCCTCTCCCACGCCCACCTCCGTGACTCAGTGAGCAGCTTCCAAACAACAGGCTAGAGTAAGGAAGGGGAAAAATAAAAGTAGCTTTAGAATGCATAAATATGGCAAACACTACCTTAACCAAGTGATCAAGGTTAACGTTACCAGTGATGCCATGTGGATATCACGTACCTCCTGATATTATGTGATGAGAAAGATACTTCACCTCTGTGGTATTTTTACCCAAAACCCACAACCCCAGCCTAATCAAGAGAAAAACATCAGAGAAACTCAAATTGAGGGACATTTTACAAAACACCTGGCCAGTACTCCTCAAAACTGTCAAGGTCTTAAAAAACAGGGAAAGACTGTCAAATAATGAGACATGAGGACTAAATACAGTATGGGATCCTGGATTGCATCCTAGAACAGAAAAATGACATTAGTGAAACCCAAATAAGGTCTGGAGTTAACAGTAACATACTAATGTTGGTTTCTTAGTTGTGCCTAATGTACCATGATCAGGTAAGATATCAACCATTAGAGGAAACTAAAACTTTCTACCCTTTGCAACTCTTCTGTGAAGTCTAAAGTCACTTTCTAAAACACATTTTAAAAATTGGCATATGATTCTCTGTAACTTATGTCTTTGATACTTTAATTCCATGATTTGGTAGTAAAGATTATTATTTTTGGCAATCAAGACAGCTTTTCTAATAGGTGATCATTTTTCCCTTCGAGGGATACATGTAATATTTGAAGCATATATGTAAGCCACTGGAGGCTATGGAGACCTAGAGATTAAATTTATTGAATAGAGGAGGTCTTCTATAAAACTAATGAACTGGGTCCAAACAGTGGTACAGGTTCTGTCTCAAGGCATTTTTGTTGCTTAACCACCCAGTGACTTGGCTAATTTTACTCTCATGACAAGTAAGCAGCCTCAAGAAGCTCAGCAGCCAGTGTCCAAATGTGCCTCAATGAATTGATTACAATAAAAACTTAAGTACTAACATTCAAATCCTAGTTTTAAAACCAGTAACTAGAATCATGTATATTACTTTGGGACTTCAACTCCAAGTCAAGCTCCACCTTAATTTTTCTAGGGTACACTCTAGTAGCCTCCACTTCATGCAGGAATTTCAATCCCAAGGAAAACTCCTCAAGTAGCAGAAGCTGAGAGGTCAACACGCCCAGAAGCTAGTTGCTAGTATGAGAGGCACCCCAGGTCATACACATCAAATCTCCAGGGTGATAAAAGGAACTTCTCGGGAACTTGTTTAGAATCAGCTGATGGTTGTAAACACAGTGCCAAGTTATGTCTAAAGAAGTTATACACTTCAGGAATAAAAACTTAAACAAAAGAAAATATCAGGGACATAACCGCTGCTGTCTCTGATGTTGTAGGGAAATACCTGTGAAGTTTGATCATTTGCTAAATGTTGGACTGGAGGCCAATACAAAAGGCAATGCAATGTATAATCCCACCTACATACGAAATGTCCAGACTAAGCGAATCCATATAGACAAAGTAGATTCGTGATTGCCATGGTCTAGGGAAAGGTGGAGAATGGGGAGTGACTGCTAATGGCTAAGGGGTTTCTTTTTTTTCTTTTTTCTTTACTGTGAAGGGGTTTCAGGCGATGAAATATTCTGAAAGTAGACAGTGATGATGATTGTGCAACTGAGAAATGCTAAAAATCCCTGAATCGGATGCTCTAAAAGGTGAGAATTATGGTATGCAAATTATATCTCAATAAAAGCAAATGCAAGCGAGAAGAAAACAAAGCAAAATACTACCCTCCACAAAATGGGGGATGTTGGTGAGGTCAAAACTAAAAACCTAGATCCTTGCAATTAAAGAACAAAACCCGAGTAATGAAAACAAAGAATCCTATCCAATAGCCTAGATTTTTTTTTTTTTTTAAGTGTGGAATACTTTTGATTCGGATGAAAGTATTTGGAAAAAAAAGATGATAATATGTCAAAAACCCCAGAATGAGAACTTGTTTGGAGAGTGAATCAAGACTAGATAAACCTGTCTTGGGTTTAATTATTGCAAATAGTATAGAATGTATTTAGAATATAAGAACAAAAGTCCAATCAAAGATCTGCCAGGATAATGAGGGGCAGATACTTCTTAGCAGGATAGGATGCTCCATGAGAGCAACTTTTGTTCACTATTACGTTCCTCACACTTAGTACATGCTCAGAAAATATACATAGAATGAAGCAAGTTAACAATGCAGGTGTGAACTGGCTTGTTGATCTATGCAAGAATAAAAAATGAGTCTTTTTTGAAAATTGGCATCATGTTCCTTTGCTAGAAATAACAGAATTTTTGTTCAACTTACTGCACAGCCATAAGTTGGTTTGTATGCAGGCATGAAGCGCCCTGAATTAATGAACTGAAAGAGGAATGGTACTTGTTCCCAAAGTCTGTTTGTTCAAATGGGTAAAACAGCTTGTGCTATAGCTTGAAGTAGTGCAGTATATCAGTGCTATTACTTTAAAAAAAAAAACACCCAAAATCTGCTTCCCAGTAAGAGGACCATGAAGAGGGCAAAAACCATGACAACTTTTTTGCAGTTCGGTTGATATTAAAACCAGTTGCTGTCGATTCCAACTCATGGTGACCTCATGTGAATCAGAGTAGAAGTGTGCTCTGTAGGGTTCTTAATGGCTGATTTTTCAGAAGTAGATTGCCAGGCCCTTCTTCTAAGGCACCTCCAGTCTAAGGACTCAAAGCTCCAACCTTTAGGTTAGTAGCTGATCATGTTAACTATTTGTACCACCCGGGGCCTCCCAATTGATACTAGTAGGGATTAATTATCCCTCTTTAC
The DNA here is from genome assembly GCF_030014295.1 of Loxodonta africana. NCBI lineage: Eukaryota > Metazoa > Chordata > Mammalia > Proboscidea > Elephantidae > Loxodonta > Loxodonta africana. The sequence continues at coordinate 55,869,806 of NC_087344.1, forward strand.
TTTTATTTTGCCATTAGGTAATCATCTAATCCTATACAGCATTCTGTGTATAAAGCAACAAGATACCCAAAGATTACTTTGTAGTCTTTTCATCACACTTCATGTTATTGATGAGATTTCAAACAATATTCCTGCTATTGTACTACAGATGTTTATAACTGAGCTTTTTTCAGTGTTTTTTTTTCCCCAAAATGGTATTTTTCTTTCTCCTCCCTTCCTTACACTCGTCTATATTTAAAATATTGATGAATAGGGCTATCCCTACTATCTGAAACTCCTTCCTGCAAGCCACTGATTCCCAAAAGGCAGTCACCTCCTGCCTTCCCCCAGTACCCCAAGACCTTCTTTCTAAAAACCTACAGCACTCGGAAGGGAATCCTGGATCAGAATCCTCTGCACTTTGATTCTGGAGACTGTTAAACTTGGCATTTCACAGAAGCAGGTTGCTTCCTCCAACTGAGGGTTCCTAGGCAGAACCTGTAGCCAGACCCCCAAACAGATTTTCAGGCCCCAACTTTTATGGAAGATGCTGTCACATGCCCGTCACAAGACTTCCAGAACTTGGTACTTTGGGAACAGCTTCCCAACACTGCAGAATGTGCTCTGGGGGCTTGTGTGGCTGGATTCTGCATTGTGTTCAACCATACTCTGGAAAAAATTTTTATTGCTATGAAAAATTTTGTTCTTGTACTAAGTTCACAAGTCTCTTAATGTGGATGTTTCTTCAGAGAGGAAAGCCAGAAGAAATCCTTGGTTACCCAGATACAAAATACAAAGACTATTTATTTGGGAGCAGCCTCCTGGCTTTCTTCATACATTTTGTGAGGTGAGAGCCCACGAACAATTACAGTGGAAAACCATCTGTAGAGATTGCAACTTTATAAGAAGGAGGAGAAAAAAAAAAAAGCATAGCACTCTTGAGAGTATGGCCCCTGGACACACTTTCAGCTCAGTAATGAAGTCACTCCTGAGGTTTACCCTTCAGCCAAAGATTAGACAGGCCCATAAAACAAAACAAGACTAAAAGAGCACACCAGCCCAGAGGCAAGGACTAGAAGACAGGAGGGGACAGGAAAGCTGGTAATAGGGAACCCAAGGTTGAGAAAGGTTGTTAACCAATGTCATAAAACAATGTGTACAAACTGTTTAATGAGAAACTAGCTTGTTCTGTAAACCTTCATCTAAAGTATTAAAAAAAAAAAAAAAAGCACATCACTCCAATATCTATGAGAGAAACAGAGGCGCCCAAAATGCACTTGACTTTATACTCACCAGAATGACTTGAGTCAAGCTGGAGTTGGGGAACAATGTGATTTTCACACATGGCATTGGTTTGGCTTTAAACCTCACCCTGACTTTTTAAAAAGGATAATTCACCTTTGGTTTCTTTCATTCTTTAGAAGACATCTTTGGATTTCTTAAGCATTGTAGTCAATTGATGGAAAATTTGAAAATCAGTGATAGTGGCTGGTGGGCAAGGAGAAGGGATGTCACTTTTTTGGGTTTTTTTTTTTTTTTTTTGCAGTCTCAAAGTGTCTTGAAACACAGAGTGGAACACTTAGCTATAAAAACTTGCCCTCAGGTTTGCTCCCACCCTGAATGCATTTCTGGTTGGTGTTGGAAAGAAGCTTCCTCTGGCCTTCTAGAGGGATTCTCCCACTCAAGCATAATTGCCCTCCTTAACTACAAAGCAGCTTGTCTTTTCTGACTGTAGACACGCAGACACACAGACACACAGACACACACAGCCTCAGGAGAGATGTGGATTAGACAATGAATAGCCAGAAAGCAGCTCCCAGAGATGAGGTGCACATGCAGCAGCTGTCAAAAGGAGAAGTCGTTTTACTTTCTTTTAAACTTGCAATGTTTGTCTTTATTTTGTTCTTTATATTTTGAAAGTGAAAAGAAATAGTATTGAGTCAATTTCTTTTTGTTTGTTTTTCTTTTTTTAAATATTTGTTCTATGTATTTACAAGCCTTAAAGTTGCTCTAAAGATTCCAAAAGTATTAAGAGTACTTTTCCCAGGGTAGCACTTTTTAAAAACAATTCTTCGAGTTCTCTGGTCCACAGCATTTTCACAAATGTTTTCCTTCTGTTCCAAGGTTATGTATGTTTTGATAACTATTGTGATTTTTATTTTCTGAAGCAAGCTGAGAGGCAGGCAGAAAGATTTGATACCAAAAAAAAAAATCATTCTTACCTTGGTCACCCCAAACCTTCTTAAATCTGGACTAACTACTATGCTTTTAAAACAAACGTGAGGTGCATCTGAAGGGGAGGGAAATTTATTTCTCTGCTTTTCTATTATACAAGTTGTTTACAGAAACTGCAAATTAAAAAATTACACTGGCATTTGCAGTCCTTAAAATAAATTAAAAGTTCTCAACTTTTTTTTTTTTTTGCTAAACAAATGTGTTTCTTTAAAGTATGAGTCCTTGTTTAAAAAGAAAAGATTAAAACAGAAAATATTTTCTATAAATAATACATGTATTTTGGTTTTAGTGCTCCCACCCTCAGGTTTGACGTCTACTTTTTTCCAGTACCTTTTTCCTCCATGATCACCTTTTTTTCTCTTTCCCCTCTCCCACTCGTGCACACGTGGGGGTTTCTGCGAGAATTGGCCTTGCTGCACTGTGATTGGCGAAGACGTGAAACTTTTTAAAAAAAATACTTAAATTGTTTCTTTTGTTTCGTTTTGTGTATTTGAAGTTTTAGTTATCCTCAGACTCCTCTTCGGCTTCCCGCAGCCAAGTGAAGAACGCTGTGACAGATTTCAGGGCCACACCCTTCCCATTCTGCTCTGCAGGGTCCTTGCTGCTCTCCCACTTGTAGAAGGCATCCTCGGAGATCACCTCTTCGTCATACAGGCAATCAAAAAACATCCGTAGCAAGTCTGCAACGGGGTGAAAAGAAGCCCTTAGTTTTGGAGGCACTGTAGTTCCCAAAGAAAGCATGTATTTCAAAGTAGTGAATGAATGCACATTAATTCCCCCAGGGAATTAGTGGCAATTAGCATTGGGGACAATTCATCGTAATAGCTCTTGATAGTTTAATAGCACAACAACTTGTCTAAAGAAGAGGAAAGAAGACAGTCTGAATTATTTTTTATTTCTATTTTTTGATCAATATAAACTATTTTCTGGTATTGGTGAGTTGTTTGATATTTTATAGGTCTCAAACACTTTAAAAATTAAATACAAGAATAATTTTTTTACTTTCTCCTTTACACACTTCTCCATTGTTTGTATTTTTACATTGAAAATATATTATTTGTACAAACTTTGGATTAAAAAGGCAGGATATACTTTTCACCTCTCCTAAGGTTATATTTTAAAAATGAAAATAATAATCCTTCATATGGAAAACGTAGGCATAAACTATTTTACCTAGATTTTATCAAGTGAAACTATAGTTGTTTTGTTTTTAATGCCCAAACTATCTTATTACAATGCTCTGTTTTGCTCTCACTGTGGAAACTTGGCTTACATTATTGTTCCAAAAAAAAAAAAAGACAAAATTAAGCTCCAACAGAGGGATATATATATATGTGTGTGTGTGCGTGCGTGCTAACTCGTGTGTGTCTGTATACCTACCTTCATTATAAAAAAAATAGGCTCTTAAAATTAATTTACAGTCACCTCTCTGATTCATAATAACAGAGGAGGGCAGTGGAATAAATAATACATGCTAATAAAGATTAGGTTTAGAATGAATTATACTAAAACTTTTCTTTAAATTTGTCTTTGTAATTATACTAGTCAAGCTAATATATTGAAGTAAATTTTCATTTTCTAAACCCTAGCCGGTCTATGTGAAAATGGAAGCAAGTGACCAGGATTCTGCTGGCAGTAAATCTAGAATTAACTATCTCTCCAGGGATCACTGAAGCTGATAATTATGGCAAATATTTTAATTTGACTGACTGAACACACAGCATCAATACCATCTGCCGATTTAACCATCTCATTTGAAAAGTTAGTGTCCTCTTTCTGTAAGAGTAGGAAAAGGAAGCCATGGTGCTCAATGACCTATCAAAGGTCTTGAGAGAAAGAAAACAAAATCAGATTAAATTCTCTGATTCCGACTCAGATGTCTTTTAGTTACAATCTGAGCGTAATTTGTTTCAATCTTTCCCTTTATTCCCCAGAAAGATTCAACAGCACTAGGGAAAGAAGGGAAAACTTTGCAAAAGCTACAATCTAAAAAGGTGTCAAGGAACTACGTGAACTACTTCAGCACCAAGTCTCTAAAACAGCCATGGGATTATCCACTTTCATAAATTTCAACTGAGTTTTCAAAATTTAATTGAATTCAGCTAATTAGCCATTATCACTAAGACTCAGGTGTTCAGGTTACCTTATTTGTCTGGTTAGTCAAGAATTAATCACAATACTTAACTGAAAACTATTCTAAAATTCCTTTGTAAAGACAACATGATTAACATACTTATGGTCTGTCTTTGGCACCTGAGGATTTGAAGAGTATCATCCTCAAGATTATTCACTAATTTTCATTATTAAGGCCTACATTAACAAAGGTGTAAGATTCACTGCATGTATGCTAATACCAAAAGATGTCCTAGGCCTACACTGTCTAATACAGCAGCCACTAGCCACGTGTGGCTAGTTACATTAAGTAAAATTAAAAGTTATGTTCCTCAGTCACAACTGCTACATTGAAAGTGCTCAACAGCTACCTGTTTTTCATGGTTATTCTATTGGACAGTGCAAATATATCTGTATCACTGCAGAAAGTCTTATTAGATAGACCTATGCTAGAAAGAGGATTAAATCTTTAATATAAGCTAATTTTCCTGTTGTCATTTACTCATAAAAGTCAAGTATGTAAAAAATTGAGATTTATGGAAGTTGCTGGTTATCGCAGTTTTTGTACCTAGTGATTTTTCTGCTGTCTACTGTTCAAACTCTGAACCATCTCTATGTGGATAAACCTCACCCAGTGGTTGTGTTAACTGGAACATGAAGTAAACTTACTGGCAGGTTGATCAAGTTTTACTATTGATGCTTGTAGTGCATAAAGTGCTTGCAGTTCCTTCTCTGTATCTGAGTCTAGGTACTTGAGTAAAATCGGCACTCTCTGCTTGATGACAGCAGTGTCCACTCGGAAGGCAGAGCAGTCAGCTAGAGGTGACAGAATAACTAGGCATTATATTTAAGGAGTTAACATACAGACCATTTTCAATTTTCTGAGTAGATAGGATACACAGGACTCTGCAAGGGAAGATGGAGAAAGCAAAGGGGTCTAAGGCAAAGATTTGGAAATCCAAAATGTACTTAAGTTTTTACTGGGAAATTCTCTCTGAAATAATAAAAACATGGAGGTGGGATATATTTCGAGTGCTGGATTCCCTCAAGAGCAGTATACCCAATGATTTATCTTTAATAATGAAACAGTGACAATGGTTTGATGACATTCCAAACTATAAAAGCAACATTAAAAAGGAAATTAAAGTGACAGTTCATGCAAATCTTTTTAGACGGTTAAAAGAACTGGAACCATTTGTTACCAATAGGAAGTCAAAGATCAACTGTGACAGTGGCAAACAACAAACATAAGCCATTCCAGCAGCTCAGATCTAGGCCTTTGGGGGACAAGTATGATAAGAAGGGCTGAGGAAAGCATTCTCAGTGCCAGGAAACACAAGGTTTTATTTTCTTTGCAAGTTATCACTGAGACACAGTCTTGTTTTCAAGAGCAACTTTTTGTACTTTCCAACTTTGATTTTAAAACACCAAAGTCTTATAGGTCCATAGGTACTGGGAATAATTTCAAAGATTTTTATAAAGACTTTTACTTAGCTTGTTATTTACCATATTAAAGAACATTGAAAAAAAATTCCACCTGACGTGAAACCTTAAATTATAACTCCGGGGCTAAATTACATGGCAGAAAGCTATCTTCTCAAGTGACGGACAGACCTGAAATTCTGAGACATCTTTTGAGCTGATGAATTTGTGACAGGAATGTTAGACTAAGTGGATGTCCTCATTAAATATTGTTAGATACCACAGGTAGCTTGGAATATTTAGGGTTTCTACCAATGTTAACCCTAACCCTGTGTGCAATACATAAACATTTGATAAAATTGTCTCATCATGTAAAGTCAATGTAAAGCAGGAGGAACAATGGGTAACTTCTTTCCTCCCATTATGTATTTATGCAAAGTGACTTTTCTAGTGAGAATAGCCATCCATTGATATTAGTTTTAAGAATATTCAACCTATTTGTTATCATTCAAAAAGAGAAGAAAGAAGAGACCTAGAATGCTGGATGTGAAAAGGTGAGAGAAAAGCCAAGGAATCTAAAATAATTCAAGGAGCATGCAATAACTTTCCACTGAACTGAAGAACACAAGACCTGCAGTAGCCACTCAGGGCTCTCTGCAGGCAAGCAGCTATTCACCTCTCTGCTTGAGACAGTCGTGCAATATAGACAAAAATGGTACCTGTTAGCATAGAAACTGACCTATAGAGGGCAAGTTTTGAAGGCGAAGTAACTTCAGACATGTATAATCAGCAGCTGAGTAGCTGACATGTTGGGAATTTTAGATGTTAAGGGTTGCCTTCAGAAATGTTACTTACCTATAATAGCTGCTTTACAAACAGCTGTCATTAAAGCTCTAAGGAATGTAGGTGAACTCATCTGGCTTTCATCTAGATTAGCCTGAAATCAAAAGTAAATGGAAAAATTAGAGGTTACCCTGAATACCTGAGAAATTATCTCCCCAAACCAGGGTGGATTTGGCAGTAAGGGCAGATGGAGTCTCATTCAAGCTCTGCAAAAATTAATCTCCTGATTCACTGAAAAACAGTTTGACTATCACCATTCTGCCTGAAAATGTTTTAAGCACCACTATTTAGTTTTCAGAGTGCTTATCACTGCCTATCCTCTGCTCACGCAGTGATACGCTGTTGTGTACTATGTGCATGTGGAAGGGCAACCATTTAAAAAGACATTCTTCCTTCCCAATGAATAATCCACATTAAGATGATCTAGTCATTTAAAAGAACAACCAAACCACAAGTGCAATGTACTTTCAGAACTACTTTCTCAGTTGTATGCAACCATTCTTACGCGTGCCAACACTGCTTTCTTCGTCTTCATTTTCATTTGAATTAAAGATTAGTCTCAAGCACTGTCTCAAACAAACCCTTCAGGTGGTGAGAAAATTGTTATTCTTTTCTAAGAATGGCAAGAGAAAATGTATTTAGAGATGCTAAGTAGAATAAATGGGTCCCCAAATTTATTTTTAGTTTATTTTTCTAAAGAGCTTGTCTTGTTGCTATTAGACACTGTATTAAGCCAGATAAGTAGCAAAAGGGAAAAAACAAACAAGACATTTTCTGAGCAGGTATTTGAAATGTTTTTCAATGTTTACATTGCTTATGGCTGTGAACAGAACTAACGATTGTCTCAGCTTCTTTTAGTAGCACAGCATGGTATTTTCCACTGAAAGGATCAGCCTTAAAAGGATTAAACCAAACCTATTGCCCTCCAGTCAATTCAGCCTCACAGTGACCCTATAAGACAGAGCAGAACTGCCCCATAGGGTTTCCAAGGCTGTAAATCTTTACAGAAGCAGACTGACACATCTTTCTCTTGCAGAGCAGCTGTTGGCTTTGAACTGCTGACCTTTCGCTTAGTAGCCACATGCTTTAACCACCTTGCCACGAGGGCTCCTAAAAAGCATTGGCTGGGAAAGATTAAAGATGTCATTTTAAATTTCTATGTTGAAAACCTAACAATTTCAAAGATATCTGGATATCAGTTTAATGTTGAAGGCTCTGAGAACCGAGGTAGAGTAACCAGCACTTCTCTCGTTGTTGAACACCTAACTTCAAACATCACTTCGGAGGAAGTGACAGTTTCTTGAGAGTTAAGAGTGGTTAACAAGTCAGATGGCCAGCTCTGTGGGCTACTGGCAGAGCTGAAACATGGAGGGCTGTGCTACAGGAAGAGGCTCCACCACCAACCCTTTCCCAGAGGACAGAAATGTGTGGCGCCACTGCTGACAGCTAAGGTTGCGCGACGGGGTAGGGAGTAGGAAGGAGGAAAGACCCACGTATAAAAAGTTTCATGATAATTTGTGCATTCTAGCCAGTTGCTGGTTTATAAATCTTTAAAAATACTTTATTTAGGCGGAGGCCAGGCTTGTCTAATCCCAAAGAAATTATTTCTGCTAAGTCTGGACAATTATTTTTGAAGAAGAAACGAGGGAATAAAAACATACCATTACTTCTCCCCTCCCCCTCATCATTACTTTTTGGCTCAACAAAACTTTATAAACAGGCTGAAAGAGCTATTTCAAGTACTGAATATCATATGAAATCCCCAAAGGATTAAATTTCAAGCAGTCTGAGAAAAATAAACAAATTAGTTAAATGTTATTAGATAATAAATATCATTTCCAAACCATTTGACTGTTTATTGTGTTATAAAAACACAGGGTGCATATCTCTTCTACTAAATAGAGCCAAATATTATAATTCTAGCATTTGAGAGTAGAAAAGACCCGAAGAGAAGAGTAAAGAAAGCTGACATATGGAATACACAGAGATGTTAACAAAAGAGGGCAAAAATAAGAAGGAAGATGGATCTGCTAAGCAAAGTCATATTTGTGTAATACTTACTCGTATCTGACACAGTGCAAAAAAAGTCTATATGTATTATGAGCTCAGTTACTATTATATTTTTGTTGTCACTCTCTCTTTTTTTTTTTAAGTCAGCTTTATTAACATTCCTTAAAATTTACCCTTTGTCTTCTCTTTGAGAATAATTGTTGGTCTGGAGACGGCAGAATAAACACTGATATGAAAGAAACAGAGCCCAAGGTGGATGAAGAGGTAAAAACAGAATCATTTTTCAATAAATGAGAAAACACAAGACCAAGTTGCTAAACTGATGGGGATATATGAAAAATGGTGGAGAAAGAGAATGATGCTAAATATATAAATGTTCACTTGGCCTCCAAATGGGGAAAGAATGTATATGATATCAATAACATACCAGAAAGCCTGATGCTAATTCTATGCTAAATTCTAGAATGAACTGTCACATGAATGGCTTAAAAGCCTCATAGAAGAAAGAGATGGTTATACTAAGAGGCAGCATAAAATTTATGGAAAACAAGTTATGCTGAACTATATCCACTCCGCACTTACTGACACGGTTAGGTTCTGAAGACCCGGTTGTTATGCGAAAATGGAGGAGGATAAGATCACAATATGGAAGGTGACTATCTCATTACGTAACTGCTAAATTATATCATTATATAACTCTCAAACCACTGAGAATCATGGCCCCACCAAGCTGATACATAAACTTACCCATCGCAGCCAGCGTTACTCTCGCCTTGTACCCCGGCATTCGTTACTGCCAGATGTTTGTCATTAATACACAAAATAGTCAGATTTTTTACTATTGTTGTAAATGCGAAATGTTGGTAACAAGATAGTCCACAAGTGAGGAGTAGGTGTAACCTCCTTTTCTGAGCTCAGAAGAAAGATACAGTTGTGACTCTCTGGACTTGAGCAAGACATTTGATAAAGTATCCAATGATAGATATTTCCTTGTGGTCAAAGTGTAAAATGTGAGCTAGGCAGTAGAATGAAGTGAATTAATGAATTAACAGCCACAGCGGTGGGGAGGCTGGTCATTCAAGGTATGCTTCTTTATCCATAGCCCTGCCCAATCACACATTTACCCGTAACTTGAATGACAACACAACTGGCATGTTAATGAAATGCATAGATGATACAAAGTAAAAAAAAATTGCAAGCATCCCAAAGTGTCATGAGAGAATAAAAACGTGTTTAAGAAGATGAATATCAACAGAATTAAATTTAAATATCCTCCATTTTGGTTCAAAAAACAAATGCACTAAGTTCAGGATGGGAGAAAAATGGCTAAACAACAGAATGTAAAAGAACGGGTACTGAATGACAGAAAGAGCAATTTGAATTCAGTGCAGAGAGGCTTCCAGGGGGCAGAATCCAAAATAAGAAATGCATTACTACCACCTGACCATACACTGCTGGACCACTCTGGTTATCATGGTCAGTCTGCACATCCTCACTTTGAGAGTGATGTTGAAAGCCCAGGCTATGCCTGGATAAGAGTAACTAGAACTAGCTTGACAGCCTGGATATCAAGGTTTCAGGAGAGGGTAAAAAGCATCTAGATAGGACGACAAGGATATGATGATAGGCTATTTCAGTTATTTGAAAGGTTCTCAACTAAAGGGGAAAATGGATTTATTACCCTGTGTAGCTACTGAGGAAAAATAGGTACAAAATCAAATTATTAGATGCTTCATTATTTCTCAATGCTTAAAGTGGCTGAAGAAACAACAACCCATTAGAACAGCTACAACAGAGGATTTATACAGGAGGGAGAGACCTAGACTAGCCCTTTACAGCTTACTCTCAACTTTGATTACTCTATGATCTCATGAAAAATGTGCACAAATAAAACACAATTTTATAAATAAAAATTATTATTCAAAGGAATACAGTAACAAATTAAAAGTAGACACGATCAACATAAACTCCGCAACACAAGATAACTAATGTATAATATTTTCAGAAGGCAATGTTAATGTGAAAATAAAAGCCACCACATCTCATAAAACGCAGCAATGATTGTGATGATGGCATAAAACCCATTGCCGTGGAGTCGATTCTGACTCATAGCGACACTATAGGACAGGACTGAACTGCCCCATAGGGTTTCCAAGGAGCGACTGGCAGATTCGAACTGCTGACCTTTTGGTTAGCAGCTGAATTCTTAACCACTATGCCACCAGGGTTTCCATGAGGATGGCATATGTCATGGGTTGAATTGTGTCCTCCAAAAATACCTGTCAACTTAGCTGGGCCATGATTCTCAGTATTATATGACTGTCCACCATTTTATGTGATTTTTCTATATGTTCTAAATCCTATCACTACGATGTAATAAGATGGATTAGCGGCAGTTATACTGATGAGGTGTACAAGATTAGGTAGTGTTTTAAGCCAATCTCTTTTGAGATATAAGAGAGAAGCGAGCAGAGAGACATGGGGACCTCACACTACCAAGAAAGCAGTGCTAGGAACAGAGCACGTCCTTTGGACCTGAGATGCTCCCACACCAAGGGAAAACTGATGAGCCAAAAGAGTGAAAGCCTTCCCCTGGAGCCTGCACCCTGAATTCAGACTTCTGGCCTACTGGGCTGTGACAGAATACATTTCTCTTTGTTAAAACCATCCATTTGCAGTAGTTCTGTTATAGCAGCACTAGATGACTAAGACAGCATAGGACTAGACAATGTTTCATTCTGTTATACATAAGGTCGTTACGAGTCGGAGCCGACTTGATGGCACCTGACAATAACATATTACATTAATTTTATCCAGGATAGTATTTAAAATGTGAGGGCATTCAGAAAGGAATGTAATTGTAGAATGGTAAAAATGCAGAGTATATCAGAAACTAAAGTGAGACCCAGAGAAATGGCTTATGTTCTGATTATTTTTACCGAGTTTTTAGGAGACTGTGAATCTTATAAAAATAGAAAGTCTTAATGAGTTTTAAATACATATGTAAAAATAAAAGCTAACTTCCTTAAGATTAAAAAATCCTATGAGGGAGAAGGGTGGGTATGTGGATTAAGGGGATCTCATGGTAAAATTTTTTTTGCACAGTTATCAGGGAGGGTGACGCAGTCTTTATACCTCTACCCAGTCAAAGATCTGCTCATCATTTGCTTTGTCCTCAATAATGAGTTTCTCGAGTCGTTTATATAGCTCTTCAGCAGTGAGTTCTTTCTTTGAAAGTGCTTCAGAGGAACAGGAACCATCAGATTCTATAAAGTCCAACTTCTGTAACATAAAATGTTAAACATATTAACATCATTCAGTGTTATCATCACCCAAATAGGAAAACAGTGCCACGGGCTGTATCTTCTGTCTTACATGGAATCAAAATCATTACCAGGAACCATTTTATATCTATAGTTCTGGAAGATTCTTACTCTGTTATTCTTCTGAATATTTCTCTATCTTCTTATATTATGTATCTCTAATTCTTCTTAAAAAACAAGCAAACAAACAAATCCCCTATATATGCTTATCTCCAGGTCATTTTGAGCTTCAATTTTGCTCTTGGATGTCACATAGCTCTTTAAGGTGGGGCAACAGTACTAGCCAAGGGCACAATTTAACTCCATTTCTGCAGCCTACGGTTTCTGTCAAGGTTTGTGTCAGGATCACTGGATAGCAGCTGTCAAATCGCTGTAGTTGTGGTTTCACTAAGGCCTTCATGTAACTTCTGACCATTCTGAATCCAAGTACAAGAAATGGCATTATAATCATTTAACTCTTAAATGGAAAGTTTTTTTTTTTTTTTAAGGCAATGAGGTATGTAGGTATGCTTTGCTTTATGAAATTTCATTACTCTAAAGTCATAAGGGCTAAAATATTAAAAACTATTCATATAAGATTTTCTAAACACTTTTGAAGATCCTGGTGTATTCCTATACCCTACCCATCATTTACACAGAAGAAACCGCTATCTTGAATTCTGTTTTTTCATCCTCTTGTTTTAATTATTTTTATCACTTATGTAGCAACTCTAAACAGTATTTCCCTACGAGTTTTTGGAAACACTGTGGACAATTTTTCCAATTCAATGTTGATAAACACCACATCCTCTACACTTAAATGTACACACCAAAGCAATCTCTTTTCAGAATAGACAATCAATTTTTTATAACCTAACCATGAAATACTCTTCAAACTTATTCTAATACCCTAAAGCTCCCTGTTTAACCTACCCCAAACCTACAAAAATAAGGTCTAAAGCAATGAACAATAACAACACAAAAATCAAACATGATGTACAGTGCCCATTAATAAAATATGACACAAAAATTTGAAAATAAAAGCCTTTACCACCACCAAAGGAGTCAGTGGTATAGCTGTAAGGTTTACATTGGTCACTGCAGAGAAGGATTTGATTCTTAGAATCCTTGTGTTTCTGTACAAGTTATATGATCTTCTTGGTACCCAGAAGGCTGGGGTTTGGGTTTAGGGATCAGATCACCACTATCTCTTGGAGAATGCTCCAGGGCTTACAGAAAAAGGGCATTAAACCAACTATTTTAGAAGAAAGCTGAAAGTCAGGATATATAAGACCAAGTTCTCTAGAACCTCATTTTTTCTAATATGCCTTTTAAACATTTTTATGAATTATAAAACCACCAACATCCATAATTTATTGAGCACCTCTCTGGGCTATGCACCGTGGGAGGTGCATCTGAAACAGTACCTCATTTAATCCCCACAAAAACTCTACAAGAAAGGTATTATTAGCATTTTATAGATGAGGAACCTGTGGCTTAAAGAAGTCAGGTTATTTGCTTGAAGTCACACAGTAAGTCGTAGAAAACTGGAATCTGAATCTAGGTTTATTTGATTTCAAACCAGGGTTCCTCTCTACATTCATATAATGCTTAGATAGATAGATAGCTCCTGCTGAGTGAACTTATGGCAACCTTATGTACAGCAGAACAAAACACTGCCTAGTCCTCCATTATCCTCACCATCACTGGCATATTTGAGTCCGTCATTGCAGCTACTCTGCCAGTCCATTTCACTGAGGGTCTCCCTCGTCGGCCTTCTACCTCACTAAACATGATGTCCTCCTCCAGGGATTGATCCTTCTTGATGATACGTGAAAGTAAGTGAGTCGAACAATGTTCTGTTGTAATCCATACAGTTTTTGTTGGCTAATTTTCAAAAATAGATTGCCAGGCCTTCCTTCCTAGTATGTCTTAGTCTGGATGCTCTGCTGAAATCTGTCCACCATGGGTGACCTTGCTGGTATTTGCTTCTTCTGGGAGTCAGAGTAATACTGACCTGGGACCAATTCAACTTTCTTCCAAGATCTCTGGTAGCACTGATAAAGGCATCTATCTGCCCTTAGGGCAACATGCCCTTGACATATGCTTACTGCTCAGACTTCATATTTCATCTTGGCTTTTTTTTTCCTTCTTCTTTCTTGGCCCCTTGGAAATTTCTTCCACTTTCTATGAACCCAGCAATACAACAGAAATTATGCTTTATGCAGGTGCTTACTGTTGTGGCAGAAGTGTTCCCCAGTGTGTGTAAACTACAACCGAAAATGAAGCTAAAGTCCATAGTAACCTAATATATATCTTTACGCACAATAATTTCACATTGCTTTATTATTTTCATTCATCTAGAGCGACTTTATCTTCTTATTGCTAATTTTGTTGGCTGTCTTTAGTTTTCCTCACTTGTTTTCCAGGATCATTTTGAGAGGCAGTTTTGCTTTCTCTCTCTGTCGCTCTCCTTAGTCTAACATTTTATGGTTGCCCCTACCTGGCCCTCATAATTCCTCATTTAGGATCGAATTATATTGGCTGTGGAAGCTTCTGCCTTGTGATATTGTGGATTTCCAGATTCAGCTGCCAAGTTGGTAAGCAACCTACCTAAGGTTCTGGCTACAAGACTGCGTCTATTTCCTTGTGCTTATGTATCTACTGGTTTCATGCAGTAAGCTTGTCTTCAATTCTCTACCTTGTAAGGGACATTCTAGTCTCCATTACCCCACAGAAATAATTTCTGGCTGCCTCTGCCTGCTCTCTGACCCAGGGCGCAAAAGATCTGCAGTTTTAGCCTTATTACTACTGCTTTATTTATGTCATTTGTGGCTCATGGAGATGTGTAGCTTGTTTTCGGAGTGTGGCTACCTAAGTCTTTTGATTTTTTGTTATTTTATCTGTTATTTAGTGAGTGTGGAGTTGGGGTGGCCTCAAAGCATGAACTTACAATGCCACCTTGACCAAGATTCCTATTTTGATCTAATTTTAATTACTGAAATACTAATAAAATTACCTTCATTTCCTCTGTGAAACGAGCCAACTACTACCAACAGGAAAACACATGCCTTGTTCTTACCTGCTCCAAAAGAAAATTATGTACATCTTCCCCTTCTGGTAAAAAGTCCTTCCAGCTGAGGTCAGCCTCCCTCCATAAGGCTCCCACTTTCTTATGGCTCTAAAACACAGATAAGTCCAATCCATTTACTTTCACATTGAAAGAGGAAAAAAAGAGGACTGCTTAAAATTAAGAGTACAGAGCCCTAAAAACTGAAAAATCAAAACTTTTCTTTGCTGACGTTAAACAGACATTTGAACGCATGTACTTGTAATGGTGAATGACTGAAGTACAGCTGTTTTAGAGAATGATACTAAGGTTCATCAGTTTACTTATCAGATGAGTAATCTGGGCAACTACAAGCTGCTATTTGGGATTTGCGAACATAAGCGCTTCAAGAGTCCAATACACATGATTTATATATTCAACACCAATGCTTTTCCTAGTGAGTGCTGTATGTATTTGCTATTAAAGTCTCTCAAAAAGCCCCACTGCAATCCCTTTTCATACAAAATCATGATTATGCTGCCGCATAAGAGAATGCCTAAGACAGTTGTTTGTCCCAAACCACGAATGAGAAGTGTTTCAAGGGCCAGAAGCACAAGGTTGAGCCCAAGAAACAACAGAGATGAGCTGCTGTCACCTGGAAAAATGAGGCAGCTGTCATCTAAGAAGCAAGTATTATTTCAAAGAGTAACTTGCCCAAGGGGCAGCTGATAACTTGGTGGAGCCAGGATTTGAACTCAGGCTGACTCCAAAGCTTACGCTTTATAATCATTTGGCTTTATTTAGAAGTAGGAATTTACATTTCTACAAAAAAAAGGTAAACAAGAATTTGAGTTTTGAATACGGGCTAAAGGCAAGTGGGTAGGAGAGAAAGAGGGAATTTTAAGACATACAAATCGAGGTTCAGTAAAAATTTTAGTACCATCAAACAAACGATAATCAACTAGAACTAGAGACCAGGCTATTTAGTATAACTACCTATGGATAACTATTACACAAATGGGATATAGAGGGACGTCTGTAGACTTACAGGGGAGAAATGAAACTTTGACATTTTTTTAATCAATGCTTATAAAGCACTGAAATCTATCATCCCATTATCTTTGGCTCAGGTTTGAATAAGTGAGAAATGTCTCTAGAATTTTCATGTGAGTTCTGTTGTGTTTTGACATCTTTCAACCGAGGTGTCCCATTACCTCTGTGATGCCACAGTACTTTCCTAAATCTCTTAGATCTCTAATATAACATTTTCAGATTCTTTTGAAACTATTGGTTTAGACTTGTCTCTCTTCCCCTCTGGCCTATAAATTCTTTGAAAGCTTCGTTATTTTTGTAGACTGAGGGCCTAGCATAGAGTTTTGTAGAGAATAATTGTACAGTAAGTATTTATTAAACTAAAATAAATTAAACTAACGTTAAGACAGAAACCCACAATCTTGTAGAATAATTTTTACCACCTATTTCTAATCACATTAAGGAGCCCTGGTGGCATGGTGGTTAAGTACTCAGCTACTAACTGAAAGGTTGGTGGTTTAAACCCACCAGCTGTTCTGCAGAAGAAAGATGTGAAGTCTGCTTCCATGAAGATTATGGCCTTGGAAACCCTATGAGGCAGTTCTTTTCTGTCCTACAGGGTCGCTATGAGTGAGAATTGACTCGATAGCAACAGGTTTGGTTTTTCTAATCAGATTAACTATCCAGTGATCCAGAAATATAAAATTGATCACTTTATGAATCCTATCATGCTTTGAGGAAAACAAAGAAATTTTCATTAAAATCTACTAAAAAAGCATGAATTGTATAGACATTTTGTTTAGAAAATACAAAATTATTAATTGCCAATCAACCATATCTTGAGATTCTTTAGAATTATACCACATTTAGCTGAGATTAGATAATTTTTAGCCAAGTTACTAGTAAAAGAAGAACAAATACACCTCGGAAAGAAGCTAGGTTAAAACAGAGTTATTAGTAAAAGAAAATAGAATTACTTGCACACTGAGTTCTCAGCTATTCATGGGTAACCCAATATCAAGACCCTAATATGCTACTGAGTCTGACACTCAGGAGTTTAACACTCACCATTTGTTTGCATAGAAGGTGCAATATTTCAGAAAGCAAGATCCCAGCTCTTCCAACAGGAAGTAAAGGTTTGCTAAATTCTCTATAAAAGATAAGAGCAATGATTAAGTACCTCTGAACAAATTCTCTATTTTAGAACAGTAGGCAAACAACGTGTGCCAAAATAACAGACCCTGTGTAACCAAAATAATACCGGACAAGCCAAAGTTCCAGGGCGTGGTCTAAGCTATTTTGCACAGAAGCAGTTTGGTGTCTTTAGGGTCACCTTATGCTCCATGGAAAAGTTGAAAAGGGACTTTACAATAACTGGGGTTTGCCTTTTTTGTTAACCACTTACATGATGGAGCAACGTAAAGATCAATCATAGTTTATTAAGCTCTGTTTCAAACCAAAAGGGGAGAAACCCTCTAGTAACAGGGAGTTGTGAAGCCCAGTTTAAGGGCATTTAGGAAAAAAAAGCTTTTCTTCAGAGTATAGATAAAACAGAAGAGGACCAACTGTTTCATAGTCTAGATTAGTATTTCCGAAATTGTATGCCAAAGGATACCAGTGATTACCAACAATTACTCCTCAAAAGAAGATTCTACAGTCAGTTAAGTGGGGCAATACTGAATTAAGACAAACTAGTTTTTATTTGTTGTTATTTTGTTTTACTACAGGATTCTCATAATTTTTAACGTGCTATAATATACTCTTGAATCTCAAAGAAAAGGGACACAGTAGTATGCAGAGTTTGACTGTATAAACAATTTCTGGGGAAACACTAGTGTTCTGAACAACACAGTTTGGGAAATACAGTGAGTATGGTCTATACCCACCACGTGTCTGTCAGTGTATTGTACTGTGGTGGCTTGCACGTTGCTGTGATACTGGAAGGTATGCCACTGGTATTTCAAATACCAGCAGGGTTACCCATGGTGGACAGGTTACAGCAGAGCTTCCTGACTAAGGCAAACTAGGAAGAAGGAATTGGTCTACTTCTGAAAAAATAGGCCAGTGAAAACCTTATGAATACCAGTGGAACACGGTCTGATACAGTGCTGGAAGATGAGTCCCTCAGGTTGGAAGGCACTCAAAATACGGCTGGGGAAGAGCTGCCTCCTCAAAGTGGAGTCAGCCTTAACGATACAGATAGAGTCAAGCTTCTGGGACCTTCATTTCCTAATGTGGTATGACTCAAAATGGGAAGAAACAGCTGCAAACATCCATTAATTACTGGAATGTGGAATGTACAAAGTATGAACCTAGAAAATCAGAAATCATTGAAAATGAAATACAACAAATAAAGATTGACATCACAGGCATTAGTGAGCTGAACTGGACTGGTATTGGCCATTTTGAGTCAGACAATCATATGCTCTACTATGCCAGGAACGACAAATTGAAAGAAAAATGGCGTCATGTTCATCGTCAAAAAGAACATTTCGAGATCTATCCTTAAGTACAACAGGATAACATCCATACGCTGTCAAGGAAGACCAGTTAATATGACTATTATTCAAATTTACACACCAACCACTAATGCCAAAGATACGGAAACTAAAGATTTTTACCAACCTCTGCAGCCTGAAATTTATCAAACAAGCAATCAAGATGCATTGATAATTGCAGGTGATTGGAATGTGAAAGTTGGAAACAAAGAAGAAGGATCAGTAGTTGGAAAATACAGCCTTGGTTACAGAAATGATTCCAGAGGTCGCAGGATGGAATTTTGCAAGACCAATGACTTATTCATTACAAATACCTTTTTTCAACAATATAAATGGCAACTATACATGTAGACCTTACTGGATGGAAAACACAGGAATCAAATCAACTATATCTGTGGAAAGAGATGATAGAAAACCTCAATATCATCAGCCAGAACAAGGTCAAGGCCTGACTGTGGAACAGGCCATCAATTGCTCATATGCAAGTTGAAGTTAAAGCTGAAGAACATTAAAACAGGTCCACGAGAACCAAACTATGACCTTAAATATATTCCACCTGAATTTGGAGACCATCTCAAGAACAGATTTTACGCACTGAACACTAACGATCGAAGACCAGACAAATTGTGGGACATCATACGTGAAGAACAAAAGAGGCCATTAAAAAGACAGGAAAGAAAGAAAAGACCAAAATGGATGTCAGAAGAGACTCTGAAACTTGCTCTACAATGTAGAGTAGCTAAAGCAAATGGAAGAAATGATGAAGTAAAAGAGTTGAACAGAAGATTTCAAAGGCTGGCTACAGAAGACAAAGTAAAGTATTAAAATGAAATGTGCAAAGACCTGGAGTTAGAAAATGAAAAAGGAAGATGCTCCATATTTCTCAGGCTGAAGGAAAAATTCAAGCCTCAAGTTGCATTTTTTAAAGATTCTATGGCCAAATTATTGAACGACACATGAGGCATGAAAAGCAGGAAGGAATACATAGTCAGTGTACTAGAAAGAATCGGTCGGCATTCAATCATTTCAGGAGGTAGCATATGATCAAGAACCAATGGTACTGAAGGAAGAAGTCCAAGCTGCTCTGAAGGCATTGGCGAAAAACAAGGCTCCAGGAATTGACAGAATACCAGTTGAGGTATTTCAACAAACGGATGCAGCGCTGGAAGTGTACACTCATCTATGTCAAGAAATTTGGAAGACAGCTACCTGGACAACTGACTGGAAGAGATCCATATTTTTGCCCATTCCAAAGAAACGTGATCCAACAGAATGTGAAATTATAGAACAATATCAATTATATCACAAGCAAGTAAAATACTGCTGAAGACTATTCAAAAGCAGCTGCAGCAGTATATCAATGGGGAACTATCAGAAATTCAAGCTGGAATCGGAAGAGGACATGGAACCAGGGATACCATTGCTGATGTCAGATGGATCCTGGTGAAAGCTGAAAATACCAGAAAGATGTTTATCTGTGTTTTATTGACTATGCAAAGGCATTTGACTGTGTGGATGCTAACAAATTTTGGATAACATTGCGAAGAATGGGAACTGCAGAACACTTAATTGTGCTTATAAGGAACCTGTACATATATCAAGACACAGTTGTTTGAACAGAACAAGGGGACACTGCCTTGTTTAAAGTCAGGAAAGGTGTGAGTCAGGTTTATATCCTTTCATCATACTTATTCAACTGTATGCTGAGCAAATAATCCAAGAAGCTGGGCTATTTGATGAAGACCTCAGCATCAGGATTGGAGGAAGACTCGTTAACAACCTGCATTATGCAGATGACACAATCTTGCTTGCTGAAAGTGAAGAAGACTTGAAGCACTTGCTGATGAAGATCAAAGTCCACAGCTTTCAGTATGGATTACACCTCAACATAAAGAAAACAAAGATCCTCACAAGTGCACCAATAAGCAATATCACGATAAACAGAGAAAAGATTAAAGTGTTAAAGTATTTCATTTTACTTGGATCCACAATCAACACTCATGGAAGAGCAGTCAAGAAATCAAATGACATTTTGCATTGGGCAAAACAGCTGCGAAAGACCTCTTTAAAGTATTAAAAAGCAAAAATGTCATTTTGGAGACTAAAGTGAGTCTGACCCAAACCACAGTTATTTTCAGTCGCTTTGTATGCATGTGAAAAATGCACAATGATTAAGGAATACCGGAGAAGAATTGACACCTTTGAATTATGGTGTTGGCAAAGAATATTGAATATACCATGGACTGCCAAAAGAACGAACAAATCTGTCTTGCAAGAAGTACAGCCAGAATGCTCATTAGAAGCAAGGATGGTGAGACTTCGTGTCATGTACTTTGAAAATGTTATCAGGAGGGACCAGTCCCTGGAGAAGGACATCATGTCTGGTAAAGTAGAGGGTCAGTGAAAAAGAGGAAGACCCTCAAGAGATGGATTGACACAGCAGATGCAACAGCAGACTCAAGCGTAACAATGACTGTGAGGGTAGCGTAGGCCCGACAGTGTTTCATTCTGTTTGTATACAGGGTCGCTATAAGTTAGAAGGGACCTGAAGGCATCTAACAACAACTAAAAGTCACAGGTTGTATTCAAGAAAGAGTCCAAAGGCACAAATGAAACCACACTATGCTAGAGAGCCAGCTGGAGAATTCTGCGTCAGTTTAACTTCACGTATTATCAGAAGAAATGAGTACAACTTACATGATAAGTTCTCTCATGGAGATTCCGCCTTCTTTTAACATGGGGGTCACCAGTTCAGCAAGGTACAACCAAATATGGGGAATATCAATGGCCATGTCATCTGCTAATTCCAAGGTTTCGGAAAAACTGGAATAGAATTGGAAAAAAAATTCACATGCAAATGCAATTCAAAAGCTAAGACTTTATTTTTTTAAGGCCACAAAATTAAATTATTCAACAAATACATATTGAGCTCCTACTATGTGTTAGGCAAGGAGCCCTGGTGGCACAATGGTTAAATGCTTGACTGCTAACCGAAAGGTCAGCGGCACCATGGGAGAAAAGACCTGGCAATCTGCTTCCATAAAGAGTACAGCCTGGGAAACCCCACGGGGCAGTTCTACTGTCATATACGGTCGCTCTGCGTCGGAATTGACTCTACAACACACAACAACACGTGTTAGGCACTGTTCTAGGCTCAAAGTGACTGGTAAACATGCTCCTACTCCCAAAGAACTTTTACTAATTTAAGGAGAAAGACCAGCATAAACAAAAGCATATTTTCAATAGGGATAATATTTTTAAGAACAAGTACTAGGGTACTGGAACAAGCACAGAGGGTGGTCAGAAAATACATCTGTATGGAGGTGAAAACAAGGCAGCCACGTGCAGTTCTTGGGGAATAGCTTCCAATTTAATCTCACACTAGAAAGAGTTCTCCACAGTTGAAAATCATATCCTCCAATCAGTCAGAAGAACTGACTAAACCCTTACTGAAACAAAGATCAGACACAAAGAGAAAAAAACAGACAAAAATCCTTGTCCTCTGAGGACAAACACTGGCTGGATATAAGAGTCGGACATTATTATCATCACTATTACATGTTATAAACTATTACACCTCTAAAGAAAAGTTAATAGTTTCAGGTTTTTTTTGGTTAAGAAATATATTTCAGAGTATTAAAATAAAATAAATAGCAACTGCATCAATATAAAACTGAGAAAACTCAAACACAAAATAACACCATTGTCTTACTTAGGCTGAAAATCACGACTATCCACATTTAGACGTATAAACAAACATATTTCAAGAGTTTGTTAATTATTCCTATATGGGTTATAATATATTATGAAGTATAAAAACAAGAGTGAATTTATCTACAGGAGACATACACAAAATTTTAAGTACTAAGGAAAGGGAAATCTGAATGAAGGGACCAAGGGCAGACAGTACTTCACATCCTTTTTTAGATGTCTGCATACATAAGACGTGTGCTTTTTCACCGCAGTTACAGTTTCTAGCCAGAGTATGGACAAACATGTCATTAAAATTTTTTATCTTAAAAAGAGCAACCACTACGAGGCAGAGGCACCTTTCTGAAGCCGCCATTTCCTAAGAGTTTGCAGTTCAGTAACATTATCTAACTCTGGGTTTCATGAATCCTTAATGCCAGTTTCTGACCTCACAGCTTGCAATTATTTGACGTCTATTTGCTATACAACAGATACTTGTCTGTCTTCTCATTATGGATACACTTGCAGTCAGTTAATGGGCCACTGATGGGACATGATCTGGCTGGCCTCCAAGGTTTCTCAGTTAATCACTCTATCCTGCCAATTTATGTTCCATGGGCTAATGGCGTAGATTAAGCTGGTTAATGAGGTCCTAAGACAATTGTAGCCATCTCTGTAGGTCTTTCAGTAGTATACCTGCTGTTATTCTCAACTTATAGTACAACTAAGAGATACCATGTTCTTCCTTGTTTTCTCTACTTTATCGTGGGACAATTTATAGAACACAATCATTGATATACTGTCAATAAAAAACATTCTGGCTGAACACTGTATCAGATTTCCCTTAAACAAGCCTGTAAGAGACTTATTTTTTTTCAGGTTTACAGAGCCAAAATGCTTTTGCATGATTAAAAAAAACAAAAAACAAAACAAAACAAAAAAAAAACTCCGAGGA
Source organism: Loxodonta africana (assembly GCF_030014295.1). NCBI lineage: Eukaryota > Metazoa > Chordata > Mammalia > Proboscidea > Elephantidae > Loxodonta > Loxodonta africana. The sequence continues at coordinate 55,892,933 of NC_087344.1, forward strand.
GTATAGAAGCATCTGGGTAACTATCTTGACGTCTTTGGACTATATACACAGCCTATAATAATGCTGGAAACCCTGGTGGCGTAGTGGTTAAGTGCTACAGCTGCTAACCAAAGGGTCGGCAGTTCAAATCCCTCAGGCGCTCCTTGGAAACTCTATGGGGCAGTCCTACTCTGTCCTATAGGGTCGCTATGAGTCGGAACTGACTTAACAGCACTGGGTTTGGTTTGTTTTTGGATAATAATGCCTTGCACAATACACATTTTCTGCTGGCTGAATGAATGAAACAGAGCTACACCACACCCTTGGTTCTTGTTATGTAGTAACCATGATACCCACTGGACTGCATTTTGGTGGGACTTCAGGCATCCCGCTCCCAGCCCCTGTTACAAAACTACAAAAACTTTACACTTATTTTATACGTTGGCTTCCTATCTAATATTTGGAAACCAGGCAGCGTAGTGGTTGAGAGCTATGGCTGCTAACCAAAAGGTCGGCAGTTCGAATCCACCAGGTGCTCCTTGGGAAGTCTATGGGGCAGTTCTACTCTGTCCTATAGGGTCGCTATAAGTCAGAATCGACTCAACAGCCAATGGCTTTTGGTATATCTAATATTTAATTGAAGAAAGGGGTACATGCTTAAAAGTTAGAAATTTTCCTTAAAATATAGATTAAAAAAAAACTGACCAGAAATCTCTTAGAAGAGCTAAATAATGCTACCATAATTGAAAATTATATTGTCAGCAGCATATTCCACAATTTGTATTATGATCACTCAATAACAATGTCAATCTTGCTGTAGATAAACAAGGAAGAGATAGTGGAGATATCTAAAAATCAGACTGGTCAAGTATTATTATGAAAAATAAAAGTGACTCTAACTACAGGTAAGAAGAAGAAATAAATAAAAAGATGAAAAGTCTACTAATACTTCAGTATCATACTCAAAGGATTACTAGAAAAAAGACTACTTAAACCAGATCTTGCCTTGTAAGCAAATAGGATCTTTTTCATTGCTAACAAGTATCTCAGCAATTCTGCATTTGAAAATAGGTATGGATGTCTTGTACAAGCTCTAAATAGTATCTTTTTACCAAGGCAGAACTGCCATGAGCAACAAAAGTTACAAAAAAGTAGTCAAGATAAAGAATTTCTTCTCCAACAAACATCCTCCAAAGTGAAATATTAATATATCATTTCCTATAGGGCACTGTTTTAGTTAACTAGTGCTGCTACAACAGAAATACCACAAGTGGATGGCTTCAACAAAGAAAAATTTATTCTCTCACATTCAAGTAGGCTAGAAATCTGAATTCAGGGTGCCAGTTTCAGGGGAAGACTTTCTCTTTTGGACTTGGAGTTCATTTAACACTTTTGCTACAATATGGTGGGATGAATGTGTTTTACACGTGGCAAACTCATGAATTTTGGGGGGCCAAAGGGTGGAATGTTATGGATTGAATTGTGCCCCCCAAAATGTGCATCAATTTGGCTAGGCCATGATTCCCAGTATTGTGTGGGTGTCCACTATTTTGTCATTTGATGTGATTTTCCTGCTGTTAGGTGCCGTCGAATCGGTTCCGACTCATAGTGACCCCATGCACAACAGAATGAAACACTGCCTGGTCCTGAGCTATCCTTACAATCATTGTTATGCTTGAGCTCATTTTTACAGCCACTGTGTCAATCCACCTCACTGAGGGTCTTCCTCTTTTCTGCTGACCCTGTACTCTGCCAATCATGATGTTCTTCTCCAGGGACTGATACCTCCTGACAACATGTCCCAAGTATGTAAGACGCAGTCTCGCCATCCTTGTTTCTAAGCAGCATTCTGGTTGTACTTCTTCTAAGACAGGTTTGTTCGTTCTTTTGGCAGTCCATGGTATATTCAACATTCTTCGCCAACACCACAATTCAAAAGTGTTAATTCTTCTTCAGTCTTCCTTATTCACTGTCCAGCTTTCACGTGCATATGATGCGACTGAAAATACCATGGCTTGGGTCGGGCGCACCTTAGTCTTCCAGGTGACATCTTTGCTCTTCCACATGTTAAGAGGTCCTTTGCAGCAGATTTACCCAATGCAATGCATCTTTTGATTTCTTGACTGCTGCTTCCATGGCTGTTGATTGTGGATGCAAGTAAAATGAAATCCTTGACAACTTCAATCTTTTCTCCATTTATCATGATGTTGCTCATTGGTCCAGTTGTGAGGATTTTTGTTCTATGTTGAGGTGCAATCCATATTGAAGGCTGTGGTCTTTGATCTTCATTAGTAAGTGCTTCAAATCCTCTTCACTTTCAGCAAGCAAGGTTGTGTCATCTGCATGACGCAGATTGTTGATCAGTCTTCCTCCAATCCTGATTCCCTGTTCTTCTTCATATAGTCCAGCTTCTCGGATTATTTGCTCAGCATACAGATTGAGTAAGTATGGTGAAAGAATACAACCCTGTCGCACACCTTTCCTGACTTTAAACCACGCGTTATCCCCTTGTTCTGTCCAAACAACTGCCTCTTGATCTATGTAAAAGTTCGTGAGCACAATTAAGTGTTCTGGAATTCCCATTCTTCGCAGTGTTATCCATAATTTGTTATGATCCACACAGTCGAATACCTTTGCACAGTCAATAAAACACAGGTAAACATCCTTCTGGTATTCTCTGCTTTCAGCCAGGATCCATCTGACATCAGCAATGATATCCCTGGTTCCACGCCCTCTGCTGAAACTGGCCTGAATTTCTGGCAGTTCCCTGTTGATATACTGCTGCAGCCGTTTTGGAATGATCTTCAGCAAAATTTTGCTTGCATGTGATATTAATGATACTGTTGTATAATTTCCACATTCGGTTGGATCACCCTTCTTGGGAATAGGCATAAATACGGATCTCTTCCAGTCAGTTGGCCAGGAAGCTGTTTTCCATATTTCTTGGCATAGACGAGTGAGCACCTCCAGCACTGCATCTATTTGTTGAAACACCTCAATTGATATTCCATCAATTCCTGGAGCCTTGTTTTTCGCCAATGCCTTCAGAGCAGCTTGGACTTCTTCCTTCACTACCATCGGTTCCTGATCATATGCCACCTCCTGAAATGGTTGAACATCGACTAATTCTTTTTGGTATAAAGACTCTATGTATTCCTTCCATCTTCTTTTGATTTTCCTATAGGATATAAATTCTACCTCTATGATGTTAATGAGGCAGGAGTAGAGACAGTTATGTTAATGAGGCAGGGCTCAATCTATAAGATTAGATTATATTTTGAGATACAAAAGAGAGAAGCCAGCAGAGAGACAGGAGGACTTCATACCACCAAGAATGCAGCACTGGTAGCAGAGCACTTCCTTTGGACTCTGGGTTCCTGTGCTGAGAAGTTCCTTGATCAGAGGAAGACCGATGACAAGGACCTTCCCCCAGAACCGACAGAGGCAGAAAGCCTTCCCTTGGAGCTGGCACCCTGAATTCGGACTTCTAGCCTACTAGACTGTGAGAGAATAAATTTCTCTTTGTTAAAACCATCCACGTGTGGTATTTCTGTTACAGCAGCACCTGATAACTAAAACAGGCACGTATATTGTTTATTACCAACTCCAATTTTTACCATCCTGGTTTTCATTTATATGTTACACTCACAAAGCCATTCCAATTCTGTAGCTTGTAGAGAACTACACTTAACTTTTATTGGGCAGTTTTTTAAAAAGAAGTTTACATTCTTTCTTAAATTTTGAAATGTGTCTACCTATACACCATTTAGAAACCCTGGTGGGGTAGTGGTTAAGTGCTATGGCTGCTAACCGAAAGGTCGGCAGTTCGAATCTACCAGGTGCTCCTTGGAAACTCTATGGGGCAGTTCTGCTCTGTCCTATAGGGTCGCTATGAGTCAGAATCTACTTGACAGCAACGGGTTTGGTTATATATAATTTGGAAGCCCTGGTGGTATAGTGGTTAAGAGTTTGGCTGTTAACCAAAAGGCTGGCAGTTCGAATCCACCAAGTGCTCCTTCAGAACCCTACTGGGCAGTTCTACTCTGTCATATAAGGTGGCTATGAGTCAGAATCGACTCCACAGCAGCAGGCATACATAATTTGCATCAATTAAATATTAGATTCCAGTCCTGAAAATTTTAAGAGGAAGGCTTAATGTTGACTTTTGAAGTTAAAGCAAACTATTATGCTCAGCAGTGATACAGCATCTTGTAAGAAAAACTCCAAAGGGCCTAAGCTTTATTTATAAACAGCTTGACACTAAGAGCCTATTTGAAGCTTGTATCTACTTTACTAAATAGGAACTGCAGGGAAAAACTGCAGATGGAGCACTGGTCTATTACAGACCAGTAAGCTAGGAGGCCTTCTTTCTTTCCACATTTCCCAGGTATCCCTGGCTTGGAACTAGGCCAAAACTGTTCCCACAACTCCTTAGAAGTTGCCATCAAAGCAATAACAGCATCCAAGGGAGCTGACCTCCCCCAAATACTATGCTGTCCCACAATACTATGGAAATAGAAGGACAGAGATCTTCGGATGTTGGGGTTAGAGACAAAAGATCTAGGGCATTTCCATGGCTCCAGTGACATGGCCTGTCTAGACAGTATTTACTATTATAACTTGGGCTTTAGAAATGATTGGGAAACTACAATCTACTAGTATGCCAGAAGGCTCTTGGAGGATACTGACACAGGCTACTTCTTTGCTTCCATCTTAAAAAAAGATGGGCACTAAATTGCCAGGCCTCTCCATTTAGGGAAGAATACATGTTGCGGGTGTTGATCTGAGGATGGCCTGGTTTAACTAAGTATTAAAAGCTAGGCCTTGGGCCACTGCATTACCTCTAGCAGAAGGAGTAGAGAAAGATGAAGTAGTTGCTGAGATACAGAAATCTTAATCTAATTTTCTGTCTTAACACAAAGGTCATGGCTGTGGTATTTATTGCCAGCAGCAGCAATAGCACCACTGCCAACGAAAGCATAGTCATCATGTCTGAATATGACACTTTTTCCTCAAGGAACCCCACAAAGGGAAATGCAAATGTCTGAGATATCCTAGAAACGAAGCTAATACCTAACAAGTTCAACCAAAGTGAATGAAGCTACACCACACTTCCTGGGTTCTGTCCAGATCTGAATCAGCTTCTGTGAGCAGTTTGAAGAGAGAAAGTGGCAAACAGAAATCCAAGTCTCATTTCTAGAATTTACTGGTAAATATAATACCTGGATAAAAAGCAAATATTTATAAATTGATATACCCCAACTATAGTTTCTGAACCTTGGTGCTTATTCAAGTGAACTGTGGGCAGAACTGAGTTTATGAGGGTGGTGTACATATCCTCACTTGCTCTTACTGTTTGTACTGGTTAGTACTGGGATGAACCACAAATTTTTCTTATAAAATTGGGAAACCATCCTGGCTTTAAAGGCCAACCACTATAACAACTTTTGCCAAAGTTTCTAACTAAGTCAGCTGGATCAAATGGTCTTAACTCTGAATTAGGAGAAATCTAGCTTATTACTTAAAGGTAACTTTTCTGATCCTAGGGGCAAGTACAGGCAGTCCCTGATTACAAATGAGTTTGTTCCTAAGTCTGTCTTTAAGTCAAATTTGTATGTAAATTTCGACAGTTAGGTTAGGTTCGTATCTAACGTCAGTTGGTCAAGTATTTGTCTTAGTATCTACTGTATCATTTTATGCATATAAACCATTAAAGAAATGCTTCCAGATACACTAAAATGTCTTTAACATAATACAGTAATAATGTTTTCATGCACATCGCAAAGTTGTGTTCATTTATTGTTACGAACCATTGCATGTACGTTAAATTTTTAATATAACAGGCTTTACGAGGGTTGGTTCATAAGTACGGGTTGTATTAAGTCAGACGTTTGTGACCTGGGGACTGCCTGTATACATCATTTCTCACTACCTTAAGCCAACATCATCATTCCTCACAAAATCAAATGTGTAATTATTCCTAAGAATATTCAACCTTGGCATACAGCTGTTACACTATTCTAAGACACTGGATCATATTTAAAATGAATAAGACTTTTTAACTTTAAAATTGTTTATTTATGACAAAGCCAAAATATAAAAATACAGTGACATTTCAGCAGTACATATAATTTGGAATTCCTGAGGGGTGCAAATGGTTGCTGCTTTCGGCTACTAGCCAAAAAGTTGGCAGTCCGAGTTCACCCAGAGGCGCCTCAGAACAAAGCCCTAGTGATCTCCTCCTGAAGAGCCGGCCATTGAGAGCCCTGTGGAGCGCAGTTCTACTCCGACACACGTGGCGTGTTGCTGGTAGTCGGAATCGCCTGCAACTGGATTTTTTTTTTTTCACATTTAATTTACAAGAAAACAGTTGCTGGGTGACTTGGAGTCAATTTCGACTCATAGCAACCCTATAGGATAGAGTAAGACTACCCCATAGGGTATCCTAGGCTGTAATCTTTATGGAAGCAGATCCCCAGGTCTTTCCTCCTGTGAAAACGCTGGGTGGGTTCAAACCAGGGCTTCGAACTGGTTCTTCTAGGTTCAGTCATGGCTTAGGAAGTGAAAGCAGAATAGACCCAAATTTCTCTTATTTTTTAAAATGTTTAATTGTGCTTTAGGTGAAGGTTTATATAGCAAATTAGTTTCTCATTAAACACTTAATAGACATATTGTTTTATGACATTGGTTGCCAACCCCACGACATGTCAAAACTCTCCCTTTCTTGACCCTGGGTTCCCCATTTCCATTTGTCCAGCTTTCCTGCCCCTCTTGCCTTCTAGTCCTTACCCCTGGGCTGTTGTGCCCATTTAGTCTCATGTACATGGTTGAGCTACTTGTACTACTGTTTTACGGGCCTGTCTAATCTTTGGCTGAAGGGTGAGCCTCAGGAGTAACATCAGTACTGAGTAAAAAGGGTGTCTGGGTACCATACTCTTGGGGTTTCTCCAGTATCTGTCAGACCAGTAAGTCTAGTCTTTTTTATGAGTTTGAATTTTGTTCTATATTTTTCTCCAGCTGTCTGGGACTCTATTGTGATCCCTGTCACAGCAGTCAGTGGTGGTAGCTGGGCACCATCTAGTTGCCCTGGACTCAGTCTGGTGGAGGCTGTGGTAGTCGTGGTCCCTTAGTCCTTTGGACTAATCTTTCACTTTGTCTTTGGTTTTCTTCATTCTCCCTTGCTCTAGACAGGGTGGAAACAGTAGAATATCTCAGATGGCCACTCACAAGCTTTTAAGAACCCAGACACTACTCACCGCAGTAGGATGTAGCATATATTCTTTATACACATGTTATTCCAATTGAGCTAGATGTCCCTCAAGACCATGGTCCCCCAACCCTCAGCCCAGTAACTTGGCCCCTCAGGAAGTTTGGACATGTTTAATAAAACTTCTATGACTTTGCCTTGGTCAAATTATGCTGACTTCCCCAGTATTGTATACTGTCTTACCCTTCAACAAAATTACCACTTATCTATTGTTTACACCTCTCCTCCTTTGTAAACATGAAAGATTATTCTGTATAAACCTTTTCATGAGTTTTTATAATAGTGGTCTCATACAGACAGTATTTGTCCTTTTGTGATTGACTTATTTCACTCAGCATAATGCCCTCCAGATTCATCCATGTTATGAGATGTTTCACAGATTCATCATTGTTCTTCATTGTTGCATAGTATTCCACTGTGTATATGTACCGAAGTTTGTTCATCCATTCATCTGCTGACAGGCATTTAGGTTATTTCCATCTTTTTGCTATTGTGAATAATGCTGCAACGAACATGGGTGTGCATGTGTCTATTCATGTGATGGCTTTTATTTCTCTAGGATATATTCCTAGGAGTGGGATTGCTGGATCATATGGTATTTCCATTTCTAGTTTTTTAAGGAAGTGTCATATGGTTTTCCAAAATGGTTGTAGCATTTTGCATTCCCACCAGCAGTGCTTAAGAGTTCCAATCTCCCTGTAGCCTCTCCAACATTTATTATTTTCTGTTTTTCGATTTGTACCAGTAATGACGGAGTGAGATGGTATCTCACTGCAGTTTTGATTTACATTTCTCTAATGGCTAAGTGATCATGAGTGTTTCCTCACGTGTCTGTTAGCTGCCTGAATGTCTTCTTTGGTCAAATGTCTGTTCATATCCTTTGCCCACTTTTCACTGGATTACTTGTCTTTTTTGTTGCAGACATGTTAGATTTTCCTATAGATTTTACAGGTTAGACCTTTGTTGGATATGTCATAGCCAATTTTTTTTTCCTACTATGTGATTCTCTTTTTACTCTTTTAGTGAAGTCTTTTGATGAGCATGCTTAATTTTTAGAAGATCTGTTATCTAGCTTATCTCCCGGTGTTTGAGTATCGTTAGTTATGGCTTGTATCCTATTTATGCCATGTATTAGGGCCTCTAGTACTGATCCAATTTTTTCTTCCATGATCTTCACCGTTTTTGGTTTTATATTTAGGTCTTTGATCTATTTTGAATTAGTTTTTGCATATGTTGTGAGGTATGAGTCCTGGTTTAATTTTTTTACAGATGGGCATCCAGTTTGGTTAGCACCATTTGTTAAGAAGGCTGTCTTTTCCTCATTTAACGGACTTCAGGCCTTTGTCGAAGCTCAGGTGGGCGTGGGGGGATGGATTTATATCTGGGTTCTCGATTCTGTTCCATTGGTCAGCGTGTCTGTTGTTGTACCAGTACCAGGCAGTTTTGACTCCTGTAGCTGAACAGTACATTCTGAGGTCAGGTAGTATGAGGTCTCTGACTTTGTTTTTCTTCAATAATGCTTTACCTATCCGAGGCCACTTTCCTTTCCACAGAAAGTTAAAGATTAGTTTTTCCATCTTGCTAAAGAATACTATTGGCATTTGGATAGCGACTGCACTGTATTTGCAGACTGCTTTGGGTAGAATTGACATTTTCACAATGTTGAGTCTATGTACCCATGAGCATGATAGGATTTTCAATTTATGTAGGTCTCTTTAATTTCTCGCAGTAGTATTTTGTAGTTAGCTTTGTATAGGTCTTTTACATCCCTGGTTAGATTTATTTCTAAGTATTTTATTTTTTAGGGGCTATTATAAATGATGTTGCTTTCCTGATTTCCTTTTCGCAGTTCTCTTTATTGGTATATAGAAATCCAACCGATTTTTATGTTTATCTTGTATCTTGCTACTCTGCTGAATCTATTAGTTCCAAGAGTTTTCTTACGGAGTCTTTTGGATTCTCTATGTATAGTATCATATCATCTGCAATTGGGGATAGTTTACTTTTTCCTTACTAATTTAGATGCCCTTTATTTCTTCTTCTTGCCTTATTGCTTTAGATACGACTTCCAGCACAATATTAAACAGGAATAGTGATAAGGGCAATCCTTGTCTTATTCCTGTTCTCAGGGGGGAATGTTTACGGCCTCTCTCTGTTGAGAATGATGTTGGCTGTTGGTTTTGTATAGATGCCCTTTATTATGCAGAGGAATTTCCCTTCTATTCCTATTTTTTGAGAGTTTTTATCGGGAAAGGCTGTTTGGACTTTATTGAATGCTTTTTCTATGCTGATTGAGATGATCATGTGATTCTTTTGTTTTTTTATGTGGTGGATTACGTTGATTGATTTTCTAATGTTGAACCATCCTTGCATATGTGGTATGAATCCCACTTGTTAAGAGTGTATTATTATTATTTTTTATATGATGCTGAATTCTATTAGCTACAATTCTGTTGAGAATTTTTGCATCTATATTCATGAGAGATACTGGTATGTAATTTTCTTTTTTTTTTGTGGTTATCTTTGCCTGGTTTAGGTATCAGGGTTATGCTGGCTTCACAGAATGAATTTCGAGGTATCCTTTCCTTTTCTATGCTCTGGACTAATTTGTGTAGTACTGATGTGAGCTCTTCTCTGACCGTTTGTTAGAATTCTCCAGTGAAGCCAAGGGCTTTTTTTGATGGAAGTTTTTTTTTTTTTTTTAAATTACCTTTTCAATTATTCTGTCATTATGAGTCTGTTCAGATTTTTGACCTCAGTTTCGTTAGTTGAGGTAGGTAGTGTGTTTCTAGAAATTTGTCCATTTCCTTTAGGTTTCCAAATTTGTTGGAAAATAGTTTTTCAAAGTACTCTGTTATGATCTTTTTTATTTCAGTTGGGTCTGTTGTAATGTCCCCCATTATATTTATTTGGGTTATTTGTATCCTCTCCAGTTTTTCTTTTGTCAATTTGGTCAATGGTTTGTCGATTTTGTTGTTCCTTTCAAAGAATCAACTTTTGTTTTTGTTGATTTCTTCTATTATTTTTCTATTCTCTAGTTACTTCTACTCTGATCTTTATCATTTCCTTTCTTCTGGTGGCTGTGGGCTTCTTTTGCTGTTCTGTTTGTTTGAGTTGTAAAGCTAATGTTTGGATTTTGTCCCTGTCTTCTTTTTTGATGTGTGCATCTATTGCTATAAATTGACCTCTGAGGACTGTCTTTGCTGTGTCCCAAAGGTTTTCATATGATGTGTTTTCATTCTTGTTTGGTTCTAGAAATTTTTTTTATTCCATCTTTGATTTCTTCTATTACCCAATGGTTTCTAAGTAAAGTGTTATTCAGTTTCCATGTATTTGATTTTTTTCCTTGTCTTTCTGTTATTAATTTCTACTTTGATAGCGTTGCGATCAGAGAAGATGCTTTGTATTATCTTAATGGTTTGGATTTTGTTGAGGATTGTTCTGTGGCCTAAGATATGGTCTATTCTGGAGAACATTCCATGTACTTGGGAGAGAATGTATACTTTGCTGCTGTTGGGTGGAATGTTCTATATATGTCTGTGAGGTTAAGTTGGTTGACTGTGGCCTTTAGATCTTCTGCATCTTCGCTGAGTTTCTTTCTAGATGTTCTGTCCCTTACCAAGAGTGGTGTGTTCAAGTTTCCTACTATTATTGTGGGACTGTCAATTTCTCTTTTCAGTGCAGTTAGGGTTTATGTATTTTGGAGTCCTTCCATTGGGTGCATAGATACTTATTATGGTTATGTCCTCATGGTGGACTGTCCCTTTAATCATTATATAATGTTCTTCTTTGTCTTTTACAGTGGATTTTGTTTTACAGTCTATTTTACCTGAGATTAGTATTGCCACACCTGCTCTTCTTTGGTTGCTGTTGGTTACATATTTTTCCATTCTTTGGTTTTTAATATATTTATGTCTTTTTTTCTAAGGTGTGTCTCTTGTAGACAGCAAGCATACTGATGGGTCCTGTTTTTTTTTTTTTTTTTTTAGATCCATTCTGTCGCTGTCTTTATGGGTGCATTTAAGCCATTTATGTTCAGTGTGATTATCGATGGGTGTGCTTATTGCTGTTATTTTGTAGTGCTTTTTTTTCATGGTGCTGATGTTTTCTTTGTTCCTCTTACTCTTCTGGGCTGAATTCCTTTTGCTTTTGGATTTTTTTTTTTTGGTTGTTATTTCTTTTGTTTTTGTAGATTTTGTGTTTACTGAGATCTTGTTTTTCTTCTTCATCTTGATGAGGTTTGTTAACTTTCTTTGAAATTTACCCCTATCTTCCTAAGTTTGAACCAATCTTTTATTACTTGATATCACCTTCACTTCCTCTTCATTTCAAAGTTCTATACCTACATGCATATTCCCTCTTTCATTGTTTCTGATGTTGTTGTCAGATTGATGTCTCTGGTTCCCTGTTGCAAATCTTTTTTAGTTTTGTTTTATCTTTGAGAGTTCACTACCTAGGTTGGTATCTGGCTGATGCTGTCCTGTGCCCTACATTTAGGTTGTTATCTGATGTTGTTAGTTTTCCAACTGAAGGACTCCCTTTAATAATTCCTATAAGTTTGGTTTGGTTTTTACATATTCCCTTAATTTCTGTTTATCTGGAAATGTCCTAATTTCACCATCATATTTGAATGACAGTTTTGCAGGACATATTATTCTTGGCTGGCAATTTTTTTTCTTTCAAGGTTTTATATATTTCACCCCATTGCCTTCTTGCTTGCATGGTTTCTGCTGAGCTTGGTCCTATTGTTTCCCCTTTGTATGTGAGCTGCTGTCAGGATTCTTTGTCTTTGGTTTTGGCGAGTGTGATTATGAGTTTCTTTTGAGGTCTACCCTATATGGTGTTCATTGAGTTTCTTGCATGATCTTTTCATCTTTCATGATATTAGAGAAGTTTTCTGTTAGTAAATCTTCAATGATCTCCTGTTTTCCATTTTCTCCCCATCCTTGAACACCAATCACATGTAAATTTTTGCTCTTGATTGTATCCCACATAGTTCTCAGGTTTTCTTCATTTTTTCCTCAAAGTGGTACCCGAGGATTTGTCTTCAATTTTGCTGATCCTGTCTTCCACTGTTTCAAATTTGCTCCTAAAACCTTCTATTGCATTGTCCATTTCTGAAATCTTGTTTCTTCTGGATTTCTAACTGCTGTTTTTGTATAATTTCTGGTTGTTTATTTTTACATTTTGTTCCTGTATTACTTTCCCAAAATCTTCCATTGCTCTGTGTTTTCCCTGATTTTAAAGATTTTCCATGATTTTGCATATTTTTTCCTTAGTTTTGTCTGTATTTTCCTTCATCTCTTTCCTAATCTGCTGGAAAGCCCTGAATATTACACTTTTGAATTCCTTATCAGGTAGTCCCAGGGTCTTTTCTTCTACTCTAAGGTCATCTGGTATTTTATTTTGGTTTTTTACTGGAGTCATGTTGTCCTTTTTAAAATATGTTTTGATATGGTCTGCTGTCTCTGGGACATTCAGGAATTATTTTCTTTGTTTATTGATTGTATGTTTGTTTGTTTCATCCTGCTTTTTTAAATTTGGTTATGCCTGGGAGGGTGGGCTGGGCATGTTTTGTTGCTTCCTCATCTGTGGGCATGATACTTCTCACCACTTTGTCCAAGTGGGCAGGGGCGGCCACTCAACTATGGTGCAGCAGGGCCGGTCCAGCGGCGGAAGGGGTCGAAGATGGGTCATTTGTAGCACAAACTGGGGCTGGTGGCATGGCTGGGGGGTAGGGGGGCAGTGTAGGGCAGGGTCCAGGGGTCCGTGCTGGTGCTGCTTGAGGGTATGGCACTCTGTGCACAGCGCAGATAGGCAGGAGGGAAGGGAGAAGATGTGATGTATGCAGTAGGTACTCTGTGTCTTGTTGGGAGACCCATGAAGTAGCCTTCTTGTATTTCCTGTCTGAGTTCTTTGGTGGCTGTGCTCCAGGATGGTGAATTCGTGCTGCATTAGCTGGCAGGAGACCTTCACTCCATAGCTCTCCTTGTTCTCTGTTGCCTGTCAGTTTCTTCTTCTCTTTGGTGCTTGATCAAGTTCTTATCCCTTCATTTGATGCTTAGGGTTCTAGGATTGATGCTTGTAACTGTTTTACTTAGCTTTTCAGGTCTTTGATGCAATGGGACACCATGGTGCTTCTGTCTATAGCACCATGTTGGCTCTGCCTCTCCCAATTTTTAAAATTTGGGTGAACCAGAATGATAACTGGAACGGGAAAAACTGCAGGTCGAAGCCCCGCTAGAAACCTAATCTCTCTCTTAGAAAACAAAGATAGTGTGCTCATTGCATAGCAACCAAATCTCTTGCCTGTTGCATTTTAAGCAGAGTTGGAAATAGCGGCGCCTCGCTCAAAGATGATGGTCTACTGTGCCACTCTGAATGTGTGTCACTTTCTACAATTTTGCCAATAATCCGATCCCTTGCATCAAGCACCTGAAAGGGCTCACTATGCCCCTTCCTAGTCTCTTATTCCAGGGCTCAATTTTTCCCATTCTGGTTATTGTTTTGGATCACCCAAATTATAAAAATTCAAGTCTGTTCTGGTTTTGCTTCATAGGCCATGACTGAACCGGTTTGAAGTCCTGGTTCTGACCACAGACCTTCTACTTAAACCATTTTGCAACCAGGGGTCCTTAACACAACACTAGCTTACAAAAAAAATGACTTAAATAGTACAGAATTTTGACTGCCATTCCATTCAATGAGCCCCAAGTAAATGTAAGATAGGATATGTGAATTTGCTGTCCCCTCAGGAGGTCCTAAAGAATGGGCATCTGGTAGTGCTGGGTGTGATTCTATGTTTACATTTGGTACAATGCGGCTCTTAAAATGAACATTTTTACCATATGCAGTATTTGCCTTCAACATTGATTCTAGAACCTAACCCTGGGTAAGATTCTGTGGCTGTACCACACATAATCTGATCCATGCACCTGTGATGGTGTATCACAAGGACACCAGGACCTGATAAAGTGAGGACACAACTCCAATGATAGCTAGACTTCATCAAACCACTCGTACACAGGAATCATACTGAAATCAGCCTACAACAGACTAAATCATTAAGAACTTGAAAGTTAATACTCTTCTATGGGGCTAAAGTGGTGAAACGAGCACTTCATGACCAACATAACCATAGTTTATGGAAAAAATAAGGCTTTTCAGTCTCAATCAACTTTCCAGAGTTTTTCGCACAAAGAAAAGCTTTTTGCCTCAAAAGATATGCAGAGGTTTACATGTAAATGGGTCGATGAAGGCCTCAGAATTTCCCTGAGGTTAGGGGGCCTCTGTTAACTTATCATGGTATAGGTCTAACAATAAGATAAAGAAAACCAGACGGTAACCTTTAAGCCCTAGCACAATCTACAAAATGCCATATCAACCAAACTACTACACACTGTCAACGTATTACAATAGACATAATATTTACCTATTTGGTAAAAGCTAAATACTTACAAATATAAGTACTTTTTAAATTAACTCCCACCTAAGAGCCTAGAAACTGAATACCAGTCTTGAAGATAATACCAACCCTTTGAAAAACTCCTGTTTGCTGAGTTTTTCTGACTGTACCAGTTGATACAGTAATTGACCCATGTGATCCCTGGTGATCTGGCTCCTTTCCAGGGTGGACTCCACTCCCACTCTCACAAAAACATGCAGCAGGCCCTGGGCATTCAGCTCGTCCAAACACTGCATGGCCTCCTGTTCAAACAGCAAATAAAGGCTTACTCCAAAAACTGCATAGCACCACCAGAGTTAAAATAACTTTAAAATCTTTTACTTATGACAAAGTCAATACAGGGCTCCATGAACAAGGCAGTTTGTATATTTATTTTTAACCATAATTTAGCTCAGGAAAATGCAGGCTGAAATGGGCAATGTTAGTCCAGCATATCTTTGTAAGGCTAATAGGCTAACATGTTCAGGTTAACAATTGCATTAAAGATCAAACATATTTTTTCTATATAATGCTCTATAAATGCTTTTCTATGTATTTCTACACAATGTTCTATATAGTTTTTTCTATATAATGATTTCTCTTACAATCACTTAAAAACCTGAAAACAGTATATCATGGAATAGAAATCCAACATCACAATTCAAAGGCCTTAATATGGCAACTGAAGTAATTCTGTTTTGGAATGTTAATATTACACAGTCTTCAGTGAAAAAGGTTTTCCTTATAGGCAAGTTATATGTAGGTGATATGGTTAGGTTAAGTACTAAAAGCCTTTCAGGAAGTTTTTGCAGTGTGGGGCTAGTTGACTAGTCTTTACTATGGGATGACACATCAACCTAAGTCAGTATCTTTGGCCTGGAGGGTAAAAGCCCGGGAGCCTAGGCTCTGAGTGCCAAGTTGGGGAAAGGACTGCTCAATACATACACTTCCACTGCATCCCCAGTACAGCAGTGTATACCCCTACCCTCAGCTATCTCAGCTTTGCCTGGAGCCCCTGAATCCGAAATTTTTTGGTTTAACCTCTGACGAGAGCAGCTCTTGTGCATGGGTAGTGCATATGGGAAGGGCAGTCACCTGAATGATGAGGCAGGAAGGCAAATCTAAGGTGTCTCACTGATGTTTTACCCCCTCTGCTACTATATTTACCACCCCCCTCCCCAACTGTTTATTTGGAGCCCTGGTGGTACAGTGGTTAAGAGCTTGGCTGCTAACCAAAAGGATGACAGTTCAAATCCACCAGCTTTTCCTTGGAAACCCTATGGGGCAGTTCTACTCTGTCTTACAGGGTTGCTATGAGTCAGAACTGACTTGACTGGCAATGGGTTTGGTTTTTTGGTCTTAACTTTTTATTAAAAAAATTTGAAACCTACAGAAGTGTTTAAAGAGTAGTAAATGCACACTCATATACGTTCATTTAGATTTTCATTCATCAATTGTTAGTTTGGCACGTTTTCTCTATATACATAATTTTTATTTCTAATCATTTAAAAATAAGTTGCAGATATCACCACATACAATTTCATCCACATATACTTTATGGTGATGGGTTTAAAATGTTCTAAGAACATCTTCCTACATAACTGTAACATCATTATCAAATTCATGAAATTTAACATTGATACAATAGTGTTAATAAAAATATTATCTGATATGTATAATAAAAACCCAGAAAAAATCTGATGTATAATATATAGTACATATTCCCATTTCCACAACTGTCTCCAAAACGTCCAATATAGCTTTCTAAAAATTGTTCCAGAATCCAATCGAGAACAGGGTGGGGGGGATGGGGCGCAGAGGGGCACTTGCCCTCGAGCACACATCCCAAGGGGGGGGAGGTTCTAGACAAGGCAGGGAATGACATTCTGAGGTGCCACAAATATGAAAGGCGCTTGACTGAGGCAACCTGACAAGAGGGGCGAAGGCATTTCTGCTGACTGGGGTCACCATTATTGAAATTGTGGTGTGGGGGGAGCACATCTTAAGAGATTGCCCTTGGGCGCTCAAATGGAGGGGGAGTGCAACTTAGAGACTGTCCTTGGGTACTGGTTACTCTCACTATGCCACTGATCGAGAACCTCATATTATGTTCAGCTGTCGTGATGTCTTTTCGGACTCCTTTAATCTAGAACAGTTCTTTTTCTTGCCTTTTCATGGCATTTTTGAAACATCCAGGCCAGTCATTTTATAAAACCGTTCCTTATACACACTTTCAACCAACCAATCCTATTTTTTATCCCTTTTGCACCCCATGCATATTCTTAGTCTGCTAAATAAATTACCACTCATTCTTCTAATTTTTAATTTCCAAAATTCTGCTGCTCTCTCCTCCCTGTACTTTTTGTTCTTATGGGCTTTTACCTCATTTTAAACCCATCACCATCGTTATAATGTCTTTTCAGGAGGAAGCAGAAACGAATGCAAGTATTCAATCCTCAGTATTTAACTTGAAGTGTCTTCCGAAGGGAATTTAATCATAGCATGGTACTTCTAATGTCATGGCAGCTCATAACCTTGCCCTTCACCCTGATTTTCTCATGGTTTTTTTTTCTTGATTTTGAACTCAGTTGAAACGATACCTCTGCACTCCCCAGTTATTGTCAAATCACCTTATTTTACTTCTCTGTACATTATAGTTCTTTCTGTAGTTGCTATTTATTTGTTACCTATCTTTTTTTTTTTTTTTAGGGCCAGCTTTGTTTGTATCTCTTCCACTAGAATATAAGTTCCATAAAAGCAGGGCTTTGACTATGTTGTTCACCGCATATACTAAAGTATCCCCAGGCCAAAAAAAAAAAAAAAAAAATCAAACCCATCGCTGTCAAGTTGATTCTGACTCATAGCAGCCCTATAGGACAGAGTAGAACTGCCCCATAGGATTTCCAAGGCTGTAATCTTTACGGAAGCAGACTGCCACATCTTTCTCCCGTGGAGCAGCCAGTGGGTTCAAATTGCCCACCTCTGGGTTAGCAGCTGGGTGCTTAACCACTCTGCACCACCAGGCCTCCTGATGGCATATTTTAGGTGCTCAATAAATATACAGCAGAGAGACTAAAAACACAGGCATTAGAGGCAGACACACACCTCTACTGTGTGAGTTTGGGAATGTCACTTAAGCTCTCAGCCTTGACTTCCTATCATAAGGTTATTCTGAGGATTTAAGTAATGTACTTAAAAGCATTTGGCACATTGCCAGGCACAATACAAAAAAAAAAAAAATACAATACAAGGGTTCGGTAAACATTAATTTGTATTATCGTTAATAACAAGAGTTTAAGATGTTAGGGGGGAAAAAAAACCCCTTCCTTCTGATGAGCTCTTGTAAGCCTTTGGCATGACACACTAATACAGTTCAGGTAATGAGATAAAGTATAGCTTGTACTCTGAAGCTAGAAGCCTAGCTTTGAATCCTGAATCTGCCACTTAATAGCAGTATGACCTTGAGGATGTTTACTTAGTATCTTTGCATCTCAGTTTATCTGTGAAGATGGATATTACAGTAATACCAACCTCAGGAGGGTGTTATGAGGATTAAATGAACTAACACATGTAAAATATGTAGAACAGCAACAAGCACACAGGAATCCCTCAGTAAATGTCATTACATGGTTCTTATTGCCATTCCACAGGCAGGTACCTTGTACACTGCGTAACAACTTTCCTACTTCTGTCCCTTCCATACTGCAGGCCTGGCCTATAGCTACTGTCTCCTCCAAAAGGTCCTCCTGTTGCAATTAAGTGTTACTATTTTTTCATATTTTTCTCCTTTGAAAGTGTTTGCCGCTCACTGACCTTATTGTAGACCCTTCAAATCATTTTGAGAGTCATAGTCCACTGCTTTCTCCCATATTGTCTCAGCTTTTTGTCTTTCTTAGATTTTCAGTTTTTTCAAGCTCCCCACTTCCATGAAAGAAAAAAGCAGTTTACAAGAAGACTGCTCATTTTCCAGGAAGCCCACTAACGAATCACAGAATTTCAGCACATTCCATGGCTTTTTCCAGCTAATGGTTTTTTTGGGCTGCATTTCCAAGTCTTCTGCAAAGCACTCCTCTCCGCCTCACCTATCATCAAAACTTCTTCCTACTTCTCAATTTGGGACAATTTCAGAGGCTTAAGGGTTTTAGAAGGCTGAGCTATACATAACCAAGGTAATTTTTGTGTATAGAAAGCAGGTAATGACTAGGCTGCCATGAAAATAAGTAACCTTGAAAGAATTTTTAATAATATAATGCCAAAGAAAAGAGGTTAATATACCTGACACAAATGTTTTAACAGGGAAGACAATTTTAATAGATAAGTCTTTCCTGATCTTAAATACTAAATCAGCTCCCATTATATTCTCTCTCCTAAGTCTTTACAGATCCCCTAACGTTCAGTATAACTATAATTTATGCAACTATTTGTGGACTTATCTGCTCATCATCTGTCTCTGCCAGTAGACTGCAGAGCTCATGAGGTCAGGCAACATATCTACCCTATTCACTACCATCTTCAAATGAAGATCAAGTAGAAGGTAAGGGTTAAAAAAAAAAGGAGGGGCATATTCAAAGCCCATGTCTTAAATGTCTTTTAGGCTGTCTGACCCTAGCACATTGCTTGCCCCTTTGTGTTTTAGTTTTTCACTCATGAAATAAGGAAAAAGTAATGTCAGATATATAGGGTGCCAGGAACACTCATAACAATATGAATTGCTTTTTGTACATTAATATGAAAGTCAATTTGGTTTTCCCATAGTGAGGATGGATTAGTACCCAGTCTCTCTTCCCTCCACTCGGTCTGTAACCTACAGTATCAATTTAAAAGAGGGTATTTGGCAGAAATGCATCAGAGTTAAGCAAGCTAAACTGGGTAGGGCTTGGATCTAAGTCTTATCAGTATACAATGAAAACCAGTTTAGACCAGAATCAAGTTGCTCTGTCATAGGGCTGTTGTTGCTGTCTTATGTTTTAAAAATCTCATTTACCTTAAAATCATTAATGTGTAGGAATTCATCAATGATAGATTTGGACTTCCTTTCCATCTCCTCTTCTGATAATGCAGGCTTGTCAGGGGCTGAAGTTGCTGGAATTTCTGGTTTAGCAACTAATGAGGTTAAAAAAAAAATGAGAAAGTAAAAAAATGATAATTACTGTTAAGAAGGTGGGATTAGAGTCAACAATATTTATGTGTTGTTGCATTGTTTTTCTCAGTAAAAGCATGAAAACAGATAAAAGTTTAACAAAGCAAGACATCTAAAAACAAAACATAGAAACACTACGCACAAAGAAACTTCATAATCTACAACAATAAAAAGAATTTAGGGACATGATAAACTTTTATAATTAAAGGTTTGCTGTCCCTTTCTTTATTTTGATTCCTTCCCACTGCTTGCATAATAAAGAGCATATGAGGCCTTCACAGTCCTGCACAGGTCTGGGCCCTGCTGACTGCAGAGCTCTAGCCACACTGGCCTTTGCCATGGTTCCTCCTATCACAACTTGGCTCATGATACCCAGCCCCACTGTCTGGAATACTCTTTCCCTTCACTCCTTACCTTTCCCTGCAAATCTATGTAATTCCCACTGGTCCTTCAGATCTAAGGGAATTTTTCTCAGATACCTTACCCCACCCTAATTCTAGAGAGTTCCTTTAGAACTATGTTCCTTTCCATCATAGCATCTTTCTCAGTTTGTACTTACATAATATAATTTTCTGTGAGATTATTCAATAAAGGTCTTTGTAACCTGGCAGACTGAAGGCTGAGAGCAGTGATTACTGAGTGCCTAGCGCTCACTAGGTGTTCACTAAGCATCTGGTGAGTGAACAAATGAACGAGACAGTAAACACATATAAGGCAGCTGTACTACATTATTCAGCTACACACAAGATATTTTCATGTCCTATGGGTTATCCTGTTAATGTTTCAAAACAGCTTAGATAAGAAAGCCATATGTCCTTAAAGCTAAAAGCTCTGAAGTCTATACCAGTTGGGAGACAACATTTCAATTTGCCTCTGAAGTCCTTTTAGGCTACAGTTATGAGAAACAATTTAAAGGGTGAAACAAATTTGAAAGCTATATAAATGTTGTAAACCATCAGTATTACTTTAAGATTTAAAAGATGTTGAAAATTATTTTTAAATTAATTTTCACCACTGTCAATATCATCGCCATCATCCTATCTAATACCTTTTGAAAACTTTGTATTTACCAGGTTATGCTCTAAGTATTTGCATGTATTAATCTTCTCTTTTAATCTTCATAATAACCCTGTAAAGTAGGTACATTTATTATGATAATTAAATAGATGAGGAAACTGAAACACAGAAAGATAAAATACATGAAGCAATTTTTAGAGCGTTATCCTGGACAGGTCTTCTGAATACGGACATGAGGTTCTTGTTGTGTGTGCCGCTGAGTCAATTCCAAATCATGGCGACCCTTATAGGACAGAAAAGAACTGCCCCACAGGGCTTCCTAGGCTGTAATCTTTTTTTTGTTTGTTTGTTTTTGTTGAGAATATACACAGGAAAACACACACCATTTCAACAGTTTCTACAAGTACAATTCAGTGACAGTGGTTACGCAACTATTTTCATCCTCCTTTTCTGAGTTTTTTTCCCACATTAACATAAACTCACCAACCCCTAAGTTTCCCATCTAATATTTCGAGTTGCTGTTGTCAATTTGATCCCATACAGGCAGATCCTGAAAGAGCACAATGCTCAAGGTAGATACTTTTTTTTTTTCATAATTGTGTTTTAGGTGAAAGTTTATAGTTCAAGTTAGTTTCTCACACAAAAATTTCTACATGCATTGTTATGTGACCCTAGTTGCTATCCTTATAATGTGACCACACATTTCTCCTTTCCACCCTGGATTTCCTGTGTCCATTCAACCAGCTCCTATCCCTTTCTGCCTTCTCATCTCACCTCTGGACCGAAGCTGCTCATTTAGTCTCATGTATCTATTTCAACTAAGAAGCACACTCTTCACGAGTATCATTTTATGTCTTAAAGTCCAGTTTATTCTTTGTCTGAAGAGTTGGCTTCGGGAATGGTTTCAGTTCCAGGATAACAGAGAGTCTGGGGGCCATGTCTTCTGGGGTTCCTCCTGTCTCAATCAGAACACTATACATTTGAAATTTTTTCTAAAATTTGAGTTCTGCGTCCCATATTTCTCCTGCTCCATATGGGACTCTCTACAGTGTTCCCTGCCAGGGTGGTCACTGGTGGTTGCCAGGCACCACCTGGTTCTTCTGGTCTCAGGCTGAGGGAGTCTCTGATTTATGTGGACCTTCTGTCTCTTGGGCTCATATTTTCCTTGTGTCTTTGGTGTTCTTCATTTTCCTTTGTTCCAAGTGGGTTGGGACAAATTGATGCTTCTTAGATGGCCACTCTCTAGCTTTTAAGACCCCAGATGCCACTCACTAAAGTGGGATGCAGAACAGTTTCTTAATAAACTTTGTTATGCCAATTGACCTAGATGTTTCCAGAAACCATGGTCCCTGGACCCCCAACCCTGCTACACTGTTGCTCGAAGTGTTTGGTTGCATTCAGGAAACTTCTCAGCTTTTGGTTTAGTCTATTGGTGCATCAAGGCAGACATTCTTTACTAGCTAAGCTAAACTGTCTGGTTTTAAGAAGACTTTAGGGGATATTTTTGTTTAAGGTTTAAAGATTATCTCAGGCAATCGTTTCAGGGATTTATACAGCCTCTATGGCTCCAGACCCCTATGTGCCTGTCAGTTTGTTGTACTGTGGCAGCTTGCATGTTGCTATGGCACTGGAAACTATGCCACCAGTGTTCAGATACCAGCAGGGTCACCCATGGAGGACAGGTTTCAGCTAAGCTTCCAGACTAAGACAGACTAGGAAGAAGGACCTGGCATTTGCTCATACGCGAGTTCAAGCTGAAATTGAAGAAAATCAGAGCAAGTCCATGAGAGCCAAAATACGACCTTGAGTATACCCCATCTGAATTTAGAGACCATCTCAAGCACAGATTTGACGCATTGAACACTAGTGACTGCAGACCAGACAAGTTGTGGAATGACATCAAGAACATCATCCATGAAGAAAGTGAGATAGATGGATGTCAGAGGAGACTCTGAAACTTGCTCTCGAATGTCAAGCAGCTAACGCAAAAGGAAGAATTGATGAAGTAAAAGAACCGAACAGAAGATTTCAAAGGGCGGCTCAAGAAGACAAAGTAAAGTATTATAATGACATGTGCAAAGAACTGGAGATGGAAAACCAAAAGGAAAGAACACGCTTGATGTTTCTCAAGCTGAAAGAACTGAAGAAAAAATTCAAGCCCCGAGTTGCAAAAGTGAAGGGTTCTATGGGGAAAATATTAAATGACGCAGGAAGCATCAAAAGAAGACGGAAGGAATACACAAAGTCATTATACCAAAAAGAATAAGTTGATGTTCAACCATTTCAGGAGGTGGCATATGGTCAGGAACCAATGGTACTGAAGGAAGAAGTCCAAGGTGCTCTGAAGGCACTGGTGAAAAACAAGGCTCCAGGAATTGATGGAATATCAGTTGAGATGTTTCAACAAACAGATGCTGCGCCGGAGGTGCTCACTCGTCTATGCCAAGAAATATGGAAGACAGCTTCCTGGCCAACTGACTGGAAGAGATCCATATTTATCCCTATTCCCAAGAAAGGGGATCCAACCCAACATGGAAATTATAGAACGGTATCATTAATATAACATGCAAGCAAAATTTTGCTGAAGATCATTCAAAAATGGCTGCAGCAGTATCAACAGGGAACTGCCAGAAATTCAGGCCAGTTTCAGCAGAGGACGTGGAACCAGGGATATCATAGCTGATGATAGATGGATCCTGGCTGAAAGCAGAGAACACCAGAAAGACGTTTACCTGTGTTTTATTGACTATGCAAAGGTATTTGACTGTGTGGATCATAACAAATTATGGATAACATTGAGAAGAATGGTAATTCCAGAACACTTAATTGTGCTCATAAGGAACTTTTACATAGATCAAGAGGCAGTTGTTTGGACAGAACGAGGGGATACGCACGGTTTCAAGTCAGGAAAGGTGTGCGTCAGGGTCGTATTCTTTCACCATTCCTATTCGATCTGTACGCTGAGCAAATAATATGAGAAGCTGGACTACATGAAGAAGAACGGGGCATCAGGATTGGAGGAAGACTCATTAGCAACCTGCGTTATGCAGATGACACAACCTTGCTTGCTGAAAGTGAAGAGGACGTGAAGCACTTACTGATGAAGATCAGAGACCACAGTCTTTCAACAAAAATCCTCACAACTGGACCAATGAGCAGCATCATGATAAATGGAGAAAAGATTGAAGTTGTCAAGGTTTCATTTTACTTGGATCCACAATTAATAGCCACGGAAGCAGCAGTCAAGAAAGCAAAAGATGCACTGCACTCGGTAAATCTGCTGCAAAGGATGTCTTTAAAATGTGGAAGAGCAAAGACGTCACCTTGAAGACTAAGGTGCGCCTGACCCAAGCCATGGTATTTTCAATCGCATCATATGCATGTGAAAGCTGGACAATGAATAAACCAAAAAAACCAAACCCAGTGCCATCGAGTCGATTCTGACTCATAGCAACCCTATAGGACAGAGTAGAACTGCCCCATTGAGTTTCCAAGGAGCGCCTGGGGGATTTGAACTGCTGACCCTTTGGTTAGCACCCATAGCACTTAACCACTATGCCACCAGGGTTTCCAAACAATGAATAAGGAAGACCAAAGAAGAACTGACGCCTTTGAATTGTGATGTTGGGAAAGAATATTGAATATACCATGGACTGCCAAAAGGACGAACAAATGTGTCTTGAAAGAAGTACAGCCAGAATACTCCTTAGAAGGAAGGATGGCGAGACTTTGGACATGTTGTCAGGAGGGATCAGTCCCTGGAGAAGGACATCATGCTTGGCAGAGTACAGGGCCAGAGGAAAAGAGGAAGACCCTCAAAGAGATGGACTGACACAGTGGCTGCAACGATAAGCTCAAGCATAACGATTGTAAGGAGGGCTCAGGACCGGGCATGTTTCGTTCTGTTGTGCATAGGGTTGCTATGGGTCAGAACCAACTTGATGGCACCTAACAACAACAATATGGCCCCAGAAAGTCTGCCATGAGAATTTGCATTTTCCTCCTTCATTTTCCATTTTGATCAAGATTCTTATATAGATTCTTGATCAAAACGTTCAGTAATGGATTGCCAAAAACCAAAGACAAGAAGGCAGGAAGGGACAGGAAAACTGGATGAATGCACACGGGGAACCCAGGGTGGCAACAGGGAGAGTCCTGACACGTTGCTGGGATTCCAACCAATGTCTATTTGTGTATAACAACTTGTGTGTAAGTTTTTGAATGAGAAACTAATTTTCGCTGTAAACTTTCACTTAAACCACAATAAAATTAAAGAAAAAAGGATTCAGTTAATGGTACTAGGCAATAATCTTTTATGGGAGCACAATGCTGGTCTTTTCTCCACGGAACTGCAGGTGGGTTTGAACCACTGACCTTTTGGCTAGCAGCTGAGCGCTTAACCATTGTGCCACTGGAGCTACTCAGTAGATGCAAAACACATACAAAAAACCACTGGGATTACCAAGAAAGATGAAGGCAACAAAAGACAACCTGATACCTTCTCTTTGGTTTGTCTTACAGTGGCTGAATCATGTGAGAATTTGCATACATTTGAGGAGCTCTTTTACAAGGTATATGGAGCCCTGGTGACGCAGTGGTTAAGAGCTACGGCTGCTAACCAAAAGGTAAACAGTTTGAATCCACCAGATGCTCCTTGGAAACCCTATGAGGCAGTTCTACCCTGACCTGTAGGGTCGCTATGAGTCAGAATCAACTCGATGGCAGTGGGTTTGGTTTACAAAGCGTATGAGCTCTAACACCAATGCACAGTGGGGTGTTATTAAAGGGACCTATAAGAAATTCAAATTGCTTAACATACAGCAAGAGAACCTCATCACCCTAACATTTAGTAGAGAAAGATGGAAATTTATAAATTGCTGAGGAAGCTATAGATCTAGGGAATGAAAACTAAGTTACAGAACTATGAAGCTGCCCTTCAATAACTTCTAAGGCACTGGCATGTGTGTTGCAGAGGTCTCTGGGTGGCACAAACTGTCTGCTCTTGACTACTAACTTAGAGGTTGGTGGTTCAAACCCACTCGGCAGCAACACAGAAGAAAGGCCGGAGATTTGCTTCCATAAAGATTACAACTAAGAAAACCATATGGAGCAGTTCTACTCTGCAATACATGCGATCACCACGAGTTGCAATTGGCTTGACGGCAATGAATTTGTTTTTTTTTTTTGGTTTATGCATGTTGCTACCACGTATTGACTCTGCAATCTACGCAGGGTCAAAGTCTCCTTTGTATTTCTCCTTCCAAATTTAAAGCCCAAATCTGTATCTATTTGTTCATATACAGTTTCTCACCTGACTCCCTTGTTTTGTTTCGGTCTGCCTCAGTAATGCTCCTCTCTATATCCATGCCTCCTGTTAGTTGTTTCACAGTCTCTAGCATCTCTCTCCGCTGTTCTTCTTGAGACTGATTGTCTAACAGATCTTTACTGCTGCCGCCCCTCAGGAAAGTGTTTGGACGAGCTGTTGCAGACGGAAGGGGCTTGTCATTCTTCTCTCTGCCCATGCTTCCACGACTTGAAAGACAAAACAATACTTTTCAAAAAGAAAGACCACTCCTTCCCCTCAGTATTCAGTTAAAAATTACAGTAAGAATCTCTAAAAGTATGTAGAACAATTTTCACAGATAACTTAAGATGTTTGAGATACCAGTTATAGTTCAGAGATAATTATTCACATAAAAAGAAAAACCAGAGTGCGTCAAAGAGAATATTTTTTAAGATATGCTTTAACTATTTTCTTAAATGGTAAACAGGGATACACTTACATTTTAAAAATATCAAAGGCAATTCCTTATTTTAGCTTTTAAATCTTCTAAACATATATTTTTTAAGAATAGAAAAGACAGTGATGGAAGTACAAGCTGAATGAATCAAAGGCAAGCAGAATACCACAGAAACATGGTATCACCATCTTGGAAATAAAACATTTTTTCATAAACTTGAAATTCATGGGAAGTATTTGAGAAATAGATAGTAGATGTGGTCTTTCAACAGCCAAGGTCATACACATTACTCATTTTAAGAGAAACTCATTTATTTTTTATTTTTCTTTTTGGTTTTGGTTCTTTTGGCTTAATCAGCTGGGCAAACCAAATTCCTAGCCAATGACTGATCAGAGGCAGCAAATTAAAAGAGAGAAGAGGGAGGGGGCTAGAGGAAGGACAACAGCCTAACCACTGCGAAAGAACATACACAAGAGCCCAAAAAGCAGAGCCATCAGGAGAATTTTATGGTGGGGTAAAAAACACTTCTGACAATCTGAGTCATGTAAAAGCTGACTTGTGCTAAGTAATATTTTGTTTCAGAAGCTGAGGGAAGAAGTAACATAGCTTAGAAAATCTACTTGGCCAAAATGATTACAAAAAAAGTCTCAGAGCTTAAGAAACTGTGGATCTGCACATCCTCATGTCAAAATGTCATTCTCTGTCAGTGCACCGCAGGTCCTCACTCATTCTCAGCAAGCCAGCCAACAGAATACCTTACTGTATCAACACTACAA
Source organism: Loxodonta africana (assembly GCF_030014295.1). Taxonomy (NCBI): domain Eukaryota; kingdom Metazoa; phylum Chordata; class Mammalia; order Proboscidea; family Elephantidae; genus Loxodonta; species Loxodonta africana. The sequence goes on from NC_087344.1 coordinate 55,920,297, forward strand.
AACAAAAACAGGAAGATACTGCAGTACAGAGAATAGTGAAAACTAAAAGGCAATCTCCAATCTAACTTGAAGAACAGTGCCACAGAGAAGCTACAGGAGGGCTAACATGTTCTTTAATTCACATGCTTGAGACTGTTAGGTTACTCTGGAGTGTCCTGGGGTATTAGCTTGGAGGGCCCTATGTACTCCTCCAGGGCTCTTTGGGTGGACCTGGCTTTCTTACGGAGCAAACTGTTAGGAATCTGCCAGATAAGCTGCCCTTCCCTACCACCTCATATCAAATCCACCACTGCATTATGTTCCTATTTTGGGAAATTATAGACTGTGAAGATTAAAGGAGAGAGACAGAGGGGAAAAAAAAAAAAGAAAGAAAGAAAAGGGAAATCAACCTTACTAAGCACAGAGAAAATCAATCCAGGAAGATGACTGTAGATGATTTCCAGCCGCAGGGATTATCATTATCATCTGTGTGGGTATGCATGTATGTGAAAGACAGAAAGCAAGACAGACAAGGCACATTGACAGGCAGGAAAGCCTTGACTAAGCATAGAGAGCGAGCTTCTCACCTGGTTAAAGTCCTTCGGGAATCAAACTCCAAAGGTGTGGATGACGTGGACCCTGAGGGTGCTGGGGGTTGCAGAGCAGAGAATCTGTTTAAACTGGAAGCACTTGACCGTAAGGCATCTACAGGTGTCGAAGATTTAGAAAAAATACAAATCACATGGCTAAAATGCAGATTCTCATTCACCTGCCTCCTTGGGGTGGGCCCTGAGACTTGCAGTTCTAATAAGCTCCCAGGTGGTGCCAACCTGTGGTTCACGGACCATACTCAGAGAAGCAAGGTGTTAAAAGGAATTTGTATGTAAAAGAGAGTTTAGAAATCTGCACTCATTACAACCATTTGCTTCTTTCAAAACAATTCGGTTATCCTGGGTAGGAGGTTCGGGGTAGGAGTGGTAAATTAGGGGGTGTGGGAAGGAAGGAGGGAGGTAAGCAAAAACAAAACAAAATATTGTACTTCTTAAAAACCTAACCCATGATACCATTTATGTAAAATTATGTGTGCGTTTAAGCAAACAATGAAATTTAAAAAACTTAATGAAATAAAAGGATAAAACTACTTAGTAGAAGGGAGATATGGGAAGTTAACATTAAAGTCTTTTTTCTTTCCATTGTTTCTTCATCTACTAACACGTCTGTGATGATCAAAACCTTTTCAGTTCTAAGGTCAAATTTCTCTGAAAATCCAACTTTCGCTAAAGATTTGGAAAAATATTTCAATCGTTTATTTCTTACAACTTCTGGGTATTAATAGCATTTCTCTCAGCATAGTGAATTTCCCTTTTAGTTTGGGGTCCCAGTAACTTCTCAAATTATATTGACAGGAGAAAAAAAAGAGAAACCTGAGAGATTAAAGTCTTAAATAACCTGACGGAATGAAATTAAAAAAATACATATTTAAAATATCTAAGGATCCTAGGAAACCCTGGATCCTTAGATATTTAAAAAAATTTTTTTTTTTAATTTCGTTCCGTCAGGCTATTTAAGACTTTAATCTCTTAGGTTTCTCTTTTTTTTTTCTGTCAATACAATTAGAGAAGTTACTGGGACCCCAAACTACTCTATGGGTCAGTTCTACTCTGTCCTATAGGGTCGCTATGAGTCTGAATCGACTTCACAAGCACTGGGTTTGGTTTGGGTTAAGGATCCTTACTGAGGAGGAAATCCTCACATAATTTTTCAATTTACATTAGCCAGAGAGGGTTAAGGACACTAATAAATATCTGGGCATGATTAGTTAAAGCCTTTGCCAAAATTATTATTAAATGACTACAGGCATTGCCTTGTAAGGTGAGTGCTAACAGACATATTCAAGTTACTAAGAAGGTAACTCCATACTTACCAGTCTCACTCGCCTTGGCCCCACCACTGCTGCCTTTCCCCCAGCTGCCCAGCTGTGCTTTAGGTACAAGCTGAATTTTCTCATCAATTGTGGGCTGTAATGTAAGTGACCACAAGGCAATTAGAGAAAATACTGTAGAAGGACACTTCAGCTTATTTCTCAATGTAACAGAACTGATTTTAGCAATAAAAATCTGCTTGGAATGCCAATTTAAGAAACATAAAAATCGGAGCTGTTCTTATTGAAGTGGGATCCCTGTGGGCTCTGAGGTACTTCCTTGGAATCCAGGCTCCACAGAACACAGTCTTCCTATTTAAGACAATGTGTCAGTGTGCTAACTGTACACAGTTTTTAATGAGTCCTCTTGTACAATAATGCCCAGTGACTTAAAAAAGAAAGAAAAAAGAATATATAAATGCTATGAAAATTTTTTTTTATGAAATTAGCTCATGAACTTCTCCCTGCAACTGTCTGAAATTAAGGAGAGAGTAATAGGGCAACAGACACATTTTATATTTCCGTAAAGCCTAACATAGACTGGGGCTAGGAATGGGATGAATATTCAAATAGGGGAATAAGGAGTTTCTGTTGGGATGATGGAAAAGTTTTAGAAACAGATAGTGGTGGTGGTCGCACGACACTCTGAATATACTAAATGCCACTGAACTGTACACTTTGAAAAAGTTAAAATGGCAAATTTTATGTTGTATACATATTTTAACACACAAACATACACACACATAAAGATAGGAGGAGAGAAGGGAATGAAATATTAGCCATGAAAGTGCAGAGTTACGTTTCCTGCTCAGTCTCAGATTTTACCCTCCGATTACAACTTTGGTGCAAAAGAATTGCACTGTAACACACACCATCATCAAACACAGCCACCTCGCTACGTAACACGCCTTCACAGGCATCTCTACCATTTCACAATGAATTTGTTTAACGGTTTTGAACTTCTTCTAAGCTGCTTTGGTGGAATTCCTGTAATTACCTAAATCCACAAGGTTTATTAATATACAATTTACAGACCTTTGAAAATATTCAGGTAATGGTTGGAGGTTTAATAGCAACACAATTCTTTTTACAGTGTCCATGCACAAAAACTATAATATTTAAAAATAGAAATATTACAAATAAATATTGATATTATTTTCAAAGATGCTGGGGCTGATGTTGGAGGGGTTCTTTGGTTAAAATTGTTCCTTGCTGGAAATGAAGGTGGGTGGGAATTGAGTCATGCTCAGCAATGGAAGTCCTGCTCTGCGACATAAACACCCAGAATAGTGTGTATCAGGATACCGGAAGAGAGCAGGACCCTAGCTAGTCACCAAGAGAGATCCAGAGGGGCAATGCTCTGACGTGAAGAAACACTCTTACAAAACCATGAAGATGCAAATGATATAGCCCACCTTTTTTCAATATCTTAAACTCTTTTTCTTTTTGTCCCTTATCTTTTTTCATTTGGTATTTTCACATTAGCTGTAAATGCTCTTGTTCCAATGGCAGGCTGCCAATTTTCAGAACTATGGAACTGTTACAAGTAAGGCTCAAACTAGACTTGCAAATCATTTGCAAAACCCCATGGGCTGTAGAAGTTTCCACTTTACAAAATTTAATTCAGCTTTTTTCCTTCTCTAAAGTTATTCACCCTACTCATAGTCATTAACTTCTACTGCTAAAAACATCTGCCGGGAGAAAATTCTTTCCTCTTACTGCCAGTGGGTTCTCAAAAGAAAGGAAAGTAGAATATATTAAATATTTATCACAGGATGATTTCTAGTAGGTCTTTTGTTATTTCTTCTAGGCCGTACATATGACAAATCCATTAATTCCTTTCATGGGTAGACTTAAAGAGGTAACCGCTTCTTCCCCGGAGCTAAGGATAAAAGCTTGCGATTGCCTAAGACATCGGAAGTACTTTTGTTAGCATCTCTCTCCTGATAAGCAGCACACAACTGTAAGAATTAATAGTTACTTCCTCTTTTTTTTTCCTCTTTAGTAAGCCCTCATAAAAATAAAAAGGATTAATGTCAAGAAAAGTCTGTAAAACAGACTGATCAATACTGACTTGCAAAAAGTACCTGCATTAAAAAACAACTACCCCATAAAATACACAATATGGGTATTTTATATGAGTAAGAAATTATTTTGAGACTAATGTTTTGAGATTGCTGTAAATTATTTTTATTTACTTATTTTTGTAAGTTATTTTTAAAATGTCACACTCACCTTAGTGATTTTCAGGAACTTTGAGGGGTCCAGCACCCGACTGTTCTTGGCCCCCTGCACAGTATTCCAGCCACCTTCGTCCACTCTCTGGACGCCTGCAGAGAGAACAGAGTGAGCTACAGTCTCTCATCTGCTTCAGATCAGTTTGGAGAGTGAAGAAGGTTTTCAGCTCAGCTGTTTCAATCAAAACCAAAGAAAATAGACTAAAGGAGCTGTGTAACACTGCTCTAGTCTCCTTAACACCCACAGCTTGAGACTACCAAGCAGAAACATCTGCTCGGACCTCCCATGAAGCATTACTGACCTGGAAGAAACAACTGACACAAATGAGCAGAGATTTTGTGCTGGATAAGGAAGGGCCAGATCTAGTCTTTACAGAGTTAATGACTAGAGCACTCTGGGAGAAATCAAATGGAAATTATCGGTTCCAAAGTTAACTTCACTTAATGGTGTCAAACAACACAAGCATGCTTTGCTCTTCCTCCCGAATCTGCTTCTCCAAACTTTCAGCTGTTCAGGCCAAAAACTTGGGTGCTCTTTCTCTCACACCTCACACCCAATTTGTTAGCAAATCTTGTCAGTTCAACCTTTACAATATATTCAGAATTTGGTCCCTTCCATCCACCACCAACACTAGTAGCTGGTTTAAGCCACTAACATCTCTTTCCTGGATTACTATAAAAACCTCCTCACTGGACTCCCTGCTTCCACCCTTGTCTACCCTTAATAAAGCAATCAAGATGATAGCGCTGTTGTATGCTGTCAAGTTGAAATTCTCATATTAATCCTATATGACATTGCAGAACTGCCCCATAGGGCTTCCTAGGCTGTAATCTTTGAGAGCAAATCGCCAGGTCTTTTCTCCCAGGGAGTTGTTGGGTGGGTTGGAACTGCCAACTTTTCAGTTAGCAGCTGAGCACTTAATGATTGTGCCACCAGGATTCCTTCAATGTGATACTAGTAAAGTATAAGTCAGATCATGTCCCTTCTCTGCTCAAAACATTTCTGATCTCTTTCCGTCTCATTCAGAGAAAAAGAGGTTACTTACAAATGGCCTACTAAACTCTAAAATAATCTGGCCCCATTGCCTTTCAAACCCCATCTTCTACCACTCTTCCCACTCATGCTCTTGGCTCTAGCCACACCGGTGGCCTTACTGTTCCTTGAAAGTGCTGCTTCAGGGTCTTTGTCCTTACTATTCCCTTTGCCTAAAACTCTCTTTCCCCAGATATTGACATGGCTTGCTCCCTCACCTGCTTCAAGGCTCTGCACAAAGATAACAACTTTAAGAGGTTCCCCAACCTCGTTACTTAAAATTGCAACCCCAACCACCAAGACTTGCACCCCCCACCCGCTTTCCCTACTTTATTTTGCCCTACAGAACACCTGTATCTGAAAAATTATTATTTCACTTAAATATTTGTTTATTGTCTTTTGGCCCCAGTACAATGTAAGCCATGAGAGGAAAGGAATTGGTCTCTCTTTTTAAGTGATAGGCTCTCAGTAAATATTTATCGAATAAATCAATGAAAGCCCATCAAACTGTCCAAAAGCTTTTCTGATCCTCATATACTTCTTGATTTTCTCTGCGCTATCTAATAGTACTGATCATGAACAGACTTGCTTCTTCCTTGTTTCTATGACACTTATATCCTAGTTCTCTGTCCTCTCCATTTGTTCTTTATCTGTCATTTCTGCGAGAGTTTTTTCTTCCGCTAGTTATCTGTGGACATCTCCATGGATTAGGCATTGATCTCTATTTCTTTCTCAATCTAGTTCAACAATAAAAGTCATTACCTGAAAGGCACTGTGGTAGGCACTAGGGTGAAGAAGGTGAATTAAATGTAGTATCCCATGTAACTTAAAAGTACTTTCTTCCCTGGGGGATTCAACTCTCATAGCAGCGCAGCGTCAATGTAAGCTTTACTGTGTGTGTGATAAATAATAGCGAGAGATACCTGCTAATGAGTTGCCTCTAACTTATGGCAACCTTACCCACAACAGAATGAATACTGCCTGGTCCTACAACATCCTCATGATTGCTGATGTATTTGAGTTCATCACTGTGGCTCTTGTGCTAACCCATCTTACCAAGCGTCTTCCTTGCCCTTGCTGGCCCTCTACTTCACCAAATATGACATCTTCCACTAGCGAATGATCCCTCCTGATGATGTCCATAGCAAGCCAAACTGGATAACGTTCTGTTGTAATCCACAAGGTCTTCAATGGCTAATTTTCAGATGTAGACTGCCAGGCCTTTCTTCTTAGTCTTAGTCGGAGGTTCTGATGAAAGCTATCTACCATGGGTAACCCTGCTGGTATTTGAAACACCAGTGGCATAGTTTCCAGCAAGACAGCAACACACAAGCCATCACAATATGACAAACTGACAGATGGTGGGTAATAAATAATAGCTAATGATTACTGAGCATTTACTATGTGCCAGGTGCTATGTTAAATGCTTTACATATATTTCCTCATTTCATCCTCACACAGATAGATCCTTTGTTCTACAGAAGAAGTGATTTATGTAAGGTCATACCACTTAGGAAGTAGAAGAGCTGAAACTCAAACCCAGACAGTTTGGCTCCAGAGTCTATGTTCTCAAACTATACTATATGACCAAATCACTACTTTGATCACTTCACTGCCCAGTGGTCTAATGAGCATTCCCATTTGGACACCCTGTGATCATGTCAAAATAAACAAGCTCAAAGGAAAAATTATCATTTCACTTCTGAAAAAAGATTTCCTCTTTTAATGTTCCTAAATTTTTCAATGGACTATTTTCTCAGGTGCAAAATGCCTTTTATTTCATCTCTCATAGTCTTTGCATCGTTTTCTTCCTTTCTATTCTCATCGCTGTCGATTCTCACCTAGGATTCTAGCAATGGCAACATTGCTGAGTTCAGTGTACCTCTTTAATTCATAATGTGAAAAGCAATTAGACTTACTTTATTTATATACCTCAGCATGACATTAACGAGCCCTGGTGGGACAAGAATTAAGTACTCTGCTGCTAACCAAAGGGTTGGCAGTTCAAATCTACCCAGCGGCTCCAAGGAAGAAAGACCTGGAGATCTGTTCCTGTAATGATTACCGCCTAGAAAACCCTATGGGGCAGTTCTCCTCTGTCACATGGGGTCACTATGAGTCGGAATCAACTCACAAACACCCAACAACAACAAAGCATAGCATTATTCCTTTCCTAAAAAACTCGGAATGGCTCTTTAATGTCTATCAAATCCAAAGTTCTAAATCTGGCCCCATTCTTCCAGACAAAGATTCTTCCATTCCTTTCAAACACCTAAAAGTTTGTTCCAATCAGGCTTGTTTATTCCTTTTCACAACACATTTATTTCAGTTTCATGACAAAAATTTGTCTCCCTCCCTTTCAAATACCAACTACCCTTTCAAGACCCATTTCAAGTACCCCTTCCTCAAATAAAGATTTCTTCCAGGTTTCTATCTCTTTTCTCTGAATTTAACAATCTTAATGGAGAATACATTTCATAACTGAAAATATTTTCCATTTGTTTGACAAATGTTTCCTGTATTAGTTTTGTCTTCTCAGATAAACGGTAAGCTTTTAGAGGGAAGAGACTATATTTTCCACTGTTTTTGATATTCCTCACCAACACTGAGTATATAGAAGATGCTCAGTAAAGTCTTGTTGATTATGAACTTTGAAGTAGTTAAAGAAATCATGTCTAGTTTCTGTATTCTCTGTGTTTACTTGATAACTGGCCTCTGGGTAACACTGTTTCACTTATGAATTACCACTCTTTTCTTTGGGTTATTCCTTCTGATCTCATGTCACACTTAGAGAATTCCTACGTATCTGTCCTCCAAATTCCCAAGTTCTCTAAAACCTAGTGGACATCACCCCTCACCTGGTCTTCTTTTCTCTTTGGTCATGAGCTGTTGGACCTTCCTTTGCTCTTCTTGTTCTTCTATTTTAGCCTCTTTGTGGATCTGTTCAATAGTTTTAGGGCCTTGATCTGCTCTCCGAGATACCCAATTACACTATAAAAATAGAAAATAAGGTCATCAGCCAGATGGCAACAACTGAAAATAAAAATTAATTTTTTAAAAACTTTATTTTTCACTGGTTGTAAAGTATTAAATACCTTCAAAATTTAGCACCATGGCAGTTTCTCATCTGCTCATAGAAGGCACTATGTGCAGTTTGCAGATTAGAGCTAAAGAATTAAATACTTTTCAGTCAACTCAAACTACTGTATACTGATAATTCCAATCGACAATGGATAAAAAGAACAGAATAAATAAAAGACTGGCCCAAATGTGCTTTATTATTATTTATTACATTTGAAAGGAATCAGAGAAGATAAGGAACCCTGGGCCTTGCCTTACTTCATTGCCTTATCTACTCGGTTCATATCACACTCATGGTGGTCCTAAATCAAAGATGGCTAGCATTTTTCTTCCTTCCATGTCACACTTAGATTTAGCTTACAATAACTAAATGTAATTGACCAAAGTTTGAATTCAGAATGGATGATTTTAAAATTGCAATGTGGTTTGATAATCAGACTAAGGAGAATAAACATGTAACAGGCAGAGATAAATGCCTTTTACCCTTTCACAATGCTCTCCCATGGAGGTTTGCCAGATTGAGTTCTGAGGGTTCTGAGACAAAAGCATTAAGTACTTACAGATGTAAATACTAGAAGCCCCCCCCCCATATTATTTTTTCTACTTACCAGCCTTAGGTCTATCACATCCTGAAGCATGAATCGAATCCTAGATGATGTTTTTCTTTCTTTCACAATTTTCTCCATCTGATTAAAATACTGGTCCATACGAGGCTATAAGAGACAAAACCTTAGTATTTCTGGCTGAGGAATTCAAATGTAATTTTACCAGCTGCAGTTTTTTTTTAATTCAAAAATTTTATATGCAAATCGTTTTGTGACATCAGTTGCAATTCCTGCAATGTGTCAGCACTCTCCCCCTTTTCCTTTACACCCTGGGTTCTCCGTGTCCGTTCATCCAGTTTTTTTGACCTTCTCGCCTCCTCGCCTTTCCTCTTGGGCAGGTATTGCCTATTTGGTCTTGGGTACTTAACTGAACTAAGAAGCACATTCCTCATTTGTATTACTATTTGCTTTATAGGCCTGTCTAATCTTTGGCTGGAAACTCTATTGGTGTAGTGGTTAAGAGCTATGGCTGCTAACCAAAAGGTTGGCAGTTCAAATCCACCAGGGACTCCTTGGAAACCCTATGGGACAGCTCTACTCTATCTGTAATGTCAATATCAGTCGGAATTGACTCAACAGCAACGGATTTTTTATCTTTGGCTGAAAGGTGGGCTTTGGGAGTAGCTTCAGTTCTGAGTTAGCACGGTGTCTTGGGGGATCCTCCAGTCACCGTCAGACCAGTAAGTCTGGTCTTTTTTGTGAATTTGAATTTTGTTCTACATTTTCTCCCACTCTGTTTGGGACCTGGTACTGTGATTCTTGTTAAAGACGTCAGTGGTGGTTGCCGGGCACCATCTAGTTCTTCTGGGCTCAGGGTGGTGGACGTTCTGGTTCACGTGTCTATTTTTCTACGGGGAAATATTAAACAACTCAGGAAGCATCAAAAGAAGATGGAAGGAAGGCATAGGGTCACTATACCAAAAAGAATTGGTCAATGTTCAACCATTTCAGGAGGTACCATATAAGCAGGAACCAATGGTACTGAAGGAATAAATCCAAGCTGCACTGAAGGCACTGGCGAAAAACAAGGCTCCAGGAATTGACAAATATAATTGAGATGTTTCAACGAATGGATACAGTGCTGGAAGTACTCATTCATCTATGCCAAGAAATTTGGAAGACAGCTACCTAGCCAGGGAACTGCCAGAAATCCAAGCCAGATTCAGAAGAAGATATGGAATGAGGGCTATCATTGCTGATGTCAGATGGATCCTGGCTGAAAGCAGATGATACCAGAAAGATGTCGACCTGTGTTTTATTGACTATGCAAAGGCACCGGACTCTGTGGATCATAATAAATTACGGATAATGTAGCAGAGAATGCGAATTCCAGAACACTTAATTGTGCTCGTGAAGAACCTGTCCATAGATCAAGAGGCAGATGTTCAAACAGAACAAGGGGATACTACATGGTTTAAAGTCAGGAAAGGTGTGCATCAGGGTTGTATCCTTTCACCATATTTACTCAATCTATATGCTGAACAAATAATCCTAGAAGCTGGACTATTTGATGAAGAACTTGGCATCAGGATTGGAGGAAGACTCATTAACAATCTGCATTATGCAGATGAAACAACCCTGCTTGCTGAAAGTGAAGAGGACTTGAAACACTTATTGAGGAAGATCAAAGACCACAGCATTCAGTGTGGATTACACCTCAACATAAAGAAAACGAAATCCTTACAACTAGACCAATAAGAAAACATCATGATAAACTTGCATTGGGCAAATCTGCTGCAAAAGACCTCTTTAAAGTGTTGAAAAGCAAAGATGTCACCTAGAAGACTAAGGTGTGCCTGACCCAAGCCATGGTGTTTTCAATCGCCTCCTATGTATATGAAAGCTAGATGATGAATAAGGAAGACCAAAGAAGAATTGATGCCTTTAAATTGTGGTGCTGGAGAAGAATATTGAACATACCATGGACTGCCAAAAGAATGAACAAATCTGTCTTGGAAGAAGTACAACCAGAATGCTCCTTAGAAGCAAGGATGGCAAGACTATATCTCACATATTTTAGGCATGTTGTCAGAAGTGATCAGTTCCTAGAGAAGGACATCATGCTTGGCAAAGTAGAGGGGCAAGAAAAAAGGGAAAGACCCTCTCTTAAAAGCCTGTGAGCGGCCATCTAGTATACACCACTGGTCTTACCCCTTTGGGAGCAAAGAAAAATGAAAAAACTAAAGATATAGGGGAAAGATTAGTGCAAAGGACTAATGGACCACATCTACCACAGCCATCAGACTGAGTCCAGTACAACTAGATGGTGCCCGGCTACCATCACAGACTGCTCTGAGAGGGCTCACAATACAGAGTCCTGGAGAGAGCTGGAGAAAAATGTAGAACAAAATTCTAACTCAAAAAGAAAGATCAGACTTGCTGGCCTGACAGAGACTTGGGAAACCCTGAGAGTATGGCCCCCGGACACCCTTTCATCTCAGTAATGAAGTCACTCCTGAGGTTAACTCTTCGGCCAAAGATTGGACAGGCCCATAAAACAAAATGAGACTAAAGGAGCACACCAGCCAAGGAGCAAGGACCAGGAAGCAGGAGGGAACAGGAAAGCTGGTAATAGGGAACCCAAGGTTGAGAAGAGAGTGTTGACATGTCGTAGAGTTGTTAACCAATGTCATAAAACAATATGGGTATGAACTGTTTAATGAGAAGCCAGTTTGTTCTGTAAACCTTCATCTAAAGTAAAATAAAAAAAGAAAAAGAGGAAGACCCTCAATGAGATGGACTGACGCAGAGGCAGCAACGATGGGCTGAAGCACGATCGTGAGGATGGTGCAGGACTGGGCAGTGTTTCGTTCTATTGTACGTGGGGTTGCTATGAGTCAGAATTGACTCAATGGCATCTAACAACAACAACAACAACACTATCTAGTTAGTGATTTTCCCTTTCTACCCCTCCCCTCCCTTGTAACCATCAAAATGCCCTCCAGATTCATCCATGTTGTGAGATGTTTTGAGGATTCATCATTATTCGTTACCCTTGTGCAGTATTCCCCTGTGTGTATGTACTGTACTTGTTACCCATTCATCTGCTGGTGGGCACTTAAGCTGTTTCCATCTTTTGCTCCTGTGACTAATGCTGCAGTGATCATGGGTGTGCATGTATCTAGACATGTGATTGGTCTTCTTTCTCTAGAATATATTCCGAGGAGTGGGAATGCTGCATCCTAAGGTATTTCTATTTCTAGCTTTTTAAGGAGGTGCCGTGTCATGTTCCACAGCGGTTGTGCCATTTTACATTCCCACTAGCAGTGCATAAGAGTTCCAATCTCCCCATAACTTCTCCAACATTTGTTATTTTCTGTTTTTTGATCAGTGCCAGTAATGTCGGGGTAAGAAAATATCTCACTGTATTTTTGATTTGCATTTCCCTAATGGCTAATGATTGTGAGCATCTCCTCATGTGTCTGTTAGCCACCTAAATATCTTCTCTAGTGAAGTATCTGTTCTTATTCCTTACCCATTTTTAAATTTGGTTGTCTTTTTGTTGTTGAGGTGTTTTCTATAGATTTTAGAGATTAGACCCTTGTTGGATATGTCATAGACAAAATTATTTCTCAATCTCTACGTTCTCCTTTTACTCTTTTGAGAGTGTAAGTGTTTTATTTTTAGGAGCTCCCAGTTATCTAGTTTATCTTCTGGTGTCTGTACATTGTCAGCTATGGTTTGTATTGCATTTATGCCATGTATTTGGGCCCTCAGTGTTGCTCTATTTTTTTCTTCTATGATCTTTACCACATAGAATTTTTTTTTTATTAACTTTTTATTGAGCTTCAAGTGAACGTTTACAAATCAAGTCAGACTGTCACATATAAGTTTATATACACCTTACTCCGTACTCCCACTTGCTCTCCCCCTAATGAGTCAGCCCTTCCAGTCTCTCCTTTCGTGACAATTTTGCTAGCTTCCAACTCTCTCTATCCTCCCATCCCTCCTCCAGACAGGAGATGCCAACACAGTCTCAAGTGTCCACCTGATATAATTAGCTCACTCTTCATCAGCATCTCTCTCCTACCCACTGTCCAGTCCCCTTCATGTCTGATGAGTTGTCTTCAGGAATGGTTCCAACAGAAGGTTTGGGGACCATGACCGCGGGGATTCCTCTAGTCTCAGTCAGACCATTAAGTACGGTCTTTTTGTGAGAATTTGGGATCTGCATCCTACTGATCTCCTGCTCCCTCAGGGGTTCTCTGTTGTGCTCCCTGTCAGGGCAGTCATCGATTGTGGCCGGGCACCAACTAGTTCTTCTGGTCTCAGGATGATGTAGGTCTCTGGTTCATGTGGCCCTTTCTGTCTCTTGGGCTCTTAGTTATCGTGTGACCTTGATGTTCTTCATTCTCCTTTACCATATAGAATTTTAAATTGCCTAGGAATAACAATTTTATAGCTAAAAAGTAATGTGGTATAATTTTTAATTGAACTTATGATGCTCCAAAATAAAGACTACATTTTCTAGGCTTCCCGGCAGCTGGCTATGGTCATGTGACCAAGTTCAGGCTGAGAGATCAAGTGGAAACATCCTATGGCAGCTCCCTGGGAAGTTCCTTAAGATAGAAATGGCTGTGTCCTTTGCCCCTTTTCCCACTTTCTCTGCTGAGAAAGGTAATGCAAATTTATCATGATGTTTCTTATTGGTCTAGTTGTGAGGATTTTGTTTTCTTTATGTTGAGGTATAATCCACACTGAATGCTGTGGTCCTTACCTTAGTGACGGTAGAATATTAAGCTGGAAGCATCTGGATTCTTTTTTTAAATTGTGTTTTTTTTTTTTTTTTTACAGAGCAAAATTAGTTTCTCATTAAACAATTAATACACATATTGTTTTGTGACACTGGTTGCCATCCCATGACACATCAACACTCTCCCCTTCTTGATCTTGGGTTCCCCATTTCCATGTGTTTAGCTTTCCTGTACCCTCCTGCCTTCTCGTCTTTGCCCTTGGGCTGGTGTGCCCATTTAGTCTAGTATACATGGTTCAGCTACATGTATTACTGTTTGTTTTATGGGCCTGAAGTGTGAACCTCAGGAGTGGTCAGTACTGAGTTAAAAGGGTGTCCAGGGCCATACCCTTCGGGTTTCTCCAGTCTCTGTCAGGTCTTTTTTTGCGTGAGTTTGAATTTTGTTCCATATTTTATTCCAGCTCCATCCAGGAGCCTCTAATGTGACCCCTGTCAGAGCAGTCAGTGGTGGTAGCCAGGCACCATTTAGTTGTGCTGGAGGATCTGGATTCTTGATCTCTGAGCTATCAGAACTATTTCAGACTTTTGAGCCACCAGACCAGCCACAGACTTCTTATCTCCAAATTTTTGTTTACATGAAGAAGAAATAAATTTCAATTATGTAGAAGCTGCTGCTATTTGGAGTCTTCTGTCATGGGCAAACAGAAAACTAGCTGATTCAAATATTATGGAACGTTTCTGACATTGTTTCTTTGAAGCATTTTTAATGCCCCCACCTCTTTTTTGGACATTGCCATGTTATGTTTGAATTGTAGCAGTTTTAATAATTTCTTGTATTATAGTTAGATAGCTATTTCATTAACTAGAGCATAAACTTCTTAAGGGAGCTATTGGGACTTCCTCATTTCTGTATTATCCTCGGGCTTATTTCTGCCCACAATCTGCTATCTATACAAACGACCCGTGAAGTGATCATGGCAGAAGAAAAAGGATGAGGGAGAAATAATTTGAACAACCCACAAATGTAATGGAAATGTGGTAAGAAGCATTATGGCCAAATACTGGCAATGAGAACAGGCAAAAGAAGAAAAATAAACAGCCTAGACTGATGGGGGGAAACCCTGGTGGTGTAGTGGTTAAGTGCTATGGCTGCTAACCAAAAGGTTGGCAGTTCAAATCCACCAGGCGCTCCTTGGAAACTCTATGGGGCTGTTTTACTCTGTCCTATAGGGTTACTATAAGTCGGAATCGACTTGATAGCAATGGGTGGGTAGACTGATGGGGCAAAATGGAATTCTTTTGTTGATAGTCTTAGCTCTTTTTCAAGTGACCAACAGCCTTGCTGAAGGTCTGTGAGATTTTGGATTTTTACCTTTGCTTTCTCAAAGTCCAGGTCTTTGCCAATGGTAGTGAGTAGGCGACACAGACACTCCAGTGATTCTTCATCATGGTTCTTTAGCAGCTTCACCACGCAGTCGTGCATGATGGCCTCAGTCAGCATTTTCAGTTTAAAGAGTTCCCCAATAAACTTGATGTTACCAATGGATCTCCTCCGGGCTTTGTCCTTGGCTTCTTCCAGTTCATCATGAAGCCTTGTCCTCTCCTCTGGCTGTTGTGTAAGGAGGAAAAACAGAATCTTGATGATGAAAGCTGTATTGTACAAAAGATGCTAAGAACATACACTTAGATTCATGGTCCTTACCCTTTCTAGGAGTCAGGCAACCCCTTTGAGAATCTAAAAGAAGGTATGAACTACATCCAAAAGTTTGCATCCATTTTTAGGAGATTTCTAGAGCTCATTTCTGGCTTAGAGGGCTGAGTTGCTCTAACCTATTGCACTAACTCTCCTAAAGGGAAGGACACATTCCACTAAAACATGGATATTGTATCTCTACACAAAAAAAAGGCTACAGGCCTCTCTTAAAATAGTACGGATTGCTGTAGCTGACTTCATGAGACTTCTACTTGATAACACTTAAAGTGCACAAGCACTGTCTTTCTGTGAAAATACTTACAGCACTGGCAGCTTCGAGTTCTTTCTGTTTCTTCTCAAAGACATCATCATCTGCTTTATCTTTTTCAAATTCCTTCTGGCAACGGTTCAGTAGCAGCTTCCGGAAATTCACTGTGTTTCCAGGCTTGTCTGCCATGGGTACTTTCAGCTGCATCCAGATGGGAAAATGAAAAAGTAGAAAGATTACTTAAAGACATTCAAAGATTTTCTCAAAATATTTATTTCCTTTATTGTGCACAATAATGCTGACTGAATCACAGGGAAGCATTCTACAAGAGGTATACAATTTAGCTTCAGGCATTTCATGATTAAATTGCAAGATCTGTCTTGAATTTTAGCCAGAAAAGATACATATTCCTTGTGCTGCATCTGTTATGGTCATGCCACTTTGAAATCCATCTGACATCATTATAACTATAACCCTGTACTTTTAACTCTGTAGGGTTATTTATTACTTTTGTCTTTTCTTAATGCCATTTTAAGTACTTAGGTTTAAAGAAACAAGTAGAAATACCATAAAACGAGTGAGAATTTCATGGCCATTAAAAAACTGTTACAGGTCAGATCTTTAGACAAAAGGCAGAAAGGGGGACATTTGAGGGTTTTTTGAGATATATTTTCCTAAGGGGAATGTCAGAATATTATAATGCTAGTAACTCTCCTTGACCACCAATACACTATGTTTACTGATTATATCTTATGTGCAAAAAAAAAAAAACTTGTTCTCTAAAAGTTCAGCCTAACAAATGGTCACTTTAGGAACACTCTTTTTATATACAGAAAGACAGAGTGGAGAAGGAGAGGTCACTTGGAGGCAAACTGCTTACAAGGTTGCCATCCAAATCCAATAATAATTACCTTCTGGTAACTGCAATAGCTCATGTCTCCAAGGTTACTTATAACCAAACACAGAGATACTTTTATAAGTGTGTTTAGAATAAAAAAAGAGCAGACGGCAGTAGTGCTTCTATCTGACTAAAATATTTGATTTTATAGATAAAATACCCCTGAACACAATTTTGAATAGCTGTTGCCTAACAAGACAAAATGGTTTTTCTGAAATCACAAAGTGGCTCCCACAGTTCTGAAATATATATTTGGTCTTGGCTTAATGACAGAACACAGGGAAAACAGAACGTACTGCATTTATGCTTATAAAATAGCTAACATTTTGTAATGGTTGCACGTTAATATTTTTAACTGAGAGCACACTAACCCACGGTCTCTGAAAGGTCATTTAATAAGTCCAGTTCTAATCAACCAAGGGACCAAGTGTTACCTACTTCTTTTCTGTAGGAAATGTTAACTTAGGAAGAGGAAAAGGTCATCAAAAACTTTTTAAGAAAATCACAGAAAAGCCAACATATCCTGATTTCCAAATTCAGGCTGCAAAAATGAAAGAGACTCCCAACTGAAAGGTCGGAGTTTCGGCCCCACGGGTGGCCCTGCAGCCGAAAGTTGTAGCAGTCTGCTTCCGTACAGATTTACAACCTTGGAAATCCCACGGGGTCACTAAGGGTTGGAATCGACTGGACAGCAGTGGGTTTTGCTTTACAGATCATTTCACAGTCGGACCTTCTCTACGCACACAGAGGAGGGCCCAAGAGTTTATCAGCCTTCAAAGAACGACACATGACACAAAGCAAAGGTTTTCAAAAGCGAGAGTCAAAAGTAGTCTCTATATTCTACTACATAGGACACAGAACACTTAGTAAGTGCACTAATTAAGCAATACAAAATAGAACCAAGAAGTATACCCACAAGCAGACTGGCATAAAAAAGAGCACCAAAATGGCATCAGGTTCCAGAACAAACTAAAGGTTCTACAAATCAGCAGTTATAGCCAACTTGCTTCTTTATGGCAACACGAGTTAAACCAGGCAAAAAGTCCTATCCAGCTTCTTGGCATATTAACACTAAGAATGTAATTGATTAATAAGATAAAAAAGCCTGTGCTACAATCAATCAGCCCAAAGAGATGTTTCCTGCATTAGACTGACTGTGTAGAAAATGGAGGGACTTAGGCAACAATAAGAAAATCTAAGCCACCACAGCCATATAGTGAGAGAAACCAGAGTTAAAATTAGTCAAAAAAAAAAAAAAGCTTGCAAGATAAAATAAATACAACTTGTAATGGCAAGGCATAGCTTTCACACCTTTTGTATATGCTATATATGTTGAAAGAGCTAGGTTACAGTTCAGAAGATTTGCTTACTTGTTATATAAACAAAAGCAACTCTTTTAACCCAAGTTTCAGTTTCATCATCTAAAACAAGAGTGGCACAATACATCTGTCTAACTTGGAGGTAGCTTTGAGTATTCAATGAAACAACATTTGATGGAAGCTTTGTAACTGTCACTGACAAGTAAGCTGTAACTGGGGTGTGCTGGGACACTGAAATTGAAAGAGTGCTGGAATCTTGAATCATAAAATCAGGGTTTGAATCCCAGCCCTTCAGGGTTTGAATCCCAGCTCAGTAACTAATCAGCCATGTGAACTTCAGTAAGCAACTCATCGAGCCTTAGTAGCCCTCATCTGTTAAAGTGATTCTTCAAGTGATTGCAGGTTGAGGGACAATAGAAAAATAGCTGTTGAAACAAGAGCTGTGGAGATAGTGAATTCCAGCTCTGCCATGTGACTCTAGACAAGTTACTTAGCTTTACCAAACCTCCATTTCCTTCTAAAACGGGGATGATAACATCCATCTCTTAGGACTGTTGGGAGGATTAAAAGAGATAGTCTAGGCAAAGCAAATAATAGTGGCTGACACATAGCCCTTCTTGGAAACTCTATGGGGCAGTTCTACTCTGTCCCATAGGGTCGCTATGAGTCGGAATCGACTCGACGACACTGGCTGGACACATAGTAAGGACACCCAAAACAGAATACAGTTATACTTAAACACCTGGAGCTGTATCTGACATGCCTATGATTAAAAATTAATAGTAATCTATATTGTAATAACATAGCTATTAAGGAAAGTATGTTAAAAAAAAAAAAAGTATGTAAGCAAAGTTTGCTCACTAAGTAACAGGAAAAGAACCACAAAGAACAAGAGATAGGAACATCTGCTATCCCAGAATGATGGTTAAGGGAAATTTCACAGGCACAGGACACAAAGAAATGTGATCACACGACAGCCTTTTAGATATACTCACATGGAAGTATTAAAATAGAACAATCAGCAGAATGGCCACAGATTTGAAAGTGTATACATTTCTAAAGGAACAAATGCCTAGCTACACAGCCCCCTGAAGACTTTTCTTTGAAGGTGATCTTGATGCTCTCTGGGAATGGTTGGCAGGGCTATGGAAACGGGCCAGTGAGAACATATCCTGAGATCGCTGATTCATGATTATTTTTTTATACTTAAGAGATGATAAATTCCAACAAAATTATGACACGATTAAATCATGGACTGGATGGTGACTGGTAAGAAGATATGCTGGAATTGGTTAGCTGGAGCAGAACACGAAGAATGGACAAACAGCAGACAAGGTAGATGCCTGGAAATGTGATCATGGACAGTTAACGAAAATGAAAAGTGATGTGTAGCAGCATGAAAAAGATCTCTTTAGACAACTACGATTTTCATTTAGTAACAGTCCATGATCAAAACTAAGAAATATCAGTGTTTCAAATGGGTTGTTCGGGAGATGCTTTCCTTTTCTCCGGGAGCAAAGTAATCAAAATATTTTAGTAAGGCTGCTTGGTAAGCTAGATTCACTGGAGAGCACCTACCTTTTTATTTGTACACAGTAATAAACTAACAGTGTGATATGAGCTCTATGAGACCTGTTCACACACAGGTCAGCCAGCGATCTTGGATATGAATGTTGTCAGCATCGAGTAGTAATTTTCTTCACGCAGCAGGACCTGTACTGCTTACGTATTTGCTAGTGTTGAGGGTAGATACCTCTCATCCCCAAAGGATCAAATTCCCAGAGAATCACTGAGGGTCGTCAGTTATGTGAGTCATAACCAAACCAATCCAAACCGACTCACAGTGACCTTATAGGACAGAGTAGAACTGCCCCATACAGCTTCCAAGGAGTGGCTGATAGATTCAAACTGCTGACCTTTTGGTAAGCAGCTATAGCTCTTAACCACTGTGCCACCCGGGCTCTGTGTGGGTCATAAAGAACCTCCAACTATGGTAGTCAAATGGGAGATCAGAAAGTAGAAGGATAAGCCCAAGCCTTGCTCAGGATGCTCGGGATTCTCAATGCTGCCTCAGAACATGAAGATGCTAGTAGTAACCCATGGCCCAGAAGCCATTTTGCCCTTCTCGTCTGAGGCAAAATACTTGGAACAATTAGTGCAATGTAAGCAAGTGGCACCTCTGTGCTAACTCTAAAGTCCTGGTTTCTCCAGAATAGTTTACTCTTAAATATGAAGTGAACAGCAATAAAGCAGTTGTTCGAATACAACTCTCGAGTTCACAGTGACATACTACTACCTCTTTCAGTGGTTATGTCTATCAGTGCTCTTAGTGAGCCACCTGTGAAAACTGCACAAAACATACTCTGCATGTACTATGAACACATCTATCAAAATGCATCTCTATTAGATATACCTGAAGGTGTATGTAGTGCTGTGGGATGCCCACAAGATTAAAAAAGGGTCAAGTTATGTGAAAGGGTTAGTCATTTCGTATCCATTTTTTCTTCAAACCATTTATTTTCCATCAGGCCATGTGCACGTCCCTCCTCCCCCAAGTGACTCCATCCATTAGCTGTTGCCCAAGACTGAGTTTTCAAGTCTGTGAGTAATTCCAGGCTTTATTTTCTGATGGTATTTGTGACTCTTCTGGTCTCTAAGTATCTTTACTATTCTCAGTCCTGTCATTCTTTTCACATCTTGCTTTGAGGCACATAAAGCAGCAATACTAAAAGCCCTGGGTCTAGCATAACAGGACGGAGTGCTCAAAATTCCACCTTTAGTGCCATTTTTCAGAGCTGAGGTACACATGACCACCACAGCAGAGATAAAAAGTAATAAAGGTTTTGTAAAAGGTATAATCTTAGGGCATAAAATAAACTCTGAATTTGCTGGGAAGTTCAGAGACATATACTGAAATCCTGCAGCCTTATAAGCCATGGCCATCAAGTTGATTCATGCTTAGAGGCAACCCTATAGGACAGGGCAGAACTGTCCCATAGGTTTTCCAAGGAGCAGCTGGTGGATCTGAACTGCCACAGTCTTTTAAAGATGCTTAAAAAAAAAACTCAACCTGCCATGTCAATGGTATCAAAGGTCAGTATGAGAATTCTACTGAAGAGATGGCAGCCTACTGGATCACTTGAAAGGAACTTTTAAATTGGTTAGTTGTTCTTGCATTTACCCACTCACTCACAAAATATATGAGGGCCTATTATGTGCCAGGAACCATCTAGGCAGTGGGAATTCAGCAGGGAACAAAATAGAAAAGTCCCTGCCTTAAAAAAGCTTACATTCTAGTAGGGTTCTGTTGTTAGGTGCTGTAGAGTTAGTTCTGACTCACAGTGACTCTACGTACGACAGAACAAAACACTGCCAAGTCCTGCACCATCCTCACAATCATCACTGTTTAAGCCTATCGCTGGCCCATTGTTGCAATCCATCTTGTTGAAGGTCTCCATCTTTTTCGCTGACCCTCTACTTTATTAAGCATGATATCTTTCTCCAGGGACTGGCCCCTCAGGATAAGATAGGGATTTTCATTTAAATGACGATTAAAACAAGAGCACAGAAATTTAAATTTACACTTATTCCCATTTAAAATTTTAGGTACAGATTTAGATACAGGATATTTTCTCCTGTCCACTCTTCTCTGTGTGCCACTCAAATCAGTTGTCTTCCTCCTAAGAAAAGTGCTAAATTCTAGTCAAAAGCTTTGCTGTTTGTGGAGTCTTGCAAGCCTTCTCAATAATTCCTAGTTGAACTAGAGGAAACTGCATGGTTTTGTTTTGCATCTCCTTGTCATGTTTGTTGGATAACCTCTTTTGTGAAATGTTTGTGCAAGTCTCCCATCCACCCAAAATTGAGTTTTCTTTTTGATTTGTAGTAATTAAAAAAAAAATTATCTGATAAGCCCTTTATCGAATTTTTGTGTTGCAATTATCTTCTCCTAATATTCAGTTTGCAGTTTTACTCCCTTAATGACATTTTTTGATGAATAGTGTTCTTAATTTTATAGTAGCCCAATTTACCAATTTATCCCTTTGTAGTTAGTGATTTTTATGTCCTGATTAAGAAATCTTCAGGCTAGAAAATATTCTTTGATGATTATGAGAGGGGGCAGGGAAGGAAGGAGGAAAAGGGGTATTCACTAATGAGATAGTAGATAACTATTTTAGGTGAAGGGAAAGACAACACACAGTACAGGAGATCAGCAGAAAGGGACTAAGCCAAAAGCAGTTTCCTGAATAAACTGAACGCTTTGAAGGCCAGCGTAGTAGGGGCAAGGGTTTGGAGACCAAGGTTTCAGGGGACATCTAAGTCAAATGGCATAATAAAATCAATTAAGAAAACATTCTGCATCCCTCTTTGGAGAGTGGTGTCTGGGATCTTAAACGCTGGCAAGCAGCCATCTAAGATGCATCAATTGGTCTCAATCCACCTGGAGCAAAGGAGAATGAAGAACACCAAAGACACAAGGTTAATTATGAGCCCAAGAGACAGAAAGGGCCACATAAACCAGAGACTACATCAGCCTGAGACCGGAAGTACTAGATGGTGCCCAGCTACAACCGATGACTGCCCTGACAGGGAACACAACAGAGAACCCCTGAGGGAGCAAGAGAACAGTGGGATGCAGACCCTAAATTCTCGTAAAAAGACCAGACTTAATGGTCTGACTGGAAGGAACCTGGTGGTCATGGTCCCCAGACCTTCTGTTAGCCCAAGACAGGAACCATTCCCAAAACCAACTCTTCAAACAGGGATTGGACTGGACAATGGGATAGAAAACGATGCTGGTGAGGAGTGAGCTTCTCAGATCAAGTAGACACAAGACTATGTTGGCATCTCCTGTCTGGAGGGGAGATGAGAGGGCAGAGACGGTCAGAAGCTGGCTGAATGGACATGAAAAGAGAGAGTGGATGGAAGGAGCGTGCTGTCTTATTAGGGGGAGAGCAAGTAGGAGTATATAGCAAAGTGTATATAAATTTTTATATGAGAGACTGACTTGATTTGTAAACTTTCACTCAAAGCACAACAAAAAAAATCTTCAGACTAATTAATGTTCTTTTTAGTATTATTTTCCCCACTCTGGCTATTTTTTATCTTTTTTTCTTAATAGCTTTATGTTTACCAGGTTAGATACAGCTTTTTTTTTTTTTTTTTCTTTTTAAAATAAGATGCTCAGGGATTGTAGGGTGTCTTTTGAACTGTGGCTTTACTATCTCCGCAGATGTAAAAATATCTGACCCATTATCTCTTCAACTATTGTCCTTTTCCATTTTTTTCCTTCTCCTCCTGGGACTCCAATTAAAGGGAAGTTTGACCTTCTTACAGAATCCTCTCCGTTTTTACCCTTTCTTTTGTATTTTTTGTCTTCTGGTCTCTGTTCTTCGCTGTGGCTATTTTCTACCGACCTATCTTCTAGTTCATAACTTTTATCATTGGCTGTGTCTGATCTGCTATTAAACCCATCCATTCTTAATTTCATTTATTAAATATTCAGTTCTAGAATTCCTACTTGGTTCTTCTTAATACTTTTCGGTTTTCTGTTGAAATTTTCAATCTTGTCTTCGTCACTTTTAACATAATAAGTATACTCAAAAACCAAACCCATTGTCATCAAGTCAATTCTGACTTACAGTGACCCCAGAGGGCTTCCAAGGCTGTAAATCTCTACGGAAGTAGGCTGCCACATCTTTCTCTTATGGAGCTGCTGGTAGTTTCAAATCGCCAACCTTCCAGTTAGCAGTTGATCAATTTAACTACTGTGCCACCAGAGCTCCTAAACATAAGTATAGCCATTTTAAAGTTTGTGGCGGATAAAGCCAGTATCTGGTGCCTCTGTGGGACATTTTTATTGTTGTTGCTTCTGCTGGCTCTCATTCATGGTATCTTTTTTGCTTGCGTGCCTGATTATTTCTAATTGTGTGTTGAAGACTTGAAGACTTCGACTAAAAAAAGAAAAAACTGTTCACAGAAATAATTTGAAGTCTAGTATTATAGTCTCTAAAAAGGATTTTTGCTTCTTCCTGAAGATACATTGGGGACACTAGCAATCTGAAATCACTATAATCCAAATTAAAAGACTGAGATGATTTGATGTTAAGACAGTCCCTGTGAGAGCAGGTCAATTTCTAGTTTACCCTTATTCTAAGCATGTGGTCCTTTGGGATCCTAACCTAAAACACTGGGGAGTTTACTAGAGCCTTTTCCATCACTTCTTTTGCAGGCCCTGGCCCCCACTTTGGTCTCCCTAGTCCAGCAAGTCTTTGAAAAACAAGTTGTTCAAGTCTTTTTAGTTGCCTTTTCCAGATTCAGCATTGTCCACAGGGGAAACATCACCAAATGTCTGTCTTCTTTGGATTTCCGCTTTTTCTAGGACCTTAGCCTTAGTAATTCCTTTTAATTTTTTTTTTTTTTTTAATATTACCAGCTTTCCTGATTGTCCTCCATGGAAGAGCAGTCATTATCACCAGTTACTATTTACCTGTGTGTACTTTTCCTTAATCCCATTTCTGTCATAATTTTATTACATATGTAGTCGATGGATATTATTACTTTGCATATCGTACTATATTATTAAATTGTATTATATTATCCAGTACTGTCTTTGAGGTTGATTATGCTGATATATTTAGCATAACTTCATTAATTTTAACTGCTATATATATTACTCAATTGACCAAATAAATTTTATTGGGCTTCAGGTAAAATTTACAGCACAAATTAGTTTTTCATTAAAAAATTCATACACAAATTGTTTTGTGACATTGGTTGCAATCACTGCAATGTGTCAGCACTCTCCCCCTTTCCCTTTATACCTCGGGATCCCTGTGTTCATTCACTCAGTTTTCCTGTCCCTTCCTTCTTGTCTTTGCTTTTGGGCAGGTGTTGTACATTTGGTCTCGTATACTAGATTGATCTAAGAAGCACTTTCCCCATGTGTGGTTATTGTTTGTTTTATAGGCCTGTCTAATCTTTGGCTAAAAGGTAGACTTCAGAAGTGGCTTCAGTTCTGAGTTAGCAGGGTGTCTGGGGGCCACAGTCTCGGGGGTTCCTCCAGTCTCTGTCAGACCAGTCTTTTTTGGTGAATTAGAATTTTGTTTTACATTTTCCTCCTGCTCTGTCTGGGATCCTCTATTGTGATTCCTGTCAACGCCCTCTGTGGTGGTAGCCAGGCATCATATAGTTCTTCTGGGCTCAGGCTGGTGGAGGCTCTGGTTCATGCGGTCCAATAGTCCTTTGGACTAATATTTTCCTTTCATCTTTGGTTTTCTTCATTCTCCTTTGTTCCGAATGTGCTGCAACCAACAGATGTATCTTAGATGGCCGCTCACAAGCTTTTTAAGACCACAGATGCTACTCACCAATTGACCTAGATGTCCCCCAAGACCATGGTCCTCAGCCCTCAGTTCCAGTAACTTGGTCCCTCAAGGTGTTTGGATGTGTCTAGGAAGCTTCCATGACTGTCATGGTCAAGTTGTCCTGACTTCTCCTACACTGTGTGTTGTCTTTCCCTTCAAAGTTAACACTTGTCTACTATGTAGTTAGTGATCTCCCCTCCTCACTCTTCCCCTCCCTTGTAGCCATCAAAAATTGTTTTTTCTGTGTGTAAAGCTTTTCTTGTGTTTTTATAATTGTGGTCTCATACAAAATTCGTCCTTTTGTGATTGACTTGTTCCAGTCAGCATAATGCCTTCCAGATTCATCCACGTTGTGAGATGTTTCAAGAATTCATCATTGTTCTTTATCATTGTGTAGTATTCCACTGTGCATATGTACCATAATTTGTTATCCATTCATCTGTTGATGGGCACTTAGGTTGTTTCCATCTTTTTGCTATTGTGAATAACGCTGCAATGAACATGGGTGTGCATACGTCTATTTGTGTGGCAGCTCTTACTTCTCTAGGATACATTCCTAGTGGGGTTGCTGGATCATATGGTATTTCCATTTTTAGCTTTTTAAGGAGGCACCATATCATTTTCCACAGTGGTTGCACCATTTTGCATTCCCACCAGCAGTGTTTAAGAGTTCCAATCTCTTCGCAACCTCTACAACATTTGTTATTTTCTGCTTTTTTGACTAGTGCTAGTAATGTCGGGGTGAGGTGGTATCTCATCGTAGTTTTGATTTGCATTTCTCTTAATGGCTAGTGATTGTGAATATTTTCTCATGTGTCTGTTAGCTGCGTGAATGTCTTCTTTGGTGAAGTGTCTGTTCATACGCTTTGTCCATTTTTAAATTGTCTTTTTGTTGAGGAGTGAAGCATTCTACAGAGTCTAGAGATCAGACCCTTGTTGGATACATTATAGCCAAATTTTTTTCCCCAGAGTGTAGGTTCTCTTTCTACTCTTTTGGTGAAATCTTTTGATAAGCGTAAGTATTTAACTTTTAAGAGTTTCCAGTTATCTTGTTTATCTTCTGGTGTTTGTATATTGTTACTTATGGCTTGTGTTGTATTTGCGTCATGTATTAGGGTCTTTGGAAACCCTGGTGGCGTAGTGTTTAAGTGCTATGGCTGCAAACCAAAGGGTTGGCAGTTCGAATCCGCCAGGCGCTCCTTGGAAACCCTATGGGGCAGTTCTCCTCTGTCCTATGGGGTTGCTATGAGTCGGAATCAAATCGACGGCACTGGGTTTGGTTTTTTGGTATTAGGGTCTCTACTATTGTCTCTGTTTTTTCTTCCATGATCTTTATTGTTTTAGGTTTTACATTTACATCTTTCATCCATTTTCAGTTAGTTTTTGTGTATGGTATGAGGTATGGGTCCTCTTTCATTTTTTTATAGATGGACATCCAGTTTTACCAGCACCGTTTGTTAAAAAGACTGTCTTTTCCCCATTTAATGGACTTTGGTCCTTTGTCAAAAATCGGCTGGCCGTAGGTGGATGGATTTATGTCTGAGTTCTCGATTCTGTTCCACTGGTCTATGTGTTGTACCAGTACCAAGCTGTCTTGACTATTGTGGCTGTATAGTAGGTTCTGAGATCAGGT
The DNA here is from genome assembly GCF_030014295.1 of Loxodonta africana. Taxonomy (NCBI): domain Eukaryota; kingdom Metazoa; phylum Chordata; class Mammalia; order Proboscidea; family Elephantidae; genus Loxodonta; species Loxodonta africana. The sequence goes on from NC_087344.1 coordinate 55,947,021, forward strand.
AGTGTGAGGCCTCTTACTTTATTCTTTTTCTTCAGTAATGCTTTGCTTATCTGGGGCCTCCTTCCTTTTCATACAATGTTGGTAATCAGTTAAATTGTGGTATACTGTCATTGTCCTGTTTAGGCATATTTCAGTCGTTTCGTATTATTCATTATTAAAACCAATATATGAATAAATATTCCTAAATATGATTCTGTGTGTCTCAGAATTTCTTTGGGGGTATACGCCAAGAAGTTAAACTGCTAGGTAGTGATATCTTCAACAATATTATTCAATTACTCTCCAAATTGGCAGTGTTCAATCTTTGTGAATACTTCGAATTTCTTTTTTTTTTAATCGAATGGGTATGAATTACACAGAATTGTGGCTTATCATCTCACTAATAATGAATAACACTGAGTATGTTTTCATAAGTTTATCAGCCAATGGATTACCATTTTTATGAACTGCCCATTTTTTAATTGGGCCGTTTTTATTGATTTGCCTTTTTTTTTTTTTAAATATTAAGGATTCTCATACTTTGTAAGTTATAGGCATCCAAATATTCCAAATATATTTCTTCCTGACTATGTGTTTAATTTTTTAAATTTATTTATGATATATTTTCTGCATCAAAGATTGTAAATTTTAAAGTAAAATTTGATGGTTTTTTCCCTTGTGGGTTGTTCATTTTGAGTGTTGTTGAAAATATTCCTCCTTTTTCTAAGTTCATGAAAATAGTCTCAATTTTCTTCTAAAAGTTTAGCTTTCATATTTAGGGCTTCGTTATTTCTGGGATTGGTTTCATTTTTGTGTTTGATTTGTAGTATGACTCTATGGCTCTATTTCCATTATCACCATTTCACTTTATGCCCTCAATACCTCAGAAGTAGATTAACTGTGGTGTCAGAAGTTAGGACAGTGATTACCTTTAAAGAAGAGGGAAGGGTATAGTCCTATTTGAGAAATTTATTTACTGAAATAAATTGAGCTGTACAATTATGATTTGTACACTTTTCTGTATAGACGTTATAGTGGTGTGAAGTCAGTTCATACTGCTTTAGGCAGGCCATTTTTTAAAATAAGAATTTTGTGTCAATTGTCAAACTGTTGGTAGCTTAAAAGCAGCCATGATGGTAATACTTACATCACTAAATTTGGCAAATCCTACAATCAGGGATTTTTTTCTTCCCAGAAAGCATGTATGTCTGTTATGCTTCAATAAAAAAATTTAAAAGGTTGAAAACATAATACCAGTTACTGTCTTGCTGATCTTGACTCATGGTGACCCCATGTATGTTGGAGCAGATTGGTACTCTATAGGTTTTTCAATGGCTGATTTCCAGAAGTAGATGGCCAGGCCTTCTTCTGAGGTGATTCTGGGTGGACTTGAATCACCATCCTATCAGTTAGCATCCAAGCCCATTAACCATTTGTGGCACCCTGGCACGCTTAAAAAACATATACCTTTTGGTATATGATACAGCTTTGGGAAATTTATTCTAAAGAAATAAAAGCTCCAGCATGTAAGAACATACTTGAATGTTTATTACAGCACTGCCTGTGGTTGCAAACAAACAAAAAACTAGAAACAATTATCTCCAGCAGTAAAGAAATTGCTAGATGAATTGTGGTATACACATATGATAAAATATTATGCAACTATTGAAAAGATATGAGTAAAATCTATGTGTAATGACCTAGAAGAATGTCTAAAACATGTATCGTTAAGTACAACAAGCAAATTGCAAAACAGTGCATAGGATGTGATCCAGTTAAAGTAAAAACTTAAAAAAAAAAAAAAAGTTAAAGCAAAAAAAAATAACTATATATATGCTTGTGTATATATGATTTTATGAATATAGAGAAAAGTGTGGAAGGATTCATCTAAACTATTCATATTAATTGCCTTGTGGGAGGGAAGAGTTTAACTAGCTGGGCTTAAGTAGACAGTATTGACTTTTTCTGAGTACATCTCTATGTTGTTTAACTTGTTCCAATAGGTTATTCCATAATTTAAAATACTCCAGTAAAGCTTTGTAAATGTTACTAAAGAAGCGTAGATCAGAACAAAAGTTTCAAAAGTGGTTGGCTTGTCTATAATCTCATCCTATTCCAATTCAACTTGTACTACTACTGCCAGGCCTTTTCAAAGGTAATTTTCATCAAAGACACACCTCTATTAAAAACATCAACTCTTTACCGCCTATAGTAAAACATTTAGAATTGGGAGAGAGCACTAAGTGTGAGCTAGAAGATCTGGGATCTAGCCCCAGCTCTAACGGGTACACACAAGATGTCGTGGCTGCCACAACAAAAATGAGGGGAATAAGATAGAAAATTAGTTTGCTTTTAGATAATTATAGTATTTTAGAAGGCAACATGGTACCGAGTAAAGTGCAAATGACTGAGTAAAACCTGATTTGCATTCTAGCACTGTCACTTGCTAGTTATGTGGCCTTGAAGAAGTTATTTATCTTATCTAAACCTCAATTTCTGATTCAATAAAGTGGGGCTAATATTTTGTGGTGTAGTGGTTAAGTGCTATGGCTGCTAACCAAGAGGTTGGCAGTTTGAATCTGCCAGGCGCTCCTTAGAAACTCTATGGGGCAGTTCTACTCTGTCCTGTAGGGTTGCTATGAGTCGGAATCGACTCAACGGCAGTGGGTTAATAATACCTTTCAGGGTTATAACCATTACAAATAATGTATATAAAGCATCTAAGCCTAGCAAGCATCTATCCACACTGAAACGTAGTACGTGCTGAATGGAAGGTTTCTGTTCTTACAATCATTCTCAGTAAAGCCAGAATTTCAAGACCTTCACGATCTGGCCCTAGACTCTTTTCTACCACCAACATGGTTTCAATTTATTTAGGGCTTACTACAGGCTAAGTACTGAGCTAGGAGCTTTACATCCACAATCTCGTTTATTTTATCCTTACAATGACTTTAAGTTGTATGAACTAATCTTTATCTTACAGATTAAAAACTGAGGTTTAAAGAGGTTATGTAACTATTCTAAGGCAAAATAGGAATTTAAAGTTTATATTTTAAACCCAGAACTGAGACTTCAAAGCCAATATTCGTAAACATTACATTATGCCATGCTTGCTGGCCTCAATCTTAAACCTGCCTGGAACACCCTCTTTCCTCTCTTGTACTTGTCTAAGAGTATTCCCCGTTCTCCTACGTCTAACTCAAACTCCATAAACTTCATAAAAGTTTCTCTCTCTCCCACCAACATAGTGATTTCTTTTTCCTCCAACATGACTTTTGGTCTAAACCATTCATTTAACCATCAATATACTGTAATATCACAGAATACCTTATAAGTGATTTTTTTTTCCTTAAAAATGCTGTATTTTTCAATATGGATTTTGAGTTCCTTAAAAACAGATGTACTTTTCCACTCCCCAAAAGACTTACCTACCTTTGACATAGGTACTTAATAAATACTGGTAGAATGACACAATTTTGTGTTTTCATAGCTTGTTTCTAAGAGGCGAGGCACAATGACAATGAGTAGCGACACTTAAGAAAAAAGCCAAATATAAAAGAAAAACACACATTTCAGACACAAGTACCTTGGTAACAGTAACAGGAAGGAAAAATACAGATGGTACACAGCAGTTTCATGACTGCGGAACAGAGGAGGGCAATGAACACTAATCAGAAGTTCTTTGGCTTCCCATTCTGTCTTGCCCTAGATGTGACAGGCTGTGAAGATTAAATTGTTGTGGGCAGTGTAAGGAGAAAGAAATCTAATAGTTTCTAAGAGATGAAATTATCAGTTTTCAACCCTTTTTGACCATAAGGAAACTATTCTTCCATTTTCACAGAGGCAGGAATTAAAACTAACATGTTTTTCAATTTTGAATTTAATTAAATGTAAAAGTAAGCATTTGCTGTATCTTTATGTCATCCCAGGAAGAATTGGTTGCCCAAGAAAACAATTTCACATTACAAATTTAAGCCTTACTCAATCTTCTTCACTTTTGATGAGACCATATCATGCCTACTTCAGTCTAGCTGCTATACCCTCTCCAGAGGAGATACATATTTTAATAAAGCAACATCTTTTCATACAATGAGGATATTGTATTAGTAAATACTAAAAATATATTCTCCCCTTTATGTTGCCCCAATAACACTTCTGGGAAGAATGTGTAGTTGAGGGGAGAATATACCTCTTGGAAATTTCTGGTTTTACTCCTTCCTCTCTTCTTACCGTTACTAGACATCGACACATGTTTGCGTAAGCCACAGAGAAACTGGGTTCGTCAATAGCCTTCTCAAAGACCAGGTCAATGACTCCTTTCAGCCGCTCCTCTGTGTCAACGGTAAGTCCTGACACTTGCTTCATCAGTTGGTTGAACATCTGTGGTGTCAATTTATTTAAGATACTTCGGACTTTTCTGAAAAGTTCCTAGAAGGGCCACAAAAAAGGTAAGAGTATTATAGCAACTGTGACAGTTAGAGGCTTTCCGTGAAGATAAATATTTTGTTTTATAAGTTTAATTCCTCAGATCATTAACAATGATTGTGAACTAGTCACAGAAATAATTAAATCCATATATTTTTAATAATTAGTCAGAAATTACTCTACCTCCTTGGCACAACTGATGAGAATTCTAGGACCTAGGTATTCTCACACTTCATAGGTAGGAGCATCATCTGGTACCTTTCTAAGGGCAATCTGGCAATGTACATCAAGATCTTTAATACTGTGAATCTGCCCTTTGACCCAGTAAGTACACTTTTAGAAAATTATTCATATTTAAGGATAGGTAAAAAGATTTTACCCACAATAACCTTCATCACAACCCTTTGCAGCAAACAAGTTCAATGTCCAAAAACAGGACTTTGTCTAAATAAATTATGGTATAACCATAAATTTATTTCACCACAGAATACTTGGCAAGAAGCTTTTAAAATGCTGTAGGGACTCTCAGTAAACTAGGACTAGAGGAAACTGCCTCAACTAGAAAAAAAAAAATCCATAAAGCCCTACTTAATGGTCAAAGACTGAATGCCTTCCCCCAAGACTGGGAACAAGGCAAAAATGTCTGGTTTCACCATTCCTATTCAAAATCATACTGGATTTGCTAGCCAGTATAATAAAGCAAGGGAAAGAAATAAAAGGCATACAGAAAACAAAGAGAGAAATAAGATTCCCTACTCACAGATGACATAATGGTCTACATAGAAAACATAAGGAATATACAAAAAACAAAATGAAAAAAGCTACCAGAACTAACAAGTGAATCTAGTGATGTTACGGGAAGCAATGTCAACATTCAAAAATCAATTGTTTTTCTAAACACTAAAAATGAAGAATTAGAAATTAAAATTTTTAAAAAGTATCATTTATAACAACACCAAAAAAACATGAAATACTTAGGTAAAAATCTAACAAAATATCCACAGGATCTGTATGCTGGAAACTACAAATCACAGATGAAAAGAAATCAAAACCCGCTGCCGTTGAGTTCATGTCGACTCATAGCGAACCTACAGGACAGAGTAGAACTCTGTTTCCAAGGAGCGCCTGGTGGATTAGAGCTGCCAATCTTTTGGTTAGCAGCCAGAGCTCTTAACCACTACGACACCAGGGTTTCCGAAAGAAATCAAAGTGGACCTAAATAAATGGAGAGATACATCATGTTCATGTATTAAAATATTCACTGTTGCTAAGACATCTGTTTTTCCCAAAGTGAGCTCCAGATTTAACACAATCCAAATGAAAATTCTAGTTAAGTTCCCTTCTCCTTTGGTAGAAATCAAGAAGCTGATTCTAAGATTTATAAAGAAAGTAGAACAGCCAAAGCAATTTTGAGAAACAAGAACAAAGCTGGAGAATTCACACTACCTGATTTCAATACTTACTGTAAGGCTACAGTAAACAAGGCAGTATGGTATTGGCCAAAGAACACATTTATCAGTGGAACAGAACAGAAAACCTAGAAATAGACCCACACATACATAATGAAATGATTTTCAACAAAAGTGCAAAAGAAATTCAATGGAGGAAGGACACAGTCTTTTCAGCAAATGGTGCTACAACAATTGGATATCAAGAAGCAAAAAAAAAAAAAAAAAACCTCAAAAAAACTTTGATTCATACCTTCTGCCTTTATACAAAAACGAATTATAGAATTAAATGTAAAACCTAAAATCAGCAAATTCTAATAGAAAACATAGAAGAAAAGCTTTGCTTTCTTGAGTTATGCAAAGATTTCTTAGATATAAAAAACACAATCCATGAGTGAAAAATTAATAAATTGGGCACCATCAAATTTAAAATCTTTCGCTCTGTGAAAGACACTATTAAGAGAATGAAAAGACAAACCACAGACTGGGAGAAAATTTTTGCAAAACACACATTTAATAAAGGAGTTCTATCAAGAATATTTAAAGTACTCTTAAAGCTCAACAATAAGAAAACAAGCTACCTAATGAAAAAAAGGCAAAAGATGTAGCCAATAAGCACACGAAAAGATGCTCAGCATCATTAGTCACTTGAGAAATGCAAACTAAATATAAACCACAATGCAAATTAAAAACCACCACATACCCATTTAGAATGGCTAAAATTAAAGAAGCTGACAATACCAAGTGCTGGTGAGGATATGGAGCAATTTAAACTCCCACACATTGCTAGTGAAAACGTAAAATGGTACAACTACTTTTGAAAACAATTTGGCATTTTCTAATAAAGATAAATATGTATTCACCAACTCCAAAGCTAGAAATTTGCTCAAAAGAAATAATAACTATGTTCACCCAAACTCCTGTACTTAAATGTTTACAGCAACTTTTTCATAATTTCTAAAACCTGGAAACTGTTTATCTGGTGAATGGATAAAGAAGCTCCCGTATATCCAAACAGTGGAGTGCTACACAGCAATAAAAAAAAACACCTCATCATACACACAATATGGATGAATCTCAAATGCATTATGCTTAGTGAAAGAAGCCAAACCCAAAATAGATTACTATGTAGACTGTCTCAATAAAAAAATAGTTTTAAAAATCTAAGAAACCATGATATAATAACCAAAAAAGCCTATAAACAGTTTTCTCTGGGAAAGAGAAATGATAAATGAATCTATTTAAATTTGAAAAAATTATATTTTCAGAGAAGGGGAGAGTGCTGACACATGGCAGGAATTGCAACCAATATCACAAAATAATCTGTGTATAAATTGTTGAACGAGAAACTAATTTGCTCTGTAAACTTTCACCTAAAGCGTGCACGTGTGCACACACACACAAAATCTTGTCAGGTTTTTTAGCAATAAGTATTGCTTTTATAAGAAAAAATTTTTTAAGTTTATTGGGAAGAAGGGGAAAATTCACTGCAATTCTTTCCATTGCCTATTATCAACTGAGAAAGTATCTTTAAGATTTAAAACTTTAAACTTTACTTCAAGAAAAAAGGGTTCAATTACCTCTACTTTCTAAAGTTTAAAAGTTTAAGCCTAGAAAAACAAGATAACAAAAAAGTATTCAAGGTTGCCATGAGTTGGGATCAACCTGATGGCACACAACAACAAATACTTATTAAAAATCATTTATTCAGTATAACTAAGTATCTACTCCATGCCCAATAAATTATTTTTAGCACAAATGAAGCGGAAGACAAACTCATTGCCTTCCAGACAACTGAAATTCAGCTGTGAGACGGGATATACAGATATCCCCCGCTTTTTGAAAGTTCACTTTATGCCACTTCACTTTTACTAAAGACCTACACTAGTACCTGTTTTTGCTAACCGAAAAAAACCTGGAGAGGATTTTAGGTTTGGTTAAAAAAAAGAAAAAGGCCAAAAGATGGAAATAGTATTCGGCATTTGTTTTGCAGTGAGCCAAGCCTTTAAAGAGGCTGTGTGCACCCGGAGCAGTAAGAGTGGTGTTGCCAAGCTCCTTCCCTGGGAACTAGTCTCAGCATCTCAGCATCAAGCCATCATAGCTAGGCTACTGGGGCTGTCATCACCACCAACACCACCATCTCTCAGCCTTCCAGTACGCTCACTCTCTTCCCAAGTCTGGTAAGTGAAACTACACTGTACGTATAGTAGTCCTACTTTATAAATCCTACTTTATACAGGCTGCATATTTATCATCCTTACTGCTTTTGCTATTTGTTAGTGTTGTTTTAGGTTTTACGTGTTATTTGGTATGATTTGGTAGGTTATTTTTTGGGTCTGGGAATGCTCAAAACTTTTCCCATATAAATGAATGGTGATTGCTTCTTTGCTTATACCATTTCAGCTTTGTAAAGGTTTCATAGGAACATTCTACTTCCGTACAGCAGGTGAAACCTGTACTTCCAAGTGAAGTGATAAAGCAAGCACTAGGTGGATTAGGCTTCAGAAAAAGGAGTGGTTCAGGTATTAGAGAGGCAAGAGGTACTGACGGTTAGTCAGAGAATGCCTTATGAAGGAAATGAGAACTGGGCCAGATTATACAGGACAGAAAAAGTTGGTTAAGTAGAAAGAAAGGGGTAAAGGCATTTTAGGAAGGGGAAAACATATAAGCACAGCCTTGGGATTATCACTGAGGATTTCCTAGTTTGGGGACACAGAAAACCACCTAGAAAGATCAGACAATTAGTGTTTAAGAGTGACAGAAAATGAGGTCCTGAATGCTAGCTTAAAAAGATAGGAAGGAGTGAAAATGTAAAATCAGTCTTTCAGGAAGGTGAATCAGGAGGTAGTGGCAGTAGGAATCAGGAGATAGAAGAGAGATGTAGTAGTCAGTGAACCCACCATAGTGGTATATGCGGTAGAAATCCAGCCACTTCATAAGGCAATGATTTCTTAGAACTGCTTCAAGGAGAAGATGAAATTTTACAATATAGGAAGAACAAGGTCATTGATGGTCACTCATGTTTTGTTTTGTTTTGTTTTTAATATAGTGACAGGACCAAAAGTCAGAGTGAAAGAGTATTCTGAAGTGGAGGCAACAATTAAACCACTGTTTTAACAAAACGGACAGAAATAGCAATTAACAGGAGCAACAGGTAAATACACAGTATATGTGTGCAGAGGAGAATAATAACACCAAAAAAGAGAGGGAATGGAATAAATCATTCCTTATTTAGAAAATGGGTCAAGAGAAATGAGGTGATACTGGTTCTAAAAAAGAAGTTTATTAACATTCCACTGGATTGACTGCATCTGTTCACTATAGAAACTTGGCTAATTGACACCTCAAGTTGATATAATTATGTTTCTGAAATAGAAATTAATTAACAATGGGAAGAACTCTGTTACTGAGAAAACAGAAGCCAATTACAAATCAAAACAAATGAACTATTCAGTGACCACAACACTGTGGGCAATAAATAATCTCTTGACACTTCAGTTTCCTCAAATGAAAAAAAAAAAAAAAGACCATATCTATTCCCTCTTCATAGGTGTTGTAAGCATCAAATGAAATAAGGCACTAATACAAGGGGCTTAAATACTAAAGCAAGGCATCTTCATCTTTAACGATGAATATCTCCCGGACATTTTAAACTATCAGTCCAAGCCACTTAGGCTGATTATCTTTCAGCATTTCTCAGGGTGTGACAGGGAGGAACATAGAAGTGTTTAAAACACAGACTGACATATACAGGCATGAAATGGGGTTTAAGACTAACGACTTGCCCTCAGTGAATTTGTAGAAGGATGTACCTACGGCCTTGACGGCACATGTTTGGGGCAATACACTGGAGAGATGAACAAAGTCAAGGAGCCACTTAAGATCTGACAGCATGCCTTTGAGACTGATCGGGTCATCTTGGTCCTTGCTTTGTATTAGCTATTTTGTTTATTTAGTGCATACATTTAACAAGCATTTACTGAGTATCTACTATGTATAAGGTTCTGTGTCGGTGCTAAATCAAAATCAGCGTTTATAAGGCACATTTCTGTCTCCAGGAACATTTTCAGACTGAACATTTAACTGGGCTCCTGGAACCAACCATGCCAAGTGCTTTATGTTGCCGCATTTAATCTTCACAATAGCCCAGTGAGGTAGGTACTATCACTATTTCTATTTTACAGCTGAGATTAAGAATTTGCCCAACAGAGCCTGGACTCAAACCTGGGGCTGCTGCCTCTAGAAATGGAGCTCTTAACTGTTACACTAAACTGTTTATGGTGAGAGGAAAGGTACATGAGGATTCAGACACTGAGAAGCTAGTATTTGATGCCTGGCTCTGGCACAGGTGTGAAGTTTGAGTTCAAGCAGAGATTGCAATTTTGGTGCCTATAAACATACCCAAGGCAAACAGTAGAAGTAACGCAGGGGTAGGAACTAGCATTGTGTGTATAACAAAAAATAAATAAGGGCTTTAAGGATTCTAATTCTGATGCTTAAAGGAATCCACTCAATTTGCCCTAAGAAGTTGTGAGGGCAGGATATGTACAAAGACGCAAAGTATTCAATTTTATCCCAAAAGACTCCAGAGCAAGATGGGTTTCTAAATTCTAGCTAATATGGTGGAATAACAAGAAATGAAAGCCTGATAAGAAGACATAAAAGAAATGTACTAACTAGAGTAGCACAGAGTAAAGAGACTATCACTAACAATCTAAAAATGCATTTTTTAAAAAGCAAATATTAATCTAAACCTGAATGACAGAAGTAATCTATGACATATGAACCCTCTAGGCATGGTGTTGGTTTTGAAAAAGCTTACAGAAAACAATTTTAAGAGAAAATAGGTTGTGTGGTGTCCATGATTGCTTTTAGAACAAAACTTTTAATAGGAAAAATTACAAAAAGTCTTAAACATTGACATATACACATACATAACAGGTTAAAATGACAGGTTAAAAGAAATAAAAAATTATTATGATTCCCAAACTGTGCTAGCACGTGCTTCTGTTCTCACCTGTGTTTTAATGTTCTCAGGATCCTCAGCTTGGCTGTCTCGTTTTTGGCTGGGCTTCCAGGCATTCTCCGCCTTTTTTAGGTGCACATCTTCTTTCACAGGAACTGTGATGATCTTCCTGGGCTCTCTTCTCTGGCTGGGTTGAGATCTCCGTGATGCAACATTCAACAACTAGGACAAGAACATTCTTTATTATATCTATACAGAGTACTTACAATTAACTGAATGCTGCGCTGCTCAAGTCAAGCCTGCTGATCACACCAAATACTTCAAGACACAAAGGTTAAGTATTAGGCACTCAAGTTACACGTGATCTTTTTTTTCTTTTTTAAGAAAAATAACTTATCTGCTCAGAACACCATCAAAAGTTAAAATTTCTGAGTTATTCACACAATCTTGTCAAATGCATCCAGCTAAGGATATAAAACTGATGTTATGATCGAAGACTATTTGTTAAACATTAAAACAACTGAGAGGTTACATAAACGCGGAGGTAGCAGGCATGGCGTAACTAAAAGAGAACTAGAGAGGATCACCGGATCGGAAAAGTACCCGCAGACAACAGTTGTTAAACCAGACACTACGACTACCAGAATATTTCTTTATAACTGGAACTTGGATATGGTAGCCCAGACAAAACAGTCCTGTTAACAAAATGTATCAAAACAATGTCTGGTTTGTAAAATTCAGGTTATATTCTAGTGTTGACTCATGTGGATAAATTCCCTTTTCAAAACTTGGATAGAGCTCAAGTACACAATTATATCATGAGATGCTTAGTTTAATCCATGCATTTAGACATAAACATTTGTCAAGAACATAGGCTTCTCGGTGTAAGTGGAGGTAACTGTGTCAATATCATATAAGAGTTACCATATGCATAATTTGGGGGTATAATTTTAATCTTGTTTGGACAAAGTCAGAAAATGTCCATTAAAAAAACTACTTCAAACATCAATGAATATGCCTTGAGATCTGAATCTGGAAAATGACAGATATCATTTATGCCACATCTCTTTACCTGCCCCACCACAAATATGTGTGAATTTCAAGCAAGCATCATAAAGACGTAAGAAATATTACTAAGTAGGTTAACAACAGTGTTTCAAAAGAAAAAAGTTTTAAAAAGCTAACTGATAGTAGTACAGAATAAAAAAAAAAAAAAAGGATAAGATAGCTCAATTATAACCTAGGTGCAAGCTCTCAAGATCGATTTATAAATTATATTTCTATTTCTGGATATAACTAAGAGAAACATTGTTTGCAAATATTATATATCTAAGTACATTGGGTCCCTAATAAATTTACCATACTTATTAATCCTTAACATGTTTGATAAATTAATCTCCAAAGGTCTCATGTTTACACCCTAGGAATGAATTCACCGTCTAGAACATCCATGCCTGGAAGGACTGTGGTGCAGTAGAGAAAAGAAGCAAATTAGGAGATAGAAGAACTGGACTCTTCAGTTCAAATCTAATATTGACGAGCCAGTTACCGTGGGCAAGTCTCTTAACTTTGTTGAGGTTAAGCTTTCTTAATACAAAATGCCTGCCTGTCTTACCTATAAAAGGTTATTGTAAGGATCATACGATATAAAGCATGTAAAAGGACCTTTAAAACTTAGTAAGGTATCATTATCAACAAAAAAGAACCAAAAGGAATTTTTAAATAATGGCTTGTGGATTGGTATAATTACCTTTAAGTATTTCAAGTACTTTTTTGTACGTGAAAAACTTAATAATTGACATAAACCATCCTGTTTTATAGTATCTGTCAAGTAGTACCATGAAGAATTAACTCACTTATTAAGTACAAGCAAAACCTAGGATCCTGTGCGAACGGTCATAAGGTATACAGAAAGAGATGAAGCTGGTTTCCTTGCTTGAAGGACAGATAATTGCTGAGTAATGGCTAATCAGCTAATTACGGAGGACTTTAGAGTATAATGTTCTCAAAGGCCAGAAATGTCAGAGCTAAAACGAAGTATCAAAATGTGAAGTTGATTAGCTAATAAGTCACAATTATTTTTTTCCGATGAGCTAGAAGTTTAAATTTTTTACCCAGTCCCATACATTTTTCTTAAATGTATTAAGAAATGAGGCCCATTTCTTCTAGAATTGAATATGCATGATCCTATTTATCTCATTCAGAGACTGAACTACACCCTCAAACTCCTTGACTACCTGAATAATCAGAGAAAATGGGGCCAATATTCATCCTTACAATTTTAAAAGAAGACAGACAAGCAAGTGTTCCTTTAAGGAGAGAAGGGAGGAATGATAGGAGCTCAGAAAACCTCTTGTCCCTATGATTTTGCCCACATATTTAATAGTGCAACTAATCTTAAAGTTAGTTGAAATGAATGTGAGTGGCAAATTGCTAGTCTAGGTCCACAGCCCTTCTAAGAGACTTCTTTTGGAGCACTTTGTATGATATCTGAAAAAGATTAGTATTAAAATAATACCACAATTGCCCAAGTAATTTGATTTTTAAAAAACTAGAGAGATGATACTGCCTGGGTACTTCCAACAGGCATCCTCTTTACTGTCCATAAGGACCTTTCATGCTTAAAAATTATACATAACTGCACTGACTTTTAAAACAATTTGCCATGCACTGAAAACACTTGGTAAGAAATCTGTTACAAGAAAGTTTATAGTAGGAACTACTTAAGTCATACTGTGAAGCATATCCAGTAGATTTTAATATCACTGGTTGGCAATTATTAATAAGCAAATTTGAACAATTGACAAAAATTATCAGCAATATGGAACCAGAAACTATGAAAAGTAGGGCTGCTGCTTTTTCCAACCGGCATTATTTACTGTTCCTTTATGTGTTAGATATGTGATCCTATGGGCAAACTAAGTGGGAAATGTTTGTTAGCTATGGAAAAAGCCAGAAGACTAACTATAAAGCTTCACCTATCAATATTACCCTAATAGATCATTATTTCACTTAAAAAGCTATCTTTTAACATATGACAGAAGAAAGTGAATTAAATAATTAAAGTTGACTTTTTTGGAGACACCACAAAATCTAGATCATGTCTTATTTCCAGTCACATTACTTTGAATGCACCAGAATGACTCATTTGTCTGATACACACAGCCATAATAGGTAAATGTACATTTTGAATGTTACTTTGAAAATTCATTTCCCATTTTAAATATTTTTCAAAAAATTTAGCTTGTTTTCAACTCACAGTATTTCTTTTTTTGCTATAACTAATTATTAGTAGACAATGAACAAGTTCGTAATGAAAAGTCTCAGTATACATTTGAAGAAGAGACGTGACAATTCATACCTTCCATGACATATGAACAAAATTGAGCAATATAACCACAGATGCCGTTAAACAGAGAATAAATCAAAATGCTATCAGCATTATTTCAAATGTTTGACCAAAGATTAAAAAAACCCCAAAACAAAGCAAAAACCAAACACTGGCGTGAGTATAAATTTAAAGCATCAAAAAGGAAATAATGCTGAAAAATAGGGTGCAAAGGTTTCTAGAAAGCTGCTTTCTAAAGCTTTACGGTGAGCTAATTCAAGCTTTAGAAAAAACTTAATTTAGCAATTGGAGAAAATAGAGGTTAAATTCCAAACCTGTGTGAGAAGAGAGTATAATACACAAAAGTCTTTAATATGGTGATGCTCAAACAATATGCTTCAAATTAAGAAGGGTTTCTGTAGATTTTACAAAGTCCCCCACACATAGTAGGCACTCGGGTATTTTCAACTACTGTTTGTCTGTAGGCAAATAACCAAATAATTCAAGTTTCTACAAAGTGACTTTCTTTTTATACAGTGTAGTCTTATTTCAAAGCAGGTTTCAAAAGTTGCCACTCCAGAAATAAAAAGGTGATGGGAAAATAAAAAATGTCACCTTATATAAAACCATTTTTTAAAGCACAAAATAAAGCAGTCTTAACAGGGTGATCTGCAAATGTACATCAAACTTCAAGTTCCCTCAGAACTTTACTAAGTGCTCTCTATGTCATTCTAACTTGGGAAAAAGAGGTAGCCACATCTTTGGCAACTTTCCCTCATGCTTTCTGCAAGTCTACAAAGCGTGAGGTAGGCAGAGCCTGCCAAATCCTGCACAGTGCAGCTGCCCCAGCGTAACTCCACTGGTGATGCCACTTCCACCGCTGAAGAGCCTGCCACTGAGGGTGTAATGGCAATCTGCAGTTTACCAATACTGCACTCTTTTTACATGTCATTTGTTCATATTTTTACTTTATAACCTACAGTAAATGAGAAGAGCAAAACAGAAAATATCATAACACCATAGACTACTGTTTGAAAAAAAAAACAAGAAGGATTCAGCGCACCCCTAGAGGCAGGCTCTTCAGGGGTGGGTGCGACATCGCCTGAGGAGTGCATGCTGGGGTTTTGCCCTGTTCCAGGATTGGCAATCCATGCCTGCTCTGCACTTTGCAGATCTGTAGAAACAAAGATAAAGAGATGTCCATTAGCCGAATGTCATCAGAGATCTCCAATGTATCAGGATACCTCAAAACAAAAAAGGAATCCTATCAAGGTTGGCTCTATTTTTAACCCATTTGCAGGTCATTTCAACTGAAAAATATGAGGGAAAAAAAAAAGACTAAATTAACGCACCAGCTCCTTTCAAGTAAAAATGACTCAAGTGTATTCTTTATTTGCTTTAATATTAGTATGGAAAGGAGAGTCTTCTCCTCTTGTACTTCTTTTTCTTGGTTAGAAGAATCAATGAATAAAAGCCACTCTCTTGCCGTTAGACAAAATGACATGGAGCCTATGACAGTTTCTAATTAACTGGGTTGTAGGGAACTTGCACTTACAGGTACACCTCTTCCACCAGGTGTTTGCCTTCCGAAATCTGCAAAGGCTGGAGTAAAGTCTGGTCCTCGAGGCAAAATCCGAGGATCCAGAGTTCGCATGGGCAACTTGGGTTGGTTGATCTGGATGAAGAAGCAAAGGAAAGCTTAATACAAGTTCCAGAGCATTCACTGCTACAAAGATAACAAAACCTTGACTGAAAAGTTTTGTCAGTTAAAATGGTGAGCACTGGCTTCTAAACCAGTGGAAACTGAAGCTTCTCCTCGGCTAGCCTGAGAACCCTGAGGACATCAATGGTTTTCTAGTGCTCTGGGGCTAATTAGACCCAAAATTCCCAGGACAAGCTAGACACAAGTAGTGGAATGGCCCTCTAGACACACAGAACCAGTGGAGTGGCTCAAGACAAGCTATTCTGAGATCCTCTGAACTAGGGCCAAATTTTGGCATTCATTTTTCAGGATATTCAACAGGACATCAGAGCATTTGCCTATAGGAATCCTAACACTGTTCATTTTGGTTCTGAGGTTGACTTATGGTTAGTAAAAGCATGTACTTTAGGTAGACAATAAGTCTCAAAAGGAGATACGTTTCCCGTAGTAGGGTAGATCCATTTAAAATCTTGCTTTGTCTGCTTTGTTAATCTGAGATATGTGGCTTTATATAGGCACATAATGTGTGACTATGGAGCCAACAAAGCTAAGTAGCTCATTGAGAAACCAACTAATGACTGGCCAGCCAGAAACACATAAGGTAGCAAGACAGAAGGAATATTTTCTAAGAGAATAATCTAATTCAGTGGATGTAACACTTGCCCTCTGAAGTACTGAAGTAGCCTCAAATTAGCACCACCAATCATTCAACTGTCCTCACATAAGTACCTAAGAAAGAAGACTTAGATATCAAGAGAAATAAGAAGCTAACCTCTTGCTACAAGGAAGTAAAATAATGCAAATAATGTCAAGATAAACAGCTGCTGGAAATCTCCACAAGAGGTGGATCTCATGTTATAAGGCAGTCAACCTCTATATTTTAGTTAACGATAAACATTTCCTCTTCAAAACAAAAATGCTTTAAGTTTAGTAACTAGCACTGGTTCATTTTTGATTTACATGAAATTACTTGAACAGACAAACATCTGGCTTTACTCCTTTTAATTTAATAAACAAACACTGCCTACTAATTTTCTGTATGGACCATTAAAATTATGTGTAAAGAAAGGGTGTTTATTTGCATAGCACTGGAGACTTTAATCATTGGAAGAATTCATTAGGAAAATTCTGAGATATGTATCAATTGAATTATGTTGACACCTATTTAAGTTTAACCTGTCAGTGGCCTTCCTAAGTGTCTGACCTGTCCTCAATGCCACTATAATTCTATATTGAAAAGTTAAAATAATGGGGAAAGATCTCCATATCATTTTACCCAATGTACACATAATTGTTACCACATTGCTAGGAAACAGCTGTAGTAAGTAGACAAATAAACAAACTTTTAATATTCACCACTGAAATATGGGCCAAGTCCTAAGATTATTATAATCTACGGTAAACTCAAAATCTAACAGTGATTAGGGAAACTCTAATTTTTAAACATCATATATTTTAATTCCAACACCATTTGGCCTAACAATTCCTAAAAATCACTCGTGCTTCACATATTGCTCAAACTTACGTATTTACACTGATAGTTAAAACCAGTCCCCAGCCACAAGACATATCTTTCTCTGAGGGTACAGCGTACCTTGTCAAGAACCACATCACTGATGGGAGGTAGGCCCTCTGGTTTCTGTATACATGCTGGCATGTACTGGAAATCCAGCAGAAACTCCCTGTCATACTGCTTCTTCCCTTCAGTATCAGTAGGCTTCCAGGATTCTAAAAAGAGAGATACAGGTAGATGACAGTCTATAGGGTCATTATACGTAAGCCCAATAAAAGTACAAAGCAGATTCCAGTATTTGCTTTATCTAGTCATAAGTAAAAAGAGCAAAGGAAACAATGAGTACAGCCAGAAAATGTCATGTAAAGATTTTAAACTGACATTTGTTCTTTGATCCCCTTTTGATACCTGAAGTCATCTGGAACAATTCACTATGGGAACCACTTCATATATACATGAAACAGAACTTTGGTCAGGGACAAGTAACAATCTTCATTAAATATAAATATACATTTTTAAAAAAACAGTTCTTCAAATACCTCAGAAATGAGGACTTTGATAATACTCTCGGTTTCATGGAAAAGGGTTCTTCTTTGGTTGTTCATTTGGAAATGTCATTTTAAAGGAAAAAAGGACATGAAATCACAAAAACAAATACCAACTTATTTAAGATTCTGAAAAGTCTAAGCAGCTAGATATAGAATTTTCTTCTCCACCTATAGTTTAATCTGATGAAAAGAATATGGTCATATCTGTAATATCCCTTTCAGTTAAAAAAATTTTTTATCTTATCCCACTTGCTTGCTGAGCCAACTAAACTGAGAATACATTTCTTCAAAAACCCTGACACCAAACACACTCCTTGCTAATATTTCTAATATAAATTTTAAATTAATTTTTGCCATAGCGCAAACTCTGCAGGTTTAATTGCAATGGCTTAGGCTTCAAAAACAAATGCACAAGTAAACAACCTAAATACCAAATGTAATTAAGGCCAATTTCCTCATGTGTAAAATGGGAATTCTCACACCTGTCCTCAAGGTGTTGCCGATTAGCCCACATAAGGAAAGCACCAACAGAGTTCTTGACATTTATAACGAACTATAGTAACAGCTACCACTACTCCTAGTTTCACTCACATTATACAAAGCTGAGAATTTCTTGAAAGTTGTATTGGAAAATAATTAACAAAACTCTCATTAAAATCAGCCTTCAGATCACTTCAATATAACAGACTGGACCCTTCTTTATATGACCCCCGATATACATGATATATACGAACCATTTATGGTCAAGGGCCCACTCATGGTCTTTGAGAATTTTGCAGATTGTTTCAAACAAATTCTTGCTACCTATTATAGTTATTAAAAAGTAGACATCATCTTATTGGGGTGTAACTTTTAATCTCACTTAAAATGCTTGGAACATATTCCTTTAGCGAAAAAACTGGGTTTCAGTGCATCAAACCAAACCAAACCTGCTGCCGTCAAGTTGATTCTGACTCAGCAACCCTATAGGACAGAGCAGAACTGTCCCATAGGGTTTCCAAGACTGTAAATCTCTAAATCTTTCCAGTTACTGCTGGTCTATATTACAGAAGCAAAGGGTAGTCAGTTGGTCAGTAGAGTTGGAGCCTATATAGCTGTGTGCCTTTTCCTTGCCAAACTGAAAGATAAAAATAATTTATGCAGTCCTTGTAATGACAATTCTCTGAAGAAAAGATTGGTGGTGGCTACAAGTGCTTGGTGATCTGATATAAGCCTAGATTTAAAAGCAAATTCAGTACATCAAGTCCTGAGGTAAGAAAAAATTGTTTTGATAATAGCATAACATTACAATTTTATAAAGCCCATTAACAGCAGTCAGCTGGTAGTGAAAAGATCTGTACATTAAGGTGGTCATAAGTATAGATCAGTGGCTTTCAAACATTTTTGACCACAGTAAAAAAATACACTGACTTCATGACCCAAGACAAGCAAACATAACTGAAATAAAAGTTTCCCAAAATAATACTTACCCTTACAACATGTAATGCACTGATATATTCTACTCTGTCCTTTTTTTTAAAATTGTTGTTTGTGACCTACTAAATTAATTTTACAACCTATTAAGTGGGTTAAAACCAGCCAACTAGAAAACATTGGTCTAGATTATTTTTGAGGTCTGGTGCTTTAAATTAAAAATCCATGTCACAGATAAGTCACTCTAGACTTGGCAGACTAAGAAAAACTTCTCATCTACCTCAAACTTTCTGTCAAAAGAACCACTTTCCCCACATGTTCATACCGAATCTCCATAAACCTAAGGTCAAGCATAATTTGCACAGGACGGGGACAGAAGTTTAACACGTCTGATGGTATCCTAAGACAAAAGACCCTTTACAGTTTGTCCTACATTTCACAGGGCACTTCCTGTACTGCTGCAGGTGCTCAACAACTCTGTCATACTGGTTCTGACTGATTACATCAGAGTTTGGCTCTGAAGAGTAATTTCTGTCAACAAATTGAGTTCAAGGCTTGTGAAATGATGAAGACCACTACCTCAAGGGGCATGGTCATAGCTGTAATGAGCCTTTCAATTAAAATGAATAAAATTAAATTTCTCTAACGAAGCCAACCAGCCTGGCACTGACAGTTTCCCTTTACCAGCTGCTTTTTGAAAGTCAGTAAAAGAGGAATACCAGCATCGGATATCCACTTCTACCAACATGGAACTCACTGGATTTGCTTGTCACTTTAACTTATGCCTGTTGATCTAGTCTGTAAATATATGTACATGTGATAAACATCTTCCTTCCATCCAGTGTCTCTCTATGAAGAAGCAACATTTCTCTAAGGTTGCAGCAGAGTGAAGGGGAAAAAGAAAGGTACACAGAAGACTGGGACAAACTTACCTGGTTTAAAGGGGAATGGGCCCCCATCACCAGAACTATCTGTGGAGCCTGAATTAACATCTATTCCTTCACCCTCAGAAACGCTCTCAGAACCATTACGCACAGGCTCAGCTTCTTCTCCATTTTCTTCCATACTTTTCACTTTTTTAAGGTCAAAGGGGTCTCTTTCAGGATGAAACCCTTGGTTCATTTTATCCTGTTCAGATTCAAGTACTTTGTCACCTGAAAGCTCCTCTTCAGCTTTAGGCTAAAATAAGTGAACAAAGAGGTTATATTTTTCTCACTGTGTGTAAATATACATAAAGACCTACACCTACTCCTCAAAGAGCATGGAAAACCATGTTACTCAAGACAAAGGTGTCCATTTTCAGCATATGGAACTAGAATGATAAGTTTATTTAAGATACTTTTCTCATTTCCTTTCCTGGGATGAGGCAAGCAATTCAAACGGCTACTGAAATGCTTTAGCCTGACTAATGAAATTCAAATGTACTAAAGATGAGAAATGGAAAGAACTGTTAGTCCTTGACCTTGATGGATACGAAAAAGTCATAGTTAGAAATCTAAAAACAAGCACTCCTACCCTGGCCACTAAAGCTCAGCAAATATAAAAAGGAACACAAGAAGATCTTTGTGCTATCACCTGACTGAAATGGAGAACCTGTTTAACAGCTTGAAGTATCTAAGTCTGACAGAGCTGGTTATTTTTCATTTTACAAGGAGCTCACTTCTTAGTTAAAATCTATTTTTGTTTACTGGATCTTGAAGTCCTGAGCCTGTGACCTATATATATATATATACACCGAAAAATGCTTGTAACATATTTCTCTAGGGAGAAAATTGCATTCTGGTACATCATAAACCAAACCAAAGCCATTGCCATTGGGTAGATTCTGACTCAATAGTGACCCAGAGCAGAACTGCTGCATAGGGTTTCCAAGGCTGTAAATCTTTACAGAAGCAGACTGCCACATCTTTCTCTTGCGGAGCAGCTGGTGGATTCAAACCGCCGACCTTTTGGTTAGCAGCCGAATACTTAACCACTGCACTACCAGGGCTCTTTGGTGCATCATACCTATTTTTAAAAGGCAAAGATACAATTGAAGCTATTCACTAGGTTTTTTTTGTGTGTGTGTGTGCTGTAGGTGAAATTTTACAAATCAAATCAGTCTCTCATACAAAAAGCTATACATACCCCACCACACACTCCCAGCTGTTCTCCCCTTAATCGGACAGCGCATTCCTCCTCTCCACCCTGTATTCGCTGTGTACCTTCAACCAGCTCCTGTACCTCTCTTCCTTCTCATCTCGCCACCAGACAGGAGTCACCCGCATAGTCTCACTCCTCACCAGTATCATTTTCTGTTTTATAGTCCAGTCCAATCCCTGTCTGAAGAGTTGGCTTCAGGAATGGTTTCGGTCTTGGACTAACAGAGGGTCCGGGGACCATGACCTCTGGGGTCCCTCCAGTCTTAGTCAGACCATTGAGCCTGGTCCTTTTACTAGAATTTAAGATCTGCATCCCACTGTTCTCCTGCTCCATTGGGGATTCTCTGTTGTGTTCCCTGTCAGGGCAGTCATCGGTGGTAGCTGTGCACCATCTAGTTCTTTGAGTCTCAGGCTGATGTAGTCTCTGGTTTATGTGGCCCTTTCTGTCTCTTGGGCTCATATTTACTTGTGTCTTTGGTGTCCTTCATTCTCCTCTGCTCCGGGTGGGTTGAGACCAATTTATGCATCTTAGATGGTTGCTTGCTGGCGTTTAAGACCCCAGACGCCTCTCACCAAAGTGGAATGAAGATCATTTTCTTAATACATTTTGTTTCGCCAATTGACCTAGATGTCCCCTGAAACCATGTTCCCAGACCCCCGTCCCTGCTATTCTGGCCTTAGAAGCTTTTGGCTGTATTGAGGAAATTTCTTTGCTTTTGGTTTAGTCCGGTTGTACTGACTATCTCTGTGTTAAGTGCTGCCCTTCCCTTCACCTAAGAAAATTTTTGTCTACTACCTAGTGAGTGAACATCCCTCTCCCTCCCTGCCTCCCTACCCTCATAACCATCCAAGAACATTGTCTTCTGTGTTTAAACTTTATCTGGAGTTCTTGTAATAGTGGTCTCATACAATATTTGTCCTTTTGCAATTGACTAATTTCACTCAGCATAATGCCTTCCAGATTCCTCCATGTTATGAAATGTTTCACAGATTCATCACTGTTCTTTACTGATGCCTAGTATTCCACTGTGTGAATATACCATAATTTATTTATCCATTCAGCTGTTGACGGGCACCTTGGTTGCTTCCATCTTTTTGCTATTGTAAACAGTGCTGCAGTGAACATGGGTGTGCATATATCTGTTTGTGTAAAGGCTCTTATTTCTCTAGGATATATTCCAAGGAGTGGAATTGCTGGGTCGTATGGTAGTTGTATTTCTAGCTTTTTAAGGAAGCGCCAAATTGATTTCCAAAGTGGCTGTACCATTTTACATTCCCACCAGCAGTGTAGAAGTGTTCCAGTCTCTCCACAACCTCTACAACATTTATAATTTTGTATTTTTTGGATTAACACCAGCCTCGTTGGGGTGAGACAAAATCTCATTGTAGTTTTGATTTGCATTTCTCTAATGGCTAATGATTGTGAACATTTCCACATGTATCTGTTAGCAGCCTGAATGTCTTCTTTGCTAATGTGCCTGTTCATATCCCTTGCCCATTTTTTAATTGGGTTATTTGTCTTTTTGTTGTTGAGTTTTTGCAGTATCACGTAGATTTTAGAGATCAGACGCTGATGGGAAATGTCATAGCTAAAAACTTTTTCCCAAGCTGTAGGGACCCCTACATATGTAATGACTGGTGAAATATAGTCATTCTAAAATGTTTAAACAAAATTTAAGAGGCCTCAACCAGTGATTTTAAGATGAATCACCTTTCGTGTTATCTTTGTAGGCTATAATTTAAAGAATTTTATATAATAAATATTTGCAATGATTTAATCCAATATATAACCCAAACTAGGTTGATGCTTGAAACACATTATTTTAAAGGCTAAGAAAATGATTTAAGAAAGGGGGGAGCCTGATCAATGGAAATGAAAGACAATGGCATCCAACATTTGCTAAGCTACTCAAAATAACAAATGCTCAATTTTAGGAAAGGCAAGGAACTAGGATTCCTAAAAGAAGTCTGTGTAAATCATCAAATACTTTTGTATTTTACTTTTAAATTAAAAGGTTAAGAAAAAAGTGATTGGTTCAAAATGAGTCAAAACATTTCTCATATTTGAGGAATAACAATCTCAAGTAGGTTTCTGTAAACTACATCCCATGGGCCAAATTTGGCCCATCTGTTTTTGTACAGACTGTAAGGTAAGAGTGTTTTTACATTTGTACTAGCTGAATAAAAATCAAAAGAATATTATGTGACATGTGAATATTACATGTAATTCAAGTTTCAGTGTTCATCAATCAAGTTTTATTGGGATGCAGTCACAGATTTGCTTATGTGTCACCTATGGTTGCTTTTGAGCTACTGTAGCTAAAAAAAAAAAAAAATTTTTTTTTTTTTTTTTTTTGAGAAATTGTGAGAGAGATCATACAGCGTGCAAAGCCTAAAATATTTACTATCTGGCCCTTTACAGGCTGATCCCCAATCTAAAGAACGGGATGAATATTTGAAGGGACAGTGTGGTGGCCTACATATTTAAGATCAATAATACGTAGAAATCTAGCCACAGTGCAAAAGAGCATGATGTATAACAGAAGAAAATAAATAAAAAATAGCTGAACTAAAGAGGAATCGATTGATGAAGCTCTTATAGCCATACCAGGAATGTATGTGGTGCCTCTGGAGGGTATTTAATTCTCTGTAGGAGCAACATTTTCTTAGTCAGCTGCAAAAGGGGTGTAGCAACCATCTGCACCTCTATAACTTACTGTCAAATCTTACCCCCTGATAACTACAATGAAATCACGCCCATGGAACATTTTAGCGGTTGCTAAGGGACTAACTGTGACATCAACAGAGCATAATGCAAGAGCAATGACAGGACAGGGAGAAGTAACAAAGGGGTACTGATCGCTGTTTGAAGAGGGTAAGCTTTATAACTAGCTAGAAAAATCTTATAGAAGTAAATGCATTTAAGTTCACTTTAAGATAATTTCTACATTTACATATTATCATTTTAAGCCTTCAACAAAATTAGTTTAAAAAGAAAAAAGCTACGTATGGATTGTTTACACTACTCTTCATTTATAAGGTTCAAACCCTAACACTATGCATGTTGAAATTACACCCTAGGAAACTGTCAGGCCAATCCTTAGGACTAAATCTGCCCTTGTCTCTTCACATCATCTGTTACTCTTGGGAACTCTGTAATCCATAGTGCAATCTGGTGTGGCTTTGTTCAGAAAAACAAACCACACGAACAGAAGTTGTTATTGAGATATAGTTGAAAGATGACAGATTCAAAATCAATTTCCCTAAAACGTACTTGGTCATTTTTACCACCATTGTTAACAGGTATTTAAAAAAAAAAAAAAAACAAGTTTTCTTTTGTGTGTGTGCATGTGCTTTAGGTGAAGGCTTACAGAGCAAACTAGGTTCTCATTAAATAATTAATACACATATTGTTTTGTGACATTGACTGCCAACCCTGCAACATGTCAACACTCTCCCCTTCTTGACCTTGGGTTCCCCATTTCTATTTGTCCAGCTGTACTGTCCCCTTCTGCCTTTCCGTCCTTGCCCCTGGGCTGGTGTACCCATTTAGTCTCATATACACGGTTGAGCTACCTGTATTATTGTTTGTTTTATGGGCCTGTCTAATCTTTGGCTGAAGGGTGAACTTCAGGAGTGACTTCAGTATTGACTTAAAGGGGTGCCCAGGAGCCATACTCACAAGGTTTCTCCAGTCTCTGTCAGATCAGTAAGTGTGGACTTTTTTTGTGAGTTTGAATTTTGTTCTACATTTTTCTCCAGCTCTGTCTGGGACCCTCTATTGTGATCCCCGTCAGAGCAGTCGGTAGCGGTAGCCAGGCACCATCTAGTTGTGCTGGACTCATTCTGGTGGAGGCTGTGGTAGTTGTGGTCCATCCATTGACCCTTTGGATTAATTTTTCCCTTGTGTATTTGGTTTTCTTCATTCTCCCTTGGTCCACATGGGGTAGGAACAACAAAGTACCCTAGATGGCTGCTCGAGACCCCAGACGCTACTCGCCAATGTAGGATGTAAAATATTTTCTTTATAAACTATGTTATGCCAATTGAGCTAGACGTCCCTGAGAAAAGTTTTCATTTTTTTTGTTTACCAGATTAGTCTTTCTATCAGGTTAATACAAAGAAAAATCAACTAGGGAGAGGAGAAGTGTTGATCAAAAGTTAAACAATAACTTATTTTTGCCATTTCAGAAGAGATACTTTGAAAGAGAGACAATAATTAAACATGTTATTAAAAATCTCAAGGAAAAAAGTTCTGTTGTGAATAGATTTTAAGTCAGTCTCTGAGCTTGATATATCAAGTTTCACTTGGAAAACAGTATCTCAACAAAGAAGTATAAACACACACTTGTCTTATGAAATGGTACCACTGCTCTGAAGATGAAATAAAAGGGATTTATTGCTGCCCCTTACCTCCAACTCTGCCTCTAACACCTCTTCAGTGGTTCGGGTCCGATCTTTTGGTTTCTTCCACATCTTTGGTGCAGTTATAGCTGTTTGAGCTGAAATACAAGATTGGGCCCATTACTTATCACCATCAGCACATGTTGGGAAACATTAGGTCTCAATGATGCCTGTATTCAAATCCGGCAGAAGAAAAAAGGGCTTCAGTCACACCCAAGAGATAGTTGGATGATAAAGGAATTATGTAGCTGTGGTTCAGACACTGCAATGGCAAATATCTTAGACACAAATTGTTCATATCAGCTTATACAGCCTTCCAATGGGCGGCCTGATTTCTCCTATCACAGTAAAAACATACCTAAGCATACAATTCAATATGTGGTGAATATCTTCCTAAGAAAAATTGGCCTGTGGGACAATTCAAGATCTGGGTCAGCTTTCTATTGTTAACCAGCTGATCTTAAATTAAGCAAGTAGCACTTATCAGGCTCCTGCATTATCCAACTAAAAAGTGTAAGAGTGAGATGAGATAGTATCTAAGGGTCCTTTAAGGTCTAAAAAACTTCAGCTCAGGATTATGTTTGTTAAAGCTTTCTAGACAAAAAAAAGGACACTTAGATTAAGATTTCATCAGACAGGCAGCACTTCTACAATATGCAGCTCCCATCTCAAGTCATTATTGAGGGCCTGGCCTTTCATACTGCTGGGGTGAAAATTAGAAATGAAAATAGATAACTTTTTATGGGATTATTCTATTGCATCCGATGTTCTTGATAGAATATTAAGCTTACAAAAGAATGTTATAAGGTCATTTGGCTTACAAATTTCACAGAACCAGTCATTTAACACTAATGTACAATTTAAAGATTGCCATCAGATAGTAAATAGAAAATATTAAAAGAATCCTATAGAAGGCAACATATGGATCAAGAGATAGGAACGAAGTGTTACACTTTACAAGTATAAAGGGTAGGGAGAATAGTCAAAAGAAGGCTACTTTTAGAGACATTACCAAAAAAGAAATAAACACAAAGCTGAAAGGTATCACCTGATCTGATACTCTATGGAAATACAAGATCATACATGGAGAGACTAAATCAACCAATCCCTCTGGAACAGTCTCAAATTTTTTTGGAAGAACAGTAAATAGCGAACACACAAACTGTTCTTGGGAACAAGGACAAAAAGACATCTAACACTTTTCTTCTCATAATTACTGCACTGAAATGCTCTTTAAATCTCCTCAAACCAATTATTATTACACACATCCCAACCAATTATTCTTTACCTTTCCCCTCAGGGCCATAATGAGCTAGAAAATATTATCATACCTGCTGTTATTCTTCCTTTGTGGTGTACACAAGGTAAACAATTTTCTTAAGGTATGAAACTCAGATTATGGAAACAATAGGAAGATTTAACTCTGCTAGTGCCTCACTGTCTTACACTGAATCTGTATTCCTTCTTTGGTGTATTTACATTCGTTTACATTTTTTATGGATCTCCTGATTTCACATAAGCAGTCTGTTTTACGTGTATCTCTCCAAAATGCTTGTGATTTAAATTCTGCTTCCAAAACAGAATCCTCTTAAGCACTATAGTTTGGGGAATGTACACATTTTAAATTTTATTTTATTTCACATAAGTATGAATTGACCTCTAAATTCCACTCACGAAAAAGGGGATGGCCACTTTCTGGAGGATTCCTTGGGATTGAATATAAACTCAGGAGTAGTTCTCTCTAAACAATAAATACCAAAGTAAGGTGCAGATAAAAAGAAAGATAAACTTTTCTCCGCAAGCATACATCAAATGCACCCAAAAACATTAAGCAAAACATTTCTTCCATGGGTAACAAACATAAGACATTTAACATACTTTGCTTTTTTTTTTTTTTTTTAAGTAGCTACTTCAAAACCCACTGCCATCTAGTAGATCCTGACGCACAGTGACCCTATAGAGCATAAGAGAACTGCCCTATAGGGTCTCCAAGGCTGTAAAATCTTTACTGAAGCAGACTGCCACATCTTCTCCCGTGGAGTGGCTGGTGGGTTCAAACCACTGATCTTTCAGTCAGCAGCTGAGCTCTTTAACCACTGCACCACCAGGGCTCCTTAAGTAACTAACTACCTACCCAACAGAAATTGTTACTCATCCTGTTCAAGTGGCTATTTGAGTGGCTCTTTTAAGTCTTGATTTAAAATAGTAAATCACAAGAGGTAGACAGAAAGAGCACACACCTCTTTAGGGATATAGTTCTTTTAAAAACTGAAAACACACAGATACATACACACTACTGAGATTGTGCTATACATCCCTTCTCCTACCATTACTCACGGGGAAGTGCAAGAAAATTGGGCGTGCCAGAGTTGGGGGTGGGAAGACAAGTGATAGATACCTCCAGATGTACAGGACAATTCATATCAAATTAGCTAGAACAAGGGAATTAAATTTAAGATACCATCTCGGATTTGTTCTTTTTATCTAGTTCATTCCCATGACTGACACTTTAGATTATTAGGCCCTTACTATTGCATTAATTTAACTATGAGATAATATCTTACTGCACTGTCTTACTTCAAAACATCAAATGATGGCCTTTCTGAATAATTTGACTAAGTTATTCTTCTGCTTAAAAACATCCTTTAAGGCATCATCCATACTGCCCAACAAACTACCCTACACAGAATGAACACTCAAATTGGTTGACTGAACAAATAATGGCAGCCCCATGTGAAAGAGGTATTATTGAAATTCCAAGGACAAAGACAGATTTTTTCCCTCTTTCTTGTCCTGCAGTGACAATCTCTGCATGAGCTTCATGATTATCTGGACTTAGTGGTAAACAAGGAAGCCCTCCTCCTTCCAATGAGAACAAAATTGGTATAGGTACACTTAATTTCCACTACTTGAAAAATATCAAAAGGAGAGGAAATGACATCTTTTAAAAACTAAAACCATATAGCTATACATCAAAATTACAAGTAAACACAAACAAAAAAGCAACACTATGATTTCAAGATCCATGAACATTTTTACATTATTGGGGGGAAAAAACTACTTGTTTTTCATCAATGCTCTTTTTATGAAGTGACTAGTATAGAAATTCAGAAAAATGTTAGGAGCATAGAAAAGTTTAGTCACTGAGTTTTAGGATGATGTTTTGCCTTCTCTCTGCCAGAGGTTTTAGAATTACGGAGATGATTACATCAAGTTAGAACTGTTCCTGCTTTCAACTCTCATTCCATGAATGAAATACAGACCTCAGAAAATTGTGCCACATCAAAACCGTTATGACTGGCAACAACTTCATCTTAAGATTTACATCTGTCAAGTCACTCCCATAAGTGGGAGAGTCCATCATTTATTAATTTTTTTTAATGGGCTCTATGGGAGTCAAGTTGCTATTCCTGCAAACTATGAGCTAGCAACTATCCCTGTGCAATCTGAGATAACCACTGGAACTAGGAAAAAGACAGCTAGGGCTAATGTAAAAGATTCATAAATTTACTGGTATTAAATCCATGTGGGTTTTCAAAAACAGATATCCGTGAAGCTTGAGGCAGTTAGAATACTGAGAAAAATTACTAAGTAAAATGGTTGATCATAGAAGAGTCAAGAATTAAGAGACAAGGGATATCATGCATTCTGAGGAAGTATCCTCTGTAAAAACATGATCTAGAACATAAACTCTTCCCTTTTCTTTGCTGAAATACGAGCTCTTAAACAACAACTCCAAGTAGTTAAGTCATGGTTCTTGAACCTGGAATCCTGACTCTGAGAGATGTCAGAAGTGCTGCACAGTAAATATAAGAAGGACAAACATTACTGCTATCATTGGCAGAGTCTCACCTTATCTACATTATTCTCTTCTATTCCTCCCAGTCACAGTTCCTACACATGTAGAGACTATGATCCACCTTAACACTTAAAAAAAAATTCCAAAAAACAGGGATGGGGGCGGCCTTGGCACTTAAGGCAGAAATTTAGGATAGATGAATGGAACTAGTTAGCTTATTTACATATTATCTGGCATTTTTTAAAATGAAAAATACCTATAATACATCGTTTTTTTCTAATCATTGAAGAACATTTAAAAGTTCAGACAGATACCAAGCTGAAAAAAACCATCATGTATTACCTCTGAAATATTGCAAACATTTTGGTCTACTTTCTTCCTGGCATTTAAAAAACATAGTTACATGCACAGTGCATATTTAGTTTTATAATCATCTTTTTTCACTGGCCTGTAAACAGGAATTTAAACCTTTACAGTGTTAGTCTTTCAGTAGAAATTATCCTAACAAATCCACTCTGCCAAAATCCCTATGTATTCAATTTGACAAACAACCCAATCAAAAAGTGGGCAAAGGCAATTAACAGACATTTCACCAAAGAGGATATACATCCCAGGTCCAAAGGGTGTGCTCCACTCTTGGCTCTTCTTTCTTGGTGGTAGTGAGATCCCCACTCTCCACCTCTGGCATGGTTCATTTTAAGGGGATGGCAAAACTGACCGATCCCCTTGTTAGAGTTCCACAAACCTTATTTGTATGGTCCCATGCCACAACAGTGGCATGCACCTTGTTTGTATTAGCAAGCTATCCAATCCCATTGGTGGGCCAAAAGCACCTCATTTGCTAGTCCCACTCAATCACTTGGTAGGAGTTACAAGACCATGGTGAGAAAGGCACATAAAAGTAGTCTGTTGCACTGCAATGACTGAAGTGGAGACCTTCTTCCTTGAATTGTGGGACAGACTGCTCTCTATAAAAGTATAATTGGAATAAATTTTAAAAGCTGTGTTAATATTACTGGGAACATTATAATTCTGCATATGCTTTTTGATCTCTGGAGGATCTGGAGAATTTATGGAGCCCTCAGATACTGTCATGGATTGAACTGTGTCCCCCCAAAAATATGTGTATCAATTTGGCTAGGGCATGATTTCCAGTCCTGTATGATTGTCCACCATTTTGTCATCTGATGTGATTTTCCTGTGTTGTAAATCCCATCTCTATGATGTTCATGAGATAGGATTAGTGGCATTTATGTTAATGAAGCAGGACTCAATCTACAAGATCAGATTGTGTCTTTTGAGCCAATCTCTTTTAAGATATAAGAGAGAAGGAAGCAGAGAGGCATGGGGGCTTTATACCACCAAGAAACAAGAGCCAGGAGAACAGTATGTCCTTTGGGTTCGGGGTCGCTGTGCTGAGAAGCCCCTTAACTAGGGAAGACCAATGATAAGGATCTTCCCACAGAGATGACAGACAGAAAGTCTTCTCCTGGAGCTGGCACCCTGAATTCGGACGTCTAGCCTTCTAGACTGTGAGAGAATAAATTTCTCTTTGTTAAAGCCACCCGCTTGTGGTATTTCTGCTATAGTGGCACTAGACATCTAAGACAGATAGCATTATTTTTGTATTGAAAAATGAGAAGAGCATCATTCCATAGAAGAGAATGTGAAAGAGTTGATAACACATGAGAGGTAACTTGGTTCATTTTAAGGTAACCTGGTTCATTTTAATCCCAAGGTATTCCTCTAGCTTTGCAATATAAATGGAAATGCAACTATTAATAAAGATACCACGTCAGAAAACTTAATGCTTCTTTTTACTTCAACATTTCTTCTTTACTGCTTATTTCTTCCACTCATCAGGCAGTTGCACAAGTAAACTGAAAAAGTTAAAAAAAAAATTTTTTTCCCCACATTCTAAAAGGGAAAGAGACCTTCCCCTTTCCCTTTGCTGTGACAGTAAATCTTCCCCTATCTATTCGGTATATATGTAAATCTTTTTAAAAGCTAAAAATGGCTCTTACCAGGTTCACTACCCAGGGATGTTTTTTGTTAAGGGCCCCAAGAACCATCTTTTCAAAATGTAAACATCAAGGAAGATAGTACCCCTGTCTTCCTGTCACCATGGGAGTTAAGCCTAGGTACCTGGTCCCAACCTGTAACTACCAGCTTGTCGTAAACAGAAGTTCTATTTTTTCTTTGGATAAAGGCAATTAACTGACACAGACAGCCAACCCAAATTACCAGGTGAATTTTGATGAACTAAGTATATACCAGCAAAAAGGGCTGGTAAGTCAGGACAAGTTATCATTTATCTTGAGAACATGTAATAGATTATATCTGCCTTGCTATATAAAAAGGTGAGATTCCCTTCTGTCTTTGCAATCTCATTAGAGAATTGCCTGTGATGCACATCAGAGTCTGGTTTAATGCTTTTCAATAATAAAGCTATTTTCTTTCTTTTCTGTATCTGAGGAAGATTTTCTGGGTTGACAGGAGATATCCAATTTTTTTACCCAACAATCTGCCAATAAGGATGAGATGTGTTCTGGAAGTATCTGAATTGAGTAGACCAGCTAAAAGTCTTGAGACCACACAACAGTCAGGTAAGAGACCCGAAATTATAAAAAGTTTCCCTTCTAGCTCTCTGTTCTTTTGAAATACAACAGGAACTCCCTAGCTCTAAGACCTCGGATGAATGTGTCTGAAGTCTGGGTCTCCAGACTCAAGTGCCACAAAACTGAGATGAGGCTATGAAAAGTGGTGAAGGAAGGACTCAAGTGCATTATCATAGGGTTGTACGTAAACAGAGTAGAACGTTCCAATAATGGAACTTTCAGTGAGGGCTCCCACTCTTAACACCCAGTTCTAGTCCCTTTTTATGCTTGAGTTTTTTACTTTTCTATCTTTTCTCCCAACTTTGAGACCCTAAATCTTTCTGATTGTATTACATTCAAGAGCTTTGTCTCCCTTAACAAAGTTTCTTGGGGGTGGAGATCCAATTTTGTCCTTCCTTCTTTCTTTCACACGCCCTCATAGGGATCTAGAAAAATTTGATGATTTATCTAAAACACTGGGCACAGAGCAAAGAAATCCAGGTGAGAGAAGGATCAGTTTTCTGATAAAATATAATGGTGTTTTAAAGACGTTTTACAGTGGACATGTAAATGAACTGGAAAAGAGAATGATGGTGATAAAATATGAAAAAGGATGATGGACCATTGTGAGATGTCAACCAAAAGAAATACTAGAGAGGGTAAGTCTATCAGTGTTTCCAGCATCTTGCCTGCACCTGCTACTTGAAATGAAATGGTTGGCTTGGTAATTATGTTTTCCATTATATATTAAGAATAAGCTTTCTGCTGTAGGACTGCTTCACAAGAAACTTGAGTAGTGTGAGCTAGTCTCTCCAGGGCCTACCACTGGACCAAAAAAATATAACAAAATGAGGGCTACTCTAGACTTAGATTATATAAAAAACAGACATCTATTACACAATTTAAAAATTTAAACTTCCAAATTTAATATTAAGCATCACCAATTTAAAAGTATCCTTGGTAGGATAGTTTTTAACTACAGATTCAATTTCTTTAGTAGATACAGGGCTATTTAGCTAATTTTTGCAGATGTGATCAAGTAAGGATTTTGAGATAGGGGATTATTATCTTGGATTATTTGGTGGATCCAATATAATCAAAGGGGTCCTTATAAGTGGAAGAGGGAAGCAGAAAAATCAGAAAGAGATTTTAAAATGCTACACTGCTAGCTTTAAAGATGGAGGGAGGGCCACAAGCCAAGGAACGCAGGCAGCCTATGGCACCTGGAAAAGTCAAGGGAACAGACTTTGCCCTAAAGACTCTACAAGGGACACAGTCCTACTGGCACCTCAATTTTAGCCCAGTAAAGCCCATTTCAGACTTCTGATTTCCAAAACTGTAAGATAATAAGTTTGTGTTGTTTTAATCTACAAAGTTTGCGGTAATTTGTTACAGCAGAAATAGGAAATCAATGCAAGCAGCATTCTACAAATTTTGATATGTTGGATTTTCATTTTCATTCAGTTTAAAATACTTCATAATTTTCCTTTTGATTTCTTCTTAGACCCTTGGGTTATAGAGAAGTGTGTAATTTAGTTTCCAAATACTTGGAGAATTTTCCAGGGATATTTCATTATTGGTTTTCAATTTAATTTTACTGTGGTCAGAGAACATAAATGCTTTGACTTTGATCATTTTAAATTTATTAAAACTTGTTTTATGGCCCACAGTATGATCCACCTTGGTTAATTTTCCAAGTGCAGTTGAAAAGAATGTGTATCCGCTGTTGTTAAGTATTCAATACATGTCAATTACTTCAAGTTGGATGATTGTGCTGTTCAAGTATTCTATATTCTTACTAATTCTCTGTTTCTTGGTTTTATCAATTGGGTATTTTCCAATTATGTCAATTCCATATCTCTATTTAACTTGTGGATATGTGAAATAGTTATAATAACCATACTTAAAAACTATTTAATGATTTTGCCTGCTAATTCTAACAATTATGTCAGTTGTAAATGTTTCAATTGATTTATTTTTCTCATTATAGGCTGTATTTTTTTCTTTTCTTTTCTTTTGCATGTAAGGCTTAATTGGTGCATTCTACCAAATTAGGGAAGAAACAATACCAATTCTACACAGACTCTTCCAGAAAACTGAAGAGGAAAGTACACTTCCCAACTCATTCTATGAGGTCTGCATTACCCAGATACCAAAACATGACATTACCAGAAACATACTGATCAACATTCCTCATGAACATAGATACAAAATCCTATGAAAAATTTTAGCAAATCAACCTCAACAATATATAAAAAGAAAAATATATTATGACCAAGTTTTGGAAAGCAAAGTTGATCTAACATTCAAATATCAGTCAAGTAATATCAATCAAATAATTAATAACTAAAAAAACAAAAACATGATTGTCTCAATAGATGCACGAATATCATTTGGCAAAATCTACTATATAGTCCTGATTAAAATAAAAACTTCAGCAAACTAGGAATACAAAAGAATTTCCTCAACTTGATAAGGCAAAAACCTACAGTTAACATATTCAATGATAAAAGACTGAATGCTTTCTCCTTGAGAAGAACAAGAAAAGAATATTTGCCCAGACACCCTTCTAACTCAGAACTAAAGCCACTCCTGAAGTTCACCTTTCAGCCAAAGATTAGACAGGAATATAAAACAAACAATAACACACGTGAGGAACATGTCACTTAGATTAATCAAGTATAGGAGACCAAATGGGCAACACCTGCCCAAAAGTAAAGATGGGAAGGCAGGAAGTGACAGGAAAACTGGATGAATGGAAATGGGGAACCCAGGGTGGAAAGGAGGAGAGTGCTGACACATTGCAGGGATTGAAACCGATGTCACAAAACAATTTGTGTATAAGTTTTTAAGTGAGAAACTAATTTGCTCCGTAAACTTTCACCTAAAGCACACAATCACACAAAACAATATTAGCTCTACTTCTATTCAACATTGTACTGAAAGTTCTGGCCAGTGCAACATGTCATGAAAAAAGAAAAGATGCATCCAGTTAAGACAGTTATTAAAACTAGTAACTGAATTTAGCAAGGTTGCAGGATACAAGAGCTGTTTTATTTCCACATAATAGTGGTAAACAATAAAAATGGAAATAAAAAATACTGTTTACAAAGGCATCAAAAATATGAATTTGATAAAATATACAAAAGATCTGTACACTGAAAACTACAAAAAAAAACTGCTGAGAGAATTTAAAAAAGGAATTAAATAGGTGGAGAGATATACTATATTCATGGGTTGAAAGACTCAATGTTGTAAGATGTCAATTCTTCCCAAATTGATCTGTAGATTCAATGTAAATCCAATCAAATTCTCCACCAGGTTTTTTTTTTTGCAGAAGAAAACTGATCCTTAAAGTTAATATAGAAAAGCAAAGGTCTTGGAACAACCAAAACAACTCTGAAAAAGAAAAAAGTTGGAAGATTTAATGTTATCTAATTTCCAGACTTTTTATTAAGTCTCAGTAATCCTAACAGTGTGGTAATGGCATCAGAAGAGGCAACTAGATCAATGGAACAAAATAGAGAATTCAGAAAAAGACCCACATACGGTCATGTGCCATATAACGTCTGTGGTCCCATAAGGTTGTAATAGAGTTTAGAAATCCCAATCGGAGAATGAGACATAGCAGATGTAACTAGACACAGAAAACTCAACAGCTTTCTGCATGCAACGCATGTATCGCATGTCTCTTGTGCTGCCAGAATGGTACAGTACATACATAACCATAATACATGTCTTGACAATCATAATAAATGTCTATGTTTTGGGCTTATGTATGTATTGTACTGTACTTTCTATCATTATTTGAATATGAACTTTCCTTACTTACAAATAAAAAGTTTGCTGTGTACCAGTGTACGCTTCGACTCATAGGCAGCAGCATCTAGTCTCATGTATCATGTGTCTCTTGAGTGTTGCTGTAGCACTGAAGTTCTTTTTATTTAATGTTCTTTCAAAAACATTACTGTGAAGTGCATCACAGCTCCTAAACGCAGCAAAACCAGTGCTAGTGACAGCAGCAGCAAGAGGCAAAGGAGAAGGATCGATTTGGAAGTGAAACAAAAGGTTATTAAACAACATGGAGGTGGAAAATCCGTGAATGCTACTGCTCAAGATTTAGGCATGTTATAGTCAACAATCACAACGGTTCACAAAAACAAAGAAAAATTTCTCTAAGCTATTACAGGATCGGCTCCACTGAAAGCTATAAGGCCAACCAAAACGCGAGAGGGACCCATCTCAGATAAGGAGAAATTGCTAATGACGTGCACTGAGGACCCAGCACAAAAGTGAATCCCTCTCAGCACCTTGATGATCACAGCTAAGGCATGAACCTTGTTCAAGATGGGTAAAGAAAAAGCAGGATGAGACTACAATATCAAGTTTAGTGCCAGCTCTGGGTGGTTTAAGCACTTCAAACTTTTTTCGCTGCATAATGTGAAAGTGAGCCTTCAGTCTGTGAGTGCTGAGGAGAAGGCACCAGAAGAATTTGTTGAAACGTTAGATAAACTAATTGCAGAGGGAGGTTATTTGTCCCAGCAAATTTTTAATATGGACAAAACCTCCTTAATTCTGGAAGCAAATGCCTGAAAGGACCTTCATCCATAAAGAGGCCAAGTCAATGCCAGGCTTTAAGGCTTTTAAAGACAGAGTGACACAGTGTTGTCAGCAGACAATGCTGCTGGTTACAAGTTAAAGTCATCTGTTACTTAGTATAGTGAAAACCCCAGGGCTTTCAAAGACGTTAACAAGCACATTCTACCAGTTTATTACAGGTGCAATAAAAAGTCCTGAATGACACAAATGCTGTTTCAGGATGCCCTTCTCAATTGCTATGCCAGTGAAGTGGAGAAGTACTGCTTGGAAGAAGGCATATCTTTCAAGATTTTGCTAATTGTAGACAATGCTCCAGGACATCCTCCTTTCATTACTGACCTCCGCCCCAACATCAAAGTAGTGTTCCTCCCACTAAACACCACTCTCTAACCCAGCCAGTGGACCCAAGGATTATTGCGGCATTCAAAGCCTACTACTTGAGGAGGACCTTTGTTCAAGCTATTGCTGCAGCTGATGACACTGGCAAGACAATGATGCACTTCTGGAAAGAATAATAACGTTTACCACAGAAAGAACGTTGCTTGGGCCTGGGATGATGTGACCAAAGAGTACATGAATGGCATATGGAAAAAAATACTTAAGTGGTATGTGCATGACTTTAAAGGATTTGAAAAGGATGATGAGATTACAAGAATTAATAGAGCTGTTGCTGACACGTGTTATTGACTGAATTATGACCACCCAAAAGCGTGTGTATCAACTTGGTTAGGCTGTGTGTGGTTGTCCTCCATTTTGTGATTTTCCGATGTGTTAAAAATCATAATTGCTACCTGTGGTTAAAAAGGATTAGGGTGGGATTGTAACACCACCCTTACTAAGGTCACCTCCCTGATCCAAAAGGGAGTTTCCCTGGGGTGTGGCCTGCATCACCTTTTCTCTCTCAAGCGATAAAAGGAAAGGGAAGCAAGTAGAGAGTTGGGGGCCTCATATCACCAAGAAAGCACCACCAGAAGCAGAGCACGTCCTTTGGACATGGGGTCCCTGTGCCTGAGAAGCTCCTTGACCAGGGGAAGATTGAGGACAAGGACCTTCCTCCATAGCCGACAGAGTGAGAAAGCCTTTCCCTGGAGCCGATGCCCTGAATTTGGAGTTGTAACCTGCCAGACTGGGAGAAAATAAATTTCACTTTGTTAAAGCCAACCCCTTGTTGTATTTCTGTTATGGCAGCACTAGATAACCAAGACATACACAGAGCTGTACAGTATATTATAGTGTACATACAGTAATTTAGAGTAAACTCAGTATCTAGTACAGTATAGAACTGTACCAGCAACAGCCTTTAGACTCACTCAGCACTACCTTAGCCCTGAAAGCTCCAGTTGTGGTTAAGTACAGATTACATATTAGCTTATGCATACAGTAGTGTATATTTACAATGTATTATTATATTATATATAAAGAATTAACCAGCTAGTTTTATTGACTAGGCAAAGGTGTCTGACTGTGTGGATCACAACAAACTATGGCTAACACTGCGAAAAACGGGAATTCTAGAACACTTAATTGTGCTCATGAGGAACTTGTACATAGATCAAGAGGCAGTCATTCAAACAGAACAAGGGGATACTCCATGGTTTAAAATCAGAAAAGGCGTGCGTCAGGGTTGTATCTTCTCACCATATTTATTCAATCTGTATGTTGAGCAAATAATCTGAGAAGCAAGATTATATGAAGAAGATCGGGGCATCAGGACTGGAGGAAGACTCATTCACAACCTGCGATATGCAGATAACACAACCTTGCTTGCTGAAAGTGAAGAGGACCTAAAGCACTTGCTGATATAGATAAAAAAACTACAGCCTTGAGTATGAATTACACCTCAACATAAAGAAAGCCAAAATCCTCACAACTGGACCAATAAGCAACATCACGATAAATGGAGAAAAGATCGAAGTCATCAAGGATTTCATTTTACTTGTATCCACAATTAACGTCCATGGAAGCAACAGTCAAGAAATCAAAAAGATGTGTTGTATTGCGTGTATCTGCTGCAAAAGACCTCTTTAAAGTGATAAAAAGCAAAGATGTCACTTTGAGGACTAAGGTGTGCCTGACCCAAGCCATGGTGTTTTCAATTGCCTCATATGGATGTGAAAGCTGGACAATGAATAAGGAAGACTGAAGAAGAATTGACACCTTTGAGTTGTTGTGTTGGCAAAGAATACTGAATATATATCATGGACTGCCAAAAGAACAAACAAATCTGCCCTGGAAGAAGTACAGCCAGAATGCTCCTCACAAGTGAGGATGACGAGACTTCACTTCACATATTTTGGATATGTTATCTGGAGAGACCAGTCCATGGAGAAGGACATTATGCTTGGTAAAGTGGAGGGTCAGCAACAAAGGGGAAGAATCCCAATGAGATGGACTGACACAGTCGTTGCAACAATGGGCTCAAGCATAGCAACAAACATGGGGATGGCACAGGACTGGGCAGTGTTTCCTTCTGCTGTAAGTAGGGTCACTATGAGTTGGAACCCATTCAACGGCACTTAACGACACCACCAATAATTAACCTACTTAACTCACATATTATCTTGCAGGTACACTAGCTGAAATACAATACTGTACATGTACAATATCTTGGCTATTTAGTCAATACAAGTATACTACAGTATCCCAGATAGCTCTGTTAAGCGAAATAAAAGGTTATTAACAAAAAGGTGGAAAATTAGTGAATGCTATTGCTTATGATTTAGGCGTGCTTGCAAAACATCCAAGTAACATAATGCCCTATTTCACAAAACATATTGTGGACATTAAGTGATGCATGACTATATATATGGACAACAAATTTTTGAAAAAGGTCTGAAGGAAATACAACGGAAAAATGATAGCCTGCAACTCCCATACACTGTGGGTGGGAATGTAAAATGGTACAATCATTTTAGAAAAGTTTGCAATTTCTTAAAAATTAAACACACACCTACTTATAATCCAGCCACTGCACTCCTAGGTATTTACTCAAGAGAAATGAAAGCAATTTGTCCAAACAAAGACTTGTACACAGATGTTCAAAGCAACTTTAACTGTAATAGCCCCATCTGAGGTGTCCATCAATACTTGAATGAATAAATTGTACCATAAAGTATAAGTATTTTGAATTGATATAATTGTATTTAAGTGTTAAAAGAGTCAAAGAATTACCAGAATGGAAAGTTTTGTAAAGACAGTCATACTGAAAAAATGAAATCTTGAGCAGGTTTTTTAAGATAGTCTAAGGTGGGGAAAATCTGTCTTGGAAGAAGTACAGCCAGAATGCTCCTTAAAAGCAAGATTGGCAAGACTTTCTCTCACATGCTTTGGACATGTTATCAGGAGGCATCAGTCCCTGGAGAAGGACATTGTGCTTTGTAAAGTAGAGGGTCAGCGACGAAGACCCTCGATGAGATGGACTGACATAGTGGCTGCAACAATGGGTTCATGCATAACAACTGTGAGGCTGGCACAGAACCCTGGGCAGTGTTTTGTTCTGTTGTACACAGGGTTGATAGGAGTCAGAACCAACTCAATGGCATCCAACAGCAGCAACAACGTGAGAAAACAGCATCAAGGCAACAATATGGGAATTAACACTTATCACGTGGATGTGGGAAATTGGCAAGAAAAAAAATTAAAGCTAGGGAGAAATAATGATAGAAAGCCTTGAAGGCTAACCCGAAAGCCTGGATCTTACACCCACTGAAACAAGAAATCTTTCTCATGTCTTAGACAGATAAATGGTTCCCAGGAACCATATTTTCTCTGCAAGACTTTCTTGGGAATGTGCACTTAAAATACTTGTCAAGCGAGGTCTCAAAGCTAGGTAGGAGTTGAAGAAGGACTTAGAGAAGATGGCTCCACTGAGGCAAAAACATACAAGAGCCAAGTTACATACAAAGGAAACTGGGAATCATCACTTCTAAAATGCAGATCCCTTATACGTTTGACCACAAAGAACCACCCTGCTTTCCCAGCCCTGTCATGTGTTCCATGTTTGTGACATCAAATAATATCTCTAGAATGGCTGCTTAATAGGTAGTACATTGAATACCTAGGTGAGAATACCCTCTCAAACTTAGATGAGATATAACTACTCATAAAAAATAAAAATAACACACAGTTCAGGCAAAAAAAGTCAAAAGATGATATGCTTTTTGGCTGTACCCCAACACTCCTCTATCTCTGGTGCTGTTGATTACGGTGTTCTTGTTGAAACCTACTTCTGGAATTTCTAAGCAATAGCTTTCCTATGGTTTGCAGCTTTAAGTTTTTAGGCAGACGCCTCTGACCAATCCTTAGAAAGATGCTGTGGCACAACCACTCACAGCCCTATTACTTTTTTTTTTTATAACGGCTTTATTGAGATAAAAATCACATACCATGAAGTCACCATTTTAAAGTATACTATTCGGTAGTCCGTAGTATATTCAGAGTTGTGCAACCATTACCACTATCTAATTTTAGAACATTTTCAGTAAAGAAATGTTCTAAAATTAGAACAGCAAAGAAACTCCATGCCCACTAGCAATTCCTCCCCATTCTCCCTTTCCCCTAACCTCTGGCAACCATTAATCTACTTTGTTTCTATGAATTTGCCTATTCTGGACATTTCATATAAATGGAATTACAGTATGTGATTGTAACTTTGTTAATGTAGCAGGTTCAGCCATGTTTTAGTATGCATGAATCAGTACTTCATTCCTTTTCATGGCTGAATAATATTCTACTGTAGGGATATACCATATTTTGTTTATCCATTCACTGACATCTGGATTGCTTCCACTTTTTTGCTGTCCTATTCATTTTTTTCTATTCCTTTCCATTTTCTCTTTGCCTTTCTTCCTACTCTCCTACTCCTAATAGGAAGTCCATGATGGATGTTATTACTATCCTCTTTTTTATGAATGCCTTAGGCTTCAATTGCACAGACTGTTCCTAAAATTGACTGTTCTAAGCATACTTTCTTTTCCCTTCCCAACGACAGCAGAGATCACCTTAAGATGTGTTTGACCATTGTGAATATTAAATGCGGTAATGGGTACAAAAACTTGTAATTAAAGTTAAATATGCATAGGGACTTTCCTAAAGGGTTTTACACCATTTCCTGTCCTGGATTTGATTAAGAACTCTTCAGAAGGCATCATCTTCTGTGAGCCTCTCTTCTTTGGAACATAAATTTCAGAGGGCAGTAATGACAACACTCATCTGTTCTGTATATTAGTACAGTTCACAGGGTACACTTGGACACTTAACAGTAGCTGAAAATGGAAGTATGAATAACATTTAACATTTATAGTGTGCTTAATATCTGTCAGACCATGTGTTAAGTGCTTTACATATTATCACATTTCATCTTCACTACAACTTTATGAAGTAAATACTATTATTATCCTCAATTTCTAGATGAGCAAATAGACTCAAAGAGGTTAAGAAACTGACCCAAGGTCACAGAGGTAGGAAAAGGGAAAGGCTAGGGCTCAATGGTGTCTGCCTTTGTTGCCCTGATCTTAACCACTATATAATAGTGTTATAAAACCTGTAGTTTATCTTACAGGTGATTGCCCCCAAATACCCTGAAGGGTTTAGGCAGCAATGTGGAGGAGGAGTGACAAGGCCAGATCTGTG
This sequence comes from Loxodonta africana, assembly GCF_030014295.1. Lineage (NCBI taxonomy): Eukaryota > Metazoa > Chordata > Mammalia > Proboscidea > Elephantidae > Loxodonta > Loxodonta africana. Next base: position 55,989,514 of record NC_087344.1, read on the forward strand.
TTTTAAAGAGATGAATGGCTACTTGGTGGAGAATAAATCTGAAGGGGGACAAAACTGGAGCCAGGGAAATGAGAGAGGTCCAGGGAGAAGTACAGACCTAAGGCAGTGGTAGGCAATTTCAACAAATGTATTGGGTAAAATCAGGGGAGCTTGTTGAATGATTGGATGTGAAGAAAAAGTGATTCAAGGAAGAAGTCCATCCACAGTACCTCAGGATTTTTGCTTGATTAAAGCTAGTGCTACTAACTGAAATAAAGGAACAAGTTTAGGGGGATAAGTAATGAGTTTAGTATTAGAAATGTTGCATTTGAGGTGACTCTGGGATCTCCAAGTGGAGATATTTGGCAGGCAGTTGGAAATATAAGACTGAAGCCCACAGAAGTCTGGGAAGAAGATAAACATTTGGAAGTTATTAGCGTGTACCACTGGGAGGTATCTACAATTAAAGTAGATGAAATCACCAATGAAGAATGTATAGAATAAGAACAGCAATAGAAAAAGGCCCAAATGTGAGGTAATTTTTTGGGTGATGGGATTTTCTGGGTGATGGAACTATTCTGTAACTTGATTGTAGTGGTGATTATGTAACTGTGTACATTTGTTAAAACTCACAGAACTGAATGTTAAAAAGGGTGAATTTTATTGCATATAAATGATACTCAACAGACCTAAGCAAGAAAGAAGAAAAAGAGAATGCTCAATAATGTTAAAGGCAGCAAAAGGACCAGTAAGATAAACTTATGTCCTTTCTTGACTCTGCTAAAGGAAGTTCCACCAGCATACTGGGAGCATAAACCACATTATATTAGTTGAATAGTGAAGGAAGTAGAAGCAGAAATGGTAGACTATGCTTAAGACGTTTGAATGAGAAGAGGAAGACCAAGTTTATTAAAGGGTAGCCAAACAGACATGTGGGACTGACAGAATGTGCTGGGGACGAGAGACTGACATTTTTACAGACAATAAAAAGCCCGCAGAGAGGGAGTAGATACATAAAAGAACGCAAAGAACAACTAGGAGAGCTAGTAAAGATGTCACTTCAATGACTGAGGTGCACCTGACCCGAAGCATGATCTTTCCAATTGCCGCATACACATGTGAAAGCTGAACAATGAAAAAGGAAGACAGAAGAATTGACACATTTGAATTATGGTGCTGGCAAAGAATAGTGAATAGACCAAGGACTGCCAGAAGAATGAACAGATATGTCTTAGAAGAAGTACAGCCAAGAATGTTCCTTAGAAACGAAGGCAGCAAGACTCTGTATCACATACTTTGGACATGTTATCAGGAGGGACCAATCCCTGGAGAAGGACATCATGCTTGTTAGAGGGTGAGTGAAAAAGAGGAAGACCCCAATGAAATGGATTGACACAGCGGCTGCAACAATGGGCTCAAGTGCAGCAGCAACTGTGAGGATGGCACAGGACCGGAAAGTGTTTCGTTCTGTTATATATAGGGTCACTATGAGTTGGAACCGACTTGACAGTAACTAACAACAACCTAACAATAACAGTAGAGCTTAAGGAAGTTTTAATATAGATAGATCTTTTTTTTTTTTTATAGCTGTGGGGCAGAAAGTTGAAAGAGGCATAATATCTAGTACCCTCAATTTTCTCAACGAATGAAGACGGAAGGTCATCTGCTGAGAATGAGGAGGGTTGGTCTGAGTACAGGATTTTACAAGAGACAACGTTATTAATGGAATAACTATGGGTGGAGAGCATGAATTTGTAGGGGTACTTGCATTTACAGTGGTGTGATCTTCTCCAGCAGTGTTCTGCCTACTGGAGTTTAAGAATGGTAAAGGTAGGGTACAATGCTGATTCAAGTAGTGTTCTTCTAGACAGGTTTCTCAAAAGGAAAAAGGGATAGTGAAATCACAGATGTGCGCACAAGGGAAGCTCAGATAATCATCCTATTTTTATAGCGCTCAAGACGTCCTATCATACTCTATCTTTTATTAGTATGCTATTTTCCATTGTCTTTCTTCCCCAATTAGAATGTAAACGTCACTAGGGCAGGAATCTTTGGATTGTTCACTGTTGAATTTCAAGTGCCTAGAATAATGACTGATGCATAGTAGGCCAACACATAATTGCGGTTGAAATAGGTGGGCGATCAATGTTGCCCTTTGAACCCAGGCTGCATGCATAAATATTTAATTCCTAAATCCTGAAAATGTTAAAGAAACTATATCAGTGCAGAAATCACGTTTAAAAGAAAAACAGACACGTGAGGTAAAGGAAGGCTTGAGTTGTAATTCTCCCTGTGATTCTGAGAAAGTTGATACTACTCCATGGCTTATTTTTTGTCATCAGCAAAACAGGAATAATTCTATCCCAGGAATTATTTAAATCACAAGAATATGCTTGAGATGCCTGAGAAAAGTCTTTGTAAATATTAAAAATTAAGATGACTACTGTGACTGCATCAAAACCCTGAAGTACCATTAACACAGCTATAGTGAATGAAGAAAAGATACATGTTGAAGGAAATGCATTTTGGATATCTTGTCAGCTGGAAACAGCTCTGAAGGCTTCTGTATACAAGGTAAATATGGATATGAGAAGAAGGGAAAGCTTTTACAAGACTTGAGATTTCACCATGGTGACCAATAAAAAAAGTAGGGCCAACATGGCAGAAATGTACTTTTTAGGCAGCTTTGCTTGAAATATTTTTACAAATAAGGTGGAAAACAACAGTAGATTTAATTTACTTATTCCTTCAGGGTCACTTAGACTCAAGTCTCTCAAAAAGAGAAGCCTTGCTTTAATGGTTGTTCTGCTAGTTTTGGTGGATGATATGGAACCAGGAACGCGTAAAATATCCTGTTCCCAAGGTTCCAGAAAGTGTTTCTCTAGTAGAACGTGAAAGATCAAATTATAAGAGTATACAGTAGTATAGAAATTAGGCTCGTGGGACACACAAAGCAGTGCTGACCTATTTTAGGCCCCAGCAAGCAAATCTTCCAAGGATATTTCAACAATTTCTTAAAAGGTGTAAATCTAGCAAAGATAAGAACAAATTTCAAATTCCTTATTCCTGCTGCTGACCTTCAGAGCATGGTTTTAAAAATGAATTTTTTTTAGATTGGCCTATCCAAACGGATAAACTTTTATTTTTCTGGTTTTATCCTTTAATACTCTCACAGGTGAGTATTAAAAAATTTTCCTGCATTCAAGAATGTGCCATTTATACTTAAATAAATCTAAACCAAAAGAAAGAACAGCAATTTGATTGGCTGTACGTATCAGTATTTTATTAACATCTCCTAAAACATACAATCATATCTCCACTTGAGAACTAAATCTCCCAGCTTTAACTTGCAAAATCTGGAAACCCTCTTCCAGTCTTGGCTGAGCTCACAAGAATCTAAGGGAGATTTCTGGAAGCCACATAAACAAGAAAGGCCAATTGCTGTGGCTGTAGCCACTGTGGTATTAGGGATGTGGGATGCTGTGCCAATAATCTCTGTAGTTAAGGAGCTGAGATTTTAACCCCTATCTGGAAAAGACGAGATGAGATCTTGGATCTCTGCAAAATAGGGACTTGGAGCTAAGAGTCTCACATAAATCCCTGAGACTCTTAAAAGAGTGATAGCACCAATGAAAGAGTAGCTAAAAAGACAAAACAGAACAAAATAAACCAGTGAACCAACACAGAGTGATTACAAGGAAGCATGTTTTGTTTCAGCTAGGTAGAGAGGAAACTGCTGTCACTCTGAAAATTAGGATAAGCAAGGAATGCTCTCATACTTTATTTGAGATATGAACGTAGGTTTAGGAAATAAAGCTTGGACTTAGGCCCAGTTAGTGTTTTCCTCAAGACATCAGGTAAATACAAAACTGCTTTAGAAGGACTTGCCCTCAATCTATATCCAGAATAGTTTAGCTGAACATGAGTTCACAAAACAAATAAAACACACAAAGAAGCAATGCACTACAAATTAAACAGAAAGATTAAAAAAGCCTTCCTCTGCCAAAAGAATTTCAAATAATAAATTTATGATGAATAAAAAAAGAAAAAAGACCCGTTGCTGTCAAGTTGATTCCAACTCATAGTGGCCCTACAGGACAGAGTAGAACTGCCCCATAGTTTTCAAGGAGCACTTGGTGGATTCGAACTGCCAACCTTTTGGTTAGCAGATGTGGCTCTTAACCACTATACCATCAGGGTTTCCATGATGAATAGACATAATAAAAAATTTAAAAAATCACTTATTAATTTCCCTATTATTGTACAAATTGAACAAAATGAATTCCCAATTGATGAATGGGAGGTGTTTTTCCACAAGTTCCGAATCCCTACCAAATATACAGAAACTATAATAGACATTCCTAAGACTTCAAAATTATCCAATTAATACATATTTTTTTGTACATTTAATTACTGAAGTGATTGTGTGGAACAAATAATCAAAAGTCTGGCCAACCTCTGAGGCTTTTTGGAGTACACACACACAATTCTCATTTTGCATGGCTTGCTCTTCAACACCAAAGAGTCCAGAATGGCTGCATTTTGCTACCCTCAGGAATTCCATCTAGTACAGGTGCAGGAAAGGGTATTCCAGCAACCCAAGGAAATGGACTATATCCCTTATGCTTTGACTTTTATTATTGTTTTAAGCAAGTCCCTCTATACCAAATACTGTGTGTTTATGTATTATACCTGTCAAAAGCAGGTGGTTTCTGAAGCCAGCTGTGAAGTTTTTCATCCTCAAGCTGAGACAGTAAGAACTGGTATTCTTAAAGGACAACACCAAAAGACTGATATCCAAACCAAATTGTTTTTAAAATTTATTAACTTCTCAAAGTAGACAATGTACAACAAGTGAGTAAGTGCAAGTAAGACTGTGGTTATTAAGAATATGGCCACTTCGAGGTGGATATATTTAAAGATTAAAGGTGATTTTAATTTTCATTGTTAGTCTTTGTAGCAAATATTCAAAAATATTTGTACAAAAATAAAATGGTTAGAAATGTTTCTGGTGGTTTTATAATTTAAAAAATGTGAGAGTCGCATGGGTTCTTCAGTTTCATTTACTGTTGATTTTTGAAGAGTGCAAGATGTAAATGGAAAAAACAGAATTTTGGTTACTTTAAAACACCTTTATAGTTTAAAAAATTGCGAGACTTGAAAAATGTTAAGACCGTTTATTCCCTGACATCACCAACCTCTATGTCATCCCCAATCATGTTTGGGACAGTGTTTCCTTTTCTGGGTATCTCCTGGCTCTTTGCTGAAGAATCTATACGCTTTTACTAAGGTGCTGGTACCTACATTTCCAATTCCAAGAGTATCTGTACTTCAGAAAACTGCCATGGGACAAAGATTATTTAACTCAAAAATATTCATCTGTCTGTTCATTTATCCTTGGGCACCATCTTGCAATATTAGACCACTTGAGCAATAAACTGCTTAAAAGAGAATGAAGTATGATTTTGGTGCAGAGTATTGCTTTGCACTTATTTCAGTTCTGAGGCATGGTTTGCATCTTTAACTTGTACTTCCTAGATTTTTAAACATCTGTCTTTACTAGTTTCTCCTATTTTTAGAACTACCGCATCGATCATTGCTGAATGACAACTAACAGGTAGGAAAATAATATGACATAACAAAGGGTCAAATTACTGTTCTCCAACAAACAAGGTGTTCTTTGGGGGGTGTTCACCTGTTGCCTCACCAAAGCTGGTTGTTTTTTCAAAGGCTAACTGACAAAAAAGCCCCAGGTCATCCTCCCACCGAGGGAGAAGGCTCCTAGAACAGTGACGGTACTATGAGTACTGATGCCAACGGAGCCCAGTCCACTTGAGGCAACAGAACTTACAAACATCTATGATAAATTTCTCCCTGTCCCAATTTCCCTGCATTGTTTGCTTTTCTGCTTTGGTTTACTGTGTTGAAGAAGATATTCTACACTTTCAAGAGAACAGACACGTCTCATAGACACTGATGAGTAAACTTCCTTAAGAACTGAGCTGGGTAAGAAAGTCACATCTTAAGAGTAAGGATGAAGTTTTTCATTTGTCAAGTTTCCCTATCTATTACACTGCTCAAAATAGATAAAAAAAAGTACTGAGGATGTTGGTGAGTAGAACCTCCCTGGTGTATTTCTAGATCAACTGTTGGGATTGCACTCATTTGTCAAATTGTCCAACTTAGTAAGCATGACTTACCTGATAGATTTCCAGAGAACGAATTATAAAGTGTAGGGCAATGTTAAAGAAGACAGGCTATGTTGACTTGTTAAAAGCTAAAACTTCAATATACTTATGGGCTACTGACCAAATAGTTGATAGGTCTCAGGTAACTTCTGATTAGAATTATAGTTTTTTTTTTTTAATGGTCAGTTCCTAAGATCCAAGGTGGTGCTACATTAAAAAGAAATAATTTTGAATTGGGAAGAACATAATACTTTGATAACATTAATGGCCATAAAAAAACTTACAGAAAAAAATGCAACTGTTTTAAAAGAAAAAGTGAGAGAACATTAAACTGATCTGTGAGTTAATCAGAGTGGGCATTTTTATTTTTCAAAACTAGTTATGTAAGCTTTTCCTGTTTCCTTAAACCCAAGATTAAAGAATAGGTTTTGCATAGAGGAGTTCCTTTAAGTTTAGGATTTAACTGGGTTTTAAAATTCTGAGAATGCAGGATTAGGGAACAGATACCATGCTGGTTTTGGCTGGTTTCCAGCACCAAAGAAACAAAATTAACAACTGAGGAATTTATTCAGATGAATGAGGCAAAAAGAACGAGCATACTGACATACACCTTGGAGGCATTTTATATATTTGAAATTTCCACTTGCATTTTTAGACAGTGGAGTAACTCTTTTGCAGGCTGCACTAGAACACAAACACACCATTGAAGAAAACAGACTAGGAATTTCAGCATTCATTCGATGTTTCTGGAAGTCAAGAAAAGTAGCCAATTAAAAACAAACACTGCTGATTCTTCATGTTCAGCAAGTATAAGATCATTAATGGCAGAGAAGCTTACCTGTGACAGGGCTCTTTCTTGAATTTAAGCTCTGAGAATCCATGATCTCTTCTGTTTGCCCATCTGCTTCTGCCTCTATTTTGTTTTGAATCTCTTTTCCATCTTCATTAAAGCAAGTTCTTATGCTCTTGTCCTCTTCTAAGACTCCCTGAACTGTGGTGGGAGCACTGGAAGTACTAATGGTAGTGGCAGCAGCAGGAACAATGGCTGGAGTGGGAGGAGGAGAGGCTGGAGGAGTTGGAGGAGATGGAGAAAAGGAAAGAACTGTGGAAGGGGTAATGGGAGCTGGGGCATATTCCACTTTCATTTCTTCTGGGGGATTTTCCAGAATTTCCAATTCAAGAGTCAATGGCAGCACCTCCTGTTTTACTATTTCCACAATGCTCTCTGTGGCTGGTAATTTTTCACTAACTCCATTCATTTCATTAATGAGGTTAGTACTAGAAATCAGTGGAGTATCATTAGGTGCGACACTACAGGGTTTCTTGCATATATCATCATCAATTTCATCTGTTGGTGAAGGGTCTGATATTTCTGTGCAACATGTAGGGCTGGGTATAGGAAATGTGTCCTCTTTTGGGGAAGAGAGTTCACATCTGTCATCTATAGCACTGGTAAATATTGATTGGCTACTAAGAGCAGCAGAGACGGGGGAGGCAATCGTATTACGCGCAATTGGAGAAATAGTGGTAGGTGACACAGGCAGAGGAAGCTCTGGTGTGGATTCTATTGCAGTAGTCGTCTCAGACACCTGGGCTGCTTGTTCTTTCTTCTCTCCACTAAGGACTAGCCTAAGAACTGGAGAAGGAGGCTTTACCACTGGATCTGGTTTTGGCTTCTCTTCTAAGAAAGAAAAAACAAAAGCGTTTTAAGAATAATTTGTAGATCAGAAACTATACTGTATTATTTTTGATTAATTCTTTTATCTTCTTAATCTAAATCACGGGCTACAGAATAGACGCCAAAATATTAGACTTACTCTGCTACTCTGAAAATACTGTCATTGTTTTTCCCATTACATCCACAATTACTTGGTCTCCATTACATATAAAATTTATTTTGGAGTAAGATCAATTCACCAAATGATTATGTCAAGAATACAATGGAACAGCTCATCAAAACTGAGATGGGAACAGGGCTTTTCTTTAAGGTAGACAAAACTTAATCTCTATCATTTACCTTGTTCCCTGAGGAAAATTTTTCTACCTGGGGTGCACTGTAGTGACAGGACACTACATGGGTAAATGAGAGAGGGTTAAATGACTACAAAGAGACTGGCATTACTTTTTATTTGATGTATTTCTGTATGGTTTGGAATTTACTTGTATTACTTTTATTTAAAAAAATATGTTTTAAGAGAGACCATCATAACCTCAGTGAAATTTCAAGTTGCTGAACATAAAAAAATGTAAATTTAGAAATTAACTTTCATTCATCAAAAGAAGTACACAACCAGAAATAATGAAAGGATTAAAAATAGAATATTATTCTGTGTTTTCAAATGCAAAAGAAAAATTATATGTATGTATATATATAATTATATGGAAACCCTGGTGGCATAGTGGTTAAGTGCTGTGGCTGCTAACCAAAAGGTCAGCAGTTCAAATCTACCAGGCGCTCCTTGGAAACTCTATGGGGTGGTTCTACTCTGCCCTATAGGGTTGACATGAGTCAGAATCGACTCGATGGCAATGAGTTTGATTTGATTTTTATATAATTTTATATATATATATAAAATAATATATACACCTGAAATATTTTAGAATACATAAAATGTGTGTGTGCGTGTCTGTGTGTGTGTTCAAACAGAGAACAAGAGCAAGAGTGAGACTGAAATTAATTTGTCACAATAAAGGTCCAGAAAAATGCAAGGAAGGACGTGATTCATCCCTGAGAAAATGAAACCAAAGTAGATTTAGACGTGCTTTTGGTCTTACAAAAAAAAAATTTTTTTTTTTTTGGTCTTATGCTTCCTAAGCATGATGAACAGGCTCCACTGCAAAAGAGATACACATAAATATGTTTATCATATGCAAACAAAAATTTTAAGCACTACTAAAAGACAATCTGAACTGCAAAGGACTTTACTTTCCCCTCCAGACATCTTTACACACCAGTGACAATGGGCCTTTACAGTAAACTGTAGTTAGTAAGTGTGTCTGTGAGACTATGCTCAGTGAATCAGATAACCAGATGGTAAATATTAACATTAAACTGTTAAAGCTTTATTCGTTCACTGTGACTACATTTATAGGTCTTAAAATTCACTTTATGGGCATAGAAGCTAGTGCTTCTAAAATTGGACTTTGCCTTCTATTGACTATAGTGGTGAAATGAAATCAATAGGCTCTCACTACCAAATCCCACAGACTAAGTTGCCAGGACAGGAGGCAAAAATATTTTAAGTGAGAAAATCTCTCTGATGCAAATAATTTCCAACTCAGAATAACAGCTACATGGGCCCCCCAGATTCCATTAGAAGAACACATCAGAATAGCACCCTTATGACCACTGAATAAAGTCTAGATGCAGTAAAGTAAAAAATAAAGAATAATTCTGGCATTAACAATCTAATAAGTACTCCAACTTGATGACTAATTCTGGGGAAAAAAATTTCTGATAGTGAAAAATCAAACAAAAGTATATCTGGGGCTGATAATACACATGTATATTCTCTTTTAAAAATCTAGTAATAATGCAGAGAAACAGAAACAAAAAGGTGTTAATTCTTTTAAGAGCTCCTCATTCTGAAATAAAAGTCGCTTAAACCACTCAATAAAGTTTTAATATAGAATGCTGGGAAGTACAATACAAACCAAACCCACTGCTGTCGAGTCTACTCTGACTCATAGCGACCCCACAGTACAATACAGAGGATCTAAATAAAGAACATTGATTTTATTCCTGTAAAGGCTTTTACTATAAAGACTATGATAGTTTGAAATGTAATATACTGCTTTAAAAATGTTTATACTGTTTGACCATCTTTAGGAATTTGTAGGAATTCCATCCTTAAGATATTTTCATAAGGAAATAATCATGAAAGAAAGAGTAAAGACTAAGGTCTGGGATATTTGAGGCAACACTTTATAACAGAAAAAACTGGAAATAAACTAAATGTACAACAAGAGGGATTTATGAAAAACTGATGATCTGGGCATATCATGGGATATTATGCAATCTCTTAAAATGAGCTTTTAAAAGCATAATGACATGGTAAGTAGTTATAATAAAGATATATATATAGGGCACAAACTGTATTAGAACATAAAGCTAATTTTGTAACTTAAAATTATATAAATAACGATATATATGAATAGAGGAAAATCTGGAATTACACAGAGGTCATTAGTAATGGTTCCAGGTGAAGAAACAACAGATTTCTTTCCTTTTTTGTTTATCACCATTTTCTCTATTTTTCACATATTTATGAGAAAGAAAAAATAACACCTCTTTTATTTTCATATTGTGGTGGTACCAACTGCCTATATGAGTGCCTTTTGGTTGACTAAGAGGGTGCTACTGTCATTTAGTGGGCAGAGGCCAAGAACCTTAAGCGCCCTGAAATTTGAGGGACAGTTTCACTTGAAAAATAATAAAGCCAAAAACCCATGGCTGTTGAGTCAGTTCCAACTCATAGCAACCCCACAGGACAAAGAAGAACTGCCCCATAGGATTTCCAAGGCTGCAACCTTTACTGAAGCAGACTGCTGACCTTTCAGTCAGCAGCCAAGTGCTTTAACCATTGTACCACCAGGGCTCCTTTGAAAAATAACTGTTATTGTTAGGTGTCTGCGAGTTGATTCCGATTCACAGCGACCCTGTGTGCAACCGAATGAAACACTGCCCGGTCCTGTGCCATCCTCACAATCGTTGCTGTTTGAGCCCATCGTTGCAGCCACTGTATTAATCCATCTCATTGAGGGTCTTTCTCTTTTTCGATGATCCTCTACTTTTATCAAGCATGATGTTCTTCTTCAGGGGACTGGTCCCTCCTGATAACATGTCCAAAGTATGTGAGACAAAGTCTCACCATGCTCATTTCTAAATGCCAACAGAGCAAAATTGCTACACATGTTTGAATTACAACAGAATACCATTCATTAAAGACCTACTCAACACCAGGTGCTTTTAACAGTTACTCTTTTCCTAAGGCACCTTCTAACTCTTGTTTGTGTTTAATTATTCATGCCATATCCTTAATACATTTGACTGAATGCATTTTCTCACTTAGGGAACAACAATCATTTAAGCAGTGTCTACACACCATCAGCACCAACTAAAGGTATTATTTTAATTCATTTAACTATTTTTCTCTTCACAAATCAAGCTGAGGATACCCTATGTCTTTATAAAGTATCGAAAACATTTGGGAAAGGGTGTACTTGTCTGGAACCTTGGTCTTCATGGAAGCATTCCAGCTGATCACATCAAAAACTTTTGAGAAAATCAAAAGTTTAATAATAGCAGCTAACATTTATTAAGCACTTATTATGTGCCAGGAACTGGGCCAAATACCATATAAACATTTTCTTCTTTAATTCTCACCAGTGGGGTAGAAGGTCTTATGTCCCTATTTTACCTATGGGGAAAATGAAGGTTTGAGAGATTAATCACAAGCCCAAGATCACATAACTATCAAGTGCGGCAGCCTGGAAACAATTTCAAAGTCCATATTCTTCCAATTCAGGAAAGGGAAAAACAAAAAAAAAGCTTATGGAAACAGAAGTATGAGGTGAATCAAGCCGGTGGGTGACTTGGGTGCTAACATGAGATTGTTACCCACGCAGACCCTCAGTAATGACATTTCCATTGAGAGAGAAAAACCAATCCAATTGCAGAATGCACAGTCTGTTGTTCCTGGTGGTAACAGCAATATCTGAAACCAGTCCATTTTTGCATCCTAATTTAATTTCGAAAGGAATCTATAGATAAGAATAAAAAAAAATTTTAACTATAGAAGATCAATTTCTATAAATGATGGTGAGCCCTTTCTAATGTTATCTAAATTTATACAGATTTGGTTTAAAAAAATTACTATTTTATATATTGGCAGACTATGAGTGGAATTAGAAAACAGTTACTCAGTTTTCTGGTGAATATTTGGTAAAAGAGGAAGATAGCAGTAGTCCCAAGGAGTTATTTATAAGCTCTATGAAATAAATTTAAAATGTAAATTTTCTTCTCATAATTTTCCCATTTATCCTTATCTATTTTCTTTTTTTTATTTTCTACATCAAATTAAAATGTTGACTATTCAAGTTTCCACTAAGCAAAAAGTTGAGAGGAAACCAATAACTTGCATTCTTTCCTCTGGAAATGCAGACCTAAACATGACAAAATGCTAGGGTCTCATAGTTAGAAAATCTTAGCATTTTTTTCCCCAAAAAAGAACTGCAAACATAATAATACTGTACTTCGGCAACTCAGAACTATCATCATCAGGATATGTTATAAATTTTTTATATTTTAGCACAGGTACAGAGAAAGCCTACAAACAAGTCTGCAGAGAAGATATATTTTAAGGCCTCTGAGCATGGGACGTATTCAATATGTTTAGCATAATTCTAAATAGCAAAAGGATTGTAACTGTGCACAAGTGTAATGAAGTAAAGTTTTGAATGGAATATGCTACAAATTCCTCTCCACTTAAATTGTTAACATTCTGAATTTTGACTCAAAGGTGCTTTACCATTGGAGGTAGGAAGTTGATCTTTTGTAACTTACTAACACCACCATACTCCTGAAAGGTGAACGGATTTAATATTAAATAAATTAGCTTGAAACATGGATGAGTCTTCCTGTACATTGTACACTGCTCTGTACTTTGCTAAAAGAAGCATCTGGCAGTGCAACTTTCAGAAGCATGCCAAATTTAGGGTTCATTACCTTTTGATTTAAAACTATCTTATATAACAAATACAGCAACATAGGATTTGTCTCTGCTCAGGTTTACTTTAGTAGGCTCCTCAATACTCAAGGGAAAAGAATGAAATTTTTATTTTAAAACACCATATTATCTTTGCATGTTGTACAAAAACACTGAAATCAGATATTAGAAGTCCTTCTCTGATAGGCTTTATAACTGTGATTAACTTGCTCTAATATTAAATACCTCCACTTTGTATTATGGGCCAATTTCCAAATGCTATTTTAACGAATAATTTTTAGAAAGTATATTTGTTACCAGCCAGCTATACAATAATGAGGAGTTTGGAGGAATGAATTATTCGAGAAAGCAGGTAGCACATATATCATTTACATTCTTGTTTTGAACGAAGTCAGAAACATAAAAGTATGCTTAAAGTCACATGTTCCCCTGTGCCTAATGGGAACTGTCTGCCAATTCTAGCTAAACTAAAAAAAAAACCCATTGCCATGGAGATGATTCTGACTCACAGCGACCCTATAGGACAGAGTAGAACTGCCCCAAAGGGTTTCCAAGGAGCAGCTGGTAGATGTGAACTGCTGACCTTTTTGCCGACCACCAGGGCTCCAATTTTAGCTAAAGTCAACTTAAACTCTAACTAGGCAGGAAAGAAAGAGAGACTATGATAAGGCAGGAGATTTCCCTAAGAGTTTTCTATTTACAATCCAATAGGCATTGCGTATATTTAACATTTGATACTTCATGTTCAAGGTCATTAGGAATAGAGGCCTTATTATGATTCCTGCATCAATAATAAATGGCTAGAATTTACTAGGCGGTTTTCATACGGCAGGCATTTCCAGTCCCCACAACAAAACTGTGAGGCAGGTCTTTTTCATTCCATTCTGTAAGTGAAGAAATTGAGGTTCACAAAGTATGTGATTCACTCAAGACCAATCAGCCAGGTGCAAGACTGAGCCAGGGTTTGAACTCAGCGCTACCTCCAACTGTGGCCATCGAAGCTCAATCTTGTAAGAAGAAAAATTTATCTTTTTTAAAATAGCAAGGCACAAACACACACACACAAAGTCATGCACCGCATAACATCCGTTCAGGCAATGATCGACTGTACATACATCCATAGTCCCATAAAGTTATAAGAGTTCAGAAGTCCCAATCGGAAAATGAGATGTAGCTGATGTAACCGGACATAGGGATCGCAACAGCTTCCCCCACTGAACACGTGTATCCTGTGTCTCTTATACGCAAAGCCATTGCGCTGCCAGGCATATAATGGTATAGTACATATATAACCTGTAATGCATATGTCTTGACAGTCATAATAAATGCCTATGTTACTGGCTTATGTACGTACTGTACTATACTTTCTATCATTATTTTAATGTGAAATTTCCCTACCTACAAATAAAAAGTTTACCACGTAACAGTGTGTGCTGCCTGCAAGGCAGCAGCACCCAGTCTCATGCTCACACAGTGTTCTATTTCACACATTGCATTGTGGACATTAAATGATGCGTGGCTGTGTTGTTCTCGTACACTTTGATTTATCCCCCCTCCTCCCAATGTTGTTCCAACACAACAGTTTAAGGTACCTAAGCATTTACTTATAAATAGACATCCATAGTGGGCCATTAATACAATATAGGGAAAAAATTTTACTAACCACCCATGTTTTAGTTTTCTAGAGGTACAACAGTTCGATTTTTCCTCAAAGTCTGTTTAAAAGTGGTTATCTAATAATCTTCAGATATTTTAATCTTGCTCTTGAATGCTAAGGGCAATGCAATTAATAAAAAAGAGACTAAACATAAGAGGGAGTAAAACAGTCATACACAAACCTTGCTTCTGGTCGCTAGCTGCAGTAACAGGGGTGCTGGCAGCAAGATGAACGCTCTCCACAGTCCCATAAACCACAGGGCTGTGCTCGGGCACCTGGCTGGGCAGCTGCTGGGATTTGAAGTACAAAAAAGGGTGATAATGAGCGTGCGAACATAAAAACTAGCAACATGGAACCCAAGCAAGTGGGGAAGACAGAGTGGGGCAGGTTACAAAAATTAAAAAAAAAAAAAAAAAGGAAAGCAAGGAAAAAATATATAGGCCAATTTAATAAATTGAAAAAGTATATGGGAAGATGGGGAAGGGAGGGAAAGAGGAAGCAGGAAAGGGGAAGGAAAAAAGATGATTACTATTAACCACAGCAAGAGAAGACAGCACAACAGTCATCAATACAATTCATTTTCCACTGTTCCTTCCAAGTACAAGTAGACTTTTCAACCTAACAATAGATGTCACCACCCATGAGGGAATTTAGCATCCTCCAAGTGAAAGACCAAAGGCATTTGGTCAATTTTACTTATAAACTACCTAGCAAAGGAGTTCTTCTGCCAAAAGCAGGACAAACAGAAAATGTGATAGTTGGAAAGCCAGTTACCGATTCAAGAAAATAACAATGAAGGACTACTCCTGTTATTTGTCCATATAATCATACAGGTAAAATGTAATTTGGAAACTAACTGTACTTTCATCTTAAAATGTCTTTAGGTTCTGGGTCAAGGATAGTAGCTTTTCAGTCAGACATATGAATAAAAAAACTGGCTGTTCAGAGCTATGAGGAATCTCTCATTTTCAGTCAGCCAGTGTATTAGAAGCAACAATGCCCCTCAAAATCCAAGCAGAATAGCTTGAGAAAACTGCAGCCATTGTTCATCTTAGAGGGAACAAGAATTACAGAAAGGACAAGAACACTCATTCTACAACACATTCCAGGCAGGTATTCTTTCTGGATTTCAGCGTTACACAAAAGCCACAAAACGAAGCAGTGTCTCTCCTCGGAGATCTAAGGTCATTTTTGGTAGCTAAAAAAATAATAATAAAATAAATAAATATATAAATATATTTTTTTTCCCTATAGTTTCCTGTGTTGAATTCTGTCAGCGCCATCAGAGCACAGCTCCCTGCACAATTCTGTTTTTATTTGGGGTGGAGGAGGTATGGATGTGGGTGAGTTTGGGTGGGTAGGGTCAGTTAAAAGTGAGAGTTAAAAAAAATATTTCCAAGTCAGTGACTCACTTAAAGCAGGAATATAAGATGAAATATATCAGTTTGGACATGAACCATTTATGATGACAGATGTCATTTAAGTAAGAACGCTGGAAAGAATATATAATATATAATATATAATATATAATATATAATATATAATATATAATATATAATATATAATATATAATATATAATATATAATATGTAATTCACATTTGACTATACAGTCAGGAATAGGGAAAATGCTATAATCTCACCTATTCATTACATCATGAAAATGTTCATATTCAAAATTATCAGTAAATGAAAACTATTAAAATTATATTCCCATATTTAAAAAAGAAGAGTTACTGTTTTACTTTAAGTCATGGACAAATAATTGAAGAGTACTGCCAGTATTACTGTATCCTGAATGTTCAGTTTCAGTGAAAAAAATCATTGTACTATTGAAATTCAAAAATTGGAAATGCTTCACAGCTATAAAAGAAAATACAGACTCAGTTCAACTCTACTGGCTAAAAATAGGTACGGAACAAAGGAAACACTCCACGTTATTCATTATTTACTAAACAATTATCCACATTTCCCAGGAAAGAAAGATTTGTGAATTGTGTCATTTACCTGAAAGGAAGAAAACGTGAACTATGTCAACTGACTGAGAAATTAACAACCAAAAAAAGGCATAATTGCAAAAACTGTGTTGCCAAAATGACATCATTATACAATGTGGATGTTTAAAATAGTAAAAGGCTGTCGATACATGTAAATCTACACAGATCAGGGGGGGTTTTAATCTAAGATTGCAATATCTTTAATCATATTAAAGAGACAACTGCACAGAGAATTTTTAAATTAACAAAGTCCTATGAAGAATTTATAAAGACTCATAAAAAAGGAGCTAACAGGTTGATTGTTCCCAATCCAAGTATCCAGTACTTAGTTACACGTCCACAAAATGCTAGGGAGGTGCTTCTAAAGTTTCCTGAGCTGTCAAATGAAAAGGAATAGAGATCTTACAGTCCCTCTCGGCTTTAACATTCTATCAGCCTCTGAAAGTACCAATACACTGTATTAACACAGAATAATCTTCAATGCCTTAATCTTGTTCTAAATTAATTTTAATTAGGATAATCCTTCAAATTTTAGTTTAACCTCTAATTTCTCTCTTCTCTCCCAATGAACTAACTCAACTATAAATAGTCCCTCATAAAGGAGTTCCATGTTTTTTCAAAGTACAAACAATCACAACCTATTTTATCTAACTAATTTAAGTCAGAAAAATCAGGAAATACACCAAATATTGTCACTCAAAATGTCACATTCAATGCCATATGCATTTCATTTAATAAGGAAATGAAGCTTTTGAGTAGCTAGAGAACCTAGACACAGGTGGGAATGAAAACTCATAGAATCATTCTGGAAGGGTAGCATCTACAGTATCAAAATGTAAAAGGATTCAATAAAGACACTCAGAAAGTTAGCGTTAAAGGTCAGGTTTGATTTAGCAACTCTTTCTACATTGTTGCAACAGTTCATAATTTATGTCAATGCTAAGCTATCCTCAACAAAATTCTTTAAAATTAAGGCTGTAGTTGGCAGAGAAAATAAAAACATAGGGTTTCGAAGGAGTGGCTGGTGGATTCGAACTACCAACCTTCTGTTAGCAGCAGTAGCTCTTAGCCACTGTACCACCAAGGCTCCTAGATTCCTGATAGTGCCCAAGAAATTAATTTCCTTTATAAATTCTACTTGGCAATCCATCTGTTGAAGATTTATATATTAAATTTGAAGTACCAGCCTCAAGGGAAAATGATAGGCTTGGGTTCAAATACTAGATTAATTCATTCACTTTTTTTTTTTTTTTCATAGAGTGCTTACCTATTAGGTACCAGACTCCATAGAAGGCACAGGCAACAAAATCTCGAGTTGTCGTCAAATACCTCTTAGTACAATTTTAAATTCATTTCTCTTTACGCAGTCAACATTGTTTCTGCCTAGAAAGGGGTAACCTGCCTTTCTTTGCTTTTTCTTTTAATCTTGTACACGACAGAATTCAACAGAACAGAGGAAGTTATAGATAGAGGGTCATCAAACTATGGCTCAGGGATCAACACCTGTTTTTGTACAGCCCATGAGCAAAGAATTTTTTTACATTTTTAACTGGTTGGGGGAAAAAATTAAAAGAATATCTCTTGACAAATGAAAAGTACACTTACTCCTCACTTACTGACATAGTTAGGTTCCAAAGACCAGGTATTTATGCAAAAATTAGCCCTATATGATCATGGAAGATGACCACATCAGATCACAAAATGGAAGATAATGACATCATTGCATAACTGCCAAATTACATTATTACATAACTGTCCAATCACATCATTACATATCTGTCAAACCACTAAGAATCATGGCCCAGCCAAGTTGACACATAACCTTAACCATCACACCAGCATTACTCTTGCCTCACACCTCAGTGTTCATTACTACCAGACGTATGTTGTTAATATGCAAAAGAGTCAGAGAGTAGATTTTTTACTACTGTCATAAATGAGAAATGTAGGATAACAAGATAGTCAGTAAATGAGTAGATGTACATAAAATTCAAGTTTCAAAGTCCATAATAAAGTGTTATTGAACAGCCATGGCCACACATTTATGTACTGTCTATGGTTGCTTTCATGCCACAACAGCAGAGCTGAGTAGTGGTAAGAGACTCTTTCCATCCACCTGCTTGCAAATTCTAAAATATTTACTACCTGGACTCTTACAGAAAAAAATTGCTGACCCTTGTTATAACACAGTGAAAGAAAGTCAGAGACTCCAAATAGCTACATAAATATAAGGAAGAAGTTAATGTAATTTAGTGATTATAAAAGGCTACTTAAGTGCTTTACATTTTATTATTTCAGGTATAAGTGATTTTTTTTTTTAAAAGCCCCATTCAGTGACTTCAAAATAATCCTTATAATAAATACCTAGTATGTTTAACATATATAAATCCTGGGAATAAACAAGCATACCCCCATGAAGAAACATTATGAAAATAGAGAAGGAAAATAATAATATAGCTAATGACACCAAGAAAAAGGATCAAAACATGCCTCTTTCATAAGTGGGAGAGAATTCTCTGACATTCATTCATTAGAAAAATGTGTGTGAAGTTTTTCCCCTAGTGCCTACCAGGTACAAAGAACTGAGAATCCACTTGTGACTAAAACAGACAAAATTCCTTAGCTTCATGGAACTTATATTCTATCAAGGAAAAAGATATTAAAGAACAAACATAAAATTAATCATTTAACAATAAAGGCTATAAAGTTCTATACTGGAGCACAGAAAAGAGTATGGAGATAGTACATAATCTAAGGTTCTGACTTTGTATGCGTGGGAAAGGATTTTTCGAGGACACAAAATTTACCCTGAACTTTAAAGAATCAATGTGAAGGTAGGCATGCAGGAGGCACATGGGAGGAAGTGAAGGAGGAAGCATTTCAGGCAGAATGAACAACACGTACAAAGGTTCAATGACGGCTCTGAAAGAAAAAGATGTGATCACCAAGCTTGTGTGAGAGAAATGTAGGAGAAGCATGGTGTGAAATAAGTCAGGCAGTGGCAGGGCCTTACAGGCCACACCAAGGGTTTTGATCTTTATCCTCATAGCAACAGGTGCCCAGGGAAAGGTTTGAAGCAGCAGCATGACATAATCGGATTTGTGTTTTAAGAAGATCCTTCTGTCTACCTCATGGAGAATGGACTGAGGGAAGAAGAGTGGTTACAAGGACATAATTTATAAAGTTATTGCAGTACCTCAAGGGAAATAGTTTTGGTGGTAATAATGGAGGGACATGAATGGATTTCATTGAAATAACAGAGGTAAATTGATGGAACCTGGTAATTAATTAGATTTGGTGGGGAGGGTGTCAATGAGGAGAGGATGGAATAGAATCAAGAGTCCAGAAACAAACTCATACCTCTATGGTCATCTGATTTTTAAACAAAAAAATTTTCTGATTTATGAGAGGTGTACCAGTCATTGAGATAGGGAGCACTGGAAGAGCTATCAGGCTTTGGGTGTCAGGGTGTTGGGGAAGGGAGTCTGAAGTGCTTCTGATACACCTAAGTGTACAGATCAGGTAGAAAGAAGGATATGTATGCTGAAGCTTAAAAGAGCAGTCTCTTCTGACATCCATTTTGGTCTTCCTGTCTTTTTAATGGCCTCTTGCTTTCTTCATGTATGCTGTCCTTGATGTCATTCCAAAACTCGTCTGGTCTTCAGTCATTAGTGTTCAACACATCAAATCTATTCTTGAGATGGTCTCTAAATTCAGGTGGGATATACTCAAGGTCGTACTTTGACTCTCCTGGACTTGTTCTAATTTTCTTCAGTTTCAACTTGAACTTGCATATGAGTAACTGATGGCTGATACACAGTTGGCCCCTGGCCTTGTTGTGACTGATGATACTGAGCTTTTCCA
The DNA here is from genome assembly GCF_030014295.1 of Loxodonta africana. NCBI lineage: Eukaryota > Metazoa > Chordata > Mammalia > Proboscidea > Elephantidae > Loxodonta > Loxodonta africana. The sequence continues at coordinate 56,009,926 of NC_087344.1, forward strand.
TGGTCTCTTTCCATAGAAGTAATCGATCAATTTTCCTAGATTCATACTTCATACATTTCACGTCCTGATTATTAATGGGTATTTGCAGCTGTTTCTTCTCATCTTGAGTCAGGCCACACCAGCAAACGAAGTCCCCAAAGCTTGACTCCATCCACATCATTAATGCAGACTCTACTTTGAGGCGGCATCTCTTCCCCAGTCATCTTTTGAGTGCCTTCCAACCTTGCAGGCTCATCTTCCGGTACTGTATCAGACACTGTGCCGCTGCTATTCATAAGGTTTTCGCTGGCTAATTCTTTTCAGAAGTAGAGTGCTGGGTCCTTTCTCCTAGTCTGCCTTTGTCTTGAAGCTCCGCTGAAACGTGTCTGCCATGGGTGACCTTGCTGGTACCTGAATACCGGTGGCATAGCTTCCAACATCACAGCAACACACAAGCCCCCACAGTAAGACAAACTGACAGACACGTGGGGGTAAACTGTAACAACAGCAGTGAAAGTGGTGAGAACAGATCAGAGAGGAACTGCTGAGGTAGCGGTGGTGGATCATGTGAAAAGGTAGTGAAATTGTTTAGTGCTTGGCCACCAACAGAAAGATCGGTGATTCAAATCTACCCAGCAGCTCGGACAAAGAACTGACAATCTGCTCCTGTAAAGGTTAAAGCCTAGAAAATCCTATGGGGCAGTTCTACTCTGTCACATGAGGTCACTGAGTCTAAACTGACTGGATGGCACACAACGAAGATGACTCCCAGGCTTACTGTCCGAGCAATGGGGTTATTGTTGTTAGGTGCCCTTGAGTTAGCTCTCACAGTGACCCTATATACAACAGAACAAAACTGTCCGGTCCTGTACTATCCTCACAATCCTTGCTATGTTTTAGCCCATTGTTGCAGCAACTGGGTCAATCCATCTTGTTGAGGCTCTTCCTCGTTTTTGCTACTTTACCAACTATGATGTCCTTTTCCAGGGACCGGTCCCTCCTGATAACATCTCCAAAGTATATGAGATGAAGTCTCACCATCCTTGCTTCTAGCGAGTATTCTGGCTGTACTTCTTCAAAGACAGATTTGTTCATTCTTCTGGCAGTCTATGGTACATTCAATATTCTTTGCCAACACCACAATTCAAAGGCATCAATTCCTCTCCAGTCTTCCTTATTCACTGTCCAGCTTTTGCACACATATTAACCGACTGAAAATACCATGGCTTGGATCAAGCACACCTCAGTCCTCAGAGTGACGACTTTGCTTCTTAACACTTTAAAAGAGGTCTTTTGCAGAAGATATGCCTAATGCAATACGTCATTTGATCTGGTGACTTCTGCTTCCATGGATGTTAATCACGGATCCAAGTAAAATGAAATCCTTTACAATGTTAATATTTTTTCCATTTATCACGATGTTGCTCATTGGTCCAGTTGTGAGGATTTTTATTTTCTTTATGTTGAGGTGTAATCCATACTGAAGGCTGTGGTCTTTGATTTTCATCAGTAAGTGCTTCAAGTCCTCTTCACTTTCAGGAAGCAAGGTTGTGTCACCTGCATATTGAAGGCTGTTAATGAGTCTTCCTCCTATCCTGACACCACATTCTTCTTCATATAGTCCAGCTTCTCAAATTATTTGCTTAGCATATATATTGGATAAGTGTGATGAAAGGTTACAACCCTGATGCACACCTTTCTTGACTTTAAACCATGCAGTATCCCCTTGTTCTGTTCAGATGCCGTTTATGCTGCTGAAGGTAATTGCAATGAAAAAGTTGCTAGTCTTGCAAAATTCTATCATGCAATTTCCAGCATAATTTCCATCACCAAGACCATATTTTCCAACTGCCGAACCTTCTTTGTTTCCAACTTTCGCATTCCAATCACCAGTAATTATCAATGCATCTTGAGGCATATTTAATCAACTTCAGATTGCAGAAATTGGTAAAAATCTTCAATTTCTTTGTCTTTGGCCTTAGTAGTTGGTGTGCAAATTTGAATAATAGTCATATTAACCAGTCTACCTTGTAGGTGTAAGGAAATTACCTCATAACTGACAGTGTTGTACATCAGGATAGATCTTGAAATGTTCTTTTTGACGATGAATGCAATGCCATTCCTCTTCAATTTGTCATTCCCAGGACAGTAGACCATATGTTTGTATGATTCAAAATGGCCATACCAGTCCATTTCAACTCACTAATGCCTAGGATATCGATCTTTATGAATTTCCATTTCATTTTTGATGACTTCCATTTTCTTACATTCATACTTCATACATTCCATGTTCCAATTATTAATGGATGTTTGCAGCTGTTTCTCCTCATTTTGAGTCATGCCGTATCAGCAAATGAAGGTCCCAAAAGCTTTATTCCATCCATGTCATTAAGATCAACTCTACTTTGAGGAGGCAATGGGGTGCACTGTGATATAATTTACTGAGAAAAGGACAATAGTGGGAGCATTTCAAACCCCTGAAGAAATGGTTTATAACACAGGAGTAGCAAACTCAGATGCCTCCATTAACCATAAATGGGTGATGCAAAAGGGAGTATAACATAAAAGTAGAACAGTATGACAAACTACAGAATATATGCTCAGGGAGAAAGCTTTCAGATTTTAAGAGTTTTTTTGTCTTTAAACACTGAATTGATAAGACAAAACATGTTCAACAGAGAGAACTTTCCACTTGAAGGCGAAAAAAAAAAAAAGACTGCTAAGGTCCCTGGAATGATGAGGGAAACCCAGACACCCAAGATAAAAGTTGCTAGGCTATGCTAGAGGACTTAACTTTAAATGATTTTAAGGTTCCAGTGGGGGATGGAGAAACAAGAATAGCTGGGGAAATGCTAAAAAGCAGGAGTAAAGTGAATGGAATTCTCTCTAAAATATTAAAAGTATTATAAAGCTATATATCTATGATAGTATAGAAATGGTATTAAAAACAGATCAAAGGAATATAATAGTCCAGAAACAGACCCATGTACATATGATAATCCAGTACATGATTAAAACAGCATTTTACAATAAGGCAATAATATTGAAACCAGAGGTAAGTCATTTGGTAAAAAAAAAAAAAAGGAAGCAGCAGCAGCAGGATCCGAACCTCATTGTTTATACCAAAACAAATTCTTTAAAAATAAAGTTAAAATAACCAAATCACGTAAGTACTAGAAGAAAATATATGTGAGTAGTTTTATCTTGGATGGGAAAGTCTTTCTAACTATAAGCTCCAAATCACAAATTATTTAGGATAAAACAGAAATTTGTAAATACAGAAATTTGAAAACTTCCATAAGACAGGAGGCACCGTTAACAAACTTAAAACGCAATTATCAAACTAAAAAAAAGTTACCCATGTCAAAGGAAGCTCTTTAATATGTAAGGAGCTCCTATAAATCAGAGAAAAATCATCACCCCAAAATAAATCTGGACAAATTACATGAACAGACGATTCATACACACACACACACAAATAACCAGTGAACATCAAAAAATTCTAAACTTTAGAAATCAATAAATAAACATTAAATAAAATATTTTTAATCTATCAGATAAACAGCGATGTAGGCAAAGGGGCATTCTCGTATGCTGCAAGGGGGAGATTGACTAGTACATTTCTGGAGGATAGGAGATAACACAATAATCCCCAAAACAAGTATACAATGTTGTTCATCACGGCATTGTTAATATTAGTGACAAACAAGAACTATGAGCACACATCAATAGGAGTCCAATTAAGTAAACTATGGTACATTCAAGGAAAGGGATGGTATGCAGACATTAAAAATTATACCTGTAGTCTACACAATCACTGAAAACTATCTAAGGTAAAATCATACAAAATCAAAAAAACCAAACCCAGTGCCATCAATTTGATTCCAACTCACAGCAACCCTATAGGAAAAATCAAAAAAACCAAACCCAGTGCCATCAATTTGATTCCAACTCACAGCAACCCTATAGGACAAAGTAGAGCTACCCCACAGGGTTTCCAAGGAGAAGCTGGTAGATTCGAAATTGCCCACCTTTTGGTTAGCAGCTGAGTTCTTAACCACTGTGCCAACAGGGCTCCAAAATCATACTACTCAACTGCAAAGGTCTTCATGTGATTTCACGAAAAATTATGAAAAAAAAAAAACAAACCATAGACTCAAGTGAAAAGGGATAGTTTAAAATAAGACAAAATTTAACTAGGCTAATGTGTCTCATAAAGAAGCCCTAGTGGCGCAGTGGTTAAGTGCTCATCTGCTAACAGAAAGGTCAGCAGTTCAAACCAACGGTTGCTTCGTGAGAGAAAGGATCTGGCAATCTGATCCTGTAAAGACTGCAGCCTAGGAAACCCTATGGGGCAGGTGTACCCTGTCATATAAGGTTCACTATGTCAGAATCGACTTGACGGTACACAACATGTCTCACAAATGCATCTTTATTGGGATGCAAACAACTTAAAAGAAACTAAAGTATCTCAAAAATGGCCTTAAGACAGATTTTCTTGTTTTCTTGCTTTAGGAAACTTCTACAAGCAATGAAGCTGGAGAATATGTTTGATTAAAAAAGCAAGACATTTTTACAAAACCCTGTTGGAGACCAGATGGAATCAACAACCCTGCCCTATAATTCTAAGTAGGAATCCCTGAACGTCTGTGCGTAAATTCATTTTAAATTATGGAACAATTTAGTGTTTGCCACCAAGGATCTCTCGGTTCATTATGATATCTCATTTAAAATCCTGGAGAGAATTTACTCCATGCTCAGATACATATTTAAAGTTTACAAGTCTCTTCATATTATAAAAAGTAGTATTTTTAAGTCAAAGCTGGTTACTAACGATAAGTTATTTTATTAGGAATGAAGTGCAATGTGATTTAATTCAACAATCACTGCCTTTAGTCACAACTAAAACAAAACTGTGCCTACATGCTTCAAGGTACAGAATGATATTAATTCCTCAGTGCCTAGGACTGAGATGACATGACGAAATTAAAAGTTATGGCTGGAGTTGTTCACATTATACAGGTATCACCTTTAAATTTTTTATGCAGGAACTCTTACTTATGGTACATACCTTATAAAATCATTATTACCTAAGCTTCAAAACTGAAATCTAGGAAACTATGAATAAACATGAAACGAACTAATTAACAAGTGGTCACAGAAATATAAGATTTCCAGGTATCAAGTTTATAAGCACCTCTTTCAAAGATGGAATAACATGCTGACCTCGGTAATTATTTTCTCAAATGACAGAAGAGGCTATGTCTATGAACTGTAATCATCTACATGGGCACAAGTATACGCATATGTGTGTTTCTTACGTATTAAGATCTAAAATCTCCAGATAATTTTAAAATTCTGGAAGCTGAACAGTTTCAAGTTCAATCTACCTCTTTTAGGATAAAAACAAGAACAGCAAAAACCTGTTTCTCCTCTACATTCTCCTTACATAAATCCACTGCAGTTTCTCACAATTAACTCTTCTTAGAATGATTACTTGCTAAAAATCAAACTCATTATCCTTTCTTCAAATATTCCCATATACTACATGTTATGTTTTACTATAAATCCAAGTGTCTAAGCTTGAAGCCACCACTCGTCTGTCAGTTTGTTGTCCTTTGGTGGCTTGCATGTTGCTGTGATGCTGAAAGCTATGCCACTGGTATTTCAAATACCATCAGGGTCACCCATAGTGGACAGGTTTCAACGGAGGTTCCAGGCTAAGACAGACTAGGAAGAAGGACCTGGTCATCTACTTCCAAAAAAACTGTCTGGTGAAAACCTTATGGATAGCAGCAGAACGGGACCTGGCAGTGTTTCGTTTTGTTATGCATAGGGTTGCTGTGAGTTGGAATTAACTTGACGGCACCTAACAACACAACAAGCTTGAAGAATAATTACTCCTGACTCTTTTCTTCCCCTTACATCTCGGGGGACCATACGTCCCTGATTACATGGGTTTATGCCTGTTCTCTCAGTATAATGATTAACAGCATCCCTGTTCATTCCCCACAGTGCCCCAGTCTGGATGATAAATTATATGGTTACTCTTATTATAATTTTAACTAGTTAGTAACCAATTGCTGAACATCTTTCCAACTGGCTCCCTTGTCCTTCAACTGACTTCCTCATTTCTCACCTGAAATGTCACAATAGCCTCCCTTCATCTGATTTTCCTCCTGGATGTGCCCTTTTGCACATAGGCTCTCTCTTCCTGGAATAGTCTTCTCCCTTTTTCGTTTTGTAAACACCAATCTGTGAACTCAGATTAAATGGCATCTTTGCCGTGAAGTCTTCTTAGTCTTTCTGTCCTCTATGTCTCCTAAAATAATAATTAGAATACTAATAACAGACAAGATGTACTGAATGCTTATTATGCACCAGGCACTGAGCTTAAGCAATTTTAAGTATTTTATCTCATTTAGTCCTTATAATAACTCTATACGGCATATTTTCTTTTCTTCATTTTTTAAATGTGGAAACTAGGGCTCTGGGAGATTTAGTAGTTTGGTTAAGCTACAAAACTAAATAGTAGAATTGGGACTTGAAACCAGATATGTCTAATTCCAAGTCAAAGCTTTTAATCAGTACCCTATACTATTTAACCTGTACGATCATTAATAGAGCCCTGGTGGCACAATGGTTAAGCGCTCGGCTGCTAACCAAAAGGTCGGCAGTTTGAATCCACTAGCTGCTCCTTGGAAACCCTATGGGGCAGTTCTACTCTGTCCTATAAAGATGGCAAACGGTTTTTTTTTTTGGTATCATTAATAGGTCTCTGTGATCCACTAGATTTCAATCCGTACAGCAACTCTGCCCCACCTGATCATCTCTGTGCTTTTTAACTTTCTTTATACCCTTTACAGGAAGACTGTCATATATGGTAACTGGTCCTCTATCTGCCTTCCCTAAAGTGACTGGGGCTCCCCCAATGATAGTGAAAAGCTTTGCCATCTATAGCACATGCAACTGTGCCTGACTCAAAGCAGGTACTCTGTAAGGTAAAAAGTAATACAATATTTACTATTCAGGCCTAAATTTTGGTGCACTGGTCATCTCATCTTTGGTCTCACTAACCAGAATGTGGTGCAGAACCTTCTTGGCATTAGCCTGAAGTTGCAAAAGATCTTAGGCTAAATTAATGGATTTTCTTTGGCTAGCATCATGCTATCTATTAATGGCACTGCCAGTGTTCAAAAAGGGCAGATTTTTTACATAAATAAAGATTTCCACTTCTTTTGAACGACAGGTCAACATTTTTATATCTAACAATCAGACAGCAATGGCTGCCTCCTTAAGATGGGGTATATCCTCTCACACTCAACAGTCTCCACCACTCTAAGATTTCTTGGGAAATGAGGCCAAGTGGCAAGTGCCATCACCATGCTTGTGCTGTTGTTTTTTTTATAAGAGGAAAATGAAATATTTCTAGTATCTATGTCTTTGTTAAAAAGGTATTCATCCATTTCATGAATTTTATGCATTTGGAAAGACAGCCGATTAGAAAGTGTAGATTTAATGCAAATTACAGAATAAAATAAACTTAGCCTTCATAGATATTACACCTCAAAATGAACTACTAATGTATCAGTTAATTACTGATGGTCTTTATCAAGTGAAAATGTATGTCCAGTGTGCTTTATGACTATAGAGACACATAGACTCTTAGCAGGCAGGCCCATGGTTCCTAGGCAAAGAGAGAGACAGCAAAAGAGCTTCTGTGGCTACTGGACTAAGCCAAAAGCAAAGAAGTTTCCTGAATAAACTGAATGCTACAAAGGCCAGCGTAGCAGGGGCAGGGGTTTGGGGACCATGGTTTCAGGGGACATCTAAGTCAATTGGCATAATAAAATCTACTAAGAAAACATTCTACATCCCACTTTGGAGAGTGGCATCTGGGGTCTTAAACCCTAGCAAGCGCCCACCTAAGAGGCATCAATTGGTTTCAACCCACCTGGACCAAAGGAGAATGAAGAATAACAAAGACACAAGGTAATTTATGAGCCCAAGAGACAGAAAGGGCCACATAAACCAGAGACTACATCAGCCTGAGACCAGAAGAACCAGATGGTGTCTGGCTACAACCGATGACTGTCCTGACAGGGAACACAACAGAGAACCCCTGAGGGAGCAGGAGAGCAGTGGGATGCAGACCCCAAATTCTCATAAAAAGACCAGACTTAATGGTATGACTGAGGCTAGAAGGACTCCAGTGGTCATGGTCCGCAGACCTTCTGTTAGCCCAAGACAGGAACCATTCCCAAAGCCACTCTTCAGACAGGGCTTGGACTGGACAATGGGACAGAAAATGATCCTGGTGAAGAATGAGCTTCTTGGATCAAGTAGACTAGAGACATGAGACTATGTTGGCATCTCCTGTCTGGAAGGGAGGTGAGAGGGCAGAGGAGGTCAGAAACTGGCTGAATGGACACGAAAAGAGAGAGTGGAAGGAAGGAGTGTGCTGTCTCATTAGGCGGAGAGCGATCAGGAGTATATAGCAAGGTGTATATAAATTTTTGTATGAGAGACTGACTTGATTTGTAAACTTTCACTTAAAGCACAATAAAAATTAAAAAGGGAGGGGGTGGGGAGCTTCTGTAGCTAAAGAGAAAGGGAAAACCAGAAGGGGGTGGAATCAAGCTTGCTAAGATTAAAGAAAAAACAAACCCCAAAAGGAATTTAAATGCAAAAAGATACACTAACACGTCTGAGTTGAGAATTTAAACACAAATCAACAAAGGGTTGTCAACAATACAGCTTGACAGTAACCTTATTTACATTAATGTTCAAAAAAGCAGACCAAAAATTTACCTGCATTAATCAACCAATCCCAATTTTTGCTACAATACACCTTTACCTAATACAGCACGCACATGAATGGCTAATTTAAATTTGCAAATTTTGCTTGTCCCACGCTCACTTCCAGGGAAGAGACTAAAATATAAGGCCTCCTTAATCACTCCAGACTTGGAATATCCCTGGAGAAATAATATGGAATGATAAGAGTCCTATAACAATCATTAATATGACCTTACAACTCATATCTAGGAGGCCACATATTATACTCATCTGGATGCTGGAAGACTGAGATAAATGTCAGTCACTATCATAATTACCAAGTGAAAAAAAAAAAAGTACAACAAAGAACCAAGGTTTAAGCTTACTCAAAATTCAGATTTTCATAAGGTTCTAAGCTCAGTCAGCTATTTCATACCTTCAAGACCATGTTTAAGAACTTTTTTTTAAAACCTATACTACTAAGGTCAAGGCAATAGGGTTATCATTTTGAAATGCCTTAGGTTTGATCACGAATATCACTTGCTTATAAACTAGGCTCTGATGAATTGCTCACCGTGTAGTCACAAGAGTAGGAAGAAAGCAGCCTCCTAATCTTAAATAACTTTTCTTTTATCTGTTATATGCTGGGCTCTCACTTCAGATAATTTTTGAAGATTTGAAAATCACGTATTAAAATTTAAAATGAGCCAGTGATGACATAAAAATCTTGGCACCGGTTACTGTCAAATTTGGGAAATCCCATTCCCTATCGTAGTTTACTAAATTCTAACTCCTCCTGGAATGTCTTTGATTTCTAAAAATAAGAAGCAGAATTTTCAAAAGACTATAATAACCATGTTCCTCACCAGAAACAAAATGGTAACTAAATGGTAGAACTTATCTACTAATAATCCCTGTAAATAATTAAAGGAGATATTTTCCACCCAAGAAGCTCAATTTATGTAGCCCTATAAGGGCTATACCTAAAGCTATACCTGTAACACATCCAGATCTGCCCTGGATGACACAGGCAATCATCTCAAGCAGCACTGTTTTGTAAAAACGTTTAAATTCTCAGCCTTAATGTTTGCATTAACATCACGTGCAGCATTTAATTCCTAAGGTTCCAGAGTAAAAACATAAAATAGTCATTTAATGGTGAGGATTCCATAGGAATGCAGCTCCTTTTGGTATGGTACAGTAGTTCACTAGGAAGAGTGACAGCAGCTGTGCTCTGATGTGAAGACAATATACAGAAATATTACCAATAAAAATCTGCAAGTTGTAGCAATTTGTAAAGAGAAACACGTCTGCTTAAATACCATCTAGATATTCGAGGTTAAGAGACAACTGATGGAAATGGCAAGTACAGAAAGTGGCCATAGAAAAGGAAGCGTTCGGTAGAGGTTAGTGAACAAATACACACCATCATCCATCAAGGCTCACTCTGGCTTACCTGAGGAGGAGTAGGTGTGGATGTAGGTCTCCCTATGGGTGGAGTAGGATTTCTGCTGCCACCTCCAGACATAATCTCTTCTGTTATGTCTTTACCTCCCTGGTTTGGATCTCGAATTCTTATCTATAAATTCAAAATAAAATGGCGTATGTACATAAGGGTGTCTATGTAGTAGATTTAGAGGCATAAGCTGTATCAAAGTTGTAAACTGGGAAACCTGTCAAATATCAAAATTGATAATCCCCAGATTGACTTTGTTTCAACCTCAGAACCATAGGGGGTCAGTAACAGGGATTTAGGCCATTAGAATACCCAGCTAAAATGGGATCTGGTTTGGTGAATTTCTAGATCAAAAAGGCAAGGTATTTATTCTTATCTCAAAACCACTGTCAAACAGACTGATTTTATTTACATTGCTTAACATATGACAAAGCTCATAAGATAGTTGTAGTATCTGGAAGTTTCTCTGTAGAATAAATTTTTAGATGACTTAAGTGGTTTTCTAATAAAATGAAACATGTACATACCCTATGACTTAGAAACAGAAGTTAGTTTATCCTGCAGATAACCTTGTACATGTATATAAGGATGATCACTGCACTAGTGTTTTTCTCCAACAAAGACATGTAAACAGCCTAAAGTGCCATCAAGACCAGAATGGTTGAAAATTATGCTACTTCCTTAAAATTAAATACCACAAAGCCAGTAGAAAGAATGAGGTAGATCTCTAAGTACTGATATGGAAGGATCTTCAAGATGTATCCAGTAACTGAAAAGATGCAAGATGAAGAACAGTGTGTATGGTCTTCTAATTTTAATTTCTTTAAAGGATACTTTTATAGATGTCAGTGAAGATGGTGCTGCAATGGAGATGGAGTTCCCGGGTCTAGGCCTTCTATGCTGGGACAGTGCTAACACACGGAAAGCCCTCTTTGCTTGTCATTACTTCCTGGCTTCTTGAGAATTTCAGGGAATTCCCTAATAAAATCTGTGGATCTGCAGGTTTTTGTTAGTAATATTTCAATCTCAGCTCTTTTTTCAGGTATGAAAATTAGTTGCTACTACAGTTTTACAATTTGCTTCTGATTCACTTGTTCTACTTTCATTTTCATTATCTTTTAAATTCACTTTTCTACATTCTGAGAATGTTCTTCAAGTCTAACTTTTATCATATTGATTCTTTTCACAGTGTAGCTTCTCAACTGTAGTGTCACGATACACTGGCGTCTTCTATTTATCATGACCTGTGCACAAGTAATTTGCTTCTAATAATAAAGTACCAAAGTGTGTGAACCTCATCAAATTTCCCCCCCCTCCGGCTGTGATTTTTTTTTTATTAACTTTTATTGAGCTTCAAGTGAACGTTTACAAATCAAGTCGAACTGTCACATATAAGTTTATATACACTTTACTCCGTACTCCCACTTGCTCTCCCCCAATGAGTCAGCCCTTCCAGTCTCTCCTTTTGTGACAATTTTGCCAGCTTCCAACTCTCTCTATCCTCCCATCCCCCCTCCAGACAGGAGATGCCAACACAGTCTCAAGTGTCCACCTGATACAAATAGCTCACTCTTCATCAGCATCTCTCTCCTACCCACTGTCCAGTCCCTTCCATGTCTGATGAGTTGTCTTCGGGAATGGTTCCTGTCCTGGGCCAACAGAAGGTTTGGGGACCATGACCACCGGGATTCCTCTAGTCTCAGTCAGACCATTAATCTCATCAATTTTTACAAAATTATTTTCAGGGCTATTGCTATAATATCACTCCCATCTATCTTACCTGTGTGAATGCAGGAGTCTTTCTTTATTATAAACATCACGCATTTTGCGTGTTGTGATGGATGTTGTTGTTAGTTGCCCTCGAGTCAGTTCAGACTCATAGTGACCCTATGTCCAACAGAACGGAACACTGCCCAGTCCTGTGCCATCTTCACAATCATTGCTATGTTTGAGCTCATTGTTGCAGCCACTGTGTCAACCCATCTGGTTGAGGGTCGTCTTCTTTTTCACTGATCCTCTACTTTACCAAGCATGATATCTTTCTCCAAGGAATGGTCTCTCCTAATAACATGTCCAAAGTACGTGAGATGAAGTCTCGCCATCCTCACTTCTAAGAAGCTAAGGATAAAAGATTGAAAACTACTCTTCTACAGAAAGTTCTGCAGTGTGAATTTTATATTACTGCACTTTCATTCTCTTAGCAGTTGCTGTCGAGTTAATTGCAACTCATAGCGACCCTACAGGACAGAATAGAACTTGCCCTGTAGGGTTTCTAAGGAGCGGTTGGTGGATTTGAACTGCTAAGCTTTTGGTCAGCAGCCTGAACTCTTAACTGCTGTGCTACCAGGTCTCCTTCATTCTCTTGGGCCTGCCACATTAGAAGAGATGCCTCTGTAACTTACGAAAAACGGTTAGAATATATTTGCTAAATTTTACTGTTTCTTAAAGTAAATCTATGCCACAGGAAGAATTCTTTTGTTTTCCTTAATACTTCGTGCCTTTGCTCTTTGCTAATTTTTCCCCTTTATGTTCATAGCTGGATGGAGAGCTGATGAGGACTGGTGTTAAAGGACAATTCAGATTTGAGAATTGAACTCAAACTCCTCCCATTGAGTGACATCTTGGCAGACTGAACCCTCCCAGTTCTGAAGCTGGAGGGCACGTTGTTATGTAGCACACCTAACTCAATGCATGTTGAAAAATGTTATTAAGCAAACAGTACTTGCTATTTTCAGTTACCTGCTCACACAAATCTTCTAGGCCTAGTGGTAGGGATATAAGGAAAGAATAAAAATGGCATAGTCACTTGTGAACTGAGATAAATAACAACTGCAGCTGCGGGTAACCCTATTAGGCAAGTTAAACGTACCTTCAATCTTAAAATAAGATACAGAGATAAAGATCTCTTACTGTTTTTTTCTCTCTCTTGGCTGGAGGGGGCTGCTGCTGCGTAGGCACTATGATAGGTGCTGACTGATACACTGGCTGACTTGGGTAAAAAGGCGTTCCTAAAGAATCAGAAAAGAATGAAAAGAAGCATTTAGCAATTTTATCAATCACTATAGTACTATCAGTGCACTGTGACTCTGGGTAATCCCTTAAAAAAAAAAAAGGATTTTTCTTAATCTTTTCCCACTAGTTCTCAGCACCATTTAACACAGATAAACAAACACTCCTTCTTCTAGCTACTGAAGCGGTCAAAAAATGATTTCCAAAATTTGGAAATTACCTTTCCTTAGCATTTCACACAAAACAACAAAATAACCAACTCCTGAGACTGGCACCAGAGTTACCTCTCCAAAACACAAATACTGCAATATCACTGCTTTAAAAAAAATCTACTCTGGTTGCCAATGATTTAAAACAGTGGCTCTCAATGAAAAGTTTGTCTGTGGGCTTGGTCAGGAGTAGGAAGTAAACATATCTGATTATCTTGGGGGTTGAGAAAAAAAACCCAAAAAAACCAAACCTGTTGCCGTCAAGTCAATTCCAACTCATAGCAACCCTATAGGACAGAGTAGAAACGCCCCAACAGGGTTTCCAGGGAGCATCTGGTAGCTTCAACCTGTCGATCTTTCGGTTAGCATCCGTAGCTCTTAACCACTACTCCACCAGGGTTTCCTAGTTGATCTAATTCCTCTCCTTATTTATAGAGAAACACTGCCATAGGTACCTTGGCAGGGTACTCCTTGACAAACGTCCTCATGTTGAGTTGGAAAAAAGGCTGCAAACAAACAGCCTAAAGTCCAGATGCTACGTATATAATTCAAGATCCTTTAACTCTGATTCCCAGTGTTTAAGTACATCTTCTACCATTCTCAACCACACGCCTTTGCTCTAGCTATAACCTACTCCTATTCCTATCCCTTGAGTATACTGATCTCTTTTGTATCTTTCATGCCTTTGACTCTTTTGCCCTCTGCCTGAAAGAATCTTCTTCTACCTACTCTTGTATTACCAATAAACTATTTTAAACTTTCAAAGCTTAGTCTGTTATTACCATTACAGGACAGAGTAGAACTGCCCCACGGGGTTTCCAAGAAGCGGCTGGTGGATTTGAACTGCCGACATTTTGGTTAGCAGCTGAGCTCTTAACCACTGTGCCACCAGGACTCCAATAAACTATTTTTAACTTTCAAGACTTAGTCTATTATTACAATTATTATTAAACCAGAGTGCTTACAGTAGAGGTGGTGAAAAGAGGCCAGATCCTGGAGATCTTGAAGGTATAGCCCATCGATTTGCTGAGGGATTGGATGTGGGTGTGAGTGACACAGGGATCAAGGAAAATGCTTAAGGTTTTTTGTCCGAGCAAGTGGAAGAATGGAGGTGCTATTACTGAGATAAGGGTGACTAGAAAATAAGAGTATGATCTTGGACACATAGTTTGAGTTGCTTATTAGACCTTCGAATGGAGATATCAAGCAGGCAGGTGAGACATAAGTCTGGAGTCAGAGGATAGGTATGAGCTAGAGCTATTCATTATGGAATTGACAGAATATGGACATTTAAACCACGAAGCTGGATAACTCGAGAAGTGAGCATGAGAAGCCCAAGGGCTAAATCCTGGGGCACTCTATGTTTAGAGGTCACAGATATGAGGAAAACTTAGCAAAGGAGATGAAAAGAAGAAACCAAGGTAGTGGTTAACGTGAAGAAAATGGTTCAAGATTTGGGGGGAGAATGTTTTTGCTGTAAAGGGAAGCAGAAGAAAAGGGCTATATCTGGACAAGAATATGAAGCCAAAAAAAAAAAATTTTTTTTTTTTTTTTTTTTTAAAAGATGGAAAATGAGGGAGTATGTCTGTATGTTGATGAGACTAGAGACTAACCCAGCAGGAGGGGGAAAGAAAAAGTGAGAATGTGGGAAAGAGAAGGTTCTGCTAGCGTGATAGCCTTAACTGGGTCCGGGGAGATGACCTAGTGCACAGGTGAACCTTCAAGTTGAAATTTCTCAGAGGAGCATGAGTCGCAGTACCACAACTCTGTACAGATTAGGTTTGGAGAATCAGATTTGGAAAGATCTAAAAAGAGGGTATGACTAGAATTTCAGTAAGTTCACTATAAAAAGAGACAAAAACCATAGCCACCTCATGGCAGTGAATAAAAACAGACCTCAAATAAGCCAATTCTATGCTACCCTATTAGGTCACTAGCTCCTAGAAGTCCAAAACCAAACCCACTGCCGTCGAGTCGATTCCGACTCATAGCAACCCTATAGGACAGAGTAGAACTGCCCCACAGAGTTTCCAAGGAGCGCCTGGCAGATTTGAACCGCTGACCTCTATGGTTAGCAGCCATAGCACTTAACCACTACACCACCAAGGTTCCCAAAGTCCAAAAACAAACCCTTAAAACGGGTTTCAAATGCTGCTAGACAAGCAACATACTCCGTTCACCTTGCCATATTTTTCAAGCTAAGTGAAATAAGATTTAAAAGGTGAACCATCTCTCTCTTTTTTAAAACCAAAATTCTTCAGATGAAACACTGAAACATTTTTGCATCAACATGCCTGGGGCAGTACCTGACCTATCATACACATCCAAAAAATACCTGAATAAACCGGGCAGAACAGAATAATCTCAACATCCCAACTCAGTGCTGTAGAGTTGATTCCGACTCTCAACATGGTGGGCTTAAATACAATTAGTAAAACATCAAGTCATCTTCTCAATTGTAGGCCCTAGCAGAAGAGGCCTTCTGCCCTATCAAAAATAGGTTTCTTTTATGAGTCAAAAAACTTCTTATATAGTCGAGGACATTTAAAAACATTTTTATTCTATTAAAAATCTGAATAACTTTGCATACCGTATCAATTAGGTAAGATACTTAACCTCTCAAGACCTCACATATTAAGAGGTAAGCTGGTCTAGATCAAAGGTCTGCAAAGTACCACCCATGGCCCAAATCTGGCCACGCACCTCTTTTTTTAAAAGAAAGTTTAATTGGAAGACATCCACAGAGAGTAGTTTATCAACTACAGATGGCTGCTTTTTGCACTCCAATGACAGAGTTGAATAGTTGAGCAGGGACCATATGGCCCACAAAGCCTAAAATATTTCCTAACTTGCCCTTTATACAAAAAGTGCTGGCCTCTGGTATAGATCAGTATGGTTCCCAAACCCTAGACTATACTTATGCGTGACACATCTATACAATAATTACCATGAAATACACAAATACATACACACCCATACACAAGGACAGGTTGGACAAGATGATTTTTTTGCAAACTATTATGAAATTGTTCCAGTCCCACCTTTTTGTTATTAGAATAGTCTTCCTATATGAAATGATACTGACAACAAATGGCAATTTTCTTTAAAGATCCTATTGGCAAAATTAAAATGTAATAGTCCTGTGTGTTTTCTCCTTTACTTTACTTTTACATAGTTTATTTTACTTGCCCATGTTATCAAAAGATCTGGAAACCACTGGTTTAATCAATACTTAGGATTTCTTCTCATTACTAAAACCCTGGCATAAACATCAAACAAATGTACTATAAAACCCTGAAACATAGGAAGGGTATTTTAATATCTACATTCTACTAATACGATGTCTTACATATCGCAAGTTTTCCCAAAAAAATATTCAAAGCCTTGAATTATTTTCCACAGAAACAATGGTAAACATTGTCGTTAAATACCCAGGTTGGCACAGAAAAATTAATTTTTCTCACAGTATACCCAGAACAATACTAGTATCAATACACAACCATATCACTAAACATAGTATTACTTCTTCAGGAAAACAAAATCAAATTCGACTTGGGATGCCAAAAAGGTTCCTACTTCTACATACCACAATGGAAACAATGACTCCCTGAGCTCTTATTAGCTAAATGAGGTGCCCAAGCCCCATAGAAACTCAGGGAAAGAGGTAAAAAGAGGATGACAGGAGGAGGGAATGGTATGGTAGCATGAGAAGAAAAAAAGAGTATACTGGTTTGAAGCTAGGAGTAACAGGGCCTTCTACCACTGTAAATTCTCAATCTTTTCTTTCCCAACACTATCCCTACCATTAACCATACCCCTCTGCCCCCCAACCCTAAATTTTCCATGTTAGGTGGGCCTGGAAATAACTTTGGTCTACATCAGTTATTTTTCCGGTAGAGGAACAATAATGGGAATCAAAATGTTTAAGAAAAAATGATGGGACAAAAACTGAAAAGCTTACACTGAGCAAATGCTGTTCATTAGTTAATATTCCTCCAAACAATGGAAAGACAGCCAGAATTACATTTTGCCAGCAGAATCCCAAGATCTTGTTTGCAGAACTTCAGTGTAAGTAAGAGTATACTTTGCGAATCAATGTCCAAGAGTAAAATTGACTAGGAGTAAAATGGTAGGATGCTGGAGTGAACTGTAAAGCTGAAGATGCAGAGCTAAGAACCCTGGGCAAAAGATCACCCAACTCATCAACTCCAGCAGCAGGATAAGAAGGAACACGTCTCCCGGCTTCATTCCTTGCCAGTTCTGCCAGAGGAAGGTCCTCTGCCCTGTAGCAGAGGGCCCCTGCATCAGAACAAAGAACCATGATCCCACCCCCCACCCACTTCTAATCTAAACCCATTCAAGGACAAGAGAGGTAGTAGGAGAAAAGGGAGGTCTCAGGATTAGAGGGAAAAGTGAAGAAACGGGAGGGAGAATGTAAGAGAAAGGGAGAATGTCAACAAGAGGGAATAGAAAAGGAAATGTTCTTCTAGACCATAAGACCATATATGGCGTAAGCTGTTGGATCAGAACTTTCAATTCTGATAAAAGCATATTAATTAGTGACAAACTTTAGAGTTAAAACATCTGCCCAAATGGGGAAAATAATCTAACTTCCATCAATAGAGGACTGGATAAATAAATTATGATTCATTCCTAGAATGGAATACTAGGTAGCTCTTAAAACAAATGAGGGAAATCTTCCAGGTAATAAAATGGAAAGATGACCACAAATACAGTGTAAGATTGGGGCGGGGGGGGGGGGGGGACGGACAGTAAGTTTTAGAACATTATGAATAGTATGCGTCCATCTGTGTTAAAAAGTTGCTTAAATGTAAATATAAAAAATATCTGAAAGGGTATGTATCAAACTATTAAACTGTTATTTCTTTAGGGAATAAGAGAGAGGGAGAGAAATGTCTTGCTTCAACTTTATACATTCTATACTATTTGAATTTTTAAATCATTAATCACTGGTTACTTCTATAATGAAATAAATTATTTTAAAATAGTTTTCCTAATCTTAGGGAAATCGTGTTTTAATCTAAGTGCTAAACTGCCTATTTGCTGGCTAGTGGACTCTGCGCAAGAATTTCCTAGTGAAGAAAGAATACAAAAGTGAACAGATATCAGTAATACACGAGATACAACTGCACCTCAACATACTGCTTTTGCATAAGAATAAATAAATATGGTGTATACATAACAGGCAGTGGTTAAGAGCTCAGGCTCCTAACCAAAAGGTTGGCAGTTCGAATCCACAGCTGCTCCTTGGAAACCCTATGGGGCAGTTCTACTCTGTCTTACAGAGTTGCTATGAGTTGGAATTGACTCAACACCAATGGGTTTATATATAAATAGAGCCAAAATTTTATAATAATGCATACCCAAATCCGCAAATTATTTCTCTTCTACTAAACTCATCCAGGATGCCCTGGATGGTGCAAAAGATTAACATGCTTGGCTGCTAACCAAAAAGTTGGAGGTTCCAGTCTACCCAGAGATGTCCTGGAAGAAAGGCCTGATAGTCTTACTTCAAAAAAGTCAGCCATTGAAAACCCTATGGAGTACAGTTCTGCTCTGACAAACATGAGGCTGTCACAAGTTGAAGATGACTCGACAACAATTGGTGGGTGGGGTGGTTGGTATACTCATCTATGTTGTCCTATCAATACCACAGCAGTAGTATGAATAGCAATAGAGAGGGCTAGCAGAGACTTACAGTAAGAAATTTAATGATGAAATTTTTGAGTCAAATTATATAAATGATATAATCTGCAATTAAACAGCAGACTAGAATTCAGTGACATACCTTTAAAAATGATTTTGTGAATTAAAAGACACAACTGCATTCAATTTGCAACTTGCAATTAAGAGAGAAATATTGTCAATTTTAGCATGTTTACTCTGATTAAGACCAACTCATTTCATAGTCTTACCATTCAATAAGTTCTAGGTAATACCCCCAGCCAATTTCACACAAATAATTTTAATTGGATTTAAGTTTTCAGAATAAGGACTGATGCAAAGGCACTAGAATTGCATTTAAATTGTGAATTCAAAGGAAACACAAGGAACACTTCAACAGTGTGAGGCAATGTTCTAGATCAAGAGCTGGGTGATAAGTATACGTTATTTTACTTTAAAACTCACAAATATGTAATATATACTGTTCTGAAAATATCAACTATTTCATAGTAAAAATACAACTTAATAAAGTTGAGTTAAAAAAAAACATTTTTCAGACATTTAATTAGGTTATAAAGAATTATTCTGAAATGGCAGTTTCACAAGGCAATACTGACCAAGGTTTTTTTTTTTTAAATAACATTTTATTGTGTTTTCAGTGAAAGTTTACAAAGCAGATTAGGTTCCCATTTGACAATTTCTTAGCGAACTGTTCACTGACATTAGTTACATTTTTCACAAGGTGTCAACATTCTCTTTCATTGCGTTCTGGTTATCCTGTTTCTAGCACTCTAGTTTTCCTGCCCCCTTTCTCCTCATCTTTGCTTTAGAGAAACTGCTGACCTTTTGGTGACCAAGGTGATAGAAAGCTTTTCTCCTCTCTAAAAGAAGCCAAATCAGGTAACACTCCGTTGCTTTGCCTATTTCACCCCAAAATTGAAGAAAAACTTTCTTGAGTTATTCTAATACCAAGCAATTCTGCTGTGAAGTTTCTGTATTGAGCCATTAAATCCGAATGTCAGGAAATTGGTTAATGGATACATGGTTATTTCTAACAGATTACCATCTTAAAAGAACAAGCCAAAATTTTAATGTATCTTTGCTGGTAGTGGGAGAGATCAATTCTTACTAAATCTTAAAGTTTAATTTTTCTAGTACTCACTTATTTTATCCCTTTATAATTAAATTTCTATGGAATAAAACAAATGTAGTATGTGGTAGGAAATTCGTTGAACAAAATAAGCAATTATCATTACTCCTTGGTTTAGTATTTGCTCACATATCAACAAGCTTGACACTTTCTTCTCTACATTAAAAACAATTTTAATTTTTTAAAGGCATTTTTATTTGACCTAACCCTCAAAACTTCTCCATGATATAGATCGTATCACAATTTTGCACATGAGGAATTACAGGTTCACTGAGTTATATTCAGTCATTTAATGTATATTTCCTAAGTGCCTGCCATTCAGTATTCTAGGTGCAGGAGATACAGCAGCAAATAAAACGAAAATCCCTGCCTTCATGGATGTTACCTTCTAGTGGAAAACTAACAACATTTAGTAAAATTTCTAAGATGTTCACGTGTTGCCCCCAAGCATATTCCTATTTGTGGCAACTCTATGTGTGTCAGAGTAGAACTTAGCTCCAAGAATTTCCAAGGCTCTGACTTTTCAAAAGCAGATAGCCAGGCCTTTCTTCCGAGGTATCTCTGGGTGATTTCTAACAGCCAACCTTACAGCTAGTAGTTGAGCACTTAACCATTTGTGCTACCCAGGGATGTTGGGTGGTGAAAAATGCTTGGAGAAAAAGAAATCACAGAAGGGAGATAACCTAAATTTATACCATTAGCAAAAATCTAGGCAGTGGTGAGTTGGCAGCAGATGTCAGAATTGTGAGACACGGGCTCTTTTCCATCAGAATGCCAGATTCTTCTGAAGGTGACATTACATAAGTATATTTCTGTAATACTCTTTCCTTGTAAGCCACTCTCTAAAAAGCTTTCAGGGCAAAATTGTTTACAATATTCAAAACCAAAAACTTTATACCATTAAACATCATTGTCCAAACTGACCCACCAAACAACAAAATGAAATAAATACAACAATCTAGCGGAAATGGCCTGATTTTCTCACTTACCATAAGCATTGGGGAAATCCCCAGGTCCCGGTCCAGGATAAAAAGGGCCTGGCCCTGGTGGCTGAACTGGATACTGTTGTGGGGGCCCAACATAAGGAGGACCACTATGACGGTACTAGAAGAGAAAAAGTACAGATATTTAATAAATAATATGAATGTTCAGTACATGCAAAGTTCAATATTTAGAAATAAAGTGTGTATGTATGTGTTTTTAAGAAAATCATTTAGATAAGGTGAAGGCACTTGGTTAAATGCATTCAAAATGCTTGCTTGCCATCCAGATGCAATGAAGATGAAGAAGAAGGTGTGCCTTAGGTAAAGCCATACAGCAAATCAGTGCACAGACAGACCATCAGCTCACTGTAAGATGGTTTTGGGATGGTAGCTTTCAATGACATTAAAGGATATCACAGGAACAGCATAGTTACTAAGTCCATTTTAGAGCAGGTGGTTGTGGGGGACAGGTGGGGAAGAGCTAGGAGATAAAAACAATTTCTCTATCACCTTAGAAAATAGTAAGTAAAGAGATATAGAAACATCTCCTTACAATATTATGGAAAACGATAAAATGGTTAAACTTACTACCAACTACAAAGTTTATACGTTACCAGAAACCACTATCATCACCCATCCTCCCTACTTCCTCTGATGAGAATATGAGTTGACTCTCACTCTACTGCTGGGCAACACATCCCTGAAAGATACTTTACCTGTGGTATACAGTACTGAGGACCCTGGGGCACTGGGTACGGCATGGGCAGATGGTTAACCATCATGATGTGCTGGTTGGCCTGATACACTGCGGTGGGTGTCTGTGCACCAGGACGAATGGAAGGACTGCTGTTCGGGATGGTAGCTCTAGGAGGCTGTATTTGAGGCCTCTGGAAAAACTGGGAAGGGGACAAAAAACACTTACTTTTTTTTGCAAAGGGGGATATATAAATTTTACATTTCTGAGCTCTCCCTTCTTTTCCACTAAGAGAAATAGGATCAACCTGAATAAGAAACACAATATAAATGAAAAGACTGGGTTCATGAAAAACATTCTACACAAGGTCAAATTTGATCAGTGTTGTTACACATCTAAAAACAGCAGGGCAATCTCAGCTGTTTCATAATGAAGTCTCAGCTATTTAAAAACTGAAATTTTGTACCATAATTAATTATCAATTTAAAAATACATGATAAAATATAACAAAAGGGGTAGCTGGTGTCTTTCTCAAAGTTGTTTTGTTTTACAAAAGCACTGACTTTTCAAAAAGAGTAAATGGCTCATTATCAACTTATTAAAAATTAAAACTGGTTCCCCCCAAAACCCACCACTCAAGTCACATATAAAATAGAAGGAAAAGAAACCTCTCCAGACATAAACATTTTCATTCCAGTTCATCAGGGTCAAGCTAAACTAAAATCATTTCTAGAGTTTCCAGATGCTGAACTAAGTCTCCCTTTTCAAAAAGATGGGAATTCCATATTACACAGAACCCGATTTTGCTTTCTAAAACAGTCTGCAATAAAAGTGGAGAATCTAGACAGGCCGAGGAATGGTCTGGAATGAGCAGAGCTCAAATCTCAAATGACCTAAGTAGTAGGCAACCAGTACCTGTGATTACCCATGGTTCTCACTGCTGGCTTAAAAGCCTAGAAACAATATATCAATAGTGAATTTCCAATGTGAATGTATCTATTCAACAGCAAACAATAAATCTCATTGTAATAATACTAAAGGGGATAGAGTAATAATGAGGCCATGCAGAACCAGTAGTTTATTACCTGAATAGGTCTGAATCCTCCCTTCAATTATGAAGCAAGAAAGCAGCAGGAAACAGAAAGAAAGCCAATGGAACAGCTTACAGATCAGTAGGAAGGAGTAGGACATAGCATGCAACTCAATATCTACTTAGTAATAATAGGAAAGAAGCTAGAAAAAAAGACTAGAAAACTAGAATGACAATCCTCCACTTGAGAATTCAAGGATACATAGAATCCAAAGATCAAATCACATTAAAAATAAATAAAGCCAGTGGCAAAAACCTTCTAATAGTAGCCACAAATTCTAACAGCTTGAAAGGAAATTTCTGGTTGGTGGCACAACTACAGTTGGGACTACTAATTCCTATTCTTAGCTCTTATGGGCACTCATTATGCATTACGCAATTTGACATTAGTTGTTTAGTTTCTCTATGATTCACTCTCCATCTTGAATGAAGATAAGAGTTAATAAAAATAAGCGCCATTTGTTATTTTGAAGTTTGCAAAAGGGCTGAGAGATAGCTACAAGTTTTCAATATATATCAGACTCTTCCAAATAAAACTTGCTCTCTCCAAGTACCCAAGCATGTAAGAGGCCACTTGTATCTTTAAAGTGGAGAGTTATAATAATTGTCTAAAATATGGTCTAGCTTCAATCTCTCCTGAGTTGTTCCACAATTTCAGACATGAGTGTCCAAATAAAGGCAACGGTGAGCTTTGACTTGTGGGCCCACTCAGGTTTTACCTATCCCGCCCTACACTTAAGCATCGAGTTATCCACAGGTGGTATGAGAAGTTATTTTTCATCTTATGCTGAAGTGGGGGAATTGGAAACCATTGCCCAAGGCTCAGCGCCATTCAGCCTTCATACCCCAGGGCAAAGAAAGCCCTAAAGAGGATAAGTCACAGGAAAGCAATAGACAGAAAGAAAAAGCAGGAGAAGGGAGTGAATGGGGGAACCAAAAGTGGGGCACACAGAGAGCAGCTGATGGAAATGACAAGAAAAGCATAGGAGGCAAAGTTGATAACACAGGAATCTGGGCTGGGACACAACTACAACAACAGTCTTCTGTCGTTATCTCCACTGACAACAATCCTGGTGACAGATCCAAGAGTTTCAATTCGCTGCAAACAGGAACACTGAAGTAGTAAACTTTCCATTATTGCACTGTACTTCTCTTAATTACACAGCAAAGAGAATTTATTACATATCAATGTATGTGAGTGGTAAACATCTTTTAGGGAAAACTTAGTGTTTTCATGGGGCCCTGATGACGCACTGGTTAAGTGTTTGGCTGTTAACGAAAAGGTCCGCAGTTCAAATTCACCAGTTGGTCCTTGGAACCCCTCTGAGGCAGTTCTACTCTGTCCTACAGGGTCGCTATGAGTTGGAATTGACTCGACAGTGATGGGTTTGGGTTTGGTTTGCCATTTTCATAATCTGGTTAATGTATCAGGAGCCAGAAAAATGTTACAAGCCTCAAGTAGAAGAGAGTCATTCATCTGCTCAACTTATTGAGCACTACAATGTCACAGACCATGAATAAAGATTAATACTACAGGATCTTTTCCCATCGACTCTAGAGGGCAGCCAAGACAAGGAGACCATCAAATGGACACAGGTAATGACCTACTGTGGTTATATTAACATCAAATTATGTCAGCACACTTAAATATTGCCTGAAGAGACTTGGTATTACAGATAGAGGAAACTTTTTTTTTTTTTAATTTATGCAGAGTAAGAAAAATATAGATTCAATATGGGCAAAATTCTCCCACAATTTAAGTTTACTACAGGGTCTCTGTGAGTCGGAATTGACTTGACAGTGATAATTTTTTTAAATACGTGAGTACCCTTCTTACCATTATTTTACAATTGTTTCGCTGGAATTTTTAACCAGCCTGTACAGCATAGCTGAGGTTCCCTCTTACTTAAGGAGGTTTCTGAAGAGTATAAAACTGTTTTCTTCAATGGTTGTGAAACAGAAGCAAACATTCTGTTTTTCTAACGATAATCCTACCACACAACTAAGTCAGTAAAACACAAAAGCTGTGGTTATACTGACATACGATAATTTTTTTTTTTTACAACTACCACTTCAACTTTGAAGCTAGGTAGTCATGTGATTTACACAGGCACATTCAGTAACGAGAGTGAAGATTTACACAGCACTTACTAGCCACCAGGCACCATTCTAAACACTTTACATACATATATATTCATTCCTCTTCACAACGAACCTCTGAGGCAGGTACTATTATTAAACACTCACACTGATAAATGAGGAAACTAAGGGAGATCAAATAATTTGCCCAAGGTCTCCCATATGTAGTTTAAACAGAGTCAGGTTCTAAATCTGTACTCTTAACTGCTACACATACTACCTCTCATGAAATAAACACCCTGTGTTTTCAAGCAAGGGTCATCAGTCAGAAGAAACCTTCTCTTTACAAAGGCTGAAAGGTTTTGGTGGGACCGTTATACACAACTAATGGGTGCCACATCCCACAACACATAGTGGAACCCTGGTAAGAAAAATGCTCCATCAGTTAATTCACAAAATTCATGTTTGGCATCCAGGAAATAAATTTCTTCTACCTACACAACTGTAATTCTCCACCTCCCTTAAAACCCAGTAAACCCAGTGTCGTTGAGTCGATTCCAACACCTCCCTTAAAGTAACTGAAATTTGTTCATGTTTTAATATCCCTGGCACAACATTTTACAGACCTACTTTTGTTCAACCTTTATTGAACTAAAATTTTTACAAGGACAGGCTACCTGGAACTTTTTTTTCATCCACAAAAGTACACCGTCACACATTCATACACGCAACATGGCATCTAAAATCCACAGAACTGGCAAAGCTGCCACTGTTGGAAATGTATAGAAGTAAATAGATGAATTCTCTCTCTCTCTCTTTATATTCCTTCATAACCATTCAGTTGCAAATGTAGAATTAGATTTAACAGTAGTGCAGAAAATTCAGATTCTCAGATGTGTGGGCATGGTAACAGACCATAGGTTACTAAAGAGAATTCGTTAATGGATTTTCCCGAAACGCTCGCAATCCTTATGAATCCCATTTCCTCTCAGCTAAGCGATGGTGCATCATTAAAAGAATCACACTCCCTCTAGGATGAAGGACTGTATGAGACATTTAGTCTAATTATCTACCCAAATTTCCATCTCTTCTATGACATACCCTTGGGGCTATGAAACTTTAACAACTCAAGACCCAGCTCTGTTTCACTGTTAAGCAGAGTTCTGGCACAGCAAAGTCTTTCCTTCTACTGGCTCCAAATCTTTCTCTCTGTATTACCTACTCAGTGGACCAGTGTCTATCCCTGAAACCACATGGAAGTCAAATTCTTCTTCTCCATAAATGACTGACCTCTAAGTTATCCGGAGACTGCCATCACTGCTAACTTTACACCACTGTCTAGTTTTTGTTCCAAATCAATCACTGCCCTTCGCCGCATGTCCCTCCAACAAAGATTCTGAATTGCCTCAACAGTTTTCTCTTTTCCCTCAATCTGCTCCTGTTGCTTAAAGTCTCACTAAGTAGAGAACCAAAGACAAATACGAAGGTGGAGTCTGCCCAGAATGAACCTGGCACTCACTCAGTAAATATTTTTGTTGCTGATAAACAGGCAATATACATCTCTTATTGTTGCCATCTATATTTCCATTAATGAAACCAAGAATCACAGGAGCTCTTTTTTTTTAATTGAACTTTAGATAAAGGTTTACAGAACACACTAGTTTCTCATCGAATGGTACACACATTGTTGTATGACACTGGTTAACAACCCCATGACATGTCAGCACTCTCCCTTCTCAACCCTGGGTTCCCTATTACCAACTTTCCTGTTCCCTCCTACTGTCCATTCCCCGCCCCAAGGTTGGTACACCCCTTTAGTCTTGTTTTGTTCCATGGGCCTGTTCAATCTTTGGCTGAACGGTGAACCTCAGGAGTGGCCTCATTACTGAGCTGAAAGGGTGTCCAGGGGCCATACTCTCAGGGTTTCTCCAGTCTCTCACATTTCAACTACTGATCGGTATTGAGCTCATAATCATTTAAGACCCTTAAATTATCTTTATACATAAGCTGCCAATGAGCCAGTCTCTTCAATTCTGTACGTACTCTTATAGTTGCGTTTTGAAGCCCAGGTGGGGAATCTTGTAATTGTCCCTTTGAAATTTTATCTGGCTAAGGTCAACCCAGCATTGCAGACCCTCCAGGTCTTTTTGGATTCTGATTATATCATGCCATGTAAAAACACACGACCACTGGCAAACCTGACAGGCATATCATTTACCCAAGTCATTTATAAAAATGCTGAGGAAGCCTAGATAGAGAAATGGAAACCATGTATAAGAATCATTTCCTAAACTTGATTTTATTCTGTTTTAAGTCTTTCCTTTTTCAGTGGTTTACTAGAATGCCAGAATGGAAGAGGAAGGTGACAGCCCTCGTCAGAATAGTACCTGTGGGCACCTCCAAAGGGCTAGGATGTATTTAAAACAGAGGCTAAACTTAGGGTACTCGTGATTGCTAACTTTCATACAAATACTCCAAAAGCCACATGAAAAATGCTTCCTCTTGGAAAATCCTTCTAAAGATGCAGTATTTCAGACCATTACCCAAAACTTCCTGGCAATAACATTGGCAATAAATGCTTTTTAAAGATGCTGGTAATTACAATGTATCATTTTCCATGACTTTGTTCTCTGAAATCATCAAAAGACAAAGATATCTCCAACAAATACATAAACCCACCACCCAACCCAGTGCCCTCGAGTCAATTCTGACTCATAGCGACCCTATAGGGCAGAAATTCTTTGAAAACCACCTCTTCATTTTCAGCAACTAGAAAAATCTTATTCAATCACATTAGCTCTTCCATGTGGAAAAAAGCTACTGATTCCTTTTTTGTGAAGCAATAAAAACCAAATTAAAATATGCTTGTGAAATCCACAGCTTTTTATAACATATAGTTCAGCTTACTGGAGGGATGAACAGTAAGGTCTGGAATTGCTTAAGAATTTTTTTGTGTGTGTGAATATCTTTAAAAATTCTAAAATACTCCTGAGAAATATGGTAGTGCTATGATTCTCTGACAAGTTACAAAGCGGCAAGCAACAAAAAGTCCATATAAGGGGATATAACTCAGATATCAATCACATGTTCTGCTACCTCATAATAATTTATAATGAAAATTTATTCTATTTTCTAACTCTTTCTTTATTTTCCCGCATTTAAACAATATCATGTAATTTAGGTTTTACTAACCGTCAGATGTAAGCCCTAGAACTGAGCTGTCCAATACAGTAGCCACTAGCCACATGTGGCTACTTAAAATTAAGTCAAAACTTTAGTTCCTCAGCCACACTAGCCACATCTCAAATGCTCAAAAGCCATATGTGGCTAGTGGCTACCATAATGGAAACACAGATACAGAACATTTCCATCATCGCTGAAAGTTCTATTAGAAAGCACTGCCCTAAAAGACTATGTCAGATATAAGAAAGCAAGCCCTAAGGACTCTGTCAGGAACAAGAAGGTTTTTTGTCAGATCATAATGCAGTCTCAGAAATGAGCATCCTTCTAGAACACTTCAGTCACAGCTAAAAATAGACTGGGCAAAGGGAAAGGCAGGCTGTCTCACTGCTCAATTAACACCAAGGACCTATTATGTGCAAGACACTATGATAGGTGGTACTTTAATCCTCACAACACTCCTAGAAATAGGTGCTGTTATTATAAGACCCCTATATTATATTATTTATGAGCATATTTTAGCCATCTCACAGATAAGAAAGCTGAGGCCCAAGGTTAGTTTGTAGTGAAGCTGAGGCTGAATCCCAGTTCTGCCGACTCCCAATCCGTACGTTCTTCACTATCTATGCTGCCATCCTACAACACCAGACAAAACTGCCATCATGACCTTCTGAAAGAGTCCACAGTTCTGGTCATAAGACTATGTATACACATGCTTAATCTGGTTTCTTACTCTTATCAATCAAACTCTGATGTGCCAGGTCTGGCCCCAGATGCAAGCCCCCAGCCTTCCTTTCTTTTACTTTCTGAGAAACTGCCTATAGCAATACAAATAAATCCAAACCAGGAACTAGGACACTGAATATAACAACATAACTTTGAGCAGAGGAACCTTTAGGTATCATAAGGAAAATACCAACTTATAGCAGTTGTTGCTTCTTTCTTTCTTCCCTCTTATTTTTTCTAAATCTTTTGGCAGAAATAGACAAACTACAGCAGAAAACATGCATATGTTTGCCACCAAATACTGTTAAGTTTTATGAGGCTTAACATTTGTTTATGCTAAATCTAGTTGTTTTAAATATGGATATTATCCAGCACCTTTGAACACTCTGTGAACTATAGTCATATTTCAACAAATTGCAAAATGTTTTTATTCTAAGAACATTTTTAAATACCAATTCCCTGATGTGTCTCATAATAAAAAGACTATTCAGCCATACTATATAACCAACACTCAATCTCTATTGTGAAACTCAAAAGTAAAATAAGGACAGGAACATAAGTAACCTTAAACCACAACTATACAAATTCTGATGACCAAAGATACAAAATTAACTACACAAAACAGAATCTAAGTTACGCCAAACGGCTTCTTCTAATTCTGAAAGTACTTTCTGTTCTTTCAGTTTCTAATTACCTTGAGATTTTCAAACATCAGTGTAAAAATAGTTGACATATTTCTAAAGCCAAGGGTATGCCAAGGGGATACAAAATTACTTAGGACTTCTTGCTTTATCTTGAGAAAACTGTTATTCTAAAAGCTCTCTTCAGATGATAAAATATGAAAAGAATAGAATATCCTTAGTAATCTAAAGAATCTCTGCAAAATGCAAAAACTAATGATACCAGAAAGAAGATGAGGCTGGTATAATCCTAACTGCAGCACAATGTCTCTGACTCGCAAAAACTCAAAAAGAGCCCTAGTTGGTCACACATAAATAAAGATATTCTAAAGGAAAGTACCGCCAGAAAAAACCTTCTATAGCAGTTTTTTGGTTCTCTTAAGAGCAAAGAAAATGTTTACTATCTAAAATTTCATTATTTGTTTCACTTCAATTCATATCATTTCCTTTTATATATATAAATATATAGGTTCCAGATACTAACCTGGGCGAGGATGTTTTCTTTTCACAAGGAATTACCTCCAAATAGTTTACCTAAACGGTAGTTATTATTTTTATTCTCTGCACTGTTTATAGAACCAATGGTTACAAAGCATCCACAAAAAGTTACTGATTTGCTATTGCACTTTAGAAACAATAATCATAGGAAACATCACCTAACATTCAAATTCTTTTTTTAAAAAACGAAGCCCAGAGCACGAAAGGGCGTAAGCGATTAGAAAAGTAGCCACTGATGAATAAGTAAAGTGAGAAACCTATTCACTAGTTTCAAGGCAAATTCTAACTCTTGATTTAATTTTATCTGGCCAAAGCAAACAGCCATAGGTGAAAAAATTACTTGCATCTTTAATTCAACACAACAAACCAGAAGTATCCCCCCCCTAAAAAAAACATAGATTTTTCCCCCCTTAGAATTGTATTCTCTGTATACCACTTCTTAAAAAAAATAATCAAAGCACAAATAAAAGTATATAGGGTTTATTTGAGCAGTTATTCTGTATGCAGGGACATTACTTCGTTAAAAAAAAAAAAGAGACTCAAATCAGGCTCGTTACAATGAAGCTTTCAAGAAGAGGAGCTAACAGTAAAAAATCAACTATTGACTAATAATCTCAAGGTGAATGAAATCATGTCTTCCTTACTGAGATCAGCTGACATCAGGTTACTAGGTGGTTTCTTTGACCGTCATTCATTTGAAATTGCCTCAAGTTAAATTGCTTGCATTAAGATAAACTTTGAACAGCTTCATGGTTATCACCGTTGTCTTATACCATCGGAGGTTTTTGATTTTATGATTGCCTATCTTCACACTGGAACCCTGGTGGTGCAGTGGTTAAAAGCTTAGCTGCTAACCAAAAGGTCGGCAGTTCAAATCTACCTGTCACTCCTTGGAGGCCCTATGGAGTAGTTCTACTCTGTCCTATAGGGTTGCTATGAGTCAGAACCAACTCAATGGCAATGAGTTTACCTCCGCATTATTTCTTTTTATCTGTTCTTGAATGCATTTCCCATTGGTCAATGACCTTTATGAACGTTATTATACACTCAGAGGAATCTGTCAATTCCTGTTCCTTAATTTCTCTTTCTTAACACACTCGATGCTTGTTTTTCACTGTACTATATTGCTTTCATTACTCAATTCCCTGTCTCAGTTTGTATTATGAGCACCACCTCCTCTGTGAACTTCTCAGAATTTTAGCTTTTTTTTTTTTTTTTTTAATTTATTTAGTTAGATCTGAGGAAAAGATTCTCTTAAACACAGGCTTCAGTCTCAATGATTCTCAAGTGAAAAATGGAATCACTTTGGTATTTGAGATTTGGAAATATGTGGAGGCTTTTTTTTTTCTTCCTATTTTTTAATTGTCCCTGGGGGAATTCCACTGGCATTTAGAGCCCAGAGATGGCTAAATGAACTGCAATTTACAAGTTTTTTTTCATAATCAGTTATCCCACCCATTCCATTGTAAACAGACCAAAGCAGCCCCTATATCTCCTGTGGATACAGAATAGCAAACTCTTCCCCATAATTTATACCCACCACACCACCAGTTCAGTGACCTCCTGCTCAGCAGTGCCACTTCAATCCATGCCTCTTCCCTCTTCTACTTCTCCAGGGTAACTACTGCTGCTGCCTGAGCCAAGGGAATATACTTCCTTACGCACTTAAATCTCTGTGGTATAATAAAAGAATTTAACTGGTATTTTAAAAGGCAGAGTACCATAGTAAAAAGCAGACCATTACCTGAAGTTTTTCAACCCAAAGCAACATTTTGGATTTGTTCCACATATCAAAAATCCACCTTCAAGTACTACTGTCAGAAGATATTTTTTCTAGCTAATGAATAAATTATACACACACACTTCTATTTTTTTAATGGTCAAAACATACTGTAATTTGGCAAGCATCATCCTACAGCTAAAAAAAAGACCAATCTGCCCCAATATTACACATAAAAAAGGGACAAGACTGAAACAACCTTTTTCTCACAAAGAATTCTGAAAGTTTTCCTTGATTGTTGGAATTAAGGAAAGACAAAATGTAACACATGCCTTTAAGGCTTAGAAGATTAGAAAACAGAATTTCACAAAAATGGCTACGAATACAACATCTCAATAATTGAGTACCACTGCTGTTGAACACACGTAGT
The DNA here is from genome assembly GCF_030014295.1 of Loxodonta africana. Taxonomy (NCBI): domain Eukaryota; kingdom Metazoa; phylum Chordata; class Mammalia; order Proboscidea; family Elephantidae; genus Loxodonta; species Loxodonta africana. The sequence continues at coordinate 56,042,272 of NC_087344.1, forward strand.
AGAAAACACTCAGCCTTTACGTTTCTGCTATATTCATTAGGAACTTTAAAAACTTCAGATTAACAGTCTTTAAGAGACTGGCTTCCTGGCCATCATAACTCAAGCGTAGCCGCCACTCATCTGTCAGCATAAGCTTGCATGTTGCTAAACAGGTTTCACTGGAGATTTTGGGGTAGGAAAAAAGCCCTGGCTATCCACTTCCACAAATCAACCATGAAAATCCTATGGGTCATAACGGGGTGATCTGCAACTGATCATGGTGATGGTGCCAGACTGGGAAGCTTTTTGTTCTGCTGCGCAAGGGGTTGCCCTGAGTCAGGGGCCAGCTCTTGGGCAGCTAACAACTCTTAATAAGAGGGCCCTGGGCTATTTGGCAATATGGTTCTGGTTTCAAAAGTCACCCATAATCTATGTCACAGACGATACTCCAAAATAATTGCAACTAAAGATAATGTTAAAGGTAAAGTCTGCCTCAAGCTGTCTGAAATTATTTTTGAAAGAAGTCAGGGTGTTACAAACACACCAACATTAACAAACAAAAGCTGCTACATAAAAGAGCTCATAAAATGTTTTTGCTCAATTCCTTGTCTCCATTTAATATACAGTTTCTTTTCACTTTGTTTCTTGAGCAGAGATTGCCAGGTCTACCTGTCAGGAGTATCTGGTTTGACCTCTGCCTAAAATTTAAGCCCTGCCTCTATAGCCCTTGACTAAATTTTTTTTTTTCCAATTTATATTTAACCATATCACCTAAAAGAGAGTCCCTGGATGAAGCAAATGGCTAAGCAATCAACTACTACCCTAAAGGTTATCAGTTTGACCCACCCAGAGGTGCTTTGGAAGAGAGGCCTAGTGAGCTGCTTCTGAAAAGTCATCGTCATATGGTGTCGACCTGATTCCAACTCATAGCGACCCAATGGGTCAGAGTTGAACTGCCCCATAGCCTTCCCTAGGCTTTAACCTTTATGGAACAGATCGCCAGGTCTTTTCTTCCACGGAGCAATTGATGGGTTTGAACCGCCAACCTTTTGGTTAGTAGCCAAGTATTTAACCACTGTATCACCACGGCTCCTTATATCAAAGAAGAACCACCTACTTACTTCTTCTCTGAGTTCTCCTACAAAGTGCCTCTGTTGTTACTGCTGTTGTTAGCTGTTATCAAGCCAATTTCAACTCACAGCAACCCCAAGTGACAGAGGAGAACTGCCCTATAGGGCTTTCTAGGCTATAATCTTTATGGTAGCAGATCACCAGGTCTTTCTCCCACAGAGCTGCTGGGTAGGTTCGAACTGCCAACCTTTCGGTTAGCAGCCAAGTGCTTAACCATTATGCCAACAGTCCTCCTTAAAATGCCCTTAACACCTCAATTTGCTTGGCCTTTATATCCTCCAAATTCCAGGCCTACGTTTTGGGAAACTGAGCCATGTCACTCTAAGACATAAAGGCCTTCAATTAAACAATATCCATTTACTTAGTAATAATACTTCTAAATATGATGTCAGGTAAACACTGGTAACATTTCTCTTTTTTTATCAAACTGTACTATGTTGCACAACAATATTAAAAACAGATGCTGTTTACCTTGTGACAGATGTTTTACATATATTATCCCTAATGTAGAGAGTATTTTTCCCCATTTTAAATATGAGAAAACCAAGGCTCAGAAAAAGATTTGCTTAGTGACCCTACTGGTGACATAGTAGAACTGGTAATATGAACGTAAGTCTGTTATAGTCTAAAGCCCAAACTTTTCCTACAACAGCAGGAGAAAATGTTTTAGAATATTCCACAAAAAGCTGTTTGAGGGAAAAAAAATCCTGCAAGTCTTTTTGTTTCTCCAACACCAACTCCTTTGGTAGATTTCTAAATAACTTAATGTTAGCATATATATTTTTGAAATTTTAATTTATACAATTACTTCATTAAAAACAAAAACCAACAAGCTAAAACTATTCAAATTAAATAATAAGGTATCTATTTTCTATATGTCCTAAGAATAAAGATAATTCTATGCAGCAAATGAATATACATTACTGCTAATTAACTTGTTATTAGGTCTAGTTAGTAACTGAGATTAAGTGGTTTTAGAAATATTAATGATATTTTATACATGTCAATACAAGTTACATCATAATGTTAACAAAAAACCCTTAGAATGTTGCCTGTTCAATTCAGTTAAATTTATATTTAACACAGATATCCACAACTTGTTGAAACTTAATATATCTAAAATTTTTCAAAGCTTCTCTAAATTCAAAGCAATCTTTTTTTAAGGAAAGAAACTGTAATCATTAGTTTTAAATTGTACCGTGAACAGAAGCAAATGGCTTTGTTAATAACAAAATGCAATGAAATTAGTGAACTAAAAGAACTGAATCATATCAGATAGAAGCTACTCTTGAAGAGAGTAATTTGATGGCAGCATTCTAAGAGTTAGCAGCTACTAAAGCTCTCTCGCCTATTAGTTAAGGGTGATAGTGAAGGGGCAAGAGTACAGTACCTGATGATGGGCAGGTCGAGGCCCCGCTGCAAACTGAGAAAAGGAGGGAAAACAAACACAAAAGGAAAGGCACAAAGAGTCAGAAACACCACAACAAAAACCAAAATGTCACACAATATGCCAAAAGAAAAAACCCACAAGGAAAAAAACAAAAACAAAAAACACAAACAGTCAAAGCTTTGCTGCAGGACAGTGACAGACAGGCACTAAGAGTCAACAGGTTAACACCACCACTACCAGGAACAGTTTGTCATTTATCAGTTGGAGAGAAGCAGCGAAGCTGTCAGGCACCTAAGGGTGCTCTCTGATAGGAATACTTTTTTAAAACCCTAAAATAGGGCAAAAGAAAGTCTGAAACACTAGTGGTTACATTAAAACAAGCATATGAAAGTTAAGAATGCTTGCATGTAACCAATATAGCTGAAGGGAATGAGAAATGCTTTTACATTGCAAGAAATAGCCAGGAGATAATTATAATGTCCAACAGGAAATAAAGAATATAACAGGACTGATTTCAAGTTTTCTTAAGTGGGTATCTCATACATGAAATCAAAGTTTTAATACCTTCCTTTATATCTTGAAGTTAAAGAATAATATCTTAGGAAAATATGTATTTAAATGTAAATGTAATTAACTAGTCAAGTTTAATAGCAGGCATGTCAACGCAAACAGCTAGCAAAGAACATTGTTCTCTAACATAATTAAAGTGCAACTATTATAAGTTCAAGAAGAAAAAAAAATAAAGAAGTCAACTGAGTATGCTCTCAATTACTATTTGTAGACAACCGCAAAACACTCTACACATATATATCTACCGCTACCTGATGCTGAGAATAAATGCAAACATAACTCCTCAGCTAAAGCATAAAGTACTTGAACGTGGATAATTTATATTCCAACTCTTACTCCGCCTAACTTGGAATGAAAAAAAAAAAAAAAAGAAGAAGAAGCTTTTGCACCCATGAAGTTTCTAAGACTAAACCTCTAAGATCACACAACTCATCATCAGAGGAAAATTCGGCTACCAATATATTTTTACTAAAAAGGACACGAAAGTACTGAGGCATGGAGAGCCATGTTCTGGCTACTAATACTTCAATAATACTCAAATCACCCTCTTTAATAGTGAAAAGAAAATACATAGAAAGCCGTTTTCAATACAAACCATACACGGTTTTAATACTTTTAAAGAGCTAGTTGTTTTATTTTCTATGATATCTTCCTTCTGTCAGCTCATCACTACAGCTGGATTAGATTGAAGATTAACTAAGAAATAATCCCTACTACTTAGAATTTAAATTTTGTGCAATAGTAATTTGTAAGACACTTGAATTATTTCCCTAACTGCCACTATTTCATATAAATTTTTTTCCACAAATTGCAGTGGAGCACAGGCCACAATATGGGAGATAGCTGAAGACGGTGTTACCAAGAGTTCATCTAAGAAGCTAAAATGTCACCTATTGTTCAAGTAATGAAACATCTCTTAACATAGAAGTTATTCAGCATAACTTAAGGAACCCTCAGGGACCTATATGCTTAGAGTGTGTTAGGTCAACCACTATATTTGGCTAATCACTGTAATATAGTTTTTTAATGATGATAATGGCAGCTGTATTTCTTGAAGAAAATTTTCTCTTCAAAGAAACTAAGGTCTCATATTTTCAGTTTTCCAATTATGAGAAGAAAACAGATCATACCTCTACTATGAACATCAAGTTTCAAGAGTAGGCAACACCACCCCAGTGGTATGGATGTGGGGGGGGGGGGGTGGAAGTGAGATGTTTCTTCATGACACTTTTGAAGAAAATGGGAGGGATGGGCCATGTTAAAAAAATTAACCTGAGTGTAGCAGTACCTGTCTTATCACTGTTCCACAGAAAGATCCCATTTCGAAGTCTCTAGAAGTTGAAACTTTATATATTTGGAATGTTCCAGTCAAAAGAGAAACTTTCTATGAGCAAGAGGAATACCTTATAAAATTATGTATATATTTCAAAAAAAATAAAAATAAACCAACACACAAGTTAGTGGGAAAGTGTCTTGGGAAAGTACCCTAGTCTATTTTGCACTAGTCACCATTGGCTATTGAGTTTTTCATTCGGAATGACAATAGTCTTAATCCTATGGGTAACTGTAAGCAACAGAACAAACTGTAGTCGCTGCTGGCTTGTATTAAATATAGAAACTTTTGTTTCTTTTCTTTTTTTTTTTTTTAGAGGGGTCTTAAGATGGTGAGGATTGTAGATATAAAGGAAAGCAGCCTTCTGTGAACTTGGATCCAGTGTTAATGCCACCCACCCATTCACTCACATATCCTTCTATGCACAGTTGGTAACTGGGCATAGCCAATGTAACATTGATGTAACTTTGGCACTTGGCACCACAAAATATAAAAATCACCAATGCTTACAGGTTACTGCAAAAGCCAAACTGTCCCCCTATCCCAATTAAGCATTCAATTGCTTCACTATTTTGGACAGGCTATTCAAAAATAAACTACTGTTTAAGAGTTCGAATATAACAAGAAAATGGAACAAAATTTCACTATGTTTAGTATTTTTTTAAATGGGATTTCCCACAACATAAATTGAATTAAGATACTAAGTATTAAATAGAAATACAGGCACAAAGATGACCTGAGGGATGGAGGGGGGCCATTTGAAGCCAGTTGGATTGCAAAGGCAGCTGTCCAGGGAAGAACAGAAAAGCCTAAACTGTGCAATTGCCAATGGCCCATTAATGCAGAAATAGAATGGAGTAAGCTTTAGCTGCTCTACAAAGCCACAGGTGGGGCCCTCTCCTTAGTGCAACAGCTTACCTCTCCTCACCAGTTACGACAGCTATGGGATGGATGGGACTAGGCTATGGCAACTTGAGATGTAAAGAGAAAATGCAATTCTGCCAAATTTCATACCCCAACTTCAACCTCCCAGCATCATCACAAATGAAATAAAACTGGACCCAAAACAACAAGCAAGAATAGTCTGGGGTCTGCTACTCTTGCACTTGTTTTGGGGCATGTAATGGAATGTTATGTGTGTGGTTTTTAGTAATGGGGGTGGTAATGGTCACTAGCAGAGCAGATGGCAAAAATTGCATAGAGACTAGTACCTGAAGAGTTTATGACCACAGAAAAATGGCTGACAACTGCAGACAATTTCCCCCTTGATATTCAATTATAAAATGGAAAAGGGGAAAAAGAAGCCTTGAAATTTATCTTTTTAAATAAAATTTACCTGAAAGGGATATCTTGTTTGAGGTTTAAAATAAAGAAAAATCTAAACCCCAATTATTCCTGTCTAATTCCCAATAGAGAAGACCCACCCAATTTGTTATTCTTTCCCCACTATGCCTGGCAGAAACTGCCATGCTAGGTTAGACTTTCAGAGAGGAAGCAATCAATGCATTTCTGTTCATCAGCCAATAAATGGATGTGGTCAAAAATAATGAGTGCCAGAGGCACCACTGCCTGCAAGAAGTACAGTTTGTTATATTGCTTACAATGCAGTATTTTATCCAGCCTCTTCCAGCCAAGGACCTGTAAACAGGAGTCTGTTCCAAAACCTTCCTCCTCTTCCAGTTGTCTGTGCAATGTATTGGCACTGTTCTGCTGGGCTGTCAAAAAAACTGGTTTAGAGATGCAGCTCTTCAGTCAGGTTCTGCGCCAGTTCTAACCATGTAAATTTTTTTTTTTCAAAAAAGAAAAAAAAAGACGGAAGAACGAGGGCCACAAAATTCTTTGCAATCAGAGCTTACCATGATGTTCCATATTTAATGATTAGAACCGGGGCCTATCTAAATTGATCTCAGGCCCATTCCAAGTAGTCAAGTGTCCACATCCCCAAGCCACTCTCAGAACAACACTTGCATCAGACACCTTGTTGACCATTTCAGGAAAAAAAAAAAAAGAGAGAGAGAGAGAAAGACAAGCAAACAGGCAACTGGGACTAAGGTCCCACCTCACTCTTTAGAATGGGTTCCTCTACCCCCTGGGGAGAACCAGGATCTAAGAACAGGCATTAGAGAAAAGGAAAACAGGGAAAAGGAAGACAGAGGGTAAGAAAGATTGTGTTTTGGTGCAGTCTATGCTGTCCTAGTTCTTTGAGCAATTCTTTGGTATATTTCAACAATTCTGTATTCATGCAGAAAACCAAAAGAATAAGAGCTAATGCAATGATGTATTCCTGTACTACAAGCAAAAAGCAGGGGTGGGTACAAAAAGAAGGTCCCTGTATTCTTAGGAGAACACAGAGCTGAGGTACAAAGAGATACAATGTGAGATGTTACAGAAGCACCTTCTAGCCAAAGCTAATCATGCAGGACAGGAGGTGACTTTCCAAAGAATGGACAGCTGAAGCAATTGCACACTTTTCTGGAACAAAAGATGATCCTTGAGTAAATTCTCAGTCTTTGCAGTACTTATTGCAATCCATGTAAAAGATGAGCAAAGAAGATGATAGCATTCGCATTTTATGACAATTTATTTACCATCTAAAGAAATGAATACACCCATTGGTGTATGTCATGTATATGTCCACACTGTCAAACAGAACCAATCCAGTGACATTTGATTTGGTAATCTTACTTCTTAAACTATTGGAAATTGAGAGTCTAATGAATGAAATTCAATTTGCTTTCAAAATCATTGTGCTTTACTCTTCTCCTGAATTTTGAACAGTACAACTAATACATTACATTAAAAGCTGAAATGAAGTAAACTTGAATACAAACAGGCTTTAAAAAAAAAAAGGTCATGCCAAAGAAAAGTAAAATAAATAAGCTCCATTTCCTCTTAATAAATTTAAATTATTCCTGCATGGAAAGATCGGAAAATGCAATGAAATCAATAATATTAATAATATATCTTTGGAATAAACTTCCAAAATCCAGTAAAAATATTAGTCAAAAGAACCCAAGCTACTATGCACACAAACTAAGGTAAACAATATTATCTAGAACAAGCTTTTGCTTACTTACCGGAGAACGGGTTTGAGGTTGTGAATTCATTGTTTGAGGGGCTTGGGGGTACACCAGCGTGGTTGGACCTGCATTCTGTCCAGAGGGATACGGGGTCTGTCAAAGAATGGCAAGAAAAAAATCATATTTTGAAAAATATGGCAAGGTAACTTAAAACGAAGTTGCAAAAAAAAAAAAAATCCAACAACAAAACAAAATTACAGAAGTGCTTATTAATATAGTTTACAGTTCTATTTTTAAAAGTTAACTGTCACAATGTCCAGCAATTCAAAATCACTATTTTTTTTTTTTTTGGAAGTTACCATAAATTTCCTCATAAGGAAACACTAACAATCCAATTTCCAGTTGCAATTATCTGATACCATGAATGCAAAAGGACACACTGTCAATTCATCTATTTCTGACATAGACAACCCAAGCTACAAAATCACACATGGCTGAGAGAACTTGTTACTACTGTGGTATGCTTTCCAAAGGTTCCTATAAAACACAAGTGGCCCTCAAGGAACAGATCCATGAGCCACAATTAGCAGTTCATACAGTTAACTGCTGTATTATTGCTGTTCTCTTGCCAGTGCTCACATGATCCCATAAAAATCTACAATCAATAAGAACTTTAAATAAAAGCCTGAAATAAGTGGTAATATTATAATATCATATTACTAACTTGTCACACAGAAACCAAAACCCATTGCCTTCAAGTTGATTCTGACTCATAGCAACCCTATAGGACAGAGTAGAACTGCTCCACAGGGTTTCCAAGGAGCACCTGATGGATTCAAACTGTCAACCTTTTGGTTAGCAGCCGTAGCTCTTCATCACTACGCCACCAGGGTTTCCATCTTGTCATAGGTTTTTGGAAATAAGAATATAAGCTTTTCATTACAAATCCATGTTAAATGCTAACAGACTAACATGCTATGGGGCTAGAGATTTCAGAAGAAAAAAAAATCTTGAAAACTGGATTTCCACATGCAAAAGAATAAAGCAAGATTCATACCCAACGCCATATATAATAAAAACTAATTCAAAATAAATCAAGTATAAATGTGAGAACTAAAACAATAAAACTCTTAGAAAAAAACAGGAGTATTGCTTTGGGACCTAGTTTTTAACAATGGATTCTTAGACGTGACATCAAAAGTAGGAGCGCGGTAAAAGACAAAACAGACAAACAGCTTCAAAAACATTAACAACTTCTGTTCATCAAAGGACTTTATCAACAAAGTGAAGACACAACCTACAGATTGGGGGAAAATTTTAGGGAACCATATAATTGATAAGAGTTTAGCATCCAGAATACATGAAGAACTCCTACAACTTAACCACAAAAAGACAAACAGCCCAACTGAAAAACAGGTAGAAAAAAAAATTCTTATAACATGTTTGACATGAAATGCTAGCAAGAGCAACGGACATAGAGGATTTCAATTCAATTCCTGGCAATTGCTGTTGTTAGTTAGCTTGGACGAATGATTTATTTTTTTCCATGAATGTAAAAAGGGATACACCTACCTCACTAGATTGTTGCACCACTGAATGAGATAAAGTAAACAACTACGCAATCACCTTTAGTTACCACTATGTCAACTGCACAAACGAGAAAATCAAGAGTCAGAAAGTTTAAGTTTCTTGCCCAAAGTAACTAAGTAAATGATATAACTAGAAAATATTTTAACTGTACTTTAAAAAGTTTCTACAACTTTTGGCATTTGTTGACTGTTTAATGGAAATTTCAGCAGAACATGGGATCACTAATTTAAATGTCTGAAAAGACTGATTACAAATTTCAAAAAATTTATTGAAAGAAATAAGTTTCATATTACGTACAAAGGATATTATTGCAATCCAACAACATAACCTATACAAGCTATCTCTGTAAAAATAGCTGACACTAAAAGAGCCCTGGTGGCGGAGTGGTTAAGCATTCGGCTGCTAACCAAAAGGTCTGCGGTCAGAATCTACCATCCACTTCATGGGAGAAAGATGTGACAGTCTGCTTGCATAAAGATTACAGCCTTGGAAATCCTATGGGGCAGTTCTACTGTTCTATAGCGTCACTCTGAGTTGGCATCAACTTGAGGGCAATGTGTTTGTTTGTCTGTTTGTTTATTTTTACAGGTGACACCAGGATTCCACATCAGGTTGATTTTCTTTCCTACTTTAGTTCCATTAAATCTAGCCAAAGATTGAAAAACATGGCAATAGGTATCTGTTATCTATCAAGGAGGCTTGGTGTCACAATGTTTAAGCACTCGCCTGTTAATTGAAAGGTTGAAGGTTCAAACCTACCCAGCGACTCTGAGGGAGAAAGACCTGGAGATCTACTTCCATTAACATTACAGCCAAGAAAACCACAGGAGAGCAGTTCTACTCTGTCACATGGGGTTACTATGAGCTGGGATCAACTTGATGGTAACCAACAAGTCTATCAAATAGTGGATAACTGGATCACACATGGCTCAAAAATTATTCAGAGCTTACGCTCCAAAGATTATCTTGAGTACTGTTTCAGACACTAAGATTGTGTATATGCACTGCACTCGAACTCCGAAAAGCTCAAAGTCTGGCTATTTCAACCTGGGAAAGAGTGGTTAGGGATTCAACTCTAGCTGCATTCAGATCTAAAACGTATTTCTTCTAGTTCCATTGCAGCATTTGGGTATAGTTTTAAATTACAACATCAGCTTCATTCTGCATCAATTAAAGAAAAACATTGCCAGTTCAGAAAACCTTACTCTAAGCGGTGAAGCTCTTTGGTCTTAGGGCATCTTAAGATTTTATTCTCAGTATTTAAATTGGTGGTACTTTTAAGGATAAGCTTCTGGCTGTCAAGATACTAAACACTGGGATGTACCACTTATAAAAACATAGAAAAGTATTATCTCTTTGTGTCTTTGAAAAAGTTAGGTGAGTATTTTCCCTCTCATGGCTAGAGTACTTAAGAAAAGCAGCTCATTTTTAAAATAAAATATGCCAAAAATACGTATGATGACCATACTGGACCTCATTCAAAATTTTTACTAATATCTTCGATGCTGGAGCCAAAAAAGGCAACACGCTGTTGATTTTCTCTGTAAAAAAGCAGTATGTGAATTAGCTTTCAGGTAGAAGCTCTTTTATTCAGTAACAATACCCTTCTTGGACACACGTGGCGGGTGCTTTCTCAATACAGTTCCCAAAGTGCCTTTTCTAGGGTACATTATTACTCTCAAAATGATTATTAACAAAACAGAATTTATTTTTCTTTAGCTTGGGCTTTCTGTTTTAAGAAAACTAAAAAAAAAAAAAAAGAACTGAAGTACTTCATTTTCTATTTGAATTGTATATATGCCAAGAGCTGATTCATACTCTGTACACAAGCAGTTTCATCTAAGTGCAAAGCATAATAAATGCTGACAACCACACATGTGCATGATTGCTCTTTCACAATATATGTCCCTGTGCCATTGGCAATAAGGATTCTCTTACAGTGGCATTTGATAAAGGAATTTTGCCAACAGATCACTCAGCTTTCTCTTGGAGCCTTTTTCTGTCTTTGCGGCTGGCCTTAAAATTTTGTAGGAACAGTGCAGCTTGTACTCATTGTTTCTCCAAAAAATGCAACATGAAAGATGCCTGTGTGGTTTTCATTTCTTCCTCACATTTAATAACATAAACCACGATTACTGATTAAGCTACTGAGTTTTGTTTGAAAATAATGCAAAAATTTCACTGGAAACAATCATTGTTCATGTTTCATAATATCCAATGCATAGAAAACTGGGGATGGTTCAATAAAATAACATTTCGGTAGTCGTAGTTTTTGTTTGTGCTTTTCTTTTTTGGATACTTTTCACGTCATCACAAAGACTTACTTCTCCCTGAACATAAAGATCAATATTTTATATTTACACTGCAAGAGTCAAAAAACTTACAGTCTCATTTTCATCATTATCTTTGTGTTTCAATGAACACCCTTGAGCCACTGATTCCTTTTTATTAATTGGGGAGATAACAACAGAACAGTAACAAGAAAAACTAGCAAACAGTATAAACGGACAAACTGTTAACGAAATGGTAGTGAAGACAACTTAATCAAAACAAGCCTTGTGGTCCATACACAATCTTTAAGTAGAAAACAACTTTTTAAAAAGCAGTGATTTGGATAGTGAACCAAAGATAGAAATCTGAGGGTGAATTTTACTACAACGTGAATTCTACATTAACACAGCATCTTAGATATAGAGCCTAGATGTGACGGTTTGCAAAGTATGCATATGTGAAAAAATTAACACGGATTCTCAGTTTTTCACAATATAATACAATGAACTTAAGCAAACAAAAATAATGACAGAAAACACTTATATAGCTCTTACTAGGTTCCCAGAACTGCTGACATATAAGACATTAAAGGTCATTTCTCTTGTTTTAACATTTCCTTCACCTTCTTTTATTTACTATAAAATTTGGCCATAAAGACGGAATTCAATACTGTGCATGTATGTGTACACACATAAATCTGTTTGGAAAATTATGTTGCCACAATCTCTTTAAGGAGCCACTGGCAAAAATAATCAAAATTTTAAATATGCTTATCCTTTGGACTCCACAATTACTTTTCAAGGAGGAAACATAGCCAGCATGATCCTTAGAAGCAAGGATGGCAAGACTTTGTCTCACATACATTGTACATGTTATCAGGAGAGACCAGCCCCTAGAGGAGGACATCATGCTTAGTAGAGGGTTAGCAAAAAAGAGGAGAATTCTCAGTAAGATTGACTGACGCAGTAGCTGCAACAATGCGCTCAAACATAACACCCACTGTTACGCATGGCACAGGAATGGGCAGCATTTCATTCTTTTCTAGGGTACATTATCACTCTCAAAATGATTATTAACAAAACAGAATTTATTTTTCTTTAGCTTGGGCTTCCTGTTTTAAGAAAACTACACAGGGTCACTATGAGTCAGAACCAACTCCACAGCACCTAACAATGACAACTGTGGATATACCCCCATTGGCCAAAAAGGAAAACACTATGAATAGCCATAAACAGGAGACAGGTGAATTAAATTATGTTATATTCAATCAATGAGAGAATATAGCATAATCTTAATAAGAATGAAGTAAATGTGCATATGGCGTCAGAGAAAGATGAGTGTATCTTTTATATAAAAATATACCAGAGAGATGCACATACACACTTACATGCACAAACATATGAAGAGATAAAATGTCATAGAGGATACATAGCAAACTTAACATTGCCTGTTTCAGAGGCGGGAGAGGATAAAAGAGGGTATATGGGATACGACTTTTAGATTTTACTACATACACTACTGTTTGTCCTTTTTCGATAGTGAGAACTGATTACTTTTACAATAAAAACATAATGAAGATAACCTCTTTCAGTTTCCTCTACATGTGATATACAAAAGCTAAGCAAACCTGAAAATCCAGTAGGAGGTCTGCTGTTTCATGAATTTCTAAATTTTTTGGAACGCAATCAAAATCTCATATCATATCACAATCAACCCCCGTGGATCTGTCAGTTTGTCGCACTCTGGGGGCTTCCATGTTGCTGTGATGTTGGAACCTATGCCGCCGGTATCTGGATACCAGCAGGGTCACCCATGGCGGACAGGTTTCAGCTGAGCTTCCAGACAAAGACAGACTAGGAAGAAGGACCTAGCAGTCTACTTCTGAGAAGAATTAGCCAGTGGAAATCTTATGAATAGCAGAAAATTGTCTGATATAGTGCCAGAAGATGAGCCTCTCAGGTTGGAAGGCACTCAAAAGATGACTGGCGAAGAGCTGCCTCCTCAAAGCAGAGATGACGTTAATGACATGGATGGAGTAAAGCTTTCAGGACCTTCATTTGCTGATGTGGCATGACTCAAAAGAAGAAGAAATAGCTGCAAACATCCATTAATAATCGGAATGTGGAATGTATAAAATATGAATCTAGGACAATTGATTAACTACATCTCTGGAAAAAGACAATGGAAAAGCTCAATATCATCAGTACAAAGCTAGAGGCCTACTGAGGAACAGACCATCAATTGCTCATATGCAAGCTCAAGTTGAAACTGAAGAAAATTAGAACAAGCCCACTAAAGCCAAAGTATGACCTTGAGTATATCCCACCTGAATTTAGAGACCCTCTCAAGAATAGATTTGGTGTGATGAGCACTAATGACCAAAGACCAGACAAGCTGTGGAATGACAGCAAGGACATCATACACGAAGAAAGCAAGAGGTCATTAAAAAGACAGGAAAGAAAGAAAAGACCAAAATGGACATCAGGAGAGACTCTTAAAACTTGCTTTTGAACATCAAGTAGCTAAAATAAAAGGAGAAATAATGAAATAAAAGAACTGAACAGAAGATTTCCGAGGGCAGCTTGAGAAGATGAAGTATTATAATGACGTGTGCAAAAAGCCAGAGATAGAAAACCAAAAGGGAAGAACATGCTTGGCATTTCTCAAGCTGAGAGAACTGAAGGAAAAATTGAAGCCTCAAGTTGCAATAGTGAAGGATCCTATTCGGAAAATATTAAGCAATGCAGGAAGCACTGAAAGAAGATGGAAGGAATAGAAAGTCATTATACCAAAAAGAAATGGTAGATGTTCAACCATTTCAAGAGCTACTGTATGGTCAGGAACGGATGGTACTAAAGGAAGAAGTCCAAGCTGCACTAAAGGCACTGACGGAAAACAAGGCTCCAGGAATTGACAAAATAAGAATTGAGATGTTTCAACAAACAGATGCAGCACTGGAAGTACTCCCTAGTAAATGCCAAGAGATTCGAAAGACAGTACCTGGCCAACTGACTGGAAGAGATCCATATTTATGCCTATTCCCAAGAAAGGTGATCCAATCGAAAGGGGAAAATATCGAACAATATCATTAAAATCACAAACAAGTGAAACTTTACTAAGATCATTCAAAAATGGCTACAGCAGTATATCAACAGGACCAGTCAGAAATTCAGGCCAGATTCACAAGAAGATGTGGAACCACGGATATAATTGCTGACGTCAGATGGATCCTGGCTGAAAGTAGAGAATATGAGAAAGATGTTTACCTGTGTTTTACTGACTGCAAATGCATTCAACTAGGTGGATCATAACAAATTATGGATAACATTGCAAAGAATGGGAGTCCAGAACCATTAATTGTGCTCACGAGGAACCTGTACATAGATCAAGAGGCAGCTGTTTCGACAGAACAAGGAGATACTGCGTGGTTTAAAGTCAAGAAAGGTGTGCGTCAGGGTTGTATCCTTTCACCATACCTGTTCAATCTGTATGCTGTGCAAATAATCTGAGAAGCTGGACTATACGAAGAAGAACGGGATATTAGGACTGGAGGAAGGCTCATTAACAACCTGCGTTATGCAAATGCCACAACCTTGCTTGCTGAAAGTGAAGAGGATTTGAAGCACTTACTGATGAAGATCAAAGACCATAGCCTTCAGTATGGATTATACCTCAACAAAACGAAAACAAAATTCCTCACAAACGGACCAATAAGCAACATCATGATAACTGGGGAAAAGACTGAAGTTGTCGATGATTTCATTTTACTTGGATTCACCCATGGAAGCAGCAGTCAAGAAATCAAAAGACACATTGCATCGGGCAAATCTGCTGCACAAGACCTCTTTAAAGTGTGGAAGACGCAAAGATGTCACTTTGAAGACTAAGGTGCGCCTGACCCAAGCCATGGTATTTTCAATCGCATCATATGCATGCAAAAGCTGGACAATGAATAAGGAAGACCAAAGAACTGATGCCTTTGAACCGTGCTGTTTGAGAAGAATATTGAATGGACTGCCAAACGAACAAACAAATCTTTCTTGGAAGAAGTATAACCAGAATGCTCCTTAGAAGCATGAATGGTGAGAGTATGTCTCACATACTTTGGACATGTTATCAGGAGGGACCAGTCCCTGTAAAAGAACATCATGCTTGGTAGAGGGTCAGCGAAAAAGAGCAAGACCCACAACATGATGGATTGACACACTGGCTGCAACAATGGGCTCAAGAATATGTTATTGTGAGCATGGTGCAGGACCGGGCAGCGTTTTATTCTGTGGCACTATGAGTCAGAACAGAGTGGACTGCACCTAACGACAACATCACAATCAAATATTTATTCAAATCTAACACAAATAAGACACCATGTTAAGGTCTATGTGCATAAATGAGACCTAATATACGTGGGTTTGTTTTTTTAAACCTTCAAGAAGCTTATGATACAGTCAATAATGACATAGGCGCTAAGAATCATTTATTCAGCCATGGACGATAATCCTTTGCAGCCATAAAAAAAGATATAGAACATCTGATAAAAAAAATGAATGCTACTAAGAGAATAATGAAATAAACACACATATATAATGTACTGGTGGCATTTCATATCAATAGGTTTAATATGGGTTTTTTATTATTAATCATATTATGAACTATTATTAATCAATTAATAAATGGTGTTAGGATGACTAGCTAATTATTGGGGTAAAAGCTGGTTACCTAGCTTCAAATCATCATATCAAAAAAAAAAAAATGTTGGAATTCCAAATATAAAACTGTAAAGGTGCTCGGAAAACTAATTCTATTCTTTTAGTGCTGGGAATGCCTTTTAAAACATGAATGAAAAGACTATAAAAAGCTATACTATAAAAAATCAAACTATTCCTATTAATTTATAAAAGTTCTTAATTTGGCTTTATAGTTTTTCTTTGGAAGCATGAACATATGTATTCACTGATTTTTATTATTTGATATCATAGAATATACATTAATAGAGAAAAACTTTTCAGCCTGAAAAACAAATGTTTGACACTTAAATCTAGCCACAGAAGCAAAGACAGTCCTGTAAGGTCTAAACCAGCACTGTCCAATAGAATTTTCTGTCATGAATATAACTGTTCTATATCTGAACTGTCTAATATGGTAGCCATTAACCATATCTGGCTATGGAACACTTAAAATGTGCCTAATGCAACTGACAAACTGAATTTTTTATTTTATGTAAATGAATTTTATTCATGTTAATTTTATTTGTATATTTTTAATCCTCTAGAATTTAACTAGACATATGTGCCTAGTAGTTACAACACTGCACGGAACAGATATAGGAATCTGTAAATTCCCAAGCTTCCTTCATTCCTGTTCTGGTGTCTACCTTTCATATCATTAAAAACTTCTCTAACTCTTACTTTTGCAGGAGTGCAGTGATACCCAACATGGACAATATAAAACACTAGAGAGAGAAGCAAAAACCTATCAACTTGCTCGTAGTCTTAAACCCTTTGCTACTGAGTCGATTCTGCTCATAGCAACCGCAGCATGTCACTTATTTTCCTCAGCTATTTAAACACTGAAGGTTTAACCCACTGATTCTCAAAGTGTGGTTCATGAAATTCTAGGCATCCCTGAAGCTTTATCGGATGGTATGCAAGGTAAAATATTTTCATCATATTAACACTGAGACATCGTATGCCTGCGTTGACATTTGCATTAATGGTACAAAAGCAATGGTGGGTAAAACTGCTGGCACCTTAATAAAAATCAAGGCAATGGCACCAAATTGTGCTAGTGGTTATTGTGCCCTTTACCTCCACACTCTTGCCACGTATTCACATTCAATTCCAAAAAAAAAAAAATGCCAGTTACTTAAGAATGTCATTTGTATAAGTATAAAAATTATTACTTTTATTAAATTTCAATCTTTCAGCTCATGTCTTTTTTTTTTTTTCACATCACTTAAAAACAACTTTATTTTGAGATAATTACAGATTCACACAGAGTTTAAAAAATTTAGTTCCCCTGCATAACTCTAGTACATCACCACAACCAGGATACTGACACTAATAAACTCCACTGGCCTTATTCAGATTTCACCAATTTTACACACACTTATTCAGGTGTATATTTAGTTCTATGTAGTTTTATCACTTATGAAGATTCTTGTGGCCACCACTACAATCTAAATACAAAACCATTCCATCACAAGGATCCCTTGTGCTACTCTATCCCAGACATCTTCCTTCTTCCCTCTCTCTCTTTTCTTACTATTCCCGCCCCCAACCCTCCCCACCCCTGGCAACCACTAACATGTTCTTTATCTCCTTAACTGTGTCATTTCAAGAATGTTCCAAGAATGAAATTATGTAGTATGTAACCTTATTAGATGTCTTTTTAATATCCTGTGTGTTCAAATGAGAAGATACATAAAGTACTTCTGTGGCATACTGAGTGAGGTACAATGGGAACAGCAGTTGCACAACTGAGTTATGAGATGAACTAGCAGAAAAAAGTAAGCTTCATCACTTCCAGGAAAACAAAGCATTTATTAACACTGATAAATTCAAGCTTCCAAGTGAAAACTAGAATTTTAGAAAACCTTTATCTGTGGCTATAAGACTGGCAAGTTCCCAATAAGTAAAGGCTTTTCTGATGAAAACTTTTTTTCCATAACATACAATTAGCCATTTAAAATGTACAATTTAGTGGCATCTAGTGCATTGATGCACCACGTGTCTGTTGTACTGTGGTGGCTTGTGTGTTGCTGTGATACTGGAAGCTTTGCCACCTGTATTTCAAATACCAGTAGGGTCACCCATGGCGGACAGGTATTAGCTGAACTTCCAGACTAAGACAGACTAGGAAGAAGGACCTGGCAGTCTACTTCTAAAAAAACTGGCCAGTGAAAATCTTATAAACAGCAGCGGAACACTGTGTGATATAGTGCTGGAAGATGAGCCCCTCAGGTTGGAAGGCACTCAAAAGATGACTGGGGAAGAGTTGCCTCCTCAAAGTAGAGTCGACCTTAATGACGTGGATGGAGTCAAGCTTTCAGGACCTTCGTTCGCTAATGTGGCATGACTCAAAATGAGAAGAAACAGCTGCAAACATTAATAATTAATAATCAGATAATTAATAATCCATTAATAATCGGAAAGTGGAAAGCACAAAGTATGAATCTAGGAAAATTGGAAGTCATCAAAAATAAAATGGAACACATAAACATCAATATGACTGGCATTAGTGACCTGAAATGGACTGGTATTGGCCATTTTGAATCAGACAATCTGTCATAGTCATCTAACGCTGCTGTAACAGAAATAGCACAACTGGATGGCTTTAACAAACAGAAGTTCATTCTCTCACTGTCTAATACTCTAGAAGTCCAAATTCAGGGCATCAGTTCCAGGGGAAGGCTTCCTCTTTCAGCTGTGGAAGAAGGTCCTTATCATCAATCTTCCCCTGGACTAGGAGCTTCTCTGCGCAGGAACTCAGGTCTAAAGGACTCACTCTCCTCCCGGTGCTGCTTTCTTGGTGGTATGAAGTCCCCTTGTCTCTCTGCTCGCTTCTCTCTTTTATATCTCAAAAGAGATTGGCTCAAGACACAATCCAATCTTGTAGACTGAGTCGTGCCCATTAGCATAACTGGTGCCTATCCCACCTCATTAACATCATAGAGACAGGATTTATAACACATAGGAAAATCACACCACATGCACAATCACACAATACTAGGAATCATGGCCTAGCCAAATTGATACACACATTTTTGAGGGATACAATGCAATCCATGACATTCTATCCTTTGGCCCCCAAAAATTCATGTCCTAGCCACATGTAAAAACATATTCACTCCACCATATGATAGCAAACGTCTTAACTGCAAGTCGAAAATTTAAAAAATTCCTCTTCATCTATGATATCTAGAATACAAGTTATCTGCTTCCAAAGGTAGAAGGGCAGAAGAGCCACAAGTTAGACATTTCCATTACAAATGGGAGAAACTGGAGAGAAAAAAAGGATAACAGGCACCAAGCAAGTTAGCAGAAGACATTACATTACCCCTCAAGGCTTTGAAAATAATCCTCTGTTCTCTGAGACCATTTTACACAATAGCCCTGCCCTCCAGACCCTAGGTATTGGCCACACTCTCCGGATTCCAAGTGGAGTCCCCTCGGCCCTGGGCTTCAGCTCTGCCTTCAGACCCACCGGGACAGCAACTCTGCTCCCTCGGCTTTAGGTGCACCATTCTCCCAGTTCATCTGAGCGGTGACTCCACCCTTAGAAACACCAGAGGCCATCAGTCCACCCTTTGAAACCCCCGAGGTCATGGCCATACCCTTTGAGACTGAGGCAGCTCAGCTACCTGTGTTCCTTGTCTCTTCAGCTTCTGCTTCCTGGTTCCATGGTCTCTCGGTCTGTTGAGCCATACGCCTGCATCTGTCCTGCTGTGGCATGTGTTCCAAAGCTCTGTAGCTCTACCAGTAAGTGCTTGGGAGCACCACACTCTGCCAGTAAACTTTGGCCAGAAAGCACTCAGCTCTCTTGCTCAGTGGGTCAGGAAGCCCAATTCCATCAGTAAGTGCTCAGAAGAACCCCACTCTGTCAGGAAGCCTCCTGCACAAAGGCACTCAGTTCTCTTGCTCTGTGGGTCGGCTCAAGCACTGTATGGTACTGGCCTCCTGGTTCTGCTGCTGCCAGTTCTCTGCGGCTGCCAGTC
The DNA here is from genome assembly GCF_030014295.1 of Loxodonta africana. Taxonomy (NCBI): domain Eukaryota; kingdom Metazoa; phylum Chordata; class Mammalia; order Proboscidea; family Elephantidae; genus Loxodonta; species Loxodonta africana. Next base: position 56,062,269 of record NC_087344.1, read on the forward strand.
CCCTGTGGCTGCGGCTGCTTCTCACCATCTGCACCGTCTCCGGTGTTAACAGTTCTCCTCACTTACTTCTGAGTCCTCTATCCATTCACAGTTCCAAAACTGCTTCCACATTTTAGGTATCTATTAGACCAGCACCCCCTTCTCCTGGTATCAAATTCTGTCTTAGTCATCTAGTGCTCCTGTAACAGGAATACCACAAGAGGATGGCTTTAACAAACAGAATTTTATTCTCTCACAATCTAGTGGGCTTCACTCTCCCAAATTTACATAGGCATAGCAAATTGTTTTGTTATGATTCTAAACTTATTTTCCATCCACACTGCTTCCAGGCACCTTCAATCTCTTCAGAATTGCCTTCTTCAGCTCTGTACAACCAGTAAAAATTTCAGCCCCACTGCAATAAAATGCTAAGTATAAGCAAAACAGAGATTTCATTAATGCTTATCTACTTCAAAAAGTAGCCAATAGAACATTCCTTTATTACAAAAGTCTGATCACTTACAAGTTCATTTCAACATTTATTCAACTTCATAAATATATGTCAGACAAATACATACTGGTATATATATACTTATACATACATAAGCAAGATACACTCGCTTGTATCTTGTTGAATTTTAAGCAGCACTGGATAAAGTAGAGCTGTCTAAACACTGACAATTTGACATGATACTGAAATTCATTTGAAATTCATAAACAGTAGACAGCTGTACAATAAGCATCCAATACAAATTTAAAAATAATCATTTAATAGTCTACACAAAACACAATTCCTTTTATATATATTTTGCTGAAAGGGAAAATCACGTTCTTATCTATTATTTCAAAAGAGGGAGGGGAACAAGGAGAATGAGACCCAGGCAAAGATCCATATTTTCCCACCTGACAAAGTAAGAGACAGTATTTAATCTTGACTGCCATCAGAACTCTCCATTCTTCCACAGAAACGCCAAAAAAAAAAAAAAAAAAAAAACCCCAGAAACTGTCAGAACCAACTTTCTCAGAACTCTGAAAAAAATGTAAAGGTTTGTAACAACCAAGTGATGCTGGGTTAAGAAAAAATCAACTTAAAATGGCAGAAAGCTTTGTTGCATTCTTACTTGTCCTTGTCCTACCCCTCCATAGCTCAGGTGGCAGTATTGAAGACAGCGGCCCATATTCTCAGAGAGAAATTGGTCCCTGGTTCCAGACAGTGCAGAATAGAACTTATCTGAAAATTATTGTGTTTGTCTGCTTTAACCTGTCCGGGGAGGGACCTGAAGGACTGAGTTTGGTACTGGCTTCTGTTTTTCCTAACTCGGAACTCACTTAGGGTGGAAAAGCTGCAGGTTTTGTTCAAAAGCACTGTAAGGTGATCAAAACACCCACGGCCAATTGGAGTAAAAGACTACGATGACGTACATAAGATTACCTAATGTGTGGGAGAAAAGGATGGAGAGTTTCTATGGGAAATTAGAACATTCAAAAGTGCTCATGTATACTGTGGAATTTAGAGAGCCATCTGCATGTCCAGGACAGGACATAAACTCAGAAAAAAAACCAAGAAGACCCTAAATTTTCACCACTGACAATTCTATGGGCTCAGTAAAAAAAGAAAGTGAAGGACACTGATGTACAACTGCAAATGACCTGGCTAAGGTTAAATAAGTGCACCAGCCAATCTGCAAAGACTGGCAGTGTTTTGTTTTTTGTTTGGTTTTACTTTAAGCTTCTTGCATTCAAGGACATTTGAGTCAAAACACTAGATAAACACAAGCTCATCTTTGAACAATCAAGAAGAAAAAAAAACCTTGGGTAAAGGGAGAATCTGATTTTCATAGTTATTACATTGTATCAGAATGTGCAGTTTTCAACAAAAAATAACAAAGCATACAAAAATAGAAAAGTATACCACATTGGAAGGAAAAATAGAAATTGACAGAAACTATATATGAAGAAGCTCAGACACTGGACTTACCAAACGCTTTAATCCAATTGTCTTACACATGGTTCAAAGAACTAAAGGAAGTCATGGACACAGAACTAAAGGAAACCATAAAAAAGATGTACTAACAAGTTGACAGTATCAATAAAGAGATAGAAATTTTAAAAAAGGTACCAAACAGAAATTCTGGAGCTGAAAAGTACAGTAAGTGAAATTAAATATTCACTAGAGGAATTTAACAGCAGATTTTGACAGAGAAAAGAAAGACTCCGCAAACTTTAAGACAGGACAATTGAAATCATCCAGTCTGAGAAACGGAAAGTAAAAACAATGAAGTAAACAAAGCTTAAGGGGACTGTGGGACATCATCAAGCAGAACAATGTAAGTATTACGAGCGTCCAAGAAGCAGAAAACACAGAAAGAAAGCAGAAACAATATTTGAAGAAATAATGGTCGAAAATTTCCTAACATGAGTCTACACATCCAAGAGCTCAATGAACTCCAACAAGGATGAATTCAAAGAAAGCAACACTTTGATGTATCGAAGTCAAATTATCGAAAGACAAAGAGAGAATCTGGAAAAGACCAAGAGAGAAGTGACCTGTCACATACAAGAGATGCTCAATAAGAGTAACAGCTGATTTGTCATCAGAAATTATGGAGGCCAGAAGGCAATGGGATGACATATTCAAAGTTCTGAAAGAAAAACAATGTCAACCAAAGAATTCTATATTCAACAAAACTATCTTTCAAGACTGAAAGAAAAAGTAAGATATTCCTAGATATATAAAAGCTAAGGGAGTTTGTTACTAGGAGATCTGTCCTATAAAAAAATACTAAAGGGAATCCTTCAGGCTGAAATGAAACAATCCTAGACATTAACTAAAAGCCATATAAAGAAATAAAGAAAATGAATAAGGTAAATACTCCAGTAAATATAAAAGCCAGTATTGATGTACTTTTGATTTTTAACTCCTCCTTTTCTCAAATGTGTTTTAAAAGGCAAATGGATAAAACAGTAGATATAAATTTATGTTAGTGGGCATAAACTATATAAAGATTTACGTCTGTGACAATAACAACAGAAAGGGGAAGGGGCAGAGTAGTACAGGAGCAGGACGTGGGTGTTATTCAAACTATACTGTTGTATCTTTATAAATTTAAGATTTTAATTATAATCCCCAAGATATAAACTAGGAAACCAACATTTAAAAATCAGAAAAGGAATAGAAGAGGAAATCAAAATGTCATCCTACAAAAAAAATCAACTAAATAAAAAAGGAGGCAGTAATGGAAGAACTGAAGAACGAAAAGCATACGTTGTTGTTGTTGTTAGGTATTGTTCAGTCAGTTCCAACTCAAAGCAACCCTATGTGCAACATTACAGGACATTGCCCAGTCCTAAGCCACCTTCACAAACAACGTAATGCTCGAGCCCGCTGTTACAGCCACTGTGTCAATCCATCTCGTTGAAGGTCTTAGTCTCTTTCATCGATCCTCTATTTTACCAAGCATGATGTCCTTCCAAAAATGGAAAGCTCCCGATAACATGAACGAATTATATGAGATGCCCGATGCCCTTGCTTCTAAGGAGCATTCTGGCTGTACTTCTTTGAAGAAAAATTTGTTCGTTCTTCTGGCAGTTCATGGTGTATTCAATATTCATCACAAACACCATACTCAAAGACATCAATTCTTATTCGGTCTTCCTTATCCACTGCCCAGCTTTAACAAGCATATGAGGTGACTGAAAACACCATGGCTTGCGTCAGGGGCACCTTAGTCCTTAAAGTGACATCTTTGCTTTTTAAAAACTTTAAAGAGGTCTTTTACTCAGATTCATCCAATTCAATGTTTGATTTCTTGACTGCTGCTTCCATGGGCATTGACTTTGGATCCAAGTAAAATGAAATCCTTGACAACTTCAATACTCTGTTTATAACGATGTTGCTTATTGGTCCAGTAGTCAGGATATTTGTTTTCTTTATGTTGAAGTGTAGTCCATACTGAAGGCTATAGTCTTTGATCTTCATCACTAAGTGCTTCAAGTCCTCTTCACTTTCAGCAAGGTTGTGTCATCTGAATATCAAAGGTTGTTAATGAGTCTTACTCCAATCCTGATGTCACATTCTTCTTCATATAATCCAGTTTCTCGGATTATTTGCTAAGCATACACATTCAATAATTATGCTGAAAGGATACAACTCTGATGCACACCCTTCTTGACTTTAAACCACACAGTATTCCTTTGCTCTGTTCGAACGACTGCCTCTTAGTCTATGTACACATTCCTCATGAGCACAGTTAAGTGTTTTGGAATTCTCATTCTTCACAATGTTATCCATAATTTGTTATGATCCACATTGTTGAACTCCTTTGCATAATCTATAGAACACATGTAAACATCTTTCTGGTATTCTCTGCTTTCAGCCAAGATCCATCTGATATCAAGCAATGATATCCATTGTTCCATGTCCTCTTCTGAATTTCTGGCAGTTCCCTGTTGATGTACTGCTGCAACTGTTTTTGAATGATCTTCAGCAAAATTTTACTTGTGTATAATATTAATGATATTGCTTGATAATTTCTGCATTCTATTGGATCACTTTTCTTTGGAATGGGTACAAATATGGATCTCTTCCAGTCAGTTGGCCAGATAGCTGTCTTCCAAATTTCTTGGCATAGACAAGTGAGCATTTCCAGTGCTGCAACTGTTTGTTGAAACATCTCAGTTGGTATTCAGTCAGTTCCTGAGGCCTTGTTTTTTTGCCAATGCCTTCATTGCAGTTTGGACTTTCTACTTCAATACAATCAGTTCTTGATAATATGCTACTTCCTGAAATGGTTGAATGTCAACCAATACTGACTCTGTGTATTCCTTCCATTTTCTTTTGATGCTTCTTGCACTGTTTAATATTTTCCCTGCAGAATCCTTCAATATTGCAACTCGAGGCTTGAATTTTTTCTTCAGCTCTTTCAGCTTGAGAAATACCAAGAGTGTTCTTTCCTTTTGGTTTTCTATTTCCGGGGCATATTTCATTATAATACACTGTCTTCTCAAGTTACCCTTTGAAATCTTTTGTTCAGTTCTTTTAAGTCATCATTTATTCCCTTTGCTTTAGCTACTCTACATCGAAGGGCAAGTTTCAGAGTCTTTTCTGACATCCATTTTGGTCTTGTCTTTCTCTCCTGTCTTTTTAATGACCTCTTGGTTTCTTCATGTATGATGTCCTTGATGTCATTCCACAACTCATCTGGTCCTCGGTCATTAATGTTCAAAGTGTCAAATCTATTCTTGAGGTGGTCTCTGAATTCAGCTGGGAATATTCTCAAGCACATACCTTGATTTTCATGGACTTGTTCTAATCTCTTTCTACTTCAACGTGAACTTGCACATGAGCAATTGATGGTGTGTTCCCCAGTTGGCCCCTAGCCTTGTTCTGACAGATGATATTGACCTTTTCCATCAACTCTTTCTATAGATGTAGTCAATTTGATTGCTGTGTATTCCATCTGGTGAGGTCCACATGTATATTTTGCCTTTGATGTTGTTGAGAAAAGGTATTTGCCATGAAGTCGCTGTTCTTGCAAAATTCTATCATGCAGTCTCTGGCATCATTTCTACCACCAAGGCCATATTTTCCAACTACTGATCTTTCTTCTTTGTTTCCAACTTTCGTGTTCCCATCACCAGTAATTATCAATGCATCTTGACTTCATGGTCTATCAATTTCAAACTGCAGAAACTGGTAAAAATCTTCAATTTTTTCATCTTTGGCCTTAGTGGTTGGTTCATAAATTTGAGTAATAGTCATACCAACTGGTCTTCCTTGTAGGCATATGGATACTATCCTATCACTGACAGTGTTGTACTTCAGGACAGACCCTGAAATGTTCTTTACTGATGACAAATGCAATGCCATTCCTCTTCAATTTGTCATTCCTAGTATAGTAGACCATATGACTGTCTGACTCAAAATGGCCAATACCAGTCCATTTCAGCTCACTAATGCCTAGGACATTGACTTTTATGTGTTCCATTTCATTTTGACAATTTTCAATTTTCCTAGATTCATACTTGCTACATTCCACGTTCCAATTACTAATGGATGTATGTGGCCGTTTCTTCTCATTTTAGTCATGCCTCATCAGCAAATGAAGGTCCTGAAAGCCTGAATCCATTCATGTTGTTAATGTTGACTCTACTTTGTGATGGCAGCTCCTTCCTAGTTGTGCTCTGAGTGCCTTTCAATCTGAGGGGCTCATCTTCCAGTGGTATACCAGACAATGTTCCCCTGCAATTCATAAGGTTTCCACTGGCTAATTTTTTTCAGAAAAAATCATATAAGATATTTAAAAAAAAAAAAAAAAAAAGCTAAATGGCAAAAGTCTTTACTTTTCAGTAATTATATTAAATATAAATAGATTAAACTCTAATTAAAAGGCAAAATGGAAAAAGAAACATGATTCAACAATACGCTACCTATGTGAGCATCACTTTAGATACAAAGAATCAAAGAAGTTGAAAGCAAAAGGACAGAAAAAAGACATTCCAAGGCAAGTAGTAACAAATACAGAGTTGGGTCATTATATCATTATTAGGCAAGATAGATTTCAAGACAAAGAAGGTTACAAGAGACAAAGAATGACATTATATACTGATAAAGATTCAATCCATCAGGAGGCATACAAATTACAAGCAGGTACATACTTAATAAAAGAGTTCCAAAATACATAAAGCAAAAATTGACAGATTTAAACGGAGAAATAGACAGTCCTACTACAATACTTAAAGATTTCAATGCTTCACTTTCAATAATGGATAGAACAACCAAACAAGATTAATAAGGAAACAGAGGATTTGAATAGCAATATAAGCCCTTAGATCTAACAGATGCACCCATTAGCACTCTACCTGAGAGCAGCAGAATACACACTCTTCTTAAGTGCACTTGATACACTGTCCAAGCCAGACCATATGTTAGGACACGAAATAAATCTTAACAAATTGAAAAAGACTGAAATATTATAAAGTATCTTCTCCAATCACAACAGAATAAACCTAGAAAATAACAAAGAAAACTTCAAAACTCTCAAGTATGTGCAAATTAAATAACACATTCTTAAGTGGACACTGGGTCAAAAAAGAAATCACAAAGAAAATTATAAAACAACTTAAGAAGAAAAACGAACACAGAACATACCAAAAACTTTTGTGATGCAGTGAGAACGGACCTCAGTGAGAAATTTATAGCTGTAAAGCTTTCATTAAAAAAAGAAGTTCTCTTCTTCGCTCAGATAGACACATGAGACTGTGTGAGCAGTTCCTGCCTGGAGGCGAGATGAGAAGGCAGAGGTGGACAGAAGCTGGTTGAATGGACACGGGGAATACAGCGTGGAGAGGAGCAGTGTGCTGTCACATTAGGGGGAGAGCAGCTGGGGTTACATGGCAAGGTGTGTATAAGTTTTTGTACAAGAGATTGACTTGAATTGTAAACTTTCACTTAAAACACAATATAAAAAAAGTGAGTACAAAAAAACAAGATCTCTAATCAGTAACTCAACTGTACCTCTTCAGGAGCTAGAAAAAAATAAAACTAAGAGTTAGTAGAAGAAAGAAAATAATAAAGATCAGTGCAGAGAAAAACAAAATAGAGAATGGTAAAACAAGAGGAAAAAAAAAAAGGCAATGAAATCAAAAGATGGTTCTTTAAAAAGATCAAACAATATTGACAAATCTTTAGCTAAGATAAAAACATAGAGTACTCAAACTACTAATATCAGAAAAGAAAGAGGGGACATTTCTACCAACTTTAAGAAATAAAAAGAATTATAAGAGAATACTATGAATAACTGTATGCCAACAGACTGGATAACCTAGAGGAAATGGACAAATCCTAAAAACACATGAAGTACCACGGCTGACTCAATAAGAAAAAGAAATTCTGAATATACGTATAAAGACATTGAATCATTAATCAAGAATCTCCCAACAAAGAAAAGTCCAGAACCAGACGGCTTCACCAGTGATTTCTAGCAAACATTTAAAGAATTCATATCAATTCGTCTCAAACTTTTCTAAGAAATAGAAGAACATTTCTAAACACTTTCAGCATTACCCTGATATTAAAGCCAGAAAAAGACAATACAAGGAAAGAAAGCTACAGACCAATATTCCTTCAGAATATAACTACAAAAATTCTCAGCAAGATACCAGCAAACTGAGCTCAGCAGTATATTAAAAGGATTGTACACCACAAATAAGTGAGACCTATCCACAAATGCAAGGATGGTACCACATAAGAAAATCAATCAATGTAATACTGCACATTAATAGAATGGGGGAAAATTGACAAATTTATTAATAACAAGCAATATAAACTCCAGCACCCTTTCATGATAAAAACACTCAGTAAACTATGAACAGAAGGGAGTTTCCTCAATACAATAAAGGTTATACATGAAAAACCAACAGCTAACATCAAGTTCAAAGGTGAAAAACTGAAAGCTTTTCCCCAAAGATAAAGAACAAGATAAAAATGCTCATTTTCATCACCATTTCTATTTAACATAGTACTGGGAGTTCTAGGCAGAGCAATTAAGCAAGAAAAGGAAATAAAAAACATCCAGATTGGATGACCTTATATCCAGAAAACTGTGGAGAATCCACAAAGAAACTATTAAGAGCTAATAAACAAATTCAGCAAAGCTGAAAGGATATAAAATCAACACATAAAAATGAGGTGTATTTCTAAACACTAGAAATAATCAAAACATACAGTTATGAGAACAATTCTGTCTTAGTTATGTAATGCTTTTATAACTGTTATACAATAAGTGGACAGCTTTAAAGAACAGATATTTATTCTCTGACAGTGTGGGGGCTAGAAGTCGGAATTCAGGGTGTCAGCTCTAGGGGAAGGCTTCCTCTCTCTGTTGGTTTTAGGGGAAGGTCTTGGTCATCAATCTTCCACTGACCTAGGAGCTTATCAGTGCAGGGACCCTGGGTCCAAAGCACATACTCTGCTCCTGGTTCTTCTTTCTTAGTGGTTGGTTCCGACTCATAACAACCCTATGTAAAACAGAACGAAACACTGCCTGATCCTAAACCATCCTCACAATCATCGTTATGCTTAAGCCCATTGTTGCAGCTGCTACGTCAATTCATCTCACTGAGGGTCTTCTTTTTCACTAACCTTCTACTTTACCAACCATGATGTCCTTCTCCAGAGACTAGTCCCTCCTGATTAAATGTCCAAAGTCCGTGAGACAAAGTCTCACCATCCTTGCTTCTAATGAGCATTCTGGCTGTACTTCCTCCAAAACAGATTTGTTCGTTCTTTTGACAGTCCATGGCATATTCAATATTCTTCAACAACACCATAATTCAAAGGCATCAATTCTTCTTCGGTCTTCCTTATTCACTGTCCAGCTTTTACACACATTTGAGGGTAGTGAAAACACCATGACTTGGGTCAGGCACAGCTTAGTCCTTAAAGTGGCATCTGTGCTTTTTAACACATTAAAGAGATCTTTTGCAGCAGATTTGCCCAATGCAATGGGTCGTTTGATTTCTTGACTGCTGCTTCCATCAGTGTTGATTGTGGATCTAAGTAACATGAAATTCTTGACAACGTCAATCTTTTCTCTGTTTATCATGATATTGCTTATTTGTCCAGTTGTGGGGATTTTTGTTTTCTTTATGTTGAGGTGTAAGCCATCCTGAAGGCTGAGGTCTTTGATTAACATCATGGAGATTAGGATTTATAACACATAGAATAATTACATCAGATCACAAAATGGAGGATAACCACACAGTACTGGGAATCATGGCCTAGCCACGTCAACACATATTTTGGGGGGGGCACAATTCAATTCGTAACAAACTCCATTTACAATAGCATAAAAAAATAATAAATTACTTGAGAATAAATTTAAATCAAGAAAGTGCAAGAAGAACAAGATTCTAACTCACAAAAAAAGACCAGACTTGCTGATCTTACAGAGACTGGAGAAACCCCAAGAGTAGAGCGCCCAGACATCCTTTTAGCTCCTGACGTTCACCCTTCTTCCAAAGATGAGAGACGCCCATAAAACAAAAAGAGACTAAAGTGCACACCAGCCCAGGGGCAAGGACTAGAAGACAGGAGGGGACAGGAAAGCCGGTAATAGGGAACCCAAAGTGAAGAAGGCAGAATTTTGACATATCGTGGGGTTGTTAAGCAATGTCATAAAACAATACGTGTACTAACTGCTAATGAGAAGCTAGTTTGTTCTGAAAACCTTCATCTAAAGTACAATAAAAATTAAAAAACCAAACAACAGTTTAGCTTAACTAGTAAAGAATGTCTGCCTTAAGCATGGTGCTCTTGTAAGATCTATCTATATGGGATCAAGGAAAGCCTGGTGGGGTCGTAGTTAAGAGCTACAGCTGCTAACCAAAAGGCTGGTGGTTTGAATCCACCAGGTGCTTCCTGGAAACCCTGTGGGGCAGTTCTACTCTGTGCTATAGGGTCACTATGATTCGGAACTGACTTGACAGCAACGGGTTTGCTGGTTTTATATGGGATCAAACTGACAACAACTTGAAAGATAAGAAACTTAGGGAGCAGGGAGCTTATGTTAATAGGGAAAGAACAACTCGGAAAAGGAGAGTAAGAATGGTTGCACAACTTGACGAATGCAATCAATGTCAGTGAATTATACATGCAGAAATTGTTGAATTGATGTATGTTCTGTGTATATTCACAACAAAAATAAATTATATGTAAAAAAGAAATTAAAAAAAAAGAAAGTACAAGATTTGTATACTGAAAGCTACAAAACATAGCTGAAAAAAAATTAAAGACCTAAATAAATGGAAGCATCCTGTGTTCATGGGTTGGAAGACTTAATATTACTAAGATGACAATACTACCAAAAGCAATATACACATTTGCACTAAACCCTATCAAAATTCCAACAGCTTCTTTTGCAGAAATGGCAAAACTGATCCTCAAAATCACATGCAATTTCAAGGTACTTCGAATAGCCAAAACAGCTTTGAAAAAGAACAAAAAAAAGTTGGAGGACTCATACCTTCTGATTTCAAAACTTACTACAAAGCTACAGTAATCACAACAGTATGGTACTGGCATAATGGAATGGAATTCAAAGTCCAGATATAAACCAAACATCCATGGCCAACTGACTTTTTTACAAATTTAATGCAATTCAATTTAATTTAATGCAAAAGAATAGTGTCTTCAACAAACAGCCCTGGGAAAACTGTATATCCGCATGCAAAAGAATCAAGTTGAATCCCTACCTTATACCATATAAAAATTAACTCAAAATGGATCAAAGACCTAAATGTAAGAGGTAAAACCATAAAACTCTTAATAGAAAACATCAGGGTAAATCTTCATGACTTTGGATTTGGCAATGGATCCTTAGATCTATGTTACCTAAAGCAAAGACAACAAAAGAAAAAGTAGATATAAAAATAAAAAACTTTTGTGTGTTAAAGGATACTACCAAGAGAGTGAAAAGACAACTCATATAATGGGAGAAAATATTTGCAAAATCATATATCTGATAAGGGCTTAGTACCCAGCTAAAGAACTCATTCCAGGTTAACTCAAAATTCCCTAATGACTGTTATCAATTAAAAGGTGCTAAAATAGAAATTCCATTAAATATACTAACACCAGTGTCATATGAAAAATGAAATACATACATCCTCTAATGTTTGCTTAATTTATTTGTCAAAACGCAGGTGGAAACAAGTTAATACAATCCAATAATTGTTGAATCCACAAGATTTTTTAATCAAAAAAAGATATGTACTTCCTATTTCGTATATAATGCAAAGTACTACAAGTAAAGGAATTTCACAGACTGCTAGACTGATCAAATATTTCCATTTAAGGGTTTTCTGATACTGGGTATGTATACATTACTGTAAACTGAATGCTGGCATTTACTCCTTAATACAGTTTGCCTTTCTTTTTTGAAATTACCTCAGACACAAGTTCATATGCTGCATAGGCTGCACCTCAAAGAAGAACATGCAAATACCAAAAACCATAAATCATAATGACTTATTGCTTCCCAGACAAATGAGCAGATTATGATTATTATGTACACTCAGGCTTCCAAATTCTCTTTCCTTCAGAGCCAAGCATATCAATAGGTACACAGGATAATTACAATCACATTTTGACAACATTGAAAGAACTAAAATACATGGTGGTAGAAACCATAAAAGGTGAGTAAATGAAGGAAATCTGGAAAAAACTATTGCTACTGTAATTTAATATTAACATCCGGCAAATACACAGCACTAACATTTCCATTTTAAAAACACATTTATTATACCCTCACAAAAAGGAAAAAAAATGTTCCTATGTAAAAATTTTAGCACATAAATACCTCAATGATGGCCCTGAAGCACCCAGAATGCATATCTGTCCAGAATAAAAGCTAAAAATGTAATGGTGCAGAATTATTCTCTGAGAAATCAGAAAGCTATCTTCTTTTCCTAACCTTTCTTTTATACACCAAACTTTTCATCTTTACATTTGAAAAAAAGTGAAATAGTACTGGGAAACTATATATTCAAAGTTATTTATCTCTAAGGGAAAGCCCTCCATGATGAGTCTCCATTATGATTTTTCTATCTCATGATACTGAATGTAGTAAGAAAACAAAAATCCCCCATGAGTTATTTTTAGACCATCACTGAGCTGGTTAAGTAAACATTATGCCTGCTGTGTAATGTGACTCCCTTAGTACTTACTCTGCCGAGAATAAACAGACATCATGCACACTCAATCACATGAGACAGTTTCAGAAAATAGCTGAGTCACTCACCAACAGCCCTTTCACTTCCTGTTCCCAGTAACTCAATGGAAAGTTCTGTCTCACCGCAGCACTTGGCTTCTTCTCCCATTCCCACCAGTAAGGCACAATTCCCTGAAAGCTTTCCCTCAATAACACCAACCGGTTTATGAGAAAGCTTAATTTAGGCATCACATGGTTCTACCCCCAGCCCAACCAACACATCAAGTTATGGGCAATATAAAAACAAAGGCAAGCAAACACAGGAAGTTAATTAGGCTGGCAAATTTCATCTCAATGAGGCCTGGTCTACCTTGGAGAAAAATACGTATCTGTCCAGTTAACCTGGAAGTGAATGTAGCCACACTGCCCTTCCCTTGAGTTTGTACTTTTTGGAAATTGCTCAATACATCCCCTAGGTTTTCTTTCTTTCTTTTTTTAATTGTGTTTTAAGCAAAAGTTAGGTTCAAGTTAGTCTCTCATATAAAAATTTATATACACATTGTTACATGACCCTAGTTGTTCTCCCTGTAACGTGACAGTACACTACTCCTTTCCACCCGGATTTCCGGTGTCCTTTAAACCAGCTCCTGTCCCCGTCTGCCTTCTCATCCCGCCTCCAAACGGGAGCTGTGCATTTAGTCTTACGTATCTACTTGAGCTAAGAAGCACTCTCTTCGTAAGTATCATTTTATGTCTTATAGTCCAGTCTAATCTTTGTCTGAAGAGTTGACTTTGGGAATGGTTTCAGTTCTTGGCTAACAGAGTCCAGGGTCTGTGTTTTCTGGGGTCCCTCCAGTCTCAGTCAGACCATTCAATCTGGTCTTTTTAATAGAATTTGAGTTCTGTATCCCACTTTCCTCCTGTTCCATCAGGGACTCTCTGTTGTGTTCCTTGTCAGGGTGGTCATTAGCGGTAGCCGGACACCATCTAGTTCTTCTGGTCTCAGGTTGATGGAGTCTCTGGTTTATGTGGCCCCTTCTGTCTCTTGGGCTAATATTTCCCTTGTGTCTTTGGTGTTCGTCCTTCTTTGCTCCAGGTGAGTTGGGACCAATTGATATATCTTAGATGGTCTCTTGCTGGTTTTTAAGACCCCAGATGCCACTCACCAAAATGGGATGCAGAACATTTTCTTAATAAACTTCGTTATGTCAAAAGACCTAGATGTCTCCTGAAACCATGATTCCCAGAACCCCACCCCTGCTACTCTGACCCTCAAGGTCTTTAGCTGTATTCAGGAATCTTCTTAGCTTTTGGTTTAGTCCAGTTGTGCTGACTTCCCCTGTATTGTGTGTACTCCTTCCCTTAACCTAAGATAATTCTTATCCCTTACACTAGTTAGTGAATACCCCTCTCCCCTACCCCAACCCTCCTAACCATCAAAGAATGTTTCTTCTGTGTTTAAACCTTTTCTTGAGGTCTTATAATAGTGGTCTCCTATGATATTTGTCCTTTTGTGACTAATTTCACTCAGCCTAATGCCTTCCAGATTCATTCACGTTGTGAGATATTTTGCGAGTTCATCATTGTTCTTTATCGTTACATACCCAAAAACCCACTGGCGTCAAGTTGATTCCAACTCATAGCGACCCTATAGGACAGAGTAGAACTGCCCCATAGAGTTTCCAAGAAGCACCTGGCAGATTCGAACAGCTGACCTCTTGGTTAGCAGCCATAGCACTTAACCACTACGCCACCAGGGTTTCCTATTGTTACATAGTATTACATTTTGTGTATGTACCATAATTTGTTTATCCATCTGTTGATGGCCTCCTAGGTGTTTCTATCCTTCTGCTATTGTAAACAGTGCTGAATTCTCAATTCTGTTCCATTGTTCTATGTATCTGTTGTTGTACCAGTAGCAGGCTGTTTTGATTACCGTGGTGGTATAATAGGTTCTAAAATCAGGCAGTGTGAGGTCTCCCACTTCGTTCTTCTTCTTCAGTAATGCTTTACTTATCTGGGACCACTTCCCTTTGCATATGAAGTTGGTGATTTGTTTCTCCATCTCATAAAAAATGCCACTGGAATTTGGATCAGGATTGCACCATATCTGTAAATTGCTTTGGGTAGAAAAGACACTTTCACAATGTTGAGTCTTCCTATCTATGAGCAAGGTATATTTTTCCACTTATGTAGGCCTGTTTTGGTTTCCTGCAGTAATGTCTTGTAGTTTTTTTTTTTTTTTTTGTATAGCTCTTTTATGTCTCTGGTTAGATTTATTCCTAAGTATTTTATCTTTTGGGGGACTACTGTAAATGGTATCGATTTGGTGATTTCCTCTTCAAAGTTCTCTTTTGTTAGTGTAGAGTAATCCAACTGATTTTTATATGTTTATCTTATATCCTGATCCTTCGCTGAAATCTTCTATTCCAGTAGTTTTCCTTGTGGATTCTTTGGCGTTTTCTGTGTATAAGATCATATCATCTGCAAAGAGATACTTTTACTTCTTCCTTACCAATTTGGGTGCGCTTTATGTCTTTTTCTAGCCTAACTGCTCTGGCTAGGACCTCCAGCACAATGTTGAATAAGAGTGGTGATAAAGGGCATCCTTGTCTGGTTCCTGTTCTCAGGGGGAATGCTTTCAGACTCTCTCCATTTAGGATGATGATGGCTGCTGTGTGTTTTCCTTCTGACAGCATTCCTAAATGGCATGGTATATGGTCTTGACTTTTACTACGAATAGTAAAAAATAATGAACAAGGCCTCAAAGCAAAACTGCTTTAGACTTTCTTTCCTTTGAGGATGTTGATTAGCAGCTTCATTAAAAACATCAGATATTTTAAAACAAAAAAATTTTTTACTCAAATTGAAATTAAATAAACATTAAGCCATACATGACTTTAAATACAATAATCCAAGTTTTTTTGTTTTGTTTTGTTTTGTTTTTGGAGCACCAACTAGGAGTCATGGACATAAAACTGAAAAAGAAGAAATGGTTCCTGTGCTCAAGGGATCTGCAACTTACTTATTAACTCAACGGCAATACAATATAGGAAGAGTTATAAGAAAAGAGAATTAATGATATGTCAAGAAGTATACAGAAAGAATATATTAATTCTTTCTAGGAAAATGAGATGTCAATGACGCCTCCTAAAGTAACAGTTCAGCAAGGGATGGAAGGATGACCTGGCAGTTTGCCATGAGAAGAGAAAGGCATCATGTATATGCAAAACAAAGAATATAAACACATGCACAAAGACCTGGAAAAGTACGGTGTGTCTGCTGAACCATGAACAAGTCAGTAATGTCAGAGCATGGGCCTGAGTGAGGCAGAATGAGGGGTGGCGAGGTCCAAAAATTACATTAGGACCAGATCAAAGATAACTCTTACAAGAATATGGAGTCCTGGAGAAGAGATCTGTGTCAGGGATACCAGTTAGGGAGCTACTGCAATAGTCTAGATGATAAGGGTCTAGTCTACCTCAGGGAATCTAGACAAAGGAAATATGTGAGAGACAATTAGCATACTGAACACTACCCTTCTGTCAGTTTGTCCTATTGTGATGCCTTCCATAGTGATATGATGCTGGAACCTATGCCACCGGTACTTTAAATGCCAGCAGGGTCGCCCATGGTGGACAGGTTTTTAACAGAGCTTCCACACTAAGACGGACTAGAAGGAAAGGCCTGGAGATCTGCTTTGCAAAATTAGACAATGAAAACCATGTAGATCACCACAGAATATTGACTGATACAGTGCTGGAAGATGAGCCCCTCAGATTGCAAGGCACACAAAATGACTGGGGAAGAGGTGCCTCCTCAAAATAGAGTTGGCCTTAATGACGTGGACAGCATAAAGCCTTCAGGACCTTGATTTGGTGCTGTGACATGACTCAAAATGAGATGCAACAGCTGTAAACGTCCATTAATAATCAGAATGTGGAATGTACAAACGATGAATCAAAGAAAATTGGATGTTGTCAAAATGAAATGGAACACTTGAAGATCGATATCCTACGCATTTGTGAGCTGAAATGGGCTGGTTTTCGCCATTCTGAATTGGACAGTCATATGGTCTACTATGACAAGAATGACAAACTGAAGAGGAATAGTACTGCATTCATTGTCAAAAAGAACATTCCAAGATCTACCCTGAAGTATGCCCTCAGTCATAGATGAACATCCATACATCTAAAAGGAAGACCAGTTAATAAGACTATTATTCAAACAGACACACCAATTGAATTCCAAAGATGAAGAAACTGAAGAATTTTACAAACTGCTACAGTCCTAAATTAATCAAACTTGCAACCAAAATGCATTGATAATTACTGGTGACTGGAATGTAAAAGTTGGAAACAAAGAAGGAGGATCAGCAGTCAGAAAATATGGCCTTGGTGACAGGAACGGTGTCAGAGAATGAATGATAGAATTCTGCAAGGCCAATGGCCTATTCATCGGAAAAATTTTATTTCAACAAAAAATGAACTTCGCCAGATGGATTACACAGAATCGAACTGACAACATCTGTGGAAAGAGACAGTGGAGAAGCTCAAAATTATCAGCCAAGACAAAACCAGGGGCCAAGTGTGGAACAGACCATCAATTACAGATTATGCAAGTAGTAGATGATGTTGTAAAAAGTCAAGTCCACGAGCGCCAAAGTTTTACTTTGTATACATCCTGCCTGAATTCAGAAACTATCTTAAGAATAAATTTGATACACTGAATACTAATGATCAAAGACTTAGAAGAATTGTGAGATAACATCAATGACATCATATATGAAGAAAGAAACTCCAACATCCTCCCCGCATTGCTGTCAAGTTGATTCTGACTCATAGTGACCCTAGGGAACAGAAGAGAACTACCCGATAGGGTGTCCAAGGCTGTAAATCTTTATGGAAGCAGACTGTCACATCTGTCTTCCATGGTGGCTGGTGGGTTCGAACTGTTGACCTTTCAATTATCAGCTGAGTGTTTAATCACTGCACCATCAGGCTTCTGAAGAAAGTAAAAGGCAATTAAAAAGACAGAAAAGATAAGAACACATACCAGAAGAGATCCTGAAACCTGCTCTTGGGAACAGAGAAGCTAAAGCAAACTGAAGAAACGATGAAGTAAATGAGCTGAACAAAAGATTTCAAATGGTGACTTAAGAAGACAAGGTAAAGTATTATAACATAATGTGCAAAGACCTGGAGTTTGAAAACGAAAAAGGAAAAAAATGAGTGGCATTTGTAAAGATAAAAGAACCTTAGATAAAATCAAACTTCGAGTTTGCAGTACTGAAGGATTCTATTGGCAAAAACGCCCATGCGCCTGTCAGTTTGTCGTACTAAGGGGGCTTATGTGTTGTGTGATGCTGGAAGCTATACCACCAGTATTCAAATACTAGTAGGGTCATCCATGGTGGACAGGCATCAGCTGAGCTTCTAGACTCAGACTGACTAGGAAGAAGGACCTAGCGGTCTACTTCTGAAAACAATTAGCCAGCAGAACATTGTCTGATATAGTGTAGGAAGGTGAGCCCTTCAGGTTGGAAGGCACTCAAAAGACGACTGGGGAAGAACTGCCTCCTCAATGTAGACTAGACCTTAATAACGTAGATGGAGTCGAGCTTTCGGGACCTTCATTTGCTGATGAGGCACAACTCAAAATGAGAAGAAACAACTGCAAATATCCATTAATAATTGGAACTTGGAATGTAGGAAGTATGAATCTAAGAAAACTGGAAATCATAAAAATGAAATGGGACGCATAAAGATCGATATCCTAGGCATTAATGAGCAGAAATGGACTCATATTGGTCATTCTGAATCAGACAATCCTATGGTCTCCTACGCTGGAAATGACAACTTGAAGAGGAATGGCGTCACATTCATCATCAAAAAGAACATTTCAAGATCTATCCTGAAGTACAACACTGTCAGTGATAGGGTAATATCCATATGCCTATAAGAAAGACCAGTTAATATCACTATTATTCAAATTTACTCACCAACCACTAAGGCCAAATATTAAGAAATTGAATACTTTTATCAACTTCTGCAGTCTGAAATTGATCGAACATGCAATCAGGATGGCACTGATAATTACTGGTGATTGGAATGCAAAGTTGGAAACAAACAAGAAGGACTGGTAGTTGGAAAATATGGTTTGGTGACAGAAACAATGCCGGAGATCGAATGATAGAATTTTCCAAGACCAACGACTTCTTCATTGCAAAACTTTTTTTCATCAATATAAACAACAACTATACACATGGACCTCACCAGATGGAATACACATGAATCAAATCCACTACATCTGCGAAAAGAAACGACGGGAAAGCTCAATAACATTAGTCAGAACGAAGCCAGGGGTCGACTGCGGATCAGACCATAAATTACTCATATGCAAGCTCAAGTTGAAACTGAAGAAAATTAGAACAAGTCCACGAGAGCTAAAGTACGACCTTCAAGATATCCTACGTGCATTTAGAGACCATCTCAAGAATAGAATTGACGTGTTGAACACTGATGGCCAAAGACCAGACAAGCTATGGAAGGACATCATACATGAAGAAAGCAAGAGGTCATTAAAAAGACAGGAGAGAAAGAAAAGACCAAAATGGATGCCACAAGAGACTCTGGAAACTTGCTCTTGAACATCGAGTAGCTAAAGCAGAAGAAAACACGATGTAGTAAAAGAGCTGAACAGGGCTTTCAAAGAGTGGCTTGAGAAGATAAAGTATCATGATGACATGTGCAAAGAGGTGGAGACAGAAAACCAAAAGGGGAGAACACACTCAGCATTTCTCAAACTGAAAGAACTGAAGAAAAAATTCAAGCCTCGAGTTGCAATAATGAAGGATTCTATGGGAAAAATATTAAGCAATGCAGGAAGCATCAAAAAAAAAAAAAAAAAAAAAATGGAGGAAAACAAAGTCACTCTCCCAAAAAGAATTGGTCAACGTTCAATCATTTTAGGAGATAACATATGATCAAGAACCAACGGTACTGAAGAAAGAAGTCCAACCTGCACTGAAGGCACTGGCGAAAAACAAGTTTCCTGGAATTGACGGAATACCAGTTGAGATGTTTCAACAACTGGATGCAGCGCTGGAAGTGCTCACTTGTTTATGCCCAAAACTTGGTAGATAGCTACCTGGATTACCGACTGGAAGAGATCCATATCTGTGCCTATCCCCAGGAAAGGTGATCCAACCAAATGTGGAAATTATCGAAAAATATCACATGCAAGCAATATTTTGCTGAAGATCACTCAAAAGCGCTGCAGTAGTATATCAGCATGCAACTGCCAGAAACTCAGCCAGATTTTCAAGAGGACACGGAATGAGGAATATCACTGCTGATGTCAGATGGATCCTGGCTGAAAGCAGAGAATACCAGAAAGATGTTTACTTGTGTTTTATTGCCTATGCAAAGGCATTTGACTGTGTGGATCATAACAAATTGTGGAGAATGGAAATTCCAGAACACTTAATTGTGCCCATGAGGAATCTGTACATGGACGGATCAAGAGACAGTCGTTTGAACAGAACAAAGGGATACTGCCTTGTTCAAAGTCAAGAAAGGTATGCTTCAAGGTTGTATCCTTTCACCATACTTATTCAATCTGTATGCTGAGCAAATAACCCAAGAAGCTGGACTATATGAAGAACACAGCATCAGGATGGGAGGAAGACTCATTAACAACCTGTGTTATGCAGACGACACAACCTTGCTTGCTGAAAGGGAACAGGACTTGAAGCACTTGCTGACGAAGACCAAGGACTGCAGCCTTTGGTATGGATTACACCCCAACATAAAGAAAACAAAAATTCTCACAACTGGACCAGTAAGCAACATCATTATGAACAGGGACAAGATTGGGTTGTTAAGGATTTCCTTTTACTTGAATCCACCATCAACACCCATGTAAGCAGCAGTCAAGAAATCGAACAACAGATTGCATTGGGCAAATCGCCTGCGAAAGATCTCTTTAAAGTGCTGAAAAGCAGAGATACCACCTTGAAGACTAAGGTGTGCCTGATCCAAGCCATGGTGTTTTCAATCGCCTCATATGCATGCGAAAGCTGGACAGTGAATAAGGAAGACCTCTGAATTGTGGTGTTGACGAATAATACAGAATATACCATGGACTGACAAAAGAACCAACAAATCTGTCTAGAAAGAAGTCAACCAGAATGGTCCTTAGAAGCAAGGATGGCAAGAATATGTCTCACATACTTTGGACATGTTATCAGGAGGCATCAGTCACTGGAGAAGGACATCATGCTTAGTAAAGCAGAGGGTCAGAGAGAAAGAGAAAGAACCTCAATGAGATGGACTGACATAGTGGCTGCAACAAATGGACTCAAGCATAGCAACAATTGTGAGGATGGTGCAGGACCTGGCAGTATTTCATTCCGTTGTGCACACGGTTGCTATCAGTTGCAATCGACTGAATGGTACCTAACAACAACAAGAACGTGGGTAAAAAACTGAATGAGGGAGAAAGTACCAAAAGAAGATAGAGTCCCCGTGTGTTACAAATGGTTAAAACACTCAGTTGTTAACAAAGGTGCCCTGGAAGAAAGGTCTGGTGATATACTTCAAAAAAATCAGTCATGGGGATGGGTAGGAAAGACCATGGAAGGAATATACAGATTCACTGTACCAAAAAGAATTGGCCAATGTTCAACCATTTCAGACGACAGTGTATGACCAAGAACGTCTGCTACTGAAGTATGAAGTCCGAGCTGCACTGAAGGCACTGCCTAAAAACAAGGCTCCAGGAATTGACAGAATGTCAACTGAGATACTTCAACAAATGGATGCAAGTCTGGAAGAGCCTTCTGGTCTATGTCCAGAAATTTGGAAGACAGCTACTTGGCCAACCAACTAGTACAGATTCATATTTGTGCTCAATCCAAAGACAACAAAATAGAATGCAGATATTAGAAAACAATATCACATGCTACTAAAAGTTTTTGAAGATAATTCAAAAATAGCTGCAGCTATACACTAACAAGGAACTGCCAGAAGTTCAAGATGGATTCAGAAGATGATATGGAATGAGGGATATATCATTGCTGATGTCAGATGGATCCTGGCTAAAAGGAGGGAATATCAGAAAGATGTTTACCTGTGTTTTATCAACAATGCAAAGCAATGTGACTGTGTGGATCATAACAATTTATGGATAACACTGAAAAAATGGAATTCCAGAACACTTAGTTGTATTCATGCAGAACCTGTACATGGATCAACAGGCAGTGTTCAAACATAATAAGGGGATATTTTGTGGTTTAAAATTGGGAAAGGTGTGTGGTAGGGTTTTATTCTTTCATCTTACTTATTCAATCTGTATGCTGAACAAATAATCTGAGAAGCTGGACTATATGAAGAAGAACCTGGCATCAAGACTGGAGGAAGACTTCTTATAAGCTGCAATATGCAGATGACACAACCTTGTTTGCCAAAAATGAAGACAACTTGAAGAACTTACTGATGAAGGTCAAATACAACAGCCTTCAGTATGGATTACACCTGAACATGAAGAAAACAAAAATCCTCACAACTGGGCCCATAAACAGTGAAGAAATTTAAGTTGCAGGGGGGCGTCTATGTCAATCGGCTCAGCATAGTTCATAAAGACAATGTCCTGTATCTTACTTTGGTGAGTAGTGTCAGGGGTATTAAAAGATTGCGTGCGGCCATCTAAGATACATCTCTTTGTCTCTTTCCATCCGAAGCAAAGGGGAGTGAACAAAACCAAAGATTCGAGGAAATAGGGAGTCCAAAGGACTAAGGGACCGCATGAACCATGACCTACATGGCTCAAGAACTAGACGGTGCCCGGCTACCACTACTGATCACTCTGACTGGGACCACAATAGAGGGGCCCAGAGAGAGTGAGAAAAAACGTTGAACAAATAATCAAATTCACAAAAGAGACCAGACTTACTGGTCCGACAGAGACTGCAGGAACCTCCGAGACTATGGCCCTAAGACACCGTTATGACCTGGAACTGAAGCCATTCCCAGTAACCAGCTTTCAGCCAAACGATGGACAGGCCCATAAAATAAACAATAACACTTGAGAGGAATGTGTTCCTTCAAACAATCAGCTATACGAAATTGATAGGACAACACTTGCCCAAAAAACAAAGATGAGAAGGCAGGAAGGGGTAGAAAATCTGGACAAAAAGAAATGGGGAGCCCAAGGCATAAATGGGTAGTGCTGACGCATTGACAGGAATGCAGCCAATGTCTTGGACCACTTTATGTACAGACTTTCAAATGGGCAACTGATTTGCTCTATAAACTTTCACCTAATGCACAATTAAAAAAAAAAAAAAGAAGAAGAAGAAAGCGAAGTTGTCCAGTGATTTCATTCTACTTGGATCAACAATCCACATCCATGAAATTAGCAGTCAAGAAACCAAATGACATATTGCATTGGGCATGACAATGGAAAAGGAAGACTGAAGAATTAATGCATTCAAATTGTGGTGTTGGAGAAGAACATTGAATATACCATGAACTGTCAGAAGAATGAACAAATCAGTCTTGGGGGAATTACGGCCAGAATGTTCCTTAAAAGTGAGGATGGTGATATTTGTCTTGCTTATTTTTTGGACACGTAATTAGGAGGGACCAATTGCTGAAGGAGGATATCATGCTTGGTAAAGTAGAGGGTTAGCAAAAAAGAGGGAGACCCTCAATGAGATTAACTCCAACAATGAGTGGCTGCAAATGAAATCAAACATAGCAACAATCATGAGGATGCCACCAGAGCTGGCAACATTTCATTCAATTATATATAACATCACTATGAGTTGGAGCCAGCTTGACAGCACCTGATAGCAACAACTAGTATACTGAAACAGCAGAACTTGCTAAGCAATACAAGGGGTAAGAAAGCTGATGCTCAAGGCTTGAGGCTTGGGGTGGCTAAGGATACTTATACAGTCCAAAATTATCTGGCTCCAGACCACCCCTCTGACCTCACCTCATATCCCATTGCTCCCCAGCCACATTACTCATTGCCACTGAGTCAATTCTTACTCATTGTTATCCTGTAAGACAGAGTAGAACTGCCCCATATGGTTTCCAAGGCTGTAATCTTTACGGAAGTGGACTGTCGACCTTCCCATTAGTAGCTAAGCGCTTAACCACTGTGCCACCAGGGCTCTTTACAGCCACACTGGCCATCTGTATTTCCCTCAAACATACCAAGTTTATTTTCTCTTACAGCCTTTGCTTTAGCTGTTCTCTCTGCTTTGGATGTAAAAGTGGTAATTTCATTTGTATTATGTGGAGTTTTAACTGTCAAAGAAATCCCTAGATACAAAAGTCTAGGGGTAATTAGACATGTAGAGAGCAGAGTCAACAACAGACAGCAATGTGGGAATCCACAGCACATAACCATTAGGCCTTGCCACAAGGGTGCATGAGATCACCTAGAATATAAGACCAAAGAAAGTTTTATGTGAAACAACAAAGTTTTTAAAACAAAAATTCTTGAGATAAACAAAAGAAAATGAATCTTTAAAACACAAGATGGAGAGTTTCCGAAGGGTAGGACATAAACTCCCTTTACTGAAATATATTTACTGCCAGACACATAATTATATAAAACCTCTAGAAGTAAATCATTTTAAAAATGAGAAAACTGAGGTTCACAGAAAGTAACTTGCCCACGGTCACACAGATAATGGCTAACTCAGAATGTAAACCTCAATCTGCTGACACCAATGAGAGCACAGAAAAACAAACACAAATGGTAAAACTGTAAGACAAACAAAATATGAATGAACATAAAACTCAGGCTAATGGTTTCCCCCTAGAGAGAAGGGAGGGGTTGGAATAAAGGAGAAGCACATGGGGACTTCAAAAATATTCGTAATTTCCTAAGGAGGGCAGCACGTCAGTGCGATTTCAGGGGTTCCTCCAGTCTGTCAGACCAGTTAGCCTTTTTTTTTTTTTTTTTTTTGGTGAATTTGAATTTTGTTGTACATTTTTTTCCCACTATGTCCGGGACCCTCTAATGTGATCCCTGTCAGAGTAGTTGGTGGTGGAAGCCTGGCACCATCTAGCTCTTCTAGGCTTAGGCTGGTGGAGGCTGTGGTTCATATGGTCCATTAGACTTCTGGACTAGTATTCTCCTTGTATCTTTGGTTTTCTTCATTCTCCTTTGTTCCAGATGGGATGGGACAAATAGATGTACCTTAGATGGCCGTTCACAAGCTTTAAGGTCCCATATGCTACTCGCCAAAGTGTGATGTAGAACACATTCTTTATCAACTATGTTATGCCAACTGACCTAGATGTCCCCTGAGACCATGGTCCCCAGACTTCAGTCCTAGTAGCTCCATCCCTCAAGGTATTTGGATGTGTCTAGGAAGCTTCTGTGACATTGCCTTGTCAAGTTGTGCTGACATCCCCTATAGAGTGCTATCCTACCCTTCACCAAAGTTAACACTTGTCTACTATCTAGTTACTGATTTACCCTCCTTGCCCCTCCCTCTCTTGTAACCATCAAAAACTGTTTTTTTCTATGTGTAAACCTTTTCTTGGGTTTTTTTAAATAGTTGTCTGATAAAATATTTTTCCTTTTGTAACTCACTTATTTCACTCAGCATAATGCCCCCCAGATTCATCCATGTTGTTAAATGTTTCATGGATTCATCATTGTTCTTTATCATTGTGTAGTATTCTATGGTGTGTATGTACAAATTTTTTTTTTTTTTACTCATCTGGTGATGGGCACTTAGGTTCTTTTCATCTTTTTAATATTGTGAATAATGCTTCAGTGAACATGGGTATGCATATGTCTATTTGTGTGACAGCTCTTATTTCTCTAGGATATATTCCTAAGAGTGGGATTGCTGAACCATATGGTATTTCCATTTCTAGCTTTTTAAGGAGGCGTCTATCATTTTCCATAGGGGTTATACCATTTTATATTCCCACCAGCAGTGCATAAGAGTTCCAGTCTCCCCGCAACCTCTTCAACATTTGTTTGTTTTTTTTTTAATAGTGCTGGTAATGCCAGGGTGAAACGGCATCTCATTGTAGCTTTGATTTGTATTTCTCTAATGGTAATGATTGTAAGCATTTCCTCATGTGAAGTGTAATTTTTTTTTTAAATAGCTTTACAGGGTAAATAATTTGACATGATAAATACACTGGCAGTCAAACTAATAATATCCTTTAACAATATTAGAAACCAAACCCGTTGCCCTCAACTCGATTCCGCCACATAACAAGTCTATAGGACAGAGTAGAACTGCCCCCACAAAGTTTCCAAGGAGCACCTAGTGGATTCGAACTCTCGACCTTTTGGTTAGCAGCTGAACTCTTAACTACTGCACCAACAGGCAATAACATTTACTGACATTAGTGCCTATGTAGTAAGGTCTGGGTTTCAGCAATGATGATTAAAGTATCATGAATTGATATTAAAGAGTCTAGAAAAAGATCCAGAAACATGATATTGGAAAGTAAGGCAAGAGTAGACAAAGAATTAATTTCAAACTTCAAAAAATAAAAAAGTTAAATACTCCAAAGATACTGTAACAATGAGCATATACTAAGCAAGTAGCATTTGCCAAGGTCTCTGCATCTGTTATTTGATTTAATCCTCACACCACCCTGTGATGTAGGTATTATTATTTCCATTTAACAAATGCCAAAACTTCTACTTGAAGAGAGGTTTAACTTATCTGAGATCTCATAATTAGTAAGTGGCAGAATGGGGATTCACAACCAGGTCTCTATTTTGACAAAGAAACTTTACTCTCTCTAATACCACAGCATACTGAGAATTCTTTTCCATGGTTTATAGTGTGGATGTGGAGGTGGAGCTCTATGCCTCAGAGAGAATCTGGGAAGGCGGCTACATGATCGATCTCTCTTTTTAGTTAGATTGATGGAAAGAATCTTTCTGGGACTTCATTACAGTTCAATAGTTGGGCTTTACTTGAGGCCTCTTCAAGTAGTACTCCAGTAGAGAGGTTATTCATTTCTAAATGGAAACACTTTTCAACACCAGGGACATTGCTTCTAGAAAATTAAAAGGGCTGTATTTTAAATGTTATCTACCAGAAATACTGCTTACTTAATTACAGCTTTTAGAAATTTTCAAATGAATGTTTTAGAAAATTTAACCATTCATTAAGTCGCAACATGTGTTTTATTCTGCACTAGGATCATTCAATTACTCTTATTCTTTGTTATCTCAAAAACAGATATTTAATGAACATTGCCCAATACAAATCAAAGTACACTTTAGTATCATTCATCACTCAAGAGCTGGATTTGTCATACCACTCTTTCTATCAACACAACCCTGAGCTTATCTATCATTATAGAACAAAATTCTATAATGAGACAATTCTGACAAGTAAACCGATTTCACATCATACTCGGTAAACTGAAATGTTAATGAGTACAAAAAAGTGACCCTCATATAACATTTCTCTAAAAACCTTAACATGTAAAATTAGTTCTTTCTGTGTCCTTACCACCACTATGCCTGTTTAAAGGCTGATTTATGGATTATGTTCTGGGAATGGTCACACCAGAAAACGATATCACCTGCTGGGAAGAAGGTAATAAACCCTCTATTCAATATAGTACTGAACTGGTTAAAAACAACCTAAACTCCTGCCATGGGATCCCGACAAAAGACCTTCCCTCCTTAGGGACCCAATCTTAATAATTTGACTCATGAAAACAAAGTGGCTGGAATATTGGCAAAAGATTCCTAGGCACTAACCTTTTCTCAGAGTAAGCTCTCTAAGGGTGTACAAAATAGAATGCTTTGCTTTTTTTTTGGTTAAGCTTGTACCTGTAAAATAAACTCTTATTGAATCGTGCAAAAAAGATAACAGTACCAGTCAGGAAAAAAACTACTCTGCTTAGCCAAATAAATTATACAGGATGCTAACAACCAGAATGTGACACTTTTGGAAATTTTCATTAAGATAGTTTTCATTCATCAAAGATTTAGGACTTATTATGGACAAGCACTGTGTTAGTCATTTGGAGAAGAGCTTCAGTGCTTTAAAAATTTTGTAAGCCACTGTACTAGAGCCCCAAATCCTGGAATACTTGATTGCACGGAAGCTAAAAGCACTTGGAACCAACATGCTCTTACTTTGCTTCCATTAGAAGGGTCAATTATCCAGCACCTGCCAGGGTATAATTTGCATTATAAATACCATAAAACTATTTGAGTATAGATTGTGATGCAAAATAAATTATCCAAAAAAGTTTTAACGGTCTCTTGTAGATAACACTAGATGCAAATAAATGGCTTCTCAACCACCAAAGTCACTTTCCCTAAATTAAGAAATGGTCTAATTCATTACATGTGGTCTAAAAATGGGGCGCTTTCTGGTCCTTTCACTGAAAACCACTCCCAGCAAAGAGGGCCTATGAGTTCTCATTTAGGCAGTGGGTATCAAAAGGCATTGCTGCACAGTTTTATCCTTAGCTCTGGCTGCACATTAAAATAACCTGGGCCCCATCCCAAGCAATTAAATAAGAATCTCTGGAGAATGGGACTCAGACATCAAAGGATTTAGAAGCATGATCTAACTTTTTCTCATTTCCAAGCAGTGACATTACATGAAGTAGAAAAACACTGTGCTGAATTTACCATCAATTCAGTAGTTTTATAATTAGTCCAACATTTAAATGCTGCAGATTTTTGCCTTTCACAGACAATGATAGACTCATATGACAGGATGGCTTTCACCTGCATCTGAAGACTACTGGGGTGCTCACAATAGTTACTACCCTACTAAAAGCTTTTCCCTACATGGCATGCAAACCTAGTCCCCTCAGCCTCCAATCTCAGGAACAGTTTCCTCTAGACTGTTGGGTTAAAAGTGATGGTCTTCCTGTAGGGAGACTGCTGTTGGTTCACCAAAGCCCCAGGTGGCAAGGTATTCCATAATGGGCAGTGGTTGTTCAGTGGTAGATTTCTCACCTTCCATGTGGGAAATCAGGGTTCAATTCCAGGCCAATGCACTCAAGTGCAATCACCTCCTATCTGTCAGTGGAGGCTGGTGTGTGTTACTATGATGTTTATCAGGGAAGCTTCTATATTAAGATGGACTAGGAAGAAAGGCCTGGCAATCTACTAAAAATCATAATGAATACACCATGGATCACAACGGTCTGATCTCATTGTGCACTGGGTTGCCATGAGTCTGCTGCCAGCTTAACATCTCTGCTTCTAAAGCCAGTATTATCTGCTACTCATCACGCCCCTGTACTTTCTATTCACAGATACCACTAATCATTTCTACTACCTTCTACCTTCCACTCCCCCTCAGATTTGTCGGTTTCACCTCTTCCTCATCTAAAATATCTCCAGGCAGAGTGCCCCTCCCATTCGTTTGTCACATTGGACATGATCTTCACTCTTTTAGGTCCTACTCCTCCCCCATTAAGACCATCACCTACTCCACTAGTTTCCTGAATTCCAAATTTAGAAGAGTAGCTCTACATTTAAAAAACAGAAGTTTCTTACTACATAGGCACTAATACTAGTAAATACTATTACCTGGTGGTGCACTGGGTAAGAGCTCAGCTGCTAGCCAAAAGGTTAACTAAATTTTTACAACGTCCCAAATTTTGCAAACTTATGTTCTCCAAAGTTGTTTCAGGTTGATTGTTTTGAAGTTGGAGCATACTATTTCATAAAACAATGTTAGAAATGGTGGTTGTATTCCCAGAATGATTTATGAAACCCTAATTTGTCTAAAATGAATCTAAAATAAAGTACTATGGTAAATTGAGAGGAAGAAAGGAACAGAGTCAGCAGATGGAACCCTGGGTTCTGCACTCAATCCCTTACTAATGGTGCTACCTAAAGCACCTGAAGCAAGTCATGTCACCTTTCAGACTCAGCCTTCCCAATCTGCAAAATGAGGATACTCAGATCCATCTCATTAGGTTAGTGTGATGATAAGACAAATAAGTTGAAATAACTGAGAAGTGCTCTGAAAACTCTAGTCTATAAGGTCATCTACCACCAAGATATTATCCTCGAATACAGTGATCTGGTAATAGGGTGCACAATAAACACTGGTTCATACTTTTAAAACCAGCTTTCAGTTAAAATTATTTCTAAATGTTTACAGAGTCAGATCTTCCTGCCACTGCCCCTTATTTGTTCAAGAGTTGCTATTTTTTTTTGGCCACTCTTCAAGAAATGTGTATTCCTTAAGGCTTTTGGAGTAAATTCCTAAGCAGAATACAAAGAATTGGTGGAGAATCCCATTTGTATGGTTTTTGATAGTTTTCATCTTTTCTAAAAGTTGTACAAAAGTTTATAACTCCCCTTTCTACTACTCACTTCAACATTGTTTTTTTCACTTCTGGTTTTATATTTCCTAGCTGTACTGATGCTGAAGTTAAAAGACAATCACTCTAAAAACCAAAGAGG
This sequence comes from Loxodonta africana, assembly GCF_030014295.1. Taxonomy (NCBI): domain Eukaryota; kingdom Metazoa; phylum Chordata; class Mammalia; order Proboscidea; family Elephantidae; genus Loxodonta; species Loxodonta africana. The sequence goes on from NC_087344.1 coordinate 56,092,412, forward strand.
AGATAGTAAAGTATTGCCTTCTAGGTCATTAATATTTATTTTCTATGCCTGTTGGCCAGCCTCCAGTCCTTTTGCTACTTCTCTCCCTCCTTAAATGTTGCCAAATGGTTACGTAAATAAGCCAGCTGGCTTCTGAGTCATCACTTCTGTATCTAACTTCTTTAACTCCTAATGAGAACCTTAACATGCTCTATGAACCCTTCACAGCCCTTTGGAATTTTTCAGTGACTTTCTGAACGTGGCAGCTAGACTTTCAGTGATTTTTCCACTCCAATTGAGTTGCTGCTATTGGCGGCTGTTGCTCACATAGTGAAAAGTATTTCTATCACTCTTTCTAAACATGCCTGTCCTCTTGGAAGTCCAAAACATTTTTCTCTAAACCCGCTACTGTTTTCTAAGAAGAGGAAATCTCCACGTGTGTAAGCTTTTACATAGCTATGAAGAATACGACAGTCCATCTACATCGCATTTAGTGCAAAGAACTAATTGTTGAATTCCTTTGAGCAATCACTTTCTCTTCTCTGACACTTTAAGAACAAAGAGAATCAGACCCAATGCCTTGAAAACATGTACCAGCCTAGGAACACGGGGCATGTGGACTTCATGGCGCGCCACAAATCAATCTAGGGTATATCTAAAGCTAACAGAAGAATATCAGGGGAAATAAAAAAAGATATGATTTTATAAAGCAGGCATTGTATACTAAGAAACAACCTGGAAGTCAGACATACCCTTTTGACCCTTGGATTTGCAAATGAAAAGAAACTTACTTCCTATGTAGAACATCTGGGAGGTTTTACACATTGGCTATGAACTTCATTTCTAATCTTGCAGTACAAGATTAGAATAAAATCTGAAATAAATTTTAAAACTCATCAAAGCTCATCAGAGAACACACTCCGAAATCCCAAAAGCCAATTAAAACATAAGGACACATATTATGTGTCCTTTCTCTTGAATCTAGATAACCAGAATTTTCAAAATAGATTTTCAAAGGGCTTATTGAGTAACTAGAATTTTCCAAGTCTTAGGGGTATCCACTTTCAAAATTCTTAATCTTCATCTTAAACTCTCAAACAATGAGGCTTTCTTTACCTAAGAAAAAAATGATGTGCAAAAATGCTATGCCCTTTATGATATACATATAACTTTTAAAAACACATGGAAGGATTTTTAAAGAAACAGGCAGTAAATTCCAGATTTTACTAGTGTGAGTAAAATTGTAACAAAGTTGAATGAACAGCCTTAAAGAACTTTCCCTTTGCCGTTGTCTATGGTAGTTCAATGAAATAAGATATGAGATGGGGTGGAAGGCGAGATTAGGGGAAGCGAAGGGGAACCAGGAGAGAAAGAAGAAGGGAATAGGAAAGCTTGTACATTCACTTGACAGCTCTCCAAATCTCCCAAGACAAGCTTCCAGGCCAAGGGTGGTCTCAAAACTCTGAGGGACATCCAACACTTCCACGAATAGCTGCAATTCAATGGAGCAGACATTCTCAAAGGATGCTGAGGAGGGTGGTAGGGTGGGAACAGCTTCATGGAAGAAAGAGAAAGATGTGTGTAACTGATACTCCCTGTTCTTGAGAGTCCTGCAAATAGACAAATCTAGCTATAGTTTTTCTTGATAAAAAATATTTCAGAGAGCTGCCCATTTTCCTCACAAAGTTTTCCTCCTTTTAATTTTTTGTAATGAAAGAATGAATGTCCTTCTATAATTTATTTTTATTGTATTAGGGAAAACATCTCAATTAGGTATAATGAAACACATTTCTCTTTAACACCTGCTAATCTCAATTTATCAGCTGTGCCCTGGCCTTAGAGCTATATGCAGGCAGAAGGAGAAAATAAACAGGCAGAAGTCAGAAAGTAAAGTGAATCAAAATAAATCAAATTAGATATCAAATATCTACAACATAAGAGGGTTTCCTATGCCTAAAGGTATACTCTGAAACAAAACTGTTTAAATCCTTTTAGACTTAGTTTGTGCCATATCGTTTCTCTCTCTCTCAACACACACAGAGCCTACATGGGGTTTTTTATAGTGCAACTTATAATGTAAAAGCTAAACCCTAAATCCCAAGTTCATTTATCTACAGAACATTTTCCACATCAAACCACAATAAGATTATTTAAGTTATCAAGAAAACCTTTCTTCTTATTATTTTAAAGTGTTGCCACTAAAACCAGTGGCTAGAATGTGCCTAACTCTACTCTTACTACTCTGAAAAAATGTAGAAAGCAAAGGCTGAAATTTGAAGCTATGGACCACTATAGGGGCTTGAAGGTACCTTCCTATGGCTAGGATAAATGGTGTTTTTCTTTTTTCATTTTTTTAAAAAAAAAAAAACCCTTGAGAATTCAGAGAGCCCTGGTGTATTTCATCAGCGTGGCTATACAGTGCTTTGATTTTGAGGTATGTCTTAAAAAACAATGTATATAGGAAAACAAGCACTTATACAGCTACAGTAATCAAAACAGCCTGGTACTGGTATAAGAACAGACATATAGATGAACGGAATAGAATTAAGAGTCCAGAAATAAATCCATACATCTATGGTCAACTGATTTTTGACAAGGGTGCTGAGTCCATTCAATGGAGAAAGAATAGTTTAATAAATGGAACTGGGAAAATTAGATTTCAACATGCAGAGAAATGAAACAGGATCCATACCTCACACCATACGCAAAAACAAATTCAAAATGGATTAAGGACCAAAATGTGCAGACTAAAACCATAAAATTCTTAGAACTGGTCCCATCCCATTCAGTGCAAAGGAAAATGAAGAAAACCAATGACACAAGAAAAATATCAGTCCAAAGAACTAAAGGACAACATGAACCAGAGACTCTACCAGCCTGAGACCAGAAGAACTAGATGGTACCTGGCTACCACCAACCACCACTCTGACAGGGATCACAACACCGAGTCCCAGACAAAGCAGGAGAAAAATGTAGAAAAGAATTCAAATTCACACAAAAAAAGACCAGACTTACTGGTCTGGCAGAGACTGGAGGAACTCCTGAAACTATGGCCCTCAGACACTCTGCTAATCCAGAACTGAAGCCATTCCTGAAGTCCATGTTTTAGACAAAGATTAGGCAGGCCTATAAAACACAAAATAACACATGTGAGGAACATGCTTCTTATTTCAGATATATGAGGCCAAATGGGCAAATTCTGTCCAAAAGCAAGATGAAAAGGCAGGAAGGGACAGGAACTGGACGAATTAGACACAGAGCATCTGGGGTGGAATCGGGTAGCATGCTGTCACACTGTTGGGATCGCAACAATGTCACAAAACAATGTGTGTATAAATTTTTGAATGAGAAATTAACTTGAGCTGTAAATTTTCACCTAAAGCTCAATTAAGAAAAAAAAAAATGTCTTAGAAGCAAAAGCAGGGGCACTGCTATCAGGCCTAGCTTTTAACAATGGACTATTCAATAGAATAACAAAGCACAAATAGGGGCCTTATAAAAATTAAAAACTTCTGTTCACCAAAAGACCTTACCAAAAAAAGTGAAAAGACAAGTTACTGACTGGGAGGATACATTCAGAAACCATATATCCGACAAGAACCTAATAACCAAAACACATATAAAACTTCCAGCTTAACAACAAAAGACAAATAAGCCAATTATAAAAAGGGCAAAAGACTTGCATAGACATTTCACCAAAGAGGACATGCAAATGGCCATCGAACACATGAAAAGATGCTCAGCACCATTATCCATCAGAGAGACGTAAATCAAAACCACAATGAGATGCTATTTCACTTCTACTAGGATGGCTAAGAAGAAAAAAAAAAAAAAAACAGGAAACAGCAAATGTTGGCCAGGATGTGGAGAAATTGGAGCCCTTACCCATTGCTGGTGGGAATGCAAAATGGTACAGCTATGGTGGAAAACAGCGCTGCAGTTCATCAAAACACTAAAAATAGAACTACCACACCAAACCAAAACCAAACCCAGTGCCGTCGAGTCGATTCCAACTCATAGCGACCCTATAGGACAGAGTAGAACTGCCCCATAGAGTCCAAGGAGCGCCTGGCGGATTCCAACTGCTGACCCTTTGGTTAGCAGCTGTAGCACTTAACCACTATACCACCAGGGTTTCCCGAACTACCATATGACCCAGCAATTCTACTCCTAGGCATATACCCAAAAGACTTGAAAGCAGAGACTCAGAGGCTTGTACACCAATGTTCATTGCAGCCCTATTCATAACAACCAAAAAGTGCAAACAACCTAAATGTTTATCAACAGATGAATGATAAACAAAACGTGGTACATACATACAATGGAATACTACTCAGTCAGCTGTTATTGTTGTTAGGTGCTATCAAACCTGTTCTCATACCGACCCCACGTACAACAGAATCAAACACTGCCCAGTCCCGTGCCATTCATTCAAATCACTGATATCCTCAATTAATTTTTATACTGGTTGAATGAGTATAAAGCTTCTATGTCATATATTATACATAGTGCTAATATAGATTTTTTTTTAATATAGATTAAAGTATGTTTATTATTTGTGTCATTTATCCATATCAGGGGTTGGCAAACTATGGCCCTTTTTTAAGACCAGCTAAGAACAGAACAGTTTTCACATATCTCAGGGTTATTTAAAAAAAAAAAAAATGCAAAAGACTATCTGGCCCACAAAGCCTAAAATATTTACTGTCTGGCCTTTTGCAGTTAAAGTTTCCTGATCTATGTCAAGGGTTGGCAAATTTTTCTGTAAAAGGCTGGATAGTAAATATTTAAGTCTTTGCAAGCCATACACTCCGTTGCAAATATCTGACTCTACCATTGTAGCACAAAAGCAGAATTCATTAACAAATGAGCACAGCTGTGTTTCAGTAAAACTTTATTTACTGAAAAAGGCAAATGGCCAGATCTATCCTCCGGGCCATAGTCTGCCAACCCCTGGTACTTAGATACCTATGGCACGAACTACCGAGCTGACAGAAGAAAATAACATACAATGGACAGAATTTACACAGTTTGCAAGTTTATGATTTCTCACAGAGGAAAGAAAAATATGGGTCTATCAACTGATGAAAAGTTTGGAAATCCAATTTAGCTCTTCCTGTTTTATTTTTTTGCTGCCTAATTATCAGCATAACCAGACATCTGAGAAACAGGAACAGTAAATAAATACACACATTGAGAAACAAAATTTGTTACTTTGATAAGTAAATAACATTTATATTTTCTTAGCATTCTATATATCAATCTATAATACTCACTATTTATAGTTAATTGATTCTACTTGCTTTAAATATAACCAACTTAACCTATCTTCATTATTCAATGACAGAATTTAAAATTCTCTCTTAAAAGCCTTCAAGTGGCCATCTAAGATACATCTACTGGTCCCATTCCAGCTCCAGCAAAGGAGAATGAAGAAGACCAAAGGCACAAGGGGAAGATTAGTACTAAGGACTAATGGACAACAACTACCACAACCTCCACAAGACTGAGCCCAGAACGACTACGTGGTACCCGGTTACTACCACCGACTGCTCTGGCAGGGATCACAATAGAGGGTCCTGGACAGAGCTGAAGAAAAATGTAGAACAAAATTAAAATTCACACACACAAAGGAAGACCAGGCTTGCTGGTCTGACAGAGACTGGAGAAACTCCCCAGGTACCCTTTTAACTCAGTACTGAAGTCACTCCTGAGATTCACCCTCCAGCCAAAGAGTAGACAGCTCTATAGGACCAAAAATAACACATGTGAGTGACATGCTTCATAGTTAAATCATATATACAAGACTAATGGGCACACCAGCCCAAAACTAAAAATGAGACAGCAGGGTGGCAAAGGAAAATTGTACGAATGGAAACAGGAAACCTGGGGTGGAGAAGGGAAGAGTGTTGACACATCGTGGGATTGACAACCGATGTCACAAAACAATTTGTATATTAACTGCTTAATGAGAAACTAATTTGTTCTGTAAACTTTCATCTAAGTAACAATAAAAAAATTACCATGCATCTACAAGTTGATGTGTTTGTTTTCTGCTTTTTCACTGAGCGTTAAGTCACTGAAATTCATGATTCCTAATTCTACAAAGATAGCTAGCATTTGCAAACCACTATGTAGTTAGGGAAAAATGTCCATTTTCTTATTTGCTTTCTTATAAACAAATAGTTCTGTATTAAGCTTGTCCTCTCCCTCCACGTCCCTGCAAACTGCCCCATCCCAATTAATCTGCATAGACATATATACCCATTTGTCTAATTAAACTCAGGACAACACTCTACATACATGTCTATGGTACTTACCTCTCTGGCCCACTTCCCCCACATCTCTCTGAATCATAAAGATAGAATGTAAATTACTACAGGAAAAATCACAAGAACTTTGAAATGAATTATTTCCTGGTTTCCTTCAGGATCCACATATTTTAATTCCCATTCCTAAATTTACTGGCACATGCTAATTTCTGCAGCTGAACTGAAGTGGCAATTTTCAGAACCCTTTATCATAAAAACCTGACTGTCACAGCTAGGTTGAAAATAGATTTGGTGGCAATGAAGTGAGTTTCCCTTCCAAATCTATGGAAGTAAGTGAAATGTGAAATTCCAGAGGTAAACTTTCAAGAGAAATGCTGAGAGAGGTTTCCCAAGACCTATTAAAACCAGTGAGTGGTAGCCAGAGAAATGAAGAGTCTCCCAGAATGTGTCCAGAGGGAAAGATCTTTAAATGTAAAAGAGACAAAATTCTAAACCTTCTGCCTCCAACAGAATTTAGATGAAAAAGAAAAACAATAACAAAAAACCGAGCCTGCATCAAAGACATTGAAAGAAATGTTTGTGAAATTATCATCAGTTTGGTTCTTATGAACGCCTATAACTTTCTGAAACAGTATTGTATTAATGCAGAATTAATTTTAAAAGTTTAACTCTTTAATTATACTAACATATTTCAAATGTGGGTTCTATTCTTGTGGATATGCCAAACAGAACCTAAAACTTGGCATTTAGAGTAAGGAAAGTCTAAATAATAATGGCACTTTATTGTTCTTGCAGCAACACGTACAAATCAACCACAGAAGTTTTCAAAGCAAATCAATGGGATTTTTTTCTAGCTGGGTGCAATGCAAAGAAAAGCAAAATCAAACAAGCATGTAAAAATTGCTTTAGGTACATTTCAAGGTAAGTTACAAGATGGCATAAAAGATGAAACTCACGTAATAGGAAAACATTTGGTTAAGTTTTACTTTATAAATATGCTTTCAAATGTTTTCATTAATAAAAACAAAAAATGACCAAAGAGTTGAAATGCCCTAATCAAATATGACCACATTAAAATAAATCTAAACAATCATAGGAAAGTGTTTACTACAATTCTTTTGCTTTTATCAGACAAAAATAATCTGGATATTTTATAGGCCTTTGTAACTTACTTTTATATTAGTGACATCTGCAAAGACATGTTAATTTGCAAAGTATTTAACAGTATCATTTGTTGAAGAAATTTTCAGGAAGGTGTAAATATTTACACCTTGTACATGCAATTTACCCCAAGTAGTACATTCATTATCACCTGGCGGGGGGGTGGGGAGGACGGACTGAAGACTTGACATCAACAGGGCCAACTTAATGCAGTCAGTACTGCAGGTGTCCAGGCCCCCATAAAATTCCCATGAGCCATTAATGTGGCTTCCAAACACCACTCACCTCAAAGACTGTCTGCCTTAGATGGCTACAATGGGTTCCACAGGGAAGAAGAAGAAGTGAAGTTAAAAAACAAAACAACTATAAACTGTTATCTTTTTTTTTTAAGGTAATTCAATACTCAACTATTTCAACAATGAAATATGAAGAAACTTTGAAAGCTTGTTCTACTTTATCCTGGTTATCAAGGCTGTTTGTCAGAGTTGCCAAACTCAGAATTTATTTTCCTCATTAATGAAAAATATGAATATAGAAAAACCTGAAATGCAATGGATGAAATCATCATTCACCTTAATAATTTAAGAAAAAGCAGCTTACAAAGGCTGAAAGTTGGTCAGTCAACAATTGCAGGGCAACACTGAGAATTTCCGCTTAGCAAAACAAGACAGCTGAAATGTAAACTAAGTCTGGAAGTTGAAACAAAAAGGCTTGGGGAACAATGAATGATCTGAAACCCATCCTTTCCTCATGATAAAAATTGTAGTATTAAAATAAATATCACGATCAATCATTATTCCTTAGTGAAGAAGTCCTTTGTTTAGTATTTCCAGACACAATAAGGAATCTAGCCAGTGGATCACACATCACCACCATCTCAGTCCACTATATAGCAGCTGTAGCACTTAACCGCTACGCCACCAGGGTTTCCAGTCCACTATATATCGTGGCATATATAACTATATATATATAGTTGTGTGTATATATATATAGTTATATATGCCATGTTTTATATATAACTATATGCCATGTTATATGGCATATATAACATGACGGCAGTGGGTATATAACATGGCTGAGTTGGTCTCAGAAAAACAGTGAAACTGAATAAAATTTCCCAGACTAGGAGGCAGAAAACATGTATCACACCACTCTTTGGCATTAATTTGAACATGCTTTCTCACTGATTATTCTGAATATACCTGCCAAAGCATAGGCGTCTAGACAGTGATGCTGAGAAAAAGAAGAGAGGACCTATGTCTTGAACTTGGCTCTGGTATCCAGTGCCAGTTTGGGTTCTCTGTTTACAATTTAGCTCAATTTGGTGAAAATTGACTGAGTTAAGGCAAATGTGTGCTACCAATTAGGCAATAAGAAGGTAGGAAACATTTTTATTTTTTCTTAACTTGACAAGTAATGTAATTCAAATAATAAATATCTGATATTTAAGAAATAGAATGTAGTTTGCCTAATTTTAAATCTGAATACAGAGTTCAAAATTTTTTTGTAATAGCAACTTGCTACTTTGAGGCTAGTTTCCAAAAGACACAGGGAGCTAAAGGGGAATTCAGATGTCATCAGGTACAAACCTCTCATTTACAAGGAGGAACTGGACATTAATAGGAATTTACACAAGGGTTGACTCTGCAGTAGTACTGGCACAGTTGACTCTAACTCCAGTCTCCTGACTTCCTGGAGAGTACACTTCTCTACTTAGTTTTAAATCTGTCCCAAAAGATACTTTTTTAAATTCTGAATATTTTTTACCATTGCCAGCATAAGGACATTCTGAACTAAGAGACTGCTCAAGTGTTGCCATTTCAAGGAAACTGAAAATAATGAACACCTAAAAAAAGACTGTTTCACCAATTTATTGTTTGAAAATGTAATTTTAACTATTAATCTCTAATATTAGTCTTTCACTTTGATTAAACAAAAACTCCTGGGTTGGGGGAGACGGAGCTAGAAAGAATTAGAAGTCACATAATGAACAAATAGCATGTGTGAGTATGTGTGCACAGGCATGCGTGTGTAAAATCCTACTTGAAGTGGAAAAAGCAGGTGAAGAGGCTGCCACTGACAACGGAAACGGAAGGATGGGAGTAATTTTCTATATTTCCCCTCATTTATGTTTCAAAGCTATGAAGTTCACTTTTCTTCAGCTTAGTACCTTCACTTTGACCGTAATACAAACACTGGGTAATACATAGATGCAAATAGTTACTTTGGACAAAAAGATCTGACTTAACAGAAGAAGGGGAGACCATCACATCCAAATCACATGTGGGTAAAGAATAATTTTATAGATTTGAATCTAATAGTTTTGTGCACAAGACTAAATCACACTATTGCCACGCCTCTACCTTTACACTAACATCAGGGATAAGCTAAGACCTGAAAGATGCCTCGAACTCTGGGGGAGAGCCTCTGAGTTTCACACTAATGCCAGAGAGACAGCCAAATCAGAATGGTCAGCAGGCAAGGCTACAAACACATGCCCTGAGGAGAATCAAATCTGACAGGCAAGAATAGTATAAATGCCACTTATTGAGAACATTTAGGGCTCTCTTCTGAGGCAGAATTAATTATACATAACCCTCCTAACAGCTCGTTGAAAAGGTGGTATAATTCTAATTCTCTCCTAATAACAGATAAAGAAACCAAGTTTCATAGATATTAAATAATTTTTTACCCAACATCATGCAACCAGAAAGTGACAGACCCAACTGTAGAACCTGTGTATGTTTGAATTTAAGCCTGTAATCCTTTGTCCTCTATTCTAAAGGCCCTGCTTTCCATAATGATCAATGAACTGTGTTAAACGTTAAACTTAAGGATACTGAGTTTCCCAACTCCACATTTTCTAGGCATGCTGATGCAGAAAAATTTCCTCGCCATACCAACAGATAATAAGATACTGTTAAGAGGCAAACGGTTCCAAATAAGCCTTCCTCTGTCTGAAAAGGGCCGGGGGGCGGGGGGAACAGACAACAGACAGCGAGAGAAGTATGATTTACTGGGTTCATCCATCAAATTAGGCAAAAATGATAGCAAAACAGACCACAAAGGACAGCAAGTAATATTTGGTGACCTTTCTCCCCGGTATTCATGTACTGTGGTCTCTAAAGGCAGTTAATAAAATATGGGCTCAACAATTAAAACCACTGACAGGCTATCTTAAATGCAAACTATGCACATGTGAACATTACTATCTTTTGGAAGACAAGTGATTTAAGGCCTACTGATTGGGTCAGATCACAGCTTAAAGCAGTAAGAAGTTGAAATGGAAAACTAAGCTCTTTATCTACCAGTTATCAATTTCTTGCCTTTCAGATCCAAATCCACCCTGTTTATCTGCTCTGTGAAAATGGATCTGGGCTCTATAAATATTTTCCATTTCACAATGTTAACCTGTTTCAGTAGAGGGTGCTCTAGAGATGCTGTAGCAGGAAAGGGTTTTGCTTCCTGCAGCGCAGGCTGCTTCTCCAGTCTCCAGCAACCCCAGTTTGCACAGCTTCTTCAAAGCCAGTCCAGCAGTACCAGTGCCCAGGAGTTGCCCCTGATTATCTCCTCAGGCAGTTCTGCAGCAGAGTGCCTCTACTAAAACAATTCCCTATGAACAGCTTTTCCTCAGCACACTACAGGATGGATTTCTTTTAAGTTCCAGAGTGGATTTCCAACATGCTCTGCTGGTGTGGCACCAGACCAACTTCTCTACCATTCAGTGAGCCATGCCATGCCCTCTTCAACAAGCTCTGGATCTCAGCTCTGGGTGGGGAAGCAGTCTCCATCCTCACATTAACGAATTATGAAAAAAGCACAAGGCTTGGTGGGCCTTTTTTGGATTTTGGAGGAAACATATAATACATTTGAGTGTGCTAGCTCAACCCACCTGCACAATCATTTGTGAGTTTACAACTTTGAGTAGGGAAGAGAACAACAGAAGGCTCTACAGAAGGTTTAGACTACAGCACAAGCTGCATCTACTGGTTGGGACTTACGATCCAGCAGATCCAATATTACTTGACGTGTCTGAGAAAAATAAGAACGCTTTTAAGGAGACCCCAGCCACTGTGCACTGCAGCAGTTTTTTGCTATGAAAGTTTGGTGCTGAAGGAGTCAGCTTTCTCCAGCACTCTGCAGGGAGAATTTCTAGCCACCACCAGGGGAAGGATTTCCAGCAAGTTCCACTTGCACAGTATGACAGCGACTTCTCTACCATTAGGTGAGCCACAGCTGTGTCCTCACCAGTAAGGCCTGGATCTCAGCCCTGGGGAGGAAGGTTCTTCCTTGCATGTTCTATCTCAGCCCTCGAAGAAGCGGCTACTCCTTTTATCTGCTATTCTCCCAATCCTTAAGAGTTCTCTTTCTTATTAACCAATCCTTTATTACTGAATCTCCTGCTATTCTTAATGATTCTTCATGTTAGACCTTCCCTATTCAAATTACAGTACACTTTTCCTCACCTGATCAGTCTCAGACCAATACACTTTATTAATGAATTGAATGGCTTCTGTTAAATGTCATGAAAAATAACATAATAATCTCATTTCAACAATTGAGTTTACTTTGTCATATTTTATTAATTTATTTTGTCATATTTCTAAAACTCAAAATTAAATGGAATGATTTACACCAAGTTTAATCATAGTACTAAGTCCATGACAAATTAATTTATATCCCTAAATAGGGCAATTTCCATCACGGTTTGGCAAATTGTATATTCTATAGTCTAAACTATCATTAATTAGTCCCTAACCTATAATCAGGTCCCTAGGTGGCCCAAAAAGTCTGCACTCAACTTCTAACCTAAAGGTTGGTGGTTCGAACCCACCCAGTTGTGCTGTCAGAGAAAGGCCTGGTGATATGCTTCTATAAAGATTACAACCAAGAAAACCCTACGGAACAGTTCTACTCTGTAACACATGGGGTCATCATAAGTTGGAATCGACTGAAAGCAATGGGATTTTGTGGTTTAACCTATAATCAGGGGCCTCTGAGTGGAGCAAGTAGTTAAATGCTCAGCTACTAACCAAAAGGTTGGGGGTTCAAACTCCAGAGGTGTCTTGAAGAAAGAAAGGTCTTCCAATCTGCTTCCAAAGATCACAGCCATGAAAACCGTATGGAGCACAGTTCTACTCTGAATCACATGAGGTCAACAGGAGTCGAAACCGACTTAACAGCAACTGGCTTGGGGCTTTTTTGGTAAACTATAATCAACAGCTTAAGCATGATCTTTTGTAACTTCTTCTTTGTCCTTTTACTGAACCTCTACAAGGCCTAAAATATGGAAGCCAAAATTAAGAATTATGCTATGAAATTAATATTCACTATCAGTTTTTTTTTTTTTTTTTTTTTTATCAAAAAAGAGTAGACCTTATGTCCAGGTAACACCTATTCCTCACTTATCCACTATCTCATTATCCAACATTTTGCATTTATGACAACAGCAAAAAATCTCCTATCCAACTATTTTGTGCATTAACAACGTATGTTTGGCAGTCAAATGCCAAGGTGTGAGGTGAGAGTAAAGCTGGCTGTAATGGTTAAGGTTATGTGTCAACTTGGCTGGGCCATGATTCTCAATGGTTTGGCAATTAAGTAATGATGTAATCTGGCAGCTATGTAATGATATAATTGGGGGGTTGTGTAATGATACAGTCATTCTCCATTTTTATGATCTCATGTGGTCATCCTCCATTTTCACACAATGCTGATTTTCATATAAAGGCCTGGTGTTTGGAACCTAACCATGTCGGTAAGTGAGGAGTGGGTGTACTGACAGTATCAAACAGCTTGGGTTAAGGTTCTTGGCTTGACTCGTTCCACATTCTAATAAGGACTTAAACAATAACTCTAGCCAGTTTTTAACCACAAGGAGAACCAAACGAACATGTGATGGTGGGTTGGTGCAAGCTAAACAAATCTTAGGAAACACCTTAAAATGCCACGGATACACAGCAACTTTTTAAAACAGTGTCACAATGTTTGCTGTACCTAACACAATGAACCCCAATAGTCAACTTACAAAACCAAAAATAAAACCAACCAACAATAAAAAAAAAAAACCCACTAGAATTATTCAAGTGGTGAAAACACTCACATTTTTTACAAAAGTAGAAAGTAACTACCAATACCTCACCAAAATTGGAAGGGGAAGGAATATAGCAGATTAAGCATTGAAAAGAAAAGCAGTGCTTTTTATATTTTTACATGGACTTTAGAATCATATTCTAACTTCTTAAACAATAAAAAGGAAAACTAAATATCAACGACATTTAATTTCTAATGACTCTAAAAATGAAATGTATAAAATTGTTAGTAGTCATTATTACGGAAGGTATGTATAAAAAGATGCAAATATAAGACAAAACAGAAATTACTCAAGTAAAGTTACATGTTGTATGTTAAAAGTCTGCTTTTAAAAAAACAGAAAATCAGAAATGCTGCTTTTACATGGAAATTTCTGGAAAAGAGGTTTTCTTACCTGAGAGAGTCCAGGGGACGATGCATGTCCCGGGGGCGTTGCCGCAAGATTTGGATGTCCCTTGTTTATTTCATGTGCTGAATAAGGGGAAGGGGTGGGCGGTCCCGGTTGTCTTGCTACTTGCGTTACCTGTGAAGAAACCAATATTTAGTGAAAGCATTATATTAGCAACTCAATCTTAATAAATAAATTTGAACTAGCTGGCTAATTTTTTTTAATTGGATTGTCTTCCTCACATTTTACACTAAGATAAGTAGCACAGTGACTAAAGGCTTAAACCATGAAATTCTTAGGGAAAAATACACATGAATATTTTTATCAGTTGATAAATGATTCTTGAAACATGATCACAAATGAGAAACCTTTAAAAAATGCTAACTGAAGGAAGCCAGACTTAAAACTACATATTGTATGATTTCATTTCTTTAACATATTACAAACGGAAGAGAAAAGAGATCGATGGTTCCAAGAGGGAAGGGGATGACTACAAAAATGGGGGTGACATAACTGTTCTGTATATTGGCTGTACTGGGGATTACATCACTTTGTTTGTTAGGAGGCCCTGGATGGCAAAACTGGTTAAGCACTTGACTACTAACTAAAACATTGGTGGTTCAAACCGCCAAGAAGTGCCCTGGAAGAAAGGCTTGGTGATCTGCTTCTAAAAGGTCAGAGCCTTGAAATTCCTGTGGAGCACAGTTCTAAAGTGCAACATATGGGTCAAAACATGTAAGTCGAAATCAACTTGATGGCAACAAATTTTTCCTGTGTTTGTCAAAGCTCATAGAATTGTACATTAAAAAGGGTTAATTTTACTATATGTAAATGATACCTCGGTAAGCCTGAACAACAAAAAGGCAAGTTACTTGTATAATTCCACTGTTTTTAAAACGTACATCAAAGACATATGTACATGCACATGTGTATGTATTTCTATGTATCTATGTCTGCATATTCACACACATACACACACATTAAAAAGATCTTTAAGCAGATATGCCACAATCTTAACAGAAAGCATTACGGCTATCTTTTTTATTCGTTTATATTTTCTAACATAATACAATGGAGCCCTGGTGGCACAGTGGTTTAAAAGCTTGGCTGCTAACCAAAAGGTTGGCAATTCGAATCCACCAGGTGCTCCTTGGAAACACTGTGGGGCAGTTTTACTCTGTCCTACAGGGTCGCTATGAGTCAGAATAGACTCCACGGCAAGGGGTTTGTTTTCTTTTTTTTTTTTTGGTTTAATATGATACAATTATGATACAATGGTCATGAACTTGTACGACAGAAAAATAATTAGCATACACTTGTACATAAAAAATTACTGCCAATAAACTGCCCAGTAGCCCATGATCAATATGAAACCAGTTCATTCTGGCCGTTTTCTAGAGTCCAGCAATCAACCCTACCCAGCTCCTCCCTCTCAGTCTAACCCAGACTGGCACTGACAGTTTGACAAACGTCCATGAATGGGGAAAATTTTGCACTCCCTTAATATGAAAGGACCTGTTCTTCTTAGATCACCAATCTTCATTTGGGTGGATGGCTGGGGGGCGAGGGGGGGGAGTAATGAACCCTTTGTCAATCTAGTGGAAACTACAGACCTCTTCCTAAAATGTTTTTCAACATATAAAATGCATAGGATCACAATAAAAACCAATTATATTGAATACAGGCATCAACATAGTAAAACAAATTTGTGGAAACCAAGATGTCAATCAATAGATGCGTGGATAAACAAAATGTGGTACATACAATGTAACATTATACAGTCATAAAGAGAAATGAAGTCCTGAAACATGCTAAAACTTGGATGAAACTTGAAAACATTATGCTGAATGAAGTACATCAATCATAAAAGACAAATATTATATGATATCACTTACAGAAAATGTCTAGAATAGGCAAATGTATACAAAGTTCATTAGTGGTTACCAGGGACAGGAGGAAGGGAGAAGGGGGAGTCACTATTTGGTAAGCATTGAGTTTTATTTATGCTGATGGACAATTTGGCGATGATTATTGGTGATGGTTGTACAACATGATTAATGTAATTGGTGTCACTAAATTGTACATATAAAAATGTGAAATAGGCAAATTTTGCCATATGTATTTTTATGACTAAAAATTCATGATACAGTAATATATGTGTTCTTTATTAAAAATTAGAACGGCAGTTCTAATAATCACTGTAATCCTAAAGTAGTGATAAGTATAAACGGAATTTCCACATATCTAAAACAAACGTATGGAGCTCTGATGGTGTGGTGGTTAAGACCTTGGCTGCTAAACAAAAGGTTGGCCATTCAAATCCACCAGCCGCTCCCTGGAAACCCTATGGGGCAGTTCTACTCTGTCCCATAGGGTCACTATGAGTCAGAACCAACACGATGGCACATAACAACAACAACAACAAAAATGTATTATGATATGAAAATTCCTGTGAAAAATTTTGGTGACAAAATCATTGTGGTTGTTAGGTGCCCTCAAGTTGGCTCCAACTCATAGCAATCTTATGGATAACAGAACAAAATACTGCCTGGTCCTCCATACACCATCTTCATGATCACTGCTATATTTGAGTCTGACGCTTTGGTTATTTTGTCAACCCATCTCATTGAGGGTTTTCCTCCTTTACAATGACCATCTACTTTACCAACCATGATGTCCTTTTCTTGGACTTGGTCTTTCCTGATGACATGCCCAAAGTAATCAAGACGAGGTCTCACCATCCTCGCTTCTAAGGAGCATTCTGGTTATATTTCTTCTAAAACTGATTTGTTCATTGTTCATTCTTCTGACAATGCATGGTGTATTATTCAATATTCTTTGCTAACATCATGATCTGAATGCATCAGTTACTCTTCGGTCTTCCTTTTTCATTGTCCAACTGTGATTTCTCATGCATATGAAGCAACTGAAAAGATCATGGCCTGGGGCAGAGCAACTTAGTCATCAAAATGACATCTTCACTTTTTAAAACTTTAAAGAGGTCTTTTGCAGCAGATTTGACCAATGCAATAAGTCATCTGATTTCTTGACTGCTGTGCTTCCATGGACATTGATTTTTGCCCCAGGTAGAATGAAATCAATGACAACTTCAAATTTTTCACCATTTGTCATGATGTTGTTTATTGGTCCAGTTGTGAGGATTTTTATTTTCTTCAGGTTCAGGTTCAATCCATACTGAAGGCTGTAGTCTTTGTCCATCAGTAAGTGCTTCAAGTCATCTTCATTTCTGGCAAGCAAGGCTGTGTCATCTGCATATTGCAGATCATAATGAGTCTACCTCCAATCCTGATGTTGCAGTCTTCTTCATATAGTCCAGTTTCTCAGAATGCTTGTTCAGCATACCGACTGAACAAATGAAGTGAAAGGATACACCTTTTTCAATTGTGAACCACGCAGTGACCCCCTCTTCTGTTTAAACGACTGCCTCTTGATCCACATACAGGTTCTGCATGAGCAGTTAAGTGTCCCGGAATTCCCATTCTTTGTAATGCTATCCATAATTTCTTATGATCAAGGCTTTGAACTGGTTCCTTGCAGTACAAACACCTGGCTGAGAATTTGCATTTCCACCCAAGATATAATGAATCAGAATCTTCATTTTAACAAGATCCCCAGGTGATTCTTATGCATAATAATTTTTGAGATCCGCGGCTCTACTACTGGTTCTCAGAATTGGTCCCTAACCAACAGCATTAGCAACATCTGGAAACTTCTTAGAAATGCAAATTCTCAGCAGGGGTTTGACCTGAAATGAACCACATAGTCAATAAAACACACAAACACTTTTCTGGTATTCTCTGTTTTCAACCAAGATCCATCTGACATCACCAATAATATCTCTTCTTCCAAGTCTTCTTCTGAGTTTGGCTGGAACTCTGACAGCTCCCTGTCAATGTATGGCTGCAGTCATTTTTTAATTATCTACAACAAAATTTGATTTGCATATGATATTATTCAATAATTCCTGAATTCTTTTGGAGCACCTTTCTTTGGAATCGGCACAAATATGGATCTCTTCCAGTCAGGTGGCCAGGTAACTGCCTTCCAAATTTCTTGGCATAGACAACCAAATGCTTCCAAGCATCGCATCCGTTTGTTGAAACATCTCAAATGGTATTCCGTCAATTTCTGGAAGCTTGTTTTTTGCCAATGCCTTCAGTGCACATTGGACTTCTTCCTTCAATACAATAGGTTCTTGATCATATGCTACCTCATGAAGTGGCTGAACCAACTCTTTTTGGTACAGTAACTCTGTGTATTCATCTTCTTTTTTTCCCCCCTTATTGATGGACTTCTTTTTCTTTTAATAATATTTATTTCAGGTGGCAATACACACAGCCAAACATACATCCATTCACAATTTCTACATGAACAGTTCAATACCACTGGTTACATACTTCACATTGTGTCACCATCCTATCTCTTCATATTATTTCATCACCATTAGTTAAGGCTCTCTGCCCCGTAAAGTTCTCATCTGTGCTTTAAATTAACTGTTGTCAGTTTACACTCATACAGGTAATTCTTTATAAAAGCACTATGCTCAAGGCAAACATTCATTATTAATTGGGCTAAAATGTTTAGTTTAACGGCTCTACCATCTTATTTTGATGCTTTCGGCATGATTCAATGTTTTGTCCATAGAATCCTTCAGTATTGTAACTCAAGGCTTGAATTTTCTCTTTAGTTCTTTCAGTTTGAGAAATGATGATTGTGTTCTTCCCTTTTGGTTTTTTAACTCCAGATCTTCATAAATTATAATACTTTACCCTGTCTTGTACCACCCTTAAAAAAACTTCTGTTCAGCTCTTTTACTTCATCATTTCTACTGTTTGCTTTAGCTACTCTGCACTTAAGAGGAAGTTTCAGTCTCTTCTGACACCCATTTTGGTCTTTTCCTTCTTTCCTGTCTTTCTAATGACCCTTTTTACCTTCTTCATGTATGATGTCTTCTCACAACTCTTCTGATCTTCGGACAAAATCATAAGCGCTACTAATAACACCCTGGGGTTTACTGCCTACGTGATAAAACTCAATTAGATATTTTCTCCATCTAAAAAAAAAGCTCCTAGATTCCCTAAATTCTATCACGAAGTTAGACATTCCTGAGCAGAGAGAAAAGAAAATGGTCTTCAAATAACATCAGCTTTTCTAGGAATTCACTGAATTAATCAGAAGCTGGTGACCTAACCCTGGAATCTACTCCTGGGAACCCTATACCTAAATAGACATAAATATCTACCCCAGTTCTGAAATAAAATGGACTCATTAGAGAGCTAACTACAGTCAAATGCTTACAAGTTAAAAGAGACATGGTTGTAGTCTTGGGGGACATCTAGCTCAACTGGCATAACATACTTTTCAAAGAAAATGTTCTACGTCCTCCTTTGGTGAGTAGCATCTAGGGTCTTAAAAGCTTGTGGGCAGCCATCTAAGATACTCCACTGATCCCACCTTGTCTGGAGCAAGGGAAAATGAAGAAAATCAAAGGCACAACGGAAATATTAGTCCAAAGGACTAATGGATCACAACTACCACAGCAACCACCAGACTGAGTCCAGTACAACTAGATAGTGCCCAACTACTGCCACTGATGGCTTTGACAGGGATCACAATAGAGGATCCAGGACAGAACTGCAGAAAAATGTAGAACAAAATTCTAACTCACAAAAAAAGACCAGACTTACTGTTCTGACAGAGACTGGAGAAACTCCAAGAGTGTGGCCCCAGATATCCTTTTAACTCAAAACTGAAGTCACTCCTGAGGTTTACCCTTCAACCAAAGATTAGACAGGCCCATAAAACAAAACGAGGCCTAATGGGCACACTAACCCAGGGCCGAAGATAAGAAGGCAGGAGGGGGCAGGAGGGGATAGGAAAGGTGAACAAGACAAGGTTGAGAAGGGGAGAGTGTTGACAAGTTGTGGGGTTAGTAACTAATGTTACAAAACAATATGTGTATTAACTGTCCAGTGAGAAAGTAATTTGCTCTATACACCTTCATCTAAAGCACAATAAAAAATTAATAAATACAAGAGACATGGTTGATACTATAATGTGACCAAAGTTTAAGGCTTCAAATAAATCAAATGGGTCTAGTTCATTCTGTACTTTTTAAGATAATTTTGATTATAACTTCTTGAAAAACTATGCTTCTAATTTTGAGCAAACATATTTTTACAATGTTTATATGAACACTGTATTTTTAGAAATATAATATTTACTCAAAATTACAAGCATAGTTTTTACCATAAGATTTGCCATGAAATGCTGGTAGCATTTATAGATATTATCAGGGCAGTTTTTCAAAGGAAAACAATTAGATTTCTATTTAAACATCTAATTTAGAAAACCAATAACCAGAAATGAAGAGTTCACATAAGCAACTTTCTCACCAACAAGACATAAATTTATATTCTTATTTTACATATTTTAGAATAAATTATTTTTATATGCCACTGAAGTAAAATATCAATGTGGTCACACATTTTTAACATGGGGGGGAACTGCACTATGAAATAAAATGAAGTGAACAGAAAAAGAATACAGAAGTTAGCTATGGAAAATGCATGTTAGGTCAATAGCCAAATTCATCCTAAAATAATGACCGCTAATCAGTCAGGATAATAACTCATAATATTGAAGAAGTGAAAACGTAAATGTTAAAATATATTACTACATGTATGTCAAAGGAGCTCTGGTGATACTACAGTTAAACGCTCGGCTGTTAACTGAAAGGTTGGCAGTTCGAACCCACACAGCGGCTCTGTGGGAGAGAACAACCTGGTGATCTGCTTCTATAAAGATTACAGCCAAGAAAACCCTATGGGGCAGTTTTACTCTGTCACATGGAGTGGCTATGAGTTGGAATCAACTCATCGGCACTGAACAATAACAACAACATCAATTAAATTAACAAAAGTAAAATTAAAAAAAAAAAAACTTCACCCTACTATTCCCAGGGACCTGGGGGAACAGGACTTACGACAGGACACTGTGAATTGGTTTACTATGTCTCCAGGCCTAGAGAGCAACCTGTCACAATTGTCTCAAAACATACCCAAAAAGTGATTCCATTCTAGGGTACATATTCTGAAGAAATAATTTCACTGAAAAAATTAGGAACTTCAACAAAGATATATCCAGCAGCAATACACATCACGCAAAAATGAGAGAAATAGCACACAAAGGAAATAAAGCAATACAATTGGACGAAAGACATTAAAAATAAAATATGTGGAATGTTAGCAGTAGAAATGTATATGTGAAATAATCAGGAATAAAAAAAAAAAACATTCTTTAGACCTGTAAAGAAGTACTTCTATATACTAACAAAGACTGAAAGAGCTATGTAAATGAATAGAGACAAAAATTGGCATTCATCTGGTTTATTTTTCTGAAATTTCATTGAGTACACTTTTTCAAAGGGGCTGTATACCCCATAAAGTACAAATGTTCAGGAGAAAAAGTAAAGAGAAAAAGCATTTTGTCAAAGTCAAAAGTACAATGATATTGCTACACAGCCAACTTCCTTAAAGCAAGCACCAGTGAAGGGCAACCTTTATGGACAAATTTCCCTGAGGTGTACACCCTTTGCTGTTCCTAAACAGTTATGTCAAACTGCAAGACTCCT
This sequence comes from Loxodonta africana, assembly GCF_030014295.1. Classification (NCBI taxonomy): domain Eukaryota; kingdom Metazoa; phylum Chordata; class Mammalia; order Proboscidea; family Elephantidae; genus Loxodonta; species Loxodonta africana. The sequence continues at coordinate 56,113,959 of NC_087344.1, forward strand.
TTAGTAGTGTACATACATAAACATCAGTAAGAAATTACACAGAAAATAGTTAATACATCCCTGCCCTAGGGACATGGCACAAGGGCTAATGATGTTTAACTACATTAAACTTTGAATACCTTCTTTCAAAATATTCTGAAACTAATAATTATTGAATCTTCCACTCTCTGGCTAAGATATTTCATGTTTGAGATCATACTGGTAGAATCCATTTCTTTGAAAGGCAGTGGCAAGAAGTTTTCATAAAAAAAATAACATGTACTTTCCCGATATCACTAGCATCTCAATTATGGAGGCAGGAAGCAGAAGTGTGGTATAACTAATTATGACAACTACTTATTCACCTCTAAAGATAAAAGGATTCTATTTTCTATATAATATTAATCCTAAACAAAAGCAATCAACCATTTCTTGGAGTACAATATGTATGTGCATGTGTGTGTTGTATGTATGTATAATCTCCTGCTACCACCTCCAAAAAAGATTAAAGGCAAAAACAAACAAAATACTGAACATCTGGTGCAAAATATAGGTATCAGTTTATTATTGTCCTTGTTCTGTACTGTGTATAAACTTAAAAGATAACATGCCCAGAAAGCTTTTCAATTCAGCTAGTCACTGTATTTCATTAAAAAAAAAAAAAAAAAGATACTATATTTTTGCACTGGCAATAATGTAAAGCTTTCAGAATTCCCATTTACTTGTTGGTGGAAATATAAATCGGTAGAAGCATTTTGGAAAACAATTTGGCAATATCTAGCAAACTTGAAAATATGCATACCCTATGACCCAGCTATTCCACTCCTAGTTAGTTATAAAGGCGTGACAAAATAATGAAAATGTGTACCAGTATACATATACAAGAATGTTCATAGTTGCATTGTTCTTAATAACTCCAGATTGGAAATATTCCAACTATTAATCAACAGGAGAATGAACAACGAAATCTTTTCCTACACAGAAATGGAATGAAAAACCAGAGCAATACCCCATAACATGGATGAATCTAATAAATTATACGAGTGAAAGATGACACAAAAGAATACGTACAGTATGATTCCATTTATAACAAATTCCAAAGCACAAAAAATATTAGCTTAGGAAACCCTGGTGGTGTAGTGGTTAAGACCTATGGCTCCTAACCAAAAGGTCAGCAATTTGAATCTATCAGGTACTCCTTGGAAGCTCTATGGGGCTTCCTATGTCCTATAGGGTATCTATGAGTCAGAATCGAATTGGTGGCAACAGGATTCGTTTAGTTTTGGTTTATATGACTTTAGGTCCCTGAGTGGTGCAAACAGTTTGTGCTTGACTACTCAAGGCTGGCACTTTGAACCCGCCCACAGGCACCACAGAATAAAGGCCTAGCAATCTGTTTCCATAATGATTACACCAAGAAAATCCTATGGAGCTCAATTCTACTCTGTCAACACATGGGATTGCCATGTGTGAGAAGCAACCTGATGGCAAAGGGTTTTATATTAGTTTAGAGATGCATAATGGATGATTTTAACACTGTAACTAAAAGCAAGGCAATCATAAAAGAAAGTTAGTATTACACCTGGGAAGAAAGGGAAAGGCCACAAAATGTTTTATTTTTGATCTGGGAAGTGATACACAGTTTTCACTTTACATGTTAAACTCTACCTTTTGGGCTTTATGTACATTCATGGGACCCTGGTGGCACAGGGGTTAAGAGCTCAGCTGCAGCTTGGCTGCTAAGCAAAAGGTCAGCTGTTCGAATCCACCAGGTGCTCCTTGGAAACCCTATGGGGCAATTATACTCTGTCCTATAGGGTTGCTATGAATCGGAATCAACTCAATGGCAGCACACTGGTTTTTTTGGCTTATGTACGTGTATTTTGTATATGTATGTTATAATCTCCTCCCACCACCACCCCTCCAAGATTAAAAACAAACAAAATACTGAAGACCTAGAGTAAAATCTTAGGTATCAGTTACACCGATATCCTGCAGAATAGAAAGACTATAAAAGGAAAATACTGCAAGATAGAAAACATGTAAAATTTCAACGCAGTGAAAACTTCATCTAGCTAGATTTCAACCCAAACACAATCTACAAAATTAATGACATTTGATGGTTGCTCACCAATGTAATTTGAGGATCACTTGAAAATTTAAAGGTAAACCATAAAGATCATGTAAATTAAGATTAGTCATTAGGAATACAATATAAAGTTTATTTAACACTAAATTATCTGATTTGATAAAATATTCTAACCAATTAAAAGTCATCATACGTAAACTAAAATTTTCAAATAATAATACCCAAAATATAGAAAACACTGAAGGGTTCCTCAACATAGTATTTCTTTCAGGGCTTCACTGAAAGGGGTAGAATAACAGCAGGCAGGAAACACACAGAAATAAAATTGGCCAGGTATAAACAATAGGGAGTACGGACTACGCAGAACTGGAAAGAATAGAAAACTACAGAGAATGCCACCCATGCTTCCAGGAGGGTAGAAGACACTCAACTACTCAGCTATAGCCTACTGCTACCATGCAGAAATTCAGACAAGTAGTGCTACATCTTCCAGTTTTTCAAGAGGAATAAAAAATATACATGTTTAAATTAAAGCATAATTAAGTGAAACAGAAAACAGAAAAACTCAAAGAATTAACAAGACAAAAAGATGATTCTTTGAAAAAAATTAACAAAATTGATAAACCATTGGCCAAACTGACAAAAGAAAAACGAGAAAGGAAACAAATAAGCAGAGTAAGAAATGAGATGGACGATATTACAACAGACCCAACTGAAATTAAAGGAATCATACCAGATTACCATGAAAAATTGTACTCTTAACTTTCTTTTCTAGTGCACATGGAACTCTCTCTAGGATAGACCACATATTAGGTCACAAAACAAGCCTCAGCAGAATCCACAATATCGAAATATTACGGAGCATCTTCTCTGACCATAAGGCCATAAATGTAGAAATCAATACCAGAAAAAGCTGGGAGAAGAAATCAAACACTTGGAAACTGAATAATACCCTGCTCAAAAAAGACTGGGTTATAGAAGATATTAAGGATGGAATAAAGAAATTCATAGAATCTAATGAAAATGAAAACACTTCCTATCAGAACCTTTGGGACAAAATGAAAGCAGTGCTCAGAGGTCAATTTCTATCAATAAATGCACATACACAAAAAGAAGAAAGGGCCAAAATCAAAGAATTATCCCTACAACTTGAACAAATAGAAAGAGAGCAACAAAAGAAACCTTCAGGCACTAGAAGAAAGGAAATAATAAAAATTAGAGCAAAACTAGATGAAATACAAAACAGAAAAATAATTGAAAGAGTTAACAAGACCAAAAGCTGGTTCTTTGAAAAAATTAACAAACTTGATTAGCCACTGGCCAAACTGACAAAAGAAAAACAGGAGAGGAAGCAAATAACCCAAATAAGAAATGAGATGGGCAATACTACAACAGACCCAACTGAAATTAACAGAATCATACCAGATAAATATGAAAAATTGTACTCTATGAAATTTGAAAACCTAAAAGAAATGGATGAATTCCTAGAAACACACTACCTACCTAAACTAACACAAACAGAGGCAGATCAACTAAACAGACCCATAAAACAAAAGAGATTGGAAAGGTAATCAAAAAACTCCCAACAACAACAAAAAAAAACACGGCCCAGACAGCTTCACTGCAGAGTTCTACCAAACTTTCAGAGAAGAATTAACACCACTACTACTAAAGGTATTTCAGAGCATAGAAAAGGATGGAATACTCCCAAACTCATTCTATGAAGCCAGCATATCCCTGACACCAAAACCAGGTAAAGAGACCACAAAAAAAGAAAATTAAGACCTATATCCCTTATGAACGTTGATGTAAAAATCCTGAACAAAATTCTAGCCAACAGAATTCAACAACATGCAAAAAAAAAAAAATTCACCATGACCAGGTGGGATTCATACCAGGTATACACGGATGGTTCAACACTAGAAAAACAATTAATGAAATCCATCATATAAATAAAAGACAAGAATCACATGATTTTATCAATTGATGCAGAAAAGGCATTTAACAAAGTTCAACACTCGTTCCTGATAAAAACTCTCTGCAAAATAGGAATAGAAGGAAAATTCCTCAACATAATAAAGGGCATTTATACAAAACCAATAGTCAACATCATCCTAAATCGAGGGAGTCTGAAAGCATTCCCCTTGAGTGTGGGAACCACAGAAGGATGCCCTTTATTACCGCTCTTATTCAACATTGTGCTGGAGGTCCTAGCCAAAGCAATTAGGCTAGATAAAGAAATAAAGGGCATCCGGACTGGAAACGAAAAAGTAAAAGTATCTGTATTTGCAGATGACATGATCTTATAGACAGAAAACCCTAAGGAATCCTCAAAAAAACTACTGAAACTAATATGAGTTCAGCAGAGTACCAGGATACAATATAAACATACAAAAATCAGTTGGATTCCTCTACACCAACAAAAAGATCACTGAAAAGGTAATCACCAAATCAATATCATTTACAGTAGCCACCAAGATGATGAAGTACTTAGGAATAAATCCTACCAGAGATATAAAAGACTTATACAAAGAAAACTACAAAACACTTCTTCAAGAAACCAAGAGACCTACAAAAGTGGAAAAACATATTTGCACATGGATAGGAAGACTCAACATTGTAAAAATGTCTACGCTACAAAAAACGATCTATAGATACAATACAATTCTGATGCAAATTCCAATGACATTTTTTTAATGAGATGGAGAAACAAATCACCAACTTTATATGGAAGGGAAAGAGGCCTCAGATAAGCATAACTGAAAAAGAACAAAGTACGAGGCCTCACTCTACCTGATTTTAAAACCTATTATACTACCACAGTAGTCAAAACAGCCTGGTGCTGGTACAACAACAGATACATAGACCAATGGAACAGAATTGAGAATTCAGACATAAATCTATCCACATATGAGTAGCTGATATTTGACAAAGGCCCAAAGTCAGTTAAACAGGGAAAAGACAGTCTTTTTAACAAACACTGCTGGCATAACTGGATATCCATCTGTAAAAAAATGAAACAAGGCCCATACCTCATACCATGCACAAAAACTAACTCAAAATGGATCAAAGATCTAAAGATAAAATTTTAAATGATAAAGATTATGGAAAAAAAATTAGGAACATTACAAGCCCTAATACATGACACAAACAGTATAGAAAACATTACTAACAATGCAGAAGAGAAACTAGATAACTGGGAGCTCCTAAAAATCAAACACCTATGCTCATCCAAAGACTTCACCAAAAGAGTAAAAAGATTACCTACAGACTGAGAGAAAGTTTTTAGCTATGACATTTCCGATCAGCACCTGACCTCTAAAATCTACATGATACTGCAAAAACTCAATTACAAAAAGACAACCCGATTAAAAAACGGACAAAGGATATAAACAGTAACTTCACTAAAGAAGATATTCAGGTAGCTAACAGATACATGAGGAAATGCTCATGATCATTAGCCATTAGAGAAATGCAAATCAGAGCTACAATGAGATTCCATCTCACTCCAACAAGGCTGGCATTAATACAAAAAACACAAAATAATAAATGTTGGAGAGATTGTAGACAGACTGGAACACTTATACACTGCTGGTGGAAATGTAAAATGGTACAACCAGTTTGGAAATCAATTTGGCACTTCCTTAAAAAGCTAGAAATAGAACTATCATACGATCCAGCAATCCCACTCCTTGGAATATATCCTAGAGAAATAAGAGCCTTTACATGAACAGATATACGCACACCCATGTTCACTGCAGCAGTGTTTACAATAGCAAAAAGATGGAAGCAACCAAGGTGCTCATCAACGGATGAATGGATAAATTATGGTATATTCACACAATGGAATACTACGCATCGATAAAGAACAGTGAGGAATCTATGAAAGATTTCATAAAATAGAGGAATCTGGAAGGCATTATGCTGAGTGAAATTAGTCAGTTGCAAAAGGATAAATATTATATAAGTCCACTATTATAAGAACTAGAGAAATAGTTTAAACAGAGAAGAATATATTCTTTGGTGGTTTCGAGAAGGGGGAGGGAGGGAGTGTGGAAGAGGGGTATTCATTAATTAGATAGTAGATAAGAACTACTTTAGGTGAAGGAAAAGACAACACACAATACAGGAGAGATCAGCACAACTGGACTAAACCAAAAGCAAAGAAGTATCCTGAATAAACTGAATGCTTCGAAGGCCAGTGTAGCAAGGGTGGGGGTTTGGGGACCATGGTCTCAGGAGACATCTAACTCAACTGGCATAATAAAATCTACTAAGAAAACATTCTGCATCCCACTTTGGAGAGTGGCATCTGGGATCTTCAAATGCTAGCAAGCGGCCATCTAAGGTGCATCAATTGGTCTCAATACCTGCAGCAAAGGAGAATGAAGAACACCAAGGACACAAGGTGATTACGAGCCCAAGAGACAGAAAGGGCCACATAAACCAGAGACTACATCAGCCTGAGACCAGAAGAACTAGATGGTGCCTGCCTACAACCGATGACTGCCCTGACAGGGAACACAACAGAGAACCCCTGAGGGAGCAGGAGAGCAGTGGGATGCAGACCCCAAATTCTCATAAAAAGACCAGACTCAATGGTCTGACTGAAACTAGAAGGACCCTGGTGGTCATGTCCCCAGACCTTCTGTTAGCCCAAGACAGGAACCACTCCCAAACTCTTCAGACAGGATTGGACTGGACAGTGGGATAGAAAACGATGCTGATTAGGAATAAGCTTCTTAGATCAAGTAGACACATGTTGGCATCTCCTGTCTGCAGGGGAGATGAGAGGGCAGAGGGGGTCAGAAGCTGGTGGAATGGACACAAAAAGATGGAGTGAAGGGAAAGAGTGTGCTGTCTCATTAGGGGGAAGGCAATAAGGAGTATATAGCAAGGCGTATATAAATTTTTGTATGAGAGACTGACTTGATTTGTAAACTTTTACTTGAAGCACAATAAAAATCTTAAAAATATATATATATATATACATTTTTACATGAAACGTTCTTGACTTCTAAAACACTGCACTAGTCGATTAATGACAAAATCTTAATAGACTGTAGAAGCCTATCAGTAGACTGTACAAGTCTATTAAATACGAGGTTTCTGTCACGAACAGTTAAGTGCTTGGCAACTAACTAAAAGGCTGGCGGCTCATATCCCCCCAGGGTATCTCAGGAGAAAGGCCTGGTGATCTACTTCCAAAAGATTACAGCCACTGAAAACCCTGGAAAGTAGTTCTACTCTGACACACATGAGGTCCCCATGAGTCGGAATCATTTTATATTAAATATACAGGAAGTCAGGTGTGAACCCAGCTCTAGAGGTGCTTCATAATCATAGCAAATACAAACGTTCTATTTTAAGGAAGTGTTCATATGTGGAGTTGTGACTGTGTATATTTTAGACAAAAAGATATTGACTGAATACAGATATGTTGTGAAATACAGACACACACAAAGCACTATGTTTTTAATGGATTATATATATATATAAATTATTCTTATATAATAAAACACAGTACTTAAAAAAAACTTAGTAATTAAAGTATTAATAAAAGGATGACAAAGAAAAGCTCCAGGATTCCTATCCAGCAACAATTTTTTTGGCAACAAATGATTCACATAAAGGTAAAAGGCATATGGTTTATGTCTGAGAAGACACTTCTTTACTTTTTTATCCCAAGATATTTTATTTAACGAGGTCACATAAAAACACTCCAGCAGCTGCAATTCCCACATGAAAATGGCCAAGTTCAATTTAGGGTAGATTGGCAGTATCTCAATGCTGTTCTTTCTTGGCTCATTTCAATACTCTATACTCCTCAAGCAGCACAACGGATAAGTAAAGTTTTGCTTATTATCCTAGTTCTTCCTTCAGGTAATTTACTTCCCGATATCTACAGATACTGTTGCTCTACTTAAGGACAAGAAGCACTACAGTGGACACTAGAAAATTTTACTTGGTATCATGACATTTTTCAAATTCCCTCTGGCATTATCACCACCAATCCCTACCCACCACAAAGAAGGAAAAAAAAAAAAAAAAGACTTTCCTCCTTGCTTTATTCTTAAAAACCAAACCCACTGCCATCAAGTCAATTCCAACTCCTAGTAAAAAAAAAAATTTTTTGTTGTTTTTTAGCGACCCTATAGGACAGACAGAACTGCCCCACAGGGTTTCCAAGAATGTAATCTTTACGAAAGCCACATCTTTCTCCCACAGTACAGCTGGTCGGTTAAAACCACCAGCCTTTCAGTTAGCAGCTGAGTGCTTTAACCACTGTGTGACCACTGTTTATTCTTAGATAGACTTCTTTGTTTGAACTATATGAACTTCCAGATATTCAAGTGTTTTCACCTAAAAAGGGGGGAGGGGGACATATTTCAAGTAATACTTAAATACTAAACAGATGCTGTATTATTTCTACCATGGGTCCTGTTAGCACTCAGTTCAATTTTAAGTATTGTTTCTCTGTACATATTTAGTAACTGGCCAATGGAAACAAGAGAAAGAAAAATCTAGCTGTCTTTTCAAGTGTTAACATTTGAGTATCTACCACAAATCAGTCACGATGCTAACAACGTGAAATAAAAATAAGAAAAGAAAAAATCTGACCTTCAAAAATGCCTAGCTATAAAAAGTAATTAAGAGTAGGAAAATTGTACTAGAAGTCCTAGCCAGACTGATAAAGCAAGAAAGGGAAGTAAAGGGTATCCAAATCAGAAAGACAGAAGTAAAACTGTCTCTATTCATAGGTGACATGATTCTATAGATAGAAAATCCCAGAGACTCAACAAAGCTACTGAATCTAACAGAAGGACTCAGCAGAACTGAAGGGTACAAAATCAAGACAAAAATCAGTGGGGTTCCTCTACACTAAACAAAGAGAACTCCAAAAAGGAAATCAGGAAAACAATACCATTTACAATAGCCCCCAAACTGATAAAACACCTAGGAATAAACCTAAGCAGGGATGTAAAAGACTTATACAATGAAAACTATGAAACACTACTATGAGACACTAAGAGAAACCTACAAAAATGGAAGAATATTCTGTGCACATGGATTGGCAGCCTTAACATAGTGAATGTGTCAATACCACACAAAGAAATCGATAGATACAATGCAATCCCAATCCAAATTCCAACAACAAACCAAAAGAGACCTACATAAATAGAAAAACCTAACATGCTCATGGATAAGAAAAATCAACATTGTGAAAATGTCAATTCTACCCAAAGCTATCTACAGATATAATGCAATCCTGATCCAAATACCAACAGCATTCTTTAACAAGATGGAAAAACTAATCACCAACCATGTATGGAAAGGAAAAGAGGACCCAGATTAACAAAGCATTATTGAAGAAAAAGAACAGAGTAGGAGGCCTCATACTACTTAATCTCAGAACCTACTCTACAGTCATGGTAGTCAAAATAGGCTGGTACTGGTATGACGACAGACACATAAACCAATGGAACAGAATCAAGAACTAAAACGTAAATCCATCCACTTATGGTCAGTTCATCTTTGACAAAGGACTGAAGTCCACTAAATGGCAAAAAATAGTCTTTTTAACAAATGGTACAGGCAAAACTGGATGTCCAGCTATAAAAAAAAATGAAACAGGACCCATACCTCATACCATACACAAAAACTAACTCAAAATAGATCAAAGACCTATATAAAGATCACGGAAGAAAAAACAGGGACAATGCAAACCCACTGCTGTCAGGTCGATTCTGACTCAATATACAGCATAAATAGGATACAAATCATAACCAATAATGCACAAATACCAGAAGATAAACTAGATAACTGGGAACTTCTAAAAATTAAACACTTATGCTCATGAAAAGACTTCTCCAAAAGAGTAAAAAGAGAACCTACAGACTAGGAAAAATATTTTGGCAGCAACATATCCGAAAGGGTCTAATCTCTAAAATCTACAGAATGCTTTAACAACTTAATGACAAAAACACAAAAAATCTAATCTAAAAATGGGCGAAGGATACGAACACACACTTCATCAGAAGAAATGACACACAAGGAGATGCTCAGGGTGACTAGTCATTGTTGTTAGGTGCCGTCGAGTCCGTTCCGACTCATAGCAACCCTATGCACAATAGAAGGAAACATTGCCTGGTTCTGCGCCACCCTCACAAGTGTTGCTATGCTTGAGCCCAATGTTGCAGCTACTGTGTCAATCCATCTTGTGGAAGGTCTTCCTCTTTTTCACTGACCCTCTACTTTACCAAGCATAATGTCCTTCTCCAGGAACTGATCCCTCCTGGTAATATGCCCGAAGTATGTGAGACGTAGTCTCACCATCCTTGCCTCTAAGGAACATTCTGGTTGTACTTTCTCCAAGACATAATGACATTAGCCATTAAAGGAATGCAAATCAAAACTACAATGAGAGACCATCTCACTGCAACATTATAGGCACTGATCAAAACAACAGAACGTAACAAATATTGAAGAGGTTTCAAGGAGACTGAACTCTTATGCACTGTTGGTGGGAATATTAAATGGTACAACCACTATGGAAAATGATATGGAGCTTTCCTAAAAAGCTAGAAATGGGTATACCATACAATCCAGCAATCTCACTCCCACAAGTGTATCCTGGAGAAATAAGAGCCATCGCACGAACAGACATATGCACACCCATGTTCACTGCAGCATTATTCACAACAGTAAAAAGATGGAAACAACCTAAGTGCACATCAACAGATGAATGGATAAACAAATTATGGTACCTACATACAATGGAATACTACGCAACGATAAAGAAAAATGATGAATCCGTGAAACATCTCAAAACATGGATGAATTGAGGGCAATATACTGAGTAAAACAAGTCAATCACAAAAAGACAATTATACAAGACCATTATTATAAAAACCCAAGAAAAAGTTTATACACAGAAAAAAACAAACCTTGATGGTTATAAGAGAAGGCACCGGTGGAGGGGAAAAATCACTAAATAGTAGACAAGTGTTAACTTTGGTAAAGGGAAAGAAAACATACAATATAGGGGAAGTCAGCACAACTTACCAAGACAAAATCACAGAAGCTTCCTAGATACATCAAAACACCTTGAGGGTCCAAGTTACTGGGGCTGAAGGCCGGGGACAATGGTCTTTGGGAACATCTAGGTCAATTACCATAAAGAAAATGTTCTACATCCTACTTTGGTGAGTAGCATTTGGGGTCTTAAAGCCTGCCAGTGACCACCTAAGATACATCTATTGGTATCATCTGATCCGTAGCAAAGGAGAATGAAGAAAACCAAAGACACGAGGAAAATATCAGGCCAACGGAATGATGGATCACATGAACCACAGCCTCTACCAGCCTAAGCCTAGAAGAACTAGGTGGTGCCTGGCTACCACCACCAACAGCTCTGAACAGGGATCATAACAGAGGGTTTCAGACAGAGCGGGAGAAAAATGTATGAGAAAATGCAAATTCACAAAAAAAGACCAGATTTACTGGTCTGACAGAGACTGAAGGAACCCCCAAGAGTCTGGTCCCTGGACACCCTGTCAACTCAGAATTGAAGTCACTCCTGAAGCCCACCTTTCACCCAAAGATTAGACAGGCCTATAAAACAAACAACACATGAGGAACGTCCTTCTTAGTTCAATCAAGAGACCAAATGGGCAACATCTGCCCAAAAGCAAAGACAAGAAGGGACAGGAAATCTGCATGAATGGGCACTGGGAATCCCGAGTGTAAAGGAAAAGGGCAAGAATGCTGACACATTGTGGTGACTGCAATCAATTTCACAAAACAATTTGTACATAAATTTTTGAACGAGAAACTAATTTACACTGTAAACTTTCACCTAAAACACAATTCAAAAAAGCTAGAAACAGAAATACCATATGACCCAGCAATCCCACTCCTAGGGATATACCCTAAAAGAAATAAGAGCCATGACACAAATAGAAGTATGCACACTCATGTATGTTCACTACAGCATTATTCACAATAGCAAAAAGATGGAAATATTCTAAGTACCCATGAACAGGATAAATGGATAAACTGTGTGGTCCATGCACACAATGGAGTATTACACAACAATAGAGAGTAACAAATCTGTACAACATCTTGCAACATGGATGAATTTGGAGGGCATTATGCTGAGTGAAATAAATCAATCACAAAATGAAAAATATTGTATAAGACTACTATTATAAAGAAACAAGAAAAGGTTTACACACAGAAAAAAAATTCCTTGATGGTTTCAGTGATGGGAAGGGGAAGGAAGGAAGATTATCAAATACATACAATATGGGTGTTAATCCTGCAACAAAAATATTAACAAACACCTAAAAACCACGATTTACCAATGGATATATGTTGTTGTTGGGTGCCCTGGAGACAGTTCCAACTCATAGGATCCTATATACAACAGAACGAAACACTGCCCAGTCCTGTGCCATCCTTACAATCGTCGCTACGATTGTTGCAGCCACTATGTCAACCCATCATTCAGGGTCTTCTTTTTCATTGACCCTCACTTTACCAAACATGATGTCCATCTCCAGGCACTAGTCCCTGCTGATAACATCTCCAAAGTACACGAGACAAAGTCTTGCCATCCTCGCTTCTAAGGAGCATTCTTGGCTGTACTTTTTCCAAAACGGATTTGTTCGTTCTTCCGGCAGTCCATGGTATATTCAATATTCTTCAACAATGCCATAATTCGAATGCATCAATTCTTCAGTATTTCCTACTCATTGTCCAGCTTATACATGCATATTAGGCGACTGAAAGACACCACAGCTTGGGTCAGGTGCACCTTAGTCCTCAAAGTGATATCTTCACTTTTTAACATTTTAAAGAGGTCTTTTGCAGAGGATTTGCCCAATGCAGTCTGTCATTCGATTTTTTGACTGTTGCTTCCATGGGCGTTGATTGTAAATCCAAGTAAAACGGAATCCTTGAAAATGTCAATATTTTCTCCGTTTATCATGATGTTGTTTATTGGTCCAGTTGTGAGGATTTTTGTTTTCTTTATGTTGAGGTGTAATTAATGCTTCGAGACCTCCTTGCTTTCAACCAGCAAGGTTGTGTGTCATTTGAACATCAGAGGTTGTTAATGTGTCTTCCTCCAATTCTGATGACATGTTCTTCTTACTCATAGTCCAGCTTCTGAGATTATTTGATCAGCATACAGATAGAAAAAGTATGGTGAAAGGATACAGCCCTGATGCACACACATAAATAGATACACCAAGAGGAGTGGGAGAGCATAAGAAAACACACCTACCTGCAGGTATAGGTTTAGTGGTGGATATTTCTACATACATAACTGTAGGTGCTGCTTATATTTAATACAGGCAACAGGGAACAAAAGGGTCACAGTCTTAGACATAACCAAACTCTTCACAGGATGAAGTTCCCAGGCTTGACTTGGGGGACATCCAGGTCAATTAACGCAGCATAGTTTATAAAGACAAAGTTCTGTATCCCACTTTGGTGAATAGCGTCTGGGGTCTTAAAAGCTTCTGAGTTGCCATCTAAGATACAACTATTGGTCTCTCACCTTTCAGAGCAAATGAGAGTGAAGAAAACCTAAAACTCAAGGGAGCAATTAGTCCAAAGGACTAATGAACCATATGAGCCATGGCCTACATGACCCTGACACCAGAAGAACCAGATGGTGCCCAGCTACCACTATCAACCACTCTGACTAGGATCACAACAGAGTGTCCCAGACAGAGCAGTAGAAAAGAAAAATTGTAGAACAAAAAATCAAATTCACAAAAAAGACCAGACTTACTGGTCTGACAGAGACTGGAAGAACCTCAGAGACTATGGCCCTAAGACATCCTTCGGAACTGGAACTGAAGCCATTCATAGTGACCTCCTTTCAGCCAAACCACAGGCCCATAAAATAAACAATAACACCAGAGAGAATGTGCTACTTAGAACAATCAATTGTATGAGACCAAAAGGACAACATTTACCCAAAAGCAAAGATGAGAAGGCAGGAAGTGGTAGAAAATCCAGACAAAAAGAAATTGGGAAACTAGGATGGAAATGGGGAGAGTGCTGACACATTGCGAGGAATGAAATCAATCTCATGGAACATTTAATGTGCAAACTATCAAATGGGAAACTCATTTGCTCCCTATATTTTCACCTACTGCACACACACACAAAAAATTTCAACAATATTCTTTACTGAAATGGAAAAACTAATCACCAACTTTATATGGAAAGGTAAGAGGCCTCAAATAGCCAAAGCAATATTGAAGAACAATGCAGGAGGCCTCACATTCCCTGACTTCAAAACATACTACAGAGCCACAGTAATAAAAACAGCCTGGTACTGGTAAAATGGTAAGACACATAGACCAGAGGATTAGAATTGAGAACATATAAATAAATCCATCCATCTACGGCCAACTAATTTCTGACAAACGGTCAAGGTATATTCAATAAGAAACAGTCTCTTTAACAAACAGTGCTGGCAAAACTGGGTATCTATTGGTAGAAAAATGAAACAGGATCCATACTTCACACCATACATAAAAACTAACTCAACACAGATCAAAGTCCTAAATGTTAAACCTAAAACTCATAAAAGTTTATGTTCTACATCCTAGTTTGATGAGTAGTATCTAGGATCTTAAAAGCTTGTGAGCTGCCATCTAATATATAACTCTTGGTCTCTACTTGTCTGGAGCAAAAGAGGAAAATGGACACCACAGTTTCAGTGAAAAAACTGATCTACAGGACAAGAACATGGCCTCATCTACCCTGAAGAGGGAAGACCTAGATGGTGCCCAGCTACCACTACCAATCATTCTGATCAGGGCCACAGTAGATGGATTCTGAAAGAATGGGAGAAAAATGTGGAACAGAACTCAAATTCTTAAAAAGTCTACACTTGACCAGTTGAGGCTAGAGAACTCCCTAAAACTATCACCCTGAGATACTCTTTAAACTTTGAACTGAAACTATCTCGAGGTTACCTTTTAGCTAAATAACAGAGCAGCTCATGAAATGAAGAATATAACTTGTGTGTGCTCCTTTAAAAAATCATCTATATGAAACTGGGGTTTTTTTGGTATATGAAACCAATGGTCAGCAAGTACCCTAAAGCAAAGATGAATAGGTAAGGGGGCAGGGAAACTAGATTACTGGAAACAACAACCAGAACAGAATTAATGAGAATGGTTACACATTGTGAAAAATGTCATCAGTGTCACTGAATAATCTGTATAGAAATTGTTAAATGGGAACCTAATTTGCTATATAAACTCTCACCAAAAACAAAATATTATTTAAAAATAAATAACAACTGAAAAAAAAAAAAAGAGTGGGACATATGTGAAACCTTTCAAGCCAGAGGCAGGCCGTGGCAAGCAGTATTCTACGCTGGCCCTCAATATTCCTGTCTCAGTTTTACTTGCCTTGTGTACATCCTCTCCCCTTGAGAATAGGCAGGACCAGTCAATATGGTATCACTCCATGTGGACACCCATGAAGATTCCTGTCTGACTGCAGAAAAAGACATAGCTGCCTGGAAGCCTTTTATCCTAATCACCTAACCTGCACTTGGCTTTCCTGATACAACAGCAAACCATGTCCAATATTTCTTAGTTACTATTCATTTTCTTTTGTTTTTGTCTATTCTTTTTCCTTATGTTAGAAGCTAAGGAACTGAAAATACCATAGGGAAAAAAAAGGACCATATTTACCACTAAATGGTATAGAAGAAAACTAGGCAGACCTAATTTTAACTCTATTGTTAACTCGGCGTGTTACAATGGACAAATAACACATACCTTCATTTTCCTTTCTTTTAAAAACATAGCCATTTACAAGGCTTGTCATGGATATTAGAGCGTGCCTAATAACAGTGTTTGATACGCAAAAACTAGAAGCTTATAATATTTCTACCTATAAATTAAACATTAGGTTCATGAAGAACTTTTCACAAGAACATAAAAATTTTTATTAAATATACAATTAATTTGGTATCTAGGGCATTTGTAAGCATGGAGCACATGAGTTTATATTATATGTGTACAAAATCAATGATTATTTATAAAATATAAATGCAAGAGGTAAGAAGAGTTTTAGATCAGTTTAGGGTGGTTTTAAAACCAAAGGGATTTTATCAGCTAAGCAATATAAATGAGTTAACATTTGCTGATATGCCTTACAAAACCAAATTAGTAAAAAGTACAGCAGAATTACAGATCATTACCCCCATGAAAAACAAAACAAATACATAGCATCGAATCATTGGCTGGTGAAAATGAGGACTAATTTACTGATCATGTAATGAAATAAATTCCCATCTCCTCTGATAAAAAGTCTTTAAGGAAATGATCAACTGTTCTATATTGCTTAGAACCAGGTTTTCTGTATTCTTAATTCACATTCAGTCATTACAAAGGAGAAAGGCCCAAGAGAGAAGATTAATAGCACATTTGATACATTTGGATCAGGCACACAGATGGTTTCCCTAAGGTTTGGTCTGCTCTATCCAGAGCCCATATGGGAGCACCCAAGAATCTCACAAAAAAATCTGTGAAGGTTATGATTCTCCGAGGAGCCCTGGTGGCACAGTGGCTAAGTGCTCAGCTGTTAACCGAAAGGTCAGCAGTTCAAAGTCACCAGCCATTCCGTGGGAAGATGGTGTGGCAGTCTGCTTCCATAAAGATTGCGGCCTTGGAAACCCTGTGGGGCAGTTCTACTCTGTCCTATAGGGTCCCTGTGAGTCAGAATTGACCTGATGGCAATGGGGTAATGAGTATGACTCACCTTCAATGTAAGGGCAGACAATATAAATTCCCTTACAGGTGAAACCAGAAAGATTAGAGAAAAAGGATAAAATGTTGAAAAGCCAAGGAAATAGAATTCAGAAAAAAAGCAACACTATTTTGTGTTTCATTTTAGAATAGCATTGTCACCAAATGCCCAAATTACATGTTTCAAAAGTTCACTTAGTTACCTGTGAGGTGACAAAAAAAGATGGCCTAACTAAATTGAAAGGAAAGAGGAAAATGAAAGGAAAAACCGAAACACCATCTATGAAAGTAAAGAGTTAATGGATAATGAAAAATCAAAAAACAGTAGGAAAATCATATTATTTAGAGATATAGAAGTAATGCCAGAGGAATTCAAAGCAAAAATATTTAAAAGTGGTTGCCTCTGAAGGGCAAGACTAGAGGCTGACGAGTAGGCAGAGAACTACTGCTTTTCCTTATAAAACCTTCTATGTTTCCTTTTATTGATCCACATGTATTCCATTGCTCTAACTTTCATTATGTAAATGGATGAATGATAATCAGCTCCTTAAAAATCATCATAAAGAAATTAACAAAATAAAGAGCTATAGGCAAGGATGTTCATCACAATATTATTTACAAAAGCAAGAATATGGAGATTACAAGTGTCCATCTATAGGTGACTAATTATATAAATCATAGTACAAAAGGAACACTGTCCTTCAGGGCAATTAGGTTGGGGGAAAAAAGGTATCCAAATCAGGAAGAAGGAAGTAAAACTATCCCTTTTTGCAGATGACATGATCCTATACAGAGAAAACTTCAAGATTCTACAATAAAGTTATTAGAATTAATGAATGCAGCAAAGTGGTAGGACAGATGCAAGGTCAACACACAAAAATCAGTTGGGTTTCTATAAATCAGCAATGAGCATAAAGAAAAGAAAATTAAGGAAGCATTACCATTTACAATAGTGTCTAAAATAATAAAGTACCTGTAATAAATCTAACTGGGAAGATTTATGCACAGAAAATTATAAAACATTACTAAAAAAAGAAATTAAAGACCTAAATAAATGGAAGGACACTTCATGTTCACAGGTTGGAAAGCTTAATACAGTTAAGACGTCAGTACTACCCAAGCAATGAATAGATTCAATACAATCCTCATCAAAATTCCAACAGCCTTCCTTGCAGAAAGAGAAAAACCAATCCTTAAATTTATAGAGAACAGCAAAGGACCAGAAATAAATAAAGCAACTATGAAGAGGGAGAATAAAGTAGGAGGGCTCAAACTTTTCAGTTTCAAAACATACTACAAAGCTACAGTAATTAAAACAGGCTGGTTACCATTATAATAATAGACATATAGTGGCCAATGAAAGAGGAGTGAAAGACCAGAAATAAATTTATATATCTACAGTCAGCTGATTTTCAACAAGGGTGCTGAGTCTATTCAACGGGGAGTCTCTTCAATAAATAGTGCTAAGAAACTTGGATTTCCACATGTAGTAATGACCCAGCAATTGCAATCCTAAGTACATACCCAAAAGAAGTGAAGGCAAGAACGTTAACAGAAACCTGTACATCAATGTTCACCGCGGCATTTTTCATTATAGCCAAAAGGTGGAAACAACAGGAGTGTCCATCGACAGATGAATGGATAATCAAAATGTAGTCTATACGGGCAGGGCCAAGATGGCGGAATAGTCTGATGCTTCTGGTGAACCCTCTTACAACAAAGACCCAAAAAACAACAGAAAAGATTATGTTTATGGCAAGCTAGAAGCCTTCAACATCATAGGCAAAGTTAGAAAACAGACTGAGCAGCAGGCGGAGGGAGAAACGGTTCAGAAGCTGAGAGGAGTTGCTGAACCTGAATCGCAAAGATCCCTCAGGCACCATTCCCGGAAGCGGCTCCTGCCGGATGGTGGTAGCGTTTGGCCACAGTTTCCTCAGGGAAAAACATGCAACCACGCAGCCTAATCGCATCTCCAAAACCAGAGAAGAACAGCGCTCTCAACGAAAGCTGAATACTCGCATATATTTTATTGTGCCCCCTGCCCTGAAGCTGGCATCAGTGGCTGTCAATTTCCCTGGGCCTGAAGTTGGTCCTGTTACATAACTTGAGCCATTCTCCCAGCATTGGAGAAGGAATAAATTCACAATTGGGGAAATTATAACCTGCCAACTCCACTAACCCGGGGAGCTCAGGACAGAAGCGGCTCCTGTCCAGGCATAAAGAGTGAATGGACTTTGAATACCCTTCCCCCCTGCATGGACTTGTGTGGGCCTCTTTCAGGAGAACAGGCCCATGTTGGCAGACTGCAACTGTTTCAGCTGTGCGGTGGAGGGGCGGGTGTTTGATGTTTGATACTGCTTTGCCTATTAATCAGGGTCCTCACCTACCTACATCAGGGGCCTAAGGACTGGCGGCTCCACTCAGGTCACCCAGCCACCCATGACAGGGATCCAAGGATAACTGGTACCTCCCAGTCCCTACAACCAAAAGCACTGGGAGCCCAATTCTGCTCTAGGGAACAGGGACGTGCTTTCCTCACAGACACTCGGGCAACAGTTGTCAGCCCCCTGACTTGTTCAGAGCATGACCCCCTGTTACAGCATGATCCCCTGTAACCAGATACAGGTACCTACACCAATCACCCCTGCCCCCTAAGACCGTAGGACAAAGCCTACACCACACACTTAATGATCAACTACCTGGACACCTGAGTTGAATCCACACAAGTGAATGGACTCCTAGGCTCGTGTACCTGCTAACAACTGTAGCTATCTGGTGACAGGACAATAGAGCTTCAAAGGCGAAAATAACCAAGGTAGCTCACTCAAACAACCTATCTCGGCATATCAAAACAAAACAAAGCAAGAAGCTAGGATACAGTAAGCAAACATAAGCTAATAACTACTAGATGGCTGAGAGACAACAGTCAACATCAAATCACATAAAGCAGACCATGATCACTTCAACAAGCTCTGAAAACAGGGAATCGAGGGATCTTCTGGATGAAGGTGCCTTCCTGGAATTACCAGATGCAGAATACAAAAGATTAATAATATACAGAACTCTTCAAGACATCAGGAAGGAGATCAGGCAACACATGCAGAACAAGCCAAGGAACACACAGATAACACAGTTGAAGAAATTAAAAAGGTTATTCAAGAACATAATGAAAAATTTAATAACCTGCATGAATCCACAGAGAGACAGCAATCAGAAATTCAGAAGATTAACAATAAAATTACAGAATTAGACAACTTCAATAGGAACTTAGAGGAGCAGAATTGAGGAAGTGGAAGGTGGAATCTCTGAGGTTGAAGATAAAGCACTTCCCACCAGTATACTTGAAGAAAAATTACATAAAAGAATTTTTAAAAATGAAGAAACTCTAAGAATCATACCAGAACACGGAGGGATAACAAAATATACAGACAGAGTTACTGAGGATTTGTTGGCAGAAAACTTCCCTGATATTGTGAAAGATGAGAAGATATCTATCCAAGATGCTCATCGAACTCCACATAACATAGATCTTAAAAGAAAGTCACCAAGACATATTATAATCAAACTTGCCAAAACCAAAAATAAAGAATCTTAAAAGCAGCTAGGGATAAACGAAAAGTCACCTACACAGAAGAGTCAATAAGAACAAGCTCGGACTACTCAGCAGAAATCATGCAGGCAAGAAGGTAAGGCAACAGGATGACATATTTAAAAAATTGAAGGAAAAAAACTGCCTGCCAAGAATCATATATCCAGCAAAACTCTCTCTCAAACATGAAGGTGAAATTAGGACAGTCCCAGATAAACAGAGTTTAGGGAATTTGTAAAAATCAAATCAAAACTACAAGAAGTACTAAAGGGAGTTCTCTGGTTAGAAAATCAATAATATATATCAACCAAAGACTAGAACACTGGACAGAGCAAGCAGGTATCAACCCAGACAGGGAAATCACAAAAATAAATCAAGATTAAAAAATGCTGAAAACAGGGAAACAACGATGACATTATATAAAAGAAGACAACACAGAAACAATAAAGAGGGACTAAAAAATGTAATCATAGATCTTTCATATGGAGAGGGAGTCAAGGCGATATAAAGAAATAAAAGTTAGGTTTAAACTTAGAAAAATAGGGGTAAATATTAAGGTGGCCACAGAGGAGATTAACAACCTTACTCACAAAATAAAATGCAAGAAAAAAATAAAGACTCAGCAGAAACAAAATCAACAATGAATAAGAGAAAAAGACAATATATAAACTACTCATCACAAAACATTCGGTGGGAAAAAGAAACTGTCAACTACACACAAAAAAAGACATCAAAATGACAGCACTAAACTCATATCTATCCATAATTACGCTGAATGTGAATGGACTACATGCACCAATAAACAGAGAGTGGCAGAATGGATTAAAAAAACATGGTCCGTCTATATGCTGCCTACAAGAGACACACCTTAGACTTAAGCACAAACAAACTAAAACTCAAAGGATGGAAAAAAATATATCAAGCAAACAACAATCAAAAAAGAGCAGGAGTCCACTTGGATTCCTCTACACCAACAAAAAGAACATCGAAGAGGGAATCACCAAATCAATGCCATTTACAGTAGCCCCCAAGAAGATAAAATACTTAAGAACAAATCTTACCAGACATGTAAAAGCCTTATACAAAGAAAACTACAGTACGCTTCTGTAAGAAACCAAAAGAGACTTACATAAGTGGAAAAACACCTTGCTCACAGATAGGAAGACTTAACATTATAAAAATGTCTATTCTACCAAAAGCAATCTATACATTTAATGCGATTCCAATCCAAATCCCAAGGACATTCTTTAATGACATGGAGAAACAAATCATCAACTTCATATGGAAGGGACAGAGGCCCTGGATAAATAAGGCATTACTGAAAAAGAAGAACAAAGTAGGAGGCCTTACTTTACCTGATTTTAGAACCTATTATACCTCCACCTGGTACTGGTACAACAACACACAGACCAATGGAACAGGATTGAGAATCCAGACATAAATCCGTCCACATGTGAGCAGGTGATATTTGACAAAGGCCCTAAAACAGTTACATGGGGAATAGACAGTCTTTTTAACAAATGGTGCTGGCATAACCGGATACCCATCTGCAAAAAAAATGGAACAAGACCCATACCTCACTCCATGCACAAAAACGAGCTCAAAATGGATCAAAGACCTAAATATAAAATCTAAAACGATAAAGATCATGGAAGAAGAAAAAATAGGGGCATTAGGAGCCCTAATACATGGCATAAACACAGTACAAAACATTATTAAGAATGCAGAAAAAAACTAGATAACTGGGAGCTCGAAAAATCAAACACTTATGCTCATCTAAAGACTTCACGAAAAGAGTAAAAAGACTACCTACAGACTGGGAGAAAGCTTTTAGCTATGACATTTCCGACCAGAGCTTGATGTCTAAAATCTACATGATACTGCAAAAAGACAAATAACCCAATTAAAAAATGGGCAAAAGATATGAATAGACACTTCACTAAAGAAGATATTCAGGTAGCTAACAGATACATGAGGAAATGTTCACGATCATCAGCCATTAGAGAAATGCAGATCAAAACTACAATGAGATTCCATCTCACTCCAACAAGGCTGGCATCAATACAAAATAATAAATGTTGCAGAGGCTGTGGAGAGACTGGAACACTTACACGCTGCTGGTGGTAATATAAAATGATACAGCCACTTTGGAAATCGATTTGGCGCTTCCTTAAAAAGCTAAAAATAGAACCACCATACAATTCAGAAATCCCACTTCTTGGAATATATCCTAGAGAAATAAGAGCCTTTACACGAACAGATATATGCATACACATGTTCACTGCAGCACTGTTTACAATAGCAAAAAGATGGAAGCAACCAAGGTGCCCATCAATGGATGTATGCATAAATAAATTATGGTATATTCACACAATGGAATATTACACATCGATATAGAACACTGAGAAATCTGTGAAACATTTTGTAACATGGTAGAACCCGGAAGGCATTATGCTGAGCGAAATTAATCTGTTGCAAAAGGACAAATATTGTATAAGACCACTATTATAAGAACTCGAGAAACAGTTTAAACAAAGAAGAATATATTCTTTGATGGTTATGAGAGGAGGGAGGGAGGGAGGGAGGGTGGAAGAAGGGTATTCATGAATTAGATTAAAAAAATAGCAGATAAGAACTACTTTAGGTGAAGGAAAGGACAACACACAATACAGGAGAGGTCAGCAAAACTGGACTAAAACAAAAGCAAAGAAGTTTCCTGAATAAACTGAATGCTTTGAAGGCCAGTGTAGTAGGGGTGGGGGTTTGGGGACCATGGTCTCAGGGGACATCTAAGTCAATTGGCATAATAAAATCTACTAAGAAAACATTCTGCACCCCACTTTGGAACGTGGCGTCTCGGGTCTTAAACACTAGCAAGCAGCCATCAAAGATGCATCAATTGGTCTCAACCCACCTGGATCAAAGGAGAATGAAGAACACCAAGGACACAAGGTAATTATGAGCCCAAGAGACAGAAAAGGCCATAGGAACCAGAGACTACATCATCCTGAGACCAGAAGAAATAGATGGTGCCCGGCTACAACCAATGACTGCCCTGACAGGGAACACAACAGAGAACCCCTGAGGAAGCAGGAGACCAGTGGGATGCAGACTCTAAATTTTCATAAAAAGACCAGACTTAATGGTCTGACTGAGACTAGAAGGACCCCGGTGGTCATGGCCCCCAGACCGTCTGCTGGCCCAGGACAGGAACCATTCCCGAAGCCAATTCTTCAGACATGGATTGGACTGGACAGTGGGTTGGAGAGGAATGTTGGTGACGAGTGAGCTTCTTGGATCAGGTGGACACTTGAGACTAGGTTGGCATCTCCTGCCTGGAGGGGTGATGAGAGGGTAGAGGGGGTTAGAAGCTGGCGAAATGGACATGAAAAGAGAGAGTGCAGGGAGAGTGTGGGCTGTCTCATTACAGGGAGAATAACTGGAAGTATGTAGCAAGCTGTATATAAGCTTTTGTGTGAGAGACTGACTTGATTTGTAAACTTTCACTTAAAGCACAATAAAAATTATTAAAAAAAAAAAAGAGCAGGAGTGGCAATATTAATTTCTGACAAAACAGACTTTAAAGTTAAATCCACCACAAAGGATAAGGAAGGGCACTACATAATGATTAACAAACCAAACCCAGTGCCATCGAGTTGATTCCAACTCATTGCGACCCTACAGGTCAGGGCAGAACTGCCTCATAGATTTTCCAAGGAGCGCCTGGTGGATTCGAACTGCCGGCCCTTTGGTTAGCAGCTGTAGCACTTAACCACTACACCACCAAGGTTTCCACGTAATGATTAAAGGGACAATATACCAGCAGGATATAACCATATTAAATATTTATGCACCCAATGACAGGGCTGCAAGATACAGAAAACAAACTCTAACAACATTGAAAAGTGAGATAGATAGCGCCACAATTATAGTAGGAGACTTCAACACAATACGTCCAGAAAGAAGCTCAATAAGGACATGGAAGATCTAAATGCCACAATCAACCAACCTGACCTCATAGACATATACAGAACACTCCACCCAACAGCAACCAACTATACTTTCTTTTCTAGTGCACATGGAACATTCTCTGGAAAAGACCACATATTAGGTCATCAAGCAAGCCTTAGCAGAATCCAAAACATCGAAATATTACAGAGCATCTTCTGTAACCATAAGGCCATAAAAGTAGAAATCAACAACAGAAAAAGCAGGGAAAAGAAATCAAACACTTGGAAACTGAACAATACCCTGCTCAAAAACGACTGGGTTATAGAAGACATCAAGGATGAAATAAAGAAATTCATAGAATCCAATGAGAATGAAAACACTTCCTATCAGAACCTTTGGGACACAGAGACAGCAGTGCTCAGAGGTCAAATTCATCAATAAATGCACACATACAAAAAGAAGAAAGGGCCAAAATCAAAGAATTATCCCTACTATTTGAACAAATAGAAAGAGAGCAACAAAAGACACTCTTAGGCACCAGAGGAAAGCAAATAATAAAAATTAGAGCAGAATTAAAAGAAACAGAACAGAGTAAGAATTGAAAGAGTTAACAAGAACAAAAGCTGGTCCTTAGGGAAAAAATGTATTCTATACACACAATGGAATATTATACAGACATAAAGGGAGCTTAAGTTCTGATACATGCCACAATTTATGGATGAACCTTGAAAACATTATGCTGACTAAAATAAGAGTCACAAAAGGACAAATACTGTATATAAAATATATATAAAATCAGCAAATATATAGAAACCAAAGATTATTAATGGTTACCAATTGTGGTAGGGTAGGGGAAAGGAAGAGTTTTTGTTTGGGGGGTATGGCAGCTAATGTTCTATGTCAACTTCACTAGGTTATGATTCTCAGTGATCTGGCTACTGGGTGGTTGCTTTTAAACTGAAAGAGCATATATATACATCCCATTGGCTTTGCTGCTCTAGAGAACCCAGACTAAGACACGGGTCACTGGATTTATGTTAATGGTGGTGAAATATTTTGTAAAAGAATAGCGATAGTGGTGGTATAACATGACAAATGTAATTAATGTCACTGAATTTTAAATGTGGAAGTTGTCGTGCTGACGAATGTTTTGTTGTTATATTTTCACCATAGTAAAAAAAAAAAAAAGATAAAGGAGCATAGTTCTTTATAAACTGCTCCATCTGTAAATGTGCTTTCTTCTCAATACAGGCAAAAATTATATGATGAGATAGTTCTTTTTTTAAGTACATAAGCCATGGTTCACTAGAATGATACTGACATGAAAAGATAAGCATGACATTCTAAGACAAAAATGTAGCTTACAAACAGTATATATAATCCCAACTCATAGCGACCCTATAGGACAGAGTAGAACTGCCTCACGAGTTTCCAAGGAGCACCCCAGTGGATTCAAACTGCCGACCTCTTGGTTTACAACTGTAGCACTACGGTTTCCGTATATATAATAAGTATGAACTATTTAATGTTATATATGTGCATATATTTTATATATATCTAAAAATATAAAACATTTGGAAGGATTCTCTCTGAAATATAGGTGTTTCTCTGGGAAAAAGGATAATGAGTGATTTTCATTCTCCAGTTTTCTTTATCTTCTGATATTTTTGTTACTTGGTATTACTAAGCAGAAAAAAATTAAAGCTGAGTGAGCCAGTTGTTTAAGTATTATAGCAGTAAAAAAAAAAAAAAAAAAAGATAACCTATTAAGGAATAATTAACTATATCCTTAAAATACAGATTTAGAAAGACCTTTTTTCAAAGTGACAAGTTGCTTGTGTATAATTTGAAAGAAAGCAGGATGCAAATTTGTATACACTAATTTAAACTTTTTTTTTTTTTTTTTACAGTATACAGCAAAACAACTGCAAGAAACATCGAAATGCGGGCATGACCCTTTTAGGTCATTTTTTCCTGTTTCTTATACTTTTCTCTGGGCTTCAATTTTTTTCTACCAGTCACATTAATTTTAAAATAAACAGCAGAATTTAGTACTTGGAACTTGGTCTTCAGGTTCCTTCAACAGCCTTTAAAGTCCTACACTTAACCCCATGATATACCTGAAGATAAGGTTCGCCCTACCCTATGAACAGCTGCAACTACTCTGAGCAACCATCACTGTGATTCTAATTATCTTTTTGATTTTTTGTAGTCCTTATAGGCTGAGACAGGACTTAAGTACTTACAGTAGTCCTTGCAGAAAAGCAACCACTTAAATGTTTACACATAAATATTAAACTATATTATTAATTCAAGTAAATCTCACTGTTTACAACGTGGTTATTTGGAGGTAAAACTGATTTAGAATCAACTCATGAACACCAAAAACACCTCACGTCCCCAAGGCTGCCTTACAACATAAACGTAGTAGGCCAAGATGACACGTAAGAATTTACTTCTTTAATTGGTAGTAGTGTGGAGAACTGTCTTAAGATTCAAATGCCTTTTTCCCCAGCTGAGGAGTCAATCTGTGATCAATTACAGGTGACAGCCTTGAGAAAAAAAATGAGGAGTGGTAAGAATTATTTACTAAGTCCATTCATTCCATACAACAACCTTTACACATAAAAACTAATACCACTCTACCTGCAGCACAAGAAATTAACTCCTTACTTTTTCAAGCAATATAAATTTTGTAGGCCACTTGCCATCCCTGTGTTCAGAACTGAGGAACAATGAACAGCTGCTTCTAACAGAGAGACTCAGGTCCTCTTTCATATGTTCATAAGCCACTGTCAGAGCTCTGAGTTTTCAGTCATTGACAAAGTTCTACGTGAGTTGGCAGATTTTGGGTATATACTTAAAGAGTGCAATGATATTAGTCATTTCTTATCTTCATTTCTTTTAAACTTATGATCTGCCTTTTTCCTGCTAATCATTGTTCAGTTGCTAATGGACCATTTATCTAACTTATCAAGGTGAATAAATTGTCATTTTTTGTTTACTTGTGGGTCAAGTATAACGAAACATACGCCAATTCAACAATTTTTACACAAACAATTCAGTGACATTATGTCCTTTAAGTTGGGTAACCATTACCACTATCCTTTTCCAAATTACTCCACCACCATTAAACAGAAACTCGGTGCCCCCTAAGCGATGGCTCCCTTTTTCCTCCTCCCTCTCACCAGTGGTACCCACTAATAAGCTTTGGTTGCTACATTTGTCTATTTCATATAAATGGAATTATACAGTATTAGTCCTTTCGTGACTGACTTATTTCTTAGCATGTATCAGGACTGACTTCTCTTAAACCGAAAAACCAAACCCATTGCCATCAAATCGATTCCAACTGATAGCGGCCCTACAGGACAGAGAACTGCCCCACAGAGTTTCCAAGGAGTGCTTGGTGGATTTGAACTGCCGACCTTTTGGTCAGCAGCCATAACTCTTAACCACTACACCACCAGGGTTCCCAAGGCCTATATAGTACTTTATAAAATGGCCCCAAAAGGGATAATATTCTACACTTTAAAGAGAGACATCTTCAAAGTTTTCTAATATTAAAAGACTTGACTGTTTCTAGTGTTTTCTCATATGAGACATCCAAAAGCCATTTATAGTTGGCATTTAACAAGAAAGCCCCAGTCTTTAAGGTTAATCCATCTTTTGAAGGAGAAAAATCAAGTAAACATATTAAATAATATTTTAATTAGGTATCTGATTTAACACTTAATGAACAAATCCACAATAAATATTAACAAGAAATCCTAACTTTCATAAATGCTGACCTGAAGAAGGGCAGAAAGACATCCAAAAAAAATTTTTTTTACTGTTCCTTAGGTGAAAGTTTACAAATTAGTTTCTCATTAAACACAAACTGTTTTGTGACATTGACAGCCAACCCCACTATGTGTCAGCACTCTCCCCTTCTAGACCTTGGGTTCCCCATTTCCATTCATACAGCTTTCCTGTCCCTCCCTGCCTTCTCATCTTCCCTTTTGGGCTGGTTGGTCCCTTTAGACTTGTATGCATGGTTTCACTACATGCATTATTGTTTGTTTAATGAGCCTGTCTAATCTTTGGCTGAAGGGTGAACTTCAGGATTGACTTCAGTAATGAGTTAAAAGGGTATCCAGGGGCCATACTCTCAGGGTTTCTCTAGTCTCTGTCAGGCCAGTAAGTCTAGTCTTTTTTTGTAAGTTTGAATTTTGTTCTACATTTTTCTCCCACTCTGTCCAGGACCCTCTACTGTGATCCCTGCCAGAGTAGTTGGTGGTGGTAGGCAGGCAAAATTCAAATCTTGTAATAACCAAGATAGAACTGAGTTCCATATACATAAACACTTATTTTAAAAAAAACTTACTTCCAGATTGAAGAGTAGGTAAAATCTTAATAAGGTGCTTGTTCCTTCTTTTTTTTGAGAAAAGAATGAACCCAAAGTGAGCCATTTTATTTGCAATAAATCAGTCTGCTATCCAATTGTTTATTATTTATTTATTTATTTTCTTTTAATACACAATTTATAAAGTCACAATTGGGCTAACTCTGCTGGGAAAAAGGGCACAGAGTGCAACGCAGATCTCTGCAAGGAGAAAATTGGTCTAGAATTCTTTATTTAGGTTCAAAGGATCTTGAATTCCCTTAAAAAAGGAGGGGGGGGGGAGTCTGTATGTTCATTGTTCTTCGAAGTAAACCCTTAGCTTGCATCAGAATATCAAAGGAATTCCAATACCACGAAAGTAAGAGTGTTGCTTTTTACCAACCATTGACTGTGAGTGAGAGTTCAAAAAGAGGGCAGGCACAGTAAAATGTAATACTTCAGATGAGCTGTAAAGTCAGATTGCTCTGCACTCAAATTACATAACTTTCTTTTAGCCCTATTCTCCTTATTTGTAAAAGAAGGTTGCTATAAGGATTAAACAGTATAATCCATGTAAAGCACTCAGCACAGTGCCTGAGACACAGTAATCGATAAATGTTAAGAGTCCACCTGAGTTCAAATTCAGCCTCTACCACTTACTAGCTGGGTAACCTTGGGCAAAATACTTCACCTCTGTGCCTGTTTCCCTGACAAGTAATCATACCTACCTCATACAGTTGCTGAATGGATTAAATGAATTAGTTAATACATGTAAAGTCCTGAGAACTGTGCCAGGTACATAGTAAGTGCTCAGTAAGTGCCACTGATAATGGAGAAAATGTTCTATAAACTATTTCTATGTCAGTTTTCCCATGGTCTCCTGCTCTGTGTTTGGCCCATTTTTATACACATTTCATGGCTTATTACACTAAGGAGCAGTATTTTCATCATCTGCCCCAAAGGCTTTAATTCTGGAGTATGTTGACTTATCCCCACTTCGAGTAAGATGCAACTCAAGCTTTCAGGCCCTCTGTATTTTATGGCTTCTTAGAGAAGTTCACCTCGTCATCTTTCTCTGTTGAACAGTTGTAAACATGCTCTACATCTCTTTTTGTACATCTCCAAGTACGTCTGCCTAATGAGAACCTATGACTATACCAATAAATGTTTCTTACCAGTTATTCCTACATATTTGTCTCAATTTCTATAATCATTAACGTCTCCTCCTCACTTTCCCACACGTAATTCCTACAGTATACTGTATTATCCCAAACCCACTGCTGTCATGTCGATTCTGACTCATAATGACCCTACAGAACAGAGCAGAGCTGCTTGATAGGGTTTCCAAGGCTATAAATGTTTGCCGAAGCAGACCGCCTCATCTTTCTCATGAGGAACGGTTGCCGAGTTTGAACCCCCGACCCTTCAGTTAGCAGCAGAGTGCTTTAACCACTGCATCACCAGAACTCCTTATATTGTATTATACAGTATATTAAAACGGTTAATTCTTCAGTATATCACCATCTCACTTGGAAAAATGAGAACAAGGATCATAACATCTGCCATTATTTTCCCAAATTATCTGGAATAAAACCTTGCAAACAGCTATCATTCAATAAACAATGCTGAATTAAGTTTGTAGCAATATCCTTAATAACTCTGCTATATTGCCAACAGGCCCCAACAGCAAGCTCGAAATGGCCACAGGCTTTTTCACCTGTTTTGTACTTACAATGCCACAAAAAAGTAACCTCAAACATTTACTGGACTGTTACAGCAGATAAATAAACCGTTGTATATTTAGAAAGAAAGGCAAGGTAGAAAAAGGATTGGATCTAATTAACAGACATCTCCTTACCAAAAAAATTTAAAAATACAGCAGCAGCAGCATCTGAACTTCATAAATATATGATGATGCTGACTGTGAGGCTTGTCTAAAGAAAGGAGGATGGTGTTAGAGCTGGGCAATAATAAGATGGAAAAAAGTAAACTTCAGAAGAGGTGAGTAAATACTGAGCCCTGGAAGAATAAGGAAATGATGGAACTTGCTTAGTTGTGGGAATCTCATACATTTTTGTAAGCTCTATCCGAGATGACCTTTAAAAGTAATATAGGGCTTACTCAGCTAATTACATTATATTAAAATTTTGATAAAATGAAAAAAAAATTATAAAATGAATACAGGGGACAATGGAAAATTACAAGCCACAATTTATTACCACTAATCCATTATTAGTTTTAGATACTAAGGGAAAAATTTAAGGCCATTGTGAAAAATTATTTGCACTTACTGACTGAATCAGGACAGAATTTCTATCAGACCACTGGCACTAGGAATGTTAAGAAAAAAAACTTTGAAATTTAATTACTTTTTTTAATTGCTAAAGCAATATATAAACATGTTTCTTGTTATATTTCAAAAAAAAAAAAAATAGGGTAAAAGAGGTAATGCTCCTTTCAGCTCCCAAATGCCACTTTATTCGAATATTAGTCAAAAAGTTGGTGCTTCAAACCCACCAGAGGCACCTCAAAAGACAGGCCTGGAGATCTGCTTCCGAAAAGTCACAGATTTGGAAGCCCTATGAAGCAGTTCTACTCTGCACACATGCGGTCGCCATGAGTAGGAACTGACTCGATAGCAACTAACAACAAGAAAACCTCTATTAACTGTTGATATACATTCTTCCAAACCTTTTTCTATACATTTACAAATGTGTTTTATACATAAATGGGTTTTGGGTTATACATTCTTCCAAACCTTTTTCTATGCATTTACAAATGTGTTTTATACATAAATGGGCTCTGGGTTATACATTCTTCTAAACCTTTTTCCATACATTTACAAATGTGTTTTATACATAAATGCAACCATACATTATCATCATATGACATGTTTTCCCCCTCACTTATCAACGTCAGAAATCTTTGCATGTCAATATACATGTCCACTTAATTCTTCTAAATGGCTAAACAGAGTCCATAGTGTAGATGTAGTCACATTCTTTTTAACTATTAATTTTTAAAAGGTTAATTTCTTAAACAATTGTATTACTTACTACTATTTTCAGAGGCAAAGATGTATGCACAAACAGAATAAAAAACATACATTACTTTCTTTACACTGTTTGCAAATGTCAATTAACATAAATAGCTCAAAAACCACAGGAAGGGCAGTTTTGGAATATCAAATGTACACTGACATTCAATAAAGATGCTTGATAGGTAGCACAATGATAATTCCTAAATAACAAGTAATGAATAGTAGATTGAATCTTTGTTATAAGTGTGAAAAGAAATTTCCAAGGAACTTAAAAGTGAGTAGTTGGCATTTACCATTTGTCTAATAAATTCATTTCATTCTATTTCTTGAGAGTAAGCATACTCTGGTAACCACTACCATCCAATGGTACCCTGCACACAGCACACAATCAGTTCTTAACTGACTGATTTTCAATACTAGTTAACGAAATTCAAGAGACGTACAGGATAAACTTAAATTCACTTCCGTTTGATTTAGTGACCAACATAAATGACTGACCTAATGTAAGAAACATGCTAACCTGTATTACCCAATATAGCCTGATGTTCCAAAGAGGGTTCCACAGGTAACTGTACCCACTACCATCTTATATAAAACCTAGTATGAAAAGCACTTTGAGCTATTTTCCAAGTGCTATTTTCTCCTATAAGTCAAAGACAAAGTCAGGAACATATTGTACAAAAATAAAATCAACAACAACAACAACAACAAAACTCCAGTACCATCGAGTTGATTCCAACTCATAGCGACCCGACAGGACAAAGAACTGCGCCATAGGGTTTCCAAGGAGCGGCTGTTTGATTCAAACTGCTGAGCAGCGGAGCTCCATCACTGCGCTACCAGGGCTCCTTTATAAAAATAAGGTGATAATAATCTACAATTGTAGTATCACCTGTACAGCACTGTTAAAATTGTATTATTTTTACCAAAAAAAAAAAAAAAAAGTGTAAGCAACTATTCAAAGTAATCCATGTGTCTAACAATAGGACAATAACCAAATAAAAAGAGGAAATATTAAATAAATGTTAGTCGTATTTGGCACATGGGTAATAGAACTACAAGTATTTCTTCTGATTTTTCTATGATATGCATATATTATTTTATTAAAGAGGTTACTTTGTTTTAATGAGTTAAGCATTCCATAGATTACTTTGTGTAATATTTATGAACACTAAAGTTTAAAAATCCACACTGTTACAACGAAAAATGTTAACTATTTTCTCTATTGCACATTAAGTGTGATTAGATTTAGTTCCAAGTGAGCAGTAAACTAGTAGTTTCGTCATCCTAGCTGTTTAAGAGTGGTAAAAGCAGCGTTGGTGGTAATGGTAATGGTGGCAGCCAGCTAGGTCTGAGTGATGTTTACATGGTCAGGGTCTGTAAGTTTTAAGTGGATTTATCTCATTTAACCTTCAAAATGACCTTTGAGGTGAGGACTATTATTATTTCCTTTTCACTACTGAGGAAGGAAACTGAGGTGCAAAGTAGCTAAATAACTTACCCAAGGATACTAGGGTTTGAATCCATTTGGTTTGACTCCAAAGCCACTGAGCTACCCTGAACCGCTACACATTCTGTGCCACCTATATATTGGAGCACTGGTGGCGCAGTGGTTAGGAGCTATGGCTGCTAACCAAAAGGTCGACAGTTTGAATCCACCAGCTGCTCCCTGAAAATCCTATGGGGCAGTTCTGCTCTGTCCTAGAGGGTCACTATGCGTCGGAATTGAAATCGGCTCAACTGCTATGGGTTTGGTTTTTCTTGGTTATAATCTGTAAACGCCAGTTCAACTGCTAACATGATAAATACGATAGTATTTTTTTTTTTTATTTTTTTTATTTTTTTTTTTTTTTTAATTTTTATTAAGCTTCAAGTGAACATTTACCATTCCAATCAGTCTGTCACATGTAGGTTTACATACATCTTACTCCCTTCTCCCACTTGCTCTCCCCCTATTGAGTCAGCCCTTACAGTCTCTCGTTTCGTGCCAATTTTACCTTCTTCCATCTCTCTCTATCTTCCCATCCCCCCTCCAGTCAAGAGTTGCCAACACACTCTCCCGTGTCCACCTGATTTAATTAGCTCGCTCTTCATCAGTATCTCTCTCCCCCCCACTGACCAGTCCTTTTCATGCCTGATGATTTGTCTTCGGGGTTGGTTCCTGTCCTGTGCCATCAGAAGTTCTGGGGAGCATTGTCTCTGGGATTCCTCTAGTCGCAATCATACCATTAGGTGTGGTCTTTTAATGAGAATTTAGGGTCTGTATCCCATTGGTCTCCTGCTCCCTCAGGAGTTGTCTCTTGTGCTCCCTGACAGGGCAGACATCGATTGTGGCCGGGCACCAACTTGTTCTTCTGGTCTCAGGATATTGTAGGTCTCTGGTTCAAGTGGCCCTTTCTGTCTCTTGGGTTCTTAGTTGTCGTGTGACCTTGGTGTTCTTCCTTTGCCTTTGCTCCCGGTGGGTTGAGACCAATTAATGTATTTTAGATGGCTGCTTGTTGGCATTTAGGACCCCAGGTGCCACAATTCAAAGTGGGATGCAGAGTGTTTTCATAATAGAATTGTTTTGCCCATTGATTTAGAAGTCCTCTCAAACCAAGTTCCCCAGACCCCAGCCCCTGCTTCGCTATCCTTTGAAGCTTTCATTTTATCTCGGAAACCTCTTTACTTTTAATCCTGTCCAATTAGGCTGACCTTCCTTGTTTTGAGTGTTGTCTTTCCCTTCACCCAAAGCAGTTCCCATCTACAGATTGATCAATAAAAAGCCCTCTCCCTCCCTCCCTCCCTCCCTCCCCCCTTTGTAACCACAAAAGTATGTGTTCTTTTCCGTTTTTTCTATTCCTCAAGATCTTATAATAGTGGTCTTATACAATATTTGTCCTTTTGCAACTGACTCATTTCGCTCAGCATAATGCCTTCCAGATTCCTCCATGTTATGAAATGTTTCAGAGATTCGTCACTGTTCTTTATCGATGCGTAGTATTCCATTGTGTGAATATACCACAATTTATTTACCCATTCGTCCGTTGATGGACATCTTGGTTGCTTCCAGCTTTTTGCTATTGTAAACAGAGCTGCAATAAACATGGGTGTGCATATATCTGTTTGTGTGAAGGGTCTTGTATTTTTAGGGTATATTCCGAGGAGTGGGATTTCTGGTTTGTATGGTAGTTCTATTTCTAACTGTTTAAGATAACGCCAGATGGATTTCCACAGTGGTTGTACCATTTTACAATCCCACCAGCAGTGTATGAGAGTTCCAATCTCTCCGCAGCCTCTCCAACATTTATTATTTTGTGATTTTTGAATTAATGCCAGTCTAGTTGGTGTCAGATGGAATCTCATCGTAGTTTTAATTTGCATTTCTCTAATGACTAATGATCGAGAGCATTTTCTCATGTATCTGTTGGCTGCCTGAATATCTTCTTTAGTGAAATGTGTGTTCATATCCTTTGCCCACTTCTTGATTGGGTTGTTTGTCTTTTTGTGGTTGAGTTTTGACAGAATCATGTAGATTTTAGAGATCAGGCGCTGGTCTGAGATGTCATAGCTGAATATTCTTTCCCAGTCTGTAGGTGGTCTTTTTACTCTTTTGGTGAAGTCTTTAGATGAGCATAGGTGTTTGATTTTTAGAAGCTCCCAGTTATCGGGTTTCTCTTCATCATTTTTGGTAATGTTTTGTATTCTGTTTATGCCCTGTATTAGGGCTCCTAGGGTAGATCCTATTTTTTCTTCCAAGATTTTTATCGTTTTAGTCTTTATGTTTAGGTCTTTGATCCACTTGGAGTTAGTTTTTGTGCATGGTGTGAGGTATGGGTCCTGTTTCATTCTTTTGCAAATGGATATCCAGGTATGCCAGCACCATTTGTTAAAAAGACTATTATTTCCCCAATTGACTGACACTGGTCCTTTGTCAAATATCAGCTGCTCATACGTGGATGGATTTATATCTGGATTCTCAATTCTGTTCCATTGGTCTATGTGCCTGTTGTTGTACCAGTACCAGGCTGTTTTGACTACTGTAGCTATATAATAGGTTCTGAAATCAGGTAGGGTGAGGCCTCCCACTTTCTTCTTCTTTTTCAGTAATGTTTTGCTTATCCGGGGATACTTTCCTTTCCATATGAAGTTAGTGATTTGTTTCTCTATTCCCTTAAAGTATGACATTGGTATTTGGATTGGAAGTGCGTTGTATGTATAAATGGCTTTTGGTAGAACAGACATTTTTACTATGTTGAGTCTTCCTATCCATGAGCAGGGTATGTTTTTCCATTTAAGCGTGTCCTTTTGAATTTCTTGTAGCAGAGTTTTATAGTTTTCTTTGTATAGGTCTTTTACTTCCTTGGTAAGATTTATTCCTAAGTATTTTATCTTCTTGGGGGCTACTGTGAATGGTATTGATTTGGTTATTTCCTCTTCGGTGTTCTTTTTGTTGATGTAGAGGAATCCAAGTGATTTTTGTATGTTTATTTTATATCCTGAGACTCTTCCAAACTCTTCTATTAGTTTCAGTAGTTTTCTGGAGGATTTCTTAGGGTTTTCCATGTATACGATCATGTCATCTGCAAATAGTGATAGCTTTACTTCCTCCTTACCAATCTGAATACCCTTTATTTCTTTGTCTAGCCTAATTGCCCTGGCTAGGACTTCAAGTACGATGTTGAATAAGAGCGGTGATAAAGGGCATCCTTGTCTGGTTCCCGTTCTCAAGGGAAATGCTTTCAGGTTCTCTCCATTTAGAGTGATATTGGCCATTGGCTTTGCATATATGCCCTTTATTATGTTGAGGAATTTTCCTTCAATTCCTATTTTGGTGAGAGTTTTTATCATGAATGGGTGTTGGACTTTGTCAAATGCCTTTTCTGCATCAATTGATAAGATCATGTGGTTTTTGTCTTTTGTTTTATTTATGTGATGGATTACATTAATGGTTTTTCTGATATTAAACCAGCCTTGCATACCTGGTATAAATCCCACTTGATCAGGGTGAATTATTTTTTTGATGTGTTGTTGGATTCTATTGGCTAGAATTTTATTAAGGATTTTTGCATCTATGTTCATGAGGGATATAGGTCTAAAATTTTCTTTTTTTGTAATGTCTTTACCTGGTTTTGGTATCAGGGAGATGGTGGCTTCATAGAATGAGTTGGGTAGTATTCCGTCTTTTTCTATACTTTGAAATACCTTCAATAGTAATGGTGTTAAGTCTTCTCTGAAGGTTTGGTAGAACTCTGCAGTGAAGCCATCTGGGCCAGGACTTTTTTTTGTTGGGAGTTTTTTGATTACCATTTCAATCTCTTTTTTTGTTATGGGTCTATTTAGTTGTTCTACTTCTGTATGTGTTAGTTTAGGTAAGTAGTGTTGTTCCAAGAATTTATCCATTTCTTCTAGGTTTTCAAATTTGTTAGAGTACAATTTTATGTAGTAATCTGATATGATTCTTTTGATTTCAATTGGTTCTGTTGTGATGTGGTCCTTCTCGTTTCTTATTCGGGTTATTTGTTTCCTTTCCTGTTTTTCTTTAGTCAGTCTAGCCAATGGTTTATCAATTTTGTTAATTTTTTCAAAGAACCAGCTTTTGGCTTTGTTAATTCTTTCAATTGTTTTTCTGTTCTCTAATTCATTTAGTTCAGCTCTAATTTTTATTATTTGTTTTCTTCGGGTGCCTGATGGATTCTTTTGTTGCTCACTTTCTATTTGCTCAAGTTGTCGGGACAGTTCTCTGATTTTGTCTCTTTCTTCTTTTTGTATGTGTGCATTTATCGATATAAATTGGCCTCTGAGCACTGCTTTTGCTGTGTCCCAGAGGTTTTGATAGGAAGTATTTTCATTCTCGTTGTTTTCTAAGAATTTCCTTATTCCCTCCTTGATGTCTTCTATAACCCAGTCTTTTTTCAGGAGGGTATTGTTCATTTTCCAAGTATTTGATTTCTTTTCCCTAGTTTTTCTGTTATTGATTTCTAGCTTCATTGCCTTGTGGTCTGAGAAGATGCTTTGTAATATTTCGATGTTTTGGATTCTGCAAAGATTTGTTTTATGCCCTAATATGTGGTCTATTCTAGAGAATGTTCCATGTGCGCTAGAAAAAAAAGTATATTTTGCAGCAGTTGGGTGGAGAGTTCTGTATAAGTCAATGAGGTCAAGTTGGTTGATTGTTGTAAGTAGGTCTTCCGTGTCTCTGTTGAGCTTCTTACTGGATGTCCTGTCCTTCTCCGAAAGTGGTGTGTTGAAGTCTCCTACTATATATGTGGAGGTGTCTATCTCACTTTTCAATTCTGTTAAAATTTGATTTATGTATCTTGCAGCCCTGTCATTAGGTGCGTAAATATTTAATATGGTTATGTCTTCCTGATCAATTGTCCCTTTTATCATTATATAGTGTCCTTCTTTATCCTTTGTGGCGGATTTAAGTCTAAAGTCTATTTTGTCAGAAATTAATATTGCTACTCCTCTTCTTTTTTGCTTATTGTTTGC
This sequence comes from Loxodonta africana, assembly GCF_030014295.1. Classification (NCBI taxonomy): domain Eukaryota; kingdom Metazoa; phylum Chordata; class Mammalia; order Proboscidea; family Elephantidae; genus Loxodonta; species Loxodonta africana. Next base: position 56,152,233 of record NC_087344.1, read on the forward strand.
TTGATATACTTTTTTCCATCCTTTGAGTTTTAGTTTGTTTGTGTCTCTAAGTCTAAGGTGTGTCTCTTGTAGGCAGCATATAGATGGATCGTGTTTTTTTATCCAGTCCGTGACTCTCTGTCTCTTTATTGGTGCATTTAGTCCATTTACATTCAGCGTAATTATAGATAAGTAAGTTTTTAGTGCTGTCATTTTGATGCCTTTTTATGTGTGTTGTTGGCCATTTCATTTTTCCACATGCTTTTTTGTGCTGAGACGTTTTTCTTAGTAGCTTGTGAGATCCTCATTTTCATAATGTTTAACTTTGTGTTTATTGAGTCGTTACGTTTTTCTTGGCTTTTTTCTTGAGTTATGGAATTGATATTCCTTTTTGTGGTTACCTTTTTATTTACCCCTATTTTTCTAAGTAAAACCCTAACTTGTATCCTTCTATTTCGCCTTGTATCACTCTCCATCTGGCAGTTCAATGCCTCCTATATTTAGTCCCTCTTTTTGATTATTTTGATCGTTTAGCTATTGATTTCCATGATTTCCTGTTGTGTGTATTATTTTGTTTATTTATTTATTTTTTAGAATTAGTCTTAATTTGTTTGTTTTTGTGCTTTCTCTGTTTGAGTTGCGTTGATATCAGGACGTTCTGTTTTGTGACCTTGTATTGTGCTGGTACCTGATATTATTGGTCATCAGGCCAAACAATCTCCTTTAGCATTTCTTGCAGTCTTGGTTTAGTTTTTGCAAATTCTCTAAACTTGTGTTTATCTGTAAATATCTTGATTTCTCCTTCATATTTCAGAGAGAGTTTTGCTGGATATATGATCCTTGGTTGGCAGTTTTTCTCGTTTAGTGCTCTGTATATGTCGTCCCATTCCCTTCTTGCCTGCATAGTTTCTGCTGAGTAGTCTGAACTTATTCTTATTGATTCTCCCTTGAAGGAAACCTTTCTTTTCTCCCTGGCTGCTTTTAAAATTTTCTGTTTGTCTTTGGTTTTGGCAAGTTTGATGATGATATGTCTTGGTGTTTTTCTTTTTGGATCAATCTTAAATGGGGTTCGATGAGCATCTTGGATAGATATCCTTTCTTCTTTCATGATGTCAGGGAAGTTTTGTGTCAGGAGTTCTTCAACTATTTTCTCTGTGTTTTCTGTCCCCCCTCCCTGTTCTGGGACTCCAATCACTCGCAAGTTATCCTTCTTGATAGAGTCCCACATGATTCTTAGGGTTTCTTCATTTTTTTTAATTCTTTTATCTGATTTTTTTCCAGCTATGTTGGTGTTGTTTCCCTGGTCCTCCAGAAGTCCCAGTCTACATTCTAATTGCTCGAGTCTGCTCCTCTGACTTTCTATTGCGTTGTCAAATTCTGTAATTTTATTGTTAATCTTTTGGATTTCTACATGCTGTCTCTCTATGGATTCTTGCAACTTGTTAATTTTTCCACTATGTTCTTGAATAATCTTTTTGAGTTCTTCAACAGTTTTATCAGTGTGTTCCTTGGCTTTTTCTGCATTTATCCTAATTTCATTCGTGATATCTTTAAGCATTTTGTAAATTAGTTTTTTATATTCTGTATCTGATAATTCCAGGATTGTATCTTCATTTGGGAAAGATTTTGATTCTTTTGTTTGGGGGGTTGGAGAAGCTGTCATGGTCTGTTTCTTTATGTGGTTTGATATGGACTGCTGTCTCCGAGCCATCACTGGGAAACTAGATTTTCCAAGTAGTCAGCTAAAAAAAAATGCAGTCAGATCCCTATCTGAATTCTCTCTCTGGCTCCGGGTATTCGGATGTTAATGGGGTCGCCTGGGGAGGGTGGGGGAGGGATCTGAGAGCTAGGAGTGTAGCACCACAGAATATAGAGCTGAACACCACGTTCACGCTCCGCCCCCGTTTGCCAAAATCCGGGCTGGACGGGTCCCTGGCTAGGACACTGCTTTCCTTGCTCGGAAACCAGTCCCTTCCTCCTGGGGACTTCCTCCGGTGCGCGGCACCGCTCGTGGGCACTGGGTGGGCGTTTCCCGCACGAACGGGTGGGCCCGCCCCCAGGGTCTATTCAGGCGATTATAATTAGATCCCGCGGTCACGCCCCGCCTGTGCGCGCGCCCAAATCCCAGCGGGATGACTTCCGGGTTGAGACGCTGCTTTCCCTGTTCGGGAACCAGTCACTTCCTCCCCGGGACTTCTCCTTCCGGAGCGCCACACCTCTCGCGCGAACTGGGTTGGCGTCACCTGCACGGCCAGGTGGGCCCGCCCCCTGGGTCAATTCAGGGCAATAAAAATGGACTCCGTGCTCACGCCCCGCTCGTGCGCGCGCCCAAGCCCCAGCAGGACGGAACCCCGTCTGGGACGCTACTTTCTGCGCTTCGGGACCAATCAGTTCCTCCGCACGGCCAGGTGGGCCCGCCCCCTGGGTCAATTCAGGGCGATAAAAATGGACTCCGCGCTCACGCCCCGCCCGCGCGCGCCCAAGCCCCAGCAGGGCGGCACTCTGTCTGGGATGCTACTTTCTGCGCTTTGGGACCAATCAGTTCCTCCGCACGGCCAGGACGATAGTATTTTTATAATTTAAATCTTGTCATTCTCCTACTTGAAAACTTTCAAAGGTTCTTTCTGTACGTCAAATAAAATCCAAATGCCTTATCAAAACCTTACAAAATCAGCATGCCCGGGACTTTGTCAGCATCTAGAGCTATACTTTCCAATGTAGTAGCCACAAGCAGCTATTTAAATTTAAACTAAGTAAAATTAAAACTTCAATTCCTCAGTCACACAGGCCACATTTTAAGTGCTCTGCAGGCATGTTTCTACTGGACAGCAGGGTTCTGAGCCTCCCATATGTGCCTTGTCTCCAGACGGACAATAGCAGCTATGTAAATTACGGTTCATCTCCTTCAAGGGCTACTTAAGCTGTTAAAATTATGCTTATGAATGTTGTGTAATAGGCATGATGTCCCTCAGTGGCATAAACAGTTAAGCACTTGGCTGCTAATCAAAAGGCTGGTAGGTCAAGTCTACTCAAAGGTGCCTCAGAACAAAGGCCTGGCAATCTACTTCCAAAAGATCACAGCCATTGAAAACTATGGAGCATAGTTCTACTCGATACACATATGCGGATGCTATGAGTTGGTATCACCTCAGTGGCAACTGCTTTGGATTTTTTTTTTTTTTTTGGTGTAATAACATGGGAAAACATCTACAATACAAAATAGTATTAAAAAACAAAATTACAAAGTTGTATAATTGTTATGATATTAAATAATTTAATAATAACTCAATTAAAAACAAATCCTATCAAAGGAGAATGAAGAACACCAAGGACACAAGGCAATTATGAGCCCAAGAGACATAAAGGGCCATATGAATCAGAGACTACATCAGCCTGAGACCAGAAGAACTAGATGGTGCCCAGCTACAACCAATGACTGCCCTGACAGGGAACACAACAGAGAACCCCTGAGGGAGCAGGAAAGCAGTGCGATGCAGACCCCAAATTCTCATAAAAGCAGACTTAACGGTATGACTGAGACTAGAAGGACCCCAGTGGTCATGGCCCCCAGACCTTCTGTTGGCCCAGGACAGGAACCATTCCCAAAGCCAACTTTTCAGACATGGATTGGACTGGACAATGGGTTGGAGAGGGATGCTGGTAAGGAGTGAGCTTCTTGGATCTGGTGGACACTTGAGACTATGTTGGCATCTCCTGCCTGGAGGGGAGATGAGAGGGTAGAGGGGGTTAGAAGCTGGTGAAATGGACACAAAAAGAGAGAGTAGAGGGAGGGAGCGGGCTGTTTCATTACAGGGAGAGCAATTGGGAGTATGTAGCAAGGTGTATATAAGTTTTTGTGTGAGAGACTGACTAGATTTGTAAACTTTCACGTAAAGCACAATAAAAATTTTTTAAAAAAGAAAAACAAATCCTATTAGGAAAAAAATAATATATGGAACATGTGACTATAACAGCCCTAGGATTATTGTACCTTTTCTTCCAGGAACAAACTATTGATACACACAGTGACATGAATGAATTTCAAAATAGTTATGCTGGGTGAAGAAAAAGTTAAAAAAAGTTTTTTTCAAATTAGCTCATGCCTCCTTAGTTTTACCATTTTCCCCCACAATATAATATATACAGCTCTTACTAAAGTTTAAAAAAAAACTTTGATTCTTTTTTTTGTTCATATGATCAATCACTCTAACACAATTATGGGTAATGAGTCACTCTAATACAACTATGGGTAATGAGTATTATCTGCTGTACATACTGCATAATTCCATTTATATAAAAGTCTAGAAAATAAGTGAATCCATAATGACAGAAAGCAGATTAATGGTGGCGGGATGAGAAGGAGGGATCACAAAGTGGCAGGAGGAAACTTTTGGGAGGATGGGTACATTCATTTTCTTGATTGTGGTAAAGGTTTTCATGGGTATATACATATGTCAAAACTTACCAACTGTATACTTTAAATATATGCAGTTTACTGTATATCATTATCCCTCACTAAAGCTGTTTTAAAAGGTAAAGTACAAGTAAACAAATAAATCATCAGTTCAACTGGTATATCACTGGAGGGAGAAAAAGGCTTGTTATTCTGTGCTGGATGATACAGCAATTAGGTGGATCTACATCTGTCTGGGCACTACTGCCTAAGGAACACTGACCAACCCAGGCTAAATTTTGTCTCTGGTCGCTGTGAGTCAGAATCATCCCGATGACAAAGAGTTTGGCTAAGAGGAGTCTCTACTGATACGACTCCACACTTATCAGGGACTTGGAAAAATATATCAAAGGATGATTTTCTAAGTAGATGACACACCCTATAGGATGACAGAATCAAGATTTTGTAAAAGTATAAGTTGGCTAAAAAGGATCATAAAATTTTATGGGATTAAGGAATAATTTATTCAAATTATTTATAGGAATTTTTTATAAGCAGTTAAAACAATCCTTTCAACCTTACAGAAAGTGAACCGCTGCTTCTTGTAGTGAACTCATTATTCCAGAAGGTTTTTTTTTTTTATCTCTGTGATTATATTCAAAATACTGATGTAACAGTAATAAAACCTCTAACAGAACTATACAATATGGTAAAATTCCATAGTTTATATCTCTGAAGCATGCCAATGTAAGAAAATTATTAATTAGTATATTTCAAATTAGCTCTTAACTCTTTAGTTTTACAATTTTCTCTCTATAATACATGCTGCTCTTACTAAAGTTTTAAAAAAATATATTTGTTTCTTCTTTTGTTCATATAATCAATTGCTCTAGGGTAACTATGGCTAATGAGGAATAATGACAAAAGTTTTCCTCTCATCTCTGATAAATGTTCCAAAGACATTTCAAAAGCTGAGTGCGAATATAAGATGCTTCTTTGGTTGTCAGCGGAGAATCTATCTAAAATGGCTGATATTAGTGCATATAAAACCTGCACACCACACATACAAAGAAAAACCTTTGATTGTGTAATTTTTTAAGACTGGCCAGGAGTCTTTTTGCCTTTCAAGGAATTTAACCAACTTTTTAGTAAAAGTGGCATATGGGCACCATATGCTGAAACAGTAGGAGGTAAATTGAGGGTCAGCCTTTATTTTATGACACAAAAATGATACTAATGAACCTAGATACTACAGGAATAATGACCAATACATAATCTTGGGGCTGACGTAAAGGAGGACTAAGGACTTCAAAACACCTGGTCAAGCACTCTCCTACCCTTTCAGCTAATAACATGTACAACAGTGCTGTAAAAGTGGGACAGACTCAAATTACATTCAAATTACTAAGAATGGAAACCGTTAGCAAAAAATGGTGGGTATCGTATTTTAAGGTAACATTTTACTGCCTTAAATCCTTTGTCCTTCCAGAACAAGCACTATATATAATATACACACTTTTTTTTCTACACATACACTTTTTAACTCACTGAAGGACTACATGTAGCTTTGAAAAGGAAAAGTCAGATTTGATCTAAGTGAAAAAATAAATTACAAAACAGCAGATTCAACACATTCCATGTAAATTATATAGGAGATACTATGCTGTCATTCACAGATTTTTTATGATCTCTTCTCTAAAGCAGTAAGTCTGCAAAGTCACATGTTCTCATTCGTGAGGAATATTAACAACATGCCTATTCTTTAACTCAATCATTGCACTTCTAGAAATTAGTCTACAAAAATAATTGAAAATACCAAAAAAAGCTTTAAAGTTATTTATAATAGCAAAAATTGGAAACAACCTAAATGCTTAACCCCCCCACCAAAAAATGTTAATTTTTCTCAACAAAAACCCTGCTCCTCACCAAGTATGCATCTCCATATATAGTACCACATTTACTCCATTGCTCAAGCCAAGATCCATGACATCATCCTTTGCTCTTCTTTCTCACATTCCACATCCAAGATATCATCATATCCTATTGACTCCATTTCAAGGTATATACGAAGTTCCACTATTCATCTCCTTAACCTCTACTACCTTAGAGCAAACCAGTAGCCCTTAACTGGTCCCCCTGCTTCCCCTTCGCCACCAGCCCACATCACAGACTATCCTCCATACAGTAGCTGCAGTTCCTTATAAACTGAAAATCAGATCTACTACTCTTAATCCTCCAGTGGTTTTTCATCACATTAATAGATTAAAACCCAAAGTCTTTATTATTGGCCATAATGCCCCACATTATAAGATGCCCAGGGGTCCCTGGGTGGCACAAATGTTAAGCACTTGACTACTAACTGAAAGGACAGCGATTCAAACCCACTCAGAGATACCCAGGAGGAAAGACCTGATTGATCTGCTTTCAAAAGGTCACAGCCATGAAAACCCTATGGAGCACAGTTCTACTCTGCAATACACGAGGCCTCCATGAATCCCAATCATCTTGACAGCAATTGATTTTTTAATATGATGCATAGATAGTTCTCTGAATTCTACCTCCTACCACTCTCCACTCTAGGCACACTGGTTCCCTGGCAGTTCTAAGACCATGTTAAGCATACTCCTATCTCTGGGACTTTGCACTGCTATTCCTTCTACTGGAAATGATCTTCCCCTAGAAGCCCACAAGGCTCACTCCCCCATTTCATTCAGGTTTCTGCTTAAATGCCACTTCTTAAGATAGGGCTTCTCTGAGGGTCCTAGCTAAAGTAGGACCACCAGCCATTCTTTATCCCTTTATCCTGCCTCAGTTTTCATCAAGAGCACTTATTACCACTCAAGTGTATATTACATATATATTTGTATACTATATTTTTGTCCTACAAAAATGTAAGTTCCACGAGTCTACAGGCTTGTTTTGCACTACTATATTCTCGATACCTAGAACAATGCATAACACTACACTAGAAGCTTAATCAATATTTGTCAAATGTTAAGAGAATATTACATCATTTTAATGAAACAATATACAATAGTTTGTTATTTAAGAAATGGTTTTAATAATGGAGGAAAACCCAATATTACAGAGTGACAAACTGGGATAACACACAAAAGACAAAAAAATGGCAATACTATTGGTCGCTAAAAATCACTCAGGATTACTAGGAATTTTCATTTTCTTCTTTGCTGACCTTTATTTATGAAAATAATAATTCAATGGTGAACATGTATTTTTGTAAGAAAAAATAGCCGTATGTTAAGAGCTACGCTTGACAAAAATTACGTTACTTTTTGTGCCCAGTACTTTAAAAACAAACAAAAAAAAAACCTATGTCCAAATGGAAGGTATTGCCAGAAAAAAAATTAATTTTCAATATGAATTGAAGGTCCCCACTTATTCGGGTAACAAAAAAATTTATACCCCTTTTTATAAGGGGTATAAAAAGAAACTAACATTTGTTCAAATGCTCTGTAATAGAAACTGAGACTAGCCTCAAGCAAACCAAGACAAATCATCAGTCTACCCATTACCCATTACCTACACCTTCATGCCTCAAAAATTCACCTATTTGCTCTCTCTACTTCTGTTTACAAACCCTGAGTACTGGCCATTCCATTACCATGCCTCTGAATCTTCCTTTCCCATATAGCAACATGTTCTCTAATCAAAGGTTCTTAACCTGGGGCTGTGGATGGCTGAATGGACATCTGTGAGACAAATTCTTATGTAAAAACTTGCTGTGTGCTTTTCTGAGGAGAAAGCATGCAACTGTTTTCTAACTCTAAGTGATTTATTATGATCCAAAAGGATAAGAACCACTGCTTTTTATCATATCACATTAATTGCAATTCTATATTTGCTCATCTCCTCACCAGACTGTTTCTTTAAAGCATCTTGTCTATATCTCTAGGGACTCAAGGCTGTGTGGAACGGAAAATATTGAAAAAGATAAGTTTGATCCCCAACTCCCTCAAATTCCCTTGGGGTCACTGTAAGACAATTGAAATTTGCTTATAATTTCATTACTTTTTTTTTATCCTCTGATGAATTTTCCTTCACTGATAAATTTGAATCAATCATTTAATATTAAAAAATTAAATTTCCTCCTATTAAAACCACTGATCTATTTTCTAAAGTTTCTGCATTTTGTATGTGAGCACGTAATCAGGCAGAAGACAATAAAAAATATATATATATTTCTAGGGGAAAAAAAATCCACACAGAAAAATAAAACTCAGTGTCTAAAAGAATCATAATACAAGGCAGGAGGTTAACCTTCATGGAAATAGGAAAAAGAAGGCGAGTGTGAAGGCCAATCTATCCAAACATAATGTTCATTTCACCTCCAACTTCTCAGATTAAGATGATGGATAAAAGGTCTATTCACCATATATTACTGTCGTTGTTGTTAGGCGCCATCAAGTAAGTTCTGACTCATAGCGACCTTATGCACAACAGAACAAAACCCTATCCAGTCCTGCACCATCCTTACAATTGTTGTTATCCTTCAGCCCACTGTTGCAGCCTCTGTGTCAATCCATCTCACCAAGGGTCTTTCCTTTTTCACTGACCCTCTACCAAGCGTGATGTCCTTCTCGAAGGACTGATGCCTCCTGACAACATGTCCAAAGTATGTGAGAGGTAGTTTTGCCATCCTTGCTTCTCAGGAGCATTCTGACTGTACATCTTCCAAAACAGATTTTAGTCTTTTGACAGTCCATGGTATATTCAATATCGTTCACCAACACCACAATTCAAAGGTGTCTATCCTTCTTTGGTCTTCCTTATTCATGGTCCAGGTTTCCCATGCATATGAGGTGACTGAAAATACCATGCCTTGGGTCAGGCACACCTTAGTCTTCAAAGTGACATTTTTGCTTTTCAACACTTTAAAGAGATCTTTTGCAGCAGATTTGTCTCATGCGTTATGTCGCTGATTTCTTGACTGGTGCTTCCATGGGTGTTGATTATAGATCCATATAAAATGAAATTCTTGACAACTTCAATCTTCTCTTTATTTATCATGGTGCTGCTTATTGGTCCAGTTGTGAGGATTTTCGTTTTATATTGAGGTGTAATCCACACTGAAGGCTGTGGTCTTTGATCTTCATCAGTCAGTGTTGCATGTCCTCTTTACTTTCAGCAAGCAAGGTTGTGTCATCTGCATAACGTAGGTTGTTAATGAGTCTTCCTCCAATCCTGATGCCCATTTTTCTTCATATAGTCCAGCATACAGATTGAACAGATATGGTGAAAGGATACAACCTTGACACATGCCTTTCCTGACTTTAAACCAGGCAGTATTCCCTTGTTCTGTTTGACTGCCTCTTGATCTATTAAAAATTCTTCATGAGCACAATTAAGTGTTCTGGAATTCCCATTCCTCAAAATATTATCCATAATTTGTTATGATCCACACAGTCAAATGCTTTTGCATAATCAATGAAACACAGGTAAACACCTTTCTGGTATTCTCTGCTTTCAGCCACAATCCATCTGACATCAGCAATGATATCCCCGTTCCATGTCCTCTTGTGAAGCCAGCTTGAATTTCTGGCAGTTCCCTGTCAATATACTGTTGCAGATGCTCCTGAATTATATTCATATAATTCTATTCTGGATTTTATAGAATCTTTCATCAAAAACCTATCATGTATTGGTTACAAAGGAGGGGTGGAGGGGAGGGAAAAACACTAAATGGACAATAGGTAAGTGGTAACTTTGGTGAAAGGTAAAACAGTACAAAATTCTGGGGAAATCAGCCCAACTTGTCCAAAGCAAGGTCATGGAAGCTCCACAGACACATCCAAACTCCCTGAGGGGTCAAATTACCAGGCTAAGGGTGGTGGGGACCATGGTCTCAGGGAACATCTGGCTCAACTGGCACGACACAGCTTATAAAGAAAATGTTCTACATTCTACTTTGGTGAGTAGTGTCCGGGGTCTTAAAAGCTTGTGAGCAGCCATCAAAGATACTCCACTGGTCTCACCCTGTCTGGAGCAAAGGAGACTGAAGAAAACCAGACACAAGGGAAAGACTAGTCCAGAAAATTAATGGACCACAAGTACCACCGCCTCCACCAGGCAGAGTCCAGCCACACTAGATGGTGCCTGGCTACCACCACCAACTGCTTTGATACGGATCACAATAAAGTGTCCCAGACAGAGCTGGAAAAAAATACAGAACAAAATTCTAACTCACACACACACAGAAAAAAGACCAGACTTACTGGTCTGACAGAGACTGGAGAAACCCCGAGAATACAGCCCCCAGACACCCTTTTAACCCAGTAATAAAGTCACTCCTAAGGTTCACCCTTCAGTCAAAGATTAGACAGGCCCATAAAACAAAACAGGACTAAATGGACACACCAGCCCAGGGGCAAGAAGGTGAAGGCAAGAGGGACAGGAAAGCTGGTAATGGGAAACCCAAGGTTGAGAAGGGGAGTGTTGGCATGTCGTGGGGTGCAACCAATGTCACAAAACAAAGGAAAAAAATACTAGAGGAAACTAAGGAGCCCTGGTAGTTCAGTGGTTAAGAGCTCGGCTGCTAACCGGAAGGTCAGCAGTTCAAAATCCACCAGCCACTCCTTGGAAACCCTAGGGGGCATTTTTCTGTCCTATGGGGTTGCTATGAGCCGAAATTAACTCAACGGCACACAACAACAACAGAGAAAAGTAAGGAAAAAAAATTAAGTATCAGTTTGGTAATAACAATAAAATTTGAGAAATTAGGACCTACACAAAACAAGAGGTGAAAAGGAAGCTGATTGAGATGCAGGAAGAGAAGAAGAGTGAAACTGAATAAAGAAATATTTCCTACTTTTGATCTGGATTCTAATTTTGCTTTGTCGCTAGGTGCCTGTGAGTCAATTTCGACTCACGGCAACCCCCTGTGACTGAGCAGAACAGCCCTCACAGGGTTTTCTAGACTGTTAATTTTTCTGGAAGCAGACTCCCAGATCTTTCTCACGCAGAGCCACTGAGTAGGTTCAATCAGCCAACCTTTTGGTTAGCAGCTGAGTGCTTGGCCACTGCACTACCAGGAATCCTTAATTTTGCTTTAAAAGTAGTAAAAAGAAGTACTGATATTGCAAGAAATCAAATCAAAATGTCCAGGAAAAAAGTGAAAGGGGTGAATAAAAGAAAATATTAGTTGAAAAGGTGACAGAGTAAAGAACAGAAAATAAAGGTTCAATTCATAAATAACTATAGTTCCTAAAGAAAAGACAAGGGAACATGGAATGGAAGTAAACAATGCCAAGAGAGGGAATAGAAGAAGAAATATAAAAGAAGAAAATCACTCCAACTATGAAATGCCCTGAAATCAAAAGGGCCCCCTTAGACCATGGTTTCAGGGGACACCTAGGTCAACTGGCATAATAAAAACTGTTAAGAAAACATTCTGCATCCCATTTTGGAGAAAAGCGTCTGGGGTCTTAAACGCTAGCAAGCGGCCCTCTAAGATGCAACAATTGGTCTCAACCCACCTGGAGCAAAGGAGAATGAAGAACACCACAGATGCAAGGTAAGTATGAGCCCAAGAGTGAGAATGGACCACATAAATGAAAGACTACATCAGCCTGAGACCAGAAGAACTAGATGGTGCCCAACTACAACCAATGACTGCCATGACAGGCAGCACAACAGAGAATCCCTGAAGGAGCAGGAGAGCAGTAGGATGCAGACACCAAATTCTTGTAAAAAGACCAGACTTAATGGTGTGATTGAGACCAGAGGGACCCCAGAGGTCATGGTCCCCAGACATTCTATTAGCCCAAGACAGGAGCCATTCTCAAAGCCAACTCTTCAGACTGGGATTGGGCTGAACTACAAGACAGAAAATTACACTGGTGTGGAGTGGGCTTCTTGGATCAAGTAGACACATGAGACTATCTGGGCAGCTCCTGTCTGGAGGGGAGATATGAAGGCTGAGGGGGACAGAAGCTAGCTGAATGGACACAGAAACACAGCGTGGAGAGGAGGAATGTGCTGTCTCATTAGGGGTAGAGCAACTAGGAGTATACAGCAAGGTGTACATAAGGTTTTGTATGAGAAACTGACTTGATTTGTAAACTTTCACTTAAAGCACAATAAAAATTAAAAAAAAAAGAAATTGTGGGGAAAGTTTTAATCACCAATATTAAAAGCAGTTAAAATATTAAAAAAAAAAAAAAAAAAAAACTATGATGTGCCAGTCAAACTTTGGCTGTAAGAGTTCAAACAAATACATACGATCACACACAACTCACCGTGCTGTATACTGCCGAGACCGTTGGAGTGAAGATTCGATCCTCCAGAGGTTGCTGTACAGGTCCTCTAGGAATTCTAGAAGAGCGAGTTAAGGATAAAAGAACTCAAAAATGGCTTGCTTTAACAGTAAGAGAAAATCACTACCACAAAATCCTGTCAATGTCCCAAGCATCTTCACCCAACTAGTGAAATTACACACTTAATGTCTCTACAGACTCTGGAGAACAAAGTATATCAAATTTCTTAATGTGATTAAATCAATCTCTCCAAAAGTAATTCTCATGATAAACATTCCACAGAAATACAAAACAAATAAAATTGTACAAGTCTCCAAACTTTGAGTCCATGATGAGAATCTACCACCTTTACGTTCTAGAGAAAGATAAGCCTAATTCACCAACATGAAACTGCTGACAAAGGCCCCGTCTCTTCTACCTACTACACAGGACCAGCAAAGACAAGTGTTTCCTTGTTTCCTATTTTAGCTGCTACTTTTCCCCATATATCCATCTACCAACTCCCCATTTTTCAAGAGAGGCTCTCCAGCATTATTTAGTTTAAAATATTTCATCACCTTGACAGTGTATTTTTTAAAATATGATCATTTTGTTCAGCTTCAAAACTGAAAGATGTAAGCTCTCCTACCTGGTAAGGTGGTATTTTGTAAGAGAAAATGCTCACACACTCTAGATCTCTTTAAGAATGACAACCAAAGAATGTCAACAAAAGGTTAATAGCAATTATCCCTGGGCGGTGGAATTATATACCTGTATGTACTAATGTACTATGTATTTTTTCTTCAATGGATATAAATTACTTATATACTTTAAATACATATTTTTAAGTAACTATAAATGTAATAAACCCAAAGTGACACATTTTGACCTAACAAGTATTTAAGACTTCCAATGTCATGATCCTTTCTCTAATTCAAGGACACAATTTGGAAAACAAACTAAGAGCTGCAAATAATAATTTTACAAAAACGACCATAAGTTGCAGAAGTCTGAAAGAATATTAAAAGTAAATTCTTTATTTCTAAATAGCAATAGTTTACGCAGGAGGGAGAGGGAAAAAAAAAAAAAAAAAAAACTTGTTTTAATAATCACTTAAAATTAAATATATTTAAACTAAATATTCTTAAAATTATATTTAAAATTAATAACACTGTATCAGTTTCTAGGCTTAAAACTAGCAACCTCAGACAGCAGTTAAATGTGCTGCCATCATCACCTACACACAAAGAACTGATTTAAAATGCTACATGGAGAAATGACAATGTAGAAAACATAAGCCTCTCAAGTTTCAGGACAAAAATCCTTCACATTAGCTTGTCAATTAATTCAGAATGAAGATTACCCCTAGCTGAAATAAAACTTTGTTTGAATTATAGTTCTGCAGTATGGTCACATGACTGGTGAAAAATATGAGACCATTCTTTGCTCTGCAATGCCAAATGATAATGCTTTTTCCAGCTAAGGCTAATTCTCTGTAAGTATAAATTTCAGATGAGTTATTAGTACTATGCTCCAAAAGCAGAGTCACTCCACTTAACCCAATAATGGGAAGGTTAGGGCTCCTGATTTTTATCAAAGTTACTTTTTTAGCTAACAAGATTAGCATAGTTACAAGATTTCTACAGAGATAATCATATATTTGGCCAATACTCCAATAACATTCTTTCTCACTGGTCACAGATAAAGAACACTGATTTCATTTATTACACTCCCAGTAAATTACCAACAAGGAGTCCTAGTGGAGCAACAGTTAAAGTGCTCAGCTGCTAACTGAAAGGTTGGCAGTTTGAACCTACTCAGTGGCACTGTGGGAGAAAGACTTGGTGATCTGCTCCCTTAAAGATTATAGCCTAGAATACCCTAGGGGTGGTTCTATTCTGTTACATGGGGTCGCTATGAGTCAAAAATCCACTTGATGGCACCTAACAACAACAACAACAACAAATTAGCAACAAAATATTGTGGACTAATAAATTTACTGTGTCTTAAAACACCTATGGATAAAAAAATAATTATTTAAAAACAAAAACAGAGTCTTATAAAAAGAAAACTGAATATGGAAGTCAAGAGATCTAAATTTAACGTCTAGTTGTAAGCCTAACCAGCCATGTTGTCTTCACTGAATCATTTTAAGAGTAGTCAATCCTCATCATTCCGTATTTACAAATTCACCCACTTACTAAAATTTATTTGTAACCCAAACTCAATACTGGAGGCATTTTTTGGTAATTCATGGACATGAACACAAAAGAAAAACAAAAGAAATAATAGCTAAACTGAACTTGATTAAAATGAAAAACGTCTATGCTTCAAGAGGAGGCCTGGTGGTACAGTGGTTAAGCGCTCGGCTGCTAACCTAAAGGTTGGTGGTTCGAATCCACCAGCTGCTTCTTGGAAACTTTATGGGGTAGTTCTAGTCCGTCCTATAGGGTCGCTATAGTTGAAATCTACTCAACAGCAATGTTTTTTTTTTTTTTTTCCCTTTGGCATGCTTCAAAAGGAAAGGCAGGCCTGGTGATCTACTTCCAAAAATCAGCCAATAAAAACCCTATGAATCACATCAGTCTGACCCACAGCCTATCATGGGGCTATCACAGCACCAAAGGGTGTTTCCTTCCTTTGTGCATGGGGTCACCATAAGCTGGCTGACTCCACGGCAGCTAAGAATAACACATATCAAACGACGCTATCAAGAAAAGTAAAAAAACTCACAGAACGGAAAAAAAAAATTTGCAATTCATTTATCCCATAAGGGATTTGTATCCATATAAAGATTGTTCACAACTCAATAATAAAAAGAAAACCCAGTTAAAAAACGGTACAATGAGTCTGAATAAACATTTCTCCAAATATATACAAGTGGTTAATAAGCACGTAAAAAGATGCTCAACATCATTAGCCATGAAGGAAATACAAATCAAAACTACAATGAGATGCCATTTCACACCCTCTGAGATGGCCCTAACAAAAAAAAGTCAGATAATAACAAGTGTTGGAGGGCTGTAGAGAAATTAGAACCTTATACACTGCTGGTGGGAATGTAAAAGGGTACAGCAACTCCAGAAAACAGTCTGTCAGGTCCTCAAACAGTTAAACACAGAGTTACCATAAACAAACCGAAATCAAATCCGTTGCCGTGAGTCAATTCCGACTCATAGCAACCGTATAAGACATCAGAACTGACCCACAGGGTTACCAAGGAGCGGCTGGTGGATTCGAATTGCTGACCTTTTGGTTAGCAGCTGAGCTCTTAACCACTGTGCCACCAGCGCTCCAGTGTTACCATATACCCAGTAATTCCACTATTATATAGGTATATACCTAAAATAAGGAGCCCTGGCCTCTACAGCGCTAGGCTGGGTGGGGCAGTGCAACAATTAAGCATTTGGCTGCTAACCAAAAGGTTGGTGACTCGAACCCATCCAAGCGGCGCCACAGGAGAAAGACATGGCAAGCTGCTCCTGTAAAGATTACAGCCTTAAAAAACCCTATGGGGAAGTTCCTCTCTGTCAGATGGGGTCACTGTGAGTCGGAATCAATTCGACTGCACCAAACATACCCAAGACAAATAAAAAACAAGTTTATACAAACACTTCTACATGAATATTTATAACAGCAATAAACGCTACAGTCAGAAGGTAAAAACAACCCAAGTGTTCGTTAATGAACACACAAAATATGGTATATGCATACAATGGAATTTTATATGGCAATAAAAATAAATGAAGTTCTGATATCTGATACAACGCAGATGAACCTTGAAAACATGCTAGTTAAAAGAAACCAGTCACATGCTAATTAAAAGACCACATGTTGTACAATTCCATTTTCATGAAATGTCTAGAACAGGCAAATCTATAGAGATAGAAGGTAGGTAAGTTGCTGTTTAGGTCAGCATGGGGATGGAGGATAGGGGAGTGATAGCCAAAGGATATGGGGTGCAGTGCAATAAATTGCTTTCACATGGCTTTTCTAGCCGTAGTCTTATAACTCCCACAAAATGATTGGCTGGGACTATGCAAACTGAGTGACTTATGGTCTACCGAGGGGATCTGTCAGTTCCTGGTCCTGTTGGGACAGCCATGCCTTGAAATTCACAGGAGTTTCTTTATATAAGGTCCAATCCCACAGAAGCTGAAGGGGACCTCATTACCATGAAGAACAAAAGTCTGGAGTAGAACACATCCTTTGGGCCAAGGACCTGGGGTCCCTGCACTGAGAATGACCTAGGCCAAGAAGAAAAGTGCTTGTAACACTGAAGATGGCACGAGACAGCGCTAGATGGTGCAGCAGCTCAAGCAGCAGATAAACGGCAGCAACAGTACAAGCAGCAGGAACCAGGAGACAGGCTCAAGCTGGCTGCAGTGGGCTTGCTGGCCTACAGAACAAGAGATAATTAAGCGCTTGCGGGCGGAAGGCGTGGTGGCAGGGTGGGGTGCCTTAGGAGACTTGCTGGTGGAGCTAAAAGAGCTGTAAAACTTGCCTGTGGAGGGCACAGGCCTGAATGTGCCCCATGTAGGGGTCTTCATACAATAGGGCTGAACCAGACGCCTTCGGGCAGGAGGCTTACCAAAACCCGTTGTCGTACAGTCAATTCCAACTCATAGTGACCCTATAGCAAAGAGTAGAACTCCCTCATAGGACTTCCAAGGCTGTAAATCTTTACAGAAGCAGACTGCCACATCTTTCCTCTGCGGAGTGGCGGTACATTCAAGCCGCTGACCTTTCAGTTAGCAGTCGAGTTACTTAACCACAGGGCTCCTCTAGGAGGTTTGCCAGCTGAGCTACAAGAGCCGTGACACTTGCTTGTGCAGGGCAAGAGAGGCCCGAGTGTGCCCCATGCAGGAGTTGTACGTCTACCCCTGGGGCAACGGGAGCCGGGGTAGTGTGGCCCAAGAGAGTCCCATAGGCCCATGCAGCACGGAAGGACCCAGGGGAAGAGCCCTAGAAGGGTCCAGCAGCAGAGGCTTGGGACATCCCATGCAAGGGTCTTCCTGCCAGCAAGGTGAGGCCCAACAAGGCCCAGCAGCAGAGCAAAAGCCACAGGCAACATGGTGGTAGACAAAGGCACCAATAACACAAACACAGCATCTGACCTAAACCACCGCACGCCTACCCAGCAACATAAAAATGGACGCGGGTAATTTGGGGAAGGGTGTTTCCCCTTTGAGAATCTGTTGTTATTGCTTAAAGTTTGCTTTCTATAAATAATAATAATGGCTTTCACTTTGCCAACACTGTCCTGTGTCTGGCTGGATCACAGATGAAAGTAGCACCCATACAGTTGTTAATGCCAGCAGGTGTATGTGTCTCATTCCTAGCAGTCTAATGGCTGCCTGAAAGTTTGAGGCACAGCCTGTCTGCATTTTTAATGCAGACAGACACACATATACCTGAGGTTTCTGTCTGAGGTGATGAAAATGTTCTAAAATTGACTGTGGTGATGGCTGCACTTACCTGTGAGTGCACTAAAAACTTTTAAAAAAACTACACGAATGAATTTTATGATACGTGAATTTTATCTCAAAAAACTTTGTTTTAATCAACCCTTTCCTATACTGAGAAAAGCTTCACGAAGATAAAATTTATAAGATGTACTACTAGAGACTGTAGATCGGTAACAGAAACAAATTCCAGAAAAAGCCTTCAGCTTATAACAGCAAAGCACCCTCAGCTCATTTCCACTTAACCTAGATGGCACCAAAGAAAGAGGCCATCTCAAATTCAAGCATAAAATTATACTGATAAGATCAACACATATTATTTTGAAAGGAGAAGCAGGAGTGAATCAGAGTTTGGAGTTGTCAAATTTAGACAGCAACCGTATAAAACACCGCACAAAGCAGAAAATCTCAAATGACTTTATTCAACAACACATAAATCTCAGGGGTAAAAACTTCAGTAACTTTGCACAGACAAAAACAGAACAAAAACTGTATTCATCAAACCTAAACACTATGGCATGACTACTCCTATTTTAACTTTAGTGTTTCTAACAGAATGTGTTTTACCAAAGTTATCAATCTTCTAAGAAAAACAAAGAATTTTATTCACTGCTCTGTTTATCTTGTGCCACTGCAACCAGCAGGCAGGAAAATAAAACTGGCCAGTTTTTATCTTTGTTTCAATTCAGTTTAAGCTGGGCTAATCCAGGTCCAAAATCCATTATCGGAACTCAGATCGTTTCAGTTTTAGAAAGCTAATACGGTAGTTATTCCATATATTACCTAACACCCCCAGCAGGGGCTAAGACAGCAACCCTTAATCAAACACATTCATGTCTCTGCTGCAAAATATAAGAAAATTCGAACTTCTGTCCAGAGTTTGTGCCAAATTTAGTAGGAAAAAAAAAAAAACAATTTTCAGAGCTCTTTGAATTGCAGAATTCCAAGACTGTACCTTCTCTGCCATTGTGTCTTTGCTCTAAAAGTCTCTGGAGGTCACCATTTGAATGTGAACAACTGGGAACCATTATATTGGGTTTTTAACAAATTCAGAAGCATTAATCTCAAAGTGCTTAGCCAGAAAAGCCCTTGTTCTCCTTCTGATTTTCTACTAACTCAGAATACAACCCATCATACACTACAAAATGCAAGTTTACCTTGCAAAGCCACCATCTAAAATAATACCCAAAAATATACCCTGCTTAGAATGTTTAAAAAAAAAAATAAAGCCAAAATTACCAAAGAGAATGGCTGCTGACAAAGCTGTTAATATTTCCACTGCAACAAAAACATAGATTTTCTGTGAAACAAAATTAGATATATGTACAAAAAAGGAATGGTATACACACAAATCTAAACCTAGATTCTAATGCCCTCAGCTTTTTAGTTCTAAGACAGCCTAATATTATTCAACAGTGTTTACTAACACCTAATTCAGATTAAAATACACGCAAAGGCAGAAAGCAACAAAGTATTCCTCTTTCATCAAAACTTCTCACTTGAGGAAATTTCATTAACAACTATGAGGTTAAATTAGCAATTCTAATCATGTCCTACATTTGAATCCCTTCAACGGCCTCGTTAGTAACCAAATAGTAAAACATGTTGATGCACCAGCTTTTTCTGGACATACATCCAGATAATAACAGCTGGTTACATACATCTAATGAATTTTAAAGGCTATCCTTCAGAAAAGAACGGAATGTGCCAGTCATTCACATATGACAAAAGTCAACAAGAACATAGGAACTAAGCAGAAATACATAGAGCTTGGCTAGAAAAAAGATGGCTCAATATTCAAAAATAAATATAATAAAAAACATAAAATAGGTGAAAAACTAATATTTAATCTTAACTTTTCTCTCTTCTATGCTTTTGGAGAGGGAGTTGTGGAATTGGGTGATTTTTTGAGGATAGGGAGCCCTGGTGGAGTAGTGGTTAAGAGCTTGGCTGCTAACCAAAAGGTCAACGCTTCAAATCCACCAGCTGCTCCTTAGAAGCCCTATGGGGAAGTTCTACTCAGTCCTATTGGGTCTCTATGAGTCGGAATCGATTCGACAGCAACAGGTTTTTGGCTTTTTTATATAAGGACAGAGATGGAAATATTTAGAAGGATCATAAACTATTAAAATGAAAGCATACCACCCTATGGATTAAAAGAACCAAAACGGTAACTTCCTGGGGAGTTGCGAAGGCCCATTTGGCAGCCTATCTTTGTGAAAGCCAAAATCCTGGAGAGTTAAGATACTGCATATGACACTGTTTCAGACTTCTGACATTTTATCAAAAGGAAGCATGCACATAAAAAAAACTTTGAAAATCGTGTTTTACTGAGAATGAAACAGCAAAAAAAAAGTTTAACAGCAGTGACACTAACACTTAAAAAGGGAGGAGTATCACAGCACTAAAGAGACTGTGGAACGGAGAGGGCTCATGGAAGGAGAGGCAGAGAAAGAACTCACTACCAAGAAGCCAACACATTAAATGTTTAAAAAAGTACAAACGCTTAAAAACTGTTATGTGCAGAAAAACAAAATGATCAAAATACTACCTTCTTCAAAAATGCAAGATGACAGAATACTAAACTGGTTATCTCCTTGTAACATATGATGAATACACTGTACAGTATAAAAATTATGAAATGAAAAGGAAAAAAAAGTACTGGTTTGGAATCAAGAGTCAATAGGAAAAATGACTTGCTAAACTTGACTGAGGGCCACTTTAACCCTTAAAAAATAAGAAAACCGTACCACTTGGTAATTTACTGGCACCTGAAGAAAGATCATGGGCAACAGTAAAAACTTAAAATAAAACACAGACACCAAATCTGTAACTTACCTTTCACATTTTCCTTACCATTCCTCCAGATGACAAGCATTTAAGATAGCTCTCCCAGATTCCTACAGTCTCCTAACAGCACCAAGAGTGTCCCTAGTTCATTCCTTGGAGCTTAGAAGAACTACAGTGAGTTGTTGAAAAGAATGTAATCTCCTCCATAGCTGACAGCATTCTGAAAAATACTTAATTGACCTTTACCAGTTTAGGTGGGGAACTTTTACACATATATTAATTCACCTCTTGAAGGACCCTCTCTCTGTTGTGAAACTATTAGTAATTCTGATGTAACTGATCTCTCCAAGGTGAGCATCTTATCAGATGCAGAGTAATAATAACAGTTCTCAGCTCAAAGCAGTTTACAGCAAAGAGTCGTCAGATGTTATACCTGAATGACAAGTGTCCGTAGCCAAATAAATTCACCCAACTGTCACAGGCTAGAAGATTGGGATTACTGAAAATACTTGTCCCCACCATGCCAGCTATCAAGAGACTCAGAAGAAAAAATCATTATGCCTTTTATTATCACCAAAATTTATCCCCAAAGTCTCCCCATCACTTTAAATTTTTGATTAACTCTAATTTTTCTCCTTGAGAAAAATAACCTGATGAATATCAATGGTAACATAAAACACCAATCACCACTACTCATAAAGTAAAATTCTCCTCCTTCTCTCTGTAGTCATGATTCTTAACAATATCAAGGCATGCTGGAAACATTTTTCACCACTCCATCTACTTGCAAATTCACAGCCGCTAAGGGTTGACAAAGCATTCTATCTCACCCAACTTACAAAGCTGCCCAAGAGAGAGCCCGTCCGCTTACGGTACAGCAATACACAAATAAGAAAATGGAAAGTCAGATTTCAATCACAAAGCAAAAAAAATGGATTGTTACCTTTAGTTCTGGGTTAAAACAGCACCAACAAGGACAACACAAACTTTTATATCACTTCTAATTTACTTCCAATATTCAAAGTAAAATGTCCTGACAGAGAAAAAAATCCTGCAAACTATCACAACTATAAACATTATTTCTTAGGATGTAAGCCCACGTGAAGTCAGTGTTAGTTTATTTGGTGATTTTGAGGTATGGAAATAAACACAGGCAATGTTTTCCTTTCTCATTACAGACACACCCAATTCCCAGAAAGATGTTTTCTTTCTTAAGAGAAACAGTCAGCAGTATTTCTTCTCAACATGACACTCTGAAAGGATAGTATGCTGTAATAAAAACACTATCAAATAGATTTTCAGCAGACTCTAGAAATTTTATGTTCTTACGTAGAACGAGCATAGTCAAAACAACTTTCCTCCATAAATTCCAGACCAATTTAATCACTACATATCCTGCGTCACGTATTTAAATTTAAGGACCGTCTTCCAAAAAATATTTTAAAATAAATAAAATGCTGCTTTTAAAAGATGGCCAGCTTATTAAGTGATTTTAATATAAATTTGAGTAGTAAGATCAGAAAGGCTTAACTAAAAACTAAAAAAGAACAAAAAGAGTAAAGGAGAGAATTACTAGAAATACAATACAAAACATACCAATTAAACTGCTCTAACTTTATTATAATGACAATGTTCTCAAATCAAACTCATTTGTTATCTGACATGTGTTCAATGACTAGTTTTAAATAAACAGGAATCCATGGAGAATATCTAAAAACAGACTCCTAAGACAGCTGACTTTTTTTTTTAATCCACACCAGTATCAAATGATATTTTAATAAAAAGTAACTTCTAGTTGGTTTTAGTATATTTTGGTACTTAACATTCAAGCATGGATCAAAAAAAACCAAACCCAGTGCCCTCGAGTCGATTCCAACTCATAGTGACCCTACAGGACAGAGCAGAACTGCCCCACAGAGTTTCCAAGGAGCTGCTGGCGTATTCAAACTGTCAACCCTTTGGTTAGCAGCCGTAGCTCTTAACCGCTACGCCACCTGGGTGTCCCAAGCATGGATAAAACCAAACCAAATCCACTGCCGTCGAGTCAATTCCGACTCATAGCGACCCTACAGGACAGAGTAGAACTGCCCCGTAGTTTCCTAGGAGCGCCTGGCGGATTCGAACTGCCGACCTCTTGATTAAGAGCCGCAGCACTTAACCACTACACCACCAGAGTTTCCAAGCATGGGTACGTATATAAAATTCTAATATGTATAATGCTTCAAATCAAACACCAACACCACATTTAAAAAAAAAAAAAAACCAAACCCGTTGTGGTTGAGTCGATTTCGACTCATAGCAGCCCTACAGGACAGAGTAGAACTGCCCCATAGAATTTCCAAGGAGCTCCTGGTGGATTTGAACTGCTGACCTTTTGTTAGCAGCTATAGCGCTTAACCACGACGCCACCAGGGTTTCTCCACCACCAAATTATGAACTTTTAATTCATGAAACCTGCTCCTACACTGCCCCACTGCTCCATATCCATCTCAGTACCCAACGCTGTTTACATCAAGGTTCCAGACCAATATACCTCTAAGTCAGGCTAAGGTGGAGCTGGCCTCCCTCTAAGCTTGTTGATTAAGGGTTCTAGATGCTTTCCAGTTGTTTATCAAATGTAAACAAAGATCTTATGAAAATGCTTAATCAGGCAACCCACATGCTCAAGATCTACTGCCTGTACCTACTGAACTAATACTGTTATACACAGTTTCTTCATCTATTTAAAAAAAAAAAAAAGTAATTCCTAAAACATGATGGTGTTGTTGGGTGCACGCAATTTCGACTCATAGTGACCCTGTGTGACAGAATAGAACTGCCCCCACAGGGTGTTCTTGGCTATAATCTTTACAGAAGCAGATCGTCAGGTTTTTTTCTTCAGTGAAGCTGCTGGGTGGGTTTGAACTGCCAACCTTTCAGTTAAACCAACCACTTAACCATTTGTGCCACCAGGGCTCCCTGAATGCCTAGTTATTAATTATATAAGGGCAAAAGTTGAAATTCAGCTTGCCCTAGGTTATGTACCTTAAAAGCTATAAAACTAGGGTTAAAATTTATGACCTTAGAAAGTGCTCTGATTCTCCATTAAAATTTTTCCTATTGTGTTTTCTGAGGACTAGGAACAACTTCTTTGGAGGCTTGGTATCTAAAAAATATTTAATACATTTGATGGCTATGCAAAACATCTCTGAATGAATATATATGAAACTGACAACAGTAGCTGCCTTTGAGAAAGACAACTAAGGAAATGAGGGTGGAAAGGAGATTTTATGATCTGCATATAATATTTAACGTACAATTTAAAAATTGTTAAAGTAAAAGATGTCATCACAGGCATAATGAAAATAAATGTTAACAGAAACATTATACTTTTCGTATGTATAAATGAGTATCAAGTGTCTACTTTCATATTCGGAAATACGCTTTGCCCCAAATACACTATTTCATCATGATAGTTGCTGCTCAACTTAATTGGAAGGAGAAGGAAGTGGGCTAAACTGACAAATTACTTTTTCATTCTAATTTAAGTAACTCCTGTTTGTATAACATACAAAGAAACATCTCTTTTAGAACTGATGCCATGGGAATTAGTAGAGTTACCTAGTTTATCACATATAAATAAAATATAATGTGGATATATATTTATATAGAGTCCAATCATTCTTGCATTTAACTTACACAAATCCACTTATGTCATGGGGAGGGACAAAGGGGAAGAAAGGCACAGGCAAATGTGAACGGTGCTGACTCCTGCTATCCACTCAAGGCACACGTGTTCCAGAGTCAGCATGAGATTTGAGAGCTAAACCAAGTAATTTCTGTGGTTCACAAGGTCCTAAGTGTGACTCTAATCTCAAGTACACATAAAACACTGTGAATTACAATGTGTTCAGAAAGAGAAGAAACGAGAACCTAGAAGAAAAACTGATGGTGTTGGACTTGAGACACAGCGCATTGCTTATCTGACGTGAATCCTTTAAAAGGGATTTTCAAAAGTAATCACGACCCTGTGCAACTTCAGAATCAACCATCTCCTCACCACCAGCTGCTGTTCATTGCCATTGAGTTGATTCTGACTCATGGCAACTCCGTGTGTGTCAGAGTAGAGCTGCCGCACAGGGCTTCCAGGGAGCGGCTGGTGGATCTGAACTGCCGACCTTTTTGGTTAGCAGCCTGAGCTCTTCACCACTGTGCCGCCAGGGCTCCAAGGCACCTCTGAGTGGGTTCAAATCACCAACCTTTCGGCTAGTAATCGAAGTGCTCAACCACTGGGGCCATCCACGGGAGCCCCCCAACCAATACACAATTTTATATAAAACATCTCAGCCACTCTTCCAATTACTCAATTTCAACTTTGCTCTAGCACCAAATCAGTTACATTCTTATTAATAACCTCTGCACAGGTGCATATCATGCGTCTACAAAAGTCAATATGTATCAATAAACTCTACTGTATTAAACACGTTTTTATTCAAGAAAAAGGGACACTTGGCTGCTAACTGAAAGGTTAGTAGTTAAAACCCACCCAGCAGCTCCAGGGGAGAAAGACCTGGTGATCTGCTTCCATAAAGACTACAGCCTAGGAAACCCTATGGAGCAGTTCTACACTCCCACATGGGGTCCTTATGAGTTGAAAATCGACTCGACAGCACCTAACAAGAAATTTAAGAAAAAAATCCTACTGGCTAAAATGGGTCAATCTATACTACCTCTACCATAACACAACAACAGTTCAATTATTAACTAATATGCAAGCTAATTACTGGTATACAATTTTAGTCTCCAAAGCTATTCAGTTTCCTCTCCACACCATATCTGTAATTTTTCTGCAAGCCATTCTCACCGTCCCATTCCCAAGGCCGTGTCCACCCCATCCCAATTCAGATCTTCATTTCTTCTTCTGGGACCTCTATGGCAGTACTGCCTAACTGGGCTTTCCTGACTTAAGCCTCCTCCTCTTCGATTCATACTTATTTCCTACTCTCTAATATCAAACCTCTCCTAAATAACAAACACTGGGCTCTTTCCTGTCTGTCTGATTTTGCAACTCCCAACGTGTGGAGAGCCTTCCCGT
Organism: Loxodonta africana; assembly: GCF_030014295.1. NCBI lineage: Eukaryota > Metazoa > Chordata > Mammalia > Proboscidea > Elephantidae > Loxodonta > Loxodonta africana. The sequence goes on from NC_087344.1 coordinate 56,178,186, forward strand.
CTTCCCTCCACTAATCTAAATCCTTTCCACTTATGTAAGTACTGCCTGGACTAGATTCATGGCTTCCTTCCTTTGTTTTAGTGACTGCACGTTGCTTGCTTCCCTTCACTTATCCTCAGTTGTTCTATTTATTAGTTGTAAAAGGAGACAGGAAATAACCCTTAAAAAATTGTTACGAGGTATTGAATGAAATCAAGGAAACCCTGGTAGCATACTGGTTAAGAGCTATATGGCTGCTAACCAAAAGGTCGGCAGTTCAAATCCACCAGGCACTCCTTGGATACCCTATGGGGCAGTCCTAGCCTGTTCTATAGGGTCGCTATGAGTCAGAACTGACTCAACAGCAACGGGCTTGGTTTTTTTTTTTTTTTTTTTTTTTTTAGTTTTTTTTGTTTGTTTGTTTATAGAGAATTTAGTACATGATAGGTGTTAAATAAAAAGAGCCCTGGTGGCACACTTGACTGCTAACCGAAAGGTCCGTGGTTTGAACCCTCAAGGTTCAAACAGGAGAAAGATATGGCAGTCTGTTTCTGTAAAGATTACAGCCTTGGAAACCCTGCAGGGCAGTTCTACTCCATCTTATAGGGTAGCTATGAAGTGGAATCAACTCAATGGCAGCAGGTTTTTTTTCTTTTTACAAGTTCAATAAATTTATTTTATGTGACAGAACACTGTTCCAAGATGGTTTTCTTAGTATTCCTAGTATTAACTTCCTTTTTCCCAGCTAGACCAAAGACTTCTGAAGGATTCCTTGCTGAAGAATTCACACAAGCAAATTAGTTCCAAAGCTAACTAGAATCCAAAACTACTTGCTTCTCTTTTTGTCTCAGTAAAGGCTTTTAGGATAGGGATTACTCTGCCAAAGTAAATCTTCATCTGAATGACAAAAATAATTACTTTCATGTGGGCAGCTCCTGTCTGGAGGGGAGATAAAAAGGCAGAGGGGGACAGAAGCTGGCTGAATGGATACGGGAATACAGGGTGGAAAGGAGGAGTGTGCTGTCTCATTAGGGAGAGAACAACTAGGAGTATATAGCAAGGTATATATAAATTTTTGTATGAGAGATTGACTTGATTACATTGTAAACTTTTACTTAAAGCACAGTTAAAATTAAAAAAAAAAAAATTACTTTCTCGTGTGAACACTGAGAAAAAAGGACACAGCACCCAAATCAGCCCGAGCATCTCCCGAAAGACGACAGATACTGCCTCAAACATCAAATGAAAGTCCAAAATACCCTGCCTCTCTTCTAGCCAGCTTACCCAGCTGCAGTCACCACAGATCACAGTTGATCAGGAGAGGCACCAACAACCCAGATGACCCAGGTTCAGAGTAGAGAGACCCGTAGGTCTGTAGAAAAAAAGGGAATAGAAAAAACAAAATGGGTAAAGAAGTAAGAGCTGACTCCTCCATTCTACCCTACCCAACTTATGTTACTTGGGAGGCAGCAGACAGAGTGGAAAGAGAACAATTAGTTCTAGGAATCCTGATCTATTTCCTAACTTAGGAAAGTCACTTCTCTTCAAACCTCAGTTTCCCTATAAATGATAAGCTAACACATAGAGTTATTATGAAGATTTAAGTAAACTTCCTGCAATACGGTAGACACTCAGCCAATGCTGTTTCTGTCCTCTATATCTTTTGCTACGATACTAAGAAAAAAAAAGTAATGAAGAAGAGGACAACAAAACGGAAAATTTTCATGTACAGAAGAAAAAGAAGATGAAACCATGTATGAGAAGACAATATATAAGTAAATATCATCTTAGATGTAACTATTAATATTACCTGACATTTAATCTAAGAAAAAAATCAGGTCATTTTGGCAAATATTTTATGTGACTAATAATTTGAACTCTGATATCAAGATGCCAGATTCAAATCCTGGCTCTACCACTTACTAGTTTTGTCAACTTGCATAAGTTACTTAAGTGTTCTGAGCCTCAGTTTTCTGATTTGTAAAATGCAAATAATAACTGACCTGACAGCTCATAGAGTTCTGTGAAAATTAAATTGTACAGGTAAGGTGTATGATATAATCTCTAACAAATAATTTAGTTAATTGTATCAACTAAATTATTAATAAAATACAACTAAAACGCTTGTTTCTCCCTTAAAAGGATTACCTTCTTAGAATAAGAAGGATTAAGAAATGATAGCTTTAATTGTTGAGATGGCCTAATTCAAACTTTCTAGAACTTTTTGGTCTCAGAACTCCTTTACATTTAAAAATTATTGAGAAACTCAACAAAAGACTAATAATTCAATTTTAAAAATGGGCAAAGGCCCTGAATAATATTTCTCCAAAGAAGATATACAAATGGCCAGTGAGCACATGAAAGCCATTTAACATCATTAGTCATTAAGGAAATGCAAATCAAAACCACAATACCACTTCACATCCACTAGGACGGCTATCAACAGAAAATGGCTATTAACTAAAAATAACAATGTTGGCGAACATGTGGAGAAATTAGAACACTCATCCACCGCTGGTGAGAATGTAAATGATTCAGCCACTGTGGGAAACAGTTTGAAGGTTCAGCAAAATGGTAAACATAGAATTCCATCTGACCCAGCAATTCCATTCCTAGGTGCATACCCAAAAGACTTAGAAAGCAGGGACTCAAACACTGGTACACTAATTTCACTGCAGCATTATCCGCAATAGCCAAAAGGTGGAAACAACCCACATGACCATCAATGAGTGAATGAATAAACAAAATGTGATATATATACACACAATGGAGTACTACTCAGTCATAAAAAGAAATGAAGCTCTGATACATACCATGTCATAGATTTCACCTTGAAAATACTATGTTGAAGGAAATAAGTCAGACATAAAAGGACAAATATTATATGAACCCGTTTATATATCTGGAACAGGCAAATGCATAGAGACGAAAGTTTATTAGGAGATGGGGAATGGGGAGTTATTGCTTAAGGGGCAGTGAGTTTCTGCTTGGGGTAATAGAAAACTTTTGGAAATGGACAGTGGTGATGGTTGCACAACGTGATGTAATTAATGTCAACCGTACACTTAAAAATGGTTAAAAAGGCAATATATATAGGTACACAGAGACAACATAAATAGATATATATATATATATATAAAACCATGCTAAAAAAAATTATTGAAGAACTTAAGACCTTTTGCTTTAGTGGGATATATCTAACAATATTTACCATATTGGAAAACTAAGAAAAATTTTATTTTAAAATAACAATAATAAACCAATTATATGTTTTATGTAGCATTTTTAATAAAAACAGTTCTTGTTTTTGTTTTTTTAATTTAGGGAAAAGAGCGGTGGTGTTTCACATTTTTGCAAATCTCATTAACATCTGGCTTAATAGATGACCAGAAACACTCTTATGTCTGTTTCCGCATTCAATCTGTTGCAACATGTTATTATAGCAGAAGTCTATGAAACAAATCTGATCTCACAAAGATGTATGGTTGGAACAGTATTTTAATAGTTTTTAAAAAAAATTTTTTTTAATTATATCAAAACTTGACAAGTAGTTAATTTTAAAGGTTAGGTGCAACATGGAAACTGAAACCATATCAATGAACTTTCTGTAAAATGTTACGTTAAAATAAACTGAACTATCTTGAATTTTAAGAAGCCTAAGTGGTGCAACAGTGAATCACTCAGTTGCTAACCAAAAGGTTGGTGGTTTGAACCCACACAGCACCCCAAGGGAGAAAGACCTGGTGATCTGTTCCAGTAGAGATTACAGCCTAGAAAATCCTATGGGGCATTTCTACATTTCTACCCTGTCACATAGGGTCACTATGAGTTGAAAATCAACTCAATGGCACCGGATACCACCACCACCTAGAGTTTCAAGTGGATCTTTTCACCCATGCATAAATTTGTAGCGTAAGGTATTGGTCATAGGCAAAATACTGGTGCATTAAGTTATGCAGATCTTCTAAATATTGACACATTTCACTGTACAACGTCAAAAATCTTATTTGTTAATATAGCCACTGGAGTCTTGAGAAAAGTTTAAGTATTGGGAATCTATCAAGTTAATGGTGGCAGACACAAGTTTCCAATATTCTAATTTTCTCTTGAAAGCGGTAATTTTATCATTGGAAACAGTTTTCCTTGAAGTGACAGGAACGCTTGCTCACTTTTGAAAATATGTCTGCTAAATATCCAAGTCTGAATAACCATAGTTTACTATTCTTTTAAGTACAACTGGAGTTGCATGAAAAAGCTGCTAGCTCAACTCGCAACTCTATTGCACAAGTAACTATTACACAAGTGTTTTTCCTTTAGGCCACTCTCCGACAACCACTCAGCAAAAGTACTTCCTGCGTACTTCCCTTTCATCACACAGAATATTAAAGAGATATACACTCAAGGGCCAAGATTTAATAAAACTAATAATTTTTCCTGTTTCATCAAAGATATTAAGTAAAACTGGCTTTTTTTTTTGAGAATGCTAGTTGAAGGTCACAATTATACTAGTACAGTTTGGTACCACTACCATGATTTGTGCAAAGGTGTAACAGTTTCACCCACCGCTGCTTTTCTTCCATCAGTGAAAATGTCAATACAGTGAAAAAGGCAAAGAATATCTTAGTATAATTTATGAAAATAGTTCCAACCTCTGCCTCTAAACAGTGTGGATATGCTGTCCTAAGGCATCCACACTCTCTCACAGGGCTGCACAATAGCAAGAGCAGACTTTGCAACACTCTTAATATCTAGAAAGCAGTTCTCAGAGCAGAGTAAATCTAGATGAGCAGGCCAGAAGCACAGTGCTCCAAACAAGTAAAGGGGCCATACTGGATTGAACTGTGTCCTCCCAAAACATATGTCAACTTGGCTAGGCCATGATTCCCAGTGTAGTGTGATTTTCTACCATTTTGCCATCTGATGTGATTTTCCTGTGTTGTAAATCCTACCTCTATGATGTTAATGAGGCAGGATTACAGGCAGTTATGTTGATAAGGCAGGACTCAATACATAAGATGAGGTTGTGTCTTAAATCATCCCTCTGGAGATATAAAATAGATAAGTGAGCAGAGAGACAGGGGGACCTCATACCACCAAGAAACCTGTGCTGGGAGCAGAACACGTCCTTTGGACCCAAGGTTCCTTCACCAAGCAGCTCCTGTAACAGGGAAAGATTGATGACAAGGACCTCCCTCCAGAGGCGACAGAGAAAGCCTTCCCCTGGAGCTGGCGCCCTGAATTCAGACTACTAGACTGTGAGAGAACAAACTTCTGTTTGTTAAAGCTATCCACCTGTGGCATTTCTGTTATGGCAGCACTAGATAACCAAGACAGGTGCCAAAAAAACCAACCAAACAAACCTGTTGCCATCGAGTCAATTCTAACTCACAGCGGCCCTATAGGACAGAGTAGAAATGCCTCAGGGTTTCCAAGTAGTGGCTGATGGATTTAAACTGCCGACCTTTTGGTTAACAGCAGAGCTCTTAACCACTGTGCCACCAGGGCTTCAAAGGCACCCAAGATCCCCACAAATATAGTTATGCTAAATTAATGCAAAAATGGTCATCAAATTAGGCCATGAAACAAAATCCAAAGAGCTTTTCATTCACAGAGAATGACTGCATTTGTGGAAGGAAATAAGATTTTTTTTCTGAGAAAAAAAAGAAAAGAACAAACTGGTATATAAGCTGGAGTGCATTCTATGTTTAGTAAATTTCTAAAATAACTGTAGCAATGGCAACCTTTTCTGCTGTCTTCCCCACTGCAAATATTCCACCTGGGCCTTAGCCCACGGTCACGACGTAACTCTCTTTCTTCAACTCACCCTTGGGATCTGACACTCTAAGCCATTCCCGTAAGTCCCTCACTCATCAGTTTAGTTTAGATCACTAGAAAAATTAAGACTCCTTGTTCTTCCTTTCCCCCATCACTCTTCTTTTTCTCTAACTTCAGTTTTAAGTGCCTAAGCACTCACTTCATGCGACATCAGTCTAGACAGGGTACAGCAACTGAGATGGACCTGCTGACTGGAACTGGCTCCGTCCAAGAGCTGTGGGTTGAATCACTCACATCTCACACAAGCTCTTCAATATATAAACTAAAACCAACAATCACAGCCAACACCTAGGTTTCAAAGAACTTGAATATACTTCAACGTGAAGCCCGGAACTTAACGGAAAACAGATCAATTTCAGTCTGTGTCAAAGAGGGATATTATAACACTTCTAATAACACTGACCTTAGGAGGCAATGTATTCACATTAGTAACGCAGAACACAGATTTGATTTTGCCACTCTAGTTCTTCCACGTACTACCTGTGCTATTTCCTAGGTAAGTTACATTTAATATCCTTAAGCATACCTTTCTTCACCTGGAAAATGAGGACAATAACAGCACCTACCTCGCAGAGTTGAGGTACAGTTTAAATGAGGTGACTTATTTAAAGCATTTAACTCAGTGCCTATTAAATTGGAGCACACAATAAACTACTGCTAATACTATGACTTCTAAGAGCAATTCCTCTTTTAGTATAAAGGTCAAAACGAGGTCTAATATTTCATTGGCAGCTGAACCAATTACAAAATAACAAAATTTTCTTCAGTCTTCAATGGCATATTTACATAGCAGCTTATATAACATACCTGTAAATAAAATTTCACCATGTATGTTATATTCCCTTTTTAGAATATGTGATAACCAGGCATTCCTGTCTAAAAATTTAATACATATGCTTATCTAATACTAAGGCTATTAAATAGAACTTAAAATTGTCACAAATACTTTCCAGCCGACAGTGCACTGTATCAAGAATAGCACTCACCAGGTTTATCTAAGGGGAAAAAAATCATGAACTTTCACAATATACAGGTTAAGACATTAGAGTTCAACAAAATCTTTACTAAAAATGTGAATAAGACAAACTGTTACTAAGTGCTGCAGATGGTTAAGCTCTTAACTACCAGCCAAGAGGTTGGTGGTTTGAACCCATCCAGAGGCGCTTCAGAGGACAGGCCTGGCAATCTGCTTCTGAAAGGTCACAGCCTTGAACATCCTATGGGGCAGTTCTACTACGTACACATGGGGCTGTCATGAGTCTGAATCTAACAACAACAAGGTACACAAGCGTTTGTTATATAATTGTGTGGAAAAAATGACAGCGATAACTTTTGGGTAGTGCAAATTAAAAGTAAAATTGTAAAATACAGTCCAGCTCTATCTGATAAAGTTTACGTATCTAAATGTAACAGGTATAAAAAAATAATAATAACTTCTGCTTACTTCGTCTTGATGACTTACTTCTAAATAAGCAAAGTGTGGGACAAAGGCAACACTATTAACATTAATCTAAAGGAGGGACATCAACTTGAACAGGCCATTCAACTGAGGCAAGAAGTATTCTTTGAATTATCCACACAACCGCCAAAAGTCTCCACCTTATGAACAGCAGTGGGACATTGTCCACATCATATTATCTGACAAAATAAACATGAAAGTGTTGAGTAATTTTAAAACTATACTAAAAATAAACCATCTAACACTGGTGAAAAAGATTCTTGTACTTAATGAATATCAAGCATTAACAATGAGTTATATGGGATACAGCCATACAGAAAGGAAATAAGGTTCATTTTGACCATACTTTTTAAATGATACAGAGTAATTTCAGTACGATCAAGTCTTGCACTATGACACTTAGCTATAACAGAATACTCTGTTTAATGAGATAAACAAAGGAGGAAATTAAGCTTTGCTTTACACTTTTCAAAAATTGGATTTTTCCTTTGCAACTGTTTATTCTTAAATAAGGAGGTAAAATTCTAAAAATGATACAGTTGCTGCTACAAAGTATTAACAATGAGACTGGGGGTGGCAAAAGAAAAAGGGCTAGTGCAAGCCCTAACAAAGGCCCAGCACACAGGCTATGGCTAAACCCAGAGTATGAAAGCACTCTTTGTCTTTCTGGTCAATGCAAGGCCTTTGAATATCCCAGTATATAGGAAAAAGTAAGCATGAGAAGGAGGAGGAGGAGTTCTGCCTCTTTAGGGGATATCTCCTCAGCTGCCTGGCTACAATAAAGATGAAGACTGCATGGATGCACAAAAGCTTTCCAAGCATGCAGCCACCAGCTCTTTGTCTATTAACACAGGCCAGCAAAAAGAACTCATGTGCTCTGCCTATACTACATCTCACTTTATTATTAAACAAAACTCCGGTGCATTTCTATTTCACATTGGCCCTTTCAATCCAGCTTATTCGGTAAACTACAGAGGGTTCCAATTTGGACACCAGCAATGACAATTCCTTTTTTTTTTGCCTGAGGAGATATCAGCAAAGTTTAAATGAAAAAAGAGACATTTCATTTTTGTGTTCAGGTATTTTTCAAAAGGACAAGTAATCAAAGAAGGCTGCTTCTCTAATGAAGGCAGCAGTTCAACATTTTATTAAGCACTTCACATATGGACAAATAACCCAAGTTCAAAACTGGAGGCCTCACATTTCAGTCCACCACACATGCTTTGAAAATAATAAATCCTCAGGGTATGGATCATACTATTTTCTTCACTGCCATAACTTAACCAATTGAGACAAAATTAATGAAAGCAGCGATCATAGTTTAATTAAATTTGATAGCCCAATGTGTAATTATCTATAAAGCTACAGTTGCCATAGGACACTACTTCCTTTGAGGTTCTTAACAAAGAAAAAGTGCTATTCTCCAAAGGCTAAAAATAGAAATGCTGATTTGCTTAAAAAAATTGTTTTAAATCAATCAACAGAAAGTTAATGTGTCTTCATTACTGGAAATTTTCATTTCAAAATGCTACTCCATGACTAAGATTTTATACATGCGCATGGCTGGTTTATGTAGGGCTAACAGCTAACATTAGAATACACTATCAGATAAATTGGAAATACATTTTAATAATCAAAGTGTATTCTGAAAGTTATCTAGATTTTTGTCAACTAGAAATTTTACTTATATTACTACTTTAAGGACTACTGAACTGTACTTTTGAATTTAAATGGGTATAAAATTATATAACCAGAGACTTGGAAGATAATCGTACAAAATAAATGTCTTATTAAATAAAGAGAAATAAGTCTCAGAGAAATAACTTGCTGAAGGTCAGATACAGTTTTCTTCATAAAGACAGTAGTGAATAAAAAGCAAAATTCATGTACTTTGCAACCTCATTTTTTCTGGGTCAGTATTTGCAAATGAATAAATCTTCTACTAGTCCGGAAGGACCACTAAACAATTTTCTGGAAACCATACTGACTTCTGAAATGAAATGGTATTTTTGTGAGAACAGAGAAATATAATAAAAATAAAGAATGGCAGCTATGTTTTTTGGTAAATAAAAGGAAAAATTAACTATTACGTACTTTGAAAACAGGGACAAAGAAAACTGTAGCTAAAGGCACTGCCTTGTGCTATTAATTATAACTAGGTTTTTAAAATTCTACTTGTTCATTGTTCAAAAAAATTCAAACACTACAGAAGGAGATAAAGTAGAAAGTATCTTCCATCATCCAATTTTTTCTCCCAAAGGTAACCAATGTCAAGTCTCTTACAGATCTTGCTAAAATTCTGCACACATATAATTATGCTGTCATCTTTAACAACTCTTAAAAACTGCCTCTAAAATCGATGATCATGATTGTCCTAAAATTTAAGTTCACGGTAAGTTTAAGGAGATTAAAACTTCCAAAATAAGAGTCATTCACAATTATGAAAACCTGATGATACAGATTGTTGGATAAGAGAAAAGTTAGAACAGAGAAATGAATGTACCAGAGTGTCAACACAACAATTTGGACTAATATTCCAACTGCAAATGCAATTTTTATCAATTATTTTCACACACTGGAGCCAATTAAAATACACATACTAGATTTTATCACTTTTAGACAAATTATATACTCAGTCTTTACAACTATCTCTCAGTTCAGTCCATCTTCATTTCTCTCATTTCCTTTCAATTACATCTTATTAAATCTGTAAGTCTGGTAATTGTTGCTTTATAAGTAAAATTTGGCCAAATCATAAACTAACACAGCATTCCCATTCCAAGCATGGATGGAAAAAAAAAAAAAAATCCAACACGCTACACATACAATCTTCAGTAAATATCTAAATCCAAGTTACCAGTTTTTAAATATGCATATCTCAACTGGAAAAAAAAAAAAAACTATGGTACTGAATATGAATCTCAACAACTCACAGTACCCAAGATGCATCTCAGTATAAGGGCAAGAGCATGAACTTTAAAATTAGACCCAAGCTAGAATCCCAGTCCCACTACCAAGCATACTATCCTAATCCTATGGTATTCTTAACAAGCCTGGAACCTAGGAGACATTCAACAAATGGTAGGTTTTTTGTTTTTTTCTTTTAACAGGAACTTTCATACGCTACAATAAATATAAAATGCTTCCTATATAGGAACATTTTTAACAAAAAATTATCCACGAAGAAAGTTCTTTGTGTGGACAGCAAAATGTTTAATATAAACATTTCCTCAATTTATGAAAGCACGCATATGCAATAACATAAATTTCAAGAAGGATGAGCACAACAAGACAGAAAGGAGAAAACCAAAGACTCAAAGAAGGAACTAGTCTACAGGACAAAGAATCTACACAAACCATGGCTTCATCTACCCTGAGACCAGAAGAACTAGATGGTGCCCAGCTACCACTACAGACTGTTCAAATCAGGGCCACAACAGACAGACCTTGATATAAAGGGAGAAAAATGTGGAACAAAACCTCAAATTTCTTAAAAAAAAAACAAAAACAGACCTACTGGACTGGTTGAGACTGGAGGACTCCCTAAGACTATTGCCCTGAGATACTCTTCAAACCTTGAACAGAAACTAACCCCTGAGGTCACCTTGTAGTTAAATAACAAATAGTATCAGCCATAAGTCCTATGCTCCTTTAAAAAAAGCACCTACATGAGACCAAACAGTCAACAATTACTTTAAAACAAAGATGAGGATGTAAGGGGGTAAGGAAGCTAGATTAATGGAAATGAACAACCAGAATGGAAATAATTACAATATTCATGCATAGTTAAAAATGTAGCCAACGTCACTGAAGAACTTGTGTAGCAATTGTTGAATGGGCACCTAAACATGTGTTAAACCTCACAGAAAATACAATTTTTGTTATTAAAAACATAAATGTGAGAACATATCTTTGGACCTAACATTTGACATAAATTAAAATATCAAAAATAACACCTAAGCACACTCTCAGTTTTCCCTGTATGACCTTCTGAACCAACTCACACCTCAACCCTAAAAGATGGGAGGGGAAAATTATGTTCTTTTTTACAGTGGATTCTAACTACAGCACACATTCCTACATTAGCAACTACGTATCATTTCAATGTCTTCCAACCTTTAAGCTGTCACTATTAATACAATTGTGATACACAAAGTTTATGGTGAAAAGAACAATTTCTCAGCAGCAGTTTCTTCCCTCATTGTTCGTATATCGAAATTCACTGAGTTCTGAACACAACTAGCATTTATCATGCTTCAATTGCAGCATTTACAGTTATTATTCACAAACCTGTAACCACAACCTAGGTTATTCTAAGCAATAAAATGTTTCACTGTCTGCTAATCACATCCTTCTTAAGTCCCACACTCAAACAAAATGGGCATTGCTGTATAATGAATTACTTAATATGGCCCTTCTAGTCATATCCTTTGTGACTCACACAAAATGACTGAGTAGGACTATGCAAATAGGTATATGGAACCCTACCAAAGGGGCTGGTCAGTTTTGCCATCCCACTAGGCTTAAAATGAGTTATTCCAGAGGTGGGAGGAGAGTGGGGCGTGTCCTTTAGATCCAGACCCCTGCACTGAGAAGAGAAGCTCCTGAAACCAGGAAACTGAGAGCAAGAGCTGTAACACTGAGGACAGAGAGGGAGAGCTGTAACACTAGAGACGGCAAGAAGCAGCACCAGAGAAATGGAGGCAGCAGAACCAGGAAACTCGCAGGAGATCATAGAAGACAGGCAGGAGATGGCACGGTGGGCCCAGCCTATGGAGCAAGAAAGCTGAGTGCCTTCAGGCAGGAGGCCTGCTGGCAGAGTAAGCTACTCTGGGCACTTGTGAAGTTAGGTTTGCCATGGAGCTAGAGCTGAGCGCATTTGGGCCAAGGCTTACTGGTGGAGTGGAGGGTCTCTAGATGCTTACTGGCAGAGCTAAGAGCTTTGTTAACACTTGCCTGAGCAGGGCAGAGGCCAGTCCAAGAAATCAAGGGCCAGAGAGAGATCTGCCTGGGAGCATAGCTGAGAAGAGGCTGTCCTGATCGAAGAACTGTATCCTGAGGATTCCTAAACCTGAACTGTAATCTGTTACTTCCCTAATAAACCCCATAACTATGAGTATGATCTGTGAGCTCTCTGTGGCCGCTGCAAAAAAAATATCAAACTCAGCAGAGTAGAGTGCACAGTAGGAAGGAGAGATGGTGTCAGAATTGGTAAAAAGGGCTGGCAAGAGGGGGCATGTCTGACCTCTGCCTCATAGGAATCAGTCTTAGGCTGTTGATCTTGATTCTCCCTCCCCCTCGTTAAGTTACAGGAGGTCAGACGCCCCTGCCATGCCATTTTTACAGGGATAATCTATCTGACCCTACTACCTCCCCCCAAAGCACTTGCCTCCTCCTGCTGTTCACCATTAATTGCATTATCATTTGTCCAGAAGTCTAATGAAGCTACAACAATTAACCTTAACTTCTCCTACTCCTCACCCTAACCATCTATTATCAATGTTTCGTAACTATACAGAAAATGAGAAAGTCTACTACTTTGGCTTAAATTGCAACAATAGCCTGCCAAATTAAGCTTCTTGAATTGGCTGTCAATTTTGCCAACTAAACCACTGCTGCAAAACATGCTACCTGAGTAGAAAGTGGTCATTGATGCTTTTACTATAATTTTCAAAATATTACAAGTGCATTACCAAAAAATGTATAAAATAGAAAAATTTTAAACAACCCATAATTCTGTTTCCCTAAACCAATTACTCCTAGCATATTAATCTACTTTCTTCCAGTCTTTTCTGTGTTTTCTCACAAAGATAACATAGTATACATAATTCTACTACCTTTTACTTATTGCATCATGCATTTTGCTTATCTTCATTAATGTCATTCAAAAGTAACTTCATTGTAAAATACATGTATTTTATTTATATTTTAAAAATACTCTATAAAGAAATTAAAAATCATTCAATTTCCTAAGCCAGTGATAATCACTATTAACAATTTAGTGTATTTCCTTCCTGTACTAATAATTAACTGTTAGATTTCAATTTTGTAATGCCAGTGGCCATTTCCCCACTCCACTATTTGTTCTTGGCTCTGCTAGTTCATGACACCACCACCTCCCATCTCCATTTCAGCCTTAGACCTTTCATCCTGCTGTTTGCCAAGCCCCTTTAACTAGCAACTCCACTGGAATTACCAACAACCCTACCCCATCTGGGCCTTCAGTTCCATTCAACACATCATCAGAAATGAGAACAAACACCATGTCCCATTTTGGTTTCCGTGAGTTGAAACCTACTCCTCATCTGGTCTTTCCACATCACAAAATCAGGAACAGATACGATAAAACATTTCTCGGCTTATATAAAGCTCAAATGCAATAATGCAGAGATACAGAGAAGGGCGTAAATATTTTCATTTTTATAAGATTAGAACCTTCATTCATTCACTCTTTCACTCATTCAACAAATACTGGTTAAGAGCTTACTTCATGCCAGATATTGGGGCTATCAAATCCCAATTTCATATTGAAATGTGATAGAAATCTACCCTAAATGTTACAGCATTGTACTAGGCAACTAGTATGTAAAAAGGAATAATTAAATGCCTATACGTGCAGGGCACTGTACTACAAAACACAGTCATCTTCAAAGAGCTTACAATTTGGTTGGTTAAATAATATATGTGTATAACAAATAATCAACAAATCCAAGAAGTTTTTTGAGGAATGCATGCCAATCAGTGATGTCAGTGATGCCACAGAAATTCAGAGAACAATAAAATATTTGTAGCCTGGGATGATCAAGAACTATACCACAAGGAAGAAGGAATTGAAAAGGGTCGTAGAGGAAGGTTAAGGCTAAGAAGTAAAAGACCAATAAGATGAAAGAGCAAAGGGCATTTTTGCCCTCAGATCAAGAGAAAGACAAGAATGCCTGCTTTCACCACTTCTATTCAACATTTTTTTTTATTCAACATAGTACTGGAAGTTCTAGTTAGAGCAATTAGGAAAGAAAATTGAATGAAGGAAGAAGTAAGTTGGAAAGGAAGAAATCAAACTATTTTTCTTTGCAAACGTCATGATCATATATCTAGAAAACCTGTCTAAAACATCCACACACACACACAGTTAGAACAAAATTAATTTTTTAGAAAAAAAAAAGACAGCCAAGAAAAAAAAATGTTGTAGCTAATAAATTCATAGAAGTTGCAGTATATAAAATTAACATACAAAAATCTGTAGTATTTCTATACACTAGCAATGAACAATCTGAAAAGAAAATTAAGAAAACAATGCCATTTATGATAGCATCAATAATAATACTTAGGAATAAATTTAAACATGGAAGCACAAGACTTGTACACTGGAAACTATAAAACATTGCTGAAAGAAATTAAAGAATTCCTAAATAAATGGAAAGATATCCAGTATTCAGAGACAAGAACACTTAATATTGTTAAGATGACAATACCACTCAAATCTACAGATTCAATGCAATCCCTACCAAAATCCCAACAGCAGTTTTCACAGAAATGGAAAAACCCATCCTCGAAATCATACGGAATTCCAGGGGACCCAGAAGAATCAAAACAATCTTGAAAAGAAGAACAAAGCTGAAGGACTTAATTTCTCAAATTCAAAATTAACTACAAAGCTACAGCTATCAAAAAATTGCAGTACTGATATAAAGATAGTCTAACAGACAATGGAATAGAATGGAGAGTTCAGAAATCCTCATATCAGTGGTCCCAACAATGATTTTTGACAAGGGTGTCAAGACCATTCAACGGGGAAAGAACAGTTTCTTCTACAAATGGTGCTTGGACAACTGGAATCCACATGCAAAATGAAGTTGGACCCTTACTTTACACATACCAAAAAAATTAGACTGATGACATAAATTTAAGAGCTAAAACTATAAAGCTCTTAGAAGAAAACACACAGCCAAATATTCACGACCCTGGATTTGGCAACGGTTTTTTAAATATGACACCACAAGTACAGGTGACAAAAGATAAAACAGATAAATTGGACTTCATCCTCATCTTATTAGGCGGGACCAGTCCCTGGAGAAGGACATCATGCTTGGTAAAGTAGACGGCCAGGGAAAAAGAGGAAGACCCTCAACGAGATGAACTGATGCAGTGGCTGCAACAATGGGCTTAAACAGCAACGATTTTGAGGATGGCACAGGACTACGGAGTGTTTCATTCTCTTGTACACAGGGTCACTATGAATCAGAACCAACTTGATGGCACCTAACAACAACAGTGGAAACCCTGGTGGCGTAGTAGTTAAGTGCTACGGCTGCTAACCAAAAGGTCGGCAGTTCAAATCCACCAGGTGCTCCTTGGAAACTCTGTGGGGCACTTCTACTCTGTCCTACAGGGTCGCTAGGAGTCAGAATCAACTCAATGGCAACGGGTTTGGTTTTTTTTTTTTTTGGAACTACAATAAATATCCATCGAGGAATAAATGAACAAATCGTGGTATATACATAATAGAATATTACCCAGCTATAAAAAGGAACAAAGTCTTGATATATGCTATATAACACGTGTGAACCTCAAAAACATTATGCTAAGTGAAAGAAGCCATAAACAAATGATTCCTTTTATATGAAATATCTAGAATAGGCAAATCTATAGAGATAGATAGAAAATAGATTAGTGGTTGCCAGAGAATGAGAGGAAGGGGTGTGTACTTAGTGAGTACAATGTGTTCTTCCGGGGTGATGGAAGTTTTGAAACTAGAGAGGCGGTGGCTGCATAACATTGTGAATACACTAAGTGTCACTGAATGGTACTCTTTAAAACGGTTAACTGCTTGTTATATGAATTTTACCTCAATAAAAAGGAAACTTTAAAAAAAAAATAGATGATACAAAAGAGCTTTGTTAAAAAAAAAAAAAAGAACTTCCAAAGAAGCTGACCAAAGATACAAAGACAGCAATGTTTTTCATGAGGAACCAGGAGGTGATATGAGGACACTATTTCCTCTTACATTCCCACAGCTTTGCTCTTCTCAGCTAAGTCAGTGAAGCTGTCTGTACTAGGTAAAAAATAGGGGAAGGCCAATATCTACAGAAAGGAAGCTAAAGGCTTGGGATACACATGTATTAATGTAGAAAACAAAGGAGGAAGAAATATCAAAGTTTCCTTTCCCATCTTGTGCTCTCTACCATTGAGTTCCTACCCTTACATATTTAAAAAAAAAAAAAGTGTGCTTCTAACTGTGGTTATTCTCATTTCTTATTTTCTAGCAATGACCACTAAAGACATCAACTCCACTAATCTGAAGGTTAAAAAAAAAACCTGTTGCTGTCGAGTCAATTCCGAATCATAGCGAACCCATAGGACAGAGTAGAACTGCCCCATAGAGCTTCCAAGGAACAGCTGGTGGATTCGAACTGTAAACCTTTTGGTTAGCAGTTGAACAACACTTAACCACTCCACCACCAGGGCTCCAATCTGAGGGTTAGCACCACCCAAAACATCTGTGGTGAGAAATAAACTTTTAAATAGGCAATTTTGTGGAACCCAAACCAAGCTAATTGAAAATCATTTTTCACAGCATACATAATATGACTGCTTCAGTATCCTTTATCTAGCTTAAATGGAGTTAAACACATCCCCCAAATTTCCACCTTAGCTTAAATACTGCACTCCCTGCAAATGGACTCCATGCTAAGGATGCAACATATATTTGTCATTTAAGACTCAAAACAACTTATAAGGGAGGTTCTATTATTAAACCAATTTTACAGATGAGGAAACCAAGGCAAAGAAAGAGTAGGTGGCTTTCCCACACTCACATAATTAGTAGAGTCAGAGCAGAGATTTAACCCAGGTTGCCTGAGCAATAGTCCCATTGAAGCCTATGGCCACCCACCATCCCCTCTCTCTCCCCGCTGAAATGAATTCATGTATTTATACACAATGAATTTTAGGGCTAGGGAGAAGCGTAAACGATTCTATATTTTAACTTGAAAGAATAAAGAAGCTGAGATGATTTCCCTTAATCTCCAATATAGTACTTTTTCTACTATGTAATATTCATACCACACTGACTCTCAAACTGGTATGTTTCAAGATATGAAAACTCCTTTGAATAAAAGATAATTACTAAACAAAAACAAAATCATATAAACATTATTAATAGGCCAAATAATATCTATCCTTTCCTATATCGGACACCAAAAAAACTAAATGACTAGTTCAAACCATGCAACCTATACTGAAGATATTTATTTTTTCTGTTGATTTATTACCGATTACAAAGTATAAGGTGAGAAAGGATGAATATGACATTTTTTCCATGTCATAAATTAGTTGGAAAATGAGTTACAAATTTAAACTTCTAACTTTTTAATAAACATTTCATTATTTAGTATGCTTTCATACACCTATGGTTTCAATACTTTGAGCAGTTAGCAAAGAGTTCAGAACAAAGTTCCTACCAGGTCAAAATGATAGATTGTTTCAGTTTGAGCTAATTCTGGTTCGGCTATGACCAAATTACTATAGCCCAGGCAAATAATATTAAGCACTTTCATGTAAGAAAGTTAACACAATTGAAATGTGTGAAAACTTCTTTCCAGTGCATTTAACACATCAGCCGGGGCTAAGTCTGCCAGTTTGCACTACACATGTGAATTATGCCTAATTGCACTTATGCCAGCAGCAACGCTGAGTTTAAAACAGCTGCAGTTTCAGGCCAAACCCGAATCATGATGATTTTAGAGGTCAGAGACATGCAAGCCAAAATCATGTACTACAGCAAAACTCCACAGTTGGAAATATGAATGTAAGTGTAACTGATTTAATTCAATCCTAATTAAAATGAAATACTCTGGAAAACTGCTGTTTCATTTGATGGCCAGGCCTTTCTTTTGGTTTCTTCATTATCCTCTCCATTCTTAATGGTAAACTATCAAAATATTTAAAGGTTGGAAAGCATTTTTATCTATCTCAAAGCATCTGCAACTTTTTTTTTTTTTTGTCTACCCTAGTCTAAAAAGGCTCTAGGACAGTCATAGGCTTAAATAATACAAAAGATACTTGAGAGAAAAAAAGGAGTCAATCCAAAAACAACACAGACTGATGCCTCAGTACTGAAACTGAAGTAGACCAGAATGTGTGGGCCAAAAGCATGCCTTATATTTTTCTGGTACTCAAGGCAAAAAAAGGGGAAGAGACTTATAACATATTAAACAATTTTTTACTTTAAACAGTAGAAATCAAATTTATCTGCAGAAAAAAATTCTTTCCTAGACTATTATCAAGCAAACTTCTGTCACAGAAATACAAATCAATCATGAAATTCCAATGATGACAAAGAGCATACATTAAACGACAATACAGTGAAGTCATTTCTATGAGACAGAAATGCTGCGGTACACACGGTTGGCTTTCTGATGGTCTCAGGATCGATTATAGAGATTGGAATTTCATTTTATTATATTTTCTTCCTCAAATTCAACGTGCATTACAAATTTACCAACAAATGTATTTCATTAGGTGCACATTCAAACCATTACCCTAGAGCCTATAATAAAGACGTGCTATCGCACTTATTGCACTTATTATATGAGCATTACTGGTTTCAACTCCCCATGCATCTGTCAGTTTGTCGAACTGTGGAGGTTTGGGTGTTGCTGAGATGCTGGATGCGATGCTATCAGTATTCAAATACGAGCAGGGTCACCCATGAGGGACAGGTCTCAGCTGAGCTTCCAGACTAAGACAGGCTAGGAAGAAGGACCAGCACCCTACGTCTGAAAAAAATTAGCCAGTGAAAACCTTATGAATACCAGCAGAAAATCGTCTGATATAGTGCCAGAAGATGAGCCCCTCAGGTTGGAAGGCACTCAAAAAACGACTGAGAAAGAGCTGTCTCCTCAAAGTAGAGTCAACCTTAATGACGTGGATGGAGTCAAGCTTTCAGGACCTTCATTTGCTGAGGTGGCACGAATCAAAATGAGAACTGCTGCAAACAATCCATTAATAATCAGAACGTGGAATATACGAAGTATGAATCTAGGAAAATTGGAAGTCATCAAAAATGAAATGGAATGCATAAACATCAATATCCTAGGCATTAGTGAGCTAAAATGGATTGTTATTGGCCATTTTGAATTGGTGCCTTGTGAATTATGGTGTTGGCAAAGAATACTGAATACACTGTGGACTGCCAAAAGAACAAACAAATCTGTCTGGAAGAAGTACAGCCAGAATGCTCCTTAGAGACAAAGATGGCTAGGCTTCATCTCACATATTTCGGACATGTTATCAGGAAGGATCACTCCCTAGAGAAGAACATCATGCTTGGTAAAGCAGAGGGTCAGTGAAAAAGAGGAAGACCTTCAATGAGATGGACTGACACACAGTGGCTGCAACAACGGACTCAAGCAAAGCCAGGATTGTTAGGCTGGCACAGGACTGGACAGTGTTTTGTTCTGTTGTACACAGGGTCACTATGAGTCGGAACCAACTTGACAGCACCAAACAACAATTGGTTTCAATCAGTCTTAGAAGAAATACAAGCAGAATGATCCTTAGAAGGAAAGATGACCAGACCTCAGCTCACTCTGATGTGTCATCAGGAAAGACCAATCACTAGAAAAGGCCAGCGAGGGCAAGGGAGGCCCTCAGTAAGACGCAGTGGCCAAGACAGTAAGTTCAAACATAGCGACAATCATGAAGGTGGCGCAGGACTGGGCAATGTTTCACTTCCATGAATCAGAGTTGATTCAATGGCAACTAACAACAACTGACTTCAAGAAGTCCATGGGTCACACAATGGAATACTACGCATCAATAAAGAAGAGTGATGAATCTGTGAAACATTTCATAACATGGAGGAATCTGGAAGGCATTATGCTGAGTGAAATTAGTCTGTTGCAAAAGGACAAATATTGTATAAGACCACTATTATAAGAACTCAAGACAGAGTTTAAACAGAGAAGAAAATATTCTTTGATGGTTATGAGAGGGTGGGAAAAGGGCATTTACTAATTAGATAGTTGCTAAGAACTACTTTAGGTGACAGGAAAGACAACATGATACAGGCAAGGTCAGCCCAACTGGACTAAACCAAAAGCAGAGAAGTTTCTGGAATAAACTGAATGCTGCAAAGGCCAGCGTAGCAGGGGCGGGGGGTTGGGGACCATGGTTTCAGGGGACATCTAAGTCAATTGGCATAATAAAATCTATTAACAAAACATTCTGCATCCCACCTTGGAGAGAGGCGTCTGGGGTCTTAAACGTTAGCAACCGGCCATCTAAGATGCATCAATTGGTCTCAGCCCACCTGGATCAAAGAAGAATGAAGAACACCAAGGAAACAAGGTAAATACAAGCCCAACAGACAGAAAGGGCCACATAAACCAGGGACTACATCAGCCTGAGGCCAGAAGAAATAGATGATGCCCGGCTACAACCGATGACTGCTCTGACAGGGAACACAACAGAGAACCCCTGAGGGAGCAGGAGAGCAGTGGGATACAGACCCCAAATTCTCGTAAAAAGACAAGACTTAATGGTCTGACTGAGGCTAGAAGGACCCCGGTGGTCATGGCCCTCAGACTTTCTGTTGGCCCAGGACAGGAACCATTCCCAAAGCCAACTCTTCAGACAGGGATTGGACTGGGCAATGGGTTGGAGAGGGATGCGGGTGAGGAGTAAGCTTCTTGGATCAGGTGGACACTTGAGACTATGTTGGCATCTCCTGCCCAGAGGGGAGATGAGAGGGTAGAGGGGGTTAGAAGCTGGAGAAATGGACATGAAAAGAGAGTGCAGGGAGGGAGCGGGCTGTCTCACAAGGGGGAGAGCAATTGGGAGTATGTAGCAAGGAGTATGTAAGTTTTTGTGTGAGAGACTGACTTGATTTGCAAACTTTCACTTAAAGCACAATAAAAATTATATATATATTTTAAAAAAAAGTCTACGGGTGACACAAACAGCATGCTCAGCTCCTAATCAAAGGATGGGGGTTCAAGTCCATCTAGAGGCATATCAGACATAAGGCCTGGTGATCTACTCCATAAAATCAGCCACTGAAAACTTTATGGAGCACAACTCTACTCTGACACACATAAGACTCACCATGAGGTGGAAGAAACACGGTGACAACTGATTTGGGGTTCCTGGGTGATACAAGCAATGAAGACACTAAGCTGCTAACCAAAAGGCTGGAGGTTCAAGTCCCCTCAGAGGTGCCTCGGAAAAAAGACCTTGAGATCTACTTCCATGAAATCAGCCACTGAAAACCCTATGGAGCACAGTTCTATACATACATGGGGTCATCACAAGTCAGAATTGACTCGATGGCAACTGTTTTTTTTTTTTACTGGCTTTAAACATCAGAGAGCCAACAAATCTGATATTGCATTACAGAAATTTAGAGTAGGCTTTTATTTTTTATTATAGAAAGGTATGAGCGGGGAGGAAGGCCCAACTTCCTACGGTAAAGCCTGATTCTTGAGAAAGGAATTCTGAAATCTTCTCAAACTGTCCCACTTAAGATTGGTTAAAACCTCGATATGTTGGCTTTGAAATTTTTCTGTACAGTCCTTTAAGGAAGCATAAAAAGGGCATCCATTTTGTGCTGCCAACAAAGTATATTCCTAAAGAGTTAAGTAGTATAATTCATCAGGATTAACTAAACTGGTTAAACGAAAGACTTCCACTTTTATGAAAACGAATCTTAAGTAAGGAGCTCTTTTCCTCAATTGCTAACAAAAAAAATGGGGAGGGTAATACTTCAATCATGATTTTCTGCCAATACAGTGTTTTCTGGTTTTGTCCTTCTTTAATACCAAGTAAATCTAAAATCACCTACAGGCCGATTAACTGTTTCAACTCATCCAGGTTAAAAAATAAGTTACACAAGTCCTCACTCACAGTGATTCTGCCTGCCTTCTCCCTTGTTACCAAAACATGTACCCAAGCAATGCCAGCTACTACAAAGATATGAATGGGACAAAGCACACTGATTTTCATTACATATTCCCTTAAAGAGGCTGATTTCTCAATGACTGTGTATGCATCTTTTGTGTATGCATTACAATATAGATATTTAAGAATACTTAATCTGAATCTGAATTGTACATATGAAGCATACGAGATATAAAGAACAGCTTTTTAAGAAGAAAAAGTGTAACAACATGGTCACTTTAGGATAAACAAGATACTATGATAGTTCTTTATGTCTAGAGAACTGGATTCTTGGAAAAAGAAAAAAAGTATAATAAAGCCTGACAGAAAAATGATAATAAAAAATGTAAAAACTAAGGCAAACACTTAGGATCATTCAAAAAAAAAAAAAATCCATTGTCAATTCTCTTCTGACTCATAGCTATCCCACAGAAGAGAGTAGAGCTGTCCCACAGGGTTTGCAAGGAGCAGCTGGTGGATTCGAACTGCTGACTTTTTGGTTAGCAGCCTAAGCTCTTAACCACTGCGTCACCAGGGCCCCCTTAGCATCACAGTCACCAAAATTATGAGCAATAGGAATGAACAATAACTTAGTCAAGGAGTAAAAACATGAAAATTGTACTTGTTCTTTTTGGTCTTAAAAAACTTGTGATGATTACAGATTTATCTAACTTAAACTTTATTTAATGGCATCAAAGCTGTAAAATAGTACATAACAGTATGCAAAATTTTAATACATCAGAACAATTTTCAAAAGTCAGATTAATATGATAAAACCAAAGCAGCAGTCAATTAAGATGCCACTTTTTTTTCTTTTAGCCTACAAATATAAGTGATTTGTAATCCAAGTACAGGTTATCTCTGATACCCAATTATCAGAGAAATTTCAGGGATGTATTAACACCTAAAATATTAACGGTCACGAGTTTGTTTCAAAATGGAAAACTGAACCAGGCATTATCTTAAGGATCTTCTAAGAGTTAGGCCATTCCATTAAAATCATTCAACTGCTTTCAAAGTTACAGTGAAGAAAAGGAAATGGAGAAGTCCTAGAAACAGTGTTGAAACACTGCTGAAACTGTTACACGAGTAACCTCATTTTGTCAATGACGAGTTAAAGAGAAAGTTGTAAGATTATACATTCCATATAATAAAAATAGCTAATATAACATCATTAGGCCCTTATTATGCCAGATCTTGTTATATGCACATTAATTCATTTATAGCAAACCTATTATTATCCCCATTTCAGGATGAGAAAACTGAGGCAAGGTAAATAATTTACCCAAGGCTGAATTCAAACCTAGGAATTCTGATTCCAGAGTCCACACACTTAACCACAATACCATACTACACTGATTCTGAAACTTAAGAGGCTTATGTCAAGATAAAGAAAACAAAGGCATCAGGTATCAAAGATAACACATTAACAGAGACAGCTCAAGGTCAACTGATGAAGTCACTGAGCTTGTCATTGAAACTTCCACTTCCCAATTCTAATCCATTCTGCTCCACAAGGTGACATTCCCTCCCTTCCTTCTTAGGCAATAAGTGTCTTTAGCATCATTTGAAACGCCAAAAGCCTAAATCTCAATCACACTTAATATACCTTAATGTATCAATTGACCAAGAATAGAGGCTTCTGGAAGTATTCCTATTTCATTACAAGAATGGATTCCATAAATTCAAAGAAAAATATTCTAAAAGTAAAATCTAAGATATTATCTAGGAAACTGAAAAGGTATTTTGGAAGAAAACAGGATCCTCCTGTTACCTACAGATAGATGGAAAGGTATGTGATAAATCAGTAATAGTAGAATGGTAATTAAAGAATCTAGGCAATGGGTATATGTACAATCTGAGTGATCCTTTCAAAACAAAACCAAACCAGCTGCCGTTGAGTCGATTCCACCTCATAGCAGTCCCACACAACAGAGCAGAACTGCCCCATAGGGTTTCCAAGGCTGTAAATCTTTATGGAAGCAGACTGCCACATCTTTCTCTGGCAGCAGTCTGGTGGGTCCGAACTGCCAAACTTTTGGTTAGCAGCCGAGCACCTCTCTGCTCAAAAGCTTCAAATGGATTTCCCTCTCACTCTGAATAAAATCCTTACCATTTCCTACAAGGGCCTACGTGAACTTGTTCCTTTGTGGCCTCAACTCCAACTACAGTGGCCTCCTTAAACTGTCTCAAATATGTTTTCATGGGAAAACCTCCGACTTTTCATTTACTGTTCCTCCTGTCTGAAACACTCTACCCCTACTCAGATATCCCCAACTTAATGGTGCCCTTTGTCAGGTCTTTTGCTCCAATTTCTCTTTAAAAAATAAGCCTTCCTTGTCCATTCTCCCATTCTACGTAAAAAACTTTCTCCAACTTCAGTCATTCTCTGTATCCTCATACCCTGTATTATTTTTACGCATAGTACTTATCACCATTACATGTTTGTATACTATCTTTCTCCAATCCCCAAAACCAAACTCACTGCTGTCAAGTCAATTCTGACTCACAGCAACCCTACAGGACACAGTAGAGCTGCTCCATAACCTTTACAGAAGCAGACTGCCACATCCTTCTCCCTTGGTGCAGCTGGTGGGTTTGAACCGCTGACCTTTTGGTTCACAGCCAAGCACTTTAATCATTGTACCACCAGGGCTTCTTACTATCTACCCCTGCTATAATATAAATCTTGTGAGAGAAGGGCTTTTTTATTCACTACTACATCTTCAGTTCTTAATACAACACCTGGTACGTAGCTGGCATGCAATACATGTTTGTTGAATGAACAAACCAATTAATTCCTTAGCCCCATGTATGCATAAGAGAGTCCCTGGGTGGCATAATAGTTAAGCATTCAACTACCCACTGAAGAGTTGGCAGTACAAACCCACCCAAAGGTGCCTCGGAAGACAGCCTTGGCAATCCGCTTCCAAAAGGTCACAGCCTTCAAAACTCTATGGAGCAGTTCTACTCTGCATACATGGGTCGCCATGAGTCAACCAACTCAAGAATAACTGACAACAACAACATGTATGCATAAGCCCAGCCTTACTATGCAGCAGTATGTTAATGGTTTGTTTTGAAGGATCTTAGATTCAAACTGCAACTATCTCAAAGACAATATGTCACAATAGCATCCTGATATTGCTCTGCTGC
Source organism: Loxodonta africana (assembly GCF_030014295.1). Lineage (NCBI taxonomy): Eukaryota > Metazoa > Chordata > Mammalia > Proboscidea > Elephantidae > Loxodonta > Loxodonta africana. The sequence goes on from NC_087344.1 coordinate 56,203,552, forward strand.
TGTTGTGTGTTGTCCAGTCGATTCCAACTCATAGAGACCCTATGTGACAGAGCAAATCTGCCCCATAGTATGGTTTTCATTATGGGAGCAGATCACCAGGTCTTTCTCCCTCAGAGTTGCTGGGTAGATTCAAACTGCCAACCTTCCGGTTAGTAGCCAAGCACTTAATCAATGTGCCACCAGCACTCCTTTATACTGTACTACCAGGTACTTATACTCATGAAGTCAGCCCACCTCCGTCAGCAGAGAATGTAAGAAGAGTACATATAATGCTAAATAAAAAAAAAAGCACAAGTGAAAAAAGATGGTATCTATGTTAAAGATGTCTTACACATCACATAATTAACTAGACCTGCAATTAAACAAAAAACATTTCTCCCTGCATTTAAAAGACACTCATGAAAATGATTTACATAAAAGTTTGAACATTGTTAATCACACAACTTTGCTTTGGTCATTATGAAGCAGGTATAGTGCTGGTTTAAGTTTTGGCCCTTGGTTACAGTTAATACATAGTAGCAGATTCACAGTATACAGTTTATAAGTAAAATTGAGGCATATGCCTGATATTCATGTAAATTTCCTATAAATGGGGCACTTAAGAGTGAAAGTACTTGCCAGTCAAAAATTTGGGCATTTTTTTTTTTTTCATTATGTTTTGGAGGTATGTGTATGTATGCCTATTTATATATGTGTGTGTGTATATACACATACATGTGTACATACATATATCCACATACATACATACGTATGTATAACTACATATATACACAGAACTTAGGCCACTGGAGAAGGAGCCGCAAATCTTTTCTCCTTCAGGACACAAGCAAACATTCTTGTTGCTGAGGTAGATAAGCAAATTTCTCTACCCCTTTGGGAAGGGGCAGGAAATTACCTTGGGCCTAGGATCCCACACTAATACACCAGGCAGCAGTCTCCTGCCACTAAGGCAGGGGTAAGAAACTTCCACATAAGAACAACCACAAATACAAGACAAATGTTGGCTGCCACCGGGTGGAGGGGCAGAACACCAATAAACTCAACCTCTGAGGACCAGGTGCACAGGGCCTGCTTAAGACGGAGACTAGAGCAGGATAACTGCCCCAACCACAATTCTAACACCAAGTAGCAAGCAACAGCATTCTACCATAGGAGGTAACATCAGCCCAGCACTACAAAAATTTGAAGCCTATGGTACACTGATGGTAGTGACAACTATAAAACCCCAAACCAGCTCAACTCATGACTAGTTTGACTTAACACATCACATTGATGGCCAGACAGAAGAAAAGGTGTGCTCACTGCCAAGCGTAAATACTGTTTGCCTTAGTCTCTACTGTTCTTCTATACACAATATCTAACTTTAATCAAAAATTAGGAGACACACAAAAAAGAAACAACTCATTGTCAAGAGAAGTATCAGACAGGAATTTTAAAATGACTAATGTCTCTGGTGGTACAAACAGTTAACACACTTGGCTGTTAACCAAAAGGCTGATGGTTAGAGTCCACCCAGAGGCATCTTGAAAGAAGGCCTGACCATCTACTTCTGAAAAATCAGCCACTGAAAACCCTATGGAGCATAGCTCTACTCTGACACACATGGGGTCGCCACGAGTTAGAAGGAACTCGACAGCAACCGGTAATGACTAAAATGTTAGAAGAGTTAGTAAAAAAGGTAGACAGTACACATGAGTAGGTGGGAAATTTCAGCAGACAGAAAATATTTTTAAAAGTCAAATGTAAATGCTAGAAATAAAGTATTAGAGAGAGAGAATTTCTTCAACAGGTTCATCAGTAGGGTAGGCTAACCTAATAAGAGAATCCATGGACTTAGAAGCTACTTGAAGATACATCTATAGAAATCATCCAAACTGAAACACAGGAAAAGACGGGAAAAAAGTGCATCCAAGAGTTGTGGAACATAGTTCCTGCCTTAAGCAGCTGATTCAGGGGAGAAAATAAATAAGAGATGATAAAATCGCAACAAAGTGGCGAATGCATGGACAAATGTATACTTGTAATAGAGTACCCATTCCACGTAGGGAAGAGGTATGAGGACATCACCCCACTAATACATGTTTCCTGCCATGTTTCTTCTCTTCATCCTTTCCCTTGCCCCCAGTTCTGCTAGTTCTGATCCTCTCTGAAAGCAGACAGGAAAACAGCATTTATCCTTCAGATATATTACAGAACTGCATTGTTCCACAGGTAATCTCTAGTACTTAAAACATGGCAAGTGCCATGCTCTAAGTTAGGTGTAAAATATACACTGGAGTGCAGACTTAGTATGTTAAATATCTCACTAATAATTTTTATAATGATTACATGTTGAAATGATTATTTTAGATATATTCGGTTAAATAAACATATTATTGAGATTAATTTCACCTGTTTCTTTTCACTTTTTAATGTGGCTTCAAAATAATTTAAAGTTACATGGGTGACTCAAATTATATTTCTATTAGAGCATCTATAGGAAAAACTCCGTAATATACTTCAAATGTATTCAATAAGTGTTAGCTGAATCTGAATCAAAAACAAATATTACTAAATAATTTGTAACCAAATCTAAATTGGACCTTTAAAAAAAAAATTAAACGGGAAGTAATGCTTAAAAAGGAAAGACCTATATTTTCAGAACTCTAATTATCTGGAGAACGTATTTATGGCTTGACAGTGAAACTCATTAGCCCAACAAATTAAAATCACTAAACTCCACTCTTCTAAATTAATGAACATGCAGTAAAACTGTTTCTCCTACTACTACACTGAACTATGCTACAAATAGCCCAGCGCATCTGTCAGTTTCTCATGCTGTGGGGGCTTGCGTGTTGCTGTGATGCTGGAAATTATGCCACCGATATCCAGATACCAGCAGGGTCACCCATGGAGGACAGGTTTCAGCTGAGCTTCCAGACTAAGACAGACTAGGAAGAAGGACCCGGCAGTCTACTTCTGAAAAGCATTAGCCAGTGAAAACCTTATGAATAGCAGCAGAACACTGTCTGATATAGTGCTGGAAGATGAGCCCCCCAGGCTGGAAGGCACTCAAAAGATGACTGGGGAAGAGCTGCCTCCTCAAAGTGGAGTCGACCTTAATGACATTGATGGAGTAAAGCTTTCGGGACCTTCGTTTGCTGATGTGGCACGACTCAAAATGAGAAGAAACAGCTGCAAACATCCATTAATAATTGGAACCTGGAATGTACAAAGTATGAAACTAGGAAAATTGGAAATCATCAAAAATGAAATAGAACGCATAAACATTGATATCCAAGGCATTAGTGAGCTGAAATGGACTGATATTGGCCCTTTTGAATCGGACAATCATGTAGTCTACCATGCTGGGAATGACAACTCGAAGAGGAATGGTGTTGCATTCATCGGCAAAAAGAATGTTTCAAGATATATCCTGAAGTACAACGCTGTCAGTGATGGAATAATATCCATACGCCTACAAGGAAGACCAGTTAACACGACTACTATTCAAATTTACGTACCAACCATTAGGGCCAAAGTTGAAGAAACAGAAGATTTTTATCAGCTGCTGCAGTCTGAAATTGATCAAACATGCAGTCAACATGCATTGATAATTACTGGTGACCGGAATGTGAAAGCTGGAAACGAAGAAGGATCAGTAGTTGGAAAATATGGCCTTGGTGACAGAAACAATGCCGGAGATCGAATGATAGCATTTTGCAAGACCAACGACTTCTTCATTGCTAAAACCTTCTTTCACCAACATAAACGGCAACTATACACACGGACCTCGCCAGATGGAACATACGGAAATCAAATTGACTACATCTGTCGAAAGAGACGATGGAAAAGCTCAATATCATCAGTCAGAACAAGGCCACGGGCCAACTGTGGAACAGACCATCAATTGCTCATATGCAAGTACAAACTGAAACTGAAGAAAATCAGAGCAAGTCCACGAGAGCCAAAATATGACTTTGAGTATATCCCACCTGAATTTAGAGACCATCTCAAGCATAGATTTGATGCATTGAACACTAGTGACCGAAGACCAGACGAGCTGTGGAATGACATCAAGGACATCATCCATGAGGAAAGCAAGAGGTCACTGAACAGACGGAAAACAAAGAAGAGAACAAGATGGATGTCAGAGAAGACTCTGAAGCTTGCTCTTGGGCATCGAGCAGCTAAAGCAAAAGGAAGAATTGATGGAGTAAAAGAACTGAACAGAAGATTTCAAAGGGCCTCTCGAGAAGACAAAGTAAAGTATTATAATGACGTGTGCAAAGAGCTGGAGATGGAAAACCAAAAAGGGAAGAACACGCTCAGCGTTTCTCAAGCTGAAAGAACTGAAGAAAAAATTCAAGCCTCAAGTTCCAATAGTGAAGGATTCCATGGGGAAAATATTAAGCGATGCAGGAAGCATCAAAAGAAGATGGAAGAAATATAGAGTCATTATACCAAAAAGAATTAGTTGATATTGAACCATTTCAAGAGGTGGCATATGATCAGGAGCCAATGGTACTGAAGGAAGAAGTCCAAGTTGTTCTGAAGGCATTGGCGAAAAACAAGGCTCCAGGAATTGATGGAATATCAATTGAGATGTTTCAACAAACAGATGCAGCGCTGGAGGTGCTCATTCATCTATGCCAAGAAATATGGAAGACAGCTTCCTGGCCAACTGACTGGAAAAAATCCATATTTATGTCTATTCCCAAGAAAGGTGATCCAACTTATTGTGGAAATTATAGAACAATATCATTAACATCACATGCAAGCAAAATTTTGCTGAAGATCATTCAAAAACGGCTGCAGCAGGGAACTGCCAGAAATTCAGGCCGATTTCAGAGAAGGACGTGGAATCAGGGGTATCAATGCTGATGTCAGATGGATCCTGGCTGAAAGCAGAGAATACCAGAAGGATGTTTACCTGTGTTTTACTGACTATGCAAAGGCATTCGACTGTGTGGATCATAACAAACTATGGATAACATTGCGAAGAATGGGAATTCCGGAACACTTAATTGTGCTCGTGAGGAACCTTTACATAGATCAAGAGGCACTTGTTTGGACAGAACAAGGGGATACTGATTGGTTTAAAGTCAGGAAAGGTGTGCGGCAGGGTTGTATTCTTTCACCATACCTATTTAATCTGTATGCTGAACAAATAATACGAGAAGCTGGACTATATGAAGGAGAACGGGCCACCAGGATTGGTGGAAGACTCATTAACAACCTGCGTTATGCAGATGATACAACCTTGCTTGCTGAAAGTGAAGAGGCCTTGAAGCACTTACTAATGAAGATCAAAGACCACACCCTTCAGTATGGATTACGCCTCAACATAAAGAAAACAAAAATCCTCACAACTGGACCAATGAGCAACATCATGATAAACGGAGAAAAGATTGAGGTTGTCAAGGATTTCACTTTACTTGGATCCTCAATCAACAGCCATGGAAGCAGCAGTCAAGAAATCAAAAGATGCGTTGCACTGGGCAAATGTGCTGCAGAGGACCTCTTCAAAGTATTGAAGAGCAAAGATGTCGCCCTGAAGATTAAGGTGCGCCTGACCCAAGCCATGGTATTTTCAATCGCATCATATGCATGTGAAAGCTGGACAATGAATAAGGAAGACTGAAGAAGAGCTGATGCCTTTGAATTGTGGTGTTGGTGAAGAATATTGAATATACCATGGACTACCAAAAGAACGAACAAATCTGTCTTGGAAGAAGTGTGGCCAGAATGCTCCTTAGAGGCAAGGATGGTGAGACTGCGTCTTACATACTTTGGACATGTTGTCAGGAGGGATCAGTCCCTGGAGAAGGACATCTTGCTTGGTAGAGTACAGGGTCAGGGGAAAAGAGGAAGACCCTCGACGAGGTGGATTGACACAGTGGCTGCAACAATGAGCTCAAGCATAACAACAATTTTAAGGATGGCGCAGGACCGGGCAATGTTCCGTTCTGTTGTGCAAGGGTTGCTATGAGTCGGAATCGACTCGACGGCACCTGAAAACAACAACAACCGCTGTTCTTCAAAGTCTGATGACAGTATCAAAACCTAAGCTCTTCAGTGGGATGCAGACCCCAAATTCTCACAAGACCAGACTTAATGGTCTGACTGAGACTGGAAGGACCCCGGTGGTCATGGCCCTCAGACCTTCTGTTGCCCCAGGACAGGAACCATTCCCGAAGCCAACTCTTCAGGCATGGATTGGACTGGAAAATGGGTTGGAGATGGATGCTGGTGAGGAGTGAGCTTCTTGGATCAGGTGGACACTTGAGACTATGTTGGCATCTCCTGCCTGGAGAGGAGGTGAGAGGGTGAAGGGGGTTAGAAGCTGACGAAAAGGACTCGAAAAGAGAATGGAGGGAGACAGCAGGCTGTCTCATCAGGGGGAGAGTAATTGGGAGTGTGTAGCAAGGTTTATATGGGTTTTTGTGTGAGAGACTCCCTTGATTTGTAAACTTTCACTTAAAGCATGATAAAATTTATATAAAAAAAAAAAAAAACCTAAGCTCTTTTTATCAGAATCACAGAGGAATAAGCTTCAAACCATCCTGAAAACCATATGTAAGCAGGTGTTTACTGACAACTGCAATCTATTTAAATAACCTATAAGTGCATATTTATACTATCTGTCCCCTGGAACATTGTCTAAATAGAAGCCATAAAAATTAATTCATTAGCTACATAAATCACACAGACCTGAGTACCCGAAGACTGATCTGAAAGAGAATGAAGACCAGAGTAAGAGCAAATATGCACAAATTCACTCCAAACAATAAAAGAAAAAATGTGTAAGGCCCTCCTTCTGCAAACCAAGGAGAGCTTTCATGGCTGAGAAGGTTCTGGACAAGTCAAACCAAAAAAAAAAAATAAGATCTGATTAGGCATTCCCTCTTCTCCAGAAGAACCTACAAAAGGTCAGGCCTAAAGAAGCTGTAAGAAGTTACTCTTCTGCTCCAAATTCATATACAAGACCCAAAGCCTTAGAAATTTGGTCCCGAGGATCTCTGCAATACATACTGCTAAGAGACACAGAACCAAGGTAGTCTCCTTGGCCAGTACTTTATAACACAAACAAAATGTTACTTGAGGGGTAGACATGGCCTTAGAAACTAACCTGAACTGCACCCACTTCCAAAGTAACCACTTATGGTACAGCCTCTATGGAAAATAATTTGGTGGCTCTGCAGAAAGTTAGAAATAGAATTAAGTTATGACCCAGCAATTCTACTTTTAGGTATATACACAAAAAAATTAAAAGAACTCAGATACTCGTGCACCATTGTTCTTTGGAGCATTGTTCACAACAGCCAAAAGGTGGAAACAAAGTATCCACCAACAGATGAATGGATAAACAAAACATGGCATATACATACAATGGAATATTATTCAACCATAAAAAGGAATGAAAGCCTGATACATGCTACAAGACAGATGAACCTCGAAGACATTGTGCTAAGTGAAATAAACCAGACATTGTTTATAGCCAGACTATACAGGACAAATATTGTACGATTCCACTTACACGAGGTATCTAGAATAGGCAAATTCATAGAGACAGAAAGTAGAACAGAAGTGACCAACCGGTTACCAGGGCCCGGGGGGTGAGGAAGATAGGGAGTTACTGTTTAATGGGTACAAAGTTTCTGTTTGGGATGATAAAGAAGGATCTGGAAATAGTAGTGATGGTTACACAACACTGCTAATGTACTTTATACCACTGAATTCTATACTCAAAAATGGTTAAAATAATTAATTTTATTATGTATATTTTACCACAGTTTAAATAATAATAATGGGAGGAAGAAAAAAAAAAAGTAACCACTTAGCCAAACTGCAGCTTTGGTGACCTGGGGTTCTATAGCACAGATTTGCACAAGAGAAATGAAGTCAACACCATCTTAAATGAATGAAGACCTATCAACTATACAAGCTTCACAGTTAAAGCCAAAAAATGCCAGTGATGATCCCAAACACTTGCAAATAATAATGTCCTAGTGATTCCATGGAAACCCTGGTGGCTTAGTGGTTAAGAGCTACAGCTGCTAACCAAAAGGTCGGCAGTTCAAATCCACCAGGCACTCCTTGGAAACCCTATAGGCAGTTCTACTCTGTCCTATACACTCACTATGAGTTGGAATCGACTTGACGGCAACAGGTTTTGTTTTGGTTTTGGTTTAAGTGGTTCCATATCTCTTGGTGGTTATGTAAAAAAAAGGAATGACTCAAGCTGACTACCTGTGTATAATACAAGGAGGTATTTTGATACCAGACTTCCTTTGACATAATAGAAACCCCAACCCACCCTGAACCTGAATTAATTAGGTGCCCTTGTCTATGCTCATATAGAACTCCGTGCTTCGCTAAAATACAGCAACTATCACACTGTACTGCTACTATCTCTATATCTACCTCCCTCACCATATTGCCAGTTCCTATTTTCTCTGGCATCTAGCACAATGTCGGGCATATGGCTGAGTCCCCCCAAAAAATCTTTGCTGGTTGTTAAGAATAATGTGAAGCCATGCTGTCCACTATGGCAGTCACTACCCACATGCAGATATAAATAGATAGATACTTAAATTCAATTAAAAGTTCAGTTTCTCAAGTCACACTGGTCCCATTTCAAATGCTCATAGCCATTTTGGACAATGTAGATGCAAAACTTTTTTTATCATCAAAGAAAGTTTTATAGGTCAGTGTTGTTCTGGAGTGCCTCCTAATGCTGAGGTGCCTGAATGGTTACTAAGTCACGGTTTTTCTGCCCTAACAGGATTATTGTTCCGGAAGAGAGGATGAAAATAAATTTTAAATGTGCTCCAATCCCAGTAATAAGCAATATGACCAAGGTAAAACAGTTCTTTTGCAAGACTGTCTCTAAAATCAATTTAAAACTTTTCTGATAATTACTTATTGCTCTAAGGTTTTCTTGGTTACCAACCCTGACCCCTTATTTATTTCCCGACTATACCTTTAAAAAAGCCCTTAGTAACAAAAGGGTCACTGTTTATTTCTAGGGAGATAGAAAATAAGGGATTATTTGCCCTAATTCCAGGCTAATAAAATGTAAAGGTAAAAAGAACCTTGGAGTTGATTTAAGTTTAGCTACCAGTTTTACAGAGGAAGAGACTACGCCCAGAGGAGTAACATAATCTCACAGAGAAGAATAGACGTTGAAGATAGACCACTTAAGGAGGGAAGAAGAAAAAGCAGGGTACAGAGTAAGCCAGGAAAGTTTCATGTTTTTCACAGAATTACAGAATCCTGCTCAAGATATCAAAGATGTCTACATTTAAAGGGGAATGATGATTAGTGAGAGATCAAAAAACTATCCTAAGCTGGATGTCAAAGGTTTGTCTTGTGCAAGAGAACTTGTTTTTCCTTACAAACCCTAACATATTACTTAAATGCTTCTTTGGCGGGTTTTTTTTGTTTGTTTTTCTCCCCGTAACATAAATAGCAAAAAGCCAAAACCCATTGCCATCAAGTCGATTCCAACTCATAGAAACCCCACAGAACAGAGCAGAACTGCCCCAAAGAGTTTCCGAGGAGCGCCTGGTGGATCCGGACTGCGGACCTTTTGGTTAGCAGCTGTAGCTCTTAACCACTACGCCACCAGGGTTTCCATAACATAATTAGAATTTATTTATTCCCACTAGTCAGAACCTGATTAAATGAAGACAATCTTAGTCAGGCCACAAATATAAGTGACTAAAACTGCAAGCAGAAATACTGTTTTCAATGCAAACAATTTCAATGATAAGAACATAAAACACTGAAAGTGAAAGTAAAGGGGAAGAAATAATTTGCCTCTGTAATAAGAATGAAATAACTTGTATCATCTTGAAAATTTTATTTCAATGAAAACCAAGGTAGGAGTGTTTCTAATTTTTAAGGAATTTCCATTAAGTCATGAATTATAAATAAAAATACAGAATGGAAGGGAAAACTCTTATTACTTCACTATGGGTAAAATCAAATTAAATGTAATAAATTCTGAGATTTTTTTAAACAAAGACTGACAAATAGGTATTGTTTTGCCATATTACTCCTGTAACTTCAATTGCCCTCATCCTCAAATTCTTACGTAAATATTGAATCTTGCTTCTAAAAGAGTATGAGATTTGATATATCTGATTTCTTGTATCCAAAGATATAAGTTTTTAAATCTTCTTGATTATGAAAACACAAAATAACCAATAGAACTGAATCTTCTTTCAATGAAATACGCCAAATGAAATGAAAATTTTTATGACAAAAAAAAGGAAACAAATTAATAGTACCATGACAATATTTTATTTTCTTACATGTATTTTTACCTTGCATCATTTTAGTTACTCCAATTTAATACTCATACCTAGCTAAAGACAAGCTAAATAATGGAAAATTACATTTTAAAAATATTTTTAAAAATAAAACAATAATCCTGCAGTTAATGAACTTGGCGGAAAAAAGCAAACAGTCAAAAATTTCTTGTGAAGATACACCTTACATTCACTACAACTTCCTATTTTTCTAGTTCATTACTAGGGATTTTCAACATTTGACACATCTAAGATTTCACTGGTGAATTACTAAGTATCTTAAGGCTGAATATAATATACTATTAAAATATAATTCTGTTATTTGGGCTATGACTCAATTATACAGTTTAAAATTCTTTTATATGTGGGTGCATGGACTGGTATAAACAGCATTTAGCCCAGACTACATCTCAAGAAACCTACTTTATTCACTATCTTCTTTCTTAACAGCTAACAAACACACAAGACTTCTTTTGTTTAACTGTTTCATGTAAATATCTGTCTGCCCAAAGAGATTAAAGCTAATTTAGAGATTAAAGCTAATTTAGGAAAGAGACTATGTGTCTAAATAGATACAGTTGCCACCTTCTCTTCCTTGAAGCTCAAGTTTATATAGTAGAGCAAAGAACTAGGCAAATAACAAGCACTCAAAGAACTGAATTTTAAATTACCACTGATTAAGTACCCACTGCTCGGCTGCTATCCAAAACGTTGGCATTTCAAATTTACCAGCCGTTGCTCGCAAACCCTATGGGGCAGTTCTACTCTGTCCTATACAGGTGGAATCACCTTGACGGCAACGTGTTTGGTTTTGGGTTTTTTTTTTTTCTTAGGTGGGGGGGGTTGGTATGAACCCATCATTCTGCAGGGAACATCGTCATAAAAACTCTATATGCCAGAGGCTGCTAGTTGTCCCCAATTTGTTTCCCCCTTTTCCTCAATAAAAACAGAAGTGTATATGATTCTTCCAGCAAGTGCCCTTAAAGAGGGGAGGTATCTCTTTGTCCTCCCAGTTCTGATAATTGGAATGCAGACTTGTCGGCTAGAGCTGGAGCAGCCCTCTTGGACCATGAGGTGCACACGGCCAAAAGAGGGCATGCTCAAAAGACAGAAATTTGGATCCCAGACATCTCTAAGAACCACAGTGACTCAGGTCCTGGTAACATGCTAATTAGAATCCAGATTAAAATTAGAGTCCATTACGCACTAAAGAATGTGTTAAATATATTCACTTCTGTAGCACACATTTTTAAAAAAATGAATTACATATTAGGCAGGCTTTATGGTATTTTTAATAACCCTCAATAATAGTACATTCTTTAGGGCAGGACCATGTCTTGCTCAACTGCACAGAGCTAGAACAAGACCCTGCACATGAACAGCTTTGTGTGAATGAAGGAAGTTCACTCCATAATGGAATGGAGATCAGATAACGGCCACCAATGCCATCGGTTTGTGAATGTGACTAATACTGGTAACAAAATATTCCATGTCCTAAGAGTATGTCAGATGCAAAATGCCTGGTTAGCGCTTTACGAAGGTCCCAGGATCAAGCTATTTCAAAAGGAAACATCTTCCTCTAGTCGTTAGTCAAACCCCTATTTCATTATCAATCTACAAAAAAATTTAAAGGACCTGTCTACTGAGATGTAAAGGAATCATTGTTTCTTGATCATTATAAGTCAAAAATCTTAACAAGGAATAGAATCCAAACAGAAACTGGCCAACAATGAACACCTTGCTAGCACTCAAAGCTCTAAGAAAAGATATTGTTCAAATAATTAAGCAAATCCCAATTTAATGTCCCTTATATGACATTTAAGACCTAACTAACTCATAACTAACCATTCCAGTTTTCTAGGCCATCGGTCTTAACTCTAGTTGCATATCTAAAACCCTACTGTTGTTGTTGTTAACTATGGAGTCTGCCCAACTCCCCATGACCACATCAAAGGCGGCTCGGTCTTGCACCATCTCCATGATGGGTTACATTTTTTTTAAAGCCCCAGCTCCAAAACGCCTGATTCAACAGGCCTGTGTATTTTTTAAAACTGTAAAACTGATCTGAATGAGCAGCCAAGTTTGAGTTACTACCCAAGCCTTAGTTACCACATTCCAAAATTATCCTATTTAAAGTAGCATTTCCTTCAGTTAAAAAAAAAAAAAAGATCACCACTTACTTGGGTCGCTCAAGAGTCTAACAAAAATGTTAATTAACTTCACATAATGACTAAAAAAATTAACAAATATTTCTCACATTCGCAACCATACCCTCCCAATTTGTTTTACGCTGGCTTCTCTCAAGTGTATCAGAATGCATATTCTCAGGAAAATATAACAGTCTCTAGACATCTGTGGATAACCAACACAATGACAAAATAATTATCAAACTGATATTCCACTTACAAAGATGGCAATAAACTAAAATAACAGAAAAGGAACAATAAAATGTTCTTCCTTTCACTACAATTCAAGGTCCCAGTAGCCTGGAAAGAATTATTTAATGCAGCAGTTTCTAAAAAGAAAAACATAGAAGTAAGCAGGTTTTTTGTTTTTAAGCAGGTTTTAGCAGTGGGTGGTATGAAGACTACCATTTGAAAATGAGACTAATATTCTATAAACTATACACAACAGAATCTGAGAAAAGTAGACATACCCAAGGCTAGGACTGAAAGGTAGTTAATTATTTTCCTGTTTTGTAAAAAGCTATGAAGCATCAATTAAGCTCTTCAGCTAAGGACCTAACTAAAATCGAAAAAGAGTTGTCAGTGGTTACAAAAACCAAACACCACTTTAAAATCATCCAAGAAAAGAATAAGATATTTTTGTTGTTGTTGTAAATATGTAACAAAACATTTGCCATTTCAACATTCTTCAGAAATAAGGTGTTTTTAGAGTATATTTATCTGACCATCAATGAGAGAATGGTTTAATCAATGTGGTAAACTCATATTACAAAACACATTTTTTCAAAAGAGAAATATCTGTATCATAATATTCCAGCTTACATTTCTTACGCCAGGTATCATGTACCAACTGTTCCAAGCACTTTACATGTTAACGCTAACCCTCAAACAATTCCAGGGACAAATACTCTCTTTTTCAAAATAGGAAACTTCAGGTGCAAAGCCGTTTAGTCTGCCCAAAGTCACGCTATTAAATGGGGAGTCAAAACTGTCTAAATTTCTTGCAGTAATCATGTAGTTTCAAAATACATTTACTTTTAACAGCTACTGTTTAATAATATAAACTTTAGCTCACTTTCTTATGAATATTTTCAGTATTTACTATCAGTCTACAATAACAAATCTCAGGGGAAAGAAGACACATTTTTAAGAAAATTACCATTTTTTAAAATCCATCAGTGATTTACTAACTGTCATCTCAGATAAGGAAACACTCCTTGTGCTCAAGGAGCTCAAAGTCGTTAAGAGGACATCAAAGAAATGTATGACCAACATGGTCTGCCCTTATACCAAGATTCTTTAAATCCACCTACATTTTATTCACCAGATACCTGGCAGGCACTATCAGTACAGATGTGGCACAAAGTACATCAACTAGATTCTTTCCAAGAAGCTCACACTTCAGCAACTGAGGAAACCCTGGTGGCACACTGGTTAAGAGCTATGGCTGCTAACCAAAAGGTCAGCTGTTCAAATTTACCAGGCACTCCTTGGAAACCCTACAGGGTGGTTCTACTATGTTAAATAGGGTCGCTATGAGTCGGAATCGACTCGATGGCAATGGTTTGTTTTTTTTTTCTTGTCAGCAACTGAACTTATCTAAATTTGCATTCTTTTTTCCAAATGACTAAGCTCTATTCAGATTAGGAGTAAATAAGTTAGCACAAACAACCTAATTTAAAAATTTTAAGGACTTGAATAGTCATTTCTCCATAGAAGATATACACATGGCCAACAAGCACATGAAAATATGTCCACCGCCACTGGTCATTAAGGAAATGCAAATTAAAACTACCATAAGATAGCTGTACACACCTATTAAACCAAAAAAAAAAAAAAAAACCCATTGCTATCCAGTCGATTCCAACTCATAGCGACCCTACAGGACAGAGTAGAACTACCCCACAGGGTTTCCAATGAGCGGCTGGTGGATTCGAACGGCTGATATTTTGGTTAACTGCCACAGCACTTAACCACTGAGCCACCAGGGCGCCACACACCTATTAAAGCCAAAAAAAAAAAAAAAAAAACCCAAAGCCGGTGCTGTTGAGCAAATTCTGACTCACAGCAACACCTATCGTTGTTGTTAGGTGCCACTGAGTCAGTTCCAACTTATAGCGACCCTATGTACAACAGGATGGCTTTAATTTAAAAAAAAAAAGCAACAAGTGTCGATGAGGATGTGGAAAAATTGGAATCTCGTACATTGCTGGTTAAGAGTGTAAAACAGTGCAGTTGTTATGTTAAAAAAAGAAATGTTTAGTGGTTCCTCAAAAAGTTAAACTTAGAATTACCATATGACATAATAATTCCAGTCCTAGGTAGATACTTAAGAGAAATGAAGACATATGTCCACACAGAAACTTGTGCATGAGTGTTTATAGGGGCATTATTCATTACACCCAAAAGGTGGAAATAATCCAAATATCCATCAATGGCTAAATGGATAAACAAATTATGGCATATATACACATATATATATATATATACATATATATAAACACACAATGTACAATTATTCAACCATGAAAAGGAACAAAGTACTGCTACATCCTTGAGTTGTTAGCAGCAGTCCTGTCAGCCCCAACTCATGGCAACTCTATACACAAAGAGATCAGACCATTGTGGTCCACAGGGTTTTCTTTGGCTGGTTTTCTGAAGTAGATTGCCAGGCCTTTCTTCCGCTAGGCCAGTCTGTCTAGTCTGGAAGCTCCACTGAAACCTGTTCAGCATCACAGCAACATGCAAGTCACTACTGACAGGCAGGTGGTGGCTGTATGTGAGGTGCATTGGCTGGGAATCCAACCCAAGTCTCCTTCACTGAAGGTGAGAATTCTACCACTGAGCCACTGATACATACAATAACTTGGATAAACCTCAAAAACATTATGATAAGTGAAAGAAGCCATACACACAAAGTCACATGTTGTATGATTCCTTTTATATGAAAGGATAAAATAATTCCTTTTATCCAGAACAGGGAAATGTATAAAGACAGAAAGCAGATCAGAGGTTACAAGGAGACGGTAGAAGGGGAAATTTGGGAATGATTACTTAACTGGCACAAGGAATTAAAGTTTTAAAACTAGAGAAAAGTGATAGTTGCACAACATTGTGAATACACCAAATGCCACTGAACTGTACACTATAAAATGGTTAAATGTATGTTATGTCAATTTTACAATTACAAAAAAACTACCTTCCTTTGGACAAAATTTTATATTGATAAATTCACTGAAAATAGAACACATGAAAAAAGTATCCGACTAGCAAAAAAGAAAACAAGGAAGACTAGCTTCATTATATCATTCAAAATTTTAAATGTATTATTATTATTATCTTGATTTCCCAAGTAGCACAAATGGTTAAGGTTGGTGGTTTGAACCCGCCCAGGGGCACCTCAGAAGACAGTCCTGGCAATCTGCTTCTGTAAGGGCACAGCTTTGAAAACACTACGGAGTTCTACTCTGCATACACGGGGTCACCGTGAGTGGGAACCAACTCAACTTTCTACTTTGTGGGGAGCAGGGGTTTTTTAGTATCTTGGCCAAATACAAAAATTGTGGTTTAAAGAAAGTTCTCTCTCCCTTTTATAACTAACGCCATCCCCCAGTTTGTTATAAAAAGATTTAAAGTGGCTAACTAGAACACATTAGCTAAAGAATATAAAGTAAAAATAGGTAGGAAAGAAGAAAGAAAAACAATAAGGATCTAACTGGAACAAGGAACCAAACCATTTAAAACTCACAAGCGCCAACACTGAATGTTCGTGGCTTTGACCTGCTTCATACTTGACAGACTTCTGTTCACACCTGTTGATCTACTTCCATAAATCATCCTCAGAAATATGCATTCAAGTATAAGAAGTATTTGTACAAGAATGTTTAGTGCAAAACGGCTCATAATAGAAGAAAATGGAAATAATACAAATAGATTAGAGGGAGTTGATTAAAAATAAGTTAAAAATCATCCATACTAAGGAATTCTAATTGTTTCAAAAATGAAGATACCCATTACTGACACAGAAAAACATTCATGTATTTTTTTAAAAAACCATAAAACCATTATATACAATGTGATCCAATTTTAGTTAAAACTGGTTAACTGGAAAAATTAGCTTAAAAGTAAATGATAAAACAGGCTTAGAAACTAATCTGTAAAAAGATTAACTCAGGAGGGACTGGACTACAGGGCATTTCACTTATTAATGTATTTCTGTAATGTACGATAAGATACACCTATCTCTATTTTTTTAGCAGAAAGTAAAATTTATTACACCAAACATTTAGTAAACATACAAAATATTTTCAAGAAAGCATCTAAACAACAAAATGAAGCAACTTCACGCTTTGAGAGACAGTTCTGATATTCCAAACAGGGGTCCTGCAAACAATCTCAAATATCTGAGTAACCTTTAGGAATAAGACCTTTCCCATAACGGTTCCTTATCTGCTTCAATCATTTTTGTAAATGAAACAGAACAGGACTCTGAGGAAATAAAAGACCTTGGTATACTAGTATAGAAGACACATGTAACAACAAAATTCAGGCTGAATTGGAACTAATTAGCATACGGTAAAATATCTTCATGGCTCAGGTCATGAAGCTAATGTTTTTGATGGGTTATAATAAACAAAGACGACAAAGTAGGTCCCAGAGCTTTTCAAAAGTCCACCAAGGAGCATCTGCATCAGGCCAAGCTTCTCTTTCTCACAAGCTTCTGAGTTTCTTCACCTTCTGAGCCTTGAAATACAGCGTTCTCAAACTGTACAAACCTTGGCTATAGTCATCAACATAGCATAATACTAGAAGAGCTAAAACATACTGATAAGGCAGTACCCTGTTAAACAGTTCAAGTCTTCAGAAAATGATTTTTATTTTGTACTGGCATCATGTCTTCACTACCAACTACATATGCGCCAGCCAGGATACCTGTTACTTTGTACAGAGGATCTCATTTAATCCTCAGAAAAATCTGTGAGGCAGGTATCACCAGGTCCCTCTTACAGACAGGGAAACTTGTCTAAAACTGAAGCTCAAAAATACTGGATTAAAAGAATTGCCAAAGATCTCATGACTATAAGTGACGGAACCAGGACTAAAAACCATATTTGTTCAATTCTAAAGCTTTCCTATTTCTTCTACACCACTATTCTTGACTGATACCTCTTAAAATATCCAGTGTGTTTTATGTGTCTTATTTTATCAAATTTAATTCATCTGAAACAATAATTGTAAATTTATGTACGTTACGATATCACTTGAGTGAAACATATTCATGTTTCAATGATAACATCTAATTAAAACTATTCAAATATCCAGCATCCAACACTATGGCTCAAAACCGATTACATACAAGTCTCTGTATCAAAATCTAACCAATGTCACAAAATTCTGAAAGATTAAAAAATTACATCAAATGAAAGGTAAACATTGTTTTAACAGATTCAATAACTAATGATATGCAAATCAGAAACGTCTCTTATAGTACAGTTTTCTCTTTAAAATGATATACTCAATGGGGACAATGGTTGTTATCCAATAACTTAAATACGAAAAAAAAAAACAGTCACAAGGAGCTTTTCATTTCACACAAGAAAATCTATAAAGTACGACCACTACCAATGCAATAATGGTAATGCAGAGATAGACCTCAACTTTCAAAACCTAGTAATTTTCTTGGAGAGATGATTATTTTTAGGTATTTTAGGATTTCCACTTCACACTTATCTGTTTTTAAAGAGAAGTATGGGTCAACAGTCATTACTGAAATATATTTAGAAAATATTATGCATGAGAAACTCCACAAGACATGATATCTGAAAATATACCAAAAACTGATGATAATGTAATCCTGTTAGCACAAATTCTCTTACCAGAATAACTTCCACTTTTACTGGCAATATTTTGCTTTAAAAAACTATTCTAAGAAGGCATTATGCTGAGTGAAATTAGTCAGTTGCAAAAGGACAAATATTGTATGAGACCACTATCACAAGAACTCAAGAAATAATTTAAACAGAGAAGAAAATATTCTTGGATGGTTAGGAGAGTGGGGAGAGATGGAGGGAGAGGGGTATTCACTAATTAGATAGTAGACAAGAACTATTTTAGGCGACTAGAAAGACAACACACAACACAGGAGAGGTCAGCACAACTGGGCTAAGCCAAAAGCAGTTTCCTGAATAAACCGAATGCTTCAAAGGCCAGAGTTGCAGGGATGGGGGTTTGGGAGCCACGGTTTCAGGAGACATCTAGGCCAACTGGCATTTATAAAATCTATTAAGAAAACATTCTGCATCCCACTTTGGAGAGAGGCGTCTGGAGTCTTAAACCCTAGCAAGCAGCCATCTAAGATGCATCAATTGGTCTCAACCCACCTGGACCACAGGAGAATGAAGAACACCAAAGACACAAGGTAATTATGACCCCAGAAACAGAAAAGGCCACATAAATCAGAGACTGCATCAGCCTGAGAGAAGAACTACATGATGCCCGGCTACAACCAATGACTGCCCTGATAGGGAACACAACAGAGAACCCCTGAGGGAGCAGGAGAGTAGTGGGATGCAGACCCCAAATTCTTGTAAAAAGACCAGACTTAGCAGTCTGACTGAGACTAGAAGGACCCCGGAGGTCATGGTCCCCAGACCTTCTGTTAGCCCAAGACTAGAACCATTCCCAAACCAACTCTTCAAACAGGGATTGGACTGGACTATAAGATAGAAAATGACACTGATAAGAAGTGAGCTTCTTAAAACAAGAAGACACATGAGACTATGTGGGCAGCTCCTGTCTAGAGGGGAGGTGAAAAGGCAGAGGGGGACAGAAGCTGGCTGAACGGACATGGGAATGTAGGGTGGAGTGAAGAAGTGAGCTGTCTCATTAGGGGGAGAGTAACTAGGAGGATATAGTAAGGTGTATATAAATTTTATGAGAGACTGGCTTGATTTGTAAACTTTCACTTAAAGTACAATTAAAAAAAAAAAACTATACCAAGAAAAAATAAAAGCACAAATACATTATCCCTGGTGTCAGGCCCCACCTGCAAAAGTTATAGACAATACTCAATTCTGAGAGAAGCTTATCACACAACTACAGGGACTCCATCCCAAGCCAACTAACTCTACTAATCCACCTAATTCTTCATTCATAAACATGAGGAGAAAACCACTAATCATCAGATATTAAGAGAGTAAAGAACCAAGATTTAAAAAAGAAAAAGGAACCAACCCTAGAGGAGGGAGATGGTGCAGAAAACAGGAAAGATTTGTTTTGTTTTAATTCTAATTAGTGCCTATGGGAAGATCTAAAGATATTTTTCGTTAAGTACACCTTCTATCCAAAAAAAAAGGGTGGGGGGGGGTCAGAAAACAAAAGCTATTGAGTATTAAAAGTGATTGTCACCAAAACCTGTACACCAGTGTTCACTGCGGCACTTTTCACAATAGCCAAAATGTGTGAACAACCGAAATATCCATCACCAGGTAAATGAATAAACAAGACGTATGTATATACTTTTTTTTTTTTTTAGTATATACATACAATGGAATATTACTTAGCCATAAAGAGAAATGAAGTCCTGATGCACGCCACAACATGGATGAACCTTGAAAACATTATGCTGAGTGAAATTAGTCAGACATAAAAGGACAAGTATTGTATGATCTCACTTAAATGAAATAAGCTAATACAGAGAAACCAAAAATTACTACTGGTTTTTACCAAAGGTGGGAGGGAGGTGGAAGGAGGCACTGAAAAGGATATCGAGAATGGTTACACAACTTGAAGAATATAATCAGTGTTACTGAATTGTACATGCAAAAATTGTTGAATTAGCATGTTTTGTCACGTATATTTTCACTGTAATAAAAAAAAAATCGCTCAACAGGAAACAAGGTAAATATAAATGATAGTACAACTAGACTACAGAGTAATTTGTATGTGCCAATATGGCAAACCCTGGTGGTGCAGTGGTTAAGTGCTACGGCTGCTAACCAAAAGGTTGGCAGTTCAAATCCACCAGGCGCTCCTTGGAAACTCTATGGGGCAGTTCTACTCTGTCCTATAGGGTCGCTATGAGTCGGAATCGACTCGATGGCAGTGGGTTTAGCATGGCAAACATTTATGATACATGATAAAGCAGTCACAAAGCACATGCATTATACTCCCACTTATGTTCTTTTTAGATATATGTAATATAACAATAATAGTACCAGCTTTACTGTATTACTATATTATTGTATACTATAACACTAACACTAAACTACAAGTACTTAAGTTTTAATAAGAACTTTACATGTATTAACTCATTTAATCCTCCTACTAACCCAAGGCACTAGCATCTATAATTACCTCTTTCTACATAGAAGGAAACTGGAGCACAATAAGGGTTAAGTTGCATTCCCAAGGTATAAAGCCACTAAACAATGGGAGCTGGGACAACTGTTTCTAAATTCCCCAAGGTCACACTTCACATTTCTGACAGTCAGAATATTAACCACCGAGTCCAGCTCCAGAGTACATTTCCCGAAAAATCTCTGCTACTCTCTCCCATAATTTGTAAATGTATGGGAAACCATCTGTAAGAATAGACACACCAAACTGCTAACTGTGATAACATACAGTGAAGAGGGCTTTCCACATATAATATAGAGGTATGTTGTTGTTGTCATTAAGTGCCATAGAGTTGGTTCTGCCCCATAGGGTTTCCAAGGAGCCGCTGGTAGATTTGAATTGCCGACCTTTTGGTTGGCAGTTGAGCTCTTAACCACTAGGGATAGAGGTATAATCCTACAGAATTTGTATTTTTTATAACACGCAAGCATTATTTTGCTAAATTTAGAATCTACTCTAAGATCTCAGTAAGTACATGAATCTAGGATATGAACAGATAATTTTCAAGGAGGAAATAAAAACTAAAAACATGGGGAAAAAACCTCAAACCCATAAGAATGGAAATGCAAATTAAAATTGTACGTCATTTCCACCTATCAAATTAACAAAAATTTAATTAATGCTGGTAAAAGTATAGTGAGGCACTAGCACAGAGTGCAGTTAAAGTGAAAATATGTATCTGGCAATATGTACCTGGCAATATGTACCAATTATATTAATGTTTACACCTGTTGGCCCAGCCATTTTTACTTTTACTATCCAAAGGAAGTATCTTAAATATTGAAAAACTTTACGCACAAAGACGTTAGTTTCAACATTCCTTTTAAGAGCAAATGGTTAATAATCTAGCAATAAGGGATGTGCTTTAAGTAAACTGTGGTACAGCCACACGCTAAAATATTAAAAAGCCATTAAAGAAGCTCCAAAAACGTTTAGTGAAATGAGAACATACCTATTTAAAAAATACAAAACTACATTTACAGTATGATTCACAGTTATGCACCTGATATATATGCATACATATGTAATATATACGTAACACATGTATATAAAAAAATACATCAACAAAAAATTCTTGAAAGAAATATATCAAAATGTTAACAACTGATAAATGCATTGTGGGATTATAGGGATTATACATTTTTTTTTTCCTGTTTTCTACAATGATCGCATACAGCTTTATATACTCTGGGGAAGGGAGCTTTTTTTTTTTTATAAAACAGAACAGCCTCTTCTCATTACACTGAAAGAAAAAAGGAATAAAGTAGTATGTTACTGCCCATCCATATATACCAGGTCTCACTGGTTGCTAAGCAGCAGATTCTGGTGTCTCTACATTATGCCTATCCCTACTCATAGGCAAAAAGGACAGCAACTCAGGCACAAAACAGGGCCCAGCCGAATGGCAGTGTATTCACTCTGGGGCGTGGCCTAAGGAACACATCCAGCAATTTCAATGCTCTCACTTGAGTGCTCCTCAAACCACTCACCATCTCTCACCTTAACATTTTAAGTTTACTTTTGATGTGTAAACTTAAAAGTAATGTGCAAACCTTAAGTATTCCTCACACAGGCTGCACGCAAGGAAAGGCCTTTTTAATGCTTTTTTTTTTAAGACACCACCTACTCCATCCCTGAAGGAAATGCTACCTGCTCAGTAAATTCACCCACCACGCCCGAAATCACTGTCATTCTGTACTCTTCTCTGTCATCTACAGACACAGGCAGGTAAGCCTTGCTGATTTCTGAAAATGGCCAATCCTGCTCAGTGAACATGAGCATATGCTGAGATTTCTTATCCTGCAGAGAATGGGCGGTTCCCCTACTAAGGCTATAAATCCCAACACACAGCGGCATTCCCTCCTAACAGCACAATCTGCAATACAGAAACTTTTCCACAAGAAACGTCCAATGCTGGTAGCAACGACTTTTATAAGAAAGCTTCTCCTCCTGCTTTATCACAGGAACCACAGCAGCCAAGCCCTATACTATGCCCGCCCCTGCTGCAGCAGCAGCCATTTTTGACTCAGCCCTGCTGCAGCCCCAGAGGGAAGCCCGGACAGCAAGGACAAGATGGCAAAGGGCTGTAAGGAAACTCGGTAACAAATAACAAGAGATCAGGCATCATAAAAAATATTGCGCCAATCTGCCTGCCACTTCTTTAAAAATAAAACTTGTTTACTGACGCCAATTCTGAAGTAATTTAAACCATTTCTCTTGGTGTCATAAAAACAAATTAGGGAGAATCTAGTTCACGCCACTGTGAGATTATCATTAATACTGACATTATGGTAAAACAAGATACATTTAATCAGAATGCTTTGGGAACACAATGCCTAATTAGTTAAGTTTCTAGTTAACAGTTACCAACAACAAGAAAACCCTCTCATTCTCACTTGATTCCCTGTTGAAAACCTATAAATTAATTTTAAATCTTCTTTACTCTTAGTCCCTTAAAATAACAATTTAATCTCTTTGCTGAATGAGGAACTTGCAGGGAGTCAAATTTTGGGTTGGTTTCATTTTTCAGAATAAAATAGTTCTATTTTTCTGATTATAAAAACAACACATGCTTACTGTAAAAAAAAAAAAAAGTCACTTAGCACAGAAAGAAAACAAAAATCACTCCAATCTCACCAGCAACCAGAGAAAACCATAAGAACACTTATCTGTACAGCCAAGCATTTTTTCTATATATTTTATAAAATAAAATTTGATCACACATGCTATTTTTAATGGCCTCCACAAACTAAGGAACACACTCAGCATGTCTCAAGCCGAAAGAACTGAAGAAAAAATTCAAGCCGCAAGTTGCAATATTGAATGGCAAAACATTGAACAACACACAAAGTATCAAACGAAGATGGAAGGAACAGTCCCTGTACCAAAAAGAATTGGTCAATATTCAACCACTTCAGAAGATAGCATATGATCAAGAACCAATGGTACTGAAAGAAGTCCAAGCTGTGCTGAAAGGAATGGGGTGGGGGTGGGGGGGACAAGGCTCCAGGAATTAATGGAATACCAATTGAGATGTTTCAACAAATGAATGCAATGCTGGAAGCACTCATCTATGCCAAGACACTTTGAAGACAAATACCCAGCTAACCGACTAAATGACTTCCATATTTGTACCCATTCAAAAAAAGGAGATCCAACAGAATGTGGAAATTATCAAACAATATCATTAATATCACACGTAAGTACAGTTTTGCTGAAGAATTCAAAAACATCAACAGGGAACTGCCAAAAATTCACGACAGATTTAGAAGAGGGTGTGGAACAATGTCAGATGGATCATGGCTGAAAGCAGAGAATACCATAAAGATGTTTACCCGTGTTTTATTGACTACGCAAAGGCATTCAACTGTGAGGATCACAACAAATTATGGATAACACTGTGAAGAACAGGAATTCCAGAACACTTAATTGGGCTCAGGTGGAGCCTGTGCACAGACTAAGAGGCAGTTATTTGAATAGGACAAGGGGATATAGTGCGTGGCTTAAAATCAGGAAAGGTGCGCATCAGTGTTAAATCCTTTCATCGTCCTTATTTAATCTGTATGCTGAGCAATGAATCCGAGAAGCTGGACTGTATGAAGAACACAACATCAGGACTGGAAGAAGACTCACTAACAGCCTGCAATATGCAGAGGACACAACCTTGGCTTGCTGAAAATGAAGAGGACTTGAAGTTCTTGCTGATGAAGATAAAGGACTACCCAGCCTTCAGTATGGATTATACCTCAATACAGGGAACACAAAAATCCTCACAACTGGACTAATAAGCAACATCACGATAAACGGAGAAAAGATCGAAGTTATCAAGGATTTCACTTTACTTGGATCCATAATCAACGTTCATGGAAGCAGCAGTCAAAAAGTCAAGAGATGCATTGCATTGGGCAAAACTGCTGCAAAAGACCTCTTTAAGGTGTTAAAAAGCAAAGATGTCACTTTGAGGACTAAGCTGTGCCTGACCCAAACCATGGTATTTTCAATAGCCTCATATGCATGTGAAAGCTGGCCAATGAACAAGGAGGACCAAAGAAGAACTGATACATCTGAGTTATGGCGTTGGTGAAGAATAGTGAGTATTTATCAGACTGCCAGAAAAACGCACACATCTGTCTCGGAAAAAATACAGCCAAAACGCTCCTCAGAAGCAAAGATGACAAGACTGTCTCACATACTTTGGACATGCTATCAGGAGTGACCAGTCCCTAGAGAAGGACATCATGCTTGGTAAAGTAGAGGGTCAGTGAAAAAACAGAAAGCCGCTCAATGAGATGGACTGACAGGCCGGCTGCAACAATTGGCTCAAACTTAGTAATGGCTGTGAAGATGGTGCAAGCAGGACCAGGCAGTGTTTCATTCTGTGGTACACAAGGTTGCTACGAGTCAGACCCGTTGTCGCCGCCTAACAACAAATATCAACAGATATAGCCCATATAATAAATGCTTTTTTGAGGTTCTCAATAATTTCTAATAAAGATAACAGCTGAAACTCTGCACAGAGTACAACATGAGTCATTGCTGCTCTTACTAAAAATAATTTTGACAAACCGACAAACACAGGAAACACTATTACTTTCTAGAAACAATATTTGTAAAGACCTAATGGACCCACTGAAGGTCCCTAGGTGGTGCGAACAATTTGAACATGACTGCTAACCTAAACATTGGCAGTTTGAACCCACCCAGAAGTTCCCAGGAAGATAGGCCTGGCAATCTACTTCCATAAGGATTATAGCCAAGAAAACCTACGGAACAGTTCTACTCTGTAACACATGGGGTCACCATGAATCAGAACTGACTCAACAGCAACTAACACCAATGGCAACAAAGGAGTTTTGAAACCAAAAAAAAAAAAAAAAAATCTGAGAATCATTGTTTTAAGTCACTGTTCCCCACAGTGTTCTCTGTGGAACATGTACATTAGTTTCCTGGCATGTTTACTAAAAGGCAGATTCCTGGGCCCCAACCCAGTCTACATAATAAAAATCTATGGGAATTTTTAACAATTTCTGCAAGTGATTTATTTTGTACCAAAAATCTAAACCACTGCTCCAGAGCTAATGTAAGTTTATGTAAGCCTCCTTCACAATGTCAGTATCAGGTAAATCAGCTTTATACTTGTTTTATAAGTCGGCTCCTAAAGGTTCCCCATTCCTTTCTCATATTATGTTCTAATTAGATTAGAAAATTTTTAGGACAATGGCCACTATTTCTTTCCATAGTATCACAGGCATTAAATGTGTGTTACCCTTGTACTAACAGTTTATAGCCAATTTCAAAACAATGCATTATTTTTAAGGGGAGCTAAAAAGTACTGTATCTCAAGGATTCCTAGACAGAAAAAAAGTGCCGCTCATTCAGGAGACTTAACAGCACTTGAATAGCGGCATCACTACAACTATCAACTTTGGTATCTGCAACAGTGCCTTTTTTTTTTTGATGGCTGAGGCCATCTGAGAAGTGGCTAAGTTAGAGGAGTTCCATGATCCATCCCAACCCTAACATTCTAACACTCTGGTTATCTTTATTCTCAACCCCAGCATTAAATAACACTGGATACTATGGTTGCTTAGGGGCCGGAAGATGAGTCAGCAGGTGAAGCCATTTGTGGGTAGTTCCACTACACTTCAAACAACAGAGGAGCCAACGAAAGACAGCTGCCATTGTTTACATTGCTGAACCAGCTGTCCAGATTCAGTCCTGCAAAACCGCCTATTGTCAGTAAGCCCCATTTTTTCTTACTTAAGGGTTAAGAAGCATCAGACTTAGCTAGCAGCTCCTAAAGCACAGTAAGCAATCACTTTTCTCAAAGCAGAACTAATGTTAAGTGCCTACCCAACAAAATCTACAAATTAAAAGTGGGATTTAAAAAAAAAAAAGTGAACATCAGAGTTATCAATTAAATGGAATTTGTTTATTTCTGAAGATGTCTGAACCGGCAAGTGGGTAACAGAACCTTCAAAAATCATATTTGCAACTAGGAATGTGCCTCTGCTTGCAATAACCTGGTCGCTACATAGACTACTAATGTTAGGCATGCTTAGACATAAGAAAAAGCACTTCCAATAAGAAATATCAAATAAGCTAATGGCATAATTTAAATATACATAAGTACACATATATACACATACATATTTATATACATATTTACAAATGCTATTACCTAAAGAAAAAGAACTGAAAACAAGATGATAAAATATGAATTCCTAATCTTGAATTTGCAAGACCCAAACAGGCCAAGCAATCTGTAAAACTCAATGGAATTATCTCCTCTTGGTTCGGGTTTGTTCTACTTTTGACTATTTTCAAGTCAGTTTCACTTCTCAGAGCCAAAAGTGGTTTATCTTTAAGAATCCTTCTGCATAAGGAAAATCCCCTCCAAATGTTTTTTTTTTCAAAGTTTTGATTTCCAATGTAGAACATGTCATGTTTTCTGGCTTCATATCCAATGGTTTATCCAGACATCACACCTTGAACTAGATAATTTCCCTTTATATTTCAAAGGCAGCCAAATTAACCTAACGTTTCAAATTCCTAGCTGATCTAACAAGGATGGAGATACACACATACACACACACAAAGACACACATACACCTCCTTGGCAAGATGACAAAAGATGCTCTTATTTTTAGCTGGCAGGTGCTTTCACTATTAAGTGCTCCATTTACATGGCTGTCAAGACAACATGCCTCAATTTCACTCGATTATAAACTACTACAAACCTACCACTAACTATGCACTATGAAGAAAGGCTGAACGCTATACCTGCTTTTAAAAATAAATAAAGCCCAAGTAAACCATACACAGGTTGATATTTACCTAGCTTCAAGTTTTCTTGGGAAAAATAATCTAAACATGCTTCTTACGTTTGGAAAATTTAAGATAAACAGATAAACAAACTGAAAAGTAATCCTTAAGAAAAATATATACAACCTATTTAAAAGTTCCAAATAAAAATCCTAATATATGCATTAATCTTGGATCTGAATTACTTACTACAAATATATTACACACCTCTCCCTCCAAACAACATTCCAGACGGGTCCTTGTAAAACACAAATTAACCATAACATTCCCCAGCCTGCAGCTTTGATGGCTCCCCACTGTCATGCGGGTGAAATCCAAGCTCCTTAATGAAGAAGTCACCTTTCACTGTCCTCAGCCTCTGTATGTGCTGTCCTCCTGAATCAAATACTCTTTATCCCATCACTATCCCTTCTTCATTGGGCATTGAAGGTCGTTGTAAAATTCTCGCCTTCCATGCAGGAGACTTGGTTTAATTTCCAGCCAACGTACCTCAAGGGCAGACACCATCCCCATCTGTCAGCGTTAACTTGCATGTCTTTTCGATGCTGAGCAGGTTTCAGCAGAGCTTCCAGCCTAAGCGACGAACTAGGAAGAAAGAGCTGGTAATCTACTTCCCAAAATCAGCCAGTGAAAACCCTACCGATGACAATAGTCCATTGTGCATGGGGTCGCCAGGAGCCAGGAGCCAGGAGCTGGGAGCTGACTTGATGGTAACTAATAACAACAGCATCAAAACCAAAGCTTTTCGATGACTAATTTTAGGCTTCCACAGAAAGGAACTTCGTTTCAGTCCTCAATCTTCCTCGAATGTAGCAAGAATAACTTAGGCAGAGCTCAGAGTTTTAAATCAAAGGCTACTTGTCAAGTATTAAATGTCACTTTCTCCAACTACATGAATAAAGTTCAGTGGGAACCTAATCTGAAAAGCTTAAAGGCTGGGCTTTCTTGGTTCTCCTCTTTCCTCTCAGCAACTTCTTCCTTTTTTCTGTAGGTAGCTTCCCCATTCTCTTCAAATGACCAGATACTGCACTGACCCCAAGAATCTTAGCTTTTCTCTTCCCTCTCGCCATTATGCTTATATTTTCACAGATTTGGTTTTTTCCAAACCTTTCTGCTCCTCTGACTTCCATTTCCCTACTTCCAAAAATCTCCAGATAGCTGCATTTGTTTGTAAAATGAGTGAGATATTCCAGTCATCTAAAATTCAACATGTCCTAAACTGAATTTATCTGCCCACTATCTCAAAACATCACATAAAATTAGAGAATCCTATATCTTTCTTACTCCATCAGTAACAACATCATTTTCCAGGCTCAAAACCTTGGAGCAGGTTTTAAGTCTTTTCTCTATCATCAAGGATATTAAAATCATATCTTTCTCACTGTACATCAGCTTTCATGATCATCCCTTTTTATTTCCCCCCAGACTAGACATGCATCAGCAAAACCTTGGGAAACATTCAATGGCCCAGTATACTACCTCTAGCTTGTTGTCCATCTCAATTTATCCAGCACAATCGTCCTCACCTTATGCTAACAACCAAAGGTGTTAGGAACCTCTTCAAAAACATCCACTTGTTACAGGATAAAAGTACAGATTATTCAGCTAAATAGTCAAAAGTTCTCCAAAATTCCAGCATGCACTACACAGTCACTGCTCTCCATTTCAGCCAGCTAGTCTTCTAACTACCCTAAACACACCACAAACCATTTCCTACTTGCTGACCAAGTCTTTGCTTATGCCATTTCCTCAACTGTAAATCTTCTTCCCCTTACTTCAGATCTTTCCAAATCCCCTGATGGGCCAACAGTTAAGTGCTCAGGGCTAACCAAAAGGTTGGCAGTTCAAACTCACTCAGTGGCTCTAGGTAAGAAAGACCTGGAAATCTATGTTAGCATAATTTGTGGTACTTTTTCCTTCTTTTTTCCACTTCTCTCAAGATTCCATTAGTTCTTTACGTCTCCCTTGAGTATCCCAACCTTACCATTACCAGCTGTCCATTTCCATTCAGTTAAATCTTAAGCTGAATATAGCTAAGCTACTTTCATAAATATAATTCTGGAATACATAGAAAGGGTTACTTTTCTCCCCAAATAGAGAAAAATGAGAAAAAGTGACCAGCAGTATGTATCTGAATACTATTTGGCCAAATGGAGGCTTCTCACAATTGTATATATCACTCGTGCTTATTTTCCCTTATTCACGAACAGACTAAAGCCTTCAATTTCACCAAAAGCAAGGGTAAAGCTCCTCTTTGTGCCTAGACTCTGTATCTGATAAGCATATAGTTAAATTGAAGAAAAATGGGTTTTATTTAAAATGTACATATAAGCTACAGCTTAGGATAACCAAATTTCAATTCAGATCCTTAAAGTAAAACAATTCACCTGACAAGGCATTCAGGATTTAACAACAATAAAATACAATATGTGGTTCATTCATGACTCCTATGGGATAATTAAATACATCTCTGGGCATTAAATCTTATCAAAGGAATGTACTCTTATACAAACTCAAGGAATGAAATACCTACAACGTGTCTATAACAAATTGTTAGAAATTAAGTAAAATCACTTTCAGCAGGTTCCAATACAACCAAAGCACAAAAGGCCCTTCAAACTCCAGTCTCTGAGCATAAAAAAACCAAAACAAAAAATAAAAATCCCCTGCACATTCACTTATCTACTCTGCTAATACAAGAAGCCCCCACGTGTCTGTCAGTTTGTCCTACTGTGAGGGCTTCTGTGTTGCTGTGATGCTGGAAATTACGCCACCGGTATTCAGATACTAGCAGGGTCACCCATGGAGGACAGGTTTCAGCTGAGCTTCCAGACTAAGACAGACTAGGAAGAAGAACCCAGCAGTCTACTTCTGAAAAGCATTAGCCAGTGAAAACCTTAAGAATAGCAGCGGAACACTGTCTGATATAGTGCTGGAACATGAGCCCCCCAGGCTGGACGGCACTCAAAAGATGACTGAGGAAGAGCTGCCTCCTCAAAGTAGAGTCAACCTTAATGACGTTGAGGGAGTAAAGCTATGGGGACCTTCATTTGCTGATGTGGCATGACTCAAAATGAGAAAAAACAGCTGCAAACATCCATTAATAATCAGAACCGGGAATGCACAAAGTACGTATCTAGGAAAATCGGAAGTCATCAAAAATGAAATGGAACACATAAACATCAATATCCTAGGCATTAGTGAGCTGAAATGGACTGGTATTGGCCATTTAGAATCGGACAATCATGTAGTCTGCTGGGAATGACAACTCAAAGATGAATGGTGTTGCATTCATCATCAAAAAGAATGTTCCAAGATCTATCCTGAAGTACAACGTTGTCAGTGATAGGATAATAGCCATACGCCTACAAGGAAGACCAGTTAATACGACTATTATTCACATTTATGCACCAAACACTAGGGCCAAAGATGAAGAAAAAGAAGATTTTTATCAGCTGCTGCAGTCTGAAATTGATCGAACATGCAATCAAGATGCATTGATAATTACTGGTGATTAGAATGTGAAAGTAGGAAACAAAGAAGAAGGATCTGTAGGTCGAAAATACGGCCTTGCTGACAGAAACAATGCCGGAGATCCAATGACAGAATTTTGCAAGACCAACGACTTCTTCGTTGCGAAAACCTTCTTTCACCAACATAAATGGCGACTATACACATAGGCCTCGCCAGGTGGAACACACAGGAATCAAACTGACTACATCTGTGGAAAGAGACGATGGAAAAGCTCAATATCATCAGTCAGAACAAGGTCGGGGGCCAACTGTGGAACAGACCATCAATTGCTCATATGCAAGTTCAAACTGAAACTGAGGAAAACCAGAGCAAGTCCACGAGAGCCAAAATATGACCTTAAGTACATCCGACCTGAATTTAGAGACCATCTGAAGAATAGGTTTGATACATTGAACACTAGTGACCGAAGACAAGTTGTGGAATGACATCAAGGATATCATCCATGAGGGAAGCAAGAGGTCATTGAACAGACAGAAAAGAACAAGATGGATGTCAGAGGAAACCATGAAACTTGCTCTCGAACGTCGAGCAGCTAAAGCAAAAGAACTGATGAAGTAAAAGAACTGAACGGAAAACTTCAAAGGGTGCCTCGAGAAGACAAAGTATTGTAATGACATGTGCAAAGAGCTGGAGATGGAAAACCAAAAGGAAAGAACACGCTCAGCGTTTCTAGAGCTGAAAGAACTGAAGAAAAAATTCAAGCCTCGAGTTGCAATAGTGAAGGATTCTATAGGGAAAATATTAAACTACGCAGGAAGCATCAAAAGAAGATGGAAGAAATACACAGAGTCATTATACCAAAAAGAATTAGTCGATATTCAACCATTTCAAGAGGTGGCATATGATCAGAAACCGATGGTACTGAAGGAAGAAGTCCAAGTTGCTCTGAAGGCATTGGCAAAAAACAAGGCTCCAGGAACTGATGGAATATCAATTGAGATGCTTCAACAGACAGATGCAGGCTGGAGGTGCTCACTCATCTATGCCAAGAAATATGGAAGACAGCTTCCTGGCCAACTGACTGGAAAAAAATCCATATTTATGCCTATTTCCAAGAAAGGTGATCCAACCGAATGTGGAAATTATAGAATATCATTAATATCACACGCAAGCAAAATTTTGCTGAAGATCATTCAAAAATGGCTGCAGCAGTATCCTGGCAGGGAACTGCCAGAAATTCAGGCCGGTTTCAGAAGAGGACGTGGAAGCAGGGATATCATTGCTGATGTCAAATGGATCCTGGCTGAAAGCAGAGAGTACCAGAAGGATGCTTACCTGTGTTTTATCGACTATGCAAAGGCATTCGACTGTGTGGATCATAACAAATTATGGATAACATTGAGAAGAATGGGAATTCCGGAACACTTAATTGTGCTCATGAGGAACCTTTACAAACATCAAGAGGCAGTTTTTCGGACAGAACAAGGGGATACTGATTGGTTTAAAGTCAAGAAAGGTGTGCATTAGGGTTCTATTCTTTCACCATACCTATTCAATCTGTATGCTGAGCAAATAATACGAGAAGCTGGACTATATGAAGAACGGGGCATCAGGATTGGAGGAAGACTCATTAACAACCTGTGTTATGCAGATGACACAACCTTGTTTGCTGAAACTGAAGAGAACTTGAAGCACTTACTAATGAAGATCAAATACCACAGCCTTCAGTACAGATTGCACCTCAACATAAAACAAAAATCCTCACAACTGGACCAATGAGCAACATCATGATAAACGGAGAAAAGATTGAGGTTGTCAAGGATTTCATTTTATTTGGATCCACAATCAACACCCATGGAAGCAGCAGTCAAGAAATCAAAAGACCCATTGCATGGGTAAATCTGCTAAAAAGGACCTCTTCAAAGTGTTGAAGAGCAAAGATGTCACCTTGAAGACTAAGGTACGCCTGACCCAAGCCATGGTGTTTTCAATTGCTTCATATGCATATGGAAGCTGGACAATGAATAAGGAATACCAAAGAACTGACGCCTTTGAATTGTGGTGTTGGGGAAGAATATTGAATATACCATGGACTGCCAAAAAAACGAACACATCTGTCTTAGAAGTACAACCAGAATGTTCCTTAGAAGCAAGGATGGTGAGACTGCGCCTTACATACTTTAGACACGTTGTCAGGAGGGATCAGTCCCTGGAGAAGGACATCTTGCTTGGCAGAGTACAGGGTCAGCGGAAAAGAGGAAGACCCTCAACGAGGTGGATTGACACAGCGGCTGCAACAATGAGCTCAAGCGTAACAATTGTAAGGATGGCTCAGGACGGGCAGTGTTTCGTTGTGTATAGGGTCGCTATGAGTCGGAACCAACTCAACGGCACCTAACAACAACAACAGCAGCAATACAAGAAGGCGTCCTTTTTCTGAATTTTAAATATAACAATTGTGCTGGAGGAAAAGTATTCCTATAGGACCCAAAGATGATTCTTGGGGACCTCAGATGTCGCCAAGCTCAAAACTAAAAAAATAATAATTACATATGATACATGGTGATAACCTGAACCCATACCGAAAACTGGTAGAAAATGAAAAATAAGAACAAAACAAAAACTACATTTTAATTCTCAAGTTGTTTTCACTTAGAACTTTGATAAATAGTAAAACTGCTTCTTGAAGTGTTCACAATGTCAAATAAGTCAAGTGCATTTCCGTGGACAGAAACCACTAATGCCACCATCTTATAAACTACATCACATTTTAACATTTACAAAGCATTTTCTTCCATTATTTCACTTAAGCCTTACCACAAGCCTTTGAAAAAGGGAGAGGTCCTGTTTTTCCCATTTTACAGACAGGAAAACTGGGGCTCAGGGAGATTAAGGAATTTGCCCAGATAGCTTCATGAGTAAAGATTCATATACCAGGCTACATATCCTTAGGTCCAGTGTTCTTTCCAATTTCCCACAGCCATGAGCAAACTGAAGTATTTTAAAGTGCATCTTAGATCAAAACTACTAATATTAGTTTACTTGCTTAAATTCAATTGTATGAACCAGTAAAAAAAAAAAAAAAAAGGAATAAGGAAATGAAAGTCATCTACAGATTACGAGAATAATTAAATTAATAAATATCTAATGAATGAAGATATTTTTAAAAAGTGGGATGTCTGTTACAACAAGAAAATATATGCCTGGTATGAAAAAAGGCAGAAAACAAAACTGTATGCACACTATTAATGACATGTAGCATATGCATGGAGAAGTAAATACAAAAACAGTTCACTATGTTAGAATAACAAATTTGGGATTTTTTTTTTCTTTTCCAAGCTTCCTGTATACAACGTTTATTTTAAAAAGAGCTCAGTTCCCATTCTCTTCAGCCTTCCCCCTCTGAAGTAGTCATTTTTGAATAACTGGGATAAAAACAATAGCTGTATTCAATAAAAGATTATCCAGATAATTTCTGAACTACCTCCAAAACTGTGAAATTCTACGACACTAATAACTAAAGGGCAACTCAATGTAAAAGCTAAAGCAATTCAGGCTATAACTTCCTATAGCTAAATCAGGAACTTCAATTATGCTCTCCTCAAATTAATACCAGTAAAGGTGCAGTAAGCATACCTTACTTTACACAATGAATGCATTCCTAGAAAGGAATTTTCTGTAAGCAAATTTGTCAAGTACCTACTGCAGTAAAAATGTAGATTCATTCTTATGGAAAATGACTATTTGGACCTATAAAAACCCAAATCCATTGCCATCAAGTCGATTCCAACTCATAGCAACCCTACAGGACAGAGAAGAACTGCCACATAGGGTTTCCAAGACTGTAATCTTTATGGAAGCAGACTGCCACACCTTTCTCCTGTGTAGCAACTGGTGGGTTTGAACCACCGGCCTTTCAGTTAACAGCTGAGTGCTTTAAACCACTGCGTCACCAGGGCTCCTATAAGCAACAAAAATCACAGCTAAGTAAACACAAAACCTTTTTAAAATGTAGCTTTAAAGGAAAAGCATAATTTTCTGATAATACAGGGTAATGTTACTACAATCAAAATTGTTACATTTAAAATACAAAAAACTGAGAAGAGACGACGAAATAAAGAACTGTTCCATCTCTTTAAGTGGAAAGTATAAAATTTAAGTATAAAACTGTTTTATATTCTACATCTCCCAAATGTATATATATTTTTTAAATCATTTGGTTCTAAAGGGATTTGTTCCTTTCTCCTTAGTGGATCTTTAATTGCTTTATAAGCCATATTAGGAAACCCTGGTGGTGCAGTGGTTAAGTGCTACGGCTGCTAACCAAAAGGCTGGCAGTTCAAATCCGCCAGGCACTCCTTGGAAACTCTATGGGGCAGCTCTACTCTGTCCTATAGGGTCGCTATGAGTCGGAATCGACTCGATGGCAGCAGGTAAGCCGTATTAAGATGTTCAGGGCACTTGGCTCACTTTACCTTTTTGATATCATTTTTTAAGTTCCTAAATTGGGGGAGTAAAAAAAAACATAACTAGGTTAATTGATCCTCCAAATACAATTTTCTACTTCAGAGGTTCTTCTACCTAAAAATCACCTAGAAAAGAAACTAACCAATCTGACTCACTTAAAAACACACTACAATTCTTTCCCAAACTGGTAATTACCAAGTTGGTAGCATTATAAATTGGTGTCATCTTTCTGGGAAACGATAAGGACCATAATGATATCATGCTTTTGAATTCACTTTTGGGAACGCAGTCCAAGGAACTCAAAGAACAAAATAAGCTATTTCACAGACTCAGGATTTGGGGACAGGAAGACTTCAACCACTGTGGTCCACCTTTCACCTAATGCCGTACTGTTTCTTTCAACAAACAATTCGTGTCCAACCAATGGGAAATTATTAAGGAAACTACGCCGTGATAGCAGCCCTGGTGGTGTAGTGGTTAAAGCACTCAGCTGCTAACCAAAAAGATCAGCTGTTCAAACCCACCAGCCATTCCTCAGGGGGGAAAGAGGCGGCGGTTTGCTTTCATAAAGATTTACAGTCTTGGACACCCTAGGGGCAGTTCTACTGTCTGTCTTACAGGGTTACTATGAGTCAGAATCAACACAATGGCACTGGGTTTGGGTTGGTTATGCTAGGATAAAACATTAAAATTCCATTTACGATAATTATACATACTAAATTAATGGAAAGATATTTAGTAAATACTCGTTATGGATTGAATTATATCCCCCAAAAAATGTATCAGCTTGGTTAGGCCATGTGTGGTTGTTCTCCATTTTGTGATTTTCCTCTGTGTTATAAATCATAATCTTTGCCTGTGGTTAGAAAGATTAGGTTAGGATTGTAACGCCATCCTTACCCAGGTCACTGCCATGATCCAAGGTAAAGAGAGTTTCCCTGGGGTGTGACCTGCACCACTCTTTATCTCTCAAGAGGTAAATGCAAAGGGAGGCTAGCAGAGAGTTAGGGACCTCAAACCACCAAGAAAGCAGCACCAGGAGCAGAGCACATCCTTTGGACATGGCATCCCTGCACCTGAGAACTCCTTGACCAGGGGAAGATTGAGGGCAAGGACCTTCCTCCAGAGCCGACAGAGACAGAAAGCCTTCCCTTGGCGCCGACACCCTGAATTTGGACTTGTAACCTACCAGACTGTGAGAAAATAAATTTCTCTTTGTTAAAGCCATCTACTTGTGGTATTTCTGTTATGGCAGCACTACATGACTAAGACAACAATGTTAAGTGAAAACAAGACAATTACTAAATATGTAAAATATTATACAATATACCCCAAAGTGTTAAAAAGTTATGTATATATTTAGAACTCTACTCTGAAGATAAATCTCCAATAATACCAAAATACATATGCACAAGGTTATTCACTGCAGTATTTTTGGTAACTGTACAATACTGGAAACAACCTAATATCTAATACAGATAGGAGTGGTTGAGTAAACTACAGTAAATCCACACATGGAATCCTCTGCAGCTATAAAAAAAAGAATGAGGGAGAGTTCTATAAACTGAAACAGATTTTTTTAATGTACTTTTAATTGAAAAGGCAAAGCCAAAAAAAATACCTATAGTATGCTACCTTCAGGTAAGAAAGAAGGGGGTATAAGAAAATGTCCAGGTATCTGCTCATTTGTACAGAAGAAATACAGGAAGAATAAGTCAGAAATTAAACAGATTGGTTAGCTACACGGATAGGTGAGAAATTGATGGAAAGAAGGGGATAAGGAAAGAAGTAGCAGGGGTGGGTGACACTTCTCTGAGTTTTGTTTTGCTTTTTCTTTTTTAACAACTCTGGCATTTAGAACCATAGTAATGGTTCAAATAGCCATAAAACAATTATAACCAAATGTGGGGGAAAATATTAGAGAAAAAAAAAAATTGCTGTTGAGTTGAATTCTGACTCATAGTGACCCTATAGGACAGAGCAGAACTCTCCATAGAGTTTCCAAGGCTGTAATCTTTACAGAAGCAAACTACCACATCTTTCTCCCACAGAGCAGCTGGTGGGTTCAAACCATCAACGTTTTAGTTAGCAAGCAAGCACTTAACCACTGCACCACCAGGGTCCCTCGGGGGAAGTATAACCCTGAAAAACCTGTTGCCATTCAGTCAATTCCAACTCATAGTGACCCTATAGGACAGAGCAGAATTTCCCCATAGGGTTTCCAAAGAGCAGCCAGTGGTTTCAAACTGCCAAACTTCTGGTTAGCAGCCAAGCTCTTAACCACTATTAAAAAAAAAAAAAAAAAAGGACAACAAGTCAATTCTGACTCATAGCTACCCTACAGGACACAGGAGAAATGCCCCACAGAGTCTCCAAGGAGGGCCTGGTAGATTTGAACTGCTGACTTTTTGGTTAACAGCCATACAGCTCTTAACCACTAAGCCATCAGGGTTTCCTTAACCACTACAGGAATTAGCAATTCTGAAACTACTTTATACGCATACTAAAATTAAATAACTAAACAGATTGTAGATAATGAGAGTCAGGTTTCTTAACCGTATGAGAAAGAAGTTAACAAATAAGAAAAAGGGGAAGACTAAAATGAACCAGGTGATGTGCAGTGAAATTGGAGCCATCAGTAAAAATGGTTTGTAGCATATGCCTGCATACAGAAACACAGGTATGTGTGTAAGCAAGAGTTAGTACACATACATACCATATTTTTATGCAAATAACGTGTGCGTCATATGTTTCTGGCCAACCACGCAATCCCCTCCTGCATTATTTTCCTAGGTACACTATGTGCATTATATGCACGGGCACACTACTTACATGGGTGCATTATTCACAAAAAAAGTACGGTATATTTCCTTCCTCTGCTGAGCAGGCCTAAAAGCAACGACACTTCAGAAACAATGAGCACATCTAGGGCCCAAATCTTGGTCTCTAACACCATTCTCCAATAAAAAGAAGTGAGGCTCCTTGGAGAAGTGGTTGATTCCAGGACTGGAGCAGGGAAAACAGAAGATCTTGTGGTGCCAGAAAGAATACAGGTGCCAACCTGAAAGAACTCCTAACAGCCAAAGCTGGAACAATTTGAGCAACAAAACAAGTAGTGGTAGTGCTGGGTTTTAACCCATAAAATAAATATCCGTGAGAACAGAGTGGTATTAGTAAACAAATAAAGAAGAATGAGCTCTTCCTCAAAACAGAATTGTAAGTACACTCACTCCTCACTCATAGACATGGCTAGGTGCCAAAGACCAGGATATTATGCAAAAATCAGTGTTATGCAAAAATGGAGAGGATGATCACATCAGATCACAAAATGGAAGGTGATAACATCACTACATAACGGCCAAATTACATCATCACATAACTGCCAAACCATTGCCTAGCTAAGCTGACACATAAGCTTAACCATCAGTCACTGCTGTTCTTGCCTCACACTTTGGCATTCCTCAGTGCCAGATATATCTCATTAATATGCAAAACAGTCAGATTGTAGATTTTTTACTATTGTCGTAAATTCGAAATGTCAGATGAGACAGTTGGTAAGTGAAGAGTAGGTGTAATAAATGTAGAAGAGAGAAATAGAAAATCACAACTAGACAACCCCAACTGTAATAAAAATTCTGCAGACAAGATCCACTAATTGCTAAAATTAGCGGGTCAAAGTTTGAGGAGAAATGTTACTTGCACGGTCGGAAAGTATCTCCCACAAGACAGTTATCAACTACAAAGGAAAAGATAGTAACTCTACAGTGGAAAAACCAGCAAACACCAACTTAACCAAGTGATCATAGCATCATCATTGTTGGGTGCTGCCCTGTCGACTTCAACTCATAATGACCCCATGTGAAAGAAAAGAACTGCCCATAAGGTTTTCTAGGATGAAAGCTTTGCAGAAGCAGGTTGCCAGGTCTTTCTCCAGCTGAATGCTTAACTACTGTGCCACCTAGTGATTAAGGTAAGCCTCATCATATGGATATCATGAACCTCTTTGATATGATGCACTGAAAAAGACGGTACTTTTGTGGTACTCTTGCTTTAAAAAACATGCATACCCTCATTCTAATCATGAGAAAGTACAAACAAACCCAAACTGAGGGAACATCCTATAACTTTAAAAGTGTCAAAGTCATGAAAGGTAAGGAAAGACTGAGGAACTGTAACAACTAAACGTAATATGGGATCCTGGACCAGAAAAAAAGACATCAGGGTAAAAATTGGCAAAACCTGAGTACTGTCTGTATTTTAGTAAATTCTGCAAATGTTAATTTCCTGTTCTTGGCAATTGTAAATGGTTATGGACCCAACGCTAACATTATGGAAAGGAGGTAAGGGATATAAGGGAATTCTTCCTGCTACTTTAGCACCTTTCCTAACCCAAAACCCCAGAGCTGTCGAGTCAATTCCAACTCATAGCGACCCTATAGGACAGAGTAGAACTGCCCCACCTTTCCTACAAACTTAAAATTAGTTCAAATTAAAAAGTTTTTTTTTAAAAAAGGGGGTGGCTGACAATACTTCGCTTCTATTTAGTTCACATGCCAGTGTCAAGGACCTTAACAATTACAACAGAATATAAGAATTATTGGACCAAGGATGTAAAATGTTTTGTTGCCTCATAAAGCATTTTGGTAACACAACTAGAAACAGCATTTTCTAAGCTATATTATGGTTACTAGGTAGGGCAACCATAATTTGCCATCCAAACCAGGACCAATCCAACTGAAAGGGAACTTTTGGTTACCCTGTTAGTAGGTCAAAGTGATCAAGCCTATTAAAGATCTCAAGTCAATTTGAGCTGACATAAGCTTGCTGCTTTAACAAGTCACCCTTACTTCCCTAAGCCTCAGAACAACTGTAAGGGAGGGAGCAGAGTTGAACCAGAAAATCCCCAAATTCCTTCTCAACATGAAAAAAAATCAACGATCCTTAGTAACACCCTTCTTCAAACGATTATTTTTCCATTTACTATGTGTCTACTGTGTGTAAAGAGAAACTAAGTTAATATACACTAGTATGCTTGGATCCTTTAATTATGATTTTTCAAAAAAGTATTAAGAATGAAATCATTTATTTTCCAAAGCAGCACTCAGCTTTCAATGCCTTACCTGAAATGTACCACATTCAAATACACCCAACCAGTTGCCACAACATAAAATAAGCTAAGGTCAAGTATTCTATTGTCTGCTTTTAAAACACCAGTTACCTCAGGAAGTTGGACTTGTTCCAAATTCTACTATTTCTGAAAAAGATCAACAATATAGTATTGAGGATATCAGCTGACTATGATATATTAGCCTCGAAGAATCAACAACATTAATCAGGTACTTAGTGTTACTGAAATTACTATATAGCTTCATTAAGGCCCACTTCCTTTGCATATTCAGTAAGAGCTAAGCTAGAAATATGCATAATAATTTATAAAACTTAAAAAGTAGATATAAGTATTTTTAAAATCAGCAACCCCATTCCCATTCTGTAATATTTCAATCTGAAGCCATGGAAGGGATTTCTTTTTCTGTGTGTGGAAAACTGCCATCCAAAATAAGTAAGCAGTGTTTTTATTAGACTTGAACCATTATAAAATGCCTCTTTATTAATGTGGTCTTATCCTGAATAGCAAAAAAAGAAATCCTATTAGAAAGAAATCAGCACTATTTCCAGTGTTGCTTTTTTATGATAACATATACATTAGAGTTGCCTGAGGGTATAACCTAATATATCAGAAATCAAATTTAACTTGAAAATTATGTATGTGCTTTCAGGACAGAACAAATATTCTATGTGAAATATAATAACGCAAGAACTTATAACTTATCTCTACTTACAATTTCAATTCTTCACGTGACAGACAGCAAGATAGTCAAACGTCCATACTTTATCTTTTATAGATGCTATCACTGCCTAATAGAAAATTTACCTTTTTTTAATAGAAGCAGGCAAAATCTCTTCTGAGTAGTTCTCCTGTTTTCTGGGCATTATACCAAAGTGGAAATGGTCACAGTTTGTTTATTCACCAGGATACATTTTATAAATAGCATACCTGACTAAATCTCAAGTGCTTAATGGACTATAAAACTTTACATATAGTCCTATGATGTCATTCCTACTCTCCTAATCTTGCCTGCTCGTTTCAACTCCCACACCTCAACAAAGTAAATCTTCGAAAATTGTTTTCATCATGTTAGTTTCCCAATAAATTAAAGAAACAAAAGAAATGCAAATTATTTCCAACAAGGGTGCCAAGACAACTCAATGGAGAAAGAACAGTATTTTCAACAAATGCTTCTGAGACAATTAGATATCCACATTAAAATGAATGAAGCTGGACCACTACCTCACATCATACACAAAAATTAACTCAAAACAGCTGCATATAAAAATTAACTCAAACCAGATCAAAGACCTGAATCTAAGAGCTAAAACTATAAACCTCTTAGAATATAGGAGTTAATCTTCATGACAGGGGGTTAGGCAAGCCTTCTCAGACACAACAAAAGCATAAGTGACAAAAGAATAAATTGGCCGACTATTCTGACCAGGGACACAGTAGAAGGTCCTGGACAGAATGGCAGAAAATGTAGAACAAAACTCAGATTCCTGAAAAGGGCCAGACCTACTGGACCAATAGAGACTAGAGGAGTCCCGAGACTATCACCCTAAGATACCCTTTGAACTTGGATCAGAAGCTATTTCTGTAGATCATCTTTCAGCCAAGTAACAGGCTGGCTTAAAAAATAAACAGTATCACCCGTGTGTAACTAATGACATGAGATCGAACAGCCACATTTACCCAAAGGCAAAGATGAGAAGGCAAGGAGAAGTGATGCTAGATCAAAGGAAACAGAACAGAAATAATGAGAACGCTGACACATTGTACAAATTGTAACCAATGGCAGGGAACAATCTGTATAAACACTGTTAAAGGCAACATTCTTTTGTGGTTATGAGAGTTGGGGGGGAGGGTGGAAGAGGGGCATTCACTAATTAGTAGATAAGAACTACTTTAGGTGAAGGGAAAGACAGCACACAGTACAGGGGAGGTCAGCACAATTGGACTAAACCAAAAGCAGGAAGTTTCCTGAATATACTGAATGCTTCGAAGGCCAACGTAGCAGGGGCAGGGATCTGGGGACCGTGGTTTCAGGAGACATCTAAGTCAATTGGCATAATAAAATCTATTAAGAAAACATTCTGCATCCCACTTTGAAGAGTGATGTCTGGGGTCTTAAACATTAGCAAGCAGCCATCTAAGATGCATCAATTTGTCTCATCCCACCTGGATCAAAGGAGAATGAAGAACACCAAGGACACAAGGCAATTACAAGCCCAAGAGACAGAAAGAACCACATGTACCAGAGACTACATCATCCTGAGACCAGAAGAACTAGATGGTGCCCGGCTACAACCCATGACTGCCCTGACAGTGAACACAACAGAGAATCCCTGAGGGAGCAGGAGAGCAGTGGGATGCAGACCCCAAATTCTCATAAAAAGACCAGACCTAATGGTCTGCCTGAGACTAGAAGGACCCCGGTGGTCACGGCCCCCACACCTTCTCTTGGCCCAGGACAGGAACCATTCCTGAAGCCAACTCTTCAGACATGGATTGGACTGGACAGTGGGTTGGAGAGGAATGTTGGTGACGAGTGAACTTCTTGGATCAGGTGGACACTTGAGACTATGCTGGCATCTCCTGCCTGGAGGGGAGATGAAAGGGTGGAGGGGGTTAGAAGCTGGCGAAAAGGACACGAAAAGAGAGAGTGGAGGGAGAGAGCGGGCTGTCCCATTAGGGGGAGAGTAATTGGGAGTGTGTAGCAAGATGTATATGGGTTTTCGTGTGAGAGACTGACTTGATTTGTAAACTTTCATGTAAAGCACAATAAAAATGATTAAAAAAAATTGTTAAAGGCAAACTAACTTGCTGTGTAAACTTTCACCTAAAATACAATATTATTTAAAAAATTAAATAAACTGGACTTCATCAAAATTAAAAACTAGAAAGTGAAAAAACAGCCCACAGAATAAGAAAAAGTATTTGCAAATCGTTATCTTTAATACGGAACCAGAATGTATAAAGAAATCT
The DNA here is from genome assembly GCF_030014295.1 of Loxodonta africana. Lineage (NCBI taxonomy): Eukaryota > Metazoa > Chordata > Mammalia > Proboscidea > Elephantidae > Loxodonta > Loxodonta africana. The sequence goes on from NC_087344.1 coordinate 56,247,297, forward strand.
TACAACTCAATAATATAAAGACAAATAGCCCAATTAAAAACTGGGCAAAGGATATGAACAGACACTTCTCCAAGAACAACGAACTGCCAGTGAGCACATAAAAAGATGCTCAACGACATCAGCTTTCAGGCAGATGCAAACCAAAACCCGCAATGAGTCATCTTCACATGACAGGAAAATAATCCAATGCCCATACTTTACCTTCAAATGACTATAATGCGTTATCACTTAGCATCCAGTAGGAGGGCTTATGATCAAAAGGGCAGGTAACACCAAGAGCTGGTAAAGATGTAGAGAAAGGTGGGACCCTCATACAATGCTGGCAAAAAAACATACGATGGTGTAGCTGCTTTGGAAAACAGTTTGGCGATTCCTCCAAATGTTAAACATGGACTTATGATATCATTCAGCAATTCCACTCATAAACCCATGAGAAATGAAAACATACATCCACAAAGAACATTCACAGATCTTCACAGCAACGTTATTCATAATACCCAAAAAGCTGAAACAATCCAAATAACCACCAGCTGATGAACAGATAAATAAAATATGGTACATGGAATATTATTCTGCAACAAAAATAAATGAAGTACTGATACATGCTACAACAAGGATGAACCGTGAAAGCATTCTGCCAAGTAAGAGAAGCCAGTTAAAAATGAACACATACTGCACTGTTCCATTCAAAAGAAATGTTCAGAATAGGCAAATCAAGTATCATGGTCGGTAGAGAGTGCGTCAGCGAAAACAATGAGATGGATTGACACAGTAATGACTGTATTTGAGTTCATTGATTGGCACAGGACCAGGCAACATTTTTGTTCTGTTATCCATAAGGTCGCTATGAGTCGGAGCCAACTCAGAGCACCTAACAACAATAGAGGCAGAATAGACTGGTGATTGTGTAGGCCAGGGAGAACTGCGGGAAATGGAGAGTGCTGACAGGTGAAGAAACTGAAGATCTTTACTAACTTCTGCAGTGTGAAATTGACCAAATAAGCAATCAAGATGCATTGATAATTACTGGTGATTGGAATGCAAAAGCTGAAAACAAGGAAGACGGATTGGTAGTTGGAAAATATGGCCTTGGTGACAGAAACAATGTTGGAGATCGCATGACAGAATTTTGCAAGACCAATGACTTCTTCACTGCAAATACCTTTCTTCAACAACATAACCAGTGACTATACATGTGGACCTCGCCAGATGGAATACACAGGAATCAAATCGACTATGTCCGTGGAAACAGACGACAGAAAAGCTCAATATGGTCAGTCAGAACAAGGCCAGAGGCTGACTGTAGAAGAAACCACCAATTATTCATACGCAAGTTGAAGCTGAAGAAAATTAGAACAAGTCCGCGAGAGTCAAAGTACAACCTTGAGTGTGTCCCACCTGAATTTAGAGACCATCTCAAGAATAGATTTGATGCATTTAACACTAATGACCGAAGATCAGATGAGCTGTGGAATGAAATCAAGAACATCATACATGAAGAAAGCAAGACGTCATTAAAAAGACAAGAAAGAAAAGACCAAAACAGACGTCAGAATAGACTCTGAAAGTGGCTCTTGAATGTTGAGTAGCTAACACGAAAGGAAAAAATTATGAAGTAAAAGAGTTGAACAGAAGAATTCAAAGGGCAACCCAAGAAGTCAAAATATTATAATAACATATGCAAAGACCTGGAGATAGAAAACCAAAAGAGAAAAACATGCTCGGCATTTCTCAAGTTGAAAGAACTGAGGAAAAAATTTAAGCCTCGAGTTGCAATATTGAAGGATTCTTCGGGGAAAATATTAAATGATGTGGAAGAATCAAAAGAAGATGTAAGCAATACACAGTCACTGTACCAAAAAGAACTGGTTGATGTTCAACCATTTCAGAAGATAGTGTATGATCAAGAACCAATGGTACTGAAAAAAGAGGTCCAAGGTGCACTGAAGGCACTGGAGAAAAACAAGACTCCAGAAAAGGACAGACTACCAGTTGAGATGTTTCAAAAAAGAGATGCAACGCTGGAAACACTCAGTCATCTATGCCAAGAAATTTGGAAGACAGCTACCTGGCCCACTGACTGGAAGAGATCCATATTTGTACCCATTCCAAAGAAAGGAGATCCAACAGAATGTGGAAATTATCAAACAGTATCATTAATATCACACACAATAAAGTTTTGCTGAAGATCAATCAAAAGCTGCCACAACAGTACATCGACAGGGAGCTGCCAGAAATTCAAGCTGGATTCAGAAGAGGATGTGGAACAAGGGATATGACTGCTGATGTCAGATGGGTCTTGGCTGAAAGTAGAGAACATCAGAAAGATGTTTACCTGTGTTTTACTGACTATGCAAAGGCATTCAACTCTGTGAATCATAACAAATTATGGATAACACTGCAAAGAATGGGAATTCCAGAACCCTTAATTGTGCTCATGAGGTATCTGTACTTAGACTAAGAGGCAGTTGTTCAAACAGAACAAGGGGATACCACCTCGTTTAAAGTCAGGAAAGGTGTACATCGGGGTTGTATCCTCTCACCATACTCATTCAATCTGTACGCTAAGCAAGTAACACAAGAACCTGTGCTATATGAAGAAAAATGGTGCATCAGGATTGGAGGAAGACTCATTAACACCCTGTAATATGCAGACAACACAACCTTGCTTGCTGAAAATGAAGAGGACTTGAAGCACTTACTGATGAAGATCAAAGACCATAGCCTTCAACATGGATTACACCTCAACGTAAAGAAAACAAAAATCCTCACAACTGGACCAAAAAGCAACATGTTAAGTGGAGAAAAGATTGAAGTTGTCATGGATTTCATTTTGCTTGGATCCAAATCGCCCAGGGAAGAAGCACTCAAGTAATTAGACGACACATCTCATTGGGAAGGCAAATCTGCTGCAAGAAATCTCTTTAATGTGTCAAAAAGCAAAGAGGTCACTTTAAGGGCTAAGGTGCACCTGACCCAAGCCATGATACTGAATTACGGTGTTAGCAAAGAATATTGAAGATACTGCAGACTGCCAGAATGAACAAATCCGTCCTGGAAAAACTATAGCCAGAATGCTCATCTGAAGCAACCCACTGCCGTCAAGTCAATTCCAACTCATAGCAAAATTTCATCTCACATACTCTGGATATGTTATGAGACAGGTCCAGGACACCATGCTTGGTAAAACAGAGGGTCAGCAAAAAAGAGATAGATCCTCAAAGACATGGAGTGACACAGTGGCTACAACAATGGGCTCAAACATAGCAACGACTGTGAGGATGGCACAGAACCGGGCAGTGCTTCGTTCTGTTGCACACAGTGTTGCTATGAGACAAAATCGACCCGAGGTCACCTAAAAACAACCGGTTTCTTTTGGGGTTGATGAAAATGTTCCAAAATTGATTACGGTGATGACTACACAATTCTGTGAATACGTTCAAGACCAGTGAATTGTATACTCTAAATAGGCAAGTTGTCTGGTATATGAATTATATCTTAATAAACCTATTTTTTAAAATAAAAGGGAATGGCTTCATACAGGAGAGCTCTAACCTCCTAATCTTATATTTATACAAAGTCCCCTAGAATCTGGACCTATTACCTTGAGTACCACAAAAATCCTCCACTCCAAACACACAGATTAGGATCCTTACAAGCCAGCAAATGTCATGCTTATTTTCAAGCCTGAAACTTTATTTATGCTGGTCACTCACCACAACCTACTCCCCTCTGACCATTCCATTCCTGAGTATACTTTTAACTTCCTGTAACTCATCTTTCAGAGTTCAAATTCTGCATCCTACTTTATTCTCTAGGGCCTGGAAAAAGGATCAGTAGTCATCTCACTCACTCTTTCTTACATTTCTCCATTCTATCTTCAAGGTTTGTCCTTTTCCATTCTCAATGTCAGCTTATCATATTCTGGCTTTCTGTATTTCCACTTAGATTTTTCCCCCTTGTCATGCTAAAATTTTGTTTTAAAAATATAACCCTTCTGTTCAACTACCTGTCTACATATTTTTACTTGATACATGTACATCAAAGGAGAGAGGGGAGCTGAAACAAATCAGTAGTCTGGTGACACTTAATATTCCCACATTTCAATCTTACTGCTTTAAACTCACATACATCCCTCATGGCCTTTTCCTCCTTCCTTCAATCACACCTTATAATACATACTAACAGTTTCTGAAAACCAATTAAGAAAATCAAAGAGATATAACAAATGCCACCCTGGCCACTAGACTCTTTTTTTCCAATTTACTATACTTGAACATGTGGATGAGGATGGGTTCAAGGGATAATAAAGAAATGTAAATAACTACAGGAAAAAAAAAACTGGTGACACTACATTGAGTTTTAATGTTGTAAATAATTCATTCCTGGCACAACAACTCAAAAAACTTTCACTTATTGATAACGGTTTGCACTCTTCTCTTTCTAATGTGCAGTCCTAACTTCTGAGCTATAAACTGAAGGTGAAATAATATCCCAAAAGAACCTTTCCAAAGAAACAAAAAAGTTCATTTACATTCCAAATTAATGTAAAACTATTCCAAAAGTGAGTTTAAACGATGGCAGATAGTTAATAACAAAATACGCAAGATACAAAAGTATATATGTAATTTGACCTTAGTTATTTTGTTACAAAAAAGAACAGAATTTAAGTCCATTAAAATTAAAATCCACAGAGAAAAGGACAAGAAAGAAATATGCCAAAATGTTAACAATGGTTATCTCTATGTGGTAAAATGGGTGACTTTTTTACTTCATTTATTTTTTTCATTTCCTGATTTGATAACATGTTAACTCTTATAAGCAAAAAACAAACTTTTTAATACTAACATTTGACTACAGGTAGTCTCCGACTTATGACATATTTGAGTTATGACAAACCATACTTTTGGCTTTTTTTTTTTCATCTTATCATTAGTAATATGTATTACACACAACGTTTAAGCACGTAATTTGCTGATGTTTTCATTCTCAGATGTTCATTTGCAGAAGTTCAAAGATTGGATTTATAAAGGCAATAATGATGGGAAAAAAAAAGCAGTATTTGACTTATGTCAGAACCAAGTTACGACAGAACCCTGTCGCACCTCGGGGCTACCGGTTTAGATGTTTTTCCTCTTTCGCCTTTATGTTAACCCTAATCCTCAGTACCTATACTTCAAAAGCAACTAAGCCACTTTAGATGATTCTGTAAACTCGGTCATTAATATTATATCTGAAAGGAAATTAAAGAACTAATTTCAATTCAGATACACCTCAGTGCAAAACCATTTTAGGGCAGCCATGTAGGTTTAAAGTAAGTTATGATGCCATCTATATTAGCCCTAAAACTGATCTTAAAACTAATTTCCAGTCTCCAACTTACTTAATCAACAATTCATCCAACAAGTATGTATAGATTATCTGCCAAGCACTGTTCTAGATGCTGGCAATACAATATGCAACAGACAAAAATCTCTGCCTTCATGGAGCTTACATTTTATTGATAAAACTTAATGTCTCATAAGAGTCAGGCAGCACACACTGGGCTCAAAAAAAGTACAAAATAAATACTAGTTAATAAAGGTCATAAAAACTGACAAATTTCAAATACACTTAAAACAGTTTAAACTATTTCAAATTTCAGCTGAGGCTACGAGTGAAAAACTTCTAGTTGGCAGCAAGCCAAAAATGAGAAACCATTTGAAAATACAGAAGCAGCTTGGGATCCTGCAATATCTCATCGACAGCAATCTCTGCTGCAGTTTATACATTACTTGAAGTCATCTGTCTAGCTAATGATCAGAAAACAGTTTTCTATTATATTAGCTCAAAGTATTATTCATTAAGCAAAAATAGACCATGTCTCATCACAGGAGTTTATTACAGAACTTACTTTTTTCATACCTCTGAATGAACTAACTGTATCATCACCCTGAACAAGCCAGCATCTGACTGCAGCAACCTTTTTTTATGGTCTCAAACCACCCACCACTGGCTATACAGTCTTCACTGCTAAAGTCATGGAGGCATTTCAGTCTGTGTCTAAACCTAACACTAATCAGCCAAAAACCAGAGGTTATTTATTACATGAGCAAGTTGTCTTTCCTCTGTTCATGTTAGCATGTTCCTAGTATCAATGAGCCCACAGAGAAATGTATCAGTGACCATTAAACAAACTAAGAAGCCACTGATAGGCCTCTGTAAATCCTTCCCCACTACTGGCAAGAACACAAACCACAAAGCACAGGTGATCAGCATAACCTTTGGAATCTTAAACCATTATAATCCAAGAGACTCTCACAGAATAAAGGACTCTAACCCCTTTATTGTAAAACGTCCAGTGCAGTTATATGACTAGTTATGTGGCTAGAAGACCCAAACTCAAATCCTGATTTCCTGATGTGCACTTCTCAATACATCAAGCTAAATCCACTTATATCTTAAGAACAGTGATAAAGGCTAGCAGACACTGCTTCCAATTCAAAATTTAATACAAAAAGCATAGGTATGCACATCAAAGGGCTTTATTACCAAAGTGAAAAGACAACCTACAGATTGGGAGAAAATTTTAGGAAACCATAAAGAAGAGTCTAATATCCAAAATACATATAAAACCTCTACAACTTAAAAACACAAAGACAACCCAATCAAAAAATGGACAAAGGACTTAAGAGATAATTCACCAAAGAGTATATTCAAATGGCCAACAAGTACATGAAAAGATGCTCACCATTATTAGCCATTATGAAGATGCAAATCAAATCAAATCAAAATGATGAGATGTTCCCTCACCCTCATCAGAACGGCACTAATTAAAAAAAAAAAAAAAAGAAAGAAAACAAGTGTTCACAAGGTTGTGGAGAAACTGGAACCCTTCTCTATTGTTGGGGGGAATATAAGATGGTACTGTCACTGTGGAAAACAGTTTGGCAGTTCCTCAAAAAGGTGAACACAGAACTACCATATGACCCAGCAATCCCAATCCTAGGTATATACCCAGAAGTAAAGCAGGAATGCAAACAAACCTGTACACCAATGTTCACTGCAGCACTTTTCACAATGGCCAAAAGGTGGAAACAAACAAAATGTCTACCAGCATATGAATGGACAAACAAAATGTGATATAGACATATAATGGAACACTACGGAGCCTTAATTAAAGTGAAGTCCTGATGCATGCCACAACATGGATAAACCTTGGAAATATTATGCTAAGCAAAATAAGTCATTCACAAAAGGACAAAATACTCTGAGCTCACATATATGAAATAAGCAAATACGGAAACCAAAGATTATTAATGGTTAGCAGGGTTGGGAAGGGGGTAGGAAAGGCGAGTTTCTGTTTGGGGGCATTGAGCTTATGTTAACGGTGGTGGAATGTTTTGGATGAGAATAGCAACAATGGTGACACAACATGAAAAATGTAATCAACGTCAGGTAGAAAATGTGGATGTTCTCGTTTTGGTGTACGTTTTCACAACTAAAAAAAAAAGGGAGAAAAAAAGTACAGGAGTATTATGAGAATAAGTGGAAAAGGGACCTGGAAAGTAGCAACTATAGAGATCAGACACATATTTCAATCATACACTAATTCTTCAGATTATGATGCAGAAGGCACATCAAATCTGTAGCAACTATGTTTTAATAGTCATTTCCTTGGGTACCTCCTCTAGCTCCTCACCTTCTGCTAAAAACCTGAAACGTGACTGAAAACTAGTTATTAAAGCTCTATGCAGTTGCAACAGAAATGAAATTGTGAAAAGTTGGCTGGAAGAATGAGAAAGCTATGTAAACCTGGATTAATTCTTACTCATCCTTTTAATTTAGCTCAGATGTCAATTTTAGGAAGCCCTAATTCCTCCTTTCCCCAGGCAGGGCTCTTACAGCAGAGCTATCACTGTACTTCTTTCATTGTATTGTTTACCTGCCTGGACCTAGTTCTTTGAGGACAAAGCTTATATCTTAGCTTTTCAATTCCAGACTAGCACAGGGTCTGGCACACAGGAAGTGCTGAATAAATGAATTAATAATCTTGCCACTTACACTGAAGCCCCAAGGAATGGCTAAAATGTGGTGCTCCACTCCATTATAATTTAAACAGTGATTTTCAAACATGTTTTAGCAGTACCCATTTTTTTGAAGTCTTATCAGAAACCTCAACATGGGAAAGTTACACTTCAGTCCTAAGATGGTTTAAATACTCATGTTTTGACGGAAAAGATCTCGCTTTGAAACCAGTAGACCTACAACAGGCAGTGGTGGCAGCCGAGGCAACAGCCAATATAACTTAGGCATCTGAGTAACTTTATTTACTTTTTTATGTCTGTCTTGCATCTATCTCCCTTCTCCTTCCTATAAGGATCTGCCCTCAGTATTTCAGACTTTATTGATGGTGAGATCTTAAAAGTAGAGTGACTGCTGGCCACTACATGATCTGTGGAGTTCTGGTTGCTAGTTATAATGGTACTTTGCTAGAGGTCTTTCTAACCTCTGAACAAGCAGAATCATGCTCTGAATCAGATGTTGCTGTTGTTAGGTGCTATCGAGTCAGTTCCAACTCATAGCAACCCTACATACAACAGAATGAAACACTGCCTGGTCTTGTGAATCATCACAATTGTTGCTATGTTTGAGGCCATTGTTGCAGCCACTCTCAATACATCTCGTTGAGAGTCTTCCTCTTTTTCACTGACCCTCTACTTTACCAAGCATGATGTCCTTCTCCAGGGACTGGTCCCTCCTGATAACGTGTCCACAGTACGTAAAACAAAGTCTCATAATCCTCCTAAGGAACATTCTGGCTGTACTTCTTCCAAGACAGATTTGTTTGTTCTTCTGGCAGTCCATGGTATATTCAATATTCTTTACCAACATCCTAATTCAAAGGCATCAATTCTTCTTCCATCTTCCTTATTCACTGTCCAGCTTTCACATGCTTATGAGGTAACTGAAAATACCATGGCTTGGGTCAGGCGCACCTTAGTCCTCAAAGTGATATCTTTGCTTTTTAACACTTCAAAGAGGTTGTTTGATTTCCTGACTGCTGGTTCCATGGGCGTTAATTGTAGATTCAAGTAAAAATGAAATTCTTGACATCAATCTTTTCTCCATTTATCACGATGTCGCTTACTGATCCAGTTGCAAGGATTTCTGCTTTATGTTGAGGTGTAATCCATACTTAAAGCTGTAGGCTTTGATCTTCATCAGTAAGTGCTTCAAGTTTTCACTTTCAGCAAACAAGGTTGTGTCATCTGCATACTGCAGGTTGTTAATGAGTCTTCCACCAATCCTGAGCCACATTCTTCTTCTCACATTATCTGCTCAGCATACAGATTGAATAAGCATGGTAAAAGGATGCAATCCTGACGAACACCTTTCCTGACTTTAAACCATGCAGTATCCCCTCATTCTGTTCAAAAGACTGCCTCTTGGTCTACATACAGCTTCCACATGAGCACAATTAAGTGTTCTGGAATTCCTATTCTTTGCAATGTTATCCATAATTTGTTACGATCCACACAAATGCTTTGGCATAGTAAATAAGACACAGGTAAACATCTTTCTGGTATTCTCTGCTTTCAGCCAAGATCCACCCGACATCAACAATCACATCCCTTGTTCCATAACCTCTTCTGAATCCGGCTTGAATTTCTGGCAGTTCCCTGTCAATGTACTCTTTGCAACCATTTTGGAATTATCTTCAGCAAAACTTTACTTGCGTCTGATATTAATGATATTGTTCAGTAATTTCCACATTCTGTTGGATCACCTTTCTTTGGAATGCACACAAATATAGATCTCTTCTAGTCAGCTGGCAGGTCTATTTCTATGCTTTTAAGGCTCAATGAGGTAAAGGTAACCTACTTGTACAGCAGTATGTGGCTATGAACTAATTAAAACACGGTACAGAGTGGCTATATTCCAGATTACTCCACAGAGTTTCTTTACTGTATACAGACGTTCCCCTGGCTACCACATATGGGGGTGTACTCTTCCCCTTCACTTCCACAAGATTCAATATGCAGATTTGCTGAGAGGTAGCTTGGCATAGTAGAAATGACATTCACGGGCTTTGGAATCAGTCACCACCACAGTATGAATCACAGGTTCACCACTTGCTAGGTAGATAATTTTCGAAACACTACTTCTCTGCACTTTAGTTTCCTCATCTGTAAAATAGGGACAATACCTACTTCACTGGGGTTCTTCATGAGAATTAAAGAACAGTAAGCACTCAGTACAGGGAGACTATCGTTAATATTCTTCAGATTTAGCTTTGGTAACAAGGGAAAAAGTGAGACATGCTCAGCTTTAGCCTACTAAGGTAAAACTGAAAATCGATGTAGAAAACAAAAATGAAAGAAAATTACAATACAATAAAACGCAAAGGAATATTGTTTTTTAGTATATATTTGTCATATATCTATCACAAAATAGCTGGGAACACAAGTCAGTTCCTGGTTGCCACAGGCCTTTACCAAATTTAGTTCCTGCAAAGAATCCACTGCCCTGACTTCCTCTACCAAACTGGTTGCCCCAAAACAGTAACTAGATTCCCCAGAAGTGTCAGCAGCCCTGAGAGATATTACACCCTGAAGTCTTTCCATATAAACAGTGAGAACACGGTGTATTCATAACAGACTGCAAAACTGTTGTTTGTGTCAGAACTTTTTGGGCACCTGAATTCAAAATCACTTACTTCTCTTGAATGATCTGAAGGATAAGCATTTTCTACCTGAAGGGCTAGGATTTTTAATGGAAGTCCAAGAACCCCCTGAAAATGTAAACAAGATTTTCTGTGTATGGGTTGTTTTCTGTGGGGAGAACCTAGACAGCTCCCATCAAAATGTCAAAGTTGTTTGCTATGCGGAAAAGGTTAAGGAACACTGTTAAGATTCTCAGTAGAGCTTCCTGGAACCTCAAACCCAGATGCTGGGGTAAGCATATCTCAAGGCGAGGATTTTGAAGTGCCAGTTTTATAAACTATGAGCTTCATGTTATATTATGAAAACTCTATGCAAAATTTCTCTCTTGCTGTTTAGAAATTTTCATATCAGGATTTATCTTCTCCCAGCCTCCGTCCTCCCCCCATCCCTTGCCTCCTTACAATCAAAGGTGTCTACTTATGGGCTCTGCCATGTAATACTGATGCCAACTTAGCAGGTTCCAGTTTAGATTCACATCCATTCTGGCTAACATTTCCCTTCATTTCTGATTTGTCACTTCAGTGCTGTAAGTACAAATGAAGGACACATTGTCATGCAAGGCTCATAGTATTTTTACAAACTTAAAATGCTGTCTGAACTTATTAATCCAATTCAAACACAACTGTACCTGTAATCTGAGGAACTGAAGATCTAGCAGTCAACCCAGGGAAAGAACAACTTCAGATGTGCACTCCAGCCTGGACGCTCAACGTTATCAGTCTATCCCACAATGACCACTTGCTGACTACTTGGTCAAACAAATAAAAATTCCCACACTCGCACAGGATGGAAAAGCAGAAACCTTGCATAAATATAGTGAGTACTGCCAATTGTTAAGGGATTCCTTCATCCTATTTACCTGCTTGAAAAAAATACAAAGTATTGGTGCCTAAAATGTAAACTGAACTTAACTGAACTTGATTGCTCCACAGAACTGCTCTATTTCAATAAAATTTTTAACCAATTCCCCATTAAAAAAAGAAAAAAATTACCAGTAGATATTTCATCACTGATATATTCTAATGAAATCTGAAATACTTCATTTACTATTTATATAATCTTTTAGATTTTAGAAATTGTAACCTTTCAGTACACAAAGCAAAAGATATACATCAAGAGAAAAATTAATTTTAGCTTTAAAAACTAAATTTAGAGGCAAAGTGAAAACTTAAAGCCACATAAAACTAGGTATCCTATATTACCACAAATAAGTTTAAAAAATTATCTCCATTGGAAAAGACATCTTAAATTTATCCCCTTTAACAACTGCTTCTTTTATTCAAAAGAAAATTAAATTGTAGCATTAGTAACTACTTTTATGTTACAACCAACTCAGCTTTTCTAAGTCCTGCCTTTGTGAAATGCATTGAGAAAAAGCACGTTTGAAACACTTTAGTCAGTTTTGTGTCCAATCAAAAAACCACCACCAAACCCACCTAGCACTGTCATATTTAGCACTGTGCTCTCACTGCTTTGTACATCAAGAACCCATGCCATGGGCTTCCTTTCATTTCTGTTTAATTGCCTAAATAGGTCAAAGATGCAGGTAATGAACAATTTACTTGGTGGCACACTACAGAAACTTACAGCCCTAACCAAGTACGGGCAATCCAAAAAAAAAAGAAAACTCAAATGAGAAAGGAATTTAAACTCACCAAGTACTGAATGAAGGGCGATGAACTCTCCCCTTTGAAGTAGGCAAACCAGCCAACCTTTTTCCCCCACAGTAAAGCAACTAGGGACTCTGATCAAAATTATAACCAGGTTTTTCATAAGCAACACAAAAACATCACTGTCTTGGGGGAAATTCATTCTCATCAGTGAATACTTCTTAATTGAACAGAATCATGCAGGAGAGAAACATTATGAAATCAGTACACACATCACACTGGAATGGAATTCATCTTTACTCTGCACCACACTGCCTGGATTGAAAAATGTGGACTAACAATATTTAAAGAACAGAGAAAATGACACTTAACAGAAACCAAAACAGTGACCTGAAATGACTCAAGACTGGAGATGCCTTTCCCTTTTCCTTGTAATCGATACTGACAAGAATCAAACTACAGACTGTGAAATAATCTGTGAACCTCACAGCACTTAGCTTATTTGCTCAAACACCCTACTCCCTCTAAAAGTCAAACACACGGTGACACAAATACAAAAACACAACACATCTAACATCCAATGATTATTTATTGATGGACACAAATACAAGGGATTTGCGGGCTGTATGATGAAATGCTGTCAGGTAGGCAACACCTTTCTAAATCTCCGTGGACTTCATGAACTCAACCGGCTAGTTCTGGACTAAAACACCTTTTACCACATCTTTTTAATCAAAGCTGTCCAAAAATCCTACAGTCGAGCAAATCACAAGAAATTAGACACAGTCAGTACTAGACTTTCCTCCAGGAGTTCAGGAACCCTCTAGACATCAGGCCTATGAAGAGTAAATTAAAGCCCTTTAAAAACGTTCCGCATAACACCAGCCTTCCAGAAGTGAGTCTGGGGGTGGTGGGTAATGTCAGGTCACTTCCTCTTCCTTTCAAAAGGTCAAAGACAGGGAAGCGTCCGGTGTAACATTTCCTCCTCGGATCGCGTTCCACCACAAACCACATCACAACTCCCCCCAGTCGCTTCAGAAACCTTAGCCACAGGGAGTGCTTGCTGTAAACGTGCACTGTAGACTTCAAACCCAACTTACCTCCGAAACGAGCTGATTCGTTTCAAACAAGAAATTTACCAATAAAGTTTATTACGTATTAGACCAGGGAAGCCCCTCAGGCCCCGATGCAGGGAGAGCGGAAGGGAGATGAGGAGGAGGAGGGTGTAGTCCTCACAACAATCAGAGAAAAGCCTTCCCTGCAGGGTTGGTCCCTGGCACCAGCAAATTCTGCCTAATAAAAGGGCGGGGGGGGGGTAGAAAGGGGGGTCTAGAGGAGGAAGCAGCGAGCAGGGGGAAGGGGCCCCCCGCTCTCAAAAGGAAGGGCTGCCAAAGCACGGCCGAGTGTGGCTAGTTTTCACAGTATTGCAGAGGGTCCCGGGGTCCCCTGCAGTGCAGCTGTCGGGGCACCCCAAAAGCTCCGGCCCAGCCCAGAGGGGCTTGAGGGGCAGCCCCTCTCCGGCTGTGTTGTGGCGGCGGGCAGGAGGGTACCCCGAGGGCCACAGCCCCCCTGGTCTGCGGCGAAGAGACCCGAAGGGCTGGTAGGAAGGTGAAAAGGATACTGTTGGGGCGCCTGGGTCTGGAGGGCCCTGATGTTCGGGTGAGGAGGGGCCGCTGCTGCTGCCGCCGCTGCTGCTACCGCTGCCGCCGGGTGAGAAGGCGGTACCGCTGCTGCCGCCGCCGCCGCCGCTCCGGTGCCGGGTCCGGTTCCTGCTGCAGCCGCTGAGCCTGATTTCAGAGCCGGTTTCTGCGGTAAACTCATGGCAAAGCGAAGCCACCAACCCCCCCAGAGCGGGACCGGGCGCGCCGGGGTGCAGGGGCCAGGGGTAGCGGGGGGGCGGGATGGGGGCAGACCCGGGGAGGCGGCGGGAGCGGGGGGTCGGGGGAAGCCTGGGAGGAGGAGGAGGAGGGGGCCGGGGCCGGTCACACACGCCCGCCGCCGCCGCCGCCGCTGCCGCCGCCGCCGCCGCCGGCAGCAGCAGCCGCCCCGCGGGCCAGCACCACCGGCTGCCGGTCTCCGTGACAACGCGACCCCAGGGGGGGGGCCGGACCCGGCGGGGGCAGGAGGCGGAGAGACCGGACCTTTCACGGCAATATCCTCATGGGCCGGCGGCGGGGGGTCTTTATCCCCCTCCCCGGGGGAAGCGGCGCCCTTCTCGGTAGCGGGGCTCAGGCGATGCCGGCGGATTTTCTTCACTCAACGAGCAGAGCATCCAACATGGCGCTGCGGCCGCCTCCAGCAGTCCGGCAGGACGGCCGATCGGAAAACTTCGGGCCTTTTCGGAGCGGCTCGGGAGGCCGAGGGTGGGAAGGCTCTTCGGCTCTTTCCGGAGACTGCGGGCGATCGGGATACCTCGGAAATACTCGGAGGCGTCTTCGGCCGCCCTTCGGGAGCTCTCTGGAACTGACTCGCTTCCTTGGCGAAAAATCGGCAAAGGTGGCTTCTCGGGCTCGAGGCGGCGAGGGTGCGGGGCGGAGGAGGAGACCAAAGGCGAGGGCTGGTCTTCGAGAGCCCTCCCCTGCGCCCTAGCCTCGAGGAACAATGGTAACGGCCCTGGAGCCTGCGGTCCGCGAGCCTTGCCCGCAGATGCAGTGAGGCGAGAAACCTCGGTTACTGTGCAAGGAACCGCTTAACCAGAGTGAAACCCGGTAGATAGGAACCCGGCGGCGTGCGGAGTTCTTAGCATGACAGATACCACTCGCCAGCCCTTAACGACGCGTTTCACATCCATTATGTCGACATTTCATCCTCACGCACTTTGAGAGGGAAGTGGAATGAGGAGCCCCATTTCCAGAGAACACTGAGGATCAGACAGGAAAAGTGCCTGGGCCAAGATGGCCCAACCGGCGGAGGACAGAGCCCGGCCTGGATCTGAATTCCACCTTCTTCTGAATGAACTATGCCACTTCCCATGTTGGCTGGGGGCCTGATTTGACCCACTTTATCTAATCGGCAGCCTTGACAGGGTTCTGAAGATGTATTCTTCCCAAGGCCTGCCCCAGGACTGGAGCGTCCTTTGGCAGGCAGCCAGTGGTCAGCTCCCGAGTGTCCTATGCGAGAGTAACATTTGTTGATAAGGTCCTTTTCTCCCTAGCTGGACTGACTAAGCATTCCCACCACCACTTCCCTACAAACACGCCCTACCCCACTTCCCAGCAAGGGCCTTGTACCAGGGACACTAAAAAAAAAAAAAACTAGCATTAAATAGAAAGGACTCACAGGGGTCATGAGGAATCCAGGTAATAATGGTTGCCAGGCAGGCATGGCACTGAGAACCTCATATTCACTATCTCATGCAGTCCTGTGAGGTAGGCATTACCCGTATTCTCAAATGAAGAAACTGAAGGGAGGCTCAGTACCAGCAAACCATTTAAGAGCTGAGAAGATTGAGGCTCAAAACAGACAAAATGCATCCCCAAAGTCACAGGGAGAGTCCATTTCTCCTGGCTACTGCCGCACTGCTTCACCTAGCTTTCCTTGTTTTTTGGTTGGGTTTTCTTTTTTTTTTTTTACAATCCCGTAAAAACTCTACACATAGTGGGTGCGTAATTCAACAAAGCCCCAGGGAGTTCCGAATGCTCCCACTGGGAGATAGGGACATCTGAAAGAGGAGGAGGATGCCAGAACCCCACACCTCATCTTTCTGGCTAGGGCTCCACAGTTGCTGGCATTGAAAGGGAAATCTTCCAGACTGGAAGACAGGAGCTGCTTCACACTCTGGAATGCTGAACTATTTGGATTTGTAATACCTGATTATTTAGGATTAGATTTTTTTTTTTTCCCCGTCATGACGTCTCTCAGTGTTGCAAACAGTCAAGTGCTTGGCTACTAACTTCAAAGGTTGGCGGTTTGAATCCACCCAGAGGCTCCTTGGATGTAAGGCTTGGCACTCTATTTCTGGAAGGTCACAGTCATTGAAAACCCTGTGGGGCATAGTTTTACTCCGAAACGCATGGGGTTGCCATGAGTTGGAATCGACTTTTTTTTTTTTTAATCCAGGCATGACTGACTCCAAGAAAAACTCAAGGTAGTCTTTCAGTTCCGGAGATTCTCCTACCGTGTTTAGAGACCTTGGGCTTCCTTATCCCAAACCTGTTCCCAGGATGGAATTTGGCTTCTCATTCACACTTGGGTGATAACGGACTGATAATTGCTTAATTGTTATTCTTTTCTGATATAGTTTCATTTTCTAACTTAATAATAGCTACAAGCTTCAGGTGGTTTCTGTGCTCCTAGTATTTGCTAAGCATTTTATGAGTATTATCTTTTAAAAGGGATAGACCTTGGGCAAAATGAATCCCTAATAAGACTTTGGCCACAGGCAATCCATGGGGACACTTATAGGGAGCAAAATCAAAAAGATAAAGTGCTCTCCTTTCATCCAAAAGAATAAATCTGCTCAACACCTCCCAACTCACACAGAGCAGCTAATATTTATTAAGCACCTACTATGTACCAGGAAACCCTGGTGGTGTAGTGGTTAAGAACTACAGCTGCTAACCAAAAGGTCGGCAGTTTGAATTCGCCAGGTGCTCCTTGGAAACCCTATGGGGCAGTTCTACCCTGTCTACAGGGTCACTATCAGTTGGAACCTACTCGACAGCAACAGGTTCGTTTTTTGTTTTTTGTTTTAATGTGCCAAGCAAAAGAACTCTGGTGGTACAGTGGTTATGTACTCGGCTGCTAACCAAAAGGTCGGCAGTTAGAACCCGCTGGCCACTCCGTGGGAGATAGATGTGGCAGTCCGCTTCTGTAAAGATTACAGATTTGGAAACCCTCTTGGGCAGTTCTACTCTGCCCTGTAGGGTAGCTGTGAGTCGGAATCAGCTCACCAGCAATGAGCTTTATGTGCCAAAGTACAACTCTACTAAATAGTTTGCTTAGATGGACTCTAATCCCCAACCCCTGCAACAACTCTGCAAGGTATTTTTATGTTTTATTTACGAATAAAGAAACCGAGGTTCAAAACGTGAAGCAACTTGTCATATAACTTTGGTGTCCAAACCCAAGGCATCTGATCCAGGTCTGATCTGCTGTGTTATTTTCAGCGTACAACCTCCCCCCCCACCCACTCACCGCTCCCCGGCCATTTTGTCACTTGCTTGCTGAGCACCCTTATTGCCTTCAGGATGCAGCCTAAATTCAAGATTTCAGCCTCTGAGCTCTGCTTCCTTTCTACCACCCTCCACTCCAAATCCGGAGTTGCAGCCACTTTGGTCTGCTTGCAAACAAAGCCGTTCTCCTTCTCAACCTGGGGCCAATATGCAGGCTGCTCCTACCACCTAAAGCCCCGAGTCATCCTCTCTATCTCCCCTTAGCCAGTTGGCTAATTTCTTGTTCCAGCTTCAAGATTTGACTCTGGCATTACCTCCTCCAGGTAGCCTTTCTTCCCTGCCCAGCCTGACCTAGGTGCCCCTCCTTTAGGATTCCACTGCCCTGGGTGGATGTCTCTCCCAAAAAACAAATGCATTGCCATAGAGTCGATTCCAACTCATAGCAACCCCATAAGATAGAGTAGAACTGCTCCATAGGGTTTCCAAGGAGCACCTGGTGGATCCGAACTGCCGGCCTTTTGGTTAGCAGCCAGAGCTCTTAACCACTACACCACCAGAGTTTCCAAGGGCACGCCTAGTGTTAAGCAATTAAGAGTCCAGCCGTTAGAGTTACATTACCTGGGTTTGATTCTCAGCCCTGCCATTTATTAGCTGTGTGACCTTGGAGAAGTCACTTAACGTCGCCAAGCTTCAGTTACCTTATCTGTAAAAATAAGCTCTGTCTCACAGAGTTATCATGAGAAATAAAATGATAATACAAACAACTTAGCCCAGTTACTGGTTCATAGTAGTAGTTGGGATGCATTTTGTTGTTGTTAGGTGCGGTGGAGTCGATCTGACTCATAGCGACCCAGTGCACAACAAAATGAAATACTGCCCAGTCCTGTGCCATCCCACAATCATTGCTATGTTTGAGCTCATTGTTGCAGCCACTGTGTCAGTCCATCTCACTGAGGGTCTTACTCTTTTTTGCTGACTCTCTACCAAACATGATATCCTTCTCCAGGGACTGGTCCCTCCTGATGACATGTCCTAAGTACTTGAGATGAAGTCTTGTCATCTTCACTTCTAAGGAGCACACTGCTGTACTTCTTCCAAGACAAACTTAGTTTTTCTGGCAGTCTGTGGTATATTCGATATTCTTTGCCAACACCAAAATTCAAAGGCATCAATTCTTCTTTGGTCTTCCTTATTCATTGTCCAGCTTTTGCACGCATGAGGCAATGGAAAATACCATGGCTTGGGTCAGGCTCGCCATAGTCCTCAAACTGATACTTTGCTTTTTAAGGCTTTAAAGAGGCCTTTTGCAGCAGATTTGCCCAATGCAATACATCGTTTGATTTCTTAATTGCTGCATTTTAGCTATTATTATTCATTTGGAAACCCTGGTGGCATAGTGGTTAAGAGCTACAGCTGCTGACCAAAAGGTCAGCAGTTTAAATCTACCAGGTGCTTCTTGGAAACCATATGGAGCAGTTTTACTCTGTCCTACAGGGTCACTATGAGTCGGAACCGACTCAATGGCAATGGGTTTATTATTCATTTACCCGGGGACATTACTTAGTCATTTAAAATACCCTTGGTATCTAATCGATTGCCATCGAGTCAATTCTGATTCATGGTGACCCCATGTGTGTCAGAGAACTGTGCTCCATAGGGTTTTCAACGGCTGATTTTTCAGAAGTAGGTTGCCAGGCCTTTCTTCCGAGGTGCTTCTGGGTAGACTCGAACCTCCAATCTTTCGGTTTGTAGCTGAGCACATTAACTGTTTACACCACATGGGGACTTCTACCTGGTATCTGTTGTTGTGGTCCAAAGAGTCACTTCTGACTCAGCTACCCTATAGGACAGACTAGAACTGCCTCATAGGGTTTTCTAGGCTGTAATCTTTACGAAGAAGTTCGCCAGGCCTTTTCTCCCATGTTCTCCCACGGTGGTTTCGGACCCTTCAGTTAGCAGCCAAAAGCTTAAGTGTCGCACCACCCTGGAATCTAGCACTCAATAAGTAGGATGTGAGAATTGCTGAATGACGTGAAAAATGTGAATTGCCAGAGGATTTCATGTTACCCTGGAGAAGTCCTGGGTAACACAGGGACCAGGCTGGGCCTTACTACATAGGGAGGGAGAAGGGCAAGGGTATCCTGGAGCCAGCAGTGCTGACTCAGAAGAGGAATGTTGTAACTTTGACCAGGAATCCACTGTTCCCAGAGCTCACCACCCTGCCTCCAGCAGGGACCTATAGCCCTCCCAGAATAAATACACCTCTTTACCTTCATTTGAAGAGCCAGAAGACAGGTGAACACTCGGCTTATACATCTCACGAGAGGATGATGGTGCTTTGTTTATTCACTAGCTTGTGAGGCCTCTCCTCCACGTCTCTGAGTAAACCAGGGATTGGGCTCACGTTGTTGTTATTGTTGTATACTGTTGAATCAGTTCTGACTCATAGCAGCCCTATAGGACAGACTAGAACTGCCCCATAGGGTTCCCTAGGCTGTAATCTTTGTGGGAGCAAATCACTAGGTCTTTTCTCCCACGAAGACCTTTTGGTTAGCAGCTGAGCGCTTAACCTTATAAACCAGGGTTCCTTTTGGGTTCGGGGGACCCCTTAATTCTAAATGAAGTCCATGAGGCTTGGTCTGCATAGTCCTGGTGACATAGTCTTTATGAACCGTGACCTGGTGATCTTAACTTTCCGCTCCCTAAGGTTGAAGTTCATACACAACAAAAAACTTTTAAAAATATTGTGGCAAGCCGGGGTTCTCTGGCCCTGTCAGTTCTCTTCCCGGGGGCACTGGTCTTTATCATAAAAACAAGACACATTATGTGAGAAAAACCATCCTTTTTAGCCAGAGGCATTTCTTTGTCATTAGGTGCTCCACTCCGAGACATGTAAACATCCACCATGCCCTGCCAAGAGCATAGACCAGGGTGGTCCAAGATCTGGTCTATGCTGAGATGAGAGGCCAAGAGGTTTAAAAAAGAGGGGTTGAGGTGGAGAAGGAAGGGAGACCAAGGAAGGAGAGGCTACTGCAGAGCACACATCTGAAGTGGATGTAGATGGAAGAAGGGAAGCCCCAATGAGAGAACCAGAGAAATATTTTTACTATATCCCCTGTGCTGCAAGCTTTTTCATGATGGGCCGCAGTGCTCTTTCCAGGGAAGACCTGTGGCAGCTGGCCCTTACAGACTTTGCAGGGCTCAGTGACTCGCAGCACCTAACAATAGCAACAACAACAGGAGGTGGCATATAAGGGTGGTGGTTCCTTTCAAAGGACGTAAACTTTCAGGCACATCTGGATTCTAACCTGAGGGGACAAGCTAACTATACAACATTAAGCAGGTTTTTCTCACTTCTCTGGGCCATTTTCAAAATAAAACAGGAGGTCTGCCTCTAAGGGATTAAATCAAGAATTAAATGGACTAGGGCAGACCTCCACACGTCTGTCAGTTTGTTGTGCTCTGGGGCCCACCAAAACGGAAGAACACACTCAGCATTTCTCAAGCTGAAAGGACTGAAGAAAAAACTCAAGCCTGGAGTTGCAATACTGAAGGATTTTACAGGGAAAATATTAAATGACACAAGAAGCATCAAAAGAAGATGGAAGGTCCTGGAGGGGAGATGAGAGGGTAGAGGGGGTTAGAAGCTGGTGAAAACGACACAAAAAGAGAGAGTGGAGGGAGAGAGCGGGCTGTCTCATTAGGGGGAGAGTAATTGGGAGTATGTAGCAAGGTGTATATAAGTTTTTGTATGAGAGAGTGACTTGATTTGTAAACTTTCACTTAAAGCACAATAAAAATTATTAAAAAAAAAAAAGAAGATGGAAGGAACATACAGAGTCACCATACCAAAAATAATTGGTTGATGGTAAACTGAAGGAAGAAATCTAAACTGCACTGAAGTCATTGGTGAAAAACAAGGCTCCGGGTATTGATGGGATACCAACTGATATGTTTCAAAAATGGATGCAGTGCCGGAAGTGCTTACTTGTATATGCCAAGAAATCTGGAAGATAGCTACCTAACCAATTGACTGGAAGAGATCCATTTTTATGCCTATTCCCAAGAAAGGTGATCCAACTGATGCAGAAATTATCAAACAATACCATTAATCTCACATGCAAGCAAAATTTTGCTGAAGATCACTCAAAAGCACCTGCAGGAGTATTATCGACAGGGAACTGCCAGAAGTTTGAGCCAGATTTAGAAGAGGACGTGGAACCAGGGATATCATTGCTAATGTCAGATGGATCCTGGCTGAAAGCAGAGAATACCGGGAAGGTTTTTACCTGTGTTTTATTGACTATGCAAAGGCATTTGACTGTGTGAATTTTGACAAATTATGGATAACATTTTGGAGAATGAGAATTCCGGAAATCTTAACTGTGCTCATGAGGAATCTGTACATGGATCAAGAGCAGTCATTCAAACAGAACAAAGGGGATAGCGCATGATTTAAAGTCAGGAAAAGTATGTGTCAGGGTTGTATCCTTTCACCATGGCTATTCAACCTGTATGCTGAGCAAATAGTCCAAGAAGCTGGCCTATATGAATAAGAACAGGGCATCAGGGTTGGAGGAAAACTCTTTAACAACCTGCATCATGCAGATGATACAACTTTGCTTGCTGAAAATGAAGAGGACTCGAAGCACTTACTGATGAAGATCAAAGACCATAGCCTTCAGTATGGATTACACCTCAACATAAAGAAAACAAAAACCCTCACAAGTGGACCAATAAGCAACATCATGATAAACAGAGAAAAGACTGAAGATGTCAAGGATTTCTTTTTACTTGGATCCACAGAAAATACCCATGGAAGCAGCAATCAAGAAATCAAATGACGTTTTGCGCTGGGCAAATCTGCTGCAAAAGACCTCTTTAAAGTGTTGAAAAGCAAAGATGTTACCTTGGAGACTAAGGTGTGCCTGACCCAAGCCATGGTGTTTTTCAGTCGTCTCATATGCACATGAAAGCTGGACAATGAATAAGGAATACCAAAGAGGAATTGGGGCCTTTAAATTGTGGTGTTGGTGAAGAATATTGAATATACCACGGACTGCCAAAAGAACGAACAGATCTGTCTTGGAAGAAATACAACCAGAATGCTCCTTAGAAGCAAGGATGGCCAGGCTACATCTCACATACTTTGGACATGTTGTCAGGAGGAGTCAGTTGCTAGAGAAGGACATCATGCTTGGTAAAGTAGAAGGTCAGTGAAAAAGAGGAAGACCCTCAGTGAGATGGATTGACACAGTGGGTGCAACAATGAGCTCAAGCATAGCAACAATTGTGAGGATGGTGCAGGATCAGGCAGTGTTTTATTCTTTTGTGCGTAGGGTTGCTATGAGTCGGAACCAACTCGATGGCACCTACCAACAATAACGGGGCATAGTAGGCACCTCAACAAACCTTACTTTCCTGTTCCCTCCAGGTCAAAATCACAGCGTCTCTGACCTGCTGCTGCTTTTACTTCTTCTGGGGCTATGCAGCGCTTTGCCCACAGTGTGTGAATGAACTTCCAGTTGGGAGTCCCTGTGTGGTGCAAACAGTTAAGCGTTCAGCTGCTAATCAAAATGTTGGAGGCTTGAGTCCATCCAGAGGCACCTCAGGAGAAAGGCTCAGGATCTACTTCTGAAAAATCAACCATTGAAAACCCTATGGAGCACAGTTCTACTGTGACACACATGAAAGTAACCACATCTTTCTCCAGCCATGGTGGCCATGGATAGTTCAGCTTCACCACAGTCTGGCCTAAGGACGCAACAGGGAGAAAAAAGTGTTATCATAAAGTCTAGTCAGGGCTGAAAACAACCTTAGAGATTACCTTTCCAAGGCTCCTGGTTTTAGGGATAGGGTCCAGAGACGAGAAAGAACTTTCTCGAAGTTGTACAGCAAGTAAGCTGCAAACACCTCCTTACTGCTAGGCCAAGGAGTTTCTTACTACCTGACACTATCCTCTCATTAAGAAGTAGGATGCTTTTCCCACTTCAGGCATTGCCCATTCCTTCCCTCCATGCCCCTGGAGTCCCAGCCAATGTTCAGAATTCATTTATCAAGTATTTACTGAGTGACACTTATGTGCCAAGCACTGTGCTAGTCCGTTTGAGAGGAATACGAGGCCACACCTAGTAGAGAAAAGAGATGGGTAACCCTATAATCACCATACAGACCCACAAGTTAATTAAATAACATTCCCATAATTATTTACATTAAAAATTAAGTCACAGTTAATAGCAATTGTTGAACCACATGATGAACATATTTAATGTCACTGAACTGTATGTGTGAAGGTTGTTGGAATGGCAAATGTTCTGTTGCCTATATGTTTACCACAATAAAAAAAAAAAAGCATGAAAAAAATTTAGTCAAGGTCATGTCATTCCTCTGCTCAGAGCCCCCCACTGTCTTCCCTTCTCCGTTGAAGTAAAAAGTCTTTTCAACAGCCTACAGGCCCTACGTGATCCGCTCCCTCCCCCTTACCTCTCTGAGCTTCTTCTCTACCATTCTCTCTCAGGCCTTTTTGCTGTTTCTTTATACCAAGCACATTCTTACCTAAGGGTGTTTGCACTTGCTCTTTCTGGTGCTCAGAATATCTGTACAGCTCACTCTATCACTTCCTCCATGTCTCTGCTCAAATGCCACCTTATGAGTGAGGACTTCCCATCCCATATAAATTAGCAGCCCCACCCCAGCACACCCAATCCTCCTGGCTAAGCTTTTATTTCCTCTACTGCATTTATCACCACCTGACATATGACGTATTTTCGTGCTCATGAGTTTATGATTCATCTCTTCCCACTAGAATGTTAGTCTATGAGGGTAGGGACTTTGGCTTGTTTATTGCTATATCTCCAGTGCCTACAATGGTGCCCAGCATGTATTACGTGCTCAATAAATGTTTATTGAATGGATGACTGAACACAATGATGAATGCTGTGGGTGCAGATGTTGTGGGGGATGGGAGAAGAATGGACAGGGTGGAGCACAGTTCTGAGCCCTCAGCATTCCACTGTCTGTCTCCACTTGGGCAAAATCAGATTTTCCTCAAGTTGAACATCAGTTGCCGATATCATGTTTGCAAAACAGAATTATTTAACCTCATCTGAATGTGTCCAATCGTCCTCAAAACGCTGCTTTTCTGTCTGCTAGTTAGTTCTGAAAACAAGAGGCATTTTCCTGGAAAGGGGAAAGTAGATCCAAGGAACCATTACAGTGGACTCTGGAGGCAGACAGACCTGGGTCCTGTTCCCCTCTGCCACTTTTAAGTGTTTGTCCTTGGGCAAGTTACATAACCTCAGTTTTCTCAACTATAAAAAGCAAAGAAAACAACCAAAAAACCTACTAATTCCTACTTTCTAGGGCTGTTGTGGAGCCCTGGTGGTGTAGTGGTTAAGAGTTCGGCTGCTAACCAAAAGGTCAGCAGTTCAAATCCACCAGCCGCTCCTTGGAAACCCTATGGGGCAGTTCTACTCTATCCTGTAGGGGCACTATGAGTTGGAACCAACTCAATGGTACCTAACAACAACAACAGGGCTGTTGTGAGGATTAAATAATTAATGGGTGGAAACCCACCATTAGCATGCCTGGCTAATAAAAACAACTAACATTTACTGATGGTTCACTATGTACCAGGCATTAGGTGAAGCTCTTTACACAGATTAACCCGTTTAGTCTTTGGAACACCTGCATGGTTCTGAGTACTAATACTGACTCCATTTGGGAGATGAGCCATTAACAGGGGCTTCCTTCCTCCCTTGTCTGGCTAATCACCTAACACATTCAGAAGGTGGCTGCTGGGCTTGAAGGCAAGGCAGCCTTTGACCTCGCTGATTGTTTTTGTATGCCATTGAGCTGATTCAACTCATAGTGACCCTATAGGGCAGAGTAGAACTGCCCATAGGGTTTCCAAGGCTATAATCTTTACGGAAACAGACTGCCACACCTTTCTCCTGTGGAGCAGCTGGTGAGTTCAAACCGCCGACCTTTTTTGGTTAGCAGCCAAGTTCTTAACCACTGTGCCACTGGGTTCCCTCTCACCTTGCTGATGCCAGGCTTTATTAGCAGGACCCCCCACAAATCCACCGAACTGCCCCATAACTGAGGTAAAGCTGTATCCCTGCTGAGCCTGACCCGATGAAATGTCTCTTACACCTTTCTTATAGGCCTGCACCCTCTGAGTCAAGGAAGTCCACACAATCAACTGCACGTCCCACCTGGATCTGGACACCACATCCTTCTATCCCAGGCGGCCCAGCCTTGCCCTGGTCCTTGTCGAGCCTGATGCCATTTAATCATCCTGCCAAGCTTGCTGTCTTGGGAAAATCCCAGACTCTGATTTCTCCCCTGTCTAATGACCAGGAGAGGAAGCTTGTTTTCCAGATGCCCACAGCTGGCGCCAAGCAGCAGCCCAGATCTGACAATCTCCATGGGAGCCAGCCTGCCAGCCTGGCCTGGCCTGGCCTGGCCTGCTGGCACTCCTAGCACCTGGGAAAAGACTGAGGAGTGTTGCTATTCTCTGCCTTTCCCACCGGCATAAGAATGAAAATAGTAGCAGCAATTAGAATTAATTCTGCAGATGAATATTTTTTGGTTTCTCAAATTTGGCCATCATGCTTTCTCTCTCTCTCTCTCATTTTCTTTCCCCACCCTCCTTGCATGCCTTCCACTTAAATAGACATGTCAAAGAAGTTGCTTGGTTCTCCCCTTTATGCCAGGTTTGTATTGGACAGAGTCCAGGTTTCTCAGCCCAGCACTTGAAACCCTATCACATGTGACTCTTGACAATCTGTAGCCGTAGCAAAACCCACTGACATGCATCCTCAACAGCCATGCATGTTCATGTCTCCAAGTCTTTCCATATGCTGTTCCTTCCACCTGGAGTACCTCCTACTTCTGGATTGCCTAGCAAGTTCCTATTCATCTTTCAAAACCCAGCTCAGGTATCATCTTGTAGAACTAACTTTCCTTAATTCCCCCAATCATATTTAATTGTTCCCTCCTGTCTGCTACTTTAGTGCTGGGACATTACTTTCTTGTGGTTCTATCACATTGTATTAATAAGGGACTTACTTAGCCTAGTATTTGGTACATCACAGGTATTCAGTAAACATTAGCTTATTTGTTTTATCTTTGAAGCTGGAAATGGCTTGGCGGCAAGTATCATGATTTGCCTTTTGAATGTAAAGAAAATAGAAACCTCTTTCATTTCATTCCATAGCATGGCCAGCTTTCGGCTTTGTCCAAGAACACTCAGGTACCTCCTCGACCTTCTCAAGCCAAAGTGTCAGGAAGGACCCCCTCGCCCTTAAATAAATGTAAAAGACCCGTATCGATTAGGAGCCCTGGTGGTGCAGTGGTTAAGAGCTCAGGCTGCTAACCAAAAGGCTGGGACTTTGAATCTACCTTGGAAATTCTATGGGGCAGTTCTACCCTGTCTTACAGAGTCACTATGAGTCAGAATCAACTTGATGCCAACGGGTTAATTATCAACCCAGGCCCCATAGTCCTTGTCGTTCATGCCTATATTTCCCTTCACTTTTCACACTTGTAATTACTTGTGTCATGGCTGTTCCCTGCTAGATAGTAAGCCCTCAAAGGCAGGGACAGTGACTTTCACATTCATGTTATATGCCCAGTACGCAGCACAGAGCCTGGCACATACTAGATGCTCCATAAACAGTTGAGGGATGGGTGTTGATTGGGTTCTTGAGTGTAACCCTACTCTGGCAGATTTGAGGGAGCACTCTATGTTGAGGGAGTTAGAGTCTGTGATGGCTAATGTTATGCGCCAACTTGGCTAACCTATGATTCTCGGTAGTTTGGCATGTGCTCTTCCGTAAAGTGATAACTTTCCATTTGGTGATCTGATATGAGCAACTAATCAGTTGAGAGTGGAGTTTCCTTGCGAGTGTGGCCTGCCTCCAGTATATAAATGGATGTTCTGGCAAACCTCTCTCTTTCTCAACCCTGTACCCTTCTCATTGCCCGATCTCCAGTTCTTGGGACATAAGACTTCAGAAGCCCTCAGCCTGCTGCCTGACCTACGGATTTTGAATTCACCAGCCCCCAAAACCCCATGAGCCATCAGAAGCCTCCAGCCCGCTCTCCGACCCACAGATTTGGGACTTGTCAGCCCCCACAATTGTGTGAGCCATTTTCTTGAAGTAAACCTCTCTATAAGTATTTATATATATGCTTCACTGATTTTGCTCCTCTAGAGAACCCAGACTAAGACAGAGTCCTTTGCCATACAAGGGTTTCTAGAGTAGCCTTCCATGCGCTTGGAAGAACACCTGAACCCACCTATTGACACCATAACTGGAAAATGTGGAAGAAGAAGGGCCCAAAGTGAGGCTGTTCTACTTTGGCCTATGGCTTGAATTTTGGAAAACAATAGACCTTGCCTCAAATCCCAGTTTAGAGATTTTAGTTAAATCATTTCAGCCTTCTGGGCCTAAGTTTCTCTCATCCGTACAAAGGGAATTAAAGTAATTCCAATGTTCCAGGACAGTTGTGGGGTGGAAAGACCTAGCAGAGTACTGCACACATAGAAGATCTTCAATAAAGGTGGATCCCCTCTCTTCTCCCCTTTACTTTTCCTTATCTCTTATACATCTGAAGCTCTTTGTGGAGCGGAAATTCCATGTGGCTTGATTGTATAACCACATACAGCTCTGATTCATGGGTCAGAAAAACAGTGGTTAAGAGCTCAGTTTCTGGAGTCAGGTTGCCTGGGTTCAAAGCTCAGCTCATTAGCTGTATGATGTTGGGGGAGACATTTAACCTCTCTGTACCTTAGTCTCTTTATCTGTAATATAGCAATGCTAATAATAGCATTGATCTCATAGGACTTTATAATGAGTACGTGAAATAATAATAAAAGAGTACCTGCACATAGTTGTTACTTGCTCTTGAGTCACTTCCTACTCGTGATGTCTTGGGCTGAGTTCTCTATAGAAGCAAAACCAGTAAAGCATATAAACATACATAGAAAGAGATTTATATCAAGGAAATGGCTCATGCAGTTGTAGAGGCTAAAATGTCCCAAGTTCATGGAACAGGATAGATGCCTCTCCTGATTCATGTAGCCTCAGGGTCCAGCGAACTCAAGGTCAGCAGGTCAGATAGCAGGGCTCTTGCTCACAGGCTGGGAAGATCAATGTATCCCAAGATCGGCAGGCAAGATTGCAGGTAAGCTGCTAGTTCATGGCCCAAGAACCAGAGGTGAGATAATCAGGAGCCAGCTACAGAATCCAGAGTGAGCCAAAACACATGAGCCTTGCCAGAATGTCCACTTACATTTGATGCAGGCCCAAGGAAAATCCCTTTCTACTGACTGGCTACTCACAGCAGATTTCATCATGGAGGTGATCACATTCTATCAAATCTCTTCATGGAAGTGATCACAACATCATACAACTGCCAAACCACTGAGAATCATGGCCCAGCCAAGTTGACACACAACCTTAACATCACACATGGCAACCTTGTGCATATGGTAAGCCCTCACAAAACCAATATGTGAGCCAGCTCTTGCATTCAAAGTGAATGTAATACCTTATGTAGAATAGGTTTGGTCACCTGTGACTGGACCTGCCACTGCAACTTGGGATTTGTGAGGACTTGAATTTGTGAAGTGTCATTCCTTGCTACCCCTCACCCAACCTCTGGTCTAGAAGTAAAGGAACACCCAGCTGCAGAAAGTTGGTCAGTGGCACAATATAGCAGGCAAAGCACAGGCTCTGGAACCAGGCTCAAAGCGGGTTTGATTCTCAGTGTTGCCACTTTTCCTTCCAGATCCCAGTTTCCTGCCCAGAACAACAATGTCTGTCCTACAGGGTTAATTTGAGGATTATGGGAGATAACATATGCAAAGAACCCAGGACAGACCAGGCCTGGAGTAGCTGTTGAGTGAATTCCCCTCCTCATCTTCTTACTGGCATTCTGCTCCCTCCCAGCTCTGGCACTGCCCACCAAGTTCAAAAGTGGCTGCTGCAGCTATCGTTTCTGAAAATACATTCCCTGGCTGCTTTTCTTTTCATGCAGGCCTTCCTCAAACACTTGAACATTCCCAAATCAAGGGCTGAAGAAGACAAAAAGCCCAAGCTGACCTATCCATGCCATTATGTTGGCAAAAGTCCTGGAAGATCTTGCTCTGCCAGTCACGGTGCTTGACTTTCAGTTCTCTCAGTCAAATTCACACAAATCTGACAAGATCAATGAGAAAAATAGGCAGCGATTATCAAAAGGGCCGACAAAGGCTCTTGGGGTAACTCTCCCAGCAGGATTTCATGCTTCACAAAAGTGCATGCAGGGGGTGTTCCATAAAAGCTCCTCCACTCACAGGCATCCCTCATGCCCAGAGACACCAAAAAGCAGTTCCCATGACAACGCTGCTGCAAATGTTATATATAAATGTGAGTGTATGCTCCTGTGTGTGTATACAGCCGCACAGTGATGCACAGAAATAAACTCTTGGCACAATTTTTCCCTGTTTCAAACATAAAATAACCTGCAAGAATTGATTGGTGGAGGAGAGGACAAAGAAGGCTTTAAACAAACATGCTTCCAACAGACTGGCTCCCAGCTATGCACACCTGCTTTAATGTGGGTCTGTTTTGTTCTCTGCACCTGGAACGTAGTATATACTCAATAAATAATTGTTGAATGAATGAATGAATAAATGATAGGCGAATAGAAGAAAAGAAGGAAGATGGAAGAATTCTGGAATATCAGGGATAAAAGGGTTCCTACTGAGTAATAAGTTGCTGTTAAGTCAGCTTCAACTCCTGGCGACCTTATAAAAAAAAAAAAATGTATAACTGAATGAAATATTGCCCGGTCCTACACCATCTTCACGACTGTTGGTAGGTTTGGCTCCATTGTTGTGGCTATTGTGCCGATCCATTTTATTGAGGGTTTCTCTCATTTTCCCTGACCCTCTACCGAATTTAATCTAACACCTTTTTTGTTGTTGTTGTTAGAAACAGAGACTCAAGAAAAGGAAAGAAATCTTGTCAAAAGCCACAAAAGGAATAATAGGAGTAATAGTTGAGCCCCAGTCCTGGAAATTCATGAAGAAGGCATTTCATGAACGTGAATCCTATCTGAATAGTAACCTGTATTGAGCAATTATTACATGCCAGCAACTGTGCTAAATACAGACATTATCTTATTTAAAATCTGCGACTTTGCAAGGAATGTGTTAAGATTCTTTTTAACACAGATGGAAACGGGGGCTCTGAAAGATGGAGTCACTTGATCTAGCTCATACTAGTTAGTGGTTGGAGTGGGGATTGAAACCCAGGTTGGTCTCACTCAAAAATCAGTTTCTAAGTCACTACATTTTATGGCCTCTCTCTGCAATGAGGGCCAGGGGCTGGACCAGACGGGGGCATGAAAGAGGAAACAGTGGCAGGGTTTGTTAATGCTGTCTTGCAATTAGCAGGGACTCAGGTGAAATAACTTGCCTAAGTCAAGGAGCAGTGCGGAACGGACTGAAATTCACGTTTCCAGGCTCCCAGTGCGGGATTCCTTCCGTTTACTCACTGCCTTTTAAGAAAACACCTAAGGAAAGAGAGGCTGCTCAGTGTATCCCAGAGCCAGCCATTGACCATGGCCTGGGGAGGGGACCCTGTTGGGCTGTCTTTGAGTGCCAGGGCAGCTTTTAATGTTCCTAGAGGTGGACCCAGGGCTGATCCCAAGTGTCTCTTTGGGTTTTGCATCCTCTAGTGGTTTTTAGTGGTTACATCTTAAAAGCTGTGGCAAGAAACTGCTCACTTGAACTCACCAGGCTGATTTAAACCAAAATTACCTGGCCCTGTTCCGTCCTTAAAACCAGGTTTTTGTCTTTGATGCTGGGGGGGCGGGGCGGGGGGGAAGGACTGGGGAAAGAGGACGGAAATGATACATAGGTGTCCAGTTTCAGGCTCTCTGCCACCCTGGATGTGCCATGCTCCCCTTTTTTCTCCATTTCCTTACTGGTCTCCCCGCTTCCACTTGGTCCCTCCCCGAAATCCACAGCCTGCAGAGCTGATCCTGTTGCTTCCAACAGTTGCCCGCTGCTCTTAGGATAAAGCCCAGTCCTCTCTATGTCCCACTGTTGGCCACTGCCTTTCTTCCTCCACTTTTCTTTCTCCTTGGTCTCCAGTCTCACTGGCCTTCTTCTGGTTGCTTGCATGTGTTCTAGCTTCCTTCTGATTTCACCTTTACACACACCATTCCCTCGACTGGATCACTCTTCCTGTCCTTCAGCTGGCAAATTCCTCCTTTTCTTCAAGCCTCAGCTCAGAGGTTACTTCCTCTGAGATAGGTTTTTCACTTCCTGTGTTAGAGTGCTCTTTAAAATTGCAATTACTAGATCGGGGACTGATCACTTTTCTTGGTAGCTAACAAGAACCCTGTCTCGGTCACTGCTCTATTCCCAACACCCAGCACAATTCCTAGCACATAGTGGGTTCTCAGTGAATATTTGTCAAATGAATAAGGGGCTGGAGGAATGAATAAAATGAAACAAACGGAAAAAAAACGTTTATATTACTAAGCACTGCATGCCAGGCACTATTCTCAACTCTTTATGTGTATTAGTTAAAATCTCACAAATCTCAAAACCATTTTGCACACGATGAAATCAAGCCTCAAAGTGGTTACCCAACCTGCCCACGGTCACGCAGAAATTAACTATGAGAGCCAGGATTTAAATCAAGACAATATGAGCTGGGCTCTCTTAGTTACCTAGTATGGTTGTAACACAAATACCATGAGTGGGGCGCTTTAAAGAAAAAAAAAATTATTTTCTCACAGTTCTGAAGGCTGAAATTCCAAATCAGGGTCTCAGCCATGTGGATTCCTTCCTTGTTGGTAGCATGGGTATTCCTTGGTTCCTTGGCTTTCCTTGCCTTGTAAACATAGAATCTGCCTTCCCCTGTGTGTGTGTGTGTGTGGGTGGGTGGGTGTCTATTTGGGTCTTTTTGTAGAAGTGATCAGGTTTCAGATCCACCCTACACGATTATCTCATTAACATAACAAAAGAAAAACCCTATTTCCAAACAGGGTTACATTCACAAGTACAAGGGCCAGGAATTCAACACGTATTTGGTGGGGGACACAGTTCATTCCAGAACATGAGCCTTACCTTTTTGGTTTGCAGCCTCTCTTCTAATCACTATCCCCCACCTGTGCCTTTCTCATCCTCTATCCTGGCCTCTAGCACTTCTCAGACCTTTCCACTGCTGAGTTTTGCACAGCTAAGGAAGCAGAGGCCCAGGAATCAATCATCCTATGTGTGTCCTTGCCGCTCTCCACTAAACAAAAGCCCTTTCATAACCATTACCTCGTGTGAACTCTGTGTTGTTGTTGTTAGGTGCCATCGAGTCAGTTCTAACTCACAGGGACCCTATGTACGACAAAACAAAACACTGGTCCTGCGCCAGTCTTATAACCGTTGTTATGCTTGAGCCCATTGTTGCAGCCACTGTGTCGATCTGTCTCTTTGAAGGTCTTTCTCTTTTCTGTTGACCCTGTACTTTACCAAGCTTGGCATTCTTCTCCAGGGACTGATCTCTCCTGACAACATGTCCTAAGTATGTTAAGACGCAGTCTCATCATCCTTACTTCTAAGGAGTATTCTAGTTGTGCTTCTTCCAAGACAGATTTGTTCGTTCTTTTGGCCGTCCGTGGTATATTCAATATTCTTCTCTAACGCCACAATTCGAAGGCATCAACTCTTCTTCAGTCTTCCTTATTCATGGCCTAGCTTTCAGACGCATATGATGCCATTGAAAATACCATGGTTTGGGTCAGGCGCACATTAATCTTCCAAGTGACTTCTTTGCTTTTCGACACTTTAAAGAGGTCTTTTGCAGCAGATTTGCCCAATGCAATGCGTCTTTTGATTTCCTAGCTGCTGCTTCCATGGCTGTTGATTGTGGATCCAAGTAAAATGAAATCGTTGACAACATCAGTACTTCCTTCATTTATCGTGATGTTGCTTATTGGTCCAGTTGTGAGGATTTTTGTTTTCTTAAAGTGGAGGTGTAATCCATACTGAAGGCTGTGGTCTTCGATCTTCATCGGTAAGTGCTTCAAGTCCTCTTCACTTTCAGCGAGCAAGGTTGTGTCATCTGCATAACACAGGTTGTTAAAGAGTCTTCCTCCAAACCTGATGGCCCATTCTTCTTCATACAGTCCAGCTTCTGGGATTATTTGCTCTGTGAGGTGAGCATTATTAGACCCATTTTACAGGTGTGGAGACAGACTCAGAAAAGTGAAACGATTTCCTCCAAATACACAACAAGTATGTCCTATGCATCTACTCTATACCAACCATGTAAGAATTCAGGTTAAATTTGTAACAAATTACTACAAGCCATGTCTGGGCTAGCATGAAAGTATAGGATGCCTGGGAGTCACAGACACAAGAGGAATTCGCACCCAGTTGCAGACTTTTCTTCATAGACTTCTATCAGTACAGGGCTGGAGAAGGGGAGTGGCTGCAGTTGCAGGGAAGGAGGGAAGCCTCAGCCTCATCAGGACCCTTTGCCTAAAAAGGACTTCAAACTGCTTAGGTCCCCGATTGGAACCCCTGCTGAGAATTTGCATTTCTAACGAGTTCCCAGGAAGCTATACAAAAGAATCACCTGGGGTCTTGCTAAAATGTAGATTCTGATTAAATATATCTGGGGTGGAAATGCAAATTCTCAGCAGGGAGCTTGTTAGAAATGCATATTCTCAGCTGGGGTTTGAACCCATTGGAAGCCCTGTCTCTGAAGATCAAAAGCTTTAAGCCACTGGGAGAAGGGCAGTAAGCCCTCACCCCCAGGCACATGTGAAGATTCACTGCACCTGAGAGAAGAGGAGGGGCATCATCCTAGACCCAGGATCCTAAACCATTACTATTATAAGTCTCCTATCACCCATCTGTCAGTTTGTCATACTGTGGTGGCTTGTGTGTTGCCATGATGGTGGAAGCTATGCCATTGGTATTTCAAATACTAGTAGGGTCACCCACTGTGGACAGGTTTCAGCAAAGCTTCCAGACTAAGACAGACCAGGAAGAAAGGCCTGGCAGTCTACTTCAGAAAATTAGCCAGATTACAACAGAGTACTGTCAGATACTGTGCTGGAAGATGAGCCCCCAAGGTTGGAGGACACTCAAAATACAGTGGCCACAACAATGGACTCCAACATGCCAACAATCATGAAAGACGGTACAGGACCAGGCAATATTTCATTATGTTATACATGGGGTCACCATAAGCTGAAGCCAACTCAATGGTAACTAACAACAGTAACCATTGGGGGAAGGGCAGAACATCCCCTCACATAAGGTCTGCCAAACGTACAAGGCAGAGTTTTCCCATAGGGAAGAAGAGCAGGATCATGGAGGAAGCCCCATCTATAAGACCCAGGGATATAGGATTTGCCGAAGTCTGAGGCTGGACCCGGAAAACAGACCACCCCCTGCCACCACCACCACCAACTTGGCAAGCACCAAGCGATAAGAAGCCACAATCTAACTGAAAGATAGAAACTTGAGGTGTGGAGCAGGAGCATTGAGAAAATCCCTCAAGCAACCCAGCCCCCATCCTAAGCTTGAGATGATGCTAGAAGAATTGGAAACCAGTGGTGCAATGAAGGTAACCATAGCAACAACAAAATCTAAACCGAGTTCAACCTCTGACTAGATTGACTTAAGCCCCCACACTGACTGTCTAGCAGAAGAAGAGACATGCTAATTTCCAGGAATGAGTGCTATTTAAATTGGTTTCTACTGTCCTACACACAATAACAGGCAATCAATCAGAGTTTTTTTTAATTGTAGTATATAATTTGATAATTTATTTATGTATTTATTATTGAATTATGCCTATTTAATAACACATAAATACATTCATACATTTAATTACATTATTACAATGAACGACACTATTATTGTTAATGATAATGAGGGAAGGCAAGGGGGCCCAGACAACCTGACAGGGCTTCCCCCATTGCCCCAGCATCCCCTCCAGTGCCCACTGCCTTTCATGTCCTGGTTGGATGACAATTGACATGGAAGCCCCAGTTCTACAGCATGACTAACATGTCTATGCCTGCAATGAACAGGGTGGGGGGCAGGGGAACAGGGACCTTGATCTCAAAGCCGGAAAGCATCCTTTAGATTGCAGCCATTCCCAATTTAAACTGTCTAGATCCAGGGTTAGAACAGGAGGTCTAACATTTGGGTTTAAAATATCGAATGATAAGGGCAACAAAAATGTGGTCTATAATCAGAGCACTATTGAGGTTTCTTGAATGGTCACCCTCGATAGTGGTTTGAACCATCCGGTCACCTTCAAGAAGAACTAACAGAAACTAGAAACTGAACAGAGAACCTGAACTACTCTTGGGCTCCCTTTTCTAATATCTTTCCATTAGGTTTTCCTTTAACCTATCTTTGTGGCAGTTCTTGGAAATATAGTTCACTGAAGCTCCGTCTTTTTTCTTGACTGGTTATAGAAAAGGGTGATGAAGGCAAGGGCCTGGGAATTAGAAATTTTAAAACACTAAAAAGCAAGGAAAAAAACAAGCCACTGTTAAGAGACAAAGCAATCAACCAAGCCAGATTCAGAAATGGTGCAGTTGTCAAGACTATTAAAAAGATTAGACAGGGAATTTAAAACAACCATGATTTATATGTAAAGGCACTAGTAGAAAAGACGAACTACATACATGAACAGATGGGGAATTTCAGCACAGATAAGAACTGTAAGAGTCAAATGGAAATTCAGAGATTAAAAAAAAAGAACATGGTAGCAAAGATAAAGAATGCCTTCTATGGGCTTATCAGTAGATTCAATGAAACTGAGGGAAGAATCAGTAAACTTGAAGATAGGTCAATAGAAATTACCCAGACTGAAACACAAATAAGTGAAAAAACCAAAACCAAAAAAGAACAGAGTATCCAGAAGCTATGGGACAACATCAAATGGTCTAATATAAGTGCAACTGGAATCCAAGAAAAGAGAGAGAGAATGGGGTAAAAGCAGTATTTGAGAAGATAACAGTTGAGAATTTTTCAAAAATAATGAAAGACATTAAACCATAGATCCGAGAATCAGAGAGAACTCCAAGCAGGATAAATACCATTCCCACAAGTAAACGAACAAGCAAACAAATGAATGAAACACCTAAGTACACCATGGTCAAACTGCTGAAAAGCAAAAATATAGTCCTAAAGGCAGCCAAGAGACAAAAAAAAAGACACATTATTGCATACAGAGGAACAAAGATAAGAATTAGAGTAGACGTCTTCTCAGAAATTATGTAAGCAGAAGACAATGAAGTGACATTGTAAGTGCTGAAAAAATTATCAACCCAGATACATGTATATTTTCTTATTTCCTTTTCTTTCTTACATGAATGATAGCATACCATAATGGTCAGTTTTATGTGTCAACTTGGCTGTTGTTGGGTGATGTCAAGTCAGTTCCGACTCATGGCAACCCTATGTACAACAGAACAAACCACTGACTGGTCCTGCAGCATCCTCACAATCGTTGCTATGTTTGAACCCATGGTTGCAGCCACTGTGTCAGTCCATCTTGTTGAGGGCCTTCCTCTTCTTCAGTGACCCTCTACTTTACCAAGCATGATGTGTTTCTCCAGTGACTGGTCCCTTTGAGTAATATGTCCACAACTTGGCTAGGCTACAAACAAACAAAACCTACTACTGTCAAATTGATTCCTACTCATAGCGACCCTATAGGTGAGAGTAGAACTACCCCATAGGGTTTCCAAGGAGCGACTGGTGGATTTGAACTGCTGAACTTTTGGTTAGCAGTTGAGCTCTTAACCACTATACCACCAGGGTGCCAACAGTTACATGTTGTTGTTGTTAGGTGCTGTCGAGTAGGTTCCAATTTACAGCAACCCTATGTACAACAGGGGGAAATACTTCCCAGTTCCCATGCCACCCTCACAATCATTGTTATACTTGAGCCCATTGTTACAGCCACTGTGTCTATCCACCTAGTTGAGAGTCTTCCTCTTTTTCACTGACCCTCTGCTTTACCAAGCACGATGTCCTTCTCCAGGGACTGATCCCTCCTGATAACATGTTCAAGGTATGTGTGATGGAGTCTCACCATCCCTGCTTCTAAGGAGCATTCATTCTGGTTGTACTTCTTCCAAGACAGATTTGTTCGTTCTTTTGGCAGTCCATGGTATATTCAATATTCGTCACCAACATCATAATTCAAAGGGATCAATTCTTCTGTCTTCCTTATTCATCCAGCTTTCACATGCATAGGAAGGGATTGAAAACACCATGGTTTGGGTTAAGCACACCTTAGTCTTCAAGATGACATCTTTGCTTTTTAATACTTTAAAGAGGTCAGATTTGCCCAATGTAATATGTCGTTTGATTTCTTGACTGCTGCTTCCATGGGTGTTGATTGCGTATCCAAGTGAAGTGAAATCTGTAACAGCTTCAGTCTTTTCTCCATTTATCATAATGTTGTTTATTGGTCCATTTGTGAGGATTTTTTTTCGATGTTTATTGTGCTTTACGTGAAAGTTTACAAATCAAGTCAGTTTCTCAAACAAAAACTTACATACACCTTGCTACATACTCCCAATTGCTTTCCCCCTAATGAGACAGCCCACTCCCTCCCTCCATTCTCTCTTTTCGTGTCCATTTCACCAGCTTCTAACTCCCTCTATCCACTCACCTCCCCTCCAGGGAGGAGAAGCCAACAGAGTCTCAAGTGTCCACCTCATCCAAGAAGTTGACTCCTCACCAGCATTCTTCTCCAACCCATTGTCCAGTCCAATCCCTGTCTGAAGAGTTAGCTTTGGGAATGGTTTCTGTCCTGGGCCAACATTTGTGAGGATTTTTGTTTTCTATATGTTGAAGTGTAATCCATACTAAAAGCTATGGTCTTTGATCTTCATCAGTAAGTGCTTCACGGCCTCTTCACTTTCAGCAAGGCACCTCGTGTCATCTGCATATTGCAGGTTGTTAGTGAGCCTTCCTCTAATCTTGATGCCCCGTTCTTCTTCATATAGTCCTGCTTCTTGGATTATTCGTTTTGCATATAGATCGAATAAGTATGGTAAAAGGATACAACCCTGACACACACCTTTCCTGACTTTGAACAAGGCAGCATCCCGTTGTTCTGTTTAGATGACTGCCTCTTGGTCTAAGAACAGGTTACTCATGAGCACAATTGACTGTTCTGGAATTCCCATTCTTTGCAATGTTATCCATAATTTGTTACGATCCACAGTGTCAAATGTCTTTGCATAGTCAATAAAACACAGGGAAACATCTTTCTGGTATCCTCTGCTTTCAGCCAGGATCCATCTGATATCAGCAGTGACATCCCTGGTTTCACATCCTTTTCTGAATCCAGCTTGAATTTCTGGCAGTTCCCTGCTGATATACTCCTGCAGCCACTAATGATCTTCAGCAAAATTTTACTTGCATGTCATATTAATGATACTGTTTGATAATTTCTGCATTCAGTTGGATCACCTTTCTTGGGAACGGGCATAAATACAGATCTCTTCCATTTGGTTGGCCAGGTAGCTGTCTATCAAATTTCTTGGCATAGACCAGTGAGCACTTCTAGTGCTGCATCTGATTGTTGAAACATCTCGATTGGTATTCCATCAATTCCTGGAGCCTTGTTTTTCCCCATGCCTTCACTGCAACTTGGACTTCTTCCTTTCCTGATCATATGCTACCTCCTGAAATGGTTGAACATCGACCAATTATTTTTGGTATGAGTGACTCTGTATTCCTTGCATCTTCTTTTTTTAATTTTATTTTTTATTTTTATTGTGCTTTAGGTGAAAGTTTACAAATCAAGTCAGTCTCTCATAAAAAATTTGTATACACCTTGTTATTTACTCCTAGTTGTTCTCTCCCTAATGAGACAGCACACTGCTCCTCTCCACCTTGAATTCCCTGTGTCTATTCAGCCAGCCTCTGTCCCCCTCTGCCTTCTCATTTCCCCTCCAGACAGGAGCTGCCCACATAGTCTCATATGTCTACTTGAGCCAAGAAGCTCACTCCTCACCAGTATCATTTTCTATCTTATAGTCCAGCCCAATCCCTGTCTGAAGAGCTGGCTTTGGGAATGGTTCCAGTCTTGGGCTAACAGATGATCTGGGGACCATGACCTCCAGGGTCCTCCTAATCTCAGTTAGGCCATTAAGTCTGTTCTTTTTACAGGAATTTGAGGTCTGCATCTCACTGCTCTCCTGCTCCATCAAGGATTCTCTGTTGTGTTCCCTGTTACGGCAGTCATCGGTTGTAGCCAGGCACAATCTAGTTCTTCTGGTCTCAGGCTGATGTAGCCTCTGATTTCTGAGGCCCTTTCTGTCTCTTGGATTCATAATTACCTTGTGTCTTTGGTGTTCTTCATTCTCCTTTGCTCCACGGGGGTTGAGACCGATTGGTATTCCTTCCATCTTCTTTTGATGCTTCCTGCGTTGTTCAGTATTTTCCCCGTAGAATACTTCAGTGTTACAACTCGAGGCTTGCATTTTTTCTTCAGTTCTTTCAGCTTGAGAAATGCCGACCATGTTCTTCCCTTTTGGTTTTCTATCTCCAGGTCTTTGCACATTTCATTACAATACTTTGTCTTCTCAAGCTGCCCTTCGAAATCTCCTGTTCAGGTCTTTTACTTCATCATTTCTTCCTTTCACCTCAGCTATTGGCTTTCAAGAGCAAGTTTCAGAGTTTCTTCTGAGATCCATTTTGGTCTTTTCTTTCTTTCAGTCTTTTTAATGACCTCTTGCTTCCTTCATATATGATGTCCTTCCACAACTTGTCTGGTCTTCAGTCATTAGTGTTCAGTGTGTCAAATCTATTCTTGGATGGTCTCTAAATTCAGGTGGGATATACTCAAGGTTGTACTTTGGCTCTCGTGAACTTGGTCTCATTTTCTTCAGTTTCAACTTGAACTTGCATATGAACAATTGATGATCTGTTCTGCAGTTGGCCCAGGGCCTTGCTCTGAGTGATGATATTGAGCTTTTCCATTGTCTCCTTCCACTGATGTAGTCAGTTTGATTCCTGTGTATTCCATCTGGTAAGGTCCACATGTATAGTCGCCGTTTATGTTGGTTAAAGAAGGTATTTGCAGTGAAGAAGTCACTGGTCTTGCAAAATTCTATCACGCGATCTCTAGCATCATTTCTATTACCAAGGCTGTATTTCCCAACTACCAATCCTTCTTTGTTTCCAACTTTCACATTCCAATGACCAGTAATTATCAATACATTCTGATTGTAAATTCAATCAACTTCAGACTGCAAATGCTAGTAAAAGTCTTCAATTTCTTCATCTTTGGCCTTAGGGGTTAGTGCATAAATTTGAATAATAACACTATTAACTGGTCTTCCTTACAGGTGTATGGATATTATCCTATCACTAACAGAGTTGTATTTCAGGATAGATCTTGAAAAGTTCTTTTAGACGATGAATGCAATGCCATTCCTCTTCAAGTTGTCATTCCCGGCATAGTAGACCATATGATCGTCTGATTCAAAATGACTAATACCAGTCCATTTCAGCTTACTAATACCTAGGATATCGATGTTTATGTGTTTCATTTCATTTTTGACAATTTCTAAATTTCCCATATTTATACTTTGTACATTCCACGTTCCAATTATTAATGGATGTTTGCAGTTGCATAGACCTCCATAATGCAATGTACTGTAGTTTATTCAGCCGTTCCATGTGTAGGCATTTAGGATCTTCCATTATATTGCAGTTACAAACAACGTTGCAGTGAATAACCTTGTTCATGTTTTTTTTTCCTTCATTTTTTTTGTGTCTGGAAAAATGAGATCGTTGGGTCATAAATATATCGATATCATATAAGGCCACTCTGTAACTCTAATAGAGCAAGACAAAAAAAGACCACTCCATAATCATGTCTGAAAACAGACAAAACATGAACATTATCCAACCCACAAAATGACCAAACGTCTTGGCTAATCTGAGTCCCTGCTGTTTCACCAATTTCAGCTTTAGCCTTAGCCTAGTCTTCCCAACTAATAAAATTTATTAAGGTTCCCAATTAGGGAATTATTCCCATTTCCTGAAAGCGTCCAATCCAGAGCAAAGTCTCACTTCATTAAGCCCTCCCTAAGAATCAACGGCAGCGGGTTTGGTTTGGTTTTTTGGTTAAGACCACTTAACATAAACTCCAATTCTATAATAAATATTTTCCATCATTCTCTTACTGAGACACCCTATGTCTCCCCATAGTGTGCATGCTTCCTTGCTGCCATGAGCCATAAACCCAACTTGTTTAACCACTGGTGTGTTCCTGGTTGTCTTTGACTTAAAGGGCTTTGACACTTAAGTTTATTCTGGGAAGTTTTTCTTTTAGTGTTGCTATGGCAAGTGGAGTTTTCATCATCCATTTTATCTTCTAATTGGTTAGTGTTTTTGTATATGAAGGCTATTGATTTTTCATGTTTATTTTGTATCCTGTTACCTTGATTACATTTTTTATTGTTTAGATTCGTTTTTATAATTTATTCTCTAGTGTTTTTCAGGTATACATCTTACAGGTATGTTATCTGCAAGTAGAGAAATTTTTTTTTTTTTTTGCTTCTCTGATTCTTATGCCTCTAATTTTTTTTTTTTTTTGGCTAATCATATCAGCTAGTACACCCAGAGCAATGGAGATAGTTGGGAGATTTTGTCTTTCCCTGCCCTCAGTGGAAATGCTTCTAGTGTTTCTCCATGAAGTAAGATTCTGGTTTTATGATTGAGATATTTATATTTTATGCTGTTAAGGAAGTTCCCACACGTTCCTATTTTCCAAACTAATTTTATAAGGAATGGGTGTTGAATTTTGTTAAAGGCTGTTACAGGATCTATAGGGCTAATCATATTTTTCTCCTTGGACCTATTAATATAGTGATTTATATTAACAGATTTCCTAATATTGAACCACTATTACATTTCTAGTATAAGCTTTACTTGGTCATGGTATATTATTTTCTTAATGTGGTATTGAAGTTTGGTTGTTAATATTTTATTTATTTGCATCAAAATTCATGTGCTATTGGTCTGTAATTTTCCTTTGTATATTATTATTATCAGGTTTCATTATTAGTGTTGTACAGCCAGAATTCTCCTTAGAAGCGAGGATGTCATATACTTTGGACATGTTACCAAGAGGGACCAGGCCCTGGAGTAGGACATCATGCTTAGTAAAGTAGAGGGTCATTGAAAAAGAGGAAGACCCTCTATGAGATGGACTGACACAGTGGCTGCAATAATGGGCTGAAGCATAACAACAATTGTGAGGATGGCACAGGACTGGGCAGTGTTTCGTTCTGTTGTACATGCAGTTACTATGTGTCCGAACTTACTCAACAGCACCTAACGGCAAAATATTTGCTTCATAAGAAGAGCTTGGAAATTTTCTTTCATTTTCAGTGCCCAGAAAAAATTCATATAGAATTGGAACTATCTGGTTCCGAAAGTTTTGGCAGAATTCGCTATATGAAACCATTGGGGCTTGATGCTTTTTTGTGGGGCAATTCTTTGATAACTTTTTCTATTTCTTCTGTGGAAATCTATCTGTTTAATTTTTTAAAATTTTCTTCTGAGGTCAATTTTGATAAATTATGTTTGCCTAAGAATATATCCATTTCACATAGGTTTTAAAATTTATTTGCATGTAAATATGCAAATTAGTCCATTATGATTAAGAGACATGTCTTCTGTGTGCGTAGTTATTTTTCCCTGTCATTCCTTGTTTTGAATATTTATGCTTTCTCAGTTTTCTTGATCAAACTAGCTGGAGGTTCGTCTACCGGTATTTTCAAAAAGCTAGGATTCTGCTTTGTAAATTTTATCTAGTGTCCATCTGCATTCTACATCATTCATTTCTCCTTTTATCTTTGTTATTGCCTTCCTTGTGCTTTCTTTTTGTTTACTTCTTGTTCTAGCTTTATGAATTAGGAATTTAAATTATTTATTTTTGATCTTTCATTTTTATTGATACAGGTATTTAAGGCTATGAATTTTCCTCTGATCATCGCTTTAAATGTATCCTGTAGATTTTGACATGTCATTTTATTTTTTCATAAGTTCTGTAATTTCTGTTTGTAGGCCTCCTTTCACCCAAGAGTGGAGGGACCTTCTGCTTTTTGTTGTTGTTGTTTTGTTTTTATTTTTAATTTCTAGTTTTATTGCATTGTGATCAGAGTGTTGTTTGTACTTTACAGAATCTACTGGATGTAGGATCAATTCTATGAATGGCCTATGTATGCTTGCCAAAAAGGTCTGTTCTCTATTCTCAAAGTGGAGTGTCTAATATATACCCAAAAGAACCTAGTTTATTGATAATGTTGTTCAGATTTGCTTATATTCTTATTTTTGTCAACTACTCTTGTCTTATTCTGAGAGCGGTGTGTTAAAGGCTCTGGTCATGAGTGTATTTCTATCATGTCTTTTTGCATCTCCTGTATTTTCTGTTTTAGGTAGGCAATCAGTGTGTAACTTGTTGTGGAGCTATTCCTATCTGTTATATCTTCATAGTGAAATGTGGCTTTCAGCAGAAAGGGTCCTTCTTTGTCTCACTTCATGTTTTATTTTGGTTGAATTCTGTTATTAGGTTGCAGACCTTGCTCTCTTAAGTTCCTGTTTGCCTCATATCTCTGTCCATTCCTTTTTCACTTTTTTGAATCACTGTGTTTTAGGTGTGTCTCTTGTATATAGCATAGAATCGGGTTTTGCTTTATGAGCCAATTTTAAAATCTTTTTAATAAATGAGTTAAACCCATTCACATTTACTCATATAACTGATACTTTTGGCCTAAACTGTCATATTATGTTATAGTTTTGCATGTATTGTATTTAAAGTTTCTGTATTTGGTATATCCTCTTCGCTCTTTTTTAAAAAATTGTTGGTATTTAGTAAGGTTTGTGTTTTCTACTCTGGGTGGCACGAATGGTTTACATTTGATTACTAACCTAAAGGTTGGCAGTTCGAACCCACCCAATGGTACTGTGGAAGAAAGGCCTGGCAATCTGCTTCCGTGAAGATTGTTGTTCTTGTTGGATGCTATCAAGTCCATTCTGACTCATAGTGACCCTACGTGACAGAGTACAACTGCCCCATAGGGTTTCCTAGGCTGTAATCTTTGCGTAACCATTGCACCACCAGGGCTCAGGACTCTGAAAATGAGTGTCTCTTTACCTCTTCACTCTCCTGCCTGCGGCCTTCAGCCCCTTGCCTACGGCATCCTCATAGGGCAGTAGCAGTGGAGGTGGCCAGACCCTCACCTGCCCTTCGCCCTCATCCTCACCTAAGGGCCATGCTAGAGATGAACACTGGGCTCCTCCCATTTTATAGTTGCATGTTTTTTACTTTTTC
The DNA here is from genome assembly GCF_030014295.1 of Loxodonta africana. Taxonomy (NCBI): domain Eukaryota; kingdom Metazoa; phylum Chordata; class Mammalia; order Proboscidea; family Elephantidae; genus Loxodonta; species Loxodonta africana. The sequence goes on from NC_087344.1 coordinate 56,292,128, forward strand.
AAAACATATAATGTTTATGCATTATTATTTATCCATGATCCCACTCTTGTTTTAGTCTTGTCGTTGTCAGTCAATTTTGACTCATAGTGACCCCATGGGACAGAATAGAACTGCCCCATAGGGTTTTCTAGACCGTAATCTTTATGAGAACAGATCACAAGGTCTTTCTCCCGCGGAGCCACTGGGTGGGTTCTAACCGACAACCTTTCGGTTAGCAGCCCCACGCTTAACTGTTGAGCTACCAGCGCTCCTTTGTTCTTAGCTCTACAATTAAAATATATGAAATGCTCGCTAACAGCCCTTTTGTTGCTGCTTCGCCAATCCTCTCCTAGTTGAATGAAACCTCTTCTTTAGTAGATTCCTCAGGAAAGACATACGTGTACTGTATTCCCTAAGTTCTTTCACATTTAAGACTGTTTTTCATAGTTTTGATATTTGAAGGACCATTTGGCTCAATATTATATCCTTGGATCACATTTCCTTAAATTTCTTGAAAATCCTCCTCCAGTATTGCCTGGCTTTGTATGTTACTTTTAGGAAGGCTAAGGTCAGTTTAATGCTCTTGCCTTCATAAGCTATTTCATGTTTTTGCCTGGAGACTCAGAGGATTTTCTACCCTTAAAGCTCAATTGTTTTAACTGGGATATGTCTTGGAGTTAATCAATGGGAATTATACATATTAGTCAGTGGGCCCTTTCAATGGGTAGACCCAGATCTTCTTTTGTTTCTGGAAAGTTTTCTTTGGTTACGGCTATAAATATTAGTTCTTTGCCTATCTTCCATTTTAACCATTTTCTCTTTAACCTTTTTTATGCCTTTGTGTAGTTTTCATTCTCTCAGTTGTTTTCCTGCTTTTTTTCAAAGTTCTTTAGTAAGTTTTCATTTGAATCTATTCTCTCTTGAGTTCTTTTTGTTTAATCTTCTTTTCTGATATGATTTTGTTATTTTCTATTTCTTTTTTCAGATTAATTCTCATTCTATTTCTTTTTTTTCCTGTGATTTAAGTGTTTATTTCTGATTTAAAACGTTTTTTCGCATCCCTAAATGCTTATTTGAGGATATTTATTTCATTTTGGAGTGTTGCGGTACAGTTTTCTTCAGGTTTATGGTTGACTTTTGGTGGAGAATTTTCATCAGTCGAAATGCTTTTATTTGCATTTTTGCCTTTTTTTCTCTTTTTTTGCAATAGTTTTGAAAACTTGCAATCAGCGGCTTTCTAGTCCTTGAATCAGGATTCCTGGTTCAAGAGCGCCCTCTGCTGTCAGACCTCAGCTTCTGTGCAGTTTCCTTTATGAATGGTGTGTAGGTGGGTGGTGGAGAAGGTTGATTTTTCTCATTTGTTTGGGAAGGGTTCTTAATTTCTCCTTCTTAATTCCTTCTTGCCCTTCACTATCACGTCCTCAAGAGGGGGATAACCTCCTCTATGTATTTGATTCTGACCAAGAAGCGATGCTTCTCCAAAGTTGCCCCTCCCACTCTTTCCGGACTCTTCCCGGTAGCCAGTGCTGTGAACTATGACGTCACATGCTGTGTTCAGTATTTTGGCACTGAGTCTTGGACTTTCTGAGGGTGATTTTATCGGTGCTTCATCTAAGATTGCCACGCCCCTCTAGTTCACCTTGGCTCAAACCTCCTTTCCTTGCCTCTCTGCATCCCCAGGCCTGCAGCTGCAGGCGGTGGGAGTTCTGTTAGAATGTGGTTTATTGTCTGCTTCAGGTAATTTGAAGTTCATGTGTGGTTTCATTTGCTGTCTTTGTTGATTTATGTTTTGGGGAGAGGGTGAGTGGGGAGATTTGAAACCAGGGAACCACCAGTGTCCTCCCAACCTGGAACTCCTGATAAATGCATTTTTAATTTAATAAACAGTCAAATTTGCCTTCAAAATGATTTTCACAATTTACACTCCCATTTGAACTGAATGATGGTACCCGTTTCCCCATATTCTCCCCAACACTTAGTATCAAACTTCATCATTATTGTCAATCTGATGCGTGAAAAATGCTGTCCTTGCGGTTTTAAATGAATTTCTCATATTATTAGTAAAATTGAGCATCTTTTAAATTTTTTCTTTTTATATTTGCTGAATGAACTGTTTAAATCTTTTTCTGTCTTTTTATCTGATTTTTTTTTTTTATAAGAGTTGTTCTGGATTGTTAGCTACATATGTTACAAAGATTTTCTCCCAATCTAGCCCTTGTCTTTTAATTTTATTTATTGTACGTGGTTTTATATACCATGCGTCTGTTGGTTTGTCGTACTGTGGTGGCTTGCGTGTTGCTGTGATACTGGTTTTGCCAATAATGTTTCAAACACCAGCATGGTCAGCCTTGGTGGACAGTTTTCAGCTGAACGTCCAGGCTAAGACAGACTAGCAAGAAGAACCTGGTGGTCTACTAATGAAAAAAATGGACCAGTGAAAACCTTATGTATATCAGTGGAACACTGTTTGATATAGCGCCAGAAGATGAGCCCTCTGGAAGGTACTCAAAATACGACTGTGGAAGAGCTGTCTCCTCTAAGTAGAGTTGACCTTAATGACACGGATGGAATAAAGCTTTCAGGACCTTCATTTACTGACATGGCATGACTCAAAATGAGAAGAAACGGCTGCAAACATCCAATCATAATCAGGACATGGAATGTATGAAATATGAATCTAGGAAAATTGGAAGTTGTCAAAAATGAAATGGAAAGCATAAAGATTGATATCGTAGGCATTAATGAGCTGAAATGGACTGGTATTGGCTATTTTGAATCAGCAATCATATGGTCTACTATGCTGGAAATGACAAATTGAAGAAGAATGATGTTGTGTTCCTCATCAAAAAGGACATTTCAAGATCTACCCTGAAGTACAATTCTGTCAGTGACAGGATAATATCCACACGTCTCCAAGGAAAATCAGCTAATACAACTATCATTCAAATTTATGCACCAACCACTAATGCCAAACATGAGGAAATTGAAACTTTTTAACCAACTTCGGCAGTCTGAAATTATCAAATATGCAATCAAGGTGCATTGATAATTACTGGTGACTGGAATGCAAAAGTTGGAAACAAAGAAGGATTGGTAGTTGAAAAATATGGCCTTGGTGATAGAAATGAAGCCATGGATTGTGTGATAGAATTGTACAAGACCAATGACTTCTTCACTGCAAATACCTTTTTTCAACAACATAAACGGTGACTATACACATAGGCCTCGCTGGATGGAAAATGCAGAAATCAATGGAGAAGCTCAATTGTCATCAGTCAGAACAAGGCCGTGGGCTTGCCTGCAGAACAGTTCATCAATTGCTCATATGAAAGTTTAAGACGAAGCTGAAGAAAATTAAAACAAGTCCACGAGAGCCAAAATATGACCTTGAGTATATCCCACTTGAATTTTGAGACCATCTCAAGAATAGATTAGACCCACTGAACACTAATGGCTGAAGATCAGACGAGTTGTGGGATGATGTCAAGAACATCATACATGAAGAAAACAAAAGGTTATTAAAAAGACAGGGAAGAAAGAAAAGATCAAAATAGATCTCAGAAGAGGCTCTGAAACTTCCTCTTGAACACAGAGTAGCTAAAGCGAAAGGAAGAAATGATGAAATAAAATAAAAGAGCTGAACAGAAGATTTCGAAGGGGAGCTCGAGAAGACAAAGTAAAGTATTATAATGAAATGTGCAAAGAGCTGGAGTTAGAAAACCAAAAGGGAAGAACACACTTGGCATTTCTGAAGCTGAAAGACATGAAAAAATTCAACTCTTGAGTTGCAATATTGAGGGATTCTGTGGGCAAAATATTGGACAACGTAGGAAACCTAAAAAGAAGATGGAAGGAATACACAGAGCCACTACACCAAAAAGAACTGGTCGACATTCAACCATTTCAGGAAGTGGCATATGATCAAGAACCGATGGTATTGAAGGAAGAAGTCCAAGATGCACTGAAGACATTGATGCAAAACAAGGCTCCAGGAACTGACAGAATACCAATTGAAATGTTTCAACAAATTAATACAACACTGGACATGCTTACTCCCCTATGCCAAGGAATTTGGAAGAGAGCTACTTGACCAACTGAATGGAAGCGATCCATATTTGTACTCATTCCAAAGAAAGGTGATCCAACAGAATGCGGAAATTATCAAACAATATCATTAATATCACAGGCAAGTAAAGTTTTGCTGAAGATCATTCAAAAACAGTTGCAGCAGCACATTGACAGGGAACTGCCAGAGATTCAAACCAGATTCAGAAGAGGATGTGGAATGAGGGATATGATTCCTGAGGTCAGATGGATCTTGGGTGAAAGCAGAAAATACCAGAAAGATGTTTATCTGTGTTTTATTGACTTAGGGGGATTATGGATATAATTGTGTCTCCCAAAAATGTGTGTCAGTTTGGCTAGTCCATGATTCCCAGTAGTGTGCTTGTTCACCATTTTGTCATCTGATCTGATTTTCCTATGTGTTGTAAATCCTACTTCTATGATGCTAATGACAGGGATTAGGGGCAGTTATGTTAATGAGGCAGGACTTAATCTACAAGATTAGATTGTGTTTTAAGCCAATCTCTTTTGAGATATAAAATAGAGACTCAGGCAGAGAGACATGGGGACCTCATACTACCAAGAAAGTAGTGCCAGGAGGAAGCACGTCCTTTGAATCCAGGGTCCCTGCACTGAGAAGCACCCTGTCTACTGGAAGATTGATGACGTGGATCTTCCCCCAGAACCAACAGAGAGAGAAAGACTTCCCCTGGAGCCGGCGCCCTGAATTTGGACTTGTAGCCTCCTAGACTATGAGAGGATAAATTTCTCTTTGTTCCACTCAACAAAGAAAAGCCCTGGCTCCAACAGCTTCACTGGAGAATTCTACCAAACTTTTAGAGAAGAGTTAACACCAGTACTACTAAAGGTATTTCAGAGCATAGAAAAGGATGGAATACTCCCAAACTCATTCTATGAAGCCAGCATTACCCTGATACCAAAACCAGGTAAAGACACCACAAAAACAAGAAAATTACAGACCAATATCCTTCATGAACATAGACACAAAAATCCTCAACAAAATTCTAGCCAATAGGATTCGACAACATATCAAAAAAAAAAAAATTCATCATGACCAAGTGGGATTCATACCAGGTATGCAGGGATGGTTCGACAATCTATCACATAAATAGAACAAAAGATAAGAACAACATGATCTTATCAATTGATGCAGAAAAGGCATTTGACAAAGTCCAGCACCCATTCATGATAAAAACTCTCAGCAAAATAAGAATACAGGGAAATTCCTTAACATAATAAAGGACATTTATACAAAGCCAACAGCCAACATCATCCTAATAGAAAGCATTCCCCTTGAGAATGAGAACAAGAGAAGGATGCCAGTTATCACCACTCTTATTCAACATTGTGCTGGAGGTCCTAGCCAGAGCAATAAGGCAAGAAAGAGCATCCAGATTGTTGAGGAAGAAGTACAAGTGTCCTTATTCACAGATGATATGATCTTATGCATAGAAAACCCCAAAGAATCCACAAGAAAACTACTGGAACTAATAGAAGATTTAAGCAAAGTATTAGAATACAAGATAAACATACAAAAATCAGTTGGATTCCTGTACACCTACAATGAGAACCTGGAAAAGGAAATCACCAAATCAATGCCATTTACAATAACCCCCAAGAAGATAAAATACTTAGGAATAAACCTAACCAGAGATGTAAAAGACCTATACAAAGAAAACTATAGGACACTAAACTGAAAGAAAAAACTCAAAACTAAACCTGTTACTGTTGAGTTGATTCCGACACATAGTGACCCTACAGGACAGAGTAGAACTGCCCAATAGGGTTTCCAAGGAGCAGCTGATGGATTGCAACAACAGATACATAGACTAATAGAACGGAGCTGAGAATTCAAGCGTAAATTCATCCACCTATAACCAGCTGATATTTGACAAAGGCCCGAAGCCCATTAAATGGGGAAAAGACAGTCTCTTTAACAAATGGAGCTGTCATAATGGATATCCATCTGCAAAAAATGAAACAAGACTCATACCTCACACCATGTACAAAAACTAACTCAAAATGGATCAAAGACTAAATACAAAATCTAAAACGATAAAGATCATGGGGAAAAAACTAGGGACAACGATAATAGCCCTAATACGTGGTGTAAACAGGATACAAACCATAGCTAACAATGCACAAACACCAGAAGATAAATTAGATAACTGAAAACCAAAAGAAAAAAAAAAAAACCAAACTGGTTGCCATCGAGTCGATTCCGACTCATGGCGACCCTATAGGACAGGGTAGAATTGTCCCATGAGATTTCCAAGGAGCGCCTGGTGGATTCGAACTGCCAACCTTTTGATTAGCAGCTGTAGCTCTCGACCAGTATGCCACCACGGTTTCCTAGATAACTGAGAGCTCCTAAAAATCAAACACTTATGCTCATCAAAAGACTTCACCAAAAGAGTAAAAAGAGAACCTACAGACTGGGAAAAAAAACTTTGGCTATGACATATCCAATAAGAGTCTAATCTCTAAAATCTATAAGATACTGCAACACCTCAACAACAAAAAGACAAATAACCCAATTAAAAAAGGGGCAAAAGATATGAACATATACTTCACCAAAGAAGACATTCACGTGGCTAACACATACATGATGAAATGCTCACGATCATTTGCCATTAGAGAAATGCAAATCAAAACTACCGTAACATACCATCTCACCCCAACAAGGCTGGCATTAATCCAAAAAATGCAAAATAATAAATGTTGGAGAGGTTGTGGAGAGACTGGAACACTTATACACTGCTGGTGGGAGTGTAAAATGGTACAACCACTTTGGAAACCCATTTGGCGCTCCCCCAAAAAGCTAGAAATAGAAATACGATCCAACAATCCCACTCCTAGGAATATATCCTAGAAAAATAAAAGCTGTCACATGAATAGATACATGCACAGCCATGTTCATTGCAGGACTTAACAACAGCAGGAAGATGGAAATAACCTAGGTGCCCATCAGCAGACGAATGAATCAACAGATTATGGTGCATACACACCATGGAATACTCATTCTTAGATGCCATCGTGTTGGCTCTGACCTATAGCTACCCTGTGTACAACAGAACGAAACACTGCCCAGTCCTGTGATAAGCCCACAATCATTGTTATGCTTGAGCCCATTGTTGTAGCCACTATGTCAATCCATCTCATTGAGGGTCTTCCTTTTTTTCATTGACTCTCTACTTTACCAAGCATGATGTCCTTCTCCAGGGACAAATCTCTCCTGACAACATGTCCAAAGTATGTAAGACGCAGTCTCGCCATCCTTGCCTCTAAGGAGCATTCTGGCCGCACTTCTTCCAAGATTTGTTTGTTCTTTTGGCAGTGCAGTCCACAGTATATTCAATATTCCTTTGTCTTGTTTTGCTTTAAGTGAAAGTTTAAAAATCAAGTCAGTCTCTCATAAAAAAAAATTTATATATACCTTGCTATATAATCCTAGTTGCTCTCCCCCTAATGAGACAGCACACTCCTCTCCACCCTCTATTTCTGGTCCATTCAGCCAGTTTCTGTCCCTCTCTACCTTCTCATCTCCTCTCCAGAAAGGAGCTGCCCACATAGTCTCATGTGTCTACTTGAGCCAAGAAGCTCACTCCTCACCAGTATCATTTTATATCCTATAGTCCAGTCCAATCTCAGTCTGAAGAGTTGGCTTCGGTAATGGTTCCTGTCTTGGGCTAATAGAAGGTCTGGGGATCATGACCTCCGGGGTCCTTCTAGTCTCAGTCAGACCATTAAGTCTGGTTTTTTTACTAGAATTTGAGGTCTGCATCCCACTGCTCTCCTGCTCCCTCAGTGGTTCTCTGTTGTGTTCCCTGTCAGGTCAGTCATTGGTTGTATTATTTTGTGTTTTTTGCATTAATGCCAGCCTTGATGGAGTGAGATAGCATCTCATTGTAATTTTGATTTGCATTTCTCTAATGGCTAATGATTGTGAGCATTTCCTCATGTATCTATTAGCTACCTGAATGTCATCTTTGGTGAAGTGCCTGTTCATATCCTTTGCCCATTTTTTAATTGGGTTATTTGTCTTTTTGTAGTTAAGTTTGTGCAACATCATGTAGATTTTAGAGATCAGACACTGATCAGAAATGTCATAGCTAAAAATTTTTTCCTAGTCTGTAGATAATCTTCTTATTCTTTTGGTAAAGTCTTTGGATGAGCATAGGTGTTTGATTTTTAGGAGCTCCCAGTTTCTAGTTTCTCTTTGGTGTTTGTGCATTGTTAGTAATGTTTTGTATACTGTTTATGCCATGTGTTAAGGCTCCTAGTGCTGCCCCTATTTTTTCTTCCATGATCTCTATCATTTTAGATTTTATATTTAGGTCTTTGATCCATTTTTGAGTTAGTTTTTGTACATGGTGTGAGGTATGGGTCTTGTTTCATTTTTTTGCAGATGGATATCCAGTTATGCCAGCTCCATTTGTTAAAGAGACTGTCTTCTCCCCATTTAATGGACTTCGGGTCTTTGTCAAATATCAGCTGCTCATAGGTGGTTGAATTTACGTCTGGATTCTCAATTCTGTTCTATTGGTCTATGTATCTGTTGTACCAGTACCAGGCTGTTTTGACTGCTGTGGTGGTATAATAAACCAAACCCACTGCCGTCGAGTTGATTCCGACTCATAGCGACCCTATAGCAACCTTATAGGACAGAGTAGAACTGCCCTATAGAGTTTCCAAGGAGCAACTGGCGGATCCGAACTGCCAACCTTTTTTAGGTTAGCAGCTGTAGTACTTAACCACTACATCACCAGGGTTTTTTGATGGTATAATAGGTTCTAAAATCAGGTAGTGTGAGGCCTCCCACTTTGTTCTTCTTTTCCAGTAATGCTTTACATATCCGGGGCCTCGTTCCCTTCCACATTAAGTTGGTGATTTGTTTCTCCATCTCATTAAACAATGTCATTGGAATTTGGATTGGAATTGCATTGTATCTATGGATTGCTTTTGGTAGAATAGACATTTTTACGATGTTAAGTCTTCCTATGCATGTGCAAGGTATGTTTTTCCACTTATGTAGGTCTCCTTTGGTTTCTTGAAGTACTATCTTATAGTTTTCTTTGTATAGGTCTTTTATGTCTCTGGTAAAATTTATTCCTAAGTGTTTTATCTTCTTGGGGGCTACTGTAAATGGTATTGATTTGGTGATTTCCTCTTCGATGTTCTTTTTGTTGGTGTAGAGGAATCCAACTGATTTTTGTATGTTTATCTTGTATCCTGGTACTCTGCTGAACTCTTCTATTAGTTTCAGTAGTTTTCTTGAGGATTCTTTAGGGTTTTCTGTGCATAAGATCATGTCATCTGTAAATAGAGTTACTTTTAGTTCTTCCTTACCAGTCTGGATGCCATTTATTCCTTTATCTAGCATAATTGCTCTGCCTAGGACCTCCAGCACAGTGTTGAATAAGAGTGGTGATAAAGGGCATCCTTGTCAGTTTCCTGTTCTCAAGGGGAATGCTTTCAGACTCTCTCCATTTAGGGTGATGTTGGCTATTGGCTTTGTATAAATGCCCTTTTTTTTTTTTTTAATAATTTTTATTGAGCTTTAAGTGAACGTTTACAAATCAAGTCAGTCTGTAACATATAAGCTTATGTATACGCCTTACTCCATACTCCCACTTACTCTCCCCCTAATGAGTCAGCCCTTCCAGTCTCTCCTTTCGTGACAATTTTGCCAGTTTCTAACCCTCTCTACCCTCCCATCTCCCCTCCAGACAGGAGATGCCAACACAGTCTCAAGTGTCCACCTGATACAAGTAGCTCACTCTTCATCAGCATCTCTCTCCTACCCATTGTCCAGTCCCTTCCATGTCTGATGAGTTGTCTTCGGGAATGGTTCCTGTCCTGGGCCAACAGAAGGTTTGGGGATCATGACCGCTGGGATTCCTGTAGTCTCAGTCAGACCATTAAGTCTGGTCTTTTTATGAGAATTTGGGGTCTGCATCCCACTGATCTCCTGCTGCCTCAGGGGTTCTCTGTTGTGCTCCCTGTGAGGGTAGTCATCGGTTGTGGCCGGGCACCAACTAGTTCTTCTGGTCTCAGGATGATGTAAGTCTCTGGTTCCTGTGGCCCTTTCTGTCTCTTGGGCTCATAGTTATCGTGTGACCTTGGTGTTCTTCATTCTCCTTTGATCCAGGTGGGTTGAGACCAATTGATGCATCTTAGATGGCTGCTTGTTACCATTTAAGACCCCAGACGCCACATTTCAAAGTGGGATGCAGAATGTTTTCATAATAGAATTATTTTGCCAATTGACTTAGAAGTCCCCTTAAGCCATAGACCCCAAACCCCCGCCCTTGCTCCACCGACCTTTGAAGCATTCAGTTTATCCCGGAAACTTCTTTGCTTTTGGTCCAGTCCATTTGAGCTGACCTTCCGTGTATTGAGTATTGTCCTTCCCTTCACCTAAAGCAGTTCTTATCTACTAACTAATCAGTAAATAACCCTCTCCCACCCTCCCTCCCTGCCCTCCTCGTAACCACAGAAGTATGTGTTCTTCTCAGTTTATACTATTTCTCAAGATCTTATAATAGTGGTCTTATACAATATTTGTCCTTTTGCCTCTGACTAATTTCACGCAGCATAATGCCTTCCAGGTTCCTCCATGTTATGAAATGTTTCACAGATTTGTCACTGTTCTTTATCGATGCATAGTATTCCATTGTGTGAATATACCACAATTTATTTAACCATTCATCCATTGATGGACACCTTGGTTGCTTCCAGTTTTTTGCTATTGTAAACAGAGCTGCAATAAACATGGGTGTGCATATATCTGTTCGTGTGAAGGCTCTTATTTCTCTAGGGTATATTCCGAGGAGTGGGATTTCTGGGTTGTATGGTAGTTCTATTTCTAACTTTTTAAGAAAACGCCAGATAGATTTCCAAAGTGGTTGTACCATTTTACATTCCCACCAGCAGTGTATAAGAGTTCCAATCTCTCCGCAGCCTCTCCAACATTTATTATTTTGTGTTTTTTGGATTAATGCCAGCCTTGTTGGAGTGAGATGAAATCTCATTGTAGTTTTGATCTGCATTTCTCTAATGGCTAATGATCGTGAACATTTCCTCATATATCTGTTAGCTACCTGAATGTCTTCTTTAGTGAAGTGTCTATTCATATCTTTGCCCATTTTTTAATTGGGTTGTCTTTTTGCAGTTGAGTTTTTGCAGTATCATGTAGATTTTAGAGATCAGGTGCTGATCAGAAATGTCATAGCTAAAAACTTTTTCCCAGTCTGTAGGTGGTCTTTTTACTCTTTTGGTGAAGTCTTTCGATGAGCCTAAGCGTTTGATTTTAAGGAGCTCCCAGTTATCTAGTTTTTCTTCTACGTTCTTTACAATGTTTTCTATACTGTTTATGCCATGTATTAGGGCTCCTAACGTTGTCCCTATTTTTTCTTCTTCCATGATCTGTATCGTTTTAGATTTTATATTTAGGTCTTTGATCCATTTTGAGTTAGTTTTTGTGCATGGAGTGAGGTATGGGTCTTGTTTCATTTTTTGCAGATGGATATCCAGTTATGCCAGCACCATTTGTTAAAAAGACTGTGTTTTCCCCCATTTAACTGTTTTGGGGCCTTTGTCAAATATCAACTGCTCGTATGTGGATGGATTTATGTCTGGATTCTCCATTCTGTTCCATTGATCCATGTATCTGTTGTTGTACCGGTGCCAGGCTGTTTTGACTACTGTGGTGGTATAATAGGTTCTAAAATCAGGTAAAGTAAGGCCTTCCACTTTGTTCTTCTTTTTCAGTAATGCCTTATTTATCCGGGGCCTCTTTCCCTTCCATATGAAATTGGTGATTTGTTTCTCCATCTCATTAAAGAATGTCCTTGGGATTTGGATTGGAATTGCATTGAATGTATAGATCGCTTGTGGCAGAATAGACATTTTTATAATGTTAAGTCTTCCTATCCATGAGCAAGGTATGTTCTTCCGCTTATGTAAGTCTCTTTTGGTTTCTTGCAGGAGTGTACTGTAGTTTTCTTTGTGTAAGTCCTTTACATCTCTGGTAAGATTTATTCCTAAGTATTTTATCTTCTTGGGGGCTACTGTAAATGGCATTGATTTGGTGATTTCCTCTTTGATGTTCTTTTTGTTGGTGTAGAGGAATCCAACTGATTTTTGTATGTTTATCTTGTATCCTGGTACTCTGCTGAACTCTTCTATTAGTTTCAGTAGTTTTCTGGAGGATTCCTTAGGGTTTTCTGTGTATAAGATCATGTCATCTGCAAATAGAGATACTTTTACTTCTTCCTTGCCAAGCTGGATGCCCTTTATTTCTTCATCTAGCCTAATTGCTCTGGCTAGGACTTCCGGCACAATGTTGAATAAGAGTGGCGATAAAGGGCATCCTTCTGTGGTTCCCGAACTCAATGGGAATGTTTTCAGGCTCTCTCCATTTAGGGTGATATTGGCTGTTGGCTTTGTATAAATGCCCTTTATTATGTTAAGAAATTTTCCTTCTATTCCTATTTTGCTGAGAGTTTTTATCATGAATGAGTGTTGAACTTTGTCAAATGCCTTTTCTGCATCAATTAATAAAATGATGTGATTCTTGTCTTTGGCTTATTTATATGATGGATTACATGAATTGTTTTTCTAATGTTGAACCATCCCTGCATACCTGGTATGAATCCCACTTGGTCATGGTGAATTATTTTTTTGATATGTTGTTGAATTCTATTGCCTGGAATTTTGTTGAGGATTTTTGCATCTATGTTCATGAGGGATATAGGTCTATAATTTTCTTTTCTTATGGTGTCTTTACCCGGTTTTGGTATCAGGGATATGGTGGCTTCATAGAATGAGTTTGGTAGTATTCCATCCTTTTCTATGCTCTGAAATACCTTTAGTAGTAGTGGTGTTAACTCTTCTCTGAAAGTTTGGTAGAACTCTGCAGTGAAGCCGTCCGGACCAGGGCCTTTTTTTTTGTTGGGAGTTGTTTGATTACCTTTTCAATCTCTTCTTTTATTATGGGTCTATTTAGTTGTTCTACCTCTGTTTGTGTTAGCTTAGGTAGGCAGTGTGTTTCTAGGAATTCATCCATTTCTTCTAGGTTTTCAAATTTGTTTGAGTATAGTTTTTCATAGTAATCTGATATGATTCTTTTAATTTCAGTTGGGTCTATTGTAATATCGCCCATCCCATTTCTTATTCAGGTTATTTGCTTCCTCTCCTGTTTTTCTTTTGTTAGTTTGGCCTATGGTTTATCAATTTTGTTGAGTTTTTTTAAAAACCAGCTTTTGGTCTTGTTCATTCTTTCAATTGTTTTTCTGTTTTTAATTTCATTTAGTTCAGCTCTAATTTTTATTATTTGTTTTCTTCTGGTGCCTGTGGGTTTCTTTTGTTGCTCTCTTTCTATTTGTTCAAGTTGTAGGGATAATTCTTTGATTTTGGCCCTTTCTTGTTTTTGGATGTGTGCATTTATTGATACAAATTGGCCTCTGAGCACCGCTTTTGCTGTGTCCCAAAGGTTCTCATAGGAAGTGTTTTCATTCCCATTGGATTCTATGAATTTCTTTATTCCATCCTTAATGTCTTGTATAATCCAGCCTTTTTTGAGCAGGGTATTGTTCAGTCTCCAAGTGTTTGATTTCTTTTCCCTGCTTTTCCTGTTATTGATTTCCACTTTTATGGCCTTATGGTCAGAGAAGATGCTTTGTAATATTTCAATGTTTTGGATTCTGCTAAGGCTTGCTTTATGAGCTAATATGTGGTCTATTCTAGAGAATGTTCCATGTGCACTAGAAAAGAAAGTATAGTTGGTTGCTGTTGGGTGGAGTGTTCTGTATATGTCTATGAGGTCAAGTTGGTTGATTGTGGCATTTAGGTCTTCCGTGTCTTTATTTAGCTTCTTTCTGGATGTCCCGTCCTTCACCAAAAGTGGTATGTTGAAGTCTCCTACTATTATTGTGGAGCTGTCTATCTCACTTTTCAATGCTGATAGAGTTTGTTTTATATATCTTGCAGCCCTGTCCTTGGGTGCATAAATATTTAATATGGTTATATCTTCTTGGTGTATTGTCCCTTTACTCATTATATAGTGTCCTTCCTTATCCTTTCTGATGGATTTAACTTTAAAGTCTGTTTTGTCAGAAATTAATATTGCCACTCCTGCTCTTTTTTGATTGTTGTTTGCTTGATATTTTTTTTTCCTTCCTTTGAGTTTTAGTTTGTTTGTGTCTCTAAGTCTAAGGTGTGTCTCTTGTAGGCAGCATATAGACAGATGGTGTTTTTTTATCCATTCTGCCACTCTCTGTCTTTATTGGTGCATTTAGTCCATTTAATTCAGCATAATTATGGATAGGTTTGAGTTTAATGCTGTCATTTTGATGTCTTTTTTTTGTGTGTTTTTGACAGTTTCTTTTTCCCACTTAATTTTTTGTGCTGAGTAGTTTATCTTTATATAGTGCCTTTTCCTCTTATTCGTTGTTGTTGATTTTGTTTCTGCTGGGTCTTTATTTTTTTTCTTGTATTTTATTTTGATGAGTAGGGTTGTTAATCTCCTCTGTGGTTACCTTAATATTTACCCCTATTTTTCTAAGTTTAACCTTAACTTTTATTCCTTTATATCACCTTGACTTCCTCTCCATATGAAAGATCTATGACTACATTTCTTAGTCCCTCTTTATTGTTTTAATGTTGTCTTCCTTTACATAATGACATTGCTGTTTCCCTGTTTTGAACATTTTTTTATTCTTCATTTGTTTTCGTGATTTCCTATCTGGGCTGACATCTGGTTGCTCTGTCCTGTGTTCTAGTCTTGGGTTGATACCTGATATTATTGATTTTCTAACCAGAGAACTCCCTTTAGTATTTCTTGTAGTTTTGGTTTGGTTTTTTTTTTTTAATAACTTTTATTAAGCTTCAAGTGAACGTTTACAAATCCAATCAGTCTGTCACATACAAGTTTACATACATCTCACTCCCTACTCCCACTTGCTCTCCCCCTCTTGAGTCAGCCCTTTCAGTCTCTCCTTTCTTGACAATTTTGCCGGCTTCCCTCTCTCTCTATCCTCCCATCCCCCCTCCAGACAAGAGTTGCCAACACAATCTCAAGTGTCCACCTGATATAATTAGCTCACTCTTCATCAGCGTCTCTCTCCCACCCGCTGACCAGTCCCTTTCATGTCTGATGAGTTGTCTTCGGGGATGGTTCCTGTCCTGTGCCAACAGAAGGTCTGGGGAGCATGGCCACCGGGATTCCTCCAGTCTCAGTCAGACCATTAAGTTTGGTCTTTTTATGAGAATTTGGGGTCTGCATGCCACTGATCTCCTGTTCCCTCAGGGGTCCTCTGCTGTGCTCCCTGTTAGGGCAGTTATCGATTGTGGCCGGGCACCAACTAGTTCTTCTGGTCTCAGGATGATGTAGGTCTCTGGTTCATGTGGCCCTTTCTGTCTCTTGGGCTCTTAGTTGTCGTGTGGCCTTGGTGTTCTTCATTTTCCTTTGCTCCAGGTGGGTTGAGACCAATTGCTGCATCTTAGATGGCCGCTTGTTAGCATTTAAGACCCCAGACGCCACATTTCAAAGTGGGATGCAGAATGATTTCATAATAGAATTATTTTGCCAATTGACTTAGAAGTCCCTGCAAACCATGTTCCCCAGACCCCCGCACTTGCTCCGCTGACCTTTGAAGCATTCATTTTATCCCGGAAACTGCTTTTGGTCCAGTCCAATTGAGCTGACCTTCCATGTATTGAGTGTTGTCTTTCCCTTCACCTAAAGCAGTTCTTATCTACTGATTAATCAATAAAAAACCCTCTCCCACCCTCCCTCCCTCCCCCCCTCGTAACCACAAAAGTATGTGTTCTTCTCAGGTTTACTATTTCTCAAGATCTTATAATAATGGTCTTATACAATATTTGTCCTTTTGCCTCTGACTCATTTCGCTCAGCATAATGCCTTCCAGGTTCCTCCATGTTATGAAATGTTTCAGAGATTCGTCACTGTTCTTTATCGATGCGTAGTATTCCATTGTGTGAATATACCACAATTTATTTACCCATTCATCCGTTGATGGACACCTTGGTTGCTTCCAACTTTTTGCTATTGTAAACAGAGCTGCAATAAACATGGGTGTGCATGTATCTGTTTGTATGAAGGCTCTTGTATCTCTAGGGTATATTCCTAGGAGTGGGATTTCTGGGTTGTATGGTAGTTCTATTTCTAACTTTTTAAGAAAACGCCAGATAGATTTCCAAAGTGGTTGTACCATTTTACATTCCCACCAGCAGTGTATGAGAGTTCCAATCTCTCCGCAGCCTCTCCAACATTTATTATTTTGTGTTTTTTGGATTAATGCCAGCCTTGCTGGTGTGAGATGGAATCTCATCGTAGTTTTAATTTGCATTTCTCTAATGGCTAATGATCGAGAGCATTTTCTCATGTATCTGTTGGCTGCCTGAATATCTTCTTTAGTGAAATGTGTGTTCATATCCTTTGCCCACTTCTTGATTGGGTTGTTTGTCTTTTTGTGGTTGAGTTTTGACAGAATCATGTAGATTTTAGAGATCAGGCGCTGGTCAGAGATGTCATAGCTGAAAATTCTTTCCCAGTCTGTAGGTGGTCTTTTTACTCTTTTGGAGAAGTCTTTAGATGAGCATAGGTGTTTGATTTTTAGGAGCTCCCAATTATTGGGTTTCTCTTCATCATTTTTGGTAATGTTTTGTATTCTGTTTATACCTTGTATTAGGGCTCCTAGGGTTGTCCCAATTTTTTCTTCCATGATCTTTATCGTTTTAGTCTTTATGTTTAGGTCTTTGATCCACTTGGAGTTAGTTTTTGTGCATGGTGTGAGGTATGGGTCCTGTTTCATTTTTTTGCAAATGGATATCCAGTTATGCCAGCACCATTTGTTAAAAAGGCTATCTTTTCCCCAGTTAATTGACACTGGTCCTTTGTCAAATATCAGCTGCTCATACGTGGGTGGATCTATGTCTGGGTTCTCAATTCTGTTCCATTGGTCTATGTGTCTGTTGTTGTACCAATACCAGGCTGTTTTGACTACTGTGGCTGTATAATAGGTTCTGAAGTCAGGTAAGGTGAGGCCTCCCACTTTCTTCTTCTTTTTCAGTAGTGCTTTACTTATCCGGGGCTTCTTTCCCTTCCATATGAAATTGGTGATTTGTTTCTCTATGCCCTTAAAATATGACATTGGAATTTGGATCAGAAGTGCGTTAAATGTATAGATGGCTTTTGGTAGAATAGACATTTCTACTATGTTAAGTCTTCCTATCCATGAGCAGGGTATGTTTTTCCACTTAAGTATGTCCTTTTGAATTTCTTGTAGTAGAGCTTTGTAGTTTCCTTTGTATAGGTCTTTTACATCCTTGGTAAGATTTATTCCTAAGTATCTTATCTTCTTGGGGGCTACTGTGAATGGTATTGATTTGGTTATTTCCTCTTCGGTGTTCTCTTTGTTGATGTAGAGGAATCCAAGTGATTTTTGTATGTTTATTTTATAACCTGAGACTCTGCCAAACTCTTCTATTAGTTTCAGTAGTTTTCTGGAGGATTCCTTAGGGTTTTCTGTGTATTTAATCATGTCATCTGCAAATAGTGATAACTTTACTTCTTCCTTGCCAATCCGGATACCTTTTATTTCTTTGTCTAGCCTAATTGCCCTGGCTAAGACTTCCAACACGATGTTGAATAAGAGCGGTGATAAAGGGCATCCTTGTCTGGTTCCCGTTCTCAAGGGAAATGCTTTCAGGTTCTCTCCATTTAGAGTGATATTGGCTGTTGGCTTTGCATAGATGCCCTTTATTATGTTGAGGAATTTTCCTTCAATTTCCATTTTGGTAAGAGTTTTTATCATGAATGGGTGTTGGACTTTTTCAAATGCCTTTTCTGCATCAATTGATAAGATCATGTGGTTTTTGTCTTTTGTTTTATTTATGTGGTGGATTATATTAATGGTTTTTCTGATATTAAACCAGCCTTGCATACCTGGTATAAATCCCACTTGATCGTGGTGGATTATTTTTTTGATATGTTGTTGAATTCTATTGGGTAGAATTTTGTTGAGGATTTTTGCATCTATGTTCATGAGGGATATAGGTCTGTAATTTTCTTTTTTTGTAATGTCTTTACCTGGTTTTGGTATCAGGGAGATGGTGGCTTCATAGAATGAGTTGGGTAGTATTCCGTCATTTTCTATGCTTTGGAATACCTTTAGTAGTAGCGCTGTTAACTCTTCTCTGAAAGTTTGGTAGAACTCTGCAGTGAACCCGTCCGGGCCAGGGCTTTTTTTTGTTGGGAGTTTTTTGATTACCGTTTCAATCTCTTTTTTTGTTATGGGTCTATTTAGTTGTTCTACTTCTGAATGTGTTAGTTTAGGTAGGTAGTGTTTTTCCAGGAATTCATCCATTTCTTCTAGGTTTTCAAATTTGTTAGAGTACAATTTTTCATAATAATCTGAAATGATTCTTTTAATTTCATTTGGTTCTGTTGTGATGTGGTCCTTCTCATTTCTTATTTGGGTTATTTGTTTCCTTTCCTGTATTTCTTTAGTCAGTCTAGCCAATGGTTTATCAATTTTGTTAATTTTTTCAAAGAACCAGCTTTTGGCTTTGTTAATTCTTTCAATTGTTTTTCTGTTCTCTAATTCATTTAGTTCAGCTCTAATTTTTATTATTTGTTTTCTTCTGGTGCCTGATGGATTCTTTTGTTGCTCAGTTTCTGTTTGTTCAAGTTGTAGAGACAGTTCTCTGCTTTTGGCTCTTTCTTCTTTTTGTATGTGTGCATTTATTGATATAAATTGGCCTCTGAGCACTGCTTTTGCTGTGTCCCAGAGGTTTTGATAGAAAGTATTTTCATTCTCGTTGCTTTCTATGAATTTCCTTATTCCCTCCTTGATGTCTTCTATAACCCAGTCTTTTTTCAGGAGGGTGTTGTTCATTTTCCAAGTATTTGATTTCTTTTCCCTAGTTTTTCTGTTATTGATCTCTAGTTTTATTGCCTTGTGGTCTGAGAAGATGCTTTGTAATATTTCGATGTTTTGGACTCTGCAAAGGTTTGTTTTATGACCTAATATGTGGTCTATTCTAGAGAATGTTCCATGTGCGCTAGAAAAAAAAGTATATTTTGCAGCAGTTGGGTGGAGAGTTCTGTATAAGTCAATGAGGTCAAGTTGGTTGATTGTTGTAATTAGATCTTCCGTGTCTCTGTTGAGCTTCTTACTGGATGTCCTGTCCTTCTCCGAAAGTGGTGTGTTGAAGTCTCCTACTATAATTGTGGAGGTATCTATCTCACTTTTCAATTCTGTTAAAATTTGATTTATGTATCTTGCAGCCCTGTCATTGGGTGCATAAATATTTAATATGGTTATGTCTTCCTGATCAATTGTCCCTTTTATCATTATATAGTGTCCTTCTTTATCCTTTGTGGTGGATTTAAGTCTAAAGTCTATTTTGTCAGAAATTAATATTGCTACTCCTCTTCTCTTTTGCTTATTGTTTGCTTGATATACTTTTTTCCATCCTTTGAGTTTTAGTTTGTTTGTGTCTCTAAGTCTAAGGTGTGTCTCTTGTAGGCAGCATATAGATGGATCGTGTTTCTTTATCCAGTCTGTGACTCTCTGTCTCTTTATTGGTGCATTTAGTCCATTTACATTCAGGGTAATTATAGATAAATAAGTTTTTAGTGCTGTCATTTTGATGCCTTTTTATGTGTGTTGTTGACCATTTCATTTTTCCACATACTTTTTTGTGCTGAGACGTTTTTCTTAGTAAATTGTGAGATCCTCATTTTCATAGTGCTTGACTTTATGTTAGTTGAGTCGTTACGTTTTTCTTGGTTTTTATCTTGAGTTATAGAGTTGTTATACCTTTTTGTGGTTACCTTATTATTTACCCCTATTTTTCTAAGTAAAAACCTAACTTGTATTGTTCTATATCGCCTTGCATCACTCTCCATATGGCAGTTCAATGCCTCCTGTATTTAGTCCCTCTTTTTGATTATTGTGATCTTTTACCTATTGACTTCCATGATTCCCTGTTATGTGTATTTTTTTTTTAATTAATCTTAATTTGTTTGTTTTTGTGATTTCCCTATTTGAGTTGATATCAGGACGTTCTGTTTTGTGACCTTGTGTTGTGCTGATATCTGATATTATTGGTTCTCTGACCAAACAATATCCTTTAGTATTTCTTGTAGCTTTGGTTTGGTTTTTGCAAATTCTCTAAACTTGTGTTTGTCTGTAAATATCTTAATTTCGCCTTCATATTTCAGAGAGAGTTTTGCTGGATATATGATCCTTGGCTGGCAGTTTTTCTCCTTCAGTGTTCTGTATATGTCATCCCATTCCCTTCTTGCCTGCATGGTTTCTGCTGAGTAGTCAGAACATATTCTTATTGATTCTCCCTTGAAGGAAACCTTTCTTTTCTCCCTGGCTGCTTTTAAAATTTTCTATTTATCTTTGGTTTTGGTGAGTTTGATGATAATATGTCTTGGTGTTTTTCTTTTTGTATCAATCTTAAATGGGGTTCGATGAGCATCTTGGATAGATATCCTTTCGTCTTTCATGATGTCAGGGAAGTTTTCTGTCAGGAGTTCTTCAACTATTTTCTCTGTGTTTTCTGTCCCCCCTCCCTGTTCTGGGACTCCAATCACCCGCAGGTTATCCTTCTTGATAGAGTCCCACATAATTCTTAGGGTTTCTTCATTTTTTTTAAATTCTTTTCTCTGATTTTTTTTCAGCTATGTTGGTGTCGATTCCCTGGTCCTCCAGATGTCCCAGTCTGCATTCTAATTGCTCGAGTCTGCTCCTCTGACTTCCTAGTGCGTTGTCTAATTCTGTTATTTTGTTGTTAATCTTTTGGATTTCTACATGTTGTCTCTCTATGGATTCTTGCAACTTATTAATTTTTCCAGTATGTTCTTGAATAATCTTTTTGAGTTCTTCAACAGTTTTATCAGTGTGTTCCTTGGCTTTTTCTGCAGTTATCCTAATTTCATTTGTGATATCATTAAGCATTCTGTAAATTAGTTTTTTATATTCTGTATCTGATAATTCCAAGATTGTATCTTCATTTGGGAAAGATTTTGATTCTTTTGTTTGGGGGGTTGGAGAAGCTGTCATGGTCTGCTTCTTTAAGTGGTTTGATATGGATTGTTGTCTCCGAGCCATCACTGGGAAACTAGTTTTTCCAGAAAATCCACTAAAAAAAAAATGCAGTCAGATCCCTATCAGAGTTCTCCCTCTGGCTCAGGCTATTCAGATGTTAATGAAGCCGCCTGGGGAGGGTGGGGGAGGGAACAGAGAGATAGGAGAGTAGCACCTCAGAATATATCCAGAGTTGCTTGTCTTGCTTGGAATGACTATTATATCTGAGATTCCCGCGGGGCGCGTCGCCTATGTGTGCTGGCTGTGTGGAGATTGCCCCTGGGGGGTCTGGCCTGCTAGAGTCAAGGTCAGGTCCTCTGCTTCCAGCCCCACGCCCAGCGTCAAGGCTCCCCTACTGGGACGGTGCACTCTCGACTCCAAAATCAGTCGCTGCCTCCCGGGGACTTCTCGTCCCTCCAGTCGCGTGGCCGTGCCGCCTCTAAGAACCAGTTGGGTCTCCTCCCGGGTTTAGTTCAGATGGGTGGAGCAGGTCCCCGTGCTTGTGCCGTGCCCGAGTGTCCCGGCTGGGACACTGTTCTCCCCGCTCCAATACCAGTCGCTGCCTCCCAGGGACTTCTCCTACTGGCTGCGTCCCACGCCGCCCCCGCGACCCGGCTGGTCCCCTTCCCGGGGTTAGTTCAGGGGGGTGGAGCAACTCTCCGTGTTTATGCCGTACCTGCGTCCAGTCCAAATCCCTGTGGGACGGTTCCCCGGCTCGGACGCTGCTCTTTCTGCTCCAGGACCAGTCACTGCCTCTCGGGGACTTCTCCTACCGGCTGCATCCCACGCCGCCCGTGGAACCGGCTGGTCCCCCTCCTGGGGTTAGTTCAGGGGGGTGGAGCAGCTCTCTGTGCTTGTGCCGTACCTGACTGGTACGCTGGCTCCAGGCTCTGGAAACAATCGCTGCTTCCCCGTATTAGTTCGTTCTCCGTCTCTAAATCTGTGTTTGTTGTTCAGGGTTCGTAGATTGTTATGTATGTGATCGATTCACTTGTTTTTCCGTGTCTTTGTTGTAAGAGGGATCCGAGGTAGCGTCTGCCTAGTCCGCCATCTTGGCTCCGCCCCCTTGGTTTGGTTTTTACAAATTCCCTAAACTTCTGTTTATCTGGAAATGTCCTAATTTTGCCTTCATATTTGAGAGACAGTTTTGCTGGATATATGATTCTGGGCTAGCAATTTTTTCCTTCAATGCTTTATATAAGTCATCCTATTGCCTCTTCCTCCATGGTTTCTGCTGAGTAGTCCGAGTTTATTCTTATTGACTCTTCTTTGTAGGTGACTTTTCATTTATCCCTAGGTGCTCTTAAAATCCTCTCTTTATCTTTGGTTTTGGCAAGTTTGATTATAATATGTCTTAGTGACTTTCTTTTGAGATCTACCTTATGTGGAGTTCGATGAGCATCTTGGATAAATATCTTCTCATCTTTGACGATATCAGGGAAGTTTTCTGCCAACAAATCTTCAACAATTCTATCTGTATTTTCTGTTATCTCTCCCTGTTCTGGTACTCCAATCACTCATAGATTATTTCTCTTGATACAGTCCCACGTGATTCTTAGTGTTTCTTCATTTTTTTTAATTCTTTTATCTGATTTGTCTTTGAATATATTGGCGTCAAGCTTTTAATCTTCAGTCTCACTAATTCTGCCTTCTACTTCATCTATTCTGTTCCTCTGACTTTCTATTGAGCTGTCTAATTCTGTAATTTTATTGTTAATTATCTGAATTTCTTGATTGCTGTCTCTCTATGGATTCTTGCAGATTATTAAATTTTTCATTATGTTCTTGAATAACATTTCTAATTTCTTCAACTGCTTTATCTGTGTGTTCCTTGGCTTTTTCTGCATTTTGCCTGATTTCCTTCCTGATGTCTTGAAGAGTTCTGTATATTAATCTTTTGTATTCTGCATCTGGTAATTCCAGGAAGGCACCTTCATCCAGAAAATTCCTTGATTCTGTGTTTCAGAGCTTGTTGAAGTGATCATGGTCTGCTTCTTTATGTGATTTGATATTGACTTTTGTCTCCAAGTCATCTATAAGTTATTGTATTAGTTTATTTTATGTTTGCTTACTGTATCCTAGCTTCTTGCTTTGTTTTGTTTTGATATGCCCAAATAGGCTGCTTGAGTGAGCTAGCTTGATTGTTTTTGCCTTTGAAGCTCTAACATCCTGTCACCAGATGGCTAGAGCTGTTAACAGGTATATAAGCCTAGGAGTCCATTCACTTTTCTTGTATCGATTCAGCTTACTTGTCCAGGTAGTTTGGTCATCAAGTGTGTGGTACAGGCTCTGTGCTACAGCCTTAGAACGGCAAGGGTGACTTGTGTAGGTACAGGTATCTGGTTGCAGCAGGGAGTCACGCTCTGAACAAGGCAGGGGGCTGACAACTGTCCCCCGAATGTCTGTGAGGAAAGCGCATCCCTGTTCCCTAGGGTGCACAGGTGGGTGGGTTCTGCAGTCGGACTATGGGCACCCAGTGCTTTTGGTTGTAAGGACTGGCAGGTACCACTTATCCTTGGACCCCTGTTGTGGGTTGCTAGGTGACATGGTGGAGCCACCAGTCCTTAGGCCACTGATGTGGGTAGGTGAGGACCCCATTTAATAGACAAAGTGATGTCAAACATCAAACACCCACCTCTCCACCGCATAGCTGAAACAGTTGCAGTCTGCCAACAAGGGCCTCTTCTCCTGAAATGGGGCCACACAGGTCCATGCAGGGGTGAAAAGTATTCAAAGTCCACAGACCGTTTATGCCTGGAGAAGAGCTGCTTCTGTCCTGAACTCCCCAGCTTAGTGGAGCTGGCAGATTATCTTTACCCCAAACTGTGAATTTATTCCTTCTCCAGGGCTGGAAGAATGGCTCAGGACGCACAGCAGGGCCTATCTCAGGCCCAGGGAAATCGACAGCCACTGACGTCAGCTTGGGGGCTGGGGGCATGGTAAAATAAACACAAGTACTTAGCTTTTGCTAAGAGTGCTGTCCTTCTCTGCTTCTGGAGGTGTGAATAGGCTGTGCAGCTCGCTGTCTCTTCCTGAGGAAACCACGTCTGAACGCTACCGCCAGCCCTGTGGTGGTTGCTCCAGGGAATGGTGCCTGAGGGTTCCTGGTGATTCAGGTCCAGCAGCTCCTTACTGCTTCTGAACTGTCTCTCCCTCCCCCTGCTGCTTAGTCCATTTTCTAACTTTACCTTTGATGTTCAGGGCTCCTAGCTTGTCATAAATATAATCATTTCACTTTTTTTTTTTTTTTGGTGTTTTTTGTAAGAGGGATCACCGGAAGCATCTGACTACTCCACCATCTTAAACCCAGTGAACTCTGCCATCTTGGCCTGGCCTATATTCAATATTGTTCACCAACACTACAATTCAAAGGTGTTGATTCTTCTTATGTCTTCCTTATTCATTGTCCAGCTTTCACATGCATATGATGTGATTGAAAATACCATGGGTTGGGTCAGGCGCACCTTAGTCTTCAAGGTGACATCTTTGCTTTTCAACATTTTAAAGAGGTCTTTTGCTGCATATTTACCCAGTGCATGGTATGTAACAATAAAGAACAATGATGAACCTGTGAAACATCTCATAACACGGGTGAATCTGGAAGGGATTAGGCTGAGTGAAATTAGTCAGTCATAAAAGGACAAATATTGTATGAGACCATTAACATAAGAACTGAAGAAAAGATTTAAACACAGATGAAAACATTATTTGATGGTTATGAGGGTGGGGAGGGAGAGAGAAGGGAATTCACTAGATAGTAGAGAAAAATCATCTTAGGTGAAGGGAAGGACAACATGCAATACAGGGAAAGTCAGCACAACTGGACTAAACCAAAAGCTAAGAAGTTTCCTGAACACTTCACTTTGAGGGACAGAGTAGCTGGGGCTGGGGTTTGGGAACCATGGTTTCAGGGGTCATCTAGGTCAATTGGCATAACAAAGTTTATTAAGAAAATGTTCTGCGTCTCACTTTGGTGAGTGGCGTCTGGGGTATTAAAAGCTGGTGAGAGGCCATCTAAGAGGCAGCAATTGGTCCCAACACACTTGGAGCAAAGGAGACTGAAGAACACCAATGACACATGGAAAATATTAGCCCAAGAGACAAAAGGACCTCATACACCAGAGATTCCATCAGCCTGAGACCAGAAGAACTAGATGGTTCCCAGCTACCACCAATGACCACCCTGACAGGGAACAGAACAGAGTCTCTGATGGAGCAGGAGAAAACTGTGGAGAACTCAAATTCATGTAAAAAGACTGGAATTAATGGTCTGACTGAGAGACTGGAGTAACCCCCGAAGCCATGGTCCCTGGATGCTTTGTTAACTCAGAACTATAGGCATTATTGAAGCCCACTCTTTAGACAAAGATTAGACCAGACTGTAAAACATAAAATAATACTCATGAAGAATGTGCTTCTTAGTTCAAGCAGGGATCAAAGGGATGGCTCCTGTCCAGAGGGAGGATGAGAAGACAGGAAGGGAGAGGAGCTGGTTGGATGGAGACAGGAAACCTGGGGTGGAAAGGGGGAGGGTGCTGTCACATTGTAGGGGTAGCAACTAGTGTCACACAACAATATGTGTATAAATTTTTGTATGAGAAATTAACTTGAGCTGTAAACTTCCACCTAAAGCACACACACACACACACAAATTTCTCTTTGTTAAAGCCATCCACTTGAGGTATTTCTGTTATAGCAGCACTAAATGACTAAGCCAACTATGCGAAGTCATTCAGCTGTGCAGATCATAACAAATCATGGATAACATTGTGAAAACGGGAATTCCAGAACAGTTAATTGTGCTCATGTAGAACCTGTACATATTCCAAACAGAACAAGGGGATACCGAGTAGTTTAAAATCAAGAAAGGTGTGCATCAGGGTTGTATCCTTTCACCACACTTATTTTATCTATATGCTAAGCAAATAATTTGAGGAGCTGGACTATATGAAGAATGTGGTATCAGGATTGGTGGAAGACTCATTGTCTTGTTCATCAAGTGCTGCTGTAACATAAATACAAGTGGATGGCTTTAACAAAGAGAACTTTATTCTCTCACAGTCCAGTAGGCTAGAAGTCTGAATTCAGTCCAGCTCCAGGGGGAGACTTTCTCTCTCTGTTGACTCTGGAGGAAGGTCCTTGTCATCAGTCTTCCCTTGGTCTGGGAGCATCTCAGCACAGGAACCTCAGGTCCAAAGGACACACTCTGCTCCTGGTGAAGTTTTCTTGGTGGTATGAGGTTCCCATGTCTCTCTGCTTGCTTTTCTTGTTTATATCTCAAAAGAGATTAGCTTGAGACACCATCAAATCTCGTAGATCTGATCAATATAACTGCCACTAATCCATTACAATGTAGTGATAGCATTTACAATACATCCGGAAATCACATCAGATGACCAAATGGTAGACAACCATACAATACTGGGAATCATGATCTAGCCAAGTTGACAGATATTTTGGGGGGACACAATTCAGTCCATGACACTCATTAACAACTTGCAATATGCAGATGACACTTACTGATGAAGCACTTACTGATGAAGATAAAAGACTACAGCCTTCAGTGCAGATTACACCTCAACATAAAGAAAACAAAAATTCTCACAACTGGCCCAATAAGCAACATCATGATAAATGGAGAAAAGATAGAAATTGTCAAGGATTTCATTTTACTTGGATCCACAATCAATGCCCATGGAAGCAGCAGTCAAGAAATCAAAAGGCACATTGCGTTGGACAAATCTGCAAAAGATCTCTTTAAAGTTGAAAAGCAAAAATGTCACTCTTTGGACTAAGGTGTGCCTAACCCAAGCCGTGACATTTTCAATCACCTTATATGCAAGCGAAACCTGGACAATGAATAAGGAAGACTGAAGAAAAATTGATGCCTTTGAATTATAATGCTGGTGAAGAATATTGAATATACCATGGACTGCCAGAAGAACGAACAAATCTGTCTTGGAAGAAGTACAGCCCAGCCAGAATGCTCCTTAGAAGCGAGGACGGTGAGACTTTGTCTCATGTACTTTGGACATGTGATCAGAAGGGACCAGTCCCTGGAGAAGGACATCACGTGTGGTAAGGTAGAGGGTCAGCGAAAAAGAGGAATATCCTCAACGAGATGGACTGGCACAGTGGCTACAACAATGGGCTCAAACATAGCAACAACTGTGAGGATGGCGCAAGACCGGGTAGTGTTTCGTTCTGTTGTACACAGGGTCGCTATGAGTCGGAACCGACTCAACGGCACTTAACAACAACAACATATGGTTTTATGAAATATTTATATATTTATGTTGCCAAATGTATTCATCTGTTGTGGTGGTGGTTTTGTTCGCTTTTTCTTTTTGCATTTGTCTTTTTAAAGAAGGCCTTGCCTACCAATAGTCTTAAGCACAATGTGTTAAATTTTATCTAATAATTTTATGGTTTTTTATGTTTAAGTCTCTAATATACCTGGATTTTATGATTGTGAGGTAGGCTGGGG
Organism: Loxodonta africana; assembly: GCF_030014295.1. Lineage (NCBI taxonomy): Eukaryota > Metazoa > Chordata > Mammalia > Proboscidea > Elephantidae > Loxodonta > Loxodonta africana. The sequence goes on from NC_087344.1 coordinate 56,319,809, forward strand.
TCCAAATTCATTTTTCCCCCAGTGGATGTTCCAACACCATTTACTGAATGAGTCACCATTTCCCAACTGACTGAATGTGTTTCTTTTATCCTAAACCAATTCCCACATATACACAGACTTGTTTCTGACTCCCTAATTTATTCCAATCATTCAATTTCTCCATTCGTACACCAACACACTGTGTTATCTACTCTATAGTTTTATGACATATTTTGATAGGACCAGCTCCCTCATTCCATTTTTCCAAAACTGTTTTGGCTATTGTCATGCATTTTCTCTTTCATATGAATTGAAGAGTCAGCGTATCAAATTCCATGAAAAATGATCTTGGGACTTCAGTTGAGAGTACACTGACATTACGGGTTAATTTAGGGATAATTGACCTCTTTCATAATATTGCATTTTTCCATTCATGATCAGGTTATTTATTTGCATTTATTCCTGGTCTTCTTTTATGCTCTTCTGTAAAGTTCTATAGTTTTCTTTGGAAGGTCTTGTCCATTTCTCACTGGGTTTATTATTGGGCTAGAATCTTTAAAGCTGGAGTCTAATTCCTCCCCAGGCCCTTCTGCAGTTCCTCAGCCCTGACAGAGAGCCTCTACTGGATCCTTTTGCCTTGTTGTTTTTGGGTGCAGTTGAGTCTATTTGGACTCATAGCGACCCCATATGACAGAGAATAGCCACATATGGTTTTCTAGTCTATATAACCTTTAAGGAAGCAGCTCACCAGGTCTTTTCTCCCGTGGAGTTGATGGTGGGTTCGAACCACCAACATTTCGGTTTGCAGCCAAATGCTAACCCTTGTGCCACCAGCTTTTGCCTACACAGTTTAATTATTATTATTACAGGTTGCATATATTTTTCAGTTGTACTAAAGTTGCATCTTGCCTGCACTTCCATCACCTCAACTGCAGGGTAAGCCCCTAAAGGGCCAGGCAGGGTTTTCAATTCCTGGCTGGGGAGGGGCCCTGCATTGAATGCGGGAGATCTGCTGCTCACAAAGAAGCGAGGGGTGAGGGGCCCCAGGCTGAGCAGGGAAGACTGGGCTTGCTCACTCAGTCATGGGCAGGGGGCATGTTGGGAAAAGAGGTCTCTGCAGGCAGCAGCCTAGGCTTGAGAGGTGGAGTGGCATGAAGAAATGATGTCTCCCTTCTTGGGAAGGGTGGTGGGAAGCAGTAAACACCTTCAGCCTCTGTGTCTGGCCCCTGGGGCTGTTGCTGGTAACTGTTCCTTAGTAGCCTCTCACAGGTCCCCTAGCAGCTACTGCCTAGCTGCCTGGGTTCCAGAACTCAGCTCTGCCGCTTACTCCCCTGTGACCTAACTCCTTGAACCTCAGATTTTTCACCTGTAAAATAAAACCCTTGGGCATTGAGTCCGACTCATGGTGACCGTATGTGTTACAGAGTAGAACCGATCCATAGGTTTTCTTGGCTGTAATCTTTATGGAAGCAATTGGCAGGTCTTTCTTTCATGGCATTGCTGGGCAGTTTCAAACCACCAACCTTTAGGAAAGTAGTCAAGTACAAACCCTTTGTGCCACCCAGGAACCTACGTGTAAAAGAGGCGTAATGAAAACCAACCGTTGTGCGCATTCAAGGAGAGGATGTGTGTGAAGTGTGGCATAGAGCCAGAGTCGCAGTCACCACACAATAGGTGATGGTTTTCTTTTTCTTTTAATAACTTTTCAGGTATTTATTCACTTACTGGCAAAAGAAGGTGTGTGTGGAGAGAATATTCTAATCTTAGGGAAAGGACAAAAGGCCTGAGGCAGGAAATGGCTTGGCCTTCAAGAGAGGAGCCTGGGGTGGCTGGGGCAGGTGCAGACCTTTGCAGGGCAAGTAAGTGCAGGGGAGCCGTGAAGGTCAAGGTCATTTGGTAAGGACAGTGGTTGGAGGGAACGGGGTTGCTACAGCCATCCAGGTGAGAGGTGTGGAGGGCTATGGGCTTCAGCACACCTGCAGGCGGCAGGTGCAGTGACTCTTTGAGTAGCTGAGAGCGCATCACAGTCTCAAGCAGCCTTACAATCTCCCCAATATTTGTGAATCATGACAGAGGAGAGAAATAATTGTCGATTTTACAGCTATAGAAACTAAGGCCGAGAGAAGAGAAATGGCTTATTCTCTTTAAAGCAGGACAGACGCACAGTTAGGATGATGAGTTTTGCCCTTGAGGAGGTACCTGCTCAGGTCATCACCCCGTCCACTTCAGGGTATGAATCCCAATCCCAGTCTTGCCCCTTCAGTCAAGGGTCATGTGGAATCTTCCCCCATCCAACCCGCCAGGTTTGTTCCCTTTCTGGCATTGGTGTAGCATTTTGGGTTGATCCTCTCAATTCACACATTACTTATGGCTACCCGCCCATCCATCCATCTGTCCATTTACCCAGTAGTCACCGAGCCCTGCTATGTGCCAGGTACTAGGCTGCCAGAGACGATGCAGGCACCTCCTTAACCTAGGGTTGGGACATCTGGCAGGAGAGAAAAAAGACCCGGACATAAATAACCAAAACATGAGAAAACATGATGATTGCCACAAGATGGGCCAAGAAAATTCAATGGGAAGGTTTCCTGGGGGAAGTGACATTTAGTCTCAAAGTCTGGGGCAAAGAAAAGAAGATGGGTGCTTCAGGGGTGGAAAAGCATAGGAGTAAAGGCATGGAGGCAAGAAAGTGGTCCAGTCTGGTGGGTGTGTGGGAGGGAGCCATGGGCACCTGTCATTCAACAGACATTCTGCATATCTGCTCTATGCTGGATCCTGAGCTTAGCACTATGGACAGTGAAAGGAATATAAAACAGGTCCTTCCCTAAAGAGCTCACCCGCTAGTTGGGGAAGACACAAGTCCAGAGTGGCATGAGCCATGAGAGAGGGAAGCGTGTGTGAGCCCACCTGATAGAGACCAGGAGGTCAGGAAGGGCTTCCTGGAGAAGGTGATGCAGAGTTGGGCATTGAAGGACGTGTAGGAGTTCACCAGGCGGGAGAAGTCAGGGATGAGTATTCCAGGCAGAGAGAAGGACATGTGCAAAAACCAGGAGGCGGCATGAATGTATGCCAGGCTCTTCCTGAAAGTCTTTGCATTTCTCTACTCTTGCCTTGCCCAAGAATTGGAGGCCTGGAAGCCCAATGCCGACATCCTTTGCTTCATGATAATGGAAAAATTATTTTTACTAGGAGGTCCCCTGGGCCCAGGTGTTGACATGCATCATTCTCACCAGTAGGGGGTGTCACAAAATTAGTGACAGAAGAGTGTTAGGTGGGCATAGGCACTGAGTAACCGCTGGCATTTGTCAGGTCCAAGGCCTCTGCTCTGTGGGGGGGGGTGCCGTCAGCCCTGGTGAGGCTAGGGTGGGCAGTATCGGGGGGACACACACAGACACGTGACCCTAAGTATGAGTACTTTATTCCAATTACAAGAGTGCCACACCCAAACTACAGTAGCACAAAACATAATAATACAAAAAAATAGATTCCCAGCTCCAAGCCCCACACCCATGTACCTCCAGAGAGGCCCACCCTCTGACTCCTCCGGTCTAAGGGGAGGCCTCTCTGAGGGCACTGCCCATCTCATCCTCACATTTTTCAAAGCTCTGGAGGGGGAACTGGCATGGGGGGGACTTCCTTTGTGTCCGTTCTGCTGGGCTGAGCCCTTTCCTCCCCCCAACCTCCCGTCGCTCCGCACATCCTGAACAGTGAGTGCAACCCTACACTGCCTCTGGCGGGACCCCAGCCTAGGACATTTGCTTCTGGCTGGGAGGTATGACATCTCTGAGGACTGTGACCCTCATGGGGAAGGAAGGAAGTGGGGGCAGGGGGTGCAGTGAGGATACCAGGCTGGGGGAGCCCTATTTCTATGTGGAGAGGTGCATACAGCAGGCTCCTGGCTCTAGCTCCTTCTTTGGCTCCTGTTCTACACTTCCTCTGAGAAGCCCCCAGGTCTGCTGCTTTGGGGGCTAAGGGCCTCCTCCAGAGTAAGGCTGTCCTGAAGGTAGACAAGGCCATCACTGGCTTCCTGGGCAAGGGGAATGCCCTGTGGGAGCAGAAGTGTGGCCAGGTGGTCTAGGCTGCTGGGAGATGGGCGAGCCTCAGCGTCCACTCAAGCTCCTGCCTCAGCCCCAGGTGCTTCTCCAGAGGACCGGAGTGGTGGTCCACCCAGGGGAGCCCCTGAGCCTCCTGTGCAGAGAAGCTGTGGGCTCAGGCAGGGGAGGACATTCCCAGCCCCCTGACCCCACAGGCCAGACTGGGATGGAGGAGCCTTCCCCTCATAGCCTCCCATGGCTAAAAGCATCACCCAAAGGAGAGAGTTCATCTAGCTACAAGTGCTGTCTGGACTTAACCCAAGAGGCCGAGGGTGGGCTGGAGCCCAGGGCAAGCTCAGCACTTCCTCAGACTCCTGGCCTCCAGGGCTGCTGACCCACAGGCCAGAGCTTCTTGGCTGGTGTGAGGTGGTGGAACTCTGCAGGCACAGGGAGTAGAGGGTATGGCCTTGTGTTTTATCAGGACACTTGGGGGCTGCACTGAGCAGGGCTAGGGTCCTCTGGGGGAGGGAGGCCATTTCCTGGGGTAAGTGGCCCTGGGACCATAGCCTCAGATAAGGCACTAAGAATGGAGGCTGGGCTGGCTACAGTCCTGGGAGCCAGGCCCCAGACCAATGGGCAGGGAATGGAGCTCAAAGGGAGAATTTGGGCCCTGTGGGAGACAAGGGCCATTTTCTCTTTTCTCCTTCCCCTGGCAAGGAGAGCCAAAGTGGCCAGGACGTGAGGGTTGCTGAGGACAGGCAACAGCCGCTGGGACAGACACAGGGCAGCCACAAGAGAGGAACGGAAAGAAGGTATCTATGGCCCAGCAGTGTACATCTGATGGGGATTCAGCCTCAAGGGCTCCTGGAGTCCGGATCCAGGCTGCTGGGGTACCCCAGGCTTGGCTGGAGGGCCCTGACATGGCCTCGTTCTGCCTTAGCCATCCCTGCTGCCAAGTCGGGGCTCAGACCTGCCTTGCTGGGGTGCCCACTGTTAGACTCTGGGGACAGGAGCAGGCAAGCTGTGGGGGCGATGCCAAGGAGCTGGGCCTCCCACCTCCCAGAGATGGTTCCTCCCCTCTGTGGGGCCTTTCCTCTCCTCTCTCTGCCCTGCCCCAGGTGACCTGCCCCAGGTGACTGCAGCCAAAATTGCAAACCCCGAGGGCTGAGGCAGCTCTCTGCTTTGGCAACCTGTTCAGGGGCCTAGGGATCACTGCCTCACTCGCAGTGAGTGAGGAAGGGGGGCGGAATCAGTGGTGCTTCTCCCATCCATAGGCTATTTAGAAAAACTGAACATAATAAATAGACCAATCCTTTCTTTAAAAAAAAAAGTTTTAAACGCTTTTTTTTTTTCCCTGAAGGTTTCCAGTGTATTCCACAATGATTAAAAAATAGTTTCCCCAAAAATATATCTTTAAAGCATTTAACACAGTGGTGTTTGTGGTATATCTGGTACTGGCTGGGGGCTGGGGACTGTGTCCCACTGCCCTTGTTGGCTTGGGGCCCAGGCCTGGGGAGCAACCAGCCTGACTCCCCAAATGCCCATTGGAGTTGGTGCAGGTATGCCTGGGGTGACAGGGCTTTCACAGGGGATCAAATCTCAGATTAGGTTGAGAACCACATCACAGGCTTGGTTCCAGCTGAAAACCCTCCAGTCGGGAAGGCACTGGAGTGGCCGAGGGGGCCTGGCGGTGTCCTAAACCACGATGGAGGGGGCAGGCTTGTAGATGTGCTGGCTCCACCCTGGGGCTTGTCCTCAGCCCCTCCCGCTCCTCCTTCTTGGCGCTCTGCACTTCGCCCCTTACCAGACTTCACATTTGTGGTGAGGGTTCATGGGTGAGCCAGGTGGGCAGTGGAAGTGTTCTGAGAACTCCTTGGAGTTGGAGACGGAGCCGATGACCCGGAAGCGGGAGGGGCTGTGGGGGTCCGTGATGAGGCCTTCGTGGGAGCTCTCAGGTGTACGGACAGAGCACCAGACCTTCATGAGGGGCAACACGGAGAAGCTGGGTCACGGCAGGGTACTGAGGCTGCCAGACTGTCCCCCTCCATGACAGCAGAGGAAAAAACCCACTCCCCTCCTGGTTCTGAGATCCTAGGGAGTCAGGAGGGCCTGCCAAGTGGGTGAGGAAGAGACAGTGGGCCCCCTCCCCCAATCACAGAATCCTTTAGCCCAGTCATTTCCAGAAAGTTCCTCCAGCCAGAGAAGCATCTCTGTCCATCTTAGGCATTTGGAAAACCTTGGCTTGAGTCCAGATGCCTCCTCTCCTGAGCAGAATAAACTATCTAACAGCCTGATAGCTCTGGGGGCCAACAGAACACTATATATACGCTGAATGCCCAACTCAAGGGACAACTGGGGGCATCTTGAGTTTAAGAAACTTCCAGAACCCCAGAACCAGAAAGGACCTTAGCGACCAACTCGTCCTCCCATCATCTACCTAATGCAGGAATTCTTTGAATAGCATTCCTGGCCCTTCCTTGAATCTCTCTAATGACAGGAAGCTCGCTTCCTTACTGGGAAGATGTCCTGTGGACAGTCCAATGAGTTAGGAAGTTCACCATTTGAGTAGACACTTGCCTTTTGGCTCTCAAGAGGTTCCAGAATGTCAAGATGGTGGAATTTGCCCAAGTTTAATATTTCTTCCTAATGAACTCACCTGCGCAAACCCCAGGAAGAAGAGCTGGTTATTGGTGAGCCCCAGAGTGGGTAAGGTCTGCTCAGCCCCATTCTTCTTCACCCAGTTCTGGTAAGCCTGGGAGGAGAGAAAATCCAGGCTCAGGTGTGCCATGAAGCAGAAGTAGGCAGGGCTGGGATGGAGGGGCTCAAGTGGGAGGTCTCAGGCAGCTCCACCCTGTTGGGGCAGGGCCTGGTTCCTGGGGGTCTGAGTCTCAGCTTTGATGGCCCAGCTCAGGCAAGAAGAGCCCTCTTTGTGATATGCTCTTATGCCGAAGAAGATTGCACTCAACCTTACGGCTTCAAGTACCATCTGCATTCAGGGATGGCTCTCAAATTTATACCTTCAGCTTTGGCCTCTTCCCTGACATGTATATTCAACTATCCTAGCTGGACATCCAAAAGGGATCTCAAACTCAACATGGCCCAAATAGAATGACAGATTTTCACAAACACACACACATGCCTGTGTGCACGCACATACACACATGCATGCTTTCCCCATCATAGTAAATGTCACCACCAGCCACCCTGTGCTCAGGCCAAAACCCCAGAATTCTTCTTTGGTTCTTCTCTTTCAGTCAACCCAAACATCCCAAATCTGACCACTTCTCACCCTTTCCGTTGGTATATCCCTTCTCTTGCCTGGACAACCTCAACAGCTTTCTTACTAGGATCCCAAACTCAAATGGGTTCAATTCTAATCCCCTCTCCACATAGCAACTTAAGTGACCTTATAAAGCAGGGGTTGGCCAGATAGTAAATATTTTTGGCCTCACAGGCCATAGGGTCTCTGTTGCAGCCACTTAGCTCTGCCCCTATAGCACCGTAGAAGCCACACACAATATGGAAACGAATGGGCGTGGCTGCAAGCAAAAAAATACTTACAAAAAGAGGCTGGATTTGGCCCATGGACTATAAAAAATAGGTTTGCTAAACTTTGTTTAAGAGGATAAATCAGATCATGCCATTCTTCGAATAAAAAACAAAACCCTGCAGTGGCTCCCCATTGCATCTAGAATAAAACCAAGCTCCCTACTCAGCCTACAGAGGTCCGGCTGATCTGGTCCTCACACTGTTCAACCTCACCTTCTCCGGCTGGACCCTACATTCCCTCCACTCCCACCCCCTGCCCTACCCTGCTTCCTGTCCTTCAACGTGCCAGGTTTGTGCCCAGCTCAAGGCCCTTGACCTTGCTGCTCTTTTTGCTGAGACTATTCTTTTCCCACTTTTCCCTGCCTCTCCCTCACCACTTAGGTCTCAGTTCAAATGTCATCCTCTCCGGAAGGCCTACAATGACCATTTCCTTCCCCTTCCAGCCCACCATTATTCTTTCTTAATTTACCCTATTTTATATTCTTTATCTTATCAATACCTCACATTATCTTATTTATTTGTTTAGGTATTTATGACTATCCCACCCCCCACTAAAATTGTAAGCATTATGAAAGCAGGACTGCTGTCTGTCTTGCCACAGAATCGCTAGTGCCTAAAACAGTACATGGTGCGTCGAAGGTCCACCATACATTTTCATTGACTAATAGACTTTAGGCAAGTTATGGAATGTTTCTGGGCTCAGTTTCCTCATCTGTAAAATGGGGGTTATAATATCTAATTGTGAAGTTGTTGGCGGATACAGAGCACAGAGCCTGGTATGTCATCAGATCTCAGTAAATGGCACCTCTTGGTATTGCTGCTCTTTCCTGTTGTGGTGGGGGGACTCTCTACTGTCTTCACTGACAGACACCTCCTCCTTCTCTCTCATGCCTTTTCACTCTCCCATCTGACTCAGCTAACATTCTGAGTGCCACTCCAGGCCAGGCCCTGTGCCTGAGTTATCTTGTCTCATCTTCTTCTTTACCAGCCAATGAGGCAGGTGTTAGAGATTCACAGCCCAGCAAACTGAGGCTCAAGGAGCATGAGCGACTTACTCCAGAGCCAGAACCAGCTCCATGTCTAATGTCCCTTCCCCCTTGGCCCACGGGAGCCTCCCAGGCGCACTGCTGACTGACTTAGTGGTAGCCTCCCTGCAATGGTAAGAACAAGCAGGCTCTTCATGCAGACCCATCCCAAGCCCTTTCCTGTGTCTCTGAGTCCAGGCCAGACTCAAGAGTCCAAAGCGTCTGTGTGCCAAGCTCTGCGTTCGGCACCGTCATAGACATTACTTCCATCAGTCCCGTCACCACCCATTTCACAGATGAGGAAACGGAGGCTCAAATTGCTGCTACGGCTTGCCCAGGGGTGCCTGCCATGCCCCTTCACTGATGAGGTATCTGGACAGACCGAGACCTGGGGCCGGCATGTGTGGTGGTGGGGCTCTTACCCGGTAGGCGGCCTTGAGGCCCCCGTTGTCGGCGATGTTCTCGCCGAGGGTGTGCCGGCCATTCACCGGCTCCCCATTCACACTGTAGTTGCTGTACTGCCCCACCATGCACTCCGTCTGCTGCTTGAACGCCTCCACCGACGAGTTCTTCCACCAGGGCCGGAGGTTCCCGTCCTTGTCATATTCCCGTCCTGTGGGCCAGGGAAGCTCAGGTCAAGGAGAGGGTGGCAGAGCATGGGCCTGCTGCTCCCCATCTCTCCTCCTAGTGAGAAGTGGCTTCACCTGTTTATCTACCATCTATTAACTGGAGCAAGGATGCCTGTCTGAGCGCTAAAGTGGGTGAATTAGCTAACTGGCAGGGGGAGATGATGGAGGACAGTGAGCGAGGCAGAGGGCCAAGCATGTTCAGACATGAACCTTTGGGGTAGGATTTATTTTCAAGATGGGCTCAGAGCCCCTGACCCTGTGTAACTGATGCCCAGGGAGTGGCCACTGCAGCCGGCAGCACTTGGGTCACAAGAAGGGCCCCAGCCTCCGACATCTCTGACTCTTCCTTCCTGGCTTTTGGGGCTCCCCAAGGCAGGAGGCAATGGGAGAAAGTTCTGGATGTTAGCTGCTAAGAAGGGGACTGACTTCAGCTGTGCTGATTGCGGTGGGACAAGGGAAGTCTCTAGATCAGTGGAACTGTGTGTTCCCGCTGATGGCTAATACCCACCACCATGTACGGAGCACTCCCAGGTACATGCTGCTTTGCCACACATTTCATTCAGTCCTCACACTCTCAGTGAGATTGGGCCCAGCACTCCCACTTTATAGACAAGGATATGGAGGCCTGGAGAAATGGTGGGGCTTGCGAAAGTTCATACAATTAGCAGATGGCAGGGCCAGGATTGGAATCCAGATCCATCTGTTTCCAAAGCTAATCCCCTTAGAGGTGAGGGAGCAGAAAGCAAACGCAGTGGGGCTGGGATGGGTCCTGTCTAAAGGGGACCAAGGAGGCTGTACCTTGATCGTCGAACGCATGAGTCAGCTCGTGGCCCACGACGACACCGATGCCACCAAAGTTCAAGGCTCTGGAGCGGAGGGACACAAAGGTGAGGGTGACGCCATAGGGGAGGGCCCCTTGCTCTTGTTTAGGTACGTGACCCTCGCTTGTCAGGCCTGGAGACACAGTTGAGTCCCACAGGGCTCTGTCAGGACATGACTAGCCTGGGTGGAATCGGCACTGCGGTAGATGCACCACAGAACTGTGCTGTTCTCATCAGGCGTTACTAACTGATGCTGTAAGTGACTCAGCTAAGGCTTGGAACAGTTCAATCGCTTTGCCCAAGGGCCACACAGTCAGTAAACAGCAGACCTGGGGTTCAAACCCACGACATGTGGATTTCATTTCTCAGATAGTGCCCTCACCCTTCCCAACTCACCAGCTAAGACTCTTTAAAAAATTACTAGAGGGGCATTTCCCCAATCTAGGGCTTCTAACTCCATGACAAACCCCAAGATTCCACTGTGCAGGGGCTCCCAAATCCAAGAGACCCTTGAAGGGAAAGGGAAGGAGTGAGGATATTAATTTTGCTTCTCTGAAACGGGCCACTGGCACAAAGATCGCTCATTCAGAATGGCGTGGTCATGTGCTCCGCTGTGGACCACAGGGTGGGCTGGGCTGGGCTGGGCTGGGCTGGGGGTTCTCCAAGTAGTGGGGTAAGGAGGATGGGCGGGAGCACCAGAAGTAACCTACTTGGGTGAGGAGCGGGTGTAGAAGGGTGCCTGTAGGATCCCAGCCGGAAACACGATCTCATTCTTGGTGGGCGAGTAGTAAGCATTCACCATGGGTGGGGTCATGCTCCACCTGCAAGGGACACAGGCGTGAGCACTCAAGCACAGCTGGTGGGGAGGGCAGGTGGGGGCGGTCCATCCGGAAGGCAGCTTGGTAATCAGTACAAAAGCCTTAAAAATGTGATTCCCATTTGCCTTGAGCATTGTGCTCTTTTAAAGAGCTGTCTACCTGGGATCAATCTGACAAAAGCAACTCAAAAAGTCAGACAGAAAGCTTAGGGGGCAGTGAGTTTGTTAGTAGGGGAGGAACAATTTGGTAAAGGAGGGTGAGAAGGTTACACAGCTTGAAGAATGTAGTCAAAGTCGCTGAATTGTACCTGTAGAAATTGTTGGATTGGTGTATGTTTTGGTGTGTACATTTTCAACAATAACAATAAATTATTTTAAAAAAATGTGATTCCCTTTGACACCTGTGCCCAGGTGCACACAGTATAAGGATATCCATAGCAGCACTGTTTCTGAAGGGGAAAAATGGAAAAAACCTTACTGTCTATAAATAAGAGACTGGTGAAATAAATGATGTCACACCCACACAGTGGGATACTAAGGCTGTTAGAAGGGGCAACGTGGACCATTCTACACTGCTCAGCAAGTCATCGCTGTCTAGGTTCCAAATGGATCTACTAGCAGTTCTCAGAAGTGTGGTCTGTGGACACCTCAGCAGGGAGGGTACCCAAGATCCTTTTCGGGGTCTGTGAGGCCACAACTATTTTCAGAATAATTTAAAAACATTATTTGCCTTTTCCACTGTGTTGGCATTTGCATTGGTGGTTGCAAAAGCAACGGTGGGTAAAACCGCTGGCTTAGAACACATCAAGGTACCAAACTGTTCCAGTAGTCATCATATTGTCACCAGGATGCACTCAAAGGAGGAAAAAGCCATTTTCACTTAAGAATGTCTTTGATCAAGTAGCATAATTATTAATTTCATTAAATCTAGACTCTGGAGCCTAAGTCTTTTTACTAATCCGTGTGACCAAACGGAAGTACACGTAAAGCACTTCTGCTTTCTTCATGAAACACGACTTTTACTTGAGAAAACCACTGAGAGAAGACTATGGAAATTCAGACGTGAGTATTTGCCAACATTTTCTTGAAAATGAAAAAAGTGAGCTTGTCACTTCAAGGCTGACAACTGGCATTATTTGTTGCCAATGATAAAAATTCAAGGTTTCAAGCAAAAATTAAAATGGAAAAGCTTTTATTCACCACCATAACCTTGACAGTTTCCCAAAACTTAAAGGCTTTTCTCATAAGATCAGTGTTGATATTAAAAATATAGTATTTTTTGATCTCATATAGCATTTCCCAAATGATGCAATGCATGATGTTACAAAATCATGCCGGGGCACAAGATTCACTTAAAGTGTCAGACAGGCCGATGGATTTTGACGTAACAGTATGAAAAGGTCATGGATATGGTTTCGCATAGCAACTAACCTTTAAGAAACTCCTACTTGCCAAGCTTTGGTGTAGTATCAAAGAAGCATATACACTGGTATCAGGAAAGACTATCATAGTATCTCTTTCTCTTTTAACTACCTTATCTGTGTGAAGTTAGATTTTCTTGACGTATTTCAAAACAGCATACTGTAACAGTAAAACAACACCTTTTTCCACAATTTCTGTTTTGTTTTGGAAAAGAGTGATTTTTCAGAAAATAAAATTTTTATAAAAACTGGTATAACTTACATAAACAAAAGATCTTTTGGGCCCAACAATTTTTAAGAGTACAGAAGGATCCTGAGACCAAAAATTTGAAACCGATTGTATAGTGTAATACAATATCCGGCTTCTCAAGGTCTTTCTGGAATGGGGGTGGGGGATAGAGGTAGGGGAAGGGCCATTGAGGAGTGAAGCAAGACAGAAAGGGTACTCTCCCCAAGAGCCCAGGCAGTGGCTCTGCCTCCTCTAGGTGAGCACCACAGAGATGGGTTAAGGGGTGCATAAAGCCACAGAAAGATATTGAGAAATTTAAGGCCTCATATTTCTATTCAAATAACCATGGATGCATTAATGGGTTGTTGTTGTTGAGTAGATTTCACTCATAGCGACCCCATGTAACAGAGTAGAGCTGCTCCATAGGGTTTTCTAGGCTGTAATCTTTATGGAAGCAGATCATCAGGTCTTTGGACTGCAGAGCTGCTACGTGGATTCAAACAGCCAACCTTTTTGTTTGCAGCCGCATGCTTACCCGTTGCTCCACTAGGGCTCCTTACATTAGGAGACAAAGTTTACGTGAACTTTTTAAGCTAAATTAAGATTCCAAATAAAACTCAACCTTGTGGCAGTACTTGTGCTGTACTCTGGAGGTTTAGGGGGCACCCTAGTTGAAGTTATTTTCCAGTTGAAGGTGGGAAACTTAAAGGAAACAGAGATGTTCAAACCTCTACTGTCCATGAGGGGGCGCCATATACAAAGAGAAGTTGCTTTGGCCTTTTGGTAAGATTTCTCTGCAAAATGTTTTAGGAATGGAGGAAACATAGTCTAAGGAGCAGGGCTGGGCTGACTACATCTGACTTTTCTGAGGAAACTCTTAAAAAAAAAACAACAAAAAAAACTCCAGGCCTTACTCCATGTTATTCTGATTTAAGGTCTGGGGCAGGGACTAGATGGAGGGAACAGGAAGCTATATTTTTAAAATTTTCCAGAAGATTCTGAGTACAGTGAATGTGGGAACCAGAGCTTTCAGGGACCCATCCTGAAACTTCCCCAGGCTACTGTGGGGAACTGTCCCTGAGAAAGCACTGCTCCTGTTAATGAGGAATTATAGGAAACTAGCCCTTCCTGGGAAACCCTGGTGGCGTAGTGGTTAAGTGCTACAGCTGCTAACTAAAGGGTCAGAAGTTCAAATCCACCAGGCGCTCCTTGGAAACTCTATGGGGCAGTTCTACTCTGTCCTATAGGGTCGCTATAAGTCGGAATTGACTCGATGGCCCTGGGTTTGGTTTTTTTTAGCCCTTGCTGAGGGCCACCAAGTTCTTGCAAAGAATGAAGAATCAGCTACTCCCACCCTATTTTGCAGATAATGAAACAAAGGCTCAGGATGCTGGAGTGGTGGAGTTGGGATTTGGTGCCAGACCTGTTCAACTTCAGATGCCAGGCTTACTCCAATAGCCTGAGTGCTAGCTTCCAGCGGTGGATCCCAGCTCCACTGCTTGCTAGCTAGGCAACACTTCTTTGTTCCTTGGATCCTTCATTTGAAAAGTAGGGATAGGAAAAATATCCACCCTCCAGGGGGCTCTGATGACAGTTATATCTGGCACAAGATAAGTGCTCAATAAATGCGAGCCCAGCCCAGGGCACCCCAATGTGCCAGGAGCCAGCTCTTTCCAGAGAAGACCAGGAGGACTCACTGATCTCGGTTGGGAGCTTTCCTGAGCTGGTCGGCAGTAACCCTCCATGAGAAGTTGAAAAACCGCATGGCATTCTCAAAGTAGAGGTCCGGGACTGCAGTGTACTGGAAGGAGAAAACAGTCACAGGATCAGAGGGTGTCTGAGCTAGGAGGCACTGCAGATCCGCTCCTTCAAAACCTTCCTTCTAAAACTGAGGAAACTGAGACCCCGAAAGGCTCAGGAATTGGTTGCAGGTCAGAGACTAGGTGGAGTGGGTACCCTAGGCTGTATGCCTTGGCTCTTCCCTTGGCCCTGATGGGGCCTGGCACTAGCTCTCCACTTCAAGAACACACTAAAAGCTTCGGCCAGGCAGCTCCTGACAATATCAGGATGCCTGGGCCTTAGGCAAGAAATATCTCCAGGGCTACCCAATAGAACCTTCTGTGAAAATGGAAACGCTCTGTATCTGCACTGTCCAATATGGTAGGCACAGTTGGCAAAGAATATTGAATATAACATGGACTGTCAGAAGAGCAAACAAATCTGCCTTAGAAGAAATACAGACAGAATGCTCCTTAGAAGCGAGGACGGAGAGACTTCGTCTCACGTACTTTGGACATATGATCAGGAGGGACCCGTCCTTGGAGAAGGACATCACGCTTGGTAAAGTACCGGGTCAGTGAAAAAGAGGAAGACCCTCAAGGAGATGGACTGACACAGTGGCTGCAACAATGGGCTCAAACATAGCAAAGATTGTGAGGATGGCACAGGACTGGGCAGTATTTTGTTCTGTCGTACACAGGGTCAGTATGAGTCGGAACCAGCTCGATGGCACCTAACAACAACAAGCCACGTGTACCTACTGAGCATTTCAAATGTGTGCAATACGACTGAGGAAATGGATTTTTCATTTATTTAATTTTAATTACTTTCAATTTGAATGAATCAAATATCTATGTATGGGTAATGGCTACCATACTGGACAGCACAGATCTAATAAATCAAGCCAGGATCTATCTCTTTCTCTGAAATGTCCAAGGACAGGCCTTTTCCCATACCCTCTTCACCACTCAGCCCAGTCTTTTAGTTCTTGACAGCTGCAACATTCCCCCCATAGATCCACTCCAGATCTTTCTGGCTTTACATCAGGTCTTGGGTAAAATGTTTGGCTCTCTGGGGTAGGACTCAGCCTGGGCTGACTCCAGGAGCCCCTGGAACTTGTATCATGACATCCTGGGGCATCTTCAATTATTCTCAAGAGAAAAGGCTACTGCAACTATTGGTCTCATCTCCTCTGGAGCAAAAGAGAAAGAATGAAACCAAAGGCTTAGAGAAGAAATTATATGGTCTACAGGACTAACAGTCTACATGAACCATGTCCTCATTTACCCTGAGATCAGAAGAACTAGATGATACCTGGCTACCACTACTGACCATTCTCATCAGGGCCACAATAGATGGGGAGAAAAATGTGGAACAGAACTCAAATTCTTAAAAAGTCCAGATATACTGGATTGGTTGAGACTAGAGGACTCCCCGAGACTATCACCCTGAGATACTCCATAAACCTTGAACCGAAACTACCACCTGAGGGCATCTTTTAGCTAAGTAACAGAATGGCTCACAAAATAAAAAGTATTACCAGTGAGTACTGTGCACCTTTAAAAAATCACCTACACGAGACCAAATGGTCAACAATTACTCTAAAGCAAAGATGAAAGGGTAAGGGGACTGAGAAATCAGATTACTGGAAATGAAAAACCCAGAAAGGAACTAATGAGAATGTTGACACTTCGTGAAAAAGTAACCAATATCTCTGAACAATATGTGTAGTAACTGTTAAATCCCAAATGCATTTTAAAGCTTAATTTAGGCAAAAAGGGTAGTTTATACATCCCCGATGGTGGCTCCAGGGAGGCAGGGACCTCGGCTTTCCTTCCAGGAAAGGAAGAAGGAAGGAAAGGCTTCCTCCTATCAGAGCCATCCCCAAGCCCCCACTGCAATCATCTTGTAATATTGCAACAGCCACGATGCCTCCAGCAGCCATCCGGACCCAGCCCTGCCTCTGCCCTTTTCCAAATGGGGATCTCCAAGGACATATGGGGATCAAGGGGACCGTGGAAGCCACTCACATCATTGAACACTTTGTCCAGCTCCTTGGGGTCCATGATGAAGTTGGGGTAGCCTATCATGTTGTAGATTGCATCCGCCTGGGCAGAAGAGACAGACAGGGCAATGAGAGGTGAGCCATGTGGGCCAGGCTGGCCCCTTGTTCTAGGGGCATGGGGTTTGGGGTCTGGGCCAAGAGAACACAGGGGCCAGTCTCCTCCCACCTTACGGACTTGAAATCTCTTTCTGGAGCGATTCCCCCTTTGGCTAACTTCTACTATTCTCTGCTTAAATGTCATTTCCAGAGGGAAGCCTGCCCTGACTACCACCGCACTGGACTGAGTCTGAGTCCTCACTGCCCATTACACATGCCATTGTTCCCTGCACTTTTCTCTCGCACACTTGGCACAGTTTGTTTTTATACAGTCATTAGTGCAATAGTGTGTCTAAGGCTGTCCTCCATCCTGCCAGATGACTCACCCCCTGAAGGCAGAGGCCATGTCCGCACTGTGCTCACTCCATAAAACTAGTCCCTCCTTCATCTACCTTCCTCCAGCTGTGGCTGCTGCCCCACGTGCTGGAGGCCTCCGCGACCCTTTCAAGCACCTGGCGAGCCTCACCTTTTCCTTGGCTGACTTCCGAGTGTCTTCATCCATCCACTTCAGCGTGCTCAGGCTTTCCTCAAATGCCTTCTTGATCTCCAAGATGATCTCGCTGGCCTGAGGAGACAGACGCTACACCAGTGAGGCCTGGGCACTCTGCTCACCTAAACACAGCAGGCACCCCGTGTAGAGAGATTACGTGGGGACAGAGACTGAACTCAGGTCTTGGCTGAAAGTTTTAGGCTCCCAGGTTCTGGGCTAAGAAGAAGAGCCACAGCCATGTTTTCCACAGTGTGTCCCTCAGAACACTAACATCCTGTAAGACCATCCTGAGTCTCCACAAACAGGGTTCCATGGTCTAATAAGCTTGGAACAAGATGTGGGAAAATCAGAAAAGTCTTTGCTGGAAGACTTTTCAGAGCCTTTAATGTGATCATAGGCACTGTGATTCTTTTGGAAAGAGAATAAATAGTCTTTCCCAAAGTTATTGGATCACAGAACTCCTCTGTGATGGAATGGGCTTCAAAACCTAGAGATGAATGACTGCTCTTGAGGACAATAATGTCATAAGCAGATCTGGAGGCACAAGATTCTAGAACGGGAATTCAGGGTCATGCAGGAGAAGGAGCAGAGGGGCTGATGTCCAATGACGTCGACTCTGATTCTGCCTCAGCTGCTCACTCATAAGCCACTTAGTGTATATGAGTCCTGGCTTGCCGACCTTCGACTGTACATGATAGCTATGTAATCAATAATATTAGTGATAAAAGCTACAACAATAATATAATGGCTACTATTCATTAAGCTCTTCTTTTGTGCCAGGTGCTCTGCTAAGCCTCTTACATGTAGTATCTCATTTAACTTCCCTCTGCAGATGGGGGTCACCACCTCCATGTTATAGATGAGGTGAGAATATTATCTCAAGTCACCCAGCCAGGAAGGGGTGGAGCCAGGATCTGAGCTTGGATCTGGTTATCTCCATGGTACTTAGCCACAATGTCCCTCTGTCTCTCTCTTTTCAAAAATTTTTATTGTGCATCAGATGAAAGTTTATAGAGCAAATTAGTTTTCCATTCAATAGTTTGTACATAAAGTGTCCCAGGATGTTGGTTTCATTCCCCACAATGTGTCAGCACTCTCCCCATTTCCATCCTAGGTTCCCCATTTCCTTTCGTTCTGATTTTCCATCCCTTCCTGCCTTCTTTGCTTTTGGGCAAATGTTGCCCTTTCAGTTTCATATAATTGATTGTTCTAAGGAACACCTTCTCTCAGGCATTATTGCTCATTTTATACCTGTCTATGGTTTGGCTGAAAGTTGGTCTCCAGGAATGGCTTCAGTTCCAGTTCAGAAGAATGTCTTAGGGCCATAGTCTTGGGGGTTCCTTCAGTCTCTGTCAGACCAGTAAGTTTTGCCTTTTTTGTAAATTTGATTTTTTGTTCTACAATTTTTCTTCCACTCTGTCCAGGACCCTCTGTTGTGATCCCAGTCAGAGTGGCTGGTACTGGTAGCTGGACACCATCTAGTTCTTCTGGTCTCAGGGTTATGTAGCCTGTGGTTCACGTGGTACATTAGTCCTTTGGACTAATTGCTCCCTCGAGTTTTTGATTTTCTTCACTCTCCTTTGCTCTGGACAGTAAAAGACCAACTGATGTAGTTTAGATGGCCACTTGCAAGCTTTGAAGACTCCAGATGCTACTCACCAAAGTAGGATGCAGAACTTTGTCTTTATGAACTATGTTGTATCAATTGACATAGATGTCCCCTGAGTCTATGGTTGTTTGCCTTCGAGCTAGGAACTTTGTCTCACGAAGTGTTTGGTTATGTCTAAGAAGCTGCCCTGACTGTAGCCCTTGTGTGCTCTGTTATCTATGTTAGCACGTAAGCAGCGCCTACAGTTATGTATGTAGAAAGAGCCACCACCAAACCCCTATCTGCAGGTGGGTGTGTTCCTTTACACCCTCCCACACCTCTTGGCATACCCATCTACCTATGTATCCATTCATAAATTAGTGTTTGTTAATACTTGTCTTAGTCAGAAATACAAGTGGATGCCTTTAACAAAGAGAAGTGTATTCTCCCACAGTCCAGTAAGCTAGAAGTCCAAATTCAGGGCATCAGCTCCAGGGGAAGGCTTTCTTTCTCTGTCAGCTCTGGAGGAAGGTCCTTGTGATGCATCAGTCTTCCCTTGGTCTAGGAGTATCTCAGTGCAGGAACCTCAGGTCGAAAGGATGCTCTCTGATCCTGGCACTGCTTTCTTGGTGGTATGAGGTCCCCCTCTCTGCTTACTTTCCTTTCCTTTTATCTCTTAAGAGATAAAAGGTGGTGCAGGTCACACCCCAGGGAAATTCTCTTTATATTGGATCAGGGATGTGACCTGGTAAGGGTGTTACAATCCCACCCTAATCCTCTTTAACATAAAATTACTATCACAAAATGGAGGACAACCACAGAATACTGGGAATAATGGCCTAACCAAGTTAATACACACATTTTTGGGGGGACATAATTCAATCCATGACAGTACTATTGCAGGATTGTTTATGCTATAGTAAATACTGTTGTTGCCCCTTGTTCTTGCATTCCTTTCAGTGTCCTCCCATGCTTTGGTTATGTTTTGCTGACTTCTCCCATATTATGTATTGCTTTTCTCTTCATCAATATTAATATGTGTCATCTAACTATTTGATAATTTCCCCTACCTGCCCCCCTCCCATCCCTGGTAACCATCAAATAATTTTTTTTTCTGTGTGTAAACCTTTTCTTGTTTCTTTATAATAGTGGTTTCATACAATATTTTTCCTTCTACGATTGACTTATTTCACTGAACATAATATCCTCCAAATTCATCCATGTTGTGAGATGTTTCTCAGATTCGTCATTATCTTTATCGTTGTGTGGTTATTCCGTTGTATGTACATACCACAGCTTATTAATCCATTCATCTGTTGATGGGAGCTTAGGTTGTTTCTATCTTTTTGCTATTGTGAATAATGCTACAATGAACATGGGTATGCATATGTCTATTCGTGTCACAGCTCTTATTTCTTTAGGGTATATCCCTAGGAATGGGATTGCTGGGTCATACAGCATTTCTATTTCTAGCTTTTTAAGGAAGCGTCATACTGTTTCCTAAGTGGTTGTACAATTTTACATTCCCACCAGCAGCATTTAAGAGTTCCAATATCCCTGCAACCTCTCCAACATTTGTTATTTTCTGTTTTTTTTTTTTTTTTTTGATTGGTGGCAGTAATACTGGTGTGAAGTGGTGTCTCATTGTAGTTTTGATTTATATCTCTCTAGGGTTGCTATGAGTCGGAATTGACTCGATGGCACTGGGTTTGGTTTTTTTGGGTTTTTTTAGTGGCTAATGGGAGCCCTGGTGGTACAGTGGTTAAGAGCTTGGCTGCCAACCAAAATGTTGGCAGTTCGAATCTACCAGCTGCTCTTTGGAAACCCTATGGGGCAGTTCTACCCTGTCCTATGGGGTTGCTGTTGGTTGGGATCAACTTGACAGCAACAGGTTTGGTTTGGTTTTTGGAATGGCTAATGATTGTGAGCATTTCCTCATGTGTTTGTTAGTGTTCTGGATGTCCCCTTTGGTGAAATGTCTGTTCATATCTTTTGCCCATTTTTTAATTGGATTGTTTGTCTTCTTGTTGTTGAGGGGTTAAAGTTTTCTATAAATTTTAGAGATTAGACTTTTTTTCCATGTACTTCTTAGTGACTTCATTTACCCTGGTCAAGTTGTGCAGACTTCACCCATATTTGGTCTTGCCTTTCCCATCACCAAAGATAACAAGTGTCTACTATCTAGAAAGTGATTCCCTCTCCCTCTCCTCCCATCCCTAGAGAACTAGAGATTGTCTAGTTCGTTTTCTGCAGTTCACGCATCCTTAGTTATGTTTCGAATTGAATTTAAGTCACGTATTAGGGTACCTAGTGTTGTCCCTATTTTTTCTTCCATGATCTTTATAGTTTTAGGTGTTATATTTAGGTCTTTGATCAATTTTGAGCTACTCTCTGTCTCTTTTAGAACAAGCCTATCACCGCAGAGTAAGAAAAATGTCATCCCCTGGGCCAGCGTTGCTCTGCCAACACCTCACTGGGTTCTCACAATGCCCCCTGGAGGCAGAGATGGCTATTATAACCACGTAGGGTTGCTGTGTGGGTCAATTGAGATACTGTGATAAAGCACCTGGCACTCAGTAATGATAGCTATTATGAGTAACTCACATTATTTAGGGCTTGAGAAAATAGAACCTTTGAGTTCAGGCTGGAGCCTGGGGGCTCTCTGGCCTGGAGTTGGAAGGATCCAGAACAAACCAGAGATGGGCTGTCAAGACCACGAAATGCCACTGCAGGCATGATATACCTGTCTATGTCCACGGGGAGACACTTACTATGTTTTTGCTGTCCTCGGCGAAGGTCGCTTTGACAAACATGGGGCCCAGTGCAAAGCCCAGGTTGTTTTCTGTGTCACTCACGCAAAACTTCCAGCGAGGAAGACAGGTCTGGAAAGCACAAAGGAGAGAGTTACTCAGCCCCAGTCCTCCTTCCCTCCAACCCCTTTCTGTCCAAGAGGTAGCACCATCTTGCGCCCATGCTTCCTTCCGGAATGTCAGAGAGCCCTTTTATGACCCGGTGGAAGTCATTTTATGTATTCGACCAAGAGACCATGGGATATCCTTCATCACCATAAACCATGTCCGC
Organism: Loxodonta africana; assembly: GCF_030014295.1. Taxonomy (NCBI): domain Eukaryota; kingdom Metazoa; phylum Chordata; class Mammalia; order Proboscidea; family Elephantidae; genus Loxodonta; species Loxodonta africana. The sequence continues at coordinate 56,341,412 of NC_087344.1, forward strand.
ATGCCATGCTCTGTACTCAGAAAGCCACAAACATGTCACAGAACCAGCAAGATGACCCCAGGAGCCAGGGATCACGGGTGCTTGGCAAATGAGAAACTCAGAAAGATGAAATCACTGGTCCAGGGTCCCCCACTGAGTGAGGGGTATTTCTGGGACGTGAACTCAGAAATCCCTGACTCTACACCCCGTGCTTTCACCCCGTGTTGTCCTCTTTCCTAGAGGAGCCTAGGAGTCCTGGGAGTGAAGAATGTTGGGAAATTATCTTGTTTGCCCTTCCCAGGAAGGATCCAGGAAATCCTTCCCAGAAGACCAGGACCCTAGCCCCATCTTAAAGCCTCCTAGAGAAAGACTAGCCCCAGCAATGCTGTAGGATTTCACTAGGTGCAGTTTTCCTTGGGTCTCAGCCCCTTTAGCTCACGGGATGCCTCTGTGCGAATGGGACGCAGGCGTCCCTGTGGGGCTTTGGCCTCATGGAGCATGGCTCGGTGGAAAATGGGAGACCTGTTTCAGCCCCAGCTGCGCCCTTGGCCAGGCCAGGCATCCCTCCGTGGGACACAGTCTGTAGGACCACATGTGGTGGCCCTGCTCACACAAACCCTAGTGCTGCTGGGGAGCCCATGTGCTCCCCCCTGAAGAACACACCCTGGCTCAGGGTAGCCTGCCTCATAACAGCCCCAAACTGAAAGCAACCCAAGTGCCCAGCAACAGACAGATGAATAAGCAAAATGTGGTATTTTCATACAACACCATACTACTCCTTGGCAACAAAAAGGAACGAACTACTGATGTATGCAGCAACATGAGTGAATTTCACAGGCATTATGCCGACAAAAGCCAGACACAAAAGGGTACAGAGTGAATGGCTCTATATAAAGTTCTAGAACAGGCAAAACTAAGTTATGGGAATAGTAGTCAGAACTGGGCTGCCTCTGGGGGATGGGGGTGGGATTGCCTGGAAAGGGGCATGAGGGAACTTTCTGCTTAGAGAACACTGGATAAATGGGTGATGGGAATGTTCTCGATCTTGGCTGGGGTAGTGGTTACAGTGGTGAGTTCTTTTGTCAAAACTCATTGAACTGAATACTTTATGTATACAGTACATTTTATTGTATGTAACGTATACTTTAGTTAAAAATTTTCTTCCAGGCAGGCAGGCAGGAAGGAAGAAAGAAAGGAATGAAGGACAGCAAGAGGTGAAAAAATGCACTCTGGGTCCTCTCTAAATTTAGTTGTCCAAATTCTTTCAAGCTTTTCCTGCCATGTGTGCACCTGGATGCCTGCCTTCTGTTCCATCCCCCAGACCCCCCCTTTCCTCAGCTTGGAAGTCCACAGCTGGACACACAGGCTACACCTGGATCTGACCAAGGCTGACCACACAGGAGGTCAGGACTAGGGGTATTCTAGAATACTCTTGGCTCCATGGAGGCTCCAGGCTGTGACGGCAGAATCATGGACAGATTCTTATTTGTTGTCTTCTCAGGAGGTTCTCTGGATAAAGCCATTCATTGCTGCATGCACTCATTAATTCACTCATCCAGCATTCTCTGAACAATTCCTCTGCATCCTGGCTGTGCTAGGTCTTTGGAATCTAGAGATTCCATAAGCCTTGCCCTCAAAGGGCTCATGACTGAAATGCCCAAAACATTTATAATATAACCACAGCAGTAATCATTAAAAAAGAAAAACATGATTCCGACTCATGATGACCCCATGTGTGTCAGAGAACAGTGTTCCATGGGGTTTTCAATGGCTGATCTTTTGGAAGTAGATCACCAGGCCTTTCTTCCAAGGTACCTCTGGGTAGACTTGAACAACCAACCTTTTGGTTAGCAGCCAAGTGTGTTAACTGCCGGCACCACCCAGGGACTCTACAGTACTTGTTGTTCTTATTGGGTGCTGTCGAATCATTTTGACTCATAGTGACCCCATGTGACAGAGCAGAACTGCCGCATAGGGTTTTCTTGGCTATAATATTTATGGACTAGGTCTTTCTCCTATACAGCCGCTGGGTAGGTTCCAACCATCAACCTTCTGGTTAGCAGACAAGCATGTTAACTATTTGCACCACTGAGGGACTCTGCAGCAATTGTAGTAAACATTATTGAGTGTTGACTCGGTGCCAGCCCCTATTCAGAGTGTTTGACATGCATTATGCCATAATCCCACAGGGCAGGTACTCTCTAAACCTCTTTTTACAGATGAAGAAACTGAGGCACAGAGAGGTTGAGTCACCTGCCCAAAGGGGTCACGCAGCGATTAAGTGGCTGAGGTAGAACCTGAACCCAGGCAGTGTGGCTCCAATGTCATCCCTTAAAATGGCTCCACTGACTGCCTACAGGTCATAAAATGCCCAGAAGGGCTCCAGGATGATGAGCAAAACCTGTGACAAGGCGTGAAGGGTCAGGTCGACCTGACAGGGTCTGGAAGCGTTCGCCTCAGAGGAGATGGTGACTGAGCCTGGAAAGATAAGGAGGTGGCAGCCAGCCTGCCTCCTCTGCCCTGAATTGGCTGCATTTTCCCCCTTTTCTTCATTGTAGTACGAGGAGCACTAGGCAAGAGGGGGAGAGGCGCTTATGGGGGCTGGGGAGGGGGGAGTATCTTCCTCTCTGCCAGAACTCTCAAATCATAAATGGATAATAACAAATGATAAACAGCCGGTGTGGAGTGCTTCAGTTTCATGACAAGCTTTATAAGGATTCCCCCCTTATTCGATCCTCATGTTTCAGGGAAGCGGGGCAAATTATTTACTCCTTTTTACAAATGAGAAGATTGAAGCTCCTCCCCCAACCCAATTAAGTGACTCACCCAAGACTATGTGGTTAGAAAAGGGCATTTCAAAGTTGCATGTTCTAACCCAAAGTTCTGTACTATTTTCCCACACCACAAGGGTGAACAACTATATGCTCTATACTGCTTTACAAATACAAGTGTTTTCCCAAAGAGTGGTTATTTATAAGGCTCTTGTGAGGCGGTCAGGAATTATCCCAAATTACATATGAGGAAATTTAGGCTCAGAGAGGTTCAAGGACTAGCCCAAGGTCACACATTTAGGATGTGACTTTGAGTTCTATGCAGGACACAGGCAGGATGGACCTGGCCTGGGCCCAGAAGCAGCCACGGTGGCAGTTGGAGGGGGGTGGAGAATAATAAACCGGAGCAGCAGCCTCTGCACCTCAGCCCTGGGGCATCCAGTAACCCCTGGTTCAGAGCCTTTAGCTTTTGGGGTCTCCTACCTGCCACAGCCCCTGCTAAGGCCTCCTGTGCCTCACCCACTCCCAGCACCATATTAGGTAGAGTGGCACCCCACACTTTGAATCTGAGAAGCTCGTTTCTACTTTTCGGTTCTTACAGGGCAGGGGCTGAGAGGTTTAATGCTTAGGGGAGTGTACTGTGGATTCAGACGTGCCAGGGTCTGAGAGGCAGCTCTCCACTTATAAGTTGTGTGACTTTGAACAGTCCCTTCACCTCATTAAGCCTCTGTTTCCTCATCTGTAAAATGGGCTGATGATCATCGTTTCTAACATATAGAGCTATCGTTGGAATTTGGTGACAGACTGCCTATAAAAGGTAAACATCCTATAACGCTATCTTTTATTATTACTATTGTCGTTATTATTAATAACTGAATGTGCATAAGAGTTGTAACTATACAGACCTGGGCTTGAGTTCTAGTCTGGCTGCTTCCTTGCTGGGTGACTTAGGAAAATGCCTTTACCTCTCTGAGCCTCCGTTTCCTGGTCTATAACCCAGGAGGGTTAATGACGATGCAGGTGAACCCCGGGCTCACAGTGAACTGCCACATGCAGAGTGTGTCTATAACTATCATCCCGGGTCCTGGCCAGACCCTTTCTGTATAAAGACCCCTGTGTGCTCCAGGGGATAGAATCTATGCCTTGGTTATGTCTGTGACCCAGGGCTGGTCCAAGTAAATGTAGGTGGAGCAGGAAGGCGGGTCAGCCAGGCAGGACAGTGACTCTGCCACTTCCTCTTGTCCTTCTCTGTGGGCTAGGGTGACTCATGGCCAAGCCTTCGGAAGCCCCACTTCTCAGGAGTAGGATTTTCTCCAGCCACCTTTTCCCTCAGTCCTCTTCCCGCCAGTTGTTGTTGGTTGCCGGAGTTGATTCTGACTCTTGGCCTCCCCACATGTGTAGAGTAGAACTGCTCCATAGGGTTTTCAAAGCCGTAACCTTTCAGAAACAAATCTCCAGGTCTGTCTTCCCAGGCGCTTCTGGGTGGGTTTGAACCACCAATCTTTTGGCTAGTAATCGAGCACCTAACTGGCTGCGCCACTCAGGGACTCCTTCCTGCCAGAAGTGGGTGTACATGAGAATGAGATAGGATGAACCCCAGTGTGGAGGCAGAAGCCCATATCCTTCCTGGGAGTCTTGATCTGGCTCCTTTTGCTCCACTGCACTAGGGGAGGGGCTACTGGGTGGGGTGCAGTGGGGCCTACTCTGGCCCCTCCAGGAGGCCTTATGGGTGTCTCACTAGCTGCTGTCAGGAGCCCAGAGGCAACTGTCCTGGGTGAGGGTGGAATGTGCTGGGCAGCTCTGGCACTTCGGCCTCCACTGCTCTGTGGCTGGGCACCCCATTAGCCGCCCTCTGGGGCCCCTGTTGTGGTGATTTCCATCAGCGCACATGAGGGTTGATCAGTTCCCCTCGTCTCTCTGCAGATGTGAGCTCCCGGGGACACTGATCCCATCTCCCTCATCTCAGTATTCCCACTGAGCTCTGAGCCTGGCGGGCAACAAGGGTTTGATTCAGTGAATAGCCTCTCACTGGCTGTGCGAACAGGGAGGTGACTGCCACTCCCGTGTGGAGAAGGTAGAGGTGGCTGGGGAGCTTTCCGTGGGGGTGGTTTCCCTAGGGCCTGGGAAAGAACAGACAGACCCTCAGGGTCCTGGTGGGGGCATTTAAGGGTGGGTAGAGACCACCTGGTCTGGGATTTGAGACGTTTACCCCAGAAAGATCAGGGCTGGATTAGGAGAATAATAATGACAGTGAACACTTATGTAGCACTTACTGTGAGCCAGACATGGCCCTAAGCACTTTATGTTTATGGGAAAGAAGCAATACTGTTGGGGTGTCCTTTGTAAAATGGAGGTAATAATACTACCTACCTCAAAGGGTAGTGAGAATTACATGGGTTATACAGAGTTATGGATTAAATCATGTTCCCAAAAACATATGTTGTAAATCCTAACCCTTATATCTGTGGATGTGATCTCATTTGGAAATAGGGTTTTCTTTGTTACATAGATGAGGTCATATCAGTGTACAGTGTGTCTTAAGCCAATCGCTTCTGAGCTATAAAAGGAGCGGATTAGGCACAGAAGCAGGAAGCACAAATGGGGAAAGACCGATGCCATGTGGAAATCACCAAGGAACCCAGGAAGAGAAGCTGAAAGAGACAAGCATTTCCCCCAGAACAGACAGAGAGAGCCTTCCCCTAGAGCCAGGGCTCTGAATTCAGACTTCCATCCTACCAAACTGTGAGAAAATAAATTTCTGTTCTTTAAGCCACCCACCTGTGGTATTTCTGTTATAAAAACCAAACCAAACCCATTGCTATTGAGCCGATTCTGACTCACAGCTCATAGAGACCCTACAGGACAGAGTTGAACTGCCCCACAGATTTTCCAAGGAGCGCCTGGTGGATTTGAACTGCTGACCTTTTGGTTAGCAGCCATAAAACTTAACCACTACGCCACCAGAGTTTCCATTTCTATTACAGCAGCCCTAAATAACTAAGACAACAAGGAAAATGTTTATCACCATTGCCATCTAGAGAGAGTTGGAATGGAGAGAAGAGACTTATCTTTTACTGTAAAGGAACTAAGTTGCTAACACTTCCTCTTCACCCTTTGAGACTCAGCATAATTACCCCCTCCCAGCAGCCTCTGTGCCCTGGGGCTGGCTATTCAGTGGTCCTGTCACTGTCTTCCTATCACAGGTCTGTCTCCCTCATGAGTTCCACTGCCTCGGGATGACACCACGGTAGCGGTAGGGTCAGCCCCCAGCCGAGGGCCTGGCACACAGTAGGTGCTCAGCATGTGCACAGGATGCACAGTAACAGGCTCACCTTCTTGGTTCCATACATGACTTCCATGAACTTCTCATCAGCATCTTGAAAGCGCTGGTCAAGGAAGGAGCTTGTTTTCCTCACCAGGTTCCAGACCATGTAGTTGTTCAGCAGGCTGGGGCACGAGGAGACCAAAATGGCTCAGAAACACAGTTGGAAAGGTCACAGCACCTCCCACGCTGACCCCTGGGGGCATCCGAACCTGACCTTCTGGTCCCAGGCTTAGGCCTCTCCCCACTCCAGGTTAGCTGGTTGCTCCCCTGTACGGGCAGAGCCTGGGTCTTCTACTGTGGGAAGCTCCTCAGTATTCAGTGCAGTGGCCTGCATGCTACAGGTGCTCAGTAAATGCTTGTTGCTTAGCTGTTTTTTTTCTGAAGCTGTGAAGCAGCATGGACACTCACCCCAGTGGCAGGGGCTACAGGGCTGGAGCTGGGAGAAGGCTGCCATTTCCCCATCATGGAGATGTCTCAGCCAGAGGCCAGAGAGGGGGAAGAGGGGCTTATGAGTAGTAGGGGCAGGACAGGAAGCTCCAGCCAGCCAGGCCAAGTTTTCCCTGAATGAGACCTCTCCCTGTCCCTACCCCCAGGACTCAGCAAACTATCTGTGGCTGTTGTCACCTTTACATAGCACAAAGATATCCACTACAGTGATTACCTACCTTCAAGTTGGAAACTACCTAAATGTCTGACAATAGGAGAAAACCAAACAAAAAAAACCAAACCCAGTGCCGTCCCGTCGATTCCGACTCATAGCAACCCTATAAGACAGAGTAGAACTGCCCTGTAGAGTTTCCAAGGAGCGCCTGGAGGATTTGAACTGCCGACCCTTTGGTTAGCAGCCGTAGCACTTAACCACTACGCCACCAGGGTTTCCGACAATAGGAGAAGGGGTGAGTAAATAATCCTATTTACACTCAATGAAATACTGTGTAGCCATGAAAAGTGATATTTGGGATGACATGGGGAAAAATCCTTGTGATAAAGGTCAATGGAAAAAAGTGGACTATACACTGAATTACAATGATGGAAAAAAAAAATAGAACCAAGAGTAAACAAATCTGTCTCTCTCTCATACATACTCTCTCGTACGTACACACAGAAACACACACATCCACAAAGATCAACACAAAGTTTTGGGTAATTTTAATTTTTTTCTGCATGTAGTTTTCAAAATGTCTACAAGCCCTTAAAATTTAAAAATAGTGTCAGTACACATTTATTGAGTCCGGTTGTGTATCAGGTACTATGTAAGACACTTCTCAGGGATTATTTAACTTGTCCTTACAACCACTCTACACGGTTGGTACTATCTATATCCTCATCTTCTAGACGAGGAAAATAAACCTGAGAAAGGGGAAGAAACTTGCCCAAGGCTATGGAGCTGGTAGGTAGAGAAGCTGGGATTTCAACTGGTGCTCATAACCAAGAAGCCCTGATGCCTCTCATAAAAGTCAACCTGAGGGCCCATTTCCTGAATCAGTTTTTCACTCCCCTCGCCCCCACCTGTCCTGCCTGAGAGAGAAGCCTGCAGCAGCTGCCTGCTAGAAGCCCATCTCAGGCAGCTGAGAGCCCCCTTACCATTTGTCTGTGTTGTTGATGAGGGTGGAGACCTGCTCAAGGTACTCTTTGTCATAGACCACAATAGGCTCGGATTCATTGATCTCCACAGGGTAGAAGATGGTGTTGAGAAAGGGCAGCCAATTGATGGCGGGTGCTAAGGACTGGAAGGAAAGGGAAAACAGTGTGAATCTGGCTGTGTTTTCTCCTCATGGTTCAGGTCTCCAGGACATTTGGAAGAAAGGCATTATTGCTACTTTCCACCCTTTCACAAAGGAAAAAGCTTGGAGCTGTCTGACAGTGGATTGGGCTCTTTGCTGAGACAGATAGTCAAACCGAGGCTGGCTGACTTTTGTCAGAGATGCTGTAGACAGACTTCTACAAGAACCAAAAACCAAAATTTAACCTGGAATGGAACTAGGATGGGATCCAAAAAACCAAACCCACTGCTGTTGAGTCGATTCTGACTCATAGCAACCCTATAGGAAGAGTAGAACTGCCTGCATAGGGTTTCCAAGGCTATAAATTTTTACAGAAGCAGACTGCCACATCTTTCTCCCACAGAGCAGCTGGTGGGTTCAAACCGCCAAACTATTGGTTAGCAGCCCAGTGCTTTAACCACTGTACCACCAGGTCTCTTTACTAGTAGATCAGTGGTTCTCAAAATTCATTATGCATAAGAATCACTTGGGAATCTTGTTAAAATGTAGATTCTGATTCAGTGTATCTGGGGGGGAAACGTTCGTTCCAGTTTGAACCCCTGTCTGTAATGGTCAAGTGTGTAGAATCTGGAGCCAAAGCGCGCAGGCTCACGTTCCAGCTCTCTCATCTACCAGCTGTGTAGCCCTGAGCAAGTTTATGGAACTGGCTAGTTCATGAACAGTTAACCACTGTGGCCTTGGTGTCTCATCTGTAAAATGGGGATCACCATCATTATCGTCATCATGTTGTTGTTGTTAAGTGTCATCAAGTTGATTCCGACTCATAGCGACCCTATGTACCACAGAACAAAACACTGCTGGTCCTGCACCTCCCCACAGTCATTGCTATGCTTGAGCTCATTGTTGCAGCCACTGTGCCAACCCATCTCGTTGAGGGTCTTCCTCTTTTTCATGGACTCTCTACTTTACCAAGCATGAAGTCCTTCTCTAGGGACTGGTCCCTCCTGATAACATGTCCAAAGCGTGAGACGAAGTCTTGGCATCCTTGCCTCTAAGGAGCATTCTCGCTGTACTTCTTCCAAGACAGATTTGTTCATTCTTCTGGCAGTCCATGGTATATTCAATACTCCTCATCAACACTACAATTCAAAGGCATCAATTCTTCTTCAGTCTTCCTTATTCACTGTCCAGCTGTCGCATGCATGTGAGGCGACTGAAAATACCATGGCTTGGGTCAGGTGCACCTTAGTCCTTAAAGGGACATCTTTGCTTTTTAACACTTTAAAGAGGTCTTTTGCAGCAGATTAGCCCAGCACAAAAAGTTGTTTGATTTCTTGGCTGCTGCTTCCATGGGCGTGGATTGTGGATCCAAGTAAAACGAAATCCTTGACAATTTCAATATTTTCTTGGCACCTGGATCCTGCGTCCAGTGCGCCACTGTCTGACCTCTGATTCTTGGGACTTGAGCCAGTGGCCTACCACCTGATCTGACAATTCTGGGATTTGCCAGCTTCTGCAGCCCTGTCTGTGGATCAGCCTATCGCAGCCTTGTGAGCCAGCAGCCTGTCATCTGGTCTGCCGATTTGGGTTCATCAGCCCCTGCAGCCAAATGGGTCAGGAGAAGCCTCCAGCCTAACTCCTGATCCACGGATTTGGGACTTGCCAGCCTCCACGACTGCATGAGCCATTTCCCTGAGATCCGGTCTGTGAACTCTACGAGACATTGAAGTGAACTACGGAACCCAAGGACAGGAGGAAGAGTACTGAGGGAGGAGGAGTAGTTGGTGTTAGAGATGATGGAGTGGGACAGCAGTTTGACAAAGTTGGACATTTGGGACATCTTTAACCTCTGCCTTATAGGAACCAGCTTTGTGCTGATCCTTATGAAAGAAATTATTCATCATCACAGAAGCCAGTATTAAGCCGGTTAATACTGTCTGCTCTGCTCAACATCATTCTGTAATATCAACTAGCTCATTTGTGATTGGTAAATTCAAGAAGGTGGTTCTTCCCAGGTAGAGGCATCTGGAATAGCAGGAGTAGAACGATAACCTCTGAAGGGAAGAGCCCTCATTTCAGCTAAAGCACACACAAGCACTCTGTCAGCTCTATTTTAAGAAAACTAACACTGAGCACCTGCGCCTGGGGGGCCCTCCCCAGAGACACACGCCCAGCTTTGCATAACTCTCAGCTTGGAGCAGGCTGCACTTCCTCCTCAGCCCACCTCCACGGCAGCCCCACCGCTCCGAGCTCCACCTCTAGCTGCAGGGTCTCAGCCTCCACGAGCCAGCATATCCATTTCCCAAGGGCGCCTCCAGCTACTCTGAGCTATTCCCCAAGGTTCCAATTGTTTTGTCCGTATTGTGCAGGGCTGATCTGAACCCTTGCTGAGAATCTGCATTTCTAACAAGTTCCCAGGAGATGCTAATGATGCTGGTTAGGGGCTAATTCCAAGACCCATTAGTACAGCCCAAACCATTCAGACTCGGACCCCCACAGGGTTTCCAAGGCTGTAAACCTTTACCGAAGCAAACTGCCACATCTTTCTCCCACAGAGCCACTGCTGGTTTTGAAACACCCACCTTTCGTTTAGCAGCCTAGTGCTTTACCCACTGTGCCACCAGGGCTCCTACTAGTAGAGCAGTGGTTCTCGAAATCCATTATACATAAGAATCACTTGGGGATCTCGTTAAAATGTAGATTCTGATTCAGTATATCAAGTGGAAAGGCAAATTTCCAGCTGTGGTTCGAACCGAATGAACTGAAACAAACCTGTTCAAAGCTCTGCTACAGTGATTATAAAACTACGTAGCTTTGGAATGGTCTGCTCTACCCGTATTCTCCCTATCGTTGATGTTATTAGTTCCTGGTGAGTTGATTCCGACTCATGGCGACCCCACATGTGCAGATTAGAACTGCTCTATAGGGTTTTCAAGGTTATGGCCTTTCAGAAGCTGATCACCTGGCCTGTCTCCCCAGGCACCTCTGGGTGGGTTTGAATCGCCAATCTTTTGGCTAGTAGTCAAGTGTTTAACCATTTGTGCCATCCAGGGACCTATATGTCCCCCATATGCCCTGTTATTTTTCATGTGCAAGGGTTTTTTGGGCTCCATATACTGTGTTACAGTAAAAGTGCCTGTACGTGCCAATCTCTTGGAATGCTATGTGTCATTCAGCAAGCACTCAATCAATGTCAGCTGTTGCAATTATTGTGCAAGGTCTCCTGCGAGTGGCCTTGGTCCTATTCAATTCCAAACTCTATTCTTGTTCCCTTGAAAAATGGGAAAAATGCAAGACAGATTAAGAAAGTGACAGATGCATTACAAATGGCCTTCACCTGGCAAGCTCAATCAGTAGCCTCAGCCCAATCAATAATCACCCTTAGTGAGACAGGCAGCCATAAACCCCTCAACTTAATAGCCACTGACATGCAAATGAGCTCAGAGGACTTTCTGGAGACCATGCAGTTAAACGGTGACTGTGCAGGCCTAAAACGGAGGCTCACTTGGCTCTCTGGGCTTTTGGGCAGCTTAGCAGTAAGGAAACAAGAACTTCCAAGGACAGGGTGAGACTGAAGGGGCCAGTGCTGAGGGCAGTGGTGTTGTGTGCTGGTATATGCTTAGCAACTGGCTCTCCAAGGGGAATACAGGATTTGCAGCATTCTCTCTCTAAGGTGAATACACGACCCATTGCAAACTAGCCATGAAATGTCACTAACGCAGAGTTGGGAAGAGAGATGCACAGTCAGCTCTAAGCCGGTGGGCCCCAGCACATGCCTGTCCACAAGGCAGCGAGATGGCTAGGAAGCGCCCCGGACTTGAAAAGAGGACCTGGAGCAGAGTTCTCTCCTTGAACCAGCTCTGGGACCTGGAGCCATTTTCTACCTTCTCTCAAAAGCGAGGACAGCAATCCTCCCGCCCAGAGTTGGCTATTCTCTATGCCTCACTTGGGGATGGCTGTGCGGTAAACTTGAGTTTCCTTTCTCCCTTGTCTTTTCAGCTTTCTCTTCCTGGAAGGAGACCCTCAGGCAGGCCATCTCTAGGGGACTCCTTAACATTTTCTGTGGCTCTAAAACTCAGACGTGTACCTGTGAGGTCTTCAAATAGGGTTGAGCAATTGGAGCCGCTGGCGAAGCCCCTGGGAAAATCGCTATGTTTACAGAATGTCATTGATTACACTCTTCACAGGAGCCTCATACACTGCAGGCAACTGGAATTCTTTGATGAAAGTTCAGATAACAGATGCTGATAAACCCCTATATACTTAATAGGGAGAGCGGGTGTTCTGTGCTGGTAAATTCCCACCACTCTGAGATACGGAGATGTATGCTGAACATTAGGATTTTTCACGTTTTCAATCCTCACTGCTTTGGCCAACTCTAAACACTTGTGCCTAAGTCCTTCTCTGTGGACACTGGAGAGACTGTTGTTTTAATTGACTCAAATGTTCCACTGTGACTCAAACCCTCAGAGGCACACTGATGAGCTCTATTTTCCATGTCCGAAGAGCCGGCTCCCGCTGCTTGCAGACCGGCGACTGAAGTAGGCTGGAAAGGCTCACACTCGAAGGGGGAGAGACAAGGAGAATGCTTTGGGTTTCATCTCAGCTGGAGAAAAGAGGTCAGAGGATGGGGCTCATTCCCAAAGAGCCTTTGGTGTGGAAGGTTTTCAGAGAAGAATGGAAAGTTCTCAGGCCCCTAGAGAGAGGCAACGGAAGGATGTCTGGTCCATGGCTCTGAATTCAGTCTTTGCTGGGGGGTAGTCTGGAACTGCTCTGTACTCTGGCAGGGTTAGCCTGGAACCTCATCTTGAAGGTTGGAGTGCCTTTTGGAAAGAAAACTAAATTTCCAGGTATCAGAGATCAACAAGGCATTCTCTGTTCCATGGTGGGATGAATCAAATTGGTTTAGTGCTGGGGAGCTGGACTGGCATCACCAATAACCAAGGAATAGCCACAATGGCTACACTAATATGTTAGGTTTGTATGTTCCATGTCAGTTTACAAGATGAAATCTCCTTTGCCTCGTTTCATCCCCTTGCAATGCCATGGGCAGGCCAGGCAAAGAGAGTCTTACCCAGGACACCAGGCTTCCAGGGGTTCATGCCCATTGTGGCTGAGTTCATTCCGACTCATAGCAACCCTCTAGGGCAGAGTAGAGCTGCCCCATAGGGTTTCCAAGGCTGTAAATCTTTACGGAGACAGACTGCCACATCTTTCTGTGGAGTGGCTGGTGGGTTTGAACCTCTAGCCTTTTGGTTAGCAGTCGAGCACTTAACCACTGCACCACCAGGGCTCCTCCAGGGTCCATGGACTTCTTTAAATGTTAGACATGTTGTTTTATATGTTTGTTGCTGTTGTTGTGTTAGATGCCATCGAGTTGGTTCTGATTCATAGTGACCCTATGTACAACAGAATGAGACACTGCCTGGTCCTGCGTCATCCTCACAATTATTGCTATGTGTGAGCCCATTGTTGCAGCCACTGTGTCAATTCATCTTGTTGAGGGTCTTCCTCTTTTTCGCTGACCTTCTGCGTTACCAAGCATGATGTCCTTCTCCAGAGACTGGTCCCTCCTGATAACATGTCCAAAGTACATATGCCTATTTCTTATGAGAGACATTCCATGGATTTCTACCTGTTCTCAAAGGACTCGGATTTAACAAACGTTAAGAATCACTAATCCTTTTGAGGCAAGGGCTGCATCTCATTTATCTGTGTCCTGGCACACGGCAGGTGTTTAAGTGCCTGGATGAGTAAAGCCCCATTTTACAAGGAAGGAAACCAAGGCTCAGACCAAGAAAAACCAAACCTGTTACTGTCGAGTGGATTCTGACTTATAGTGACCCTATAGGACAGAGTAGAACTGCCCCATAGGGTTTTTGAGGAGCACCTTGTGGATTCGAACTGCTGACCTTGTGGGTAGCATCCATAGCTCTTAACCAATACACCACCAGGGTTTCTCCAAGGCTCCAAGAGGTGGGTAATGTGTTTTGCCCAAGGCCATGCGGCTAGCAGCAGAGCTGTCTTCTGACTCCAAGCCCAGTGCTCCCATCACCCCAGGCTGCTGCCTCTACCAAAGTCCTCCCTACCCTGGGAGTTGTGCAGCTGGGAAGCAGGGAAGTTCTTTCCTTCTTTCTTTGAAGAACACAGCCAAAGCAACGGTGATGAGATGCCTGGGGGTACAATCCAGTAGGCTCTCTGGGATCCATATGCTCAGGGCTACAGTGTCTTGTTTGCCACTCTTGGGACAGACAGACAGCATCATGGTCACTGCTGGGGGCTGTTGAGGGGCTGCTGGGGCCCCTCTTGGGCTGAGAACTGGGTAGCTGAAGTGAACCAAATTACTGCTGCACAAACAGTATCTCCCTCGACCCTCTGGCCTCAGAGCAGAAAAACAGTGCAGATGGTGCCAACACAGGCTGCTGATCTCCATAGCAACCCACTCAGCACCACTCACCCTGATGCCAACTTCCCTGGGGACCCAAAGGGCAGCTGGCACCCAGCAGGAAGCCCGGTTCTCTTGCCCTTATCCCCAGGCTCTTCCTCTGCCTGGGATGCCCACCCACCATTGGACTCTCCTTCCCTAACTTCTCCTGACCCCCAGCTCCCCATGCCCTGCTTCTTTTTCTCAACACACCTAAGCAGTGAGACTGCTGTTTCCTAGATGCTGTCTCCCAACAGCCTGGAAACACAGAAGCCGAGTCTTGCGCTTGTATCTCCCAACGGGGCCCCTACACAGTCATCTGACGGAGGAATAGAGGAAGAAAAAAGAGTAGGGGTCTAGTTCTTCCTGAAAGGGGCAGCACATAAGCCAAACTCTAACACATGGGCAGAATTCAGCTGGTCGGAAAGAAGAGAGAAGACATTGGTGGTAGAGGCCCAGCACACAAGTGACCTAGACAGCTGCCTCAGGGGAAGGAGCAAGGCTTAGCTTGCATCTTGGGTGATGGCAGGAAGACCCCAAAGCCAGAGAGTAGAGGCATGCCTGCTGATTCCCCTGTGATCCTGGGACCAGCCCAGGACAAGGCTGGATGCCAACATCTGAAGAACTGGAAAGAAGGAACTGGAAGGCAATCAACTCACGGACCTCAAGCCCCCAGCAGCCACCAGGGGGCAGCCTTTGGCAGATGCTCAGTGAGCCCAGAGAGAGCCTGACACAGACTCCCCATTATACCTCCAGGACAATTCCAGGGGAGGTGGTTAAGAGCAGCATTTCAGAGAACCAAGTCTGAGTTCAATTCCCAACTTAGGAGCCTTGAGGCCTTGAGCACTTCACTTAACCTCCTAGCCTGGAAAAGAGAGATGACAGAATCCGCACCTTACATTTATTAAACACTGTACACGCTGGTGGCATAATGGTTAAGTGCTATGGCTGTTAACCAAAAGGTTGGCAGTTCGACTCCACCAGGCACTCCTTGGAAACCCTGTGGAGAGGTTCTACTCTGTCCTATAGGGTCGCTATGAGTCAGAATTGAGTTGATGGCAATCGGTTTGGTTTGGTTTTGGTTTACTGTACACCAGGCTTGATGAGCTTGGTGCTTGAGAGATCGGAAATGGTCACAGAGTCTGCCCGGGGAAATGCCATGTGACGGGAAAGCAGGCTGGCCTAGGGGAAGAGACTAGCTCCAGGGTCACTTACTAGCTGTGTAACCTTTGGCAGATAACTTAGATAACTTTACCTTAGTTTTTCTATCTGTGAATCGGGGATAGCAACCATCCCTACTTCCCAGAGTTGTTTCAAGGATTTGATAAACCAAAACCCATTGCCATCAAGTCAATTCTGACTCATGGCGACCCCAAGTATGTCAGAGTAGAACTGCACTCCATGGCTTTTCAATGGCTACAATCTTTCAGAAGGGGATTTCCAGGCCTTTCTTCCGTGGTGTACCACTGGGTAAATTTGAACCGCCAACCAGTAGCCAAGAATAAACTGTACCACGCAAGGACCTGACTTGATGA
This sequence comes from Loxodonta africana, assembly GCF_030014295.1. NCBI lineage: Eukaryota > Metazoa > Chordata > Mammalia > Proboscidea > Elephantidae > Loxodonta > Loxodonta africana. The sequence goes on from NC_087344.1 coordinate 56,357,170, forward strand.
ACAACTGGGTGTGACAGCCCCCAGCCCAGCACCCTATGTCCTGAAGCCCAGCGGCAGTCCCAGCCTCTGTGGCAGCCGTGCTCAAGGTACCTGTAGCTGGGCGGCCGTTACTTTGTGGTAGATGAGTTCCTCGTCCCGGCGCTTCTCCTGGGGGATGGTGATGTTGGCCAGTGCTGTCTCAAAGGCCAGGATCTGCTGCATCTGCGGCCGGATTCTGTCCTCATCCCCCCCGCCCAGCAGCTTCCCCAGCTGGACCATGTAGTTCAGGTATCCGGTCAGCACCTGTGGGACCCAGCACCCCCAAACCATCAGTAGCTGCCACCTGCTGCTGCCCAGCACAGGGAGGGAGCCCAGGAAACCTGCTTGGGAAAAAATGCTTTTGGCACTTCACCTTCTCACTGACTCCCTAACCCACGGGATAAACCTAAAGGCCTTCCTTCTCGCAGCCCCCAGGTCCCACGCAGGTTGGTCTCTGTGGTGCCAGCTCACATGGCCTCCCTGTCACAGATTCCAGGAAAGCCAGCAACAGGGCGGGCCATCTCTCAGTTCCTGGAACACAACAAGCCTTTTCTGAACTGTCCTCTGCCACTGTGCCCCAGATCTGAATTCAGCCCTGTGTTAAACTCTCTCAGCTCACCTTTCACTTAGCACAATTTGTAATCACACCTTTAACTGCGTGGTTAGTTAGCTAATGTCTGTCTCGCCTACTAGACTTTCTGCTCCGTGGGGCAGGGACCATGTGGACCTTGTTCATCACTATGTCAGCACTTAGTAGGCTTGCTCAACACTAGTGGGTCGAATAAATGAATGGATGGATGATCAACCTTAGGCAAGGTCCCCCGGGGGCATCATGAGATGCAGACCGGGGGAGGGAAAGGTGTGGGCTTTGGAGGGAGTGGGTGTGGATGAGAATCTCAGCCCCACCACTTTCTGGCTATGTGACCTTGGTGTCTCTGAGCCTTATTCCTTCCTCTGTAAAAGACAAGGTCAAAATCATAACCATTTGACAGAAAAGGCTAATGAAGCTCAGAGAAGTGAAACTTCTGCAGGGTAACTGGGAGGGTTAGAGGTGACATATATAAAAGGTCTAGCACCCACGCATGGTGGTGGCTGTTTTTGCAGCCTCTCTTTATATTGGGGAAAAATGTTATCTGTCCCTGGCCTTTTGTGCCCATGCTGCCTGAATGGGACACAGCCAGCCTGGGAGGATCCCTACCCTCCCAGGTACTGCCTGTTGCCCATCAGGGGACACCTCTGTGCTCCTCCTTCAAAGACCTCGGAAGGTATCGTGGGGGTGGGCACTGAAGGGGGTGGGCTGGGCTCGGGAGCTGCTCTCTGAGGAGGCACACCCACCTTCTCGTTTTCGGTTTTGTTCAGGTAATAGTCTCTTGAGGGTAAGCCCAGGCCTGACTGGTCCACCTGGAGAGAAAGGCTGGAATGAGAGGGAATCCCGGGAGCACACGCACACATTCTGCAAAACCTCCACCCACACCGGGTAATGGCAGGCGTGCAGTGTCAGAGAACCCGCCTGGAATCCAGCAAGAGCGCAAGCTGGTAGCTGGGGTCACGTGTGGGGCGGGCCTCCTGGGGATGGGACAGGCATACTTGGAGCTGCATTCCTGCCCATACATTTGGTCAGCTGCAGGGATCCTGGGCCCTTCTGAACCACTGGACAGAGCCACCCTCCTCCTTAAATGCCTTCTAGCCTTGGCACAGCACCTCCATCTCACCAAACACCTCCCAAAGATGGTGCACTGGTTAAGAGCCACTCAAGCTCTGTAATCTCGGTCAAGTTACTTAGCCTTTCTGATCCTTGGGTTCCTTATCTGGAGAATAGGGGAATAATACCTAACCTTCAGAGCTGGAATGAGGAGCCAAGGAGATACTGCTGGTAAAAGGCTTGTACCAGGTGGTAAGTGAGTCAATTCCCAGTAGCGTGTATTTGAGCGCTAGGGGGCCCCTGGGGGTAGGTGTTATTACAGCTCTTTTGACGACATGGAAAGTGCAGCTCAGAGAGGTTGAGGCATTTGCCAAGGCCACACAGTGAATGAGTGGCACAGATGGGCTGAGAGCTCAGCATTCATGACCCCCAGCCTGAGTTTCTCACTTCTGCATTTGGGGTGGGGCAGACCAGTGCTGGGCTCCCCTGGGAGTGCTGGTCCTCTGGGACAGGCTTGGTAGGAAGAGATGGACTCAAAACCATGCCAAGCATAGCAACAAAGGCCAGAGGGCTGAGGTGAGGGGATCATGAGGTGTCTCTAACCATGTCCAGGAGCTGGCATCATTCCTGGGACCCACAGTGATCCATCAGAACCCTGAAGACACCTGTGGCTTCCTTTCATAACTTCTTAGTTATAAAAATCTCATGGCTGGGAGCTTCCAGAAACAGCCCAGGCTCAGAAACCCAGAAGCCTGCCACCCAGAACAAGCCTTCCCCAAACTCAAAACCAAGCCCATTGCCATCAAGTCAATTCTGACTCATAGCAACCCCATAGGACAGAGTAGAAAGAACTGCCTCATAGAGTTTCTAAGGAGCATCTGGTAGATTTGAACTGCTGACCTTTTGGTTAGCAGCCGTAGCACTTAACCACTATACCACCAGGGTTTCTCCAGCCCTAGTGCTTGCTAAACTCCAAATGGGCCATGGGGTCATACCCTCTGTTCCCAGGCCAGCTCACCTGGATCACGTTGCTGTTGGAGTTCTTGGAGTCAGCACTGACATAGACAGAGAAGAAGGGAGAGGTGCGGTAGTGGGCAGTGACCACCTGCAGAGTGTCCTGGAAGTTGTCCTTGTCCCAGGGACCTGTGATGTTCCAGCCCCCAAGCTGTGGGGAAGGGGAGGGAATGGGGAGGCAATGAGGTGGGGGAGGCCTCAGAGACTCAAGTGCGAATTCTGGCTTTGGAGCTGACTTGCCATCTGACCTCTCAGGGTTTCAGGAGCCTCAGGAGTAACAAGAGGGATAATCTTCATTACGGGTTTCTAACCAGAGAGCCAGGGATCCCTGGGTGGGGAGCAAAGACTTACCCTAGACAAGTGAACCATGAATCTATGTGGTGGCTGCTCCCCATGGGTGCGGGGCTGGGGACATGGATGGGAAGGAGACTTCCCCTGTAAACTGTTCACTTTTTGAATATTGAACTGCAATAGTACCTATTAAAACATAGATACAAAATTCTGCCTATAGAAAAAAAAAGACTCCATATTTTCAAAAAGGTTGACCAGCTTTAGTGTGCTCTAGTTCCCCTCAGCCCTCCGTCATGCCACCAGTCTCTCACTGGCATACTGGCACGTGGGAGCCTGTGCCAGAAAAGAGGGACGGGTACAGCCCCAGGGCCTGCAGCTACCAACCCCTGTACAATACGTGCTTTGAGTTGAGCTAGGAAGCAGGCCCTCAAGACAGCACTGGGCAGCTGGACTCCTGCCTGTGCCAGGACGCCTGGCAGCCTCCTGCAGCACCCCCTTGGAATCTGCTCACAGCTAGCTGGGAGGTGCCCAGGAGAAAGACTTCTTCCCCTGCTCAGGAGGAAGGAGAGGCCTCCAGGTCAGTGGGTCACTCCTCCAGGGAGGGCTCTCTGCCTGGTCCAAGACTCTGCCTGTCTTTCTGGAACACCCACACACATCCCTCCAACACACATAAACGCACCCTAGAGGAAAGGGAAGCAGCAGCTCAAAGGAACATTTCCTTTGTAAATATGGCCCCTGTCCCACACACAGATGCACAGAGAGACACATACATAGGACAGACAGCCGCAACAGACGCTGACATACATCCCCATCCAAATACACATACAGACATTCTCACCTACACAGAAATACACAAACACACACACACAACCCCAACACATCAGCAGATAGGCCCCCCAGCTACAGTCCAGCTGGGTGTGAGTTGGCTGGGCCCCGGTAGTACCTGACAGCTGGGGCGGAAGTAAGAAGGGCCGGCAAGTGGCTGGGCAAGAGGAGACTGGGGACTCACCTTTTCAATCAGTTCCATCAGGGGCTTGGCCTTGAGCTCCTCGATCCTGGTTTCGTTCATACACGCACGGTAGTATACTTGGGCCTTCCTCTCTGCCTCACTCACGCTGGCTGTGGAATTCTCTGGAACAAGAAGAAACAGCAAGTTTGCCAGTCTTCCTCATTTGCCCGCAGGATGGCCTTGGGTGAGGTCTTCTTCTCAGAGCCTCATTGTATTCGGCTGTAAAACAGAGTACGGCTCCTGCCTGTCAAGAACTCGGTCACGGTGTGTAACTGAATGCCCCTGGGCAGAGCTTGGCAAACTGGAGGTACTTCCTAATTTTATTGCTGTTTTGTTGCTAGCTGCCCTTAAGTTGGCCTCCAACTCATGGTGACTCCACGTACAATGAAACAAAACACTGCTGGGTCCTGTGCCAATCTCATGATCAGTTGTGGATCAGACTGTTATGATCCATACAGTTTTCCTTGACTGATTTTCAAAAGCAGATCACCAGGCCTTTCTTCCTTGTCTATCTCAGTCTGGAAGTTCTGCTGAAACCTGTTTAGCATCACAGTAATGCACAAGCCTCCACTGACAGACATGTGATGGCTAAGCATTAGGTCTATTGGCTGGGAATCGAACCTGTGTCTCCTGTATGGAAGACAAGAATTCTACCACTGAACCACCACTGCCCTCTCCCTAATCTTAGCTGACCGCAAATAAGAAGAGTCTACTACTTTTCTAACCATCGGTCAGGTTCACAGGTGTGTCCCTCAGTTGGCAGAATGGGCCCACCCAGCAGTAGGACTGTCTGCTCCCCCCGATGGACAACACTTGACACAAACACCCCGCCTGGGGCATGGAATAGAGACCTCTCTTGGTTTTCACGACCCAGATTACCTTCCCTCTGTCACGAAGACTGGAGTCGGATGGAAGCTTTAAAGGCCTCATCCATTATGAATTTACTTGCTGTATCCTCCTCAGAGGGGCTGGGCACGTTCATCAGATTTTCGTGACTCCGAGGCCCGTTCTCCAGTCCCTTTCCTGCCCGGCAAACAGCGTCCCAATCCTCAGTGTGGATTCTCAGACCTTACACTTAGACCCCAGCAGACTCTGTTCGCCTTCTCCCTGGTCCAGATGCCACCTGCTAGAGACAGTGCTCCTGTATGCTCACAGCACGGGGAGCCCCCGATCTGCACCCAGTGAAGGCGACCATGTCCTCCTGTTCAGGCCCGTGGAAAAAAAAAACCACACCAGTTGCCATCAAGTTGACTCCAACTCATGGTGACCCCATGTATGTCATGGTAGAACTGTGCTCCATAAGGTTTTTGATGGCCGATTTTTTGTAAGTAGATGGCCAGGTCTTTCTTCTGAGGTGCGTCTGGGTGAATTCGAACCTCCAACCTTTCAGTTAGCAGCCTAGTGCATTAACTGTGCGATCCAGGGACACAGGCCCATAAAAGACCTACTACGTGCTGGGCTCCTGCGCCTGGGCCTTTGTTTCCAAGCCCTGCTCCAGACCATACCACGTTCTCTGAGTCCCTCAGTTCCGTCTGTTCTGCTTGCTCCCTCCCCGGGGAACTCCTCGCTGTCTTGGCCACTCTTCCTCACCTCACCTCACCTTCATGTCTCCCAAGTCTGAAACCCTTTCCTTTGCTTCTTTCAAAAAAAAAAAAAAAAAAAACCCCAAATCCTACCTCTCTCATGAAGACTTTTTGGGTAGAACTGTATTCATCCGCTCACTAAGCTGATACCAGATGCTCACTCTGGACCAGGCACCGTGCAAGCACAGTGCTGACCGAGCCTTGGAAGCCCTTGTGTGACTCCATGGCCCCCCCACAGGGAGGACAGGAGGTAGGGCGGAAGTGGAGGGAGCTGGAGCTTCTCCCTGCTCCTTGTGAACTGGAGCTTCAGAGAAAGAAAAGTGGGAGTTCCCTGCTCAGGATGGGAGGAGAATGGACAATCCCAGGGCAGCTGGTTTTCTTGTAAACTGGGCACACAGGCTTTGTTTCTATGGCAATGCCTTTCTTGGGAGGGAAAGCACGAGAATCAGTGTTCCTTAGGCCTGGAAGCAGCATCTCTCCATTCACATCTGGCTCTGGCCGTGACCCTGAAACGCTAGCACCAGTGCTGGGGGAGGCCACTCTGTGCTCTAGGCCTTGAGATGCCTGACATTCCCTCCTCCAGTGCCCCAAGGCCAGTGAGATAAGAGATCCAAAAAAAGGCCTCTGCAGGAAGAGCTTGGCTGAGCCAGCTACAGCACCTTCTGAGGCACGGCCATGCCCTCTTTCCCTGACACCTGTTCCATCACCAAAAGGGAGATAGAACTTGTCCTTTAGCACAGCCTCCTTCTCTCTTCCTCAGACAGGCTGCCTCCAAAGTGCAAACTTCCTTCCTCCGAGCTCTCACAACCTAGGTGTCAGCTCTACTTGTTTGCCAACAAATATTTATAAAGTCCCTACTCTGTGGTGAAGGAGCCCTGGTGGTACAATGGTTAAGCATTTGGCTGCTAACTTTGGCAGTTCAAACCCAACAAGGCAGAACTGTATTCTGCTGATTTGAAAAAAAAAAAAAAATTTTTTTTTTTTTTTTTTGATTTGAAAGACGTGGCAATCTGTTCCCGTAAAGGTTACAGACAAGAAAACCCTATGGGGAAGTTCTACTCTGTCACAGGGGGATGCTATGAGTTAGAATTCACGCCCTGGCACACAACGACAACTCTGTGGTGGCTGCTGGGCTGGATGTGGAGGACGCAGTGGGCAAGACACACACAGGCCCTACCCTCAGGAGGCTTCCAGCCTAGGGGGGAGACAGCCAGCAGGAAGACATCACAGGGGTATCTAATTACACGCTGGGGTGGGGCAATAAAGAGAAGGTCCAAGAAGCCCTGAGAGGGATGACAGGAGCTTCATCGATGTTGGGGGCATGCGGCGGGGGGCAGGGAAAACTGCCCAGAGAAGCCATGTCTGAGCTCTAGGCTGGAACCGAGTTCAACGTGAACAGGAAGTGGGGGCTGTGCTGCCTCACCCCCATCCCACGCCTTAGTCATCCCTCTATCTCACACACTAGGCCCTCAGCAACATTTGCTGAAAGAACAGAGCCTGGTGTCCATTCTGTATGAAGAAGGACACTGCATCTGGTAGGTGAAAGGGTAATGAGGCTGTGTGCCTACCAGTGACTTGCACAGGGAAGGAAACGAGGCCAGTGGGGCAAGAAGGGTCAGGCGTGGACAGGATGTCTGTTCTTACCAGGAGTTAGTGTTCACATACCCCCTCATGTATCTCACCTGTATTCCCACTGCTGATGCTGGCTGCACAGGAGCCCTGGTAGAGGTTCAAGCACCTCTCCCAATGTCCTACCCTCGTCCACTGTTCATAGACCCCTCAGGAACAACCCATAGCATGCTCTCACCTCCGTCCACCATGGGGCACCTGCTACACTGCAGGCTCAGGAGGACAAGAGTAGATACAAGATGGCCAGGTGGGAAGCTACTGCAGTAGGCCAGGGGACTGAAATGGGGCTTGGGCCAGGATGACAGCAGAGGAGGTGAGAAGTGATTAGAGCATGAGTGGGAGAGAGAGGTGTTGAGAATGATGCCAAGTTTCCTTGGCCTGAGTAAGGGGTTGCCATGAATGCGAGTGGAAGGCTGGGGGTGGGGCCAGGTTAGGGAAGTCAGGGGAGCAGCTCAGTCTGACGTTCGAAGTGTGAGATGTCTTTTAGACTCCCAGGCCTGGGACTTTATAGAGTTGTTGTCTTCAACTGTTTTCAGTTCATACAGGCACTGGAGCCTATGAATTCCTTAAAATTGCCTTGTTGTTATTAGGTGCCATCTAGTCAATTTTTGACTCATAGCAACCCCATGTGACAGAGTAGAAGTACCCCATAGCACTTTCTAGGCTGTAATCTTTACGGAAGCAGATCACCAGCTATTACTCCCATGGAGCTACTGGGTGGGTTCAAACAACCAACCTTTCAGTTGGCAGCTGAGCGCTTAACCATTGCACCATCAGGGCTCCTTAAAATTGCCACCCACTTCTGGTATTTCTGTTGCAGCAGCACTGGGTGACTAAGACACTCTCTAAGAAACCAGTTGCCATGGAGTTGATTACGACCCAAAGCATCCTCAGGTGTGTCAGTACCACTGTGCTCCACAGGGTTTTCAGTGGCTGATTTTTTGGAAGTAGACCATCAGACCTTTCTTCCAAGGTACCTCTGGGTGCCCCCAATCTTTTGGTTAGCAGCCGGGCATTAATTGTTTGCACCATTCAGGGATTTCTCTTACTGTCTACTACTATATTATTTACTCATTTACTTGCTTGTTGTCTGTCTCCTGTGCTGGACTATAAGCTGCATAAGGAAAGATTGTGTTATTTCTTACACGATTCTCGAACCAGGTGGCACACAGTCTGTCTGGTACACAGTGCACGATATTGAAATGTTGAGTGAATAAATGAATGATGAATAAATGAAGGAGTGTTCTAGGAGCCACACAGAGGAAGGTGCCACTTTGGCCTGAGGGATGAGACTTGATTTCAAAGTAAAATAAGTCAAAAGCAGTTTTTTGTTGCTGTTGTTAGGAAAGGCTTCTTTCAGACACCTCTACTTGGTGGTGCAATGGTTAAGAACTTGGCAGCTAACCATAAGGTTGGCTGTTCGATCCCACCCAGTGGCTCCACCTCCATGGGTGAAAAAGATTCCTGTAAAGATTACAGCCAAGAAATCCTATGGGGCAGTTGTACTCTATCACACAGGGTCATTATGAGCCAGAAATAAATTTAATGGCACCCAACAACAAGGTTCCAAGGGAGAAGGCAAGGAGGAAACCAACAGCCAACAGGGTGGCTTCTAGGACTGAGCCAGCGCACACATTTTGGAGATGGGCATCTCCAGGGCACCAGTGACATGGAAATAGTTTGGTAGCTCAACGCCAGACCACAAGGCTCTCAACTGCCTAGGTACTTACTTCCAGTGGCCCCAAGTTCCAGAAACCTCCTCAGCTTCACTAATGCCCCAGAGAGAAGAAAAGACAACACACTATTTAATCGGCCTGCTTCTTCCTCTGGAAGTCTTCAGGGGACAACCCTCTCCCACATCACTCCTCAGGGAGGAAACAAACATCCCAGCAGGCAGAGCCATGACTGAGGGCAGCTGCAGGGACAGGGGTGACTGGGATTTCTGTGGCCTCCCTTGCTGCAACAGGATCAGCTGGACAGGAGCATCATGAAGCTCTGAACTCCACATCAGGGCAGGGCCAGTGTTTGTTTTAGATAAAACACAGACTCAATTCAGACCATCACAGGTCTCTGGAGCCCCATCCTGTGAGGGGGAAAGGGGGAGCCGATAAGGGAGGCGCCTTTTCCTTCAGAAGAACAAAAATAATGATAACACCACTGCCATTTACTGGTGGCTACTGCAGGCCAGGCTCCGTGCTGAGATCTTCACAAAGGTACCGCTACTCATCACACTGATACCCCTGAGGAGGATACTATCATCTCATTTCACAGAGATGGAAAACAAGGCCCAGGGGGTGAAGGCAGCTGCCTAGGAAGGCAGAGCTAAGAAACAGCATTGGCTGGACTCTGGACTCAGGCAGGCATGCTTATGCCTTCCAGAGAGAACGGACTGCTTCCTCTGTGTGTGGGTATGGCTGTGTGTCTGTATCTTGTCATAATAATTTCAACAAGTGGGCGTTATGATTAGCACACCCAATTTATATACAAGAAGTTGGGCAACGCATCCAAGGCCACAAGAGTAACCGGCAGAGGCCAGGACTGGAGCCCAAGCTCCTTCTGCCAGGTTGGCTCAGAAAGCCACAACTGGAGTGGAAACAGTCTAGCTGCTCCCTAAGAAGCCCTGGACACCACTCCCTCCTTGAGTTAATCAATCAATCAATCCATTTAATCACTCCACACACAAGGAAGGAGAGCCCATGGCTGGCATACCCTAGACTGGATAGAAAGCATTTAAGATGCAGATCCTGCCCACAGAGGGTTCCTGAAACGCGCTGGGGGAGGAAACTAACACAATTAGACAGAAAAGGCTGAAAAACAGATCAAAACAAAAATACAAGAGATGCCCCAAGGCGACACTATTAATTACCACATCATTGACACAGACAGATTTAACGCTTTTGAATGATTTTGTCTTGTTCCCAGGAGATTGGTTTGGGGGTAGAAAGAATGGAGAACATTACCTTTTTTCTTTATAGAATCTGTGTTGCTTGGATTGTTACAACAAGCCTGCACTAATCTTACAGTGTAAAATATAGTAAAGTAAATTTGATAGGCACACAAAATGTAATTGAGGCTCAAGCCCTGAAAGGCCCTTTGGGAGTCAGGGAAGGCACTAATAGTGGAAGTGGGTTTTGAGCTAAGCCTTGAAGGACTGGAAGAGGGTAGAGTTGTTAGTTGCCTTCGAGTGGCTCCTAACTCATGGTGACCTCATGCACAGCAGAACAGAATGCTGCCCAGTCCTGTGTCATCCCCATGATTGGCTGTGGATTGGACCATCGTGACCCATAGGGTTTTCACTGGCTCATTTTTGGAAGTAGATTGCCAGGCCTTTCTTCCTAGTCTGTCTCAGTCTGGATGCTCTGTTTAAACCTGTTCAACATCATAGCAACACACAGGCTTCCACCGACAAATGGGTGGTGGATGGGCGTGAGGTGCACTGGCTGGGAATCGAATGCAGGTCTCCTGCCTGGAAGGCGAGAATTCTGCCACTGAACCACCAATGCCTCAGGAGGGTGGGGTAGGCACTCTAAAAGCACAGAGGCTGGAAAGCCTAAGGCAAGGTCAAGTGTACAGGGCCGTGGTCTGGCTGCAGTTCCAGGGCCCCTTCCCCTGATGCAGGGAGGCCATACTCTTGTCTCCCACAAGAACAGCCAAAGCTGGCTACTTGCGGGAGCGGCAAAGTCTGAGTGCGAGGTGGCTGTGTCTCACGTAGCTGAGGTCATCTCCCTCTGGCCAGCTGGCTGCAAGGATATGCCACAGTGGCACCTGGTCTAGTTCAGCCCACCTGCTCCAGATCTGCCTAGATTTCCTCTGAGGGGGCTAGAGGGACAAAGATTCATGCCCAGAGAAAGGACAGGCTTGTCCAAGGTCACCCAGCAAGTGGCTGCCTGGCCAGCCGACAGCCTAACCAGCATATGGAGTGTCCTCTCTCCTTCCTCCACCTTGAGAAGCCCACCCCAGGCTAGCTTAGAGCAGCCCATGCGCCCCCTTGGCTGTCCCCATCAGCTGTAGCTCCCTTCTGAGGCCTGCGGCTCCCCCCTTTTTCTCAGGGAAGCTGAAACCAGTCTGGCCTTAAGCCTAAGAATGTGCTGGATTTGTCACCCATTCACCTGTCCCCTGACCCTTACGGGTTTCCAGGTACACAGGAGGGGCCATTTCCAGGTTAGTGCCCAGGAGTGAGCTTGGGGCTAGGGGACCCCGAAGCGTGCCTTCTGGGGAAACTCCTGGGGTGACTCCAGCTATTGTAGTCACTGGGCCTGGGCAGCTCAGCCAAGTGGCCACTGGGGAAAGGAGGTTGGTGACCTATGCTTCTCAGCCAGTCTCCTCCTAAGCAGTGTTGATTGTGGTCTCTACTTGGTGAACCTGACTTAGCAGAGTCAGGTGAAAAGAGGCAGCCGTGGGTTTGAATCCTAGCTCCACCACTTCCTAGCTTAGTGATCTCAGGCAAGTAGCTTTATATTTGTGAGTCTCATCTGTAAAATGGGCATATGCAACCTATTCCATGGGTTTACCATGAGAATTGAATGAAATAATGTAAGTAAACAACCCAGCATGTCATAGAAATGCCTTGTACCCTCTTCCCTGGTAACTGGGCCCATATCAGTGTTTCTATAAGAAATAAAATATTCACAAAAAGCAATATATGCTCTTTTCATTGACCCCTCGATGAATCCTTAGAACATTCTTCTGATGCCCTGAGTTCCCACATTACAGGCAGGTGCCTCTCTGCAGTCAGAACCCTGTTGGAGAAGTCCAGGCTGAAGCTTATATACCATCACCCAGGGGGCGCTGACTTTCTGCACTCCCTGTGTGCCAGTCTCTGTACTATGCCCTTCCACCCACCCCACGTGATTCAGTACTGACAGTAACTTCCTGCATTAGGCACTATCCCATTTTACAGATAAGGACACTACTGGAGAGAAGTCAGGTCACTTGCCCAAGGCTGCACGCCTGATAAGCAGCAGAACTAGCAGTTACAGCCTCTAGACTTCAAAATGCTATAATCTGGCCTCTGGATACCACCAGACCCTGGTCCTGGAGTCAGGGGCTTGAATGCATGGTTCTGGCTGTTCTGTGCCCAGCTCAGTGCAGATCGCCATTCACAACATGGCCCAGGAGACTAGTATCCACTCCTCATGAGCCCTGCCACCTGGGGAGGGGGCTAGGGGGTGTGGACTCAGCCCAGACAAGCCCAAGGTCCTCCTGATAAGAACCAGCCCCAGAACCAGCAGGATCAGAACCCATGGGCAGATATACGGGCAGCTCCCAATACACAAGGGTCAGTTCTGGGCCTAACTGAGAAATTAGAGGGCTCAGCTGCCTTTCTTGTCCTGTTCTCTCTTGGTGGTGACTTCCCTTCAGAGCTTGAGCGCCTCTCCATTCTGAACTGGCAATGTGTCCTCAGCAAAGTTACTTAACTTTTCTGAGCCTCAGTTTCTTCATCTATAAAATGGGGCAACGATTCCTAAGTCCCAGGGTTGTGGTGAAGATGAAGGAGGCAATGGATACAAAGAGCCTGGTACAGTGGGCACACAGCAGGCACTCAACAAACATCAACATAAGCAGCAGCCACCATAACATGCCAGGCCTATGCAGAGCACTTTAATATACTTGCCCATTTAATTCTCACAGCCCTAAGGAGGAAGCATGGATCTTATTTTATTGATGAGAAAACAAGCCCAGAGAGGTGATGTAGTTGACCGAAGATCATGCAGCCAGTAAGTGGCTTAACCAGGATTTAAACCCGGGTCCTCTTTCTGCTAGGCCTTTAGTGCTCTGTGCTCTCGTGAGAATACAGTCCTATCAGTCCTGTAGCTGAAGGAGGTGGTATGGAATAGGGGAAAGGATCAGGCCCATAAGCCAGGCAGGCAAGTCTCAGCTCTGCCTCCTACTAGCTTGTCTTGGGCAGGACATCTAACTTCTCTGGACCTCAGTTTCTCCATCTATCAAATGGCATGAACAACACTTTCCCAGCTTCCACCCTACAGGATCATGTGGGATGACATCTACAAAAGAATTCTGTAAACTGTAAAATGCCACGCAAAGCTCAGAGGTGAATAACAGTAACATCAACATAAACAGCAGCCACCATGACATGCCAGGCCTATGCAAAGCATTTTAAATGTACTTGCCCATTTAATTCTCATAACCCTAAGGAGGTGGTATGGTTCCCATTTTACCGATGAGGAAAAAAGCCCAGAGAGGTTATGTAACTGATCCAAGATCACACAGCCAGTAAGTGGCTGAGCCAGGATTTGATTCAGGTCCTTGTGACTCTGGAGCTGGGGTTCTAGCCCATCTTGTTATGCTACCTGAACTGTTCCCCTGCTTCTGTTGATGGTCCCCACCAAGCCCTCAGCTGGGTCTTTGGGCGCTGCGGAAGGGCCATCTCTGAGTTTTGGTCTCACTACGACAGACAAACAGGAAACCCTGATGGTGTAGTGGTTAAGTGCTACGGCTGCTAACCAAAGGGTCGGCAGTTCGAATCCGCCAGGCGCTCCTTGGAAACTCTATGGGGCAGTTCTACTCTGTCCTATAGGGTCACTATGAGTCAGAATTGACTTGACGGCACTGGGTTATGACAGACATACTTGCTTTTTAAGTTTCTAGTTCTAAAATGAAGGCTGTGATCTCTTTCAAAGATACCTTCGGTAGCCCAAAGCAGGCAGGAAGAGAGCTCAAGCTGGGCTGTCCTGTTTCTGACATAGAGTTCCTTCAACTCACCCCCATATACCACCCTGCTTTGATCCTCCAGGGGACGAGCAGGAGACTATTGCTGCTTCGGCTGCTGCTAAGGGCTCCTGCCCGGGTGGCTGTCACCCAGCAGCAGCCACAGCCCCTGGGGCTGGGGTGGGAAAGAAAGGAAAAGTCTCCTTAACCAGGCTTGCTTTTTGCCACTTTGATCTAAAAGACGCAATTGCCTTACATTCACACTTGTCAAATTCTCATCTTTTCCTGTCTCATGGGAAGGTTTCTGTCCTTTGAGAAAACATATCCCCTTTTAGGGGTCTCCTATTTTTTATCCACTTTTGAGTATCTCGAGGGCTTTAAAAAAACTCAGTGCAATAAGTAGTTGTCAAATCTATGTTATGCTATCGGTAGATTAATTGACTGGCTTTTCATGATCTGGCCTCTCCCAGCTTTTAGGGTCCCAGGATGGGGCAGGGGCCAGCAGGCAAGGGAGCTGATGAAGGTCTCAGTACCAAGGAGCTCAAGTGAGGACCTCTGCATGTTACAGCGTGAGGCATTGTGATGACATCCCAGAGAGGACCCAACTGGGCAGCTGGTAATGCAGCAAACATTAACCAGGGGCAGAGCTGCAAACAAGGAGACCTGGGATTCTGATTAGGGATAAAACCGCCAACGCCGATGTCAACTAGAAGTGCCGGAGGCCTAACAAGATGCAAAGAGAAACACTTTGGTTAGATGGCTTATCATACAAGCCTTATCACCAGGAGGCCAAAGATTTCTGCCTTAGGAACCAGCTCTCCAAGGAACTGTTACAACTTTTGTTGGATCGAAACCTTAAAATTGGATCAAGAATGCTCAGCCTCGATTCTTTTTGCTTACAACTTTCTAAAAACCACAGCCAATACTAGGCAAAACTAAGCTGCACTCATGAAGTCATCTTTAAACTAAACAACAATTTAACTCATTTAATAAAGAAGATTTGCCTTGAGAATTGTGCTTTTTAAAAGAATTATCTATATAAGGTTAAATGGTCAACAGTAACTCTAAAACACAGACGAGAACTTTAAGGGGCAGAGAGTTTAAGTTAATGGAGGTGAAACAATACGGGCAGAGAGAGGGAGAACAGTGACACAACAGGAAGTATGTAACCACTGTCAGTGAACTGTACGGGTAAAAATTGTTGAATGGGTGTATGTTTTGTTGTATATATTTTCACCAAAAATTTAAAAAAAAGAACAAAAAACTAAGCTGCAGACTAGGAGTAGCTACATCACTATAGCTTTATGAATCAAATCCAAAGACAGCCAATTTTCAGGTTAAAGCTTTACTACCTGTCATTGTTGAGAAAACTCCGTGCTATACTTGGCATGGAAACCCTGGTGGTGCAGTGGTTAAGAGCTACGGCTGTTAACCAAAAAGTCAGCAGTTCGAATCCACCAGGTGCTCCTTAGAAACCCTATGGGGCAGTTCTACTGTGTGCTATAGGGTTGCTATGAGTCAGAATCGACTCAACTGCCACAGGTTTGGTTTTTGGTTTTATACCTGGCATATAGCAATTGTTCAATAAATGTGAATTTGTCTTCTAAAAAGAAAAATGAAACGAAGCAAAACAAAAACTCAATGAGATATCACTTCACACCCACCCAAATGACTATCATCAAAAAGTCAGATAATAACAAGTGTTGTGGAATAACTGAACCTTTACATATTGCTGGTCAGAATGTAAAATGGTGCCGCTGCTTTGGAAAAGAGTTTGGCAGGTCCTCCAAATATTAAACATAGAGTTAGCAAATGACCCAGCAATTCCACTCCTAGGCGGATACCCAAGAGAATTGAAAACATATGTCCACACAAAAATTTGTACACAAACGCTTGTAGCAGCATTCTTCGTAACAGCCAAAAGGTGGGAACAACCCCAAATGTCCATCAACTGATGAATGGATAAGTAACATGTTTTATATCCATATAAGGGAATTCAGCAATAAAAAGGAATAAAGTAGTGATACATGCTACAACGTGATGAACTTGAAAACACCTTACTGAATGAAATAAGCCAGTCACAACAGCCCATGTGCTGTACAATTCCTTTTATATCAAATGTCCCGAATAGGCAAATCTGTAGAGACGGAAGGTGGATTAGCGGTCTCTGGGGCTGGGAGAAGGAGGAATGAGAGTGACTGCCAATGGGCACAGGGTTTCTTTTGGGAATAATGAAACTGTTCTGGAATTAAACAGTGGCGATGGTTGCACAATTCTGTGGATATACTAAAAACCACTAAATAGTATACTTTACAAAGGTGAATTTTAGGATACATGAATTATATCTCAATAAAAATCTCGTACAAAAATTAAAACATTGAGCTCCAGGCTGAAGCCACAAAAGTAACAACCACAGCTACCAGTTCTGTGCACCCACTATGCACCACAGACCATGTGAATGCTTTATATATGCACTCTGTACCTCTCAAGGGAGCCCCGGTGGCACAGTGGTTAAGCACTTGGCTGCTAATTGAAAGGTACGTAGTTCGAACCCATGAACTGCTCTGTGGGAGGAAGGTTTCTTCCATAAAGATTACAGACTTGCAAACCCTATATGGCAGTTCTGCTCTGTCCTATAGGGTCACTATGAATCAGAATTCAACTCGACGGCAGTGGGTTTTGTTTTGTTTTTTAGATACCTCACAAAACTCTGCAGTTTGGGTATTACAGGTGAAGAAACCGAAGCTTGGAGATAACAGCTTACCCAGGATCACACAGTAAGTGACGAGGCAGACATTTTGACCCGGTTCCACCTACTCCAAAGCCTATGGCCTTCCCATTTTCCACCTACTCCAAAGCCTATGGCCTTCCCATTCTGCCAAACTCCTTCTTTCACTAATCTTGGCTGGGTGGGCCCGGCTGACGGTCCCCTCTGAGGCCCATTCACCCTTTCCCCTGCTGAGTGCTTACCAAGAAGGTGCTTGATGATGGCTTGGTTGTGTTCCCAGAGGTTGCTGAAGGTCCCCCAGCGCGAGTGGCCATCTGGCACGGGATTGGCTTTGATCCAGCCACCACAGGCATAGGTGAAAAAGTCTTGGCAGGGGTTCACCGTGGGGTCCATGGAGCTCAAGATGGAGCTGGTCACTGAGACGCAGGCCTCGCTTAGGCATACTGAGGGGGCTCCTGTCAGGACAAGAGGCCAGTGAACGGCGGGCAGGGAGGAGTCTGGGGGAGCATAGTGCAATTGGCCTGGGCCCAGGGATGACACGTCCCATCTGGCCCTGACCAAAGATTTGCAACTGGATGATCTCTAGGCCCTTATAGAAAAATGATTTCAACAGATTTACGATCTCCTGGCTCATAAAATCAGACACTTGTTTTATTTCTGATTTATTTACCCTGGATTGTAGTTGCCTACAATCCTTTCTACGGCTTTAAAAAGTACCAAGAACCAAAGTGTTTCTCTTAGTCCTTCCTCCCTCCCTCTCTTACTTCCACAAATATTCATTGAGTTTTTAAATTCTGCCCCTGGCATTCAACAAATTTATTCACTCATTCATGCATTCATTTATTCAACAAAATAATTACTGAGTATCTTCCAGGTTCTTTGCTGGGTATGGGGTGTGTGTGTGTGTGTGTATGTGTGTGTGGTGTGGTGTGAGGCTATAAAAGGCATAGCCCTTTCCTTCTAAGAGCTAATGATTTAGTTAGGGATACAAACATTTATATAAGTCAAAAGACAACATTTTGCAAACATAAAGTATTTACTACGTGCAGACAAGATGGTGCCAGGACTTAGGGAGAAGAAAAAACAATTAGGAATAGGAGACAGGAGCTATGAAAAATCACTCAGAGGCAGGAGAGTTACCTCACTGAATCCTCAAAAAACAAAACCAGAACAATCCTAACAGACTGGTTTACTTACAGCCATTTTTATACATTTTTTTTACTTAAGGCACAGAGAGGCTAAGAATCTTGCTTAATGGCCAATCCGGGAGGTGAGCCGTGCTGTTCCTCTACTATACCACATTCTTCCCACTATGGGCCGGGCGAGAGTACTTTTTGGGCACCGACTACGTTCTCCCGTGATAACTGCCCCACATTGTCAGGTGGCAGGGAAGCCCTGCCTCCCAGATGCCAGAGTAAGCAGGGACAGCAGTTGGTACAGCTGGTCAGTGGAGAGGGCTGCCAAATGCTACACATGCCCCCAAAACACAAATGAGCAGAGAAAGCAGCTTCTGAGCAGGTTCTTAGAGGACTCAGGGCAGCGGTGGTGAGGGCTGTCCAAAGGCCAGAGGAAAGGAAGAGGACAGACCTCTGCCTCGAGGCACGTGAGGACCCATAGTGGTGGGCTCTAGCAAAGAAACTAAATCAGACCATGGGCAGCCTCAGGAGTGGTCCGATCAGAGGGGCAAGGCAAATCTGACTGCAAGAGACTGGGACGAAGACCCGGGCTTGCGCTAAGAACACAGACGCAGCCTAATCATCTGTTGACACAAGCCGGGCTGCAGACAATAGGGACTGTTTACTGAACACCAAGCGTGCCAGATACTTCACACGCAGTCATGATCTCATTTAAGCGTCACAATGGGCAGCAGATACAGGGGTGATAGCCCCATTTATAGATGAGGAAATGGAGGCTCTGAGAGAGTGAACCAAATAAGGTCACAAAGTTGAATGGGAGAGTTAAGGTCTGAACCCAGGGGTGTCAATTCCAGCGCTGTGGTCTTCTGCTTTCCCAGTCACAAAGGGGCTGGTGGGTGGCCTGACTGGCGATGGCGAGTTTGATTTCCCCACTGTGCAGGGAGGCTGTTAGACCTGGGTTCAAATCCCAGCTTTCTGCTTCCTGCTGTGAGCCTTACTTGAGTGACATCATCTCTCTAAGCCTCGGTTTCTCTATCTAGAAAACAGGAAGAAGAAAGAGCAGGACCAAATTCACAGGGCTGCTGTGAGGATGAACTAATTTCATGTCTGAGAGATCAGACCTGAGACTCAGTGAATGGGGGCTGATGTTCCTAACACACGACCTCCCCTCTGGCTCTTCATGTCCCATTGGACAGAGATCCAGGCAGAAGTGACTGGAGAAACGCTAGAAGTTTGGGGTCAGTGTGCTTGACCCCTCTCCCTTTACTGTCTTTGCCTTCCTGTGTGCCCACCCATGTCCTCTGGTCTGGAGGGGCTGAATGGTTGGGGATGGGGCCTCAATGCCCTTGATGATAACAACAAAAACCTAATTCTTTTTCTTTCTCTCTTTTTCTCGTGTACGTGCACACACACGCGCACATGCACACGCACTCAGATTCTAAGGTGCCCCCTCCCTGAAAATAATTCTCTTCTAGTCTTTCTTTTGGATAGTCCCATCAGCTGAAATTTAGTCAAGTTTTACTTCCTATAATTTTTTGTATTGAAAAAATAGGTATTCCCAGGCCAATCTTTAGAGAGCAGAACAGAATACAGGGACTGGCAGGGGCAGTCTTCACCTTACTCAGAAAACATAATCCAGCCAATCTTGTGTGGTTAACTTGTGGGCTTATTAATATCTGATGACAAACACAAGGTCCTTCAGACTGACTTAGGGCTCAGAGGAGCTACACAACAGCTGAAAAATTAGAGTTTCTGGATTTTGAGGTAAACATTTGCTTTGAGATAACTGTACAATTAAAAAATTATTTATAACTATGGGTCTCTAGTCACCAGAAGCAAAGCAGTAAGAAGGCAACTGAAAGCTCAGAGAAGAAGCAAGTCTACATGAGCCATAACCTTATCTACCCTGAGACCAAAAGAACTAGATGGTGCCCAGCCATCACCACTGACCATTCTGACTGGGGTCACAATAGACACTCCCATGTAGAACAGGAGAAAAACGTGGAGCAGAAGTCAAATTCTTATTTAAAAAAAAAATTAGACAAACTTGAACAGTAGAGAATAGAGGACTCCCTGAGACTATCACCCTGAGATACTCTCTAAACCTAGAACTGATCCTAGCCCCAGAGATTACCTTTTGATGAAACAGCAGAGTGGCACACAGAATAAAGGACATTATCTATAAGATTGGTGCCCTACTTAAAAACCATCAGTATTAGACCAAAAGGCCAAGAATTACTCAAAAGGAAAAATGAGAAGATAAGGGGACAGGGAAACTAGAGTACTGGAAAGGGAACAAACAGAACACAAAGAGAATTTTGACACATTTAGATAAATATAACTAATGTCACTGAGCAATTTGTGTAGAAATTATCAAATGGGAATCTAACTTGCTATGTAAACTTTCACCAAAAACTCAATAAAATATTATTGTAAAAAAATATTGAGCTATAAAGTATGATAATGGAGCTCTGGTGGCACAGTGGTTAAGAGCTATGGCGAGCTATGGCTGCCTACCCAAAAGATCAGAGGTTTGAATTCACCAGCTGCTCCTTGGAAATGCTATGGGGCAGTTCTTCTACTCTGTCCTATAGGGTTGCTATTGGTTGGAATTGACTCGAAGGGAATGGGCTTGGTTTTGGTTAAGGTAAGACAATATAGAGAGGAAACGGTAGGGAATATGACTCCATTTTAAATGTCTCCAGATCAGATCATCTTAATTGGAGTTGTGTTTCCCCCTCCCCGACTAGGGGATGTATCAGAATCTTTATGGGGCTGGGGGAGAAGAGGATGTCTGCGTAAGTTTGAAAAAGCCTATTGACTATTAGGATATAATTTCGTATTTGGAAAGGAAAAAGAATTCCTACTGTTATACAACAAATATAGGAAGTAAAGCTTGACAAAATTTCGGTTGATGGGACTATCTAGAAGAGAGACTAGAAAAGAGTGGTTTTCAGGGGCACATCAGAATCTCTGTGTGTGTGTGTGTGCACATGAGAGAGAGAATAAGGTTTTTGTGGTTATCATAAGGGAACTTGGGTTTAAAAACAAAATAAGAAGTCAGTCCCAAGGAGTCCGTCTCAGAGGTTTGAATTCTTCACTGAGGACCTACTCTGCCAGGCACTGGGCTAGGCACCTAAAAATATCAGTTGCTGCCAAGTTGACTTCAACTCATGGCAACCTGATGTGTGTCAGAGTAGAACTGTACTCCATAGGGTTTTCAATGGCTGATTTTTCAGAAGTAGTTGGCCAGGTCTTTCTCCTGAAGCACCCCTGGGTGGACTCCAACTTTCAAACTTTTGGTTAGCAGTCAAGCTCATTAACCGTTTGCACCAGCCAGGAACGCTTGGCTAGGTGCACAGGTGAAGCTTAGAAATGAAACTGTTTGATTATTTAATTGTCTATTTAATGGTTTGTAGATTCCTTACCAAATATGCCTGGCTCAGCTGGTGCTACTGCATATTTGATTAATGGTTTCCAGGTCCTCCTCAACTAACATCAAAGTCAACACCTTCAAAATTTGGCTCACGTTCCATCTTCTTAGGGAAACCTTCCCAGACTTCCAGCTGGGCTAGTCCCCCTTCTTCTGGGTCTATTGGCTGCCTGATATCCGCTGTCCCAGCACAGACTATGCAGTGCTTGATGGCCATCCACCTGTCTACCTCCCCTACTAGACTGTTAACTTGAAAGTAGGGCTAGTGTTTTATTTGCTTTTATATTTCCTTTGTCCAGCATTGTACTTGGCACCTACCAGTTGTTCAACACATGTTTGTTGAATGAATACATGATCGAATGATGAATGAATGAAAGAGCTTGTCCAACACTTGGTCACCAAACATGGAGGCAGAAAATATTTCTTTCCTTCAGGCCAGGTATGGTCAGTCAAGAAGGCAGGGGCAGGTCCCAGGTTTAACTCACAGACACTCGTCTGGATGCACCTGGCCTTAACACTCTGAAAGACACTCTAGAGGATTTTCTGGGAGAATTTGTTGGTTGTTTTCCTGCTGCTGTTTGAAAAGCCCCTGCAGTGTCTGGAGAGGAGGGTGCAGCAGGAACGGGGATAAATATGTACTCAAGTGTCCGGACGTAATATACAGGTAGGTCCTTCAGAATCATCACAGGATTTGCCTTGACAGGACTGGTGTTTGGTCAGATGTGGCTGATGCCAGCACCTGCTGCTGGGTAACGAGGTGGGTGTTGATATCTGGGGTGGCCACTGCTTTCCCAGGCCACTGCAGCCCACGAGATCATGTGGGTTGACTCAGGGGTCACCTGATCCCCTGCCTGGCTCCATCTGGTAAGAAGGGATGTCCCTCTCACCCAATTCTGGGCCTAGGGAAAGCCCTTCCTTAGCCCTGAGCTGGGATAGAGATGGAACAGGACTTCACCTTTGTGGGCACCATCTGGGAATAACAGCAGACGTGTTTTGGGCCTGATCAGCAGGAGCTGGCCCACAGGGGCACCCTGTTAGTTTCTGGTGAAGAAATACCTTGGGAACACCTAGAGGCAACATTCGCTGCTGGAGTCTGGTCTGCTCCCACACGCAGGGCCAAGAGCTGGGCAGACGAGGCTGGCCAGGGTCCAGACTGGACCGACAGAGTGTTCTGAACTGAAGCTGATTTAGGGTGAGCGTGATCAGCAGAAAAAGGTTGCCCCAGGTCGAATCCTCCTCCTAGTTCCTCTAATCATTTGCTTTGCAAATTCTTGGCATACCTATGGCATGCAGGCATTAGGTCAAGCACATATGGCTAAGGGCTGGAAACCACGAATCAATAAATCAAGTATGCATTCAGGACCTGCTGGGCTAGGCACAATACGAGGCACATTTGGTAAAACACAAAACAAAAACAACAAAAAAATCTACAAACTTAAATAATTAGTTACTTATTTTTTTTTTTAAGCACCATCTACATACTTTTTTTTTTTTTTTTTTACATACTTAGCCCAGTGCCTGGCAGAGTAAGCACTCAATGTTTATGGAATGAATGAATGAATGGATATGTACTTGAGCCAGAACGGAGGCAAGGATGACTCAAATGAAGTCTCTAGGCTCTTCCCCATCCCAGTCCAGCAGGGCCACCTATGCAGGCCAACAACTTCACAGTGGGGATGGGCTCAACCAAATCTGGGGGAAAGTTTCCCAATCCTGTGAAGGCTCATGGTCTCTTTGAAGGGGCGAGTGACCAAGTTGGTAGGGTGGGACCCTAAGGAAAGCCCCCAGATGCCCCTTAACCAGGTGGGCCATCTGCAATCAGAAAGCTAAATGCTGGGGCACAGGGGAGGGGGAGAGACCCTGGAGTTGGCTGGACTCCCCATCCTTGTTTGTAACTGGAACCCACTCTTTCTAGCCCCATAAATGCCTATTGAGCATTAAGCCTGTATGAGGCACTTGCTAGAGGCCCAGAGAGCCAGCCTTAGAGTCCTGACAGTGTGGTCAAAGCCAAGCTCTCCATGTCACCATACACAAGGTCAAAGAGATCCATCCATTACAGACGTACACAAAGGGCAACTGGGTCACGGAGGGCAGCTTTCTAAGGACAGGGCTTTTTCAGAGCTGAAAGGCCATTTCTGGGAGCAGCATGTACACTCAGACACACTGGGATTACCCAGGGAGGCGGGGCCTGTGGCTGAATTCCAGCCTCCCCTCTCCTTCTCTCCCCAGCCCTCTAACCTCGGGCAAGTCACTTAATTTCAGAGCCTCAGCTTCCTCAGATGTAAAATGGGGCCCAAGGTAACCACACTGCACACAGTTGCTGTGAGGAGGAAATGAGATCACATCTGTAAGGTAGTGTTTGGACCATGGGAAGTATCCAGAAAATGGACGGCACTGGGTGTTTTTTTTTTGATTACCATTTTACTGGATCTAAGAATGGCAGACAGTACCACCTGTGTATCTAATCAGCCCACCTCCTATCAACAACAGTACTTAGAGCTGAGGTTAAAGAAGCCCTACTAGGCACCAGGAATGTCATATTATCTTGAACCCTCAAAGCCATCCCCAAACTGACCACTGTTTCCCCCCCTTAAAGTAGAGAAGACACAGACAGTCTCTGGCAGGTCAAGTGACTTGTCCAAGATCACACAGCCAATAAGTTGCTGGGCCAGGGTTTTAAATCAGATCCTTCTGTCTCCAAAACCTTTACACCACCCGCCTCCCAGGTCTTGGTCTATCTCAGCAACCTGAGCCCTCCAGGCTACATCCCCTTCTTGGGCTTGGAGGCCACTCCTGGCATGAGCAGGGAAGACCTCCCCTGACCTTGGACAAGTGGACAGAGCCAGGGACAGAAGTGAGCCAAGTCCACGATATGACACGCAGGCACCTACTTGTCTGGTACTGGACGCCCAGTGCTGCCAAGCAGGCCACCAGCCCCACCGCCAGAAGCACCACCAGCACCACCAACCGCTTCTCCACCTGGGTCCGGGCAGCCCAGCACCTCTGGCTGTTCCCCTTCCGGGGGCTGTGGAAGTTCACCTGCAGGGAAGGAGGTGAGAGGGGTGGGGAGAATATAAGCCCAGTGCTCCCCTTCCCCAGAAAGATGGGGCTCCGCTGCAGGCCCAGGCCCTGGGGAGACATCAGGGCCACCCTGGGTCTCAGGGGTGGTCTGGTTCCCACGGACTCAGCCCTAATCTAGGAAAGGATCCGCCACCCTGCTCAGCAGCTTGGATTTGCTTCCAAGCATCAGAGAGTCCGTAGCTCAATCCAGCCAGGCCCGTGTATTTAAGTGTCATCGGATACGGGCGGAAGGAAAAGGGGAAAAAAAACCCAGCTTTTCTCTGTTTTTCCTGTAAGAAGTTCAAAAAAGAACAGGATGTTTGGACTCACAGGCATCCAGGGAGTGTCCAGCTGGGCTCTCCTTGGAACCCCACACCACCAGGCTGGGGACATGGATGCCACAACCATGCTCACACTGATGGCACTATCCAGGAGCACAGATGTCCCTAGCACATTAACCCCTTACAGTCCCATAAGGGCTGCATTCTTATCTCTCTTTTTACAGATGAGGAAACTGAGGTCCAGAGAGCTGTGTCCCTATCAGCTCTAGAGGCCACAAGTGGGTCAGAGATTTGGGTCTTAGGAGATGTTGGGGGAGATGCAAGGAGAAATAGCTCCAGACAGGTCCTTAATGGGAGGAAAATGCCCCCAGCCTAACAGTCTAGCTAAACAGGAAGGGAGGCACAATGAGAGGAAGTGTGGCAGGGCCCTCCCAGGCTCGAGGACGGGACACACCAGCCACCAGCACTCAGAGCCCTCAGCCCAGGCCCTTCACACCTGAGGCCAGTTCAGGGTTCCTAGGGGTGCTTCCTGCAAAACCCAGGGCCCCAGGACAGAAAGGGTCTCCTGAAGGTGAGGCTTCGTTCAGTGAACATGTGGCACTGACTCAGGGTCACACTGAACATACATACAGAGGGGAAGACAGGCTGCCTCGATTTCAGCTGCTTAGAGTACAGCAGGGAGACAGATAAAGAAACAGACAGGGGTGGGCAAGGTTCAGTCAGGGAAGGCTTTCTGGAAGGGGTGATGCCTTGACTAGATCTTCAACAGTACATAGGAGCTAGAGAGGTGAATGCGGGAAGGGTGAGGAAGGCAAAGCCTAGATCCTAAGGGGTACTGTAAGCCAGGTTAACAAGTTTGCACTTTTTCCTGAGGGCCGGAGTGGCATGATTAGATTATCCTTTTGGAAAAGGTTAAGGTGAAGGAGCAAGGCTTGGACGGGAGTGAGTATGGAGGCAGGGAGACTCCTAAGGAGGCTGTCCCAGCCTGTCAAAGAGCAGGGAGAGGGGGCAGCCACTGGGAAGAAAAGGAGACCCAGATTCTGAGCTGCAAAGGGCTCTACAAACAGCTGAAGTGGCGCCTGCTCCCAGGAGCCAAGTCTCAGTCCTGTGGGAGTCTGGCACCTGGGGGTCTGAGGCAGGTCACCTTAGGGAAGGGTACCATGTAGTCATCACTGGGTGTTCTCAGCGCAGGAAGCGAGTAGGAATTGATGACCAGAGAAAGGAGAACACATGTACTCTCTGTGGAAGAAACAGTGGGTTCTAAATATAAAGCCGAGAAAAGGAACTTGAGGCTTGGTGTCATTTCTAAAACAGTCCAGCCTGGCTGGATCCCTGGAAACCGAGAAAAGGAATTTGAGGTCTGGTCTTATTTCTGAAGAGGTCCAGTCTGACTGACCCCTGTTCCCAGCCCTTCAGCGGCCCAGGAGGCTCTGATGCTAAAGCAGCAGTGTCAGGTTGAGGGAGGGACGCAGCCTTCTGAAACTCCTTGAGAACCTTTTTTAAAGTGTGAGAAATGAAACCTTCTGACCATGCTACTCTACTCTGGGCTGCGAGGGCCTGGTGCAGAGACACACAGCCTGGGAGGGTGCTAATGTGTTCACCACACTCAAAAGTTCACAAGTTTACAAAGTGCTTTCCAGAGACATCAATTATCTCATACAATCTACCCTGGGGACCAGAGATCAGAGGGGCCCCAGAGGATATGAAGCCCGTGCTATCTCACCTGGTGGTACCGACATTTATTTCACTCTTCTTGCTGTCAGTCTGTTCCTAGACTTGTCACCTGTCTCACCCCTCCTCCTCCTTGAGGCCTCTCAGTCCCCCCATTATCACAGCTCAGCTACTGGGAGGTGTGTGTGTGTGCATGCGCACAAGGTGAAGAGGCAGTGGGACCTTGGTTTAAGAGGCACCCCTCTGCCTGGTGCCGGATCTAGGAAGCCTGAGAGGTTCTGGGCAGCACAGCGAGTCAGAGCTGGAAAACCGGAAAACTCCACCTTATTTAGACAGAGAAATACTATGGTATGGAGAGCATAGAGATGGCCAGGAGGAGGACAAAGAAAGGAGCAAACTGAGAAGGTGAAAGGGGAAGAAAGAAAGAAGAAATAAAGGGAGTTAGGAGCCCTGGTGGCGCAGTGGTTAAGTGCTTGGCTGCAAACTGAAAGGTCAGCAGTTCGAACCCACCAGCCGCTCCGCAGGAGAAAGATGTGGCAGTCTGCTTCCATCAAGGGTACAGCTTTGGAAACTCTATCGGGCAGTTCTACTCCGTTCTTTAGGGTCACTGTGAGCCGGAATTGACTCAATGGCAAATGATTAACATTTGACTGCGTACTAAGTGTCTGTGGCATTGTGTTAATTCTATTTTGTTGCTTGAGTATGCTATTTCATACTCACAACATCCCTAGGGGTAAGTATGAGTCTTAGCTCTAGAAGAAATACAGGAAGTGTGGGTGGGGCAGGGGTGGGGAGAGGAGGGAGGACAGTGGGACAGCCCAGCTCTCCAGAACTGGCAGCCTTGTCCTCTTTCGGCAGCGCTACCCCTGAGGCACAGAGCCTGGAGCTGAGCCTCTCTGTCTGATGTCAAGCTAAGTGCTGAATCTAAACAGATGGTGTTTGCTGTGAAATTAAATTAGAATTAAGTCAGAATTAAATTAAAGATTCATAGTTCCAGGCAGGAAGAGCAAGCGGAATTTGAAAACAGGGTTTTTAGCCTTTGCAATGTGCTTCATTCAACTTGTGCTGCCAGGCGGAGGGCCTCGTGGTTTCTAGATAAGCCCTTGTTTCTGAGGGCAGAATGAATCCAGAAGCATCCTCCTGGGGAGGATGGGAAGGGAGTCAGCTAGAGGTGCTGTGCTGGGAACAAGGGCTCTTTGGAAGAGGCTGTCCACACATTCCTGGGAGCAATGAAGGGGCCAGGGTGCAAGTCAGAGCACTGCTTCCTAAAGGCTGCCTCCCTGAGCCCCAGGCACACCTGCCCGGCCTCTTTCATAGGATGGTGCGGAGGAGCCTGGGAGATGAGGTCCCAGGTGGGGAGGATGCTGGTGCTTTTTCACTCTTTTTGGAAATGAAGGCATGTCAATCATGAGAAACTGGTCTGCTGTGACTTGGAGAATAGGAAGATTAGTGGCAAGCAGCCTAATCCCTCTCAGGCGAGGTAACTGGGAAGTGACCATCAGCCAAGGAGCAGAACTGATGCTTGAAGGATGGAGTTGAGAATCACAGAAGACACTCAGCTCACTGGTAGGTTTAATTTCCTCCGTATTGTCGTGTGAGGCAGAGAAAGGGGTGCCCTCAGAAGAGAGAGACAGAAGGAAAGAAAAACTGAGAGAGAGAAAGAGAGTCAGGCTGTGCAGCCCGGGAGTTCCCAGGGTTTTCACAGCCAAGGAAACAAAGCTCTAATGAGGGATAAATATTTGGTTACAGAAGTGAGTGTTCGGCTCACCTAGGCTTAGAGCAAGAACGAGTTTTGCAGGCCAGGACAGGGCACAGCCTGGGGTCCAGGAGACAAGCCAGCAACAGAAGGGTGGGGGCTGGGCAGAGCCCAATTTTCAGAGGAAGCAGGGAGTCAGGAGGGAAGGCAGAGGCATTCCCTGAGGCTGCTTCTCTTGAGCCATGGCCAGAACTCCCCCTACCCCTAAGACCTAGGTTGCACGGAACAGCAAACAGGAGTAGTTTGGCCAAGGGCTTGGCAGGGATCCGACCCCCTGCAGTCCAGGAGCTTGGCTGGCCTCTGTGAGAGCTGGCAGGGGGACCAGGCTTGGAGTCAGCCTTTCACAGCAGGCAGACCGTGACAGCTTGCTCAATGAGGCACCCTGCCTATCGAGGGTGTCCATTTGGGGAAGTTCCGTCCAGTTAAGTTTCCA
This sequence comes from Loxodonta africana, assembly GCF_030014295.1. Classification (NCBI taxonomy): domain Eukaryota; kingdom Metazoa; phylum Chordata; class Mammalia; order Proboscidea; family Elephantidae; genus Loxodonta; species Loxodonta africana. The sequence continues at coordinate 56,385,523 of NC_087344.1, forward strand.
TGAAGTAGACTTCCAGCTGAGGTCACTGGGGCCAGTTGAGGGCAAAACTATAATGTCCTCTCATTTTCCCATGCTCCTGCCTGAGCCCTACCTGCCCCCTGCCCCGACAGTTGACTCTCTTCCAACTACTGGTAACAGCTTACAGCATTACCTGTTGCATTGCCCCTGTGGGCATCAGTCTCCGGTCTCTAAAATGAGGAAACTGGATGAGGCCCTAGGTTTGACCATCTCCCATTGTAGAACAACTTTCAGCCAGGAGTATAATGCTCTAACAGGTGGATGGAGTTGAATGGAGTTGGAAGTACCTCCTGGTAAGCAGAGAGAGAGGTCTTTTTAAAGTACAGGGTGGAACTGTCCCTTAAATCCTCCTCAAGAAACAGCCCTGTGCATAGAGAAAAATGAGAAAAATACTACTAAGAATGAATTAATATCTCAGCTTTCCTTTTTCTTAAAAAAATTTTTTTTTTTTTTAGAAGTAACTGGATGAGTGTCAAAGGTTTCAGTAAATAGTTGTGGCCATCTGTTCCCCAGTTTAGGATGGGAGCATAACAACTTCGGTTATTTCCCTTCAAGCTGCTGAAATGGTGTGTACTGGGGGCTAGGGGGGTCAGGCAGCCAGGTTTAGCAGAGCAGGAGCTTTGGAGGCAAAAGCTATTATTTAGGGCATGACTGAGATATTACGCATGGTGGGTTTCAATACTAAGCCTGGTAACAAGCACATCTACTTTCTGAACGCTATACAAAATGCTTTCACTTATACTGTTTAATCTGTGTAACAGCTCTGAGAGGTGGGTTAATAGTATTAACCCCATTTTACAAAGAAAACTGCTTGAGTTGCTTTCAGGTCTCACAGTTCACAGGAGACAGAGCCAGGGCTTCAAGTTAGGGCTGTTGTCTGGCTTTGAATTCTGTGCTTGGTCCGCAAGTGACTAATTTTAGTGGATGGCAAGTAATTTGTGCCTAAAATATGAGATAAAGGGAAAGAAGAAAAACCCTTTCAGGTGAGACATAGGAGGAACTTTGCTCTAAATTTTTTTTTCACTAGCTAAATTTGACGTAGTTTGCTAGCACCTTCGATAATAAAAGTGGCAAGTTTGAATGAAAATTATATGTTGTTATTTGATGGGTTATTGGTAGTGGTAACTTTGGAGCTTCTAGAACCCATGGGCTTCCAAGCCTTAAAAAGCAAATGGGTTATTTTTATAGTTTCCTGTGAAGGGAGAGCGATTTGGGGGGCATTGCCAGTTTTAAAAAGTCTAAAATCGAGGAAACAATTGTGTTTCTAGCAACCAGTACACAGGAAATGACCTGAAAAGGTAACACACACGGTCACCCATAGTATTTCTCAGGAGCCCCAACACAGGGCCCCCTTGGATGTCCATGACTGCCAACTCCCTCCCACCCACCTGCCTGGGTTTGAAGCCCACCAGGGCTGAGGTCCTGCTCAGGACTGTCCCAGCCCAGACCTGCAAGGAGAGGAGAGCAGAAAGCAGCCTCACTCACAGCTCTGGGGAAGTGGTGGGGCATGCTACATTTCTACAGGGGCAGACCCTGGGGAAGGGAAAACTTGGCTTCCTGAGTAGGCTGAAAAGGGGCAGGAAGAGAGAGGGCAAAGGACAGGGTCCTCCCCTTTAGGAAATTCAGGTACAGTTGGCCAATTTGTCCAACTACAGCAGACTAAATAAACACATTTTTTATATTGGTACCATAAGGTGTTATGATCTTTAATAGCAGCATGTTTCAAAAGTTTTCAACCCCATAGAAAAATTCTTATGAAGTCGCATTAAGTGAAAAAAGCAGGGTACAACATCGTGTATTTACAGTGAGCTCAATTATGTTTAAAAACATTCACACACATATAAAACACTAGAAGTAAACATGCCAAAAATGCTAAGTGGTTAGCTCCGGATGGTGGGATTACTGTTCTTATTTTAATCCTTTTTTATATTTTACTCTATTTTTTTTCTTTCACAAATGAGCATTGTTGAGGAAATTCGTTGAGGAAAAAATATATTAAAAGCATAAAATTAATAGACCACTGCTTTGTAAATTGAGGTTCATGGGTTCTTGATTCTTAGCTAGTTCAAGCTAAGAGCTAGTTCAAGTTTGTTTTGGGGAAGTTGTGAAGGGTCAGGGCAAGCCAGGCTGGGTACCCACAGAAACGGCCCAAATTCTTGGGACAACCTTTTTGGCTTTCCTTCATGAAAAGCTGAAGATGTGCCCAGTTCTGCAGCTTGGTGTAGGGCAAGCAACATTGAACTCCAACCCACATGATAGCTGTGTGACCACAGGAATGTCCCTCTCTCTGAAACTCGGCTTCATCATCTGTAACGTGGGAACAGCAACCCTTACCTCATAGGTCATAAAAATAACAGCCATAATTCTAGCAGGCCCCATGCTGTGTGTTTTGCACTCACTTTCTCCAACTCCCATTTCACAGGTGAGGAAATTACGGCTCAAGAGATTAATCGGCTCCCCAAGGTCATGAGTAGAGTCAGAATTCAAACCCAGGTCCCCAGCTTCAGAGACAGGGCTCCTTCCTCTCCCCCAGGCGGCCTCACGTGGATGAACATACTTTGTGATGCGCAAAAGGCTATAACATGTGGGCTGCTGTTAGGATGATGATAACAACACGGCATACTATTTTTGTTGTGAATTCCAAATGCTTCTGTGCTGATGATATATTTAGAACCTTCTGTGAAAGATGAGACTCAGAAAGATTGCTGATTAGATTCTGTTTTGATTTGTGAAGCGTAAGTGGCTGCCACAGAAATCCAATGTCCTGTTCTTGAGATGGGCCCACAGGGAAGAGGTCCCAAGCAGACCTGGGTTTGAGCTCTCATTCCTCTAGGACCTAAGGCAAGTCATTTCCCCTCTGAGAGCCTCAGTCTCCTCATCTGTAAATGGGGAAGGCAATCCCACAGCTCAGGAGGGTGGTCCTGACAGTTAAGCAAGATGATGTAGGTTGTCGTGTGGCATAGGGTCGATTCTAACTCATTCGGCCCCATTGATACGACAGAGTAGAACTGCCGCATAGGATTTCCTAGGCTGTAATCTTTACGGGAGCAGATTGCCAGGTCTTTTCTTCTGCAGAGCTGCTGGTAGATTTAAACAGCCAACCTTTCAGCTAGCGGCAGAGCGCTTAACCATTGCACCAGCAGAACTCCTGATGATATAGGTAAAGCGTGCCATGTTTCAGTGGGGAGAGCAGTGGTGGTTCTGAGTTTTGGTCTCCCTGGGTGCATTTAACTATCCTGGAGGAGGGACTCAAACCAATGCTGTTTCCTTTTGTAAGTATTACTATTTCAGCTTCTAAGAGGTGCGTCTGAGTTGGGTTAGGCCTGGGAGCCTGTTTCCACTTACCCAAAGCTTGCCCTCAGGATGAGTTGTGATTTAATGTGAGTTCAATGGGTGGCCCTAATACTCTCCCTGATACTTCCCTTGGCCAATCTGGCAGAAGTTCTCCTGGACCAAGGTGCTCACTCCTCCCTCTATGATGGTTTCTCAGGAACCCTGTCTCAGGGCCCCCTTGAGTGTCCTTGACATTTCCAACTCCCTTCCACCCAGCCCCACAGGGAGAGGAGAAGACAGCAGAATGTAGGCTCACCCATTGCTCTGCCCCAGGCAGGGAGATGGTGAGGCCTCCCTCCCCACTGGATGGGCAAAGAGGGGCAGACCCTGGGGAGGGGAGGGACTGGGGTTGCTGAGTAGGCTGAAAAGGGGCAGGGGGAGAGGGTAGAGAACGGGTTCCTCCCCCTCAGGAAATTCAGGTATTTGGAGGAAAAGAGAAGAAACGGTAATGGCCACCAGATAGGGTGATTAACTATCCCACTTGCTCGGGACTGAGGGGCTTCCAGGGACACAGGGCTCTCCATCCTAAAACGAGGAAAGTTTTAGACTTGCCAGTAACTGGCTTTGTGACCCTGGGCAAGACCTTTTGCCACTCTGGAACCACCTCTTCAGTGAAAAAGACCAAGTCAGGTTTGGGGGTGTTTCAACTCTGCCCACTCAGCTGTTGCCCCAGAAGCAGGCGGCCTGGAGAATTTGGTGACAGGCAGAGCTGGTCAGGGGAGGGTGGTGGAGGGAACCCAGAGCCTCGTGGGCACGCCTGCTCCAGGAAGGATTCTGGATTCTTCCCCATGAGCCCAGGACGCGTGTTTCCCCTGAGGTGTCTGCCTGCGGAGTTGGCACGGCCCGCTCCAGGGCTGGCAGGGAGGACACTTGCGCGCATGCCGGATCTGGGCTTGATCCCGGGGCGCCACTGCGCGGGGAGGAGAGGGGCAGGCGGGCTCTTACCTGCAGGCCATTGGGGTACACGTCGCCCTCGGAGAGTGAGTCCACCAGGTCCTCCTCGTCCAGCGTGGCTCGCTTGTAGGTCGACATCTGCAAGGCCAAATGCAGCACGGACTCCCTCAGCGCCTCCATGGCTCTCGCACGCTAATGGGGAAGCGCCCTGGGCGCCGCTGCGCTGCCACAGCCGCCGCGCCCCGCCCCGGCCAGGACACCCAAGACTGGCCCGTGGACCAGCCAGCGCGCGGGAGGGGGTCCCCGCCCCCCGGGCACCCTCCGCGCTTATGCAACTCCGTGTCTCACCCCCAGCGCCGTCAGCGCGGTGGCCACTGGGTGCGGCAGCCACACGCTCCACATGCTGCGTCCGGTGACACCGGGTCCCTGCCGCCACTACCGCGCGCCTGGCCGGCCGGAGAGCCCGGCAGCAGCAGCCCGGCCTGGGCGGGCGGGGCCTGCTCTGAGACAGGCTCCCCTTCCCGCCCTACTTCCCTCTCCCGCTGGGTAGACCCCTGCGGTCCGAGAGAGACCCGGGGGAATGAGACAGGGCACTCCTTTTCCCTGAGGTCCAGAGAGGGTGCTCTCCACGACAAGACCCTAGTTGGCAGGAAGGAGCCTAGCTGCGACCCCACCCTTCTAATAAGTCCTGCTTTAATAAGGGGGTTCCCAATGGCAGATCCACAGAGTCAAGAATTAGGAAGATGCCCCCACTTGACTCAGAGCAGGTAAGTGAGAGGTCCCCCTCCATCAGCCCTTAGGTTGGGGTAAGGGGGTCTTACCCATCAGATCTAGAAAGGAGGAAAAAAGGTGAAATAAAAAAGGCAGGGGTCTCTCCAATCATTTCCCCCTTCCTCTAGTTCAGGGGTCTCCAAGCCAGAGTTCATGAATGAGTTTCAGGAAGTTCCAGAGAACTCCCTTGACACAGAATGAAAAATGCTGTGTGTATACTTTGGGGGTGTGGGGTGTAAATCTAGGGCTTGCCTCCATGCTCAAAGGAGTGACCTTCCAACCAAAACATGAACAACCATTGTTTTGGGGCAAGTAAAAAACCAGGAAGGTGACCTTCCCTCCCATCCTCTCTCTCAGGAGTCAAGAGCCTCAAGCAGGTGCCCCCTCCCCAGCCCCTGAGGCCTCTCAGGGACCTCTGTGACCCTAGCCTGGAAAAGTGGGTTCTGCTGCATGTGGGCTACTTAGATAGGGACTCCGGGTACCCCACATTCTCCCTTTCACTCATGAACCCTGAAAAATCTACCCAGCAGTTTCCCAAAAGGCCCTCCACTTCTAATGAGAGGTGAAATCCCCTGAGGTTTTACACATATTTTTCAGCTTTCTAAAGTGCATTTCCATTTATTCCCATATTGGGTTTTCATAATCACAAATGTGTGAGGAAACAGGTTTAGAAGGAGACTGCCCGTGGGCACGAGGAGAGTGACAGCGATAGCTCCCGACTGGTCTCTCGGCTTCTATGCCTGTCTTCTACAACCCACTGAGCAGCCAACGAGCCTTTAAAAATAAGACTCATCTTGCCATCCCTAGAAGAACATCTGAATCCTTTACCAGGTCCCTATAGCCCCTGCCCAGCTCTGCCACCTCATCTTGTGCTGCCCCACCTCACTCACTCAGGCCCCAGCTTCTGTGGCCTTCAGATTCTTCCAATTCTCCAAGCTTCCCCTTCCCCCAAGACATTTTGACCTGCCATGGCCTGTGTGTGGAACATTCTTTCCTCGTCTCTACTCTTCCCATGGCTGGTTCCTGTTTCAGATCTCAGCTTAAATGCCACCTCTTTAAATGTGCTAGCCACCCTCTCTAAGTTGTTGTTGTGTGCCATCGAGTCAATTCCGACTCATAGCAACCCTACAGGACAGAGCAGAACTGCCTCATAGAGTTTCCAAGGCTCTACATTTTTACAGAAGCAGACTGCCACATCTTTCTCCCAAGGAGCAGATGGCGAGTTCAAACCGTAGACCTTTAGGTTGGCAGCCAAGCACTTGACCACTGTTCTCTATTACAACACTGTGTTTTCTCCTTTACGGTATTTTGTATATCCTTACCCCAAACCTGTTGCTGTTGAACTGATTCCAACTCACAGTGAACCTATAGGGCAGAGTAGAACTGCCCCATAGGGTTTCTAAGGAGCAGCTAGTGGATTCGAACTGCTGACCTTTTGGTTAGCAGCTGAACTCTTAATCATTGCACCAACAGGGCTCCATAGTTAGTATACAGTATCTATTGCAGTTTGTTAATTTACTTTATTGTCTATTTCCTTCCCCCTTCCCAGGATTGTGAGCTTTATCAGGGATGGGACCTGGTCTGGCATGACCAACAGAGAATTCCATCATCTGGCACACAGTAGGTGCTCAATAAACAGTCGCTAAAACTAATGGTGTAACAAGGAGGGGAGGTGAAAATTATTCTGGGGCAGTATCTTTACATTTTTTTGCTGTTAACTTTGTAATGTCCAAGGACAAAGGAAATCTGTCTAGGGGCATGGCACAGATGGGGGGGGGAGGGCAGGATGCCTAGGAAGAATTTTGATTCTAGAGCCTTCTGCCTCACTCCCACTGGGTAGAGGAGTTCCTATTACCCATTCCAGAAAGAGAAAGGATTCCAAGTCTTCTTCATTTAACTCTGATTTTTGTTGTTGTGTGCCATTGAGTCAATTTTGACTCATAGCGACTCTACAGGGCAGAGTAGAACTGCCCCATAGGGTTTTCATAGGCTGTAATCTTTACGGAAGTAGATCGCCAGGTCTTTTCTCCTGCAGAGCAGCTAGTGGGTTCAAACCCCTGACCTTTCGGTTAGCAGCCATGTGTTTTACCATTGCGCCACACAAGGCTCTAGTTACAGATGAAATTTTTCTAAAATCATGATGCTTGGCCTAGGGCACAGACAATTTGGGGACATGATCTTACCCCTAAGATATTCAACCTGGACCTGGAAGCGGGGGGCTTGCTTTTTACAATGGAAGGAGCAAGCTTTCAAGCCAGGCAGACCTAAATTTGAATCCCAGCACTGCTCTTTTCATGCTATGCAAACTTGGGCAAGTCCCTTGGCCTCTGATTCTTAGTGTCCTCATCTGTAAAATGGGGCTATAATAAAACTGAACTGACAAGGCTACTGGAAACCCTGGTGGCGTAGTGGTTAAGAGCTACAGCTGCTAACCAAAAGGTAGGCAGTTCAAATCCACCAAGGCGCTCCTTGGAAACCCTATGCAGCAGTTCTACCCTATCTTATAGGGTCTCTATGGGTCAGAATTGACTCAACGGCGTTTTTTTCTTTTACAGGTTTTTACGGGTGACAAGGCTACTAGGAGGATTAGGTGAGTTAATATATGTAAAGCATGTAACCCAGGGCCTGGGACATAGTAGGCACTCAACAAATGACAGTTCCCTGTGGCATCATTGCTTAATGGCCCCCTCAATTGTGTTTGTATACCCCCAGTGACAAGGAGCTCACTACCTAAAGTCAAGACATTCTGTCTAGCCTGTCAAATAAAGCATCTCTCTGCACACAGCCAGCCTGGATCATTCTGATGAGGAAAAAAAATCTACCTGGGATTAGAGTCTTAGAATATATCTAGTTGGGATGCTCCCATCAAGCAATCCAACGTCCTCTTTTCACGTAGGGTGAAGAGGGGTTAGCTAAGGCTCAGAGAGGGATAGGGATGTATCCAAGGTCACAGCAAGTTAGTAGCAGAGCCAGAACTCAGTCTCTTCTCCCAGTTCCAGCCCACCATTCTTCCCACAGTGCTAATGGTTTTAGACTGTGTTCTGTGTAACCCTAGATGTCAGCAGAGATACCATGGAGTAGTTTTGCATTTTTCTAGGCTTCTCTGGGTGTGTGGCGGGGGGGTGGAAAGAGTTCTTTCGCTAAAACAAAAATGGTGTGAAGACTTCTGCACAATGCCTGCCTACCATCTTTTTTTTTCATTTAAATAACTTATTTTGTTGTTGTTGAGAATATATACAGCAGAATATATACCAATTCAACAGTTTCTATATGTACAATTTAGTGATATTGATCTTTCTTCGAATTGCACAAACATTCTCACCCTCCTTTTCCAAGTTGTCCCTCCCTCATTAACATAAACTCACTGGCCCCTAAGTTTCCTACCTAATCTTTTGAGTTGCTGTTGTCAGTTTGACCCCATATGGATAGATCTTAAAACAGCACAATGCTCAAGGCAGACATTCTTTACTAGTTAATCTAAACCTCTGTTTAGTTTTAAGAAGGCTTTACGGGATATTTTTGGTTTAAGGTTTAAAGATTATCTCATGGCACTAGTTTCAGGGGTTCATCCAACCTCCATAGCTCCAGAAAATCTGGATTCCATGAGAATTTAAAATTCTGTTCTGCAATTTCCACCTTTTGATCAGGATTCATCTATAGAATCTTTGATCAAAATGTTCAGTAGTGGTAGCCGGGCACCATCCAGTTCTTCTGGTCTCATGGCAAAAGGCCCGCCCATGGTCTTGAGTTGCAAACACAGTGTCAACTCACCAGACAATCCTCCCCATCACCACTGCTCCCTGCTACATCCCTGCCTAGACCTGGCCATTGGGCTCCTCCCCGAATTCCTGAGGATCTCTAAAGTGCCTCTCTGGTTTTAAGATGGCAGGGCTTGGGGGAAGCTCCATCCCATAGGCCTCCCTATGCCTGGTTTGAGAAGGGCCAGACCAGCCTTCTTGCTGACAGAGGGCAAAGGTGATACCTAGGGCCTCAGTCTGGAATGAAGGGAGTTTGAGCATCCTCCTGGGAAAAGGGGGAAACAGAGAGGAACCAAGCCCAGGGCTGGGGGTAGTTTAAAGGCCCAGGATGGGGGGTACAGACTGTAGAAACCCAGGGCTCCTCAATGCTGGGGCATGGAATCTGGTTGAGAAGGTATGGACTTCAGGTGTCCCTCACTGTCTGAGGCGGCCTGAGATGAGTATGGGCTTAGGAGGCTGGCAGGCCTGAGTTCCAATTCCAGCGCCCAGCTGAAGTGCTGTGTGCCCTGGGCAGAGAACAAATCTCTCTGAGCCCTGGCTTCCACATCCCTCAGTGGGGAAATTACTCTAAGTAACAGGTGTGAATTGCTTTTCAAGAGAAAAGATCCTTGAAAAAGAAATTCCATTCACCAAACAGCTCCCCAGCCAGGCATAAACCCATTACCGTCAAGTTGATTCCGACTTATAGTGACTCTGGGAGACAGAGAAGAACTTCCCCATAGGGTGTCCAAAGCTGTAATCTCTATGGAAGCAGACTGCCACATCTTTCTCGTGTGGAGTAGCTGGTGGGTTCGAACTGCTGACCTTTCTGTTAGCAGTTAAGCACTTAACCACTGCGCCACCAGGGCTCCTTTAGCCAGGCATAGCAGCTACTATTTCTTGGGCACCTAGTTGGTATAAGGTATTTGTTGGTTCCTTTACACCCATCAGGAATCCATGGGTGATAAAAAGTAGTTATGTGCTTGGCTGCTAACTGAAAGTTTGGTGGCTCAAGTCCACCTAGAGGCACCTCTGAAGAAAAGCCTGGCAATCTACTTCTGGAAAACCAGCCATTGAAAACCCTACAGAGGAGCACAGGTCTACTCTGACACACATGGGATTGCCATGAGTTGGAATCAACCTAATGGCAACTGGTTTACACCCATCGCCTCACTTAAGCCTCTTGTACTTCCCTCGCATCATATGCATGCGAAAGCTGGACAATGAATAAGGAAGACCGAAGAAGAGTTGACGCCTTTGAATCGTGGTGTTGGCGAAGAATATTGAATATACCATGGACTGCCAAAAGAATGAACAAATCTGTCTTGGAAGAAGTACAACCAGAATGCTCCTCAGAAGCAAGGATGGCGAGACTGCATCTTACATACTTTGGACATGTTGTCAGGAGGGTTGAGTCCCTGGAGAAGGACATCATGCTTGGCAGAGTACAGGGTCAGCAGAAAAGAGGAAGACCCTCAACGAGGTGGATTGACACAGTGGCTGCAACGATGGGCTCAAGCATAACAAAGATTGTGAGGATGGCGCAGGACCGGGCAGTGTTCTGTTCTGTTGTGCATAGGGTCGCTATGAGTCGGAACCGACTCGACAGCACCTAACAACAACAACACTTCCCTCTGAAGTAGGTATTATTTGGCCCCCTTTTATAGACAACGAAACTGAGGCTCAGGTGAGTACCTTCCCCAGGTGTAGTTAAGCAATGGCTCCTCCTGCTTCTCTCTCAGTTCTGAGACCATCCTTCTTGGAATCTCTCCTGACTACCGTCCCTACCTGTAGGCAGGGTTCGGCCCCCTGCTTTTTGTTCCTGCACAGCCCTGGCCCACTCTCTTTCTTCTATGGAGCACACAGCACTCTGGACGTCAGAACCTTGAAGGCAAGGCTGGATCTCGTCAGATCCTGTATCTCCCCCCCGCCGGTGGTGGTGGCCATGGCCAGGTTGCCCCACTCCACTGCAGCCCATGGATGAAAGACCTGAGATGCTCACATATCTCCCAAGCAGAACTTGGTCAAGATGGAGCAGTTTATTTTTCAGCTCACAGAGGTTGAGAGTCCCTTCCTGAAACACCTGCCTCTGGGCCATAAAGTGAAACTACACCCACCTCAGACGTGGGAACGGCTTAAAGGGCTCTGTTCAGTGGGTGTACCACAGGCCATAGTCAGCGAGTGACATGCCGCCAACAGGGGCAGCCCTATCTCCAGAGGCCCAGGGCCTGCCATTCACTGTCTCCTTGGATCCCTGCACCCACCCAGAGCTTTAGCCTCAGGCTTGGCAGGTGTCACTCCCATTTTATAGGATAAGTAGGAGGGGGTGTGGGGAGCGGGTTGGACAGACTGAACATCTACTACATGCTACTTGGCAAAACCTTTAGGAGGTGGGGAATCCATTAAAGGCATTTGAGCCTTGTGTCTTACAAGCAATCATAACACAAATGGTAACAACTAACACTGAGGGGGTACCTGTTGTGTGCCCGGTACTCTTCTAAGTGCTTTACCTATATTAATTCATCTAAGTATTACAGCAGCCCTATGAGGGGGGTGCTATCATTGTCATCCCCATTTTACAGATGAGACAACTGAGGCACAGAGAGACAGAGTCATTTGTCCAAGATCACACAGCTGAAATGTGACAGAGTGGGAATCTAAACTGAGGCTTAGATTCACTATATTATCATGCTTGTTACATATAAGTACTCAGCTAACACATAACATGAGTGTGAGGTGAGAATCATCACTGCCACTTTATGCTTCACACATGAGAAGACAAAGGGCTAGTGAGGAAGAGGTGTTGGCTTGCCCCAGGTCACCTGGCTAGAGTGAGGGACCCGGGATGTGGATCCTTGCCTACCTGACTCCAAACCGCACACTCTTGACTTTATTGCACTGTCTCCAGAGAACCCAAGGCCACACAGATACCAAGTGGCAGTGCTGAGCCTAGAACCTGGATCCCAGACTCCTGGTTCAGCGCTCATTGAGGGGCTACTTCTTCAGGCAGGGACCTCGTGGACTGCGAGCAGCCTGGGCAGACAGAAGTGCTGCGCTGGCAGGGCGGCCAGTGTTTGTTCTCCCTAATTGCCTCATTTGCGGTTGTGGGTGCCACACCTGGCCCCACGAGCTTCAGGGAAAGAGGAACAACTGCTGCTTTGTGGGTAGACTCCACCTTGGTTTGCTCAGTTCCTTTCTGAACCCTGTGGAGGGGAAGTCTGCTTGAATCTGGGTACGGTGCTCATGAGAAGGGCTTGGCGGAGACCAAGAACAAAGGATTGGGAACATGGCTCCCTGCAGACTGGACTGCCTGTCCCCACTCCCCCAGGCTGCCAGCTCCACAGAGAAAGTGATGGAAGCCAGATGAGATGCTAGGGGCGCCCAGCCCTGGAAACCCCACTCTGCGGACAGCATAGGCCTGGGGTGAACAGAAACGGGAGATGCTATAAACACTTGTGTGTTTCTGATGTCAAAGGCTGGCCCTTGTGGCCCAGTGGCACCGGGCATGATCTCATCTGTCCTGGCCACATTAGTCACTCAGATGGCTCCTGTGGGTGGTTCGCTGAAGGCGGGGATCTTCAAGGAATCTTGGAGCATGTCAGAGGCAGGAAGGAACAGCCCCCAGAGTGAAATTTGGAGGCCTGGGCCTCAGTAGCCACACCCTCTGAGCTGTTTTCACATTGTCTTTCTAAGCCTCAGCTCCTTAGGGACGTTGTCCTTTGTGGCCCATAAATAAATAAATAACACTTAGTTGCCATCGAGTCAAGTCGAACTCATGACGACCCCATTTGCTGCCAAACTAGAGCTGTGCTCTGTAGTGTTTTCAAGGCTGTGACCTTTCAGAAGCATATCACCAGGCCTTTCTTCTGAGGTGCCTCTGGGTGAGCTCAAACTGCCAAACTTTCAGTTAGTTACCAAGTTCATGCCATCCATCAGTTCCTGCCTCTTGTGCTGGTAATTGGCTGGGATCAGTTAACTTCTTACATGTTACCGAATATGCACCCATGTTATATTAGCCACATACTTATATTTAACAGGCATAATAATATAGTGGTTCCAAACCTTAGTTCAGATTCCCACTCTGTCAGTTTCCAGCTGTGTGATCTTGGGCAACTGACTCAGCCTCTCTGTGCCTCAGCGGTCTCGTCTGTAAAATGGGGATGACAATCATTGGGCTGTTGTAACACCTAAATGAGTTAATATAGGTAAGGTTAAGGCACTTAGAACAGTACTGGGCACACAGCAGTTACCCATTTGGTGTTGTTATCATTTGTATTTTGATTGCTTATAAGACACAAGGCTCAAAAGCCTTTACTGGGGCCACTCCACCTAAAGAACAAAGTCCAAACTCTTAGCTTGGTATTCAAGGACTCCCTGGTCTGGCCAAAACCTACCTCTCCAGTTCAACCCCTATATGCCGTCTTCCACAGGTGTGTGGCCATCACCTTGACTCCTCACCTAACAGGAATTCACTGAGTCTTTGATGCTTGTCAGGCCCTGTGCTGCAAGCTGAGGGGCAGCCCTGATAAGGACAAGGTCCCCTCTCTCGAGGGGCTTGCAGGCTGATACACCCTGTCCCAAGAGTGCACCCCTTCCACCTCAACTACTGCTCTCCATGTCAGGCCTGTCTCCTCCTCCACGAAGCCCTCCCCTCCTTCCCAGTCAAAGAGAATCACCCCCTTCCCTCTGATGTGCCTCAGGCATAGCACCTGCATTACATTCAGACACTTGTCTCCCTGGGGTGGACAGCACCTGGGGAGATGGGCAACAATCATTACTCTCCATCCCCAGTGCCCGACACAGAACCTGGTACCTAGATAACTGGTTAATTTGTATCCCAAATTTTCCCTAGGGCATGGGTACCTGTGACTTCAGCAAATAAGAAATAGCAGAGTTTAGCTGTTTGACGCCAAAAGAAAAAAACCAAACCTGTTGCCGTCGAATTGACTCCCACTCACAGCAACCCTATAGGACAGAGCAGAACTGCCCCATAGGGTTTCCAAGGAGGGGCTGGTAGATTTGAACTGCCGACCTTTGGGTTAGCAGTTGATCCCTTAACCACTGCACCACCAGGGCCCCAATTGTTTGATGACAATGAAGTAAAACTCAAAAAGGACAGCTTTGGACGAGGGGAGAGAGAGTACGCGGTGCCATTACTCCTGAAGATGACATCAGGTAACAACTATTACTGCTATTACATTTCTCAGTGTCTTTTACATGAGAAATTTCCATGTGACCAGTTTCTTTTTTAATTTACCACAAATTTCCTAAAGAAGTGAATTGCTTCTTTGCTTTTTGATAGTAAGAATCATAGGCGTTGCCCTGTATCCCTTTTTTCCTTGGCTGGTAGGAAGCTCACAGCCAGTTAGAAACTCATCAGTGAGAACTTCACTGGCCTTTGTGGTCAGCTTTTTCCTGGCCCACATTTTCCACTGTATGTTCCCCAATCCCGATGTTCCATTTCTACCTCAAATTGTCTTACTGACTGTGTTTTAGTCATAGTCCATCACGAATCTTTGTGAATAAAGTGAGCTAGGAACAGCCCAGTATCAGGAACACACCTTCCCTAACTCACTCTCCTGGGAATGCAGATTCAAGGTATTCACTCAACAGTGGGAAGACTGAAGCAGTAAAGACAGACTGAGACCCCATCCTAAGTCCCCTAGCTCATGTGACCTTGGGTATGTCATTATCCCTCTCAGGGTCTCAGTTTTCTCATCTGTAAAAAGGATTGTCATGAAGGTTAAATGAGCTGAAACACACACTTCCTGCCATATAGCAGCTCATCCCCAAGTGAGCTGGCATGTGAGGGACATGCTGCACCACCACCCCATACCTGCTTCTCTTCATTCTCTTTCCCCTCCCCTCCCACTTGCTTCTGCTCTAATGCATATTTTTCTGCCTTTGGCCTTAGTTCAGCAGCTCTTGAGCAATGACCTAGCCCTGCTGCTGTATTCAGGGCAAAACAACTGGCTGCCTAAGTAGCCAAGGTTAACATCAACAGTGATGTCATATTGATAATAGGTATCCTTGATAGGATGTGATGAAAATGGCCCTTGACCTCTGTGGTCTTCCTCCCAAAAGCACATTTTCCCAGTCTAATCATAAGAAAAACAACAGACAAATTCCAAATGCGGAAACATTCTACAAAACACCTGACCAGTACTCTTCAAAATTGTCAAGGTCATCAAAAACAAGGAAACAGGCATCTGACTGTCCCACCAAGCGGAGCCTAAGGAGACATGACAACTAAATGTAATGTGGTATCCTGGATGGGATCCTGGAACAATTAAGGAAATCTGGATAAAGGACTTTCAATAACGTATCAATACTGGTGCAGTAATTGTGACAAAGGTACCATACAACGTAAGATGTTAATAATAGGGGAAAGTGGGTGCGGGTCATAAGGAGCTCTCTGTAGTATCTTCACAATAATTCTGCAAATCAAAAACTTGTCTAACACAAAAAGGTTATTATAAAGAAGAAAAACTGGCTGTGCTCTCAAACAGGACATAGATCACCGACCCCTGACACCGGCACAGCACCGCCCAGTTCCCAAGGCTCTTTTATACCATTAGCTCACTTGTGTGTTACGATCACCCTGTCAAATAAGCCTTGGATCCCCATTTTACACACGCAGAGGCTAAGGCTCAGAGAAAGAAAGTAGTTTGCCAGTTAGTGGCTGAGCTGGCATTTGAACCCACATCTTCCTAACCCAGGGTCCAGGTTCCTTCCCTTTTCTTGTACCATGTCCCTGAGGTCTAGCTCTCCAGGCTGACTCCTTTGGAGGTTATAGGCTGCCCCATCCTGGGAAGTGGGAAATAGGGAGGGATATAACTAACTAGGTCACTGGTGGCACAAGCAGATTGCAATTAGTTACTAACCTAATGGTTGGCATTTCGAACCCACCCAGCAGCACCACGGAAAAAAGGCCTGCTGGTCTGCTTCCCTAAAGATTACACCCAAGAAAACCCTATGAAGCAGTTCTACTCTGTAATACCTAAAGTCACCAGGAGTCGGAATCAACTTCACACCAACAGGTTATAACTGGATAGGAAGGGAGACTCCACCTCCCAGAGGCCCTGGATCAGCCCTGGAGACTGGGTTCATGCAGCCAAGGAGACAAATGGAGCTAAAGGCCTGTGCACAGAAAGGGGGAAAGTGGGCAGGAGTGGCCTAAGGGTAAGACTCAGGGAGATCTTCAAAGACCAAGGGCACAGAGCACATGTGGGAGGTCAAGGCTGTTAATAGCCTTCTCTGAGAAGAGGGTAGCTCTGCCAGCTGGGTGAGTAGATCACCCTGGTATAGACCAGAGTCACAGGGCTGGGCTTGCCCTGAGTGCAGGCCATGGGCAAGCCACCCACACATGCTGGGAGCTGGCACACAGTCACCCACCAGCCTAGTGCTACTCACCTGCCTGGGGGCCCCAGAAGGTGCTGACAGCCTTGCCTAGTACTGCCAACTCACTGCCTCAGGGCCCACTGTGGAGGCCGCTCTACCCCAATCCTCAAACCTGGCCAGCAACCTTTCCATCACTCCCTGGCCTAGGCTGCTCACCACCCTGCTGACTTGCCTGTTCCCTGCATGCATGGCTCCTACCATGCCTCTCCCTGCCAGCCTGACAGCCACCATTGGTCACTCAGCCCCTCTGTCCAAGCCCTCTTGGTTTTTCCCCTGCCCCAGGAAGCCTTCCCTGGTTAGCCCTCTGCCCCCTTTGACCTCCAGTTATAGCTCCCTCTAGTCCCTCATGTGGCTGCAACAATGGGCTCAAGCAAAGCAATCATTGAGAGGATGGCACAGGACTGGGCATTGCTTTGCTCTGTCGTGCACAGGGTCTCTATGAGTCGGAACTGATCCTATGGCACCTAATAACAACAACTAGTCCCTCATCTCCTGGTGGGTCCAAGCAGAGCTTTCTAAACCAATCGTATGAACTAAATGTATGATTTAAACTAACTGCATGATCTAAACTCCTCTACTTTGCATGGCAACTCCTTGGAGCTGGCAGAATAAAGACCACAAACCTTGGCCTAGTTTTCAAGCTCTCTCTTCCTCCCCCACCTCTGGGAGCTGGCTCCTCTCCAGCCTCATCTCTCAGTGCTCCTCCCTCATATGATCGAACCATAATAAAGTATGTTGAATTAGTGCCCCTAAACACACCCTGCTTCCTGCTTCCAGGCCTCTGTGTATCCACTGCCCTCTGTTCCTAACGCCTTTCCTCTCCTCCTTTCCCCAGCTCTCTGCTCAGCTCAAGTGCATCTTCCTCCAGGCAGCCTTCTCTGATTGCCCTATGGCCCTTCTGCTATGCTCCCCAGCAATACCTGCCTACCTTCCAGCATCTCATCCCGGCAAAGTGACCAGCAGCAAAGTGCAGCTGTGTGGCATTGGCAAAGGCACTTCACTTGCTTTCTGTGCTTTGGTTTTCTCATCTGTCAGATGGAGATAAAATGGTACCTACCCTGTAGGTTCTTTGTGTGTATTAAACAAGATAAGACATGTAAAGTCCCCAGCCCAGGACCTAGCAGAGAAGCATCACCCAGTAAATGTTAGCACATGTGGTGGAGAATTCTGAAATGACTGGCTCTTCAAATCATCCTGAGAATGATGGGGATAGGGAAGGGAAGGAATGATTAGAGAGGGTCTATTATATGCCTGGACCCTCCTGTTGGCGCTATGATTAAGGGAGGGTTAGTAACTTGCCCGAAGTCATACATCTATAAGTAACAAGGCCTGGATTTGAATCCAGGTATATCTAACCCCAAAGCTTGTGGTTTTGCCACTATAACAAATAAGATGGTGGCCACCACCTCCTTCCCTGCACTCACCTACTCCATCCTTACCACTTCAGCTGTCACCTCCCAGATGGAGTAAAGGGGCCAAGTTGTCCACTCTGCTCTTCTCAGAGGACTGAGTTTTGAGACAGACCAGAAGCCTATAGCTGGCCTCGACTCTGAGGCCACCTCTAGATGTCCCATACCTTCTCGTGCTCCAGCACTCCTGGGGTGATTTCTTAAGCTATGCAGGACAACCAGGATGGGCACAACCCAAGCTGGGGAGACCAAGTGTTCCCAAACAATCTGCTGATCTCATCACACAAAACTTAGGACAAAGTCAATCTGTCTCCTTTGATGATATTCATCATGATGATGACTGAGCTGCCTGACTGAGCTATAATTAGGCTCAACCAAGAAGCAGCTCATGGAAACAGCTGTGATTAGTATTTGTGTTACCCAGATGGATGGGTGGGGGCTGGGAAGAGAGAGCAGGAAGTAGATGGGGCAGGAAGCTATTGGGAATCCTTGGACCCATGAACTTAGGGTGCCCAGGGTCTTCACTGTTAGTGCGAGGCCCTGTGCCAACCAACTCATATGAATGATCTCATTTAATGTTCATGATAACCCCAAGATGAGGCCACTGCAGGTGAGGAAACAGAGAACTTCATTCACTTGTCCAAGGTCACAGGGTAGATGACAGTGGCAGGGCTCACGGTCTTGCTCATCTTCCTCTCCAGCACAGGTGATGCTCAGGACAGCAGGAGGTGATTAGGGCTGGGGCTGGAGGCAGGAGGTGATTAGGGCTGGGCCTGGGAGGCAAGAGATCCAAATTTTGGTCTTAGTTCTGACACTGCCTTACCCTGGTCCTCCGCAAGTGACTTCTCTCTGGAATACAAAGAGAAGGTGTGTCCGCCAGGTTGCCAGTAACAGAGAATGTAGGCTTGGAAGCTGTGCTCCTTGGATTCTAACCCTTGGTTAAGCCAAGGCTCCTTGGATTCTAACCCTTGGACCAGACACTTTACCATCTAAGCCTCAATTTCCTCATCTGTAAAATGGAGATAACAATAGTGTCTGTCCACACATGGTGGACAGGCTTCACTGGAGCTACCAGACTAAGACAGACTAGGAAAAAGGACCTGGCAATCTACTGAAAAAATTGGCCAGTGAAAACCTTATGGATAGCAGCGGAACATTATCTGACACAGTGCCGGAAAATGAGGCCCTCAGGTTGGAAGGCACTCAAAATACTACTGGGGAAGAGCTGCCTCCTTGAAGTAGTGTCGACGTTAATGACGTGGATGGAATAAAGCTTTTGGGCCATCCATTTGCTGACGTGGCACAACTCAAAATGAAAAGAAGCAGCTGCAAACATCCATCGGTACGGTCACGCGCTGCATAACGTCTGTTTGGGCAACGTCTGACTGCATATACATCCGTGGTCCCTTAAGGTTATAGTAGAATGCAGAAATCCTGATTGGAGAAGGGCATGTAGCAGATTTAGGCATGCTGCACTCGACAATCACACAATCCTCAAAAACAAAGAAAAAATTCTCCAAGCTGTTAAGGGATCTGCTTCCCTGCAAGGCTAATGAAAATGCAAGAAAGGCCTATGTCAGATCTGAAGAAACTGCTAACCAACGTGGACTGAGGACCAAACACAAAAGCGAATCCTTCTTGGCATGACGATGATCACTAAGGCACAAAGCTTATTTGAGATACTTAAAGAAAAAGCAGGACCGGACTACGATACTGAGTTAGTGCTAGCTCTGGGTGGTTCCAGCACTTCAAACAACATTTTTTGCTGCATAATGTGAAAGTGAGTGGTGAATCTGTGAGTGCTGATGTGAAGGCAGGAGAAGAATTTCTTAAAACCCTAGATAAACTAATTGTAGAGGGAGGTTATTTGCCCCAGCAAATTTTTATAAGGAAGTGAATGCCTGAAAGAATCTTCATCTGTAATATAGTGTTTGGACAGTGTCCACACCACATAACCTATTTCACAAAACGTACTGTGGACATTAAGCAACACATGACTGTAATCAGAATGTGGAATGAACGAAGTATGAATTTAGGAAAATTAGAAGTTGTCAAAAATGAAATGGAACACTTGAAGATAGATATCCTAGGCATTAGTGAGCTGAAATGGACTGGTATTGGCCATCGTGAATCAGACAATCATATAGTCTGCTATGCCGGGAATGACAGACTGAAAAGGAATGGTGTCTCATTCATCAATAAAGAGAACATTTAAGATCAATCCTGAAGTACAGTGCTGTCAGTGATAGAATAATATCCATAAGCCAACAAGGAAGATTAGTTAATATGACTAGTATTCAAATTTACACACCAGCCGCTAATGCCAAAGATGAAGAAATTAAAGATTTTTACCTTCTGTAGTCTGAAATTGACCAAACATGCAATCAAAATGCATTGAAGATTACTAATGATTGGAATGCAAAAGTTGAAAACAAAGAATAAGGATCAGTATTTGGAAAATAAGGCCTTGGAGACAGAAACAACACCAGAGATGGCATGATGAAATTTTGCCAGACCAACAACCTATTCATTGAAAGTGACTTTTTTCAACAATATAAATGGTGACTATACACGTGGACCTCACCAGATGGAATACACAGGAATTAAATTGACTGCATCTGGGTAAAGAGATGATGAAGAAACTCAGTATCATCAATCGGAACAAGGCCAGGGGCTGACTGGAACAAACCATCAATTGCTCATATGCAAGTTGAAGTTGAAGAAAATTAGAACAAGTCCATGAGAGCCAAAGTACAACCTTGAGGGTATCTCACCTGAATTTAGAGGCCATCTTAAGAAGAGATTTGATGCATTAAACACTGATGACTGAAGACCGGATGAGTTGTGGGATGACATCAAGAACATTATACATGAAGAATGCAAAAGGTCATTTAAAAGACAGGAAAGAAAGGAAAGAACAAAACAGATGTCAGAAGAGACTCTGAAACTTGCTCTTGAATATACAGTAGCTAAAAGAAAGGAAAAATGAGGAAGTAAAAGAGCTGAACAGAAGATTTCAAAGGGCGGCTCGAGAAGACAAAGTATTATAATGAAATGTATAAAGACCTGGAGTTGGAAAATCAAAAGGGAAGAATACATTCAGCATTTCTCAAGCTGAAAGAGCTGAAGAAAAAATTCAAGCCTCGAGTTGCAATATTGGAGGATTCTATCAGCAAAATATTGAACGACATAAGAAGTGTCAAAGGAAAATGGAAGGGGCTACCACCAATGGCTGCCCTAACAGAGAACACAACAGAGAGTCCCAAATAGAACAGGAGAAAAATACGGAACAGAATTCAAATTCATGTAAAAAGACCAGACTTAACAATCTGACAGAGACTGGAAGAACTCCTGAAGCCATGCCTCCCAGACACCCTGTTAACCTAGAACTGAAAACATTCCCGAAGCCCACTCTTCAGACAAAGATTACACAGGACTATAAAACAAAAAATAATACATGTGAGGAACATGCTTCTTAGTTCAAACAAATGTACGAGACCAAATGGGCAGCTCCTGTCCAAAAGCAGGATGAGAAGGCAGGAAGGGACAGGAACTGGCTGAATGGACACAGGGAACTTGGGGTGGAAAGGGGGAGTGTTCTGTCACATTGTGGAGATTGCAACCAATGTCACAAAACAATAAGTGGATAAATTTTTGAATGAGAAATTAACTTGAGCTGTAAACCTTCACCTAAAGCACAATAAAAAATAAAATAAGATGGAAGGACTACACAGAGTTACTGTACCAAAAAGAATTGGTCAACATTCAACCATTTCAGGAGGTAACATACAATCAAGAACTGATGGTATTGAAGGAAGGTGCACTAAAGGCCTTAGCAAAAAACAAGGCTCCAGGAATTGACAGAACACCAACTGAGATGTTTCAATAAGCAGATGCAATGTTGAAGTGCTCGCTCATCTATGCCAAGACATTTGGAAGACAGTTACCTGGCCGACAGACTTGAAGAGATCCATAGAAAGATCACCAAAGAAAGGCGATCCAATAGAATGTGGAAATTATCAAACAATATCATTAATATCACACCAGATAATTCAGCAAAATTGCGTGGGTCATAAGAAATTATGCATAACATTGCAAAGAACAGGAATTGCAGAACACTTAGTTGTGCTCCTGTGGAACCTGTACATAGACCAAGAGGCAGTCATTTGAACAGAACAAGGGGATACTGTGTGATTTAAAATCAGGAATGGTGTGCATCAGGGTTGTATCCGTTCACTACATGTATTCAGTCTGCATGATGAGCTAATAATGTGAGAAGGTGGACTACATGAAGAAGAGTATGGCATCAGGATTGGTGGAAGACTCATTAACTACCTCTGATAGGCAGATGACACAACCTTGCTTGCTGAAAGTGAAGAAGACTGGAAGCAATCCCTGAGGAAAATAAAAAACTATTTTTTTTTCAGTATGGATTACACCTCAACATAAAGAAAACAAAAATCCTCACAACTGGATAAGCAACATCATGATTAACA
Source organism: Loxodonta africana (assembly GCF_030014295.1). Classification (NCBI taxonomy): domain Eukaryota; kingdom Metazoa; phylum Chordata; class Mammalia; order Proboscidea; family Elephantidae; genus Loxodonta; species Loxodonta africana. The sequence continues at coordinate 56,407,582 of NC_087344.1, forward strand.
GAGAAAAGACTGATGTTGTCATTTCATTTTACTTGGATCCGCAATCAACGCCCATGGAAACAGCAGTCAAGAAATCAAACAATGTATTATTGCATTGGGCAAATCTGCTGCAAAAGACCTCTTTAAAGTGTTAAAAAGCAAAGACGTCATCTTGAGTACTAAGGTGCACCTAACCCAAGCCATGGTATTTTCAATTGCCTCATATGCATATGAAAGCTGGACAATAAATAAGGAAGACTGAAGACAAATAGATGCATTCGAATTATGGTATTGGTGAAGAATATTGAATATGCATGGACTGCCAGAAGAATCAACAAATCTGTCTTGGAAGAAGTACAACCAGAATACTTCTTAGAAGGAAGGATGGCAAAACTTTGGCTTACATACTTTGGACGTGTTATCAGGAAAGACCAGTCCCTGGAAAAGGACATCATGCTTGGTAAAGTAGAGGGCTAGTGAAAAAGAGGAAGACCCTCAAGGAGATGGAATGACACAGTGGCTACAACAATGGGCTCAAACACAGCAAGGACTGTGAGGATGGTGCAGGACTGGACAGTGTTTCGTTCTGTTGTACACAGGGTCACTGTGAGTCAGAACTGACTTGATGGCCCCTAACGACAACATACTTGTGGATCAAGTTTTCCTGAGCTGGATCTGGGACATGTCTACCCTTGCAAGGCCTATTCAATTGAGTAACTATTTCCAGGAAGTTCTATGATGCCCGTTTACTGAGAGCATCTCTCATAGACCAGGCCCTCATTGCAACCCTACATGGTAGATAGCATGTTCCCATTTGAAAGAAGAAGAAACTGAGGCTCAAAGAGGTGACATGACTGCCCAAGTCCAGGCTATCCCTCTCCACTGTACAGGATCTGAAATCAGGCCTGGAGCGCTACCCTGGCATAGAGGCTGCTGTAAGGTGTGTGACGGCCCTGGGTACTAGCCCAAGTTGCTTGGCATCCTCACAGGTGCTGGCATCTTCAGAGGGGAGAGATCCAACTAGCATTAGGTCTTACCCAGAAAGCAGCCTTGGACCCATGGGAATTAGCAGCCTGAGAGGCTGAGCACCCCCCAAGCCCAGTCCTATGCCACATCCTCCAGGAAGCCCTCCTTGACCAGTCCTACTGCCTCATCCCTCCTCTATCACTGCCCTAACCCCTAGCACTTTGCTGTGGGCAAGGGCAGTGCTAAGCACTCTATATACATGATCTCAGTCGATCCTGGCCACAATTTTTCTGGCCACGTGACCCTGAGCCTCAGCTTTCTCATTGGTAAAATGGGTGACAATAATAACACACATCTTACATGTGGGCAGGAGGATCAAATTGAAAAATAACAGTAATAACGGCAAAGATGTATTTAGCACTGACTTTGTGTCAGGCCCAGCTCAGTGACTTGCAGATTTGATAAGGGGCACAGGGGAGGGTCTGGGCCCATCTGCTGGGTCCTCCCTGCCATACCCCTCAAGCTCCTGGACCTACTCCCTGCCAGTGACCAACTCCCAGTTCTGAAGAATGCAGGCAGCCACGTGGAACAGAAAGAGCTCAGAGCAGATTTGAGTCCTGGCCGTGCTTCTAACAAGTTTTTGCTTCCTGGGCCTCAGTTTCTCCCCCATCCCCTGCAGAGGTGGGAGGGAGTGATGGAAGTGCAGCATTATTTTGCCAGGTGATCCTTATCTTTTTCTTTCCAACCTGCCCCAGGTGATGGGCTTGTATGGACGAAGCTCTGGTGGTGGGGGGGGGATGCCCCCGCCACCAGCTCCCCTGGCAGCAGCAGCCTGTCCTGGCCCTGGGCCCGGGCTGGCTGATTTTTCTGTCGTCATCAACCCCTCTCCCCTGCCACCTTCTGGGGCCTAGGCTCTCCCCTGCCAGCTTCCTGCTACCTCTGCCCCCACTTGCCCAGCTGCTCCTCAAGTCCTCTGATGGCTCCTCCTGCAGCATCAACCAGGCCTCCGTTTGGGCAATGCCAGCAGGGTGGGGCTGCTCTCTCATTGCTCCTTCAGGGGGGTAGCACCCTTCGTGGCTGGCAAAGCTGCACCCCAAGTAGTATAACCACTCCAGCAGCTGCACCCCCCAGCCTCAGGGGGAGTATATATAGTGGTTGGGAACAGAGACTCTGGAACCAGACAGGGTTCAAATCCCAGCTCTGCCAAGTCCTCACTCTATAACCTTGGGCAAGGCACTTTATCCCTCTCTCAGGTTCAGTTTATTCATCTGTAAAATGGATTTATTAATGCATCATTACAAGGATTAAATGACTTAATAACAGAGAGCACTTAGAACAGGACCTGGAACAAAGGAACCACTCCACAAACACCAGCTACTATTCTTATCCACACTCTCACTAGCCTGAGGCGGAACTCAGAAACTGGCAGTCCACGGATCAAGTCTGGTCCAACCAAAAACCCTTGCTAACGAGTTGGTTCTGACTCATAGAGACCCTGCAGGACAGAGTAAAACTTCCCCACAGTGTTTCCAAGGCTGCTTGCTGAAAGTGAAGAGGACTTGAAGCACTTACTGATGAAGATCAAAGACTTTAGTATGGATTGTACCTTGTCATGGATTGAACTCTGTCCCCCCGAAATATGTATATCAACTTGGTTAGGCCATGATTCCTAGTATCATGTGGTTGTCCACCATTTTGTCATCTGATGTGATTTTCCTATGTGTTGTAAATCATCTCTTTATGATGTTGATGAGGTGGGATTAGTGGCAGTTACGTGAACGAGGCAGGACTCAATCTACAAGATTGGATTGTATCTTCAGCCAATCTCTTTTGAGATATAAAAGAGAGAAGTTAGCAGAGGACCTCATACCACCGAGAAAGAAGCACCAGGAGCAGAGCACGTCTTTTGGACCCTGGGTCTCTGAGTTGAGAAGCTCCTCAACCAGGGGAAGACTGATGACAAGGACCTTCCCCCAGAGCCAGCAGAGAGAGAAAGCCTTCCCCTGGAGCTGGCACCCTGAATTCGGACTTCTAGCCTCCTAGACTGTGAGAGAATAAATTTCTCTTTGTGAAAGTCATCTGCTTGTGGTATTTCTGTTATAGCAGCATTAGATAACCAAGACATACCTCAACATAAAGAAAACAAAAATCCTCACAAATGGACCAATAAGCAACATCATGATATACAGAGAAAAGACTGAAGTTGTCAGGGTTTCATTTTACTTGGATCCACAATCAACACCCAGAGAAGCAGCAGTCAAGAAATCAAATGACACATTGCACTGGGCAAATATGCTGTAAAAGACTTCTTTAATGTGCTAAAAAGCAAAGATGTCGCTTTCAAGACTAAGGTGCACCTGACCCAAGCCATGGTGTTTTCGATTGCCTCGTATGCATGTGAAAGCTGGACAATGAATAAGGAAGACCAAAGAAGAATCAATGCCTTTGTAACTATGGTGTTGGCGAAGATTATTGAGTATACCATGGACTGTCAGAAGAACGAACAAATCTGTCTTGGAAGAAGTACAACCAGAATGCTCCTTAGAGGCAAGGATGGCGAGACTACATCTCACACACTTTGAACGTGTTATCAGAAGGGACCAGTTCCTAGAAAAGGACATCATGCTTGGCAGAGCGAAGCGTTAACAAAAAAGGGGAAGGCCCTCAATGAGATGGACTGACACGGTGGCTGAAACGATGGGCTCAAGCATAACAACCACTGTGAAGATGGCACAGTACCAGGCAGTGTTCCATTCTGTTGTACGTAGGGTCACTATGAGTCAGAATTGACTCCGTGGCATCTAACAACAACAATTTTTACGGAAGCAGACTGCCCCATCTTTCTCCCATGGAGTGACTGGCGAGTTCGAACTGCCACCTTCTGGTTAGCAGCCAAGTGTTTAACCACTGTGCCATCAGGGCTCCTTAAATATGGCCCACAGATGTGAATTATTTGGCCTGCAGTACTGTAAAATTGAACGAAATGACAAATTTCGAAAACAGGAGATTTTGCGCAGGAATCAGTATTTTCAGCTTTCCATAAGGAAAAGAAAAGGAAAAGCCTTGGCAGTGCTCATCCACATTCTCGCGTGGCACCAGCCAGCTGGAGCTAATGAACCTTTGCGCACCACAGCCCTCTCCCCAACTCCCTCTTGGCTCCAGCTGCCACCTTTCATCATGCTGGGCTCTGTTTCTCATAGTAAAGAGAAAAGCAAAATACTTCTTGCACCCTTGTTGCCGTCAAAAGTGGGAAAATGATTTATGTGAAGCTTAAAATCAGGCAAAACTAATCTGTGGTGACAGACCTCAAAAGAGTGATTGCCTCGGGGGCTGGGACTTACTGGAAAGGAGCATGAAGAAACTTCCTGGGGACTGGGAATGTTCTGTATCTTAATTCCGGTGTGGTTACACGGATGTCTACGTTTGTCAAAATGCATGGAACTGTTCACTTCTGGTCTGTGTAAGTTATGTGGAGCCCTGGTGGCGTCATGGTTAAGAGCTCAGCTGTTAACCCAAAAGTCAGCAGTTCAAATCCACCAGCCACTCCTTGGAAACCCTATGGGGCAGTTCTACTCTGTCCTATAAGGTTGCTATGAGTTGGAATCGACTTGATGGCAATGAGTTCTTTTTTTTTGTTTTTAACATAAGTTATAGGTCCCTCGGTGGGTCAACGACTACTAACCAAGGTTGTCGGTTTGAACCTGCCGAGTGGTGCCACGGAAGAAAGGCAGGGCGATCTGCTTCTATAATGATCAGAGCCAAGAAAATCCTGTGGAGCAGTTCTACTGTGTAAAACATGGGGCTGCCATGAGTGTGAATCAACTTGATGGCAAGGGGCTTGGGTTTTTCGGTATGTAAAGTTATATCTCAATTTAAAAAAAGTGGGGAAGGAGAAATGAAAAACAGATCAGGAGGTTTCATGTTTCAAGGAAAACAGGGCCTGATTCCTTTGTGGATGTGAAGAGAATGCCTGTGGGTTTAATACACTGACAATTGTGAAAGAAGACACAATTAAAGGTGCCCCTGGGAAATCAACCCACTCCCTCTGCTTGGCCCCTGCTCACATTTGTCTAAGGCTCAGAATGTCACTCTTCCAAGAACTGTAGAGACCCATGTTCCCAACACAGGAGCCACTGGCCACATATGGCTATTTTAATTAAAGTTAAACGCAGATAAAACTTCAATTACTCGTTGGCACTAGCCACATTTTGAGTGCTCAGTGGTCACAGCTGGTTAACGGACAGCAGAGAGAATATTTCCATCATCACAGAAAGTTCGATTGGGCAATGCTAGTATACATGCCAGCTACAAAGCTGGGCTAGCTTCTGGTCTGATTAATGTCTGGGTCCCCAGCCAGGGCAGGCACCATGATCACTGCTGTGCTGTGCCTGACAGAGTAGGTGCTCAGTAAACATGAGCTGAACAAATGAATGAATGAAAGTAGAAGAGGCAAACAGTGAGACCTGGGTTTGAATCCTGACTGTGGCCCTCACCAACTGTGGGGCCTTCAGCAAACAGAGCCTTGGTGTCCTACATACGAGATGGTGTGACAACCTCTCCTGTCTTCTCAGGACTGGGCACATAAAACCAATGCCTTCAGGGGCACTCAGAGCACCAGAATCAAACCAAACCCATTGCCACCAACTCAATTCTGACTCACAGGGACCCTATAGCACCAGGGGCCAAAAAAAAAAAAAAAAAAACCTGCAGGAGAATTGATGCATCAGCAGTCCCACCCTGAAATTCTAGAACAGGAGGGAGGCACAGGGAGGGGTCTGAGGGGCAGTTGGGGCGTTTCTGTTCGTGAAAGCAACCTTTGAAAATGGGAGGCAGTTAGAGATAAAGCAGGCTGGGCCCAGCTCTGCGGGTTCAGAAGGGAGGGCTGCTGAGCACAGGGAAAAAACTACGTTGGCCCCCATGCTTGGCGACTGGAATCTGTGGTAGGAAAGAGTGCCAAGCCCACCTGCCACAATGGGCGGCGGGCGGAACACAGGGCCCCCTTGATCTCAGAGAGGCCCCTCTGCCCTATGGAGGATGGACCCCCCCACAAAGGCAGGGTGGGATGGGGCCAATTATGGGTGCTGCTGGGAGCAGAGAGGGTTGGCTGGGCCCTGGGCAAGGAGCTGGCCCAGGTCTGTCTTCCAGCATCTGTTCTTCTCTATATCCAGCTATACAAAGCCTCGTAGAAACCAGAGATGTCAGCACTCATCTGTTTATTCGCTTAACCACTCATTCAACAAACATTAGGTACCTACTATACGCCAGGAAGGAGTCCCTGCGTGGCACAAACGGTTAAACACTCAACTACTAGCTGAAAGGTTGGTGGTTTGAACCCACCCAGAGGCACCTCACAAGAAAGGCCTGGTGATCTCCTTCCAAAAGGTTACAGCCTTGAAAACCCTACAGAGCACAGTTCTACTCTGGGGCTATACAGTTCTACACAGGGGTGGCCATGAATCAGAATCAACTTGAAGGCAACTGGTTTGGCTTTTTGTTTTATGTGCCAGGACATGAGGTTGGTACTGGGGGTACATCACTGAACAAGACAAAGTCCTTGCTCTCAGGGAGTTAGAATTTTAATAGGGGAGGAAAACAATATTCCTAATAGTGACAACAAAAATAGCTAACATTTATTGAGGGCTTTTGGGTTTTTGGTTTTTTGCTATTGCTTTTAAGCACTATACTGTTTTTTTTGTTTGTTTTAAAGGCACACAGTACTTACAGGTGATAGTCATTATTTTTTGAACCAATCTGTTATTTAGCTACAAGGTGACCTCAGGTGCTAGTTTCAGTTCAAGGTCTGAAGAGTATCTCAGAGCAATAGTCTCGGCAGTGAGTCCTCCAGTCTCAATCAGTCCTGTAGGGCTGATTTTTTTAATAGGAATTTGAGATTTTATTGCACATTTTTCTCCCATTCTACCGGGGTCCATCTACTGTGGCCCTGATTAGAATGGTTGGTAGTGATAGCTGGGTACCATCTAGTTCTTCTGGTCTCAGAGTAGTTGAGGCCATGGTTCATGTATACACTAAGTGCTTTTTAAGATATTAGCTCATTTAGTGCTTACACAAATAATAATACATATTACTATTGACCCTATTTTATAGGTGAGGAAATAGGCACAGAGAAGTTAAGGTCAAGATCATTCAACTGTAAGTGGCAGAAATGGGAATTCAAACCCAGGCAATTTGACTCTGGAGTCTGTGCCCCTAACCAATACACTAATCATCTCACACAGAGAGTGATTAGTGGTATAAAATACAGCAAGGCAGTGTGATAGGAAGTGCCTGGAAAGGAGTCATGGAAGGCCTCTGTGAGGTAACATGTGAACTGAGACCAGAATGACCAGGCATCAGTCATGAGAAGGGCATTCTAGGCAGAGGGAACAGCAAGCACAAAGCCCTGGAGGCAGGATCAAGTGTAGTGTTTTAACGAGTAGGAGGAAGGCTGGTATGGTTAAAGGGGAGGGAGCTCTCTCTGAACCACCACCCCGCCGCCCCACTCTACCCCTTCCTACAGATGAACTGAGGCCTTGAGAATGGAAGACCCTGCAGAAGTAGAATCAAGGACACAGCCAGGACAAGAAGCCAGGCCTCTGGACTTTCAGCCCAGTGCTCCTTCTGGATTCCTACACCCTGGACCTTGAAGGCTACAGGTTTGGTAGCTGGGACTGAGCCAACTCTTGGGCTTAGGATGACTGAGGTCAGCCGAGTGGCCCCTTTCCTCCCTGCGCCCAGAACCTCCCCTTCCCCTGGGCTCAGTGTGTGCCCAGCTTCCAGACTGCTCCCTGCTCTGAACTCCTGCCCATGTAACCTAGCCACAGCCACTTGACACTGGCCACTGGCTTTCTCATTTCCACTCCTTTAATTTGCTGTTAGCAATTCTGAGGGACTGGAGTTGAAATCTCCACATCATGGATGGGAAGACAAATTTTGTAGTTAAGACACATGTGGCTTAGCTGCTTAGTAGCTGTGCGACCGTGATCAAGTCACATCACCTCTCTGAGCCTCAGTTTCCTCCCACTCCACAATGAGGACAGTAGTGGTCTCCTGCAGGATTGCACTGAGTGTTAAATGAGACACTGTGCATGAAGTGCCAAGCTTGGTGCCTGGCATACAGTAAGCATTCCATAAAAGGCAGCCTTTAAACATTATTATTGCAGTTATTGGTGAGAGGACATCAGGAACATGGGAGCACTCTGGAGACAGTTCATGTACTCTGGGGCCATTCTGGTCAACTGTTCCCCCTGAGGCCTGGGGCACCAGGTTCTAGTGCAAAGGGCTTGGGTTGGAAGGGGCAGCTCTGCCTCACTGGCCGACAGACCAGACCTGCTGTCATTGCCCAGTGGCACTTGTGCAAGGGGCTGCTGCTCCTGGGCGTTGGGCTCAAGATAAGAAGTGGGAAGAGACAGATAAGCCTTTGTGGGAGGCAGCCAGGCAAGAGGAGAGGCCCCAACCACTTTGGAGTCTGGTTCGCCCTTGAGCATCCCTGGGGGGTACAAGAAGGTAGGGAGGTACAGGTTTCCCCTGCTATCCGAAAGTATAGCGTTCCTATGACACCACCCATAAACTGAAATAGTGTGAAGCGAAAAAGCAATTACCATTAATTTATATGGGAAAAATTCTTGAGTGTTCCCAGGCCCAAAAGATAACCTACCAAATCACATCAAATAACACATAAAAACCCTTGCAAGCTCTCTTAGGCTTTTCTGATACCTTAGGACATATCTTGCTAATAGGTGCACACAGACACAGTTCAAAGCTATGGCTGCTTGATACTGAGATGCTGAGTGCAGTTCCCAGGGAAGGAGCTTGGCAACGCCACTCTCACTGCTCAGGGTGCCTGCTGCCACTTTAACAGCTTGCTGCAAAACAAATGCCGAACGCTATTTCTGCTTTTTGCCTTTCTTCGTAAAATTCTCTTCGGGTCTCTTTCGGTTAGCGATAACAGGTACTAATGTAGGTCTTTCGTAAAAGCAAAGTGGGGTAAAGCAGACTTTCGAAAAGCGGGGGATACGTGTAATTGGGTGGGGTGGGCAGAGCAGATCTGGGGCAGAACGGAAGGGATGAAGGGGTAGGGGAAATCTGGCTCACTGTTTTCCTAACACCCCAATGGGTCACATACCTCTGGGTGACCCCAGAAGGTTTAGAAACCTGCCTGTCCTGCTCTTGGCATGGAACTATAACTTCTCCCACCCACGTGGAGTACACCTTGTACTTCTGTACCTCCAGACCTCTGCTTATGCTGTTTCCTCCGCACAATAAAAAAACAAAAAAAAAAAAGAATGCCTTGCCCCTCACAGAAAAGGGCCAACCTTTTGAGGCTAAACCCGAACAGCCTTTCCTTTGCAAAAAACCCAAAACCAAACCCAGTGCCGTCGAGTTGATTCCAACTCATAGCGACCCTATAGGACAGGGTAGAACGGCCCCGTAGAGTTTCCAAGGAGCGCCTGGCAGATTTGAACTGCCAACCCTTTGGTTAGCAGCTTTAGCACTTAACCATTACTCCACCAGGGTTTCCTTCCTTTGCAAAGTCTTTCTTAATCCCTGCTCCCTCGCCCCCAGGTTAAACTGGGTTAATCACTAGTTGCTCAGTATTTTAGTTCAATCAGCATTTATTGAGGCTCTCAAGACTGGTTTCCTCTCTCACATAGCCCACTAGGGTCTGGCCACAGGGGACAATCGAGGTCTCCGTCCCTAGCCTCTGCCTCAGAGCACTGCTGTGGGACTCCAGGGGCCCATGGGGGCCCTCCCCATAAATGAAGAGATGATCTTTCATTGGGGAAAAAAATTCTCCTCTGGAATAGGGGTAAGGAGGGGAAGAGGGCCCTGTGGGAGAGGCCAGGAGGGCTGAGGGACCTCTGGTATAAACTCCAGAGCCCCTGCCCTGTGCCCCCTCCATCATCCTCAGATCAATGACAAGGTCAAAGAGGCAGGGGTGAGGTCATCCAGAGCCTGGGACCTGGTGCAGGCTAACTGGCTGTGTGACCTCAGGCAAGTCACTTACCGTCACTAAGCCTCAACTTCTCACTGGTAAAACAGGGCTAATAATCCCTGCCTTTAAATAAGAAGGTGAAAGTCTTTGGCACACAAAGGTGCTTTAGCCCTGGGCATTGAAGGCAAGCGGGAGCTGTGGACGATGCTGCAATTACCAGGCCTCCGTTCTCAAACACTGCAGCTCAGAGCTCCTCTCCCCTCCTTCCTGTCCCAGGCCTCCCCTGCGGGGTAAGGTTTTAAAACTCTCCAGTGCCTGGGCTCCAGGCCAGAGCTTCTTAAAGTTACTGGCCTCCTGCCGAGGGTTTAGTGGGACTAGCCAGAGCCCATCATCCCCTGCTTCTGGAGATTATCACAGCTGGAAGGAACGGCAGGGTGCCTTGCAGGAACCTGGCACTTGCTCACTCACTCAGGCTGGAACTGGGACAGGACTGCACCCCACTTCCTTTGAGAGAATCCACAGGGCCTTCCTTCCCTTCCCCCATCATCCCAGGCTCAGCCGAGACTCTGAAGTTCTGGGGCCACATCCCAGGCCTGGGCACTACAGTGTTGTTCCCACCAGGCCATGAGATATGGAGTTCCACAGAAAGAGCTCTGGGCTAGAGTTAGGGGACAGTCATTCTCTCTCTGTGGTTAAGAGTATTTACCAGCTGTGTGGCCTTGAGCAAGTTAATGTTTAATCTCTCTGTACCTTGATTTTCTCACCTGTAACACAGTGAAACAATAGTACCTACCTCACTGGGTTCTTAAAAAACAAAACAAAACTAGTTGCCATTGAGTTGATTCCAATTCACGGCAACACTATGTGTTTCAGAGTAAAACTGTGCTCCATAGAGTTTTTAATGGTTGTGATCTTTTGGACGTAGAATGCCAGGACTTTTCTTCTGAGGTGCCTCAGGGTGGATTCAAACTGTCAACCTTTTAGTTAGCAGCTGAGTGTGCTAACCATTTGCACCAGTCAAGGACTCCCATTGGGTTGTTAAAACTGAAACAAACAAAAAAAACCCCACAAAAAACAGAAAAAAAACCATTGCCATTGAGTTGATTCTGACTCATAGCAACCCTATAGGACAGTGAAGAACTGCCCCACAGGGTTTCCAAAGCTGTAATTTTTATAGAAGCGGACTGTCACATCTTTCTCCTGTGGAGCAGATGGTGTGGGGACCTTTTGGTTAACAGCTGAGGACTTTAACCACTGAGCCACCAGGGCACCTTACTGGGTTGTTGTTAGATGCCGTCGAGTTGGTTCTGACTCATAGCGACCCTATGCACAACAGAATGAAACCTTCCTGGTCCTGAGCCATCCTTAAAATTGTTGTTATGCTTGAGCTCATTGTTGCAGCCACTGTGTCAATCCACCTCGTTGAGGGTCTTCCTCTTTTCCACTGACCCTGTACTCTGCCAAGCAAGATGTCCTTCTCCAGGGACTGATCCCTCCTGACAACATGTCCAAAGTATGTAAAACGTACTCTCGCCATCCTTGCTTCTAAGGAGCATTCTGATTGTACTTCTTCCAAGACAGATTTGTTCGTTCTTTTGGCAGTCCATGGTATATTCGATGTTCCTTGCCAACACCACAACTCAAAGGCGTCAATTCTTCTTCGGTCTCCACAGTACAACAAACTGACAGACACATGGGGGTACTGGGTTGTTAGGAAGATATTATCAGTTCCTCATAAAGTGTTTAGAAGAGTGCTTGGTATATAGTGAGTGCTGGGTTGGTTCACTGAATGAATAGATGAATGGATGGGCCAATGCATCCAAGCTCTGTTCTGCGGCACATATGTCCTTTAGGATCTGTCTCCAAGCACCCAGACATCACCACCTACCATTCCTCCTATGCAGGTCATGGTCATATTCTCCCCACCAACTCCCTTTGCCTGCTGCAGCCTCGCCATTGCAGTTTATTTCAGAAACTCCCTCAACACATGGCTAAAATGCCACCTGCTCCATGAAGTCTCCTCAGTCAGGACCTTCAGAGTTGTAAGGGACAGAAATCCAGCTCTAACTGGGTTTTGTAACAAAATAAATGTCTAGGATTGCACTGTCTGAGAAGGGGAGGGAGGACCAGGCATCAGACAGTTGTTTAGATGATGCTACTGGGTTTCTCTCTCTCCCCTTGACCTTATTCCTCACCTTGCCTCTGTGCATTACCCTCATTCTCATCTCCTGAGAGTAGATAACCTTCATGGAAAGAGAACTAGGCCAGGCTTACCTCATGGCAGCTGAGAACCCCAGAGAAAAGAAATCTTCTCTCTTTCTGTGTTAAATTATAAAGTCCTGGGGAAGAACTCTGATTGGCCAGGCCTGGTTCATGGGCCTGCCCCTGTGAAGTGGTGGAGGTGGGGCAGATACTGTGATTAGTAGCCCAACCAATACCACATGGAAAGGGGTAGAAATAGTTCCTCGAAGAAAGGGGGCTGCTGTTAGCAGAGGAAGAGGGGAGCATGGCTTGAGTCGGAAACAACCTGTGTCCACGCCACCTCCCCCAAAACACCCAGACCTGTGAGCTCTCCTTGTGCTTCCATGGCACACTGTATACCCCTCTCCCAGACCCCACACTGCTGCCAGGTGCTACTTGGGTATGTGACTGTCTCTCCCATCAGACTTTGAAGTCTTACAGGGCCAAGGCCCCAGTCATCTTGGCTCTCTCAGCTCTAACCCCCTGATAGTAAACAAATGAGGAAACTGATAGTTCAAGAAGTAGAGGGGTCACCAACGGGCCAACCAGGATAAAAACCTTAGTCTAGTCTCTTCTGACCCCACTCTGCGGCCTCCTCCTAAAAGCACTTTTGACAAAAAGACTGGATTCCAACCTGTAGGAAGCAGGAGATGGACCAGACCAGTGCTCCACGGAGCAAGAGCACTAGCTTTGGAGTCATTGGATTTAGGCTCAAAACCAGCTTTTTCCAATGACATGCTTTATGATTTTGGGCAACTGGGATGGTCATGAAGATGAAACAAGTGCATGTCGCAGGGTGCGTAGCACACAGTAGGCAGTTGGTGAGTGGTGGCAATTGTTTTCAGAGTTAGGCTCCCTGGTCCTCTCAGACCAACCAACGGCCAGGTCTAACTGGCTGCCCAGACGGCAGGGGGTCACAACCCCATGCCTCCCCTCACCCAACATGCAGGAATGTTCACAACGTTCATTCACTTCTCTGTCCATCCATTTATAAACCCAATATGCCCATCCCACACACCACCAACAGTGTGGTCTTCTGAGTCAGACAAGAAAAAGCATGTTCAACATCCCCTGTTCACACAGTGCTTTTCTCAGGTATCGTCACACATGTCACCGAGAGGCAGGACAGCAGCTGGCAGGAATGTGGACGCTGGACCCAGGCAGCCTGGGTTCAAATGCCAGCTCTGCCTCCTACTATCTGTCTCTTCTGGGGCAAGTAACATGACCTCTCTGTGCCTCAGTTTCTTCGTCAGGAGAATGGAGACTGTAATGATACCACTCTCACAGGTGGTTACAAGAATTAAATGAGTTAAAGGAGGTAAAGCATTTTGAACATTGGCACTGTTAGCTATTTGATCCTCTCATGCATCTGTGGGGTAATTATTGTCATCATCTCCCATTTTGCAGATGAGAAAACTTCAACTCAGAGAGGGGCAGTGACTTGACAGGGTTACACAGCAGGAAAGTGACAGAGCCAGGACTGGGAACCAGATCTGTCTGACTCCAAACTCCCTGCTGTTTTCACTCTGCTCTCTGCCCCCATTAATCCCTCCCTGAACTCTGAAATCGCATCTCAGCACCAAGTGCTAGTCCCTACCTGCCAAGGTCCCAGCCAATCAGGGTGGACCCCTGGCCAAAGCAGATGCTACTGAGCTGATGCTGCCCCAGTGACCAGGAATGTCTGCCTAACGAAGCTCACCCCAGGCTTGGCTTCCCATCTGGTCCCCATTACCTTCCCCCAAACATGTGTCGTGCTTGCCTGGGTGGGGGAGCCAGGAGGAAATGCCTGGTGGGAGATGTGACCCGGTTCCTGCTGACGGTGGGGGAGCAATGGCTGTAGTGGCTTGAGAAGATACCAAGCCGCCCCATCTGCAGACTTGGCCCCCAGCCCTCACCAGAGTAGTCCCCAGGCACAGAGCAGATCTGAGGGGGCGGAGAAGCAGAGATGTGGGGGGAGGGGTGGGGAAGGAAGGCAGGTGGGTGAAAGGGCGACTGAAGAGAAGGAGAGAGCCAGGCTCAAATTCCATGGGAACAAGCCACTCCCTCCATCCTGGAGTGGGAAGAGCAAAGATTTAGAGCAGAGCAGACAGGCCTGGTCTTGAATCCTGTGATTTACTGCTGTGTGACCCTGGGCAAGTGGCCTCACCTCTCTGAACATACTTCCTCATCTATAAAACAGGGATGTGTGAACCTACTTCACCAGGCTGTGGTGAGACTTAAGAAGGTAATCCTCAAAAAAGCACGCAGGGAATTCTAGCTCTTCCTCCTCCTGCAAGAGGTGCTGCCGAGATACTGGCCAGATACTGGCTGCTAGGCTGCATGCTAATGTCGTAGCACAGGAAGGTGCCAGCTCAGGAAAGACAGCGAGGGCAGCTGCAGCGACCCTGGGGTTCAACCTGAGTAATAGTGTGGCCTGGGTTATGGAGGTCGTGGCAATGGAGATGATGATAAACAAAAATCATAGCAACAACCATTTCTTGAACAATTATTACATTTTCTAATTTAACCATCACTTCAACCCCATGTGAGAGATGTGGAGGCACAGAGAGGTTAAGTAACCAGTCCAAGTTTGCTCAGCTGGTGCAAAGATGAGCTAAGTTTTAAACCCAGGTCTACCTGACTAATAGGGACAACAGGATCCTGCAGAATGGAGTGGGAGTTATGGGCAGGGAGCCAGGCCAGGCGGGTGTCCCTGCCTGGGCTCTCACACAGTGGCATTCCCAAACCCTCTCTCTGGTCCCCCAACCCCTGGTCTAGGAGCTTCTCTGCACAGGGACGCCAGATCCAAAGGATGGGCTCACTTCCAGCTCTTCTTTCTAGGTGGTAGGAGGTCCCTATCTCTCTGCTTACTTTCTCTCTCCTTTATCTCTTGTAAGATAAAGGTGGTGCAGGCTACATGCCAGGGAAACTCCCCTTACATCAGGATCATGGATGTGACCTGAGTAAGAGTGTTGCATTCCACTCTAATCCTCTAGCATAACATAACCTTGCCTCATTAACCATGAGATTAGGAGTTACAACACATAGGAAAATTATATCTGATCACAAAATGGAGGACAACTATATAACAATGGGAATCATGGCCC